>NC_138905.1:187267883-188524511 GCF_965231255.1 Vanellus vanellus
CATTCCCCATCCTCCTGCGTCGCTGGGGGCAGGGAGGAGATATGAATTCAGGAGTGAAGTTGAGCCCAGGAAGAAGGGAGCGATGGGGGGAAGGTGTTTTTAAGATATGGTTTGATCTTTCATTATCCTACTCTGATTTGATTGGTAATAAATTAAACTAATTTTTCCAAATTGAGTCTGTTTGGCTCATGTTGGTAATTGTTGAATGATCTCTCCCTGTCCTTATCTCGACCCAGGAGCCTTTCATTAGATTTTCATTCCCCTGTCCAGCTGAGGAGGTGGAGCGATAGAATGGCTTTGGTGAGCACCTGGTGTCCAGCCGGGGTCAACCCACCACAACAGGCTGTCCACTGTAACCTTCTCTTTGCTGTGTTTCTTTTCTTTGGGCATCTTTTGCCATGAGTAGAGACTTAGAAGCGGAAATATACACAGTTTAATGAGTGCACAAGAGCCATGGGCTAATAGGATCCTGCCAGTACAGATGAATAATATATCCCTCACCCCTGCCACGTGTACCAGGTGAGTCTCTGCAAGCCAGCTGGTAGCACAGGAAAGTATCAGCCACCATTGCCCAGCAGAACAGGCAGATCCTCAACCCTGCTGCTGTCACCTTCCACCTCTCTACATTTCCTCTCAGGGTTTTAGACCTTTTCATGTCAGTATTCTTCTGCTGAGTCCTTGAGTTACAACTACCAGTGCAACAATTTCACTTCTCTCTGTATTTATTTTTCCTATCTTGAGTGACTTTAGCTTCTATACTTTTTTCACAGCTCAACAACAATTTTTCTCAGTAAAGCTGAGCCAAGGTCACACAGCTGTGCTCCACAAACCCGAGCCCTGGAGCGCAAACAGCTGAACCCGTGGGCTGTGGGCTACACCACAGGGCTATGGGCTTATACTTTTTCTTGCTTGCTTACTGAACCAAATGCATAGCTAGAGCAAGCTGGACATGATTTGTTCCATACAGACATCAACACAGCCTCCACACAGCCCAAGAGCTGATTATCCAAGAAAAAAACCCAAGCAAATCAACAAAACAAAACAAGGAAAGAAGGGCACTGCTCAGTAAATTTAGCCTAATAGGCATCACAGAGTTATACTGGAAGGCTCATAAAAATAGAGACAGATACACAATCAATGGTATGACTCAGTAATTGCTTTATGCATGGGAACAATGTTTTCAAAAGTCCAAAACAATGTCTGCAACAGAGATGTTAGCAAGACACGATGCTAAATTCCTCATATTCATTAGAGAATGTCATAGTGCTGTGTAATGAATTATTCTTGACACTACTAAAGTCTTCTGTTGTCTGAAACCTTTTATCTTTGGCAGTCTAAAGTAAATGCCAGGTTGGAAACGTGTGCCTCTCAAATGTACTCTGGCACCATCTCGCAGGACAGAAATCGGCAGCTTGTTGACAATTTTCTTAGAGCATTTCATACTGGACTAACTGTCAATACTCCACCTAGTCAAATATCCTGCATCCAACGGTGACCTAAAGCTGAAAGTTAACAAACAAACATAACGCATCTTGCCGATTTTGTTCCCGGATGACACGATCCCTACCCTAAAGAGCTTACCCTTGATTTTGTAGTAAAGGATAGGGTAAATAGGTGCAGCAGCCTGGCATTTACAATATCCGAGGTTCTCAAACTGCGATCTGTGTACAATTGGCCACGTGGCTTTGTCCCTTCTGTCTTACTTTCCCAGCCTCTCAAGCGCTTTAAGGGAAAGCTAAAAATAAACCTTCTATCACCCAACGAAAAGTGTGTTTTCCTAAAGTTGCTTTTTCACTTGTAAAACAATTACTTGCAAGCTGAACTTGCAACAGGAAGTTCTAAGATTCGGAGTGGGAAAGGAGCTGTCTCTGGCTCTATGAGTGAAACATACGGCTGTCAAGACAATCTTTGCATGATTTCATTTACCTCTCATAGCTGTTCTGCGTATGTTTCTTAACAACTTCCTGTGAATAATGCTTGACCACATTGTCTCACACGGGTACCTATACTCTGCCACAATGCACACTACTCCAGTCAGTTTTACTGTCCGTCTGCATAGCCTTTTAATGGCAAGATCACAAAAAATGGATGCCACATTCGTGATGATGTGCCAGATGCACATTCTCTTATTGTTTGCTGCTGCTTCATGTGACAAACTCATTTATATGAAAACCTAGTCCACCTCCCTTACGCCCAGTGAGTAGAGGAGTAGTTATTCCATTGACTCCATGGGACTAATGAATGCAAACATTTGCCTGAGAATATGTACAACTCAGTGTGAGTTAGTGGCAGGATCTGGCATGAGAAAAAGTCAGCTGTGACTAGGGAAGGCTAGAAAACATGATGCCAATAATATATACAGAAGGGAAAAAACAGACTTAATGGCAGAATCCTAAGGGAAGCATTTAATCTGCCTATATCCATCCACAAGTAAAGGCTGCTAATTAATTTCAGTGGTCTAATGTGGTAAGGGAAGTCTCCTGGAATGGTTTTCACTTAAATGGTTTCAGCTGGAATAGGTGGACATTTGTTTCACTGCTTGATTTTCAGTTACAATTTATTTTGGTTTAGTCACCAAAAGCATGTTCATGTCATTGTTAACTGCTTGTTTTAAGGAATTCTGCATGAGTATATGTAGCATTCAGTGAAAAAGTGCTTTGAGCACATTACTATAACTGACTCTTCATTCCTTAGCAAGATAATTGTGTAAAAATTCTTTACCATTCAGGAAATCAGCTATGAGTTAACTCTTCCTTTTAAAGAAAATGCTTAATTTTCATGTGGATTCTTCTCTAAGATTTTCTTTTGTTATTTATTTCATTCTTATGCTGGCTCTTTCTCTATTCCTGTGCATGCAACGTGTTAACACAAATACATCTAAATGCATACATACACATTAGACAACTGTTAATATTTTTTCTTCATTTGTGTTTTACAAAGTTTTCATGGGAAATGCTATGATAACTTTCTTGCTTGCAGTTTTTCAATGAGAAGTGAAATCCTTATTGTGTATTTCTCAGCTCAGTATGAAAAGGGATTTAATGGTGTCTAAAGGTGATGTATGCACACTGCTGTCCTATGGCCCAATCAATGATGCCAGTGGGAAAACTTCTTTCTATTGATTTCGGTGGGCTTTGAATTAGGCCTCTACAAAAAGAAAAAAAAAAAAAAAAACACCAAACAAAACCCCAGAAACTGTGACTTATGAATATTTTTAGTCGTAGGGTGGTCTTTGTAATTCAAGGCCTTACACTGTATCTAAGTCATGTTCAACCGTAGGTACCAAAAGTAAGTCAGTTAAATCTGTACCTAAACATCCCTATGGTCTTAGCTGCCTCTATTAAGTTCAATATAAGATGCAGGTAGTGAGCATTTTGATAGAGGAGATATTTTTATGGAGATGTTTAGTCTGCTTGTAAAACAAATGTGTGCTTTGTCCCATACATCTTTTCAACAAATGCAGATTGAGATGAAGTTGAAAGTAGATGTTATGACCAATGATAAAGGTCAAGATTACGTCTATATTAAATTTTGGTGCCTTGGAGACCAGTGTAGAATTGTGATGGCTGCCAATTAGTTGCGTCTTGAATCTCACTTCATCCCAATATATGCAAATACAAAAGGTGCTACACTGCTGTCTGCTTCATGATAAGGGTGACAAGCTCGTGCTGCCCAGACTTGGAAATCATGGACACCCTTGTGACAATCTTATCACTGAGAAGAAACCTTAGACAATTTGGGGAGTTAGAATAATAAGATTTCTTTCTCTCTCTAATATATTTTAAAAATAATTTTGTAAGAAAATCATTTTAAAGCTATATGAACCTGAAACCAGAACACACATAAACACGTGCCAAGCCACCAGGCCTGTAGTGACACAGAAGAAAGCCCGCTGTGCCAACTGAAAGAAGAGTAAACAGGTACAGCTGACAAAAAAGTACAGCTGTTTCTGTAGCAGTTTCTGTTTTTAAGGTTTTTACAATTATTACTGAACTATCCTTCTTGGTGCTGCAAGGTGTTAATGGCTGCTAACAAGCCTGTCTTTGAACTGCAGACAATCACAGACATAATTAAAGCTGTTGAGAGTGCTAGCCATTTAGGCTAAGTGGAAGAAACCACAATCTCTTTCATGTACTAAAAGTGCTGAAACAGTAGAAGTGACTGTGCAGGGCCAGACAGAAACCTGAGTGAACTAACTCGGAAAAAAATGAGATGGCTTCCTTTTCCTCTTGATTGTAAAACCAAAGGCTGGCCAGTTGCTTCCCTCAAGCTTTGGGCAGCAAAGCCAGGAAGGTAATGTCAGGAGACACTGAGATAAACGTCTCGTAGCACAGCTGTGAAAGAAGGCAGAAGATGAACTTCTGGGAGGACAGGACCCTCTGTGAAACATGTTGGGGAAAAAAAAAAAAATCTCCCATCACCTTGAGAAGACTTTGAGGATGAACTTGAAAAAAGGCATTAAATCTTCTGATAAATCCCTTTTCTAACACATCAGAAAGAAAGATTGCTGGAGAATCTGTGCCTACATCTATTTTGATAAAATAAGAAAGAGGAGAGAAAAAGCTCAAACACTGGACTGATGTAGTGTCTACTGTTTAATTCCCAGCTCATTTTTTGACTCTGTTTTGATTTGCCCCAAACTCCCATCTCTGGGACTGGTTTACCCTAGGGCCCTAAGCGCGGTGGACATAAGCCTGCTGGTAACACTTGGCCTTGGAAGAAGGATTCACTCACTAAACTTCCTAAGTAAATTAACAAAAGAAGGCAGAGGCTGGAATGTCAACATAATCAAGGGCTGCACAAAGAAGAAAAGTCCAGAGCAGAAAACAGTTAAGGAATTTTTTGTATCTGCATTGTAGTATGAAGAAATCTGAGGAAGTTCCCATTTCATACTTCTTGTTTATCAGATCTGTCTCAGATTAAGTGATTTACTGATTGTATTAACAAAATAAATTATGAAGCAAATGATCAATTGAATAGTCATGTCATCAGTTCTGAAGGAATTTAAGGTTGAAATAGGTGAATAACACCACCATGTGTCAATTCTCATTTACAGCTGCCCTGTTATCAGAAGTCTGGGAAGGTGGCTAATGTGGCATCAGTCTTAAGAAGTTACAGGGAAAACTGGGAAACTAAAGATCAATAGATCTAGCATACACACTGAGTGAATGAGTAAGTGCTATAAAGATGGCTTATGGATAAATAACACATGTAGAAAACTATCAGAGTTTCTTTTATAAAAATAAAGCACTTGTAATGACCATTAAAGCTACAGGAGTTCTCTGAGGGGTGTCTTAAAGCAAGTACACAACAGCCTATCACGATTCCCAAAAGATATTTAACAGAGTCCTTCACCAAAGGCTGTTGAGGAGCCCAGGCTGTCACAGCATAGCAGGGAAGGTCCTCACATGTATAAACAACCCGTAAAATGGTAGGAAACAAGTAAATGGTCACCTTCCCAATAAGGAGAAGCCATGAGTTGTGTCCCACAGGAATTTGCACAGGTGCTTGCTTATGAATATTTTAAGCAGTCCAATGTGGAAAAAGGGACGAAAGAACCAAGATTTCTCACAATATTAGGTATTCTAGATTGACTGGGGAGAATAGCAGAAGGGCAATATGGGTGTATTCACACTACGAAATAAAACAGAATCAAGCAGTTTTCCAGCCCTGACCCAAGTGGTACAGGCTGGGAATATCCACATTACACAGTACTTTGCATTGGATCTCATCGGATCTTCATATAGTTACCCTAAAATTATGAACTGGTTTTGTTTCTTTTTTTAATTTATGTTCAAAGTGAATACAAAAATGTGAGGGCAGTGTTACTCTCTGTCAGAGTGTCATTTCTCTAGAAAGAAACCGGATACTTATTGTACATCCTGCATCTGCCTTGAAGGTAGATATGGATGTTGCAGAGTTAAAAGTCTGCATTATATACTGCTGGAAAACTATGTGGGATGGAGGGAGCAAAAACCAGAACATTCTCACCAAGCACACACTGTCTCTAAACCATAAATGGGCATTGGTTTGGAGAGCACTAGTTGTACTAGTTGGCAGGGACCAAAAGCATATCAGATGACATGCTAGAAATTAAGCAGTGGCTTAACTCAGGGCTTTCATGGTCTCAGGCTCTGGCACACGATTGCCCTTTTTGTCATTCGTCAACGTGGTGCTCTCTGACACTCTCCCAGATAGTTTCGGAGGGAAAGCAATAGACCAGGTATACTTTCTGGTATAAACCAACAAACACACTCTGAAGACAGTAATGAGAAGACCACCTTTTTTTTGGGTGTTTGTTTTTTTTTTTATTGATAGAAAGAGCTTAGTCTTATTTTCGCAAGCGCTGCCATTTGCCTTCAAGGACAAGCGATCATATTTGATCTATTATGTTTTCTGTGATGTTTGTCCCAGGGGCACAGCGCTTGAAAGCATTTTGTGGCCCTGATTCATGTACTAGGATAAATCCAGAAGAACTAAGAGATGAGGTGAGGAAATAGTGAAATTCAATATAGGCAAATTTAAAAGGAGGATCGTGGGAAGGGGAAAAGGTCCTAACGTTATGTACATAAGAATGAGCTTTGAGGTGACTAATAATTACAGAGGTATGATTCTGGTTTTATACACTCGGGACAAACTCACCTTAGTGTTCAATAGTAGTTGAGGGGAGGAAAAAAAAGTGAAAATTAGGAATTATTAGAAAGGCTCGTAGCAGCATGAAAAGCACGTTCAAAGGTATGGAACAGTTTCTGTATGGGGCTGGAAAAGGGAGTACGATATGACATAAGTCTGTGAAACTGCAAGTGGTACAGGAGGATGTATAGGGTAGGTACAGCTAGCTCTTCTAGTACCAAATCTACAGGTCATCAAATGAAACTAGCGGTTGGTAACTTCAAAACAAATGAAACAAAGTGATTCTACACACACTGTGGTTTTAAACTGCCAAAACCCTTGCTCCACAACCCTCACTGTAGATGGGCTCAGGGATCAGCTGGGTGACTTCACAGAAGAGAAATCTCTAAAGTAAATCTTGGCTCTGAGCCACAAATTACTGGCCAGTAGGGGAGTACACAGGGAAGTATCAAATACACTTGTTCTGTTCTTTATCTTTTTTGCAGGCCTCCAGTTTTGGCCACCGTCAGAGACCATGGCACACATGGACCTCTGGTCTGGACTGAAACAACCATCACCGTGTTCCTGTGCTCTGACTGTTTTTTCCTACTGTGTCCAGAGGTATAGGATTTTCCCCAGGCTCTTTTCAAATAAATAGGACTGCGTTTGTATAACACTGAAGACTGATGTTTACAATTGATTTCAGAGCATCCTGACAAAGCTCAAAATATTGACTAACTCCTTGGACCCAAGCAATTGTACACACTTACCTTACACGTACACACAGATATACATATGCATGCACAAACGAACACACTGTAAGCTGTGTATCTTTGCTACAGTGCGGGTCAACTAATAAAAAATCCAAATACTTGCATAGACTTCCCATCAGTAGGTTTCAAAACACTTTACTGGTTTAAGTATCCCATGAACCTTTTTACAAATATCAAAGCAGGGGTGTTTAGCTAAAGGGATTACGTTTTTATCAGAGATGGGGCTTGAAGCCAGAGCGTCTGCCAGTGTGGCAATCTGATGGTTGGACAATTTTTGTCAACTGAATGTGTGTGAAGTGAATTTGAAATGTACAAATTCAGACCCTGGCAAGAGTTTGAAGTTGCGTAACTGTCACCACTTCCAGTAAAACCTCACATTTGGCTGCCAGACCCTTTGAAGCAGCCGCTACCAGAAAACCAGCTATGTGAGACACTTTTCCATGCAAACGCTGGATCAGGGATTTTGAAAACAACAGGATTATTCCTGAGTCTCAGCAACTTCAAGGTAAGAAACACAGAACAAAACATCTATCACATTAGAAATAAAGCAGCTCCAGATAACAAGTATGGCAAGAGAAGCTAACACCTTGCATTAGATTCAGCTCTGATTTAATGCCTCTTAGGTGTGTTGTAATGGTGTCTGTCTGGGGGCAGAGTTCACTTGCTGGTTTATTTAGGAAACCTTTCAGTTCAAAGCTTGTTTTCTAAAGATGTTTTTGTTAGTTCTCATGCATATGAGAAAAACTCACTGAGAAGGAAAAAAAAAAAAAAAAAACAAAAAGGAGAAAAGGAGTTCAGACAGTGCCAGTAGCAGCCAGTAGCTGGTAGGTATCACAGCTCAGCATTGTAAGTGCATCTTCAAAAGACCTCCCTGCTTAAGTAGGTGGAAGAAAGAATTTCAGGAATAGTGAATACTTCACATTTTACCTCAATATCATGATGACAAAAAGACCTGTGACAAATAATTTTGTGCTCTTCTAATGTAGAGTCACTGGGATTAATAGCCTTTAAAACCTTTCATTTCTCTTACATTTGATAGGGGTGCCCTAAGGGGTTGGTATTAGGTTAAACCACAGAGTGACACTGACTCATTCGAGGTCTCTTAATGCCTGTCTAGGAACTGCTAGGTCTGGAGCACCTGCTGCTAATGCTTAATGTGCTTTGCATTAGCACATCATGTCAGGAGAACCTGACACTGGCAGATAAATGGATGTTTTACAGTGCAATGTTCCCTTCTGCTTCTTAACTAATCAGCAATAGCAGGAAAGGCAATAGAGGGGATTTGATGAGGTTTAACCACAATTCTATTTTGAAACAAATAAGTATAACTTGAAACCTCACTGGCATCTTTTTTACAATAACTTCTAAGCCTCCTAGCCTGTGGAAGGCAAAACAAGGCAATTCATAACAAATAAACTGTAATGATGATAGAGCAGCTGGCATGTGAAGATTACAGAACACTTCACAACTTCACAAACATTGCTGACAATATTTTCTTGAAGTGGGAGTCATCTCTGGTTTAAACTTAAGGAAACTGAGGCATAGTGAAACGGGAATCATGTTTTGAAAGGAGCCTTTCAGCGCTAAAGAGCACACAATCACACACAATTGTGGTGGGTAAATTGCTTACTAAAGGTAAAATTGTCACTTGTCCACTTTCCCTGTTCTCAACTGAGTAAAAAATAGAAGGTTTGCCTCCAGCTTTTCTTTCCTCTACTGGCCATGTGCATTGTTGATTACAGCCTAGAGAGGCTGATGTCCTAAAAATGCATGGAGATAAAGAATACAAAATGGTACAAGTGTCACCTTCAGGGCACTCTAGCATCACTGCCAAGCTGGGAAGTCTGGGCACCGGCCGGCAGTACCAAACTATGATTTGTCCAGTAGGCTATTTATGGGTTGGATAGGGCTTTTAGGCCATGTCCATTACTGAGAAGTTGAAGTGTTAAAATCCAGTGCTGAGACTTGCATGAAGTAACGCAGAGTTTCTTGGTAGAAAGTTCAAATTTTCTGGGTATCGCTTCTCCCCTTTATTCTGTACAATGACTTCCCATCTTTTGCCCTAATCTAAAAGAGGAAACAACTAGCCTCAACAGCATGCACAGCTTTCGTGACACGTGGTTTTACTGCAAGGGGCACCATAGGTTTATCTACATTCAAAGACATACCAACGTCATACCAAAACTATGACAAATAAGGTTACTGAAGTGGTATTACGTAAAAGACAAGAAATGATGATCTCATGGACATTTAATGTGATACCATTCCCTGGTGTAATTAGGATACAGCATTTACAAATGTAGTACAAAATCCGTTGCTGGCAATTTCTAGCAGGATTTTTGAGTGTACTTACATGGGCAGCCTAAGACTATTTTCTAACTTTCAAGTATTTAACATTACATTAAAATCTTCTGCAGAATCTACATTAAAATGTTAACCAATCACGGAATATTCTTTTCTGCTGTTCTTTAAAGGCAAAGGTAAAGAGTAAACTTGACAATGCACAACTTCAACAACCCACATTAAACAGCATGGTTTTACCTCTGGGCTTGCAACACATCAGCACAGACCATTCTCGTGTTAACTTGCTCGATGGCAAAGGGGTGATGGAGAGATTGTTCATGTACTGGATGACAGGATGTTCATGTACTGGATGACAGGAGTAGTCATGAGGAAGAAGTCATTCCAGCTCTTTCTCTCTCCTTTGGTATTTCACAAACCTAGAGAGCTTGGCTATTATGGGAACAGCGTTTTTTACATTTAGTTGGCAACAGAAGTACTCTTCTAAGTTGATGTGCTTGGACCAAAGGGTACTTGCAAGGAGAAAAAGCTGAACGGAATTTCTTGCAACAGATAAAAGACATTTCTGTTGCCCTAAAGCATTGCTCCTGCAAAATATCAAAGCTAGTTGCGAACAAGGGAAACTTCTCAAGGAATTTTTCAATAAACTTATATAATAGAAAGTATTGGACAGGTTAATTACAGTCAAAACTACCAGTTTTCCCTACAGGATAAGGCTTTTGGGATATTCCTTCTTATAGAGTCTCAACTCTTCTTCAAAATAAAAAAAAAAAAAAAAAAAAAAAAGAAAGACACCTTACCCAACTGAGTGGGGGGGATTTGATTTCATAGAGGTATGTATTGATACTAGCAAAGTTTCATGTGTTTCCTCACAGGTTAAAAATTATTTCAGAAAGTTCAGAAAGCTGATGAAGTATGAAAATGGAGTTTGCTCCTGTCCCAGAAATGAACACACAAATCAGGAGTTTTTAAGAATAAACTGCCAATTAGAGAGGGGTAAAAGAGAGAGGGGATTTTAGTCTGGTGGACTGTAGAGCCATTTTCTAACTGAGGAGTTATGTGGTTTGCACTGTCTCCAGCTCATTAAAGGGGAAATCAATTTTACAGGGGACAAGCTGAGTAGACTAGTCATAATGGCATCAAACTTACAACAAAAGGGGAGATTAAGAAGGGGCAGCAAATAAACACTCATTTAGCATAGTCAAGTTGTCAAGAACAGAATTAATCAAGACACTGCGTGACACAAAGAAAAATAAATTCTTTAATTGTCCGTTCATGAATGGCAGGAGCTTGTATGGTAAAGAGGAATAATAGGAACTGCTTGTACTATGAGAACAAATTTGACCTGCATGATATTACTAGAACTTGAAGGAAGATTTTTGTCATAGGAATCTTAAACTCACTGGCTATAAGCAATTTAGGAAAAACACAGTGGAAAGAGAAAAAGAGAAGAGGCAGTATGTGGCAATAACTGATTTCAACCCACTGACAACTACGTAGTAAATGCTTTCAGTGTTTACAGATCAATCTCCCAACACAGAGAGTGTGACAAGGGCAATTAGTTGCCAGCAGCTACATACCATCAAACTACACTATGGAGCAGGATGACCAGTCCCTTCAACCCCTACTTACAGTGTCTATGGAGAGGAAGAAGAGAAAAGAGTTTCTGTACTGTATGAGCTTAAGAAAAGGTTTTTCACTGGTGAATATCAGGGCGTAAGACATAGCTCTACAGGTTTGACATTTCAGTAATAAAATACCTTTGAAATTCTGAACAATGATTGATAAAAATTTCCTAAATCAAAAAGTTTTATGTGTCTCCTTAGAGAATTTGGTACTAGATGTCATCCTGACAGCTATATCAAAATTGATCCCAGGACTAAAAGTTAGTGGTTATTTAAGTGAAAGTGAGAACTTGATTACATTCATTACATGCAAATAGAATGTAACACAACCAGTAATTCTTATACTCACTATTTAAAATGGCCACTTTCAAAAGATAAATACAAGTTTGTGCCTAATCAACAAAAGGAAGAATTTAAAAGAGGAAAAATATGAAAACAATAATAAAGATATTCAAAAGCATTTTTGGAGATAATGTAAGAACTGCGATCAAGACAAAGTCTATTCTAGACCAGTCTAGCTTAAAAGACAAATAAAGGCAACATAAAATTTCAGATATAAACAGATTAGGTAGGGAGACAAGGGAAAAACTGAATAGATTAGATCACTTCAAGATACAAATGGAAAGAACAGAAAATTGCTACTGGAGACAGAAGGTTCTAGGAGGAATTCTATGGCTATCTGAGTTTAGTACACTGAAAACATCATCAAGGAGCAAAAGCAACCTTACAGTAGTGTTTGTGCATTGTTAAATGGAAAGGATGCAGTTGTCAAAAATAATGCAGAAGAGACCAAAATGTTGAATAAATATTTCAGCTCTGGGACTGGGAAAAATCCAGATGTAGTCATATCATATGAAGATGGTGATGAAATGTTACACTTAAAACAACAAAGACACTATATGCCAAATAGCAGCTATTAAGGCTAAGTGTCTTTTATTTAAAAATGCACCTAGGAATTTCAGAAGAAAAGCCTAATAAGCTTTATTAGACCATCTATTATTATTTGTAATAAATCTTGGATTGCTGAGGTAGATCCTGAGCATTGGATGGAAGTAAGAGTTATGTCAGTACTTTGCTTTCAAAGTAAATAGGGTAGTGTAGGTAAATATAAGCCTGTCTGCCTGACATGAATCTCGGGAAAAATAATGGAACATCAGATAGTGAAATTGATTAATAAAAAATAGAGGGTAGCATATTTAATGTCATCTAACATGGTTTATGGACAAAAGAATTTGTCAAATTAATGAGGTATCCATTTTTTATAACAGATATAAGGTTAGTCAGAAGTTGCTAGATTTCAGTAGAGCATTTGATTTAGTTCTACATACCATTGGGATTAAGAAGTTACACAACCCAAAATCAGGATGTCAGACATTAAATTAATTAAAAATTAGCTATTAGACAAGTCTCAAACGTAATTTTAAAATGGGAACCATTAGGAGAATGTGTATTTTATTTGATGTTTTTCCAAGGTTAAGTTTCAGATTCCGTGCTAGCTAATAGTTTTTGGCAACAACCAAGAAAAAAAATTAAATCAAATCTGATCAATTGTACATATGAAAAATGCTGAGGAACTACTAAATAATGAAGGGAAAGATCACTCAAGCAAATCAGTTCTCAACCGCTTGGTAAACTTGGCAAGGATATTTTTATCTGGCAAAGAACAGGGCAGACTCTACTGAAGGCATATGGGGCTATTCCTGAAAGCAGTTGCTGTGCATAAGAGTAGGTTTGTAGTCAGCTGACTTTGGAATATCTGTAGAGCAATGGCTAAAATAATATTTACTTCTTGTACGAAAAGGAACTTGCTGGAGGTGGACTGTATTTAAGATATAAAAAAAAAAAAAAAAAAAAAAACAACAAAATCCCAGTTCACAGAACAGCTAAATTTAAATCCTTGTTCTGCTGCTGCACACGTAGCCCAAATTTCCCAAGACAAATCTTGGGAGGGGCAGAAAGGCTACATCCACAATTAAATGGCCGATTTATTTCAGTTCTTGCCCCTCCACCATCCAAACTCGGCACAAGTTAGAACATGCACTGGTTTCCCTCTGGATTTTTTTCATATACAAGTCCTCCCTATGGAAACTCAGTAAAGGTCAGGGAGAGGATGGATGCAGGGAGAAGAGAGACAGGGGAAAGGGAGGCTGATGTGCAGCTGTGCAGCAACCCAACATTTCCAGCACAGCCAGTGATACAGAGGTTAAACCCCTCAGCTGTAATGAAGTGAATCTGTCCCAAAACCCTAATTTATTGCAAGTTTGTGTAATTAGATTTTTTTATTCATTTCATAATTTATTACAAATATTTAAATCTTCATTTTCCTTACCTCCAACGATTCTGTATCTGTACTGCTTTGTTACTATTTATCTTTGCATTTTGGTTAGCTCAAGAATGAGAGTTGTATGAGGAAGAACTGACCCAAAGAAAGGGAACACATAATATTACACTGTCAGGTTGATTAACAAAAAGTAAATCTATCATCTGGGGCTTTGCAGTTCTCAAGCATGTGTAAAATTGGAGGTTCAACATGTCAGAATGCTCATGCTATCATCAAGTTAACTTGATTCTTCACTGTGGGTGTGGGTGTGTTTGTGTTTCTTTAATCCTCCCAAAAGGCATATTTCCATACCAGTATTATGTCACCATACAAAAGAAATGCAGGTAGTTTGTGAATCATTAATGGAACAGTCCTCACAACCACATTGGTGTATAGTACTATCCACCCTTTTATTATTACCATTAACCATTCATTTGCGATGCACTAGATCAAGTTGAATTACAGAGAACTCAGTCAGCTATTTTCAAGAGTATGTCTCTCACACACACACACACACAAAAAAGAGCCGTATATTGCCTCTCTTCATGTTTCTTCGTAAGTTCTCATCTGCCTTCCCTTCTCTGCAGTAAAAAGCTCTTTATACGTCTTCTGATCTTGGGCATAGATACCCACCACCTTGCACACGCATAGGACTGAGAGGGACATGCTGGGTCCATATGTCCAATTTTCTACTATTGAAAACAGGACATTACATCATGTGCTTATAATAAGAACTTTCAAATTAAAATACCTCTGTTTTCTTTGCTTTTTCCCTATAACTGCTATTAAAAATCTGGTTTTGAACTTCATGTGTTAATCTTCTTTAACTTTTTTCTATCTGTGAGGCTAAATGTATTCATGGTTAGTTTATATACATCTGTTCTTCTGCTGACACCGTCTCCTGAGTAAAATAATGTTCATGGTCTGGAATTTTACCTTGTGATATATTTACGGACAGCAACATGTCCTTTCTTCACTTTCAGTTCAATGTGGTCAGCAGGCTAAACAAATCTAGCTCTATCCATCTCCTCCCTTAAAACAAAACCTCCACTTCTTTTAGTACATTTCTAGGACTTCTACGCCCCCATGCCACTCTAAATGCACCTTTCTTGGAGGAAGGTGGCCAGAACTGAACGTTGGTTTCCAAAGGAGGTCCCGTAAGTGCACAGCATCACGGCATTAAGTCTCTCTGGTCTCTGTTTCCCTTACTTACCCTAGAACTGATTTAACTTTTTTAACAAATACACCAAACCAACAGTTCATATTTATACTGTTCAGCTAGTACACAAAGATTTTTCTCATCTGCTTCTGCTTCTAACTTATGATCCTCCCCACATTATTATTATTCCTAAAATCAGGAGTTCACATTTTGTTCTGTTGAATTTAATCTCATTTCTATTATCCCTGTTCTCAAGACATTGCAATTTTTCATTGCATAATATCCCAGTCCTCTGATCTACTGAAAATCCCTCCCAACTTTGAGTTATCATTAAATTCTGTTAGCAAACTGTAACTTTATGTGACACCCACTCTTCCACAATAATTAAAGTGTTCTACTTTCTTTACAGCTAGTGTTGTTGTGTACTGAAGTACAGCATATATGCCTTTCTGTAAGAAAAAACACACTAACTAAAAAATATCCAGGTACTTAATGACTCACATTTGGGTGAAATTCCAAGTTCCAGTGCATAAGCACAGCTTAACCTTGCACTAGCATATCACTGCAAGTGTAAAACGCACAATATTATCTTGTTTCATTTCAGTTTCAGCACAAAAAAAAAATAGGTTTACAATGCTATAAAAATTGAACCTTTGAATGTTTTCATCCTACCCATGCATTGAAGCAAAAAATAGCCTTTTCAATAGCTTTCCTCACTAAAGAATACTGACTGCTCCAGGGAATTAACCCACCTAATGCATTCAAAAACTGTACTTGCAAATTTTGTGTCATACAGTTTGCTCGTATTTTGGACAACGCAAGTGAAGGAAAGATGATGGGAAAAGGGGAAAACACTTCCACCTGGGTGTCACATGTAAGTTGCCTCTTTCTTTTCTCACTGTAAGTTCAAATATCTCCCTCTTGAGGGTTAACACTCATTATGAAATTTGTTGTGAATTTCCAAATGCATGTGACATTTGGTTGAAGTTTGTTCTTTCTGCTGATAAAGAAAGCACTTACCCTTGAAGTTAAGGATGAATAGGATTTGAAGTCCTTGTGCTATAGAACAAAACCTAAATAAAGGGATAGTTGTGGTGCAGCTTGACAGTATGATACTGGGATCTAATTCTTATTCATCATAAGACAAAATATGTTTTAGTTATTCTTGTCCTTGATTCTACCTCTTGGACTTCCTGATAAAAGATGAAACATATCCTCCTCTTTTTACCCAGCTATACAATAGGTGTCCTAGTTTAAAAGAAAACAGACAATGAACAAAGAGAACTGGGAGGCTGACAGCATGAAAGTTCGTCACCCTGAAGGCAAAACACACTGCTTTTTTATTAAAGTGTGTCATGGACATGCTAAAAGGTATTTACAGCCCTCGGTCACAGTGTTTTAAAAACACCTGCTGTGTCGAAATGTTTCTGAAGAGAGATGGACTGCACTAACACATGGAAAATCGATCTTCTGTTCCTCTTCCCTTTGTCTATTCCTGTCAACCATACGTTTCAGAAAGCAATTATGCTTATGATAGTAGAATACATTGAGCATTGCACTCTTGTGGGCATATGTTGTGACTGACAGTCACTGATGTGGGACTTCATACGCACAGATTTAAATATCTGAGTCATGCATTACAATTTTTGGCTGCTGTTGCCACACTTTTAGATTGTCTTAGCATAACCAAGTTAAAATTCGTGGTTTCTTGAGAAAATGTTCATTTTCTAGAAAGGATCTATTCAAAGACTTCATCCCTGGCAACTATAAGGACACTGTACGACAGACTAAATATGTCCCAGGCTCAAACTATCACATTTGTGATGTATCAATGGAAGCATTCAAACTAGCAAGACTGCCTATGAATGAACTATTGTCAAGGTATTGTCTAGGAATCCCATGGGATTTAAGTATTTTATTTCCCCTAAAAATATTGAGGGCTAGTTTCTGAAAGATGAACAATATATTTTAATGTTGGTGTTTTGGGTTTTTTTCTTTCTTTTTCTATTTATGTTCTAACATTTTTTTATACTTTTTAATTGTTGTTAGAGTATCCATAGCATGCAACAGCTGTCCATAACTAGGGGCAAGCTGACAAATAACATATTGAGTCAAAGGGAATACAAATACCTTTCACTGTTAAAAATTCCATTTTTTGATGTTGATGGCAGGGTTTTCTTGGCTGGCTGATGAACTATGAAGAGGACACTGCATGACTGATATACAGCTGCCAAGTTACCCATACGTGTTCAGCAGCTATACAAACAACAACAAAAAATTTTCCATAAAGATGCACAGCATCAGATGTGTGAATAGGGGGACACCGGCCATATTTGATATAACGCTTTTGTGAATATTGGTTTATTGCCAACTAAGAGGATCACCACAGGGAACAAAGAACAAACCTTCCTGGAATACTCAGTTTTGAAACAGCGTATCAAAAAGCTGATTATTCCTTTCTTGCATGAGAACCTCTCCAACAGGCCCTTTTGCCATCCAGCATGGACATCTACGTGTTATTTTTCCCATTTCCAAGGATCACAAGTGCTTTTCACTGATACAAATGTGAATGGAATATTTTGTCGTGCCTTGACATGCTGTACTAATCCACAAATAAATACGCAGTCGCAACAAATTTTGTCCTGCGTCATATCAACATTTGATGTGGCACAAATATAGCAATATGCCTGAAGAAACTTCATGCTTAAAGAGAATACATGTTTCAAAGAAAAAAAGTAATCTCATTTATATTTTAGTGGGAAAGGTTATAAGCACAGGTAAAATAAACAACTAAAAAGCAGAGATGAACAAATTCACAGACAGAAGAGAAACAGAAATAGAAGTATAGATTGTTTTTCCACTATCAAAATTTTAATACATAACTTAATTAGCTGTTTGGCTATTCCACTGTTTCTTGAATAAACTTCCTATTGGATAGCTTGGATTTCATACAGCTGCCTGAACTGAGGTGCCTAGTGCCTTCCTAGGGTATCCCCCTTCACTTCCATTCCCCCTCCACAAGCACACGAATCTCCCGTAAGTCCTGTGCCACATCTTACTGTCTGGAGCGGACTTGTCAGATACTCTAGCATGTACACAGAGACCCTAAGTATCCACGTTAGGCAACAAAATCCCATTCCGCACCTCTGTTCCACAGCTGAACATCTAAATGCAGGTGCCCACAATCTGAACATGAATCCTACCTGTAGGAGTTCAATTCAGTTACACATAGATGCAACTATGTGCCATTTAGGATGTCTTAGGGTACGAGAGATGCAGTACTGACTGACGTAACACGGGACTTGAGGGAGATCTGTGCCCTCCTGAAGCAGCCCCTAAGTGCCCTCTGGGGTGCTTAGGCATCTCAAATAACACTCAACACCTATTTGTTGACAAGCGAATAAAGCCCATTAGTGTCTCCAGGCTTTTCCCATGTATCTAAGTGGCTTTCAGCAGGACTGTACTTTGCAGATATTTATAAACAAAAGCAAATGAGTAAAGCTTGCAATAATACAGAAAGGGGATCATATTAGTTCAGCAGCAGGCTGGCCCTTTCTAGCTTATGTTATTTACAGAGGATTTAGCTGTTTTTGTCATTTTCTGCTGTGCTACAGACCATACAAACAAAGCCTTTAAAGTTCAAATGCAGAAATTTGGCCAGAGCTACAAATAACAAATTGACTAGTCTTAGCAATGAAATGTTAATTGGTGTCTGAGAGATTCAGTTCACAATGAAAGAGCCCACAATGCTTAATCCTTGCCAAATTAGGAATTTTTAGCAGATATGAGTATCAAAAGATTGAGTATATGGGGCCATTTCATACCTAACGTAATCAAAGAGTCACCAACAGCCTCACCTGCACAGAGGGATCTGTGTACCCAAAGCTGCCGTACGTAGTTGTTGTTGTGGGGGTATTTTTCTCTGAGGCAGGGACCTAACAGCTGTATTTGGTAAAAACATAATCCTTCTTCTTCAGCTTCAGTTCTCCGTATCATTTAATCATTTCTCAAATGCCCAATCTAGAAGTGTTTACCATTACACACTACCATGAGCAGTAGCCTGGTAAGAATAACCCTCTTGCAATTTATATTTGATCTTCCATAGTGATTCAATATAAAAAGCAAACTGCTGAGATTAAAATGTCAAACTCATCTGAAGTATCCACTCCTTCCAGTAAGCTGAAGTTATCTAGAGAAAAAAAAAGTAGTAGTAGCTAGACCGGAGTTTCCCAGCCTTTGTAAGGAGAAGAAGGAACAGGATGAAGGAAGGGAAAGCACGTGCAGCTTGTGCCTTCTGTGAACTCTGCCTTAAGCTGGATTCAAGTTCTGCAGAAAACGCTTGACTGGAAGGGGAGCAAGTTGCAACTATTTCAGATAAGTTAGAAAATGGACAGGAGAAATAAAAATATTGTAACTCTCTTGCTTTTCTTCGTCTGAGGCCTTATACCAGCCACCCACCTCAATCACCTAATTCAAGTCATCTAGAGTTTAAAAGAAGGCCCTATGCCCAGCAAAGTTCCCACAGGCACATGAGAGTCTTGGACATAGATGTTGCGTGTGTGCACATCTGCACAACAGTTGCCAGATTTTGCATGAGACCAAACTCTCCACACATCCAGCACAAAGTCTCCCTGCCAGCCAGCAGTAAGGGCAGACACACCTCGGTCTCAGCACCTGGAGGCTCTTGTGTTCAGGATCTGGCACTGCAGACACAGATCAGCAGCCCTGGACATGGAGCCCCTGCATAGCTGGGCTTGGACCCCTAGGAAATGATAACATTGTACAGAACTGAGCAATTCCGTGGGTTTAAGGTATGCTCCTGTGCTCTTGCATAGGTAATGGCAGTTTACCACTTCCCACTGTATCTGTGTGTCTCTGCAGAATTACTCCCCAGTGCAGGACTAACCTAGAGACAACCAGCAGAAAGCATTGGGTGGGTGCCAGGAGGATGGGGCCAGGCTCTTTTCAGTGGTGCCCAGTGACAGGACAAGAGGTAACGGGCACAAACTTGAGTATAGGAAGTTCCACCTAAACATGAGGAGGAACTTCTTTACCTTGAGGGTGGCAGAGCACTGGAACAGGCTGCCCAGGGAGGTGGTGGAGTCTCCATCTCGGGAGACATTCAAAACCCGCCTGGACGCGTTCCTGTGCAACCTGCTCTAAGGCGGCCCTGCTCTAGTAGGGGGGTTGGACTAGATGATCTCCAGAGGTCCCTTCCAACCCTATGATTCTATGATTCTATGATTCTATGATTCTATGATTGTCGGGTTTCTTCCAACATCTTGTGTTCACTGGATTCATAAAGCTAAGCCTCCTCTGAACAGGGTTGCATTACAGAAGGCGTGACTGTTGCCAGCTATGCAGAAACTTGAACACTTACGAAGTGAGAGAATTGTGTGGCTGTTGCAGCCTAAACACCCTGACCAACCCTCTGTGTAATAATCATGCTGGAAAACCATTTTCCATCACAAATGCTTAAGTTGATACATTGCTGCTGACTCTGATATTAAAAGCAAATAATTTTATTATGTTATGGATGGCTTTTCGTTTTGGTAGGACACGGGCAAGATTTGGGGTTGGCCATAAGAGAAATGGTTTAACTCTGAGGGATAAGCAGATGGTTCAGATAATTGGCAATTAAAAATTTAATAATGTTGACATGTTGCCACCAGGTTTCCAAATTAAGAGGAGTCCTTTTCCTTACTTAAGCAATACTAGCCACTCTGGCAACTCTTGTTTTCATAGAATCATAAAATGGTTTAGGTTGGAAAGGACCTTGAAGATCATCAAGTTCCAACCCCCCTGCCATAGGCAGGGACACCTCCCACTAGAACAGGTTGCCCAAGGCCACGTCCAGCCTGGCCTTCAACACCTCCAGGGATGGGGCCTCAACAACCTCTCTGGGCAACCTGTTCCAGTGCCTCACCACCCTCAAAGTGAAAAATTTCTTCCTAATGTTCAATCTAAACCTGCCCTCTTCCAGTTAAAAGCCATTCCTTCCTATCCTATCACTACATACCCTAATAAAAAGTCCTTCCCCAGCTCTCCTGTGGCCGCCCTTTAGGTACTGGAAGGCCGCAATAAGATCTCCCCGGAGCCTTCTCTTCTGCAGGCTGAACAGCCCCAGCTCTTTTAGCCTCTCCTCATAGGAGGTGCTCCAGCCCTTGGATCATCCTTGTGGCTCTCCTCTGGACACGGTCCAGCAGGTCCATGTCCTTCTTCTGTTGGGGACTCCAGAGCTGGATGCAGTACTCCAGGTGGGGTCTCACGAGAGTGGAGTAGAGGGGCAGAATCACCTCCTTTGACCTGCTGGACACACTTCTTTTGATGCAGCCTAGAATACAACTGGCCTTCTGGGCTGCGATTGCACATTGCTGGCTCCTGTTGAGCTTCTCATCAATCAGCACACCCAGGTCCCTCTCCTCAGGGCTGCTCTCCAACCATTCCCCGCCAAGCCTGTATTTGTGCTTGGGATTGCCCCGACTCAGATGTATGACTCAGATGTATGACTTGGTTCCAATGTTTTGGAACATTTAATGCAAAACGATGAGCCTTCTGCTCTTCACACCCAAAAAACAAAAAACAGTAAAGAAAATCTTCCTGTCCCAGATGACCATGGTTACAGGACATGCATAAATATGCTTCCTCTTGCTATGTCTGTACTGCTCATCACACTGGTTTTCACATGGCATCTGCTCCAGTGGCTGCAATGTGCTGCTAAAGGGCTAGCAAGGTAGTGAACTATTACCCAGTACCTGTTTATTACCGGTGAAAATGCAAGGTATCTCAAACTTACATTTTATGGTCTATATTGTGTGAATAAATCAGAAAACAGTGAAACTCAAAGATACTTACACTGCCTACATAACAGCTCATTAAGATTCTTTTCCACCTCAGTGGCAGAGCTGTGACACTTTTACCAGAGCTCTATCAGATCCTCCAGACTGATACAATTTCAATCAGAATGTGAATTTCATGACTGCAGAAGGTCATCAAGTCAAATACTGTGTCTGATTTTTAAAAGGGTTGGATAATTTTATGACCATTAATAACATTTGCAGTTCTGCATGCTAAGACAAAGTAATCAAATGTCATGCTTCGGAGTGTAGGCTGATTGCCATATAGGTCAGGAAGAATATTTTCACCAATATACATCATTGCATAAAATAAACTCACAAATAAAGTTCAATAAGTGAAAACCTGAATATCAGAAAAGTTATCTTCTCTATTTAAGTGTTGGCTATATTTGGGTACTGCATAAAACAAAGGAGCTGTGTAGCACCAAGCAGCCCCAAAAAAAGCACTCAAGTGGGTCCAGTATCTCTAAAAAGAATCAGGTGTGAATCTACTTCACGGTGTTTTCAGATGTTTTGCAAGTTTCAAAGATTAGATTTCTAGCGCCCTTCTGAGATGCTTCTTAGCATAGCATCACAGAAAATTAAGGTTGAATGGGATCTCAGGAGGTTATCCAGTTCACCTCTGTTACCCAAGGCTGGATCAATTAAGCCTATATCAGGCAGATATTTATTTAATCTATCTCTAGGCTTCCAGCAACGGACCTTTCATAGGCAATTTTTTTCCAGAATTACAATTTATAAGTTATTCCTAACAGCTAACTTGAATCTCCCTTACTTGTCTTTGAAGCAAACTTAACTAAATGAGAGGCAGCAATTACTATAATAGAGGAAATATTTTAGGAAGAAAAAAATACAATAAATTACATGATAAATACAACATATATATAATAAAATATAAGTACAGAATGCTGCTAAAACTAAATATTGTATCTGCTTTTTGTACTGACTGCAAAGTTTTTACCAGTTCTGGTCCCGGTGAGGTCACCAGGGACCTTATCACACCTGAAGTATCACACACTACCTGAAACTGGTAGTTTGTGGCTAAAGGAGGTCATTCACAGAAGCTCTATTTGTTAAGGTACATCTCCAGATATTATTATAAGAACAATAACTTGTTTTATTTAGGCAATCACCACACACTTTCTATTTCTCAACTTTGTCACAGTCATTTCCCCAAATCTACAAACTTTATCTTTAAAATCTACAAATCTACAAAAAATGCATGTTTTTATGATGCATCATACAGAGACCATATAAATATGGGGAGTTTTAATTAATAATAATAATATATAAAAGATTCAGTGTTAAACTAACATCTAATTTCCATACCAAGGAAGTCTGAGGGTGTTTGCAGAGCAGCAGGAGGAAGACATGTTTTGTGTATGATGATAAAATCTTATAATTTGTTTAATCTGTCAACAGGTTTAAAAGATCTTCAGAAATGAAGGTAAGTAGAAAGGGGCACCAAAGAAGATGGTTTAGATCTGGACAGGAGAGCTATGCCTGTCTTTCTAAGAGCCCTGTATCTGACAGTGACTTAGACTCTGGTAGGTTGTCTATCCAAAAATACAGCTCATTAATATATGCTTTTGTTTACCTTTTAGGTTCAGTCCACAGATTCCTGAAGGTTGTTTTTTTTAAAAAAAGGCAATGAAAATTAATAAATATTATTACTAAAAATTTTAAAACCACAAGAAGTTAGTATCTTTTTTTTTTAATTGTTTTTCCCTTAAATTGATCAGGAAAAAAATAATTTTTGAGAATTGAAAACTTGTTGATGAATTACTTAACTTTATATGTCTTGTAAGGATTTTAAATTAGATGTGTCATATATGTTTTATTTTTATTAACAGAAAAGTTCTTCTTTTAAAACATTAATTTTATTTAGATTTTCTTTTACAGGTAGATGAGCCAAATGAAAAACAAGGCAAAACTCTTGGCCAGATTATTTTATTATTATTTACTATATATTTCCTAAGATACTTGTTTGGTCTCTTGGTAATGTAAAAAATGGGAAAATTTTAAAAGGTTTTAAAACTTATACCAATAAATGTATGAAACTATATATGAAACTATAAAACACAGACTGTTATTTTAAGATGAGGGATGGACAGGCGTTCAAGCATCAATAACTCTGATGTGCAACAACTCTAGCCCCCAATTCTTTGTTTTGCCTGGTTCTACTTTTTATAATTAATCTATTATCCCCAGTTTATGCAGAAGGGAGGGGGCTGTTACCCTGCTTTAAACCTGCCTGACAAAACCTGAAAGGCTGGAGTAAATATTGAAAGGTCTCTCAAAACAGCTTAGCATAGCACAAGATGGGGAGAGCAGCCTGATGTAGTCCTTCAATGAGAAGCAGCAGTCACAGTAGCATTAAGGCAGGGGTTTTAGCTTGGGTCTAGCACATTTGCATGGGTTTCGATGCCCGGGCACCCAGCGCCAGCTCACATGATGCAGCAGACGAGTACCTCTGCTACCTACTTTTTTTAACATGATAATCTGCAGATTTTGAAGGCACAGAACCAGGTTCTTCACTGTTCTTTGAGAACAAGAGATTGGCAAACAGTTTATGCTCAGTCATTTCAAAGTTGTAGAATAAAGAACACTCTTTTGTGTTTTCTTCTAAATTGAAGGCATCTCATTTACATAAAGGGGTTGAAACTTGCCTGGAAAGTGTCTTGTCTTTATAATTTGGTTACCTTCAATTTATCCCTTCAGAGGTTAAGCCGAGATTATTTGTGAATTATTTTATTTGAAAGTTTCTGTGAAGTTCAGGATATATATATAATGGAACACATTGACTGTGAAATATTCCTGGCTATCAAGCTGAGGACATTCAAAAATACTTTTTGCGTGTGAGTGTTGTCAGTTAGCTGTGGTACTAGAAGATCAGACAGCTAAATTAGAGGAACTGGTTGATTTTCTTGTGAAGATCAATGAATATGACAGAATAACAAATAACACGTGGTTGGTGTATGGGAGCACCCAGGCAAACCGGTTTCTGAGCACAATAGGTGAGATGCAGGGAGTTGTCGTCCGACTCCGCTTCATCTCCGCC
Source organism: Vanellus vanellus (assembly GCF_965231255.1). Classification (NCBI taxonomy): domain Eukaryota; kingdom Metazoa; phylum Chordata; class Aves; order Charadriiformes; family Charadriidae; genus Vanellus; species Vanellus vanellus. The sequence goes on from NC_138905.1 coordinate 187,292,592, forward strand.
TTGCCTTGTCTATGCAGAGATAACTTGGGGGGAGCTGCAAAACAGCTCAGCCCAGGGTTATCTCAAGATTGCATATGAGAACCGAAACAAAATGGCCCCAGACAAACAAAATGCCCTGAGTCCCGTCCCACCACTATTCCCGTGACTTTGAGCGCCAGACATCACAAATTGGCAAGAGAGACTTAGTTATCGCACCACCAGAGGTAAATATAATCCACTTAGGCACAATCCTGCACCCTCACAGAGTCAGGAAATATAAACCGCAGGGTTTGGGGAGAAAAATGGGGAATCCTCCAACGATACAGCTGGCCTGTAGGAGATCCGTGTCCTCCCTGTCCAGAACGCTGTACAGGGTAACTTCCCAGGGATTGAGCGACCTTACCTGAGAGAGGGTAAGTGACTAAGAAACATATGTACGGTATATAGCATGCTTTTAAGTTTGTACTTGGTGCACTCGTTTTAGGTATTAATATCTAGCACGCTTGTGGTTTGTGTTGTTACTTGGGCCCACTAATTTCTTTTAAACCGCAATAGTGTAATCATCATTGTACACCTAGAACTTGCAATAGTGACGTATTGGACCTGTGAGTGAAGTCCAAATAAATTGTTAATTTGAACCTCACAGTGAAGTCCTTTTTCCCATTTCGTCACAGTTGGTATTAAATGCAAAGGGAGCAATGACATCAGGAAAGGTGTACAAGCTATGAACGCGCAGCAAAAAGATTACTTCTGAGGCACGGTGCAAAATAAAAGTAAGGCCAACAGAAAAGGAAATGACTAAGTAAATGCATGGAAAAGAAGCAAGGGTGAGGGGAGTACTCAGAAGAGGCGAGTGGAATAATAGCCTGAGAAGTGAGGCACTGAATATCAGTAAGCCTGAGAAAGGTCGGGGAGGGGGTGACTTAACTTGAGAGGAAATAAAAACAGACATGTATTGATAATAGAAGGGTCAATGGAGCACTGTATAGATAGCCATTTCTGTAAGATGAGCTGAGATTAAGGAGAAGAATCAGTGTATGAAAGCTGAAGGTATTACTAGGAATTTTGTAATAGGTTAGAAAACTGGGAATCACCTGATATGTCTATTCTACATGTTCTGCTGGTGAGACAGAGAAAAAAGGTACCACAATCAACAGAGATTAGAAATGTTTCCTAGAAATAGAAATACTGGTGTGGTTTTTACTCGATGGGATGCCACCAAAGAACACCATAATGGTTGCAACTGTGGTTAGAGCACTGAAAAGTTTTGGTGGCAGATGTCATTTGTTATTCACCATAGTTGCCAGGATGCAGAGAAGGATTTAGATGAGCAAGTAGAAGAAAGGAGTAAGACCAGAACCTTAAACACATTAGTTTGACAACATGTCATCCAGCTGATTCTGTGCAGCTACAGAGAGTCCATGGGTGGCATCCATCTCACAGAGTTGAGTGCTGTCAGTGTCAGGCATTTCTGGAGAATGAATCATCTGACCTTCCCACATTCCACTATGAGGATAAAGTCAGTGTCTGTCTGGAAGCGGGTATGTCCCTGCATTGACTAGAAAGGGAGCTTCAGGTAGCTGGGTCACCCTTTTGTGTCTAACTTTTAGATTCCCAAGTTAAGTCAGATGAGCTCCATGTAGGGCTTTTTCCCAAGTACACAACTTGGTAAAGGATCATTCGGTTTTTATAGTGTCTGAAAGGTTGTGCTTTATCTCCTGGCAGAACTCACAGCATGCAACAAGCCAAATGCTTGCTGGTAGGGACAGTAAGTATGGAGGGAGTGGTTAAAAACACATACAAAAGTAGTAGTCTCCCTGGGGTTGGAGAAAGAATATTAGATTGACGATAATAAAACTACCTGATAAAAAGTTAAAATATTCTTGCAGTGAAAACAGCATGTAGTTCATAGAAAAATGAAGTTACACAGCAATTATATGTAGCATGAAAGGAAAAACTGTACAATTTTATCTGACAATAGAGGCAGTTTAAATGTAATTTATAGCCAAATAGGGAGACAAATGACTTTTGGCAAGGAACCTTTAGTGAGGTTAGAAAAAGTAGATCATGGCAACCTTTTAGAGATAAGAGACACCTCCTGAACAAGGCAGAAACATTGATCTTGAGGCATTTTAATTACTCTGATATTGATTAGGATAACAGGAATGCAATTATGAACAAGAACACATTCTTAAAAGTTACATATTCTTAGCGCAGCCTTGTTTTGTTTCCAGTAATTCCTGGAACAGGTTTTATAGTCCAAGGCTATTCCACGCCTGATCCTAAAAAAAGAGCTAAATATAAGAAATCACATTTAAGATACAGAGCATCCTGGATCTACTTATCAGCTTATCATTGAGCTTGAAATACTCATGAGAGAATGCTGTGTACTAAAAGTGTTTTGACTTTGAGAAAGAGGACGGTGAAAGAAAGCTGAATGCTCTGAGGAATGTTGATTGGAATTCTATAATGTATGAGAAATCTCCTGAAGAAGAGGAGGAAATATAATATTTAAGAAAAAACTGATGAGAAGGTAATTGAAATTCATCTCAAGCAAATAGCTGTTCTGCTGAATACAGAGTAGAATGTCAAGCAAATTAAATGAAAACACAACAGAATAATAAGTCTAACTCAAAACTGAAAAGTGGAGTATGTTTCTTCTCAAACCTTCCGGTTCAATTACACCCCTAAAAGTGACTGCATTTATCTACCATCTATAGAGAAAGTCTGAGATAAACAGAACTAAGATAGGAGAACACATTGCCAACAACTAAAAGCAGATTAAATCATACCTCTTGTACATCGTTTAATTGGGAAAATGTCATCAGTGAATTGTCTAATATTTCAATCCTGTTTATGTTACTGTTAAAATTCTTGATCTTCAATAAAAACAAATCAAGTAAGCAATTCAGCCATGAAATCCTACAAGTTTTCAAATTTACGGTTGGCACTCTGCTCTTCTCAGACCATGTAACCAATCTGGGCACAATAGTTTACAATAGGTGACCTCCCTACCACCTAGATTAGTGACAAAAAAACCCTTGGCTGAATATAACAAAGGTTTCTGTGGATGCACACATCTGGGAGAACGGCACCTCACAAAAGATATTCTGTACAGAGATCTTCTCTTGTAGGGTTAGAGAACAGAGACGTGTTCATCTGCAATGCATACACTGATACTTTGAGGACATGGACAAATGCTGGTTCAACATCTACCTTAGTGACTTTGCCTTAGCTCATCTGACAGGTCCTAGGTCAGAGAAGTCATTTTCAATCATGATATCCGGAAAGGTTTCATTGTGCTTTTGTTTGAACAAAATGATTGACGTCCTGCAGACCAGATTTAGCAGGAAGTCTGAAGAGACTAAGAGTCTTTTCAGTTTAAAGACTTATGTTGGTGCCAGAGAGAAGAGCTCTTCAGCATGCTAATGCTTTCTTGGTTTTGCAGAAGAAGGAGTTGCTGGAAGGAGTTTCAAAGGATTAATGCTATTCCCAGGACTGAGCACAAGCGCTCATATTATACACAGATGCTTACTTTGACTAAAATGATTGCTGTGCTTTTACCCATCAGTATTAGCAGGACTCCTAGTGTTAAAGACATCACAGATCCCGTAAAATCTGCGCTGCCTCTGAACTCATGAAAGCTCCAACTCTGGCTGGAGTCACAATTAATGCTATGGAACTCTTACATCTGAGAAAGCCTGCAGCTGTCTAGTTTAGCTGATATGGATCATTCTAGAAGAAATTTCTAAGAAATAAAATAAATGAAAACAGTTTCCTTCCCACAGCTATTGTAACCACTGAGTTTTCAATTGTACGAGCCGTTGCTTCATAATTAAAACATAATCTGTGTCAGTTGGTTACGCACATCTTGGTCAACATCTCAGCTGGGTGTGGAGCTCTGTGGCAATGATATCTCTCTGCCAGTAAAGAAAGAAGAATCTGTAAAATTTGCTCAGCTGCTTCTACTACACCTGTAATACTATTAAATCAGATGTTTGAGCAACCTGCTCTAGTGGGAGGTGTCCCTGCCATAGGCAGGGTAGTTGGAACTCGATGATCTTCAAGGTCCCTTCCAACCTAAACCATTCTATGAGTCTATGAGACAGGTCTTCAGAGAGGTAATGTCAGCTGGACACACTTGTATCCCCACTGTCATTACACTTTTGAAATAACTGAGTGGTGGCTGGCTATATGCATCGGTTGGTCCTGTTTGATAAGTCATCCGATTTGTCCTTGTGCAAGCCAGATGGAAAAAGTTAACTCACAAAGTTATCTTCATTATTTTGGTAGCCTTCTTTACGGGTGATTCTGTTCAGAATAATCTTCCCACAATTTGGAAACATATATTATTTCTGTTGTATTATATAACTAGTATTTCTCTGCTTTCTCCATCATTTTTAACATTCTACTATCATATTTACCCTTTTCACAAGTACATCTCGTTCACTGCTCTGAGGCATCTTTATAGTAATAAATCCACTAAGTTACCATTTCCAGGTGGTGATTTTGCACCTGATAGTATCTACGTGCATGACCTTGCATGATATACAATTAAATTTTGTCCCACTTTGTAATTCTGTCCTCAAAGACATCTAGTTCTTCCTGTGTTAACAGACCAGCTTTTTGAATTACAGTGGCTCCCAGCTTTGCATCTTCACATTCCTCCCCACATTTTTTAAGAAAAAAAAGTAACATTTACATCAGTTCTCAAATCCCTTTGTGGATCTCTGTTGACAATTTCCTTTCAGGCCAGCAGTTTTACTTCTTAGCATAATCCCGTGTTGTTTAACTTTTGGTGAATTTGTTAATTTTCATATAATTACAGCCATCTTCTCCATATGAATTCATAGTTTCCCATGGGGCATATCTGTTTCTTTCAGAAGATCAAAGAGATTGCTTTGTTTTTTTTCGCTTACTGGGAACATATACTACCTTATGAAAAAGTGTTTTAGGTTTGCTTGGCATTCTCATTTGCTCAATTTTTCTTATCCTTCACAACTTGTTTTGGCATATTGTGGAGAACAGTACCATTCCTCACTGAATAGACTCATTATCTGAATCCTCATTATCTAATTTTATGTGCTAGTTTTCACAGTTAATCTGTTACTAAGATCATCCAATTGACTGTATGAATTTATTTGAATTAAATGTTGCCATTTCTATTTCCCTACTTCATTCTCACAGGCCATCCTGGGCTGACCCTAATGTTTTATCATATGTGCTAATACTCAGGCAAATAAGTTTACACGTGGTTTGAAGGCTAGCTATGAGGTGTCCACCCAGTATAAACATCACACCTCTTGTCATCACGCCCCCCTCCTTTTTTAAACTAGTCAATGTCTCTTTCCATCTCCTTCACAAGTGCTAAATAAACTTGAATTTTGGCAAATCTTACATTTCAGGATTTCTAAGCTGTGGCTCTCTTTACTGATTATATTCTTTTTCTGATCTTTCTTAACTCTTAGCTAATCACGAAAGTCCTGTCTGTAGTGCTTGTTTATCTATTTATATCTGGAACTCATGTGCAAAATCTATATTAAAAGAATAGTTGAAGAGCAATTACAATTTCAAATCATTTTTGGACCATTGGCATTTTAAAGAGTCAAGCTTTTTCTAAGGTCAGGTGTGTTTCAGTCTAGCTGACTTCACTAAACATTTTCCTCAATTTGCCAAAGTTGGTTCTTTAGAACAGAACAGAAACAATCCATTTTGACTTGCTGTCCATTTGATGTGAACTGAGTCTGCTATAGATCCAAATTTATTTTCTATAGCTAACTCTCTCCAAATGTGTTTATGATTTGAAACTCAAATTTATGTCATTATATGAATTTTAGTTTATTTGTCTGCTTGTCCAATCGGAGCACAGCTATACGTATTTTATTTCTAACACTACCTCAGTAGATCTTGTTTTGATATTCATCCAGGTCACATTTTGATACCTTAGCAGTTTGTTTTCTCAAATCTTTCCACTTCCCTGTCTTTACACATCATCAATACACAATATTATTCTATGAATTTCCTCCTTACCTCTGTTTTTCTCCCTAAAACACATGCCTTCATTTTACTCAGGATAATTATTGCACTGTATTTCTAACAACTGTTATTGCTTATTATCTACCCAGCACGCCAGTAATTCTGTCTGCTCTGTTTTGTTGCCTTGGCTCTTTGCAGTATATTTCAGACATTTGAATTGTTTCTTGTTTCCACCTTCACTTTCATTCCTTTGGAGAAATTTTTATTTTTTTTTTTGTGAGTAAATACTTTGAAGCTGCTAATGGAGAGGTAACATTTGAGGAAATCTTGAAGCCCTGCAGGCACCAGAACTGTTCCCAGGTTCTAATTGGAAAAAGATTAATGTGGGGCTGTGCCACCCTCCTGCAATACCACATCCTCTTGGAACACTTTGCTCCTGTGAGTAATTTTCTTCAGGAAAAAAAAAAAAAATCACATTAAACAGTGGGTGTCCAAACTAATGGCAATATTTCAGTTCAGATTTTGTGTTAGGTTTTGCATCATGTTCCATCACACAGCACACGTAGTAAGACTCATCGTATTCCATCAACTAATTTTGCTAAATGTCAGGCATTTAATAAAGGGAAAGGGCAAAAAGTTGTAAAGGGTTTGCATTGCCTTGTTAATCAACACTTGAAAAAGTTTTGAAGAGCTCAGTGACTCGTTAATTTCAGAGCTAGTTTCTGGAAGCTATAACATATGCCACCTGAAATCCAAATTTTCTTTTAACAATCAAGGGACCTCATCTGCTAGATTTCAAATATTGAAAAGTATATTTATATGGGCTGCAAATCTGTTTTGCCTAGCAAATATATGCAGGCAGCAAAGTCATTCGTCAGTACTGACTAGAAGAAGCTATCACAAAACCAGACTCAGAGGTGTCAGTGCCTCTCATAAAATCATCTCTCCACCTGCTCTACAGGACAGGCAAAGTTCAGTAGCAGCTATTATTGGCTATTAAAAAGTACCTTATTACTACTAAGGAGATGAGCTGGACTGACAGTTCAGCATCACCAGTCAAGTACAGTTGCTGCTTGCCAACAATTACATGACAGACATAAGAAGTTTAAGAAAACTATACAGATGAAAAGTTTTACTGTCATTCTTTGAAATTAAAAATAATCTCACTTATCAATTCTGTTTACTGTAATTCATCATTCTTTTTGAATTCTCTCCCAGCATCTAGCATACAGAAACGAACCCTCCAATGCCTGTACACAGTGGGTGACATTTTTTCATCTGAATAGTTCAATTATCCTCTGTGAGGGCACTCACTTCAGTAAGAGCTATTCAATGGAAGCATGGGTGGCAGAATCAGACCCTTAGCTTATCTGGAGTTCAGCATCCCTTTGCTGTTTACTTTGATTAACTACATCACTACACATTTTCAAGAGGAAATGCAATTTTTGCTCGCAATAACTCAGCAACTAACAGTAAAGGGGTAAAAGCTTTGAGCAGACAATTCTAGGTGGTGGAGATAGTGCAAGTGATAAAATGATGTCTAAAATGACATGATAACAAACACTGACCATATCTCTGATTTTTCTTTAGTAGCAGACAATATCATCATTCACACAGCTGTGAGCCATTCAAGAAAGTATTATCCCGCGAGTTCTGACATCAAAAAACTTATCGCTTCCAGCCTTACAGTAAAGCAGTTTAGTAGGTAATAAAACTGAGCAGGAAATTTCCAGAGTGGTCTGAGTTGACAGCAGAGACCAAATTTCCACAAAGTGGTACAGTTATATATAATTTATATCTCTCTGCACCATCTAATCCTCCTGAGAAGATTAATTCTGGCAGAAAGCATGCCGTGGAAAGACCAAATACCTTGCCTCTGTCTCCAGTAGACATTGACAGTTTTTATTTCTTCCAGAGGTTCCTGGGGAATCCTGTTGACAAAGGCCAACACAATATGGGGTTTGGTCATTTTACAGATCTTCCGGAAGCCCATTTCTGCTCCTAATTAAGATGAAGCCTTTGTTTTTGTTCTCTCCCTGTTTTCCAGTAAACTGTAGGCTAAAGGACCCGATTGTCATTTCAGGACAGGCTATTAGCTATTAAGCTAATATGGAGAAATAGCTCAACAGTAATGAGTATAGTGAAAAGCATAGCCCGTGTACTGTGACCAAGGTTCACTTCTGCCTGTTCACACTGCTGTTATCTTAACATTGCAAGAAGTCAATTAATTAAAAGCTAGCTATGAGCAGAAAAATCAATACCCAATACTCAAATAAACAATATTCTTGAGTGCTGTGTAAATAGCATCCTTGTGCAAACTGCTGTGCCAGAAGTATCTTTTGTGAACTCAGGCCCAAACTCTCCATCTTTTCAAACACTCTCCTTTCATTTCACATCGATGAGGGAAATAAATCATAGAAGATGTGGTGTGTTTTGGAAGCAGAGCCAAGAAACCAACCCAAAATGCAAGGGCAGGATTCAGGTCTGGACTGTAGAAACCTACATGTAGGTATTGATGCATCTGCTAGGTTTCTAAACTCCTATTTTAACCAGAAGAGCTCCAGGTATCTTTTAGGTCGCTTTAGTATAAACATCTACTGGTATTTGAAGCACTTGTGTCAATCAAGTCTGACCTCCAGCTCCCCTGCCTTTTCCTGTAAGGTGCTGTGATGTACATGGATATTCTGAGTATTTTATGGCATCTGAAGGTGCCACAAGACACCTGCGTTCAGGAAAGTGAGCTGAAATCTTAGCTGACAGGGTTAGTGGCATTTGCTCATTTTAAAAGAAAAACTTACACATGATCAGCCAAAGCTCCAGGCTCCACTCACCTAATTGACTGAATCTCCCTTATCTGTAATGAAGCTTTAGTCACCCAGGGTAGGCAACACTTACAGGAATACACATCTGCATTTGAGATGCTCTGTGGTGTCTGAGACATCTCAATAGGGTTTTCCTGGAGTGACACAAGACCTGGGACAATCCCATGCATCTGGACTGGCAAGTGGAGGACACAGCACAGCAAGAGATGCTTACGTTTAGGCACTTGCTTCAAACTTCCTCAACACATAGGTATCTGTATATAGATGTCTTAATGTAAGGGTTAAGTCCTACCCAGGTAAGGTAGCTTCCTGAGGCACTAAAGCCACATACCTAAGTTAATATATTACTGAAGTCATTGAAACCTGTCTTTTTGAGGGTCCATCTCTTTTTTAATCACCTTGGAGGGGGGAGGTTTTCTTGAAAATCTGTTTTTCCAGTCTAAAATAGTTTCAACATTAAGTTCATCATCCCTTTATATCCCTCACTGTACAATGGATATATTTTTATAGTCCTTTTTACCACCACAGTCTTATTTATCTTTCAAATCTTGAGCTCTTTCAAGAGATCAATACATCACTGGGCTCTCATTTTGAACCGAACAAATAAAGGAAAAATATTTGGAATAATATATTGTTTGTTCATGGAAACAAATTGTTGAAAAAATTGTTTGCAAATATTAGATGACTGATTCACTTCGCCATCCCTTCTTTCTTCATCCATTTGAATCCTTCTTTCTCTCACACACAAGCAGACGCACATAACAGCACAGCACAAAAAACAATCAGCTCTCAGACACAGCCACATGGACAACAGAAATACAGCTTTCGGTGTGATCTTCACACAGCTGTATAGTTCTCAGCAGCCACTTCTTCGCAGGGGATCTATTTGGTCTGGCTTACACTTGCCGAAATATGATCTCTGTCACTGGTACATAGCTAGCCCTCTTCACTCATCTATCTTATCCCTCACTCCATGATTATTTAATGTCGTGATTCCCTGTGAAGAAAGCGTACACAGCATATTCAAACCTCAGTTCAGGGTACGGTTTTTCCATGACACAGGCTGTATTTCCTGACTTTTACAAAAAGATGGAAACAATCTTTATGGCAGAATGTCTTTTCAAACAAATAAGCAAGGAGGGCAAACTGCAGAAAATTTACTGTGCTAGTTTACTTCTGATACGTACAGATGATTTGACTCTCCTTACTATTGATTTTTTTCTGTGCTTTGAAAGTGTTTACAAGTGTGAGTGCTAGCAGGCATTTTTGGCTTTTCACTACTCCGAAAACATAATTCAGTCTTATCCACCACCTGCTCAACAACTCTTTAATGGGCACGTCATAGTCCCATCCTTTGGATCACTCTAGGAATACCACTGTTATACTAACCACCTAGAGTGCTTCCCTGCCTTCATCTTTTCCTGCCTTTCCTGAGAAATAAATCTGATAGAAACTCAGTTTGTGGTTTCTTCACCGTACTTTTTTTTATTTTATAGGCATCAGCCCTACCCGCAGCTGGGAGGTGGTGGGTTTCTCACAGAGAGGTGGTGGGTGGGACTGGGAAGTGCAGTATTTTAATTGTAACACTACACCTGCTTTTCTGTAAATGACACTGCCAACCTGTTTCACTGTGAGTAATTTAGGACTTGAGTCACGCTCACCCACAGAGATATCTTTGTTCTTGCTGAATTTGGCATTTTAAATGTGCCGGCAAGTTGATCTTTTTCAAGAGAAAACCACTTAGAGACAGATTTTCTACTTCGGCTTTACCCAAAGCAAAAGCTGGTCGGGATCAATCTGTACAATTTTTGTGTGCTGGAATTTTCAGCAGCCATGGGAACAGTCACATACATAAGGGTGACTCAGGGGAACAAGACCTTACCAGACTGGGCCCAAAGTACATCACTACCTGGCAATTGCTACCCACCAGCTGACCCAGTGGTGTACATACAACCGCAGACAAGAACCTCTGGAAAACATTTGGACTGCTTAGTTAGCACCCCTAGAATCACCATGCATGGGGAAAATTACATTATAAATGTCATCGTCCCTATACATAACATGTTTGCCCTTATAATGGAGAAACTCAGATTTTTTTGATTTTTTAAAATAGCTTTAAGTAATCCTTCTGGCCTGCATGAATAGGAAGGAAGGCTATAATTTTGTTTAAAACATTATGTAATAAGATATCCTTGAGAAATTTGACAAGCCCTGTCTATGCCACCATAAACATATTAAGTAAAGCCTTCGAATTAACTTCATTTGAAAGAGCTTGCTAAGAGCTAAGGCACATAACAGGATGGAATTGAATTACAGTGGCCTAATAAATTATCAGCCATTAGCTGAATTTCCTTAATTGCCTGTGGGCGTGCTTTTAGTCTACCCCAATTGTGAGGTAATAAATGTCAGTGAAAGAGATTTCAGAAGAACATCGGAAGCCTAAATAACAGTGAGGAGTCTAAACACTTTGTTGGACCGGTGTCCATGTCCTTGAATGATATTAGATAGATCAACAAGTGATTTTTCAATTCATGGTTATGTAATTTGTAATATGTTACTTGAACCACACGCAAGTAGGTAAAGGTAGAAAAGCTGAGGGACGTGAGGAGGGAGGAAAAGATACTGATGAGCCTAAAATTTGGCAGCCCTGAAAATACTTCTCAAAACAGGTTTGAAATTGCCAAAACATATTAAAATAAGGGAAGAGAAGGGGGAAAAACAACAACAACAACAAAAAGCCAAAAAGCTTGCCAAGATGGAAGGGAGAGGGTATTCAAAACTACAAAATCTAGAAATCTAGAGTAAACGCCCTCACTGAAGAACTTATGTGGTGTTTAAGTCCCACTTTGTGTTTACTTGCTGGTATTTTTCAGTTGGTTAGCAATGGGAATATGATTCTGTTTTTTTAAATAAGTTTATCTATTTTAAAATCTATGTGGATATTTGTATTGGTCCAGCGCATTTCAAAATTACAAAGTTAACATAAATTAAAATTCTATTGTGAACATTTCATTAGCAATTAAGTCTCCAGAGTATTTGTGACTAGATAAAATTCTGATTGAATTAATTCATACGGATCTATACAGACAACTTGATTATCATTTGGATTTTCATTTACAACTTTTAAACACTGAGCATCCCTAATCACTCATGTCCTATCATGTCATGCCTAAAAATACATTTAACAGTACTCAGTAACAACACATCTTTGATCTTTACAAACAATGTTATGGTAAGACGTGACTTCGCAGTAATTTTTTTACATGAAGAAATGGATTTTGATTCAACCTTATTTTTAACAGGTCCATTTAGCACATCTTAAGAAATAATTACTTTGTAGGAATCAAAGTGGGGTCTGATTAAGTGTTATTGTTTCTGAAGCTGGGAAAATCTTGTAAAATTTAAAATTAGCTTTTTATAGTCTTACTGTCTGGATTCTTTCAGACTTTCCAATTCCAACATCAGCTTCCTGTAAGAAACTGTACTGGAAAATTATTAGTTCACATGCTTGGATACTCGTGGAAATGTGAATGATAAACACGGACATGCAAATATTCACATAAGAATATGGTATTTACATGTGAAGGGGAATACCATTTGACACAGATATAAGAGCTGGTTTGTGGAAGCTATTTAATGAGCCATAAAAGAATTTCAATCATACTCTTTGCAGCTAGAGTGAACCTTACACATATTACTGAGTCCCAATCACAGCATCACTGCGTATGCTACATCAAATACACCTTTTTAAGGAATAAATACTCTTTGGCACAGCAGGACAAGATCTTGAGCTCCTCAGCCAGAGCTTTGTTAAATGAAAATTTGGCTAGTTAGTTACTAACTGACACTTCATTTCTGCCCCTTCATTCACTTGTCTTTTCAATTCCTCTTCCACATCCATTTCATTTTTCACTACCTGAAGCCCTTGATAATAAAAATATGGAACTTTCTAGGTAACCAGCACTTAGCACACCGGGTATATGCATGCACTTATACACATTCAAATTACACATATATTTGTACACAGGTACATAGCACTTATACATAGATATCACTCCTAGAATAGCATACAAGAAACAAAAATTGATACTCAGCAGACACAGAAGTGAAGTACAAATAAATTTTTAAAAATGTTCTGTTCAAATTTGGGCCTGTTAAAGACACAAGCAGTATCAAAATGTCTCAGACTAGAAATTTATTACAGATTTAAATTTACTACAAGGAAAAGAGACTTTTCTATTAGTGAATTTAATTATTTTTTGATCTCCCAAACTCTTTACAAAACTATAGTTTCCTTCCATCTGTTATGTCACTGGGACAGGCCAATAGGGTGTTATTAAAAATACCTCCACTGTGTTTCCCTTTCTTTTGTTCATCAGCCCTTTTCTCTTCAAAATAAAAGCATTTTAAAACTGAAATTCATTATTTAAATTTCATGTCTTGAAATTTAAGGTTTCGAACTGAAGAAGTGTTGAGACGTAAAATTTAGAACTTATATGTAATTTAATTTCTGAGGAATAATGTCCTACAAAGTGTGAAAGAATTATCTTTCATGCATACAAGTGTGTGTAATCACTATTTGCAATACTTTGAATGCAAAATTCCATGAAGCAGATGTTCAGCACTAAGATTCTCCTCACCTGAATTCCCTTTGCACAAAATTTTCATTGCAAGGTTTGTTCTTTACTGCTATTTTTCATTTGGATGTTGTTGTTAGATATGGACAGGCAAATGAAGGCCTGACAAAGGGGAACAAGGAAAAAAGAAGGAAGGAAGGGATAGCAGGGAGGAAGGGAAGGGGAGCTGAGGAAGAAAGGAGGCAGCGGAGAAGGGAGAGACGGTGGGAGAGGTGACTAAGAGATGGATAAATTCTAACAATAAAAAAGGAAGATGATATATTCTGGGACCAACAGTGAGAATTTCTATAGTGTAATGAAACCAAATGCTTAGAAATGACCTAAAAGACGGTATGGGATATAATATTCAATCACACGATGTCCAGTATGTCTCCAACCTGATGCAAATGTGAAAAGGCAACTGTGATGCAAATGTGTATCAGCTAAAACACGTTCGCTGCTAATGAGGTGTGTTTGAATGGGCTTACCTTCACTGAACCTTGTTCACCCATGTTCAGTGCAGGTAAATTTAAGAGGTGCAGAGAACTGCTAGGATGCTGAGCAGAAACCAGACACTATCTCAAGAGAGAAGAATGAAAGAGCTTTGCTCGTTCAGTATAGTAAAAGAAGATTAAGAGGTGATAGGACCATAAACATATCATGAAGGGAGAGATGTCAATAGGTGAAAGAACTGCGGAAGCTCAAAAATGATGTCAGCATAAAAATAAACAAGTGTAAACCGAGTATGGTATATACTTAAACTGTAAAGTACAAGACTGTGTGATGTGGATTTTGCAAGAGCAAGGCAGTGGATGCATGGCCCCAAGGGGTCTGGTGTGAATGCTAGGTTCCTAACTGAGTTTTATTTTTAGGATTTTGCCCACAGCTACTGAAAGTTTTACTCCTGGGACAGGCAGTCACCACATCGCAGTTAAACGAACCTGTCATGGTGAGTTACAGAGGAAAAGGTAGCATGTCAATTAAGCATAATGATGTGGCAATTAGCTTCTGATTTCAAATTTCTAAATATGTGCCACAGAATAACTAAAGGGATGCAAGAAATTTAATCTCTTCATCCTCTATTAAAAACGGGTATGTGAATAAATGAAAAATATTTGACTACTCAGAAAATCTATTTATCTTCTTTGTTCAGCATCTCCTTCTATTGATCACTATCAGTGCTGACAAATAGCTTGAAGCTGTGATCCTGAATTGATATTTAATTAAAATGAAGATCTATTCTAATTGTATGGTAAACACATCAGAGTTCTGTATGTAAATAGTGTCAACAGATGAAGGATAAAAGAAGAATTTAAAATAAGTGTTAGAAAGTTTGCAAAGGGGCTAGGGAGCAAATCATGCAGAGAAAAGCAATAATTAAATTCTGTCTCCGATTTATTTTTACACTGGATTCCACTCTTATTACACCAAAGTTTAAAGACTGTTTTCTTATTCGCCTTGCCAGAATGAATAAATTACATGAACAATATGGGGGTTTGGGGGGGGTAGGGTGGTAAATCACAAAAGTAATGTTTTCTTCATCAAAGTGTGAAACCTATTTGTAGTATGAGTAGAGCATGTGTCTTAATGACATTGAAACTTACAAAATGAAATTACTGAATTACCTTATAGAGAACGATGTTTTTCAGAGGACATTCTGTTTCTCACTCCTGGTCAGCAACTTTCTGTCACTGTGCCCTTTCTCTAAACTCATATATGTCATTATGTGGAGCACTGAACTGTTCTGCTGACTACCCAGAGGACTCAATCAGTTTTACTTTATCGGGTCATGGTCCTCAGGGCATCAACCACTCTAATATCTGTTGGAGGGACAACACAGCTGGACATAAGCAATCCAGGAGGTTCCTGGAGTGCATTGATGGTAACTTACTCCTCCAAGTGATAGAGGAGTCAATGATAAGTGCTCTCCTGGACCTCACATTCACAAACAACAACGGTCTCATTGGGGATGTGAAGGTTGAAGACAGCCATGGCTTCAGGGACCATGAGATGGTGGAGTTCAGGATCCTGAGGGCAAGGAGGAGGGTGAAAAGCAAGCTCAAAACTCTGGACTTCAGGACAGCAGACTTTGGCCTCTTCAAAAACAAAAAGGAAGCATACAGAGGGTGGAAGCAACGATGGGCAACTTGGGAGGAATACAGAAACACTGTCTGAGCATCCAGGGACAAGGTTAGGAAAGCTAAAGTCCAAGTAGAACTGAATCTGGCCAGGGATGTTAAAGGCAATAAGAAGGGCTTCTCTGAGCACATAGGTGACCAAAGGAAGACTAGAGAAAGTGTAGGCCCTTTGTTCAACAGGATGGGGGGCTGGTTACACAGGACATGGAAAAAGCCGAGGTATTGGATCATAGAATCATAGAATGGTTTAGGTTGGAAAGGACCTTGAAGATCATCGAGTTTCAACCCCCCTGCCATAGGCAGGGACACCTCCCACTAGAACAGGTTGCCCAAGGCCACGTCCAGCCTGGCCTTCAACACCTCCAGGGATGGGGCCTCAACAACTTCTCTGGGCAACCTGTTCCAGTGCCTTACCACCCTCACAGTGAAAAACTTCTTCCTAATGTTCAATCTGAACCTGCCCTCTTCCAGTTTAAAGCCATTCCTCCTCATCCTATCGCTACATGCCCTAGTAAAAATTCCTTCCCCAGCTCTCCTGTAGGCCCCCCTCAGGTACTGGAAGGCCGCAATAAGATCTCCCCAAGAGCCTTCTCTTCTGTAGGCTGAACAGCCCCAACTCTTTCAACCTCTCCTCATAGGAGAGGTGTTCAAGCCCTCGCATCATCCTCGTGGCCCTCCTCTGGATGCACTCCAGCAGGTCCATGTGCTTCTTATGTTGGGGACTCCAGAGCTGCATGCAGTACTCCAGGTGGGGTCTCACGAGAGTGGAGTAGAGGGGCAGAATCACCTCCTTTGACCTGCTGGACACACTTCTTTTGATGCAGCCCAGGATACGGTTGGCCTTCTGGGCTGCAGTCGCACACTGCTGGCTCATGTTGAGCTTCTCATCAATCAACACACCCAGGTCCCTCTCCTCAGGGCTGCTCTCTAGCCATTCCCCACCGAGCCTGTATTTGTGCTTGGGATTGCCCCGACCCAGATGTAAGACCTTGCACTTGGCCTTGTTGAACTGCATGACGTTGGCTTGGGCCCACCTCTCTAGCCTGTCCAGGTCCCTCTGGATGGCATCCCTCCCCTCCAGCGTGTCTACCTTGTGAAAGAGCTTGGTATCATCGGCAAACTTGCTGAGGGTGCACTCAACCCCACTGTCCATGTCATCAACGAAGATGCTGAACAGTACAAGCCCCAGTACCGACCCCTGAGGAACTCCACTTGTCACTGGTCTCCACTTGGACATCGAGCCGTTGACCACAACAGTTTGAGTGCGACCAGCCAGCCAGTTCTTTATCCACCGAGTGGTCCATTTGTCGAATCCATGTCTCTTCAATTTAGAGACCAGGATACTGTGTGGGACAGTGTCAAACACTTTGCACAAATCCAAGTTGATGACATCAGTTGATCTTCCCTTGTCCATTGCCGCTGTAACCTCTTCATAGAAGGCCACCTACTTTTTCAGGCATGACTTGCCCTTGTTGAAGCCATGCTGGCTGTCACTCTCAATAATCTTTGCTGGATCATGGAGACTAGGAGAAGTGCCCAAAGACCGAAGGAAAACAAATGTCACCTTCAACTTCAAGAAGGACAAGAAGGAGGACCCAGAGAACTACAGGCCAGTCATCCTCACATGGATCCCTGGGAAAGTTGTGGAGCAGCTAATCCTGGAAAACATTTCCAGGCACATTAAGGACAAGAAAATATTCAGGACTAGTCAACATGGACTCATCAAAGGAAAGTCATGCTTGACCAACTTAATAAGCTTCTACAATGAAATGACTGGTCCGGTAGATGAGGAGAGAGCAGTGGATATTTTCTACCTGGACTTCAGTAAGACTTTCAACAGTGTTTCCCATAAGAGAAGCTGGTTAAGTACTGGCTGGATAAGCAGACAGTGAGGTGGGTTGAAAACTGGCTGACTTGCCAAGCCCACAGTGTGGTGATCGGTGGCACAGTCTTGTTGGAGGCCAGTTACTAGCGGTATACCCCAGATGTCAGTACTGGGTCTGATCCTGTTCAACATCATCATTAATGATCTGGATGACAGGGCAGAGTGTATCCTCAGCAAGGGTACAAACTGGGAGGAGTGGCTTATAAGCCAGAGGGTTGTGCTGCCATCCAGAGGGACCTCAACAGGCTCAATAAATGGGCTGACAGGAACCTTATGCAGTTCAACAAGAAGACATGCCAAGTCCTGCACCTGGGGAGGAACAACAAGTACTTTCTGGGGGTGACTCAGCTGGAAAGAAGCATGGCAGAAAAGAACACGGGGGTCCTGGTGGACACTACGTTGAACATGAGGCAGCAATGCTCCGTTGGGGAAAAGAAGGCAAATGGTATCCTGGGCTGCATTAAGACAAAGGTTGAGGGAGGTGATCCTTTCCCTCTGCTCAGCACTGGTGAGGCCACACCTGGAGTACTGTGTTCAGTTCTGGGCTCCTCAGTGCAAGAGACACATGGACATACTGGAGAGGAGAGTCCAAAAAACGGCCACAAAGATGATGAAGGGACTGGAACAACTCTCCTATGAGGAAAGGGTGAGAGAGCTGGGACTGTTTAGCCTGGAGATGAGAAGGCTCAGGGGGATCTTATCCATATGTACAAACATAGGGAACAATGAAGACAAAACCAGACATATTTCAGTGGTGTCCTGTGACAGGACCAGAGGCAAATGGGGGAGAAGTGAAACACAGGAGGTTCCTCCTGAACATCAGGAAACACTTTTTCACTGTGAAGGTGACTGAGCACTGGCACAGGTTTCCTGGGAAGATTGTGGAGTCTCCATCCTTGGAAATATTCAAAAGCCTCCTGGACATGATCCTGGGCAACTGACTCTAGGTGGTCCTGCTTGAGCAGGGGGATTGGACGAGATGACCTACTGACCTATTTTTTCCTACCGGTACAAACAATACCTGTAATGTCTTCAAAGATTTTGGTTTTGGCAGTACCTGATTGAACAAATAGTTTAAGAAGAGATCCCATACCCGAGTGAAGAAAAAAAAATGCTCCAGAGTAGAGCGTATGCAAACACCACATCTTTTACTCATTGTGTCATTGTTTGGGAAGGAGGTTGAGGAGAAAAAGAAATCAATTTGAAGAATATGATCTCTATAATTATACGGTCTGTGTGTATCAGAAAGAAGGTTTTCCTCCCCTCAGCTGGGGTTCTAGGATTCAAATTATATTCAGTAGGAAGCCTTGACTGTTCTTACTGGCACTGAAAAAGCATTTGAGAAAAATATGTGTTCATTAAATCCCAGTTCTTAAATTTTATTCATTTTCCTAAGTGTTTTTAAGTGATTTTTTTTTCATTTTTATTTTAAGACTTTATATTTACATACTACTTTCTGATGTAAACTTTACTTAAAAATGATATTCAGTCATCCTTAAATAAAATTTTCTTTTCTTTTTCTTTCTTACGATAATTGTGCTTAACTATATTGTAATTACATTAACTGCTCTGCTGTGTTTATCTTTGCAAGGACAAAACCATCAAAGGTAATCATGTCCATAGTAGAATGCAATGCCAGTGTGTTATTAACCTGCAAATTATTTCTCCTACGGTGGGATATTCAAATAGATCGGACTTCAGCCCCGTAACCTCAGTTAACGTCTGTGGGAGTTACTTTTCCACTCTGTCTGGAAGCGGATAAATGAGATTGCATGGGCTAAACAGTAAGGTGTGAAAGCTCCACTGACTTCAATGGTAGTTTAAAAGAGAGGAAGGTATCAGTCTAAATTCCAGGATGAAAATGTTTTAGTACCAAAAGCCTTGTTAAGGTAGAATAGAATTGGTTAAATTACCATGGAATACCACAGTGAGCTAAACCATGTGAAGTAAAAGGATGCTCTAGTGAAAGAAGCTTATTTTTCTGTGTTTTACCCCAGACAGAGACATGCAAAGAGTAAGAAAAGAGTAATGTACTGTGCCTTAGGTGAAACACATTCAGCTGAATAGCTGTCAGCCTTAGGGAATGGTTCCTGCATGTAAAAATTGGGTTTGGGGTTGCATCTTCAGGGGTGTACATGTCTGTGCACGCATGTGTGTTCACCCACATCCCTGCATGGTCAGACTGTCTGTCATCAGCAATCTGCTTGATTATTTAGTAATCACTAATATAACAACACCAGAAGAAGTTAAGCTCTTTTTTTTTCTTTTCTTTTTTTTTTTTTTTTTTAATGTCAAACTAGGCTTGTCCTCAGCTGTGCAGTAAAAGCTTGGCTGGGTTCCTACTTTCATATGCATTCATTTACCTTCCTTCTTAATGATAAATAAACAACACAGCCAATTTGTCTCATATACTGTTTATACCTTCCTTTCTTTACCCAAAATATATTTTGTCTCACCTATTGAAAAGTGTAATTATATTTCACTCACTTATAGGAAAGTCCTTGATAATTCACTGTTGCCTGAGGCTCTCTGAGTTATGCCTCTTTCACTTTCATGACAAAAACATAATAACGGTGCTTCAGGGGTAATATTTTCAGTGGCAAGATGTACCTGGAAAACCAGACAGTGCTAAAAAAAATAGAAGGATCCTCTTGTAGCTTGGATTTCCTTTCTGAAATTTGATCCTTCCCATGATATTCCACACTGACAATGTTTTTTTTTTCCAGGTTAAATTTTGTTTGGTTGAAAAACATGGCCCAGTACAGGTGAAATTTCATTTTTATATTTGAAGGTATAGAAACACAATAACTAATACCATGTTATTTTCAAGTCAGTAGGAATAAGATGAAAGTTTATCTGGGGGTCTGTGCTCCTTCCCTCGCTCCTTAAACCTCTACACAGGTAAAGGCTGCAGGAAAAGATTTCTGGAAATCTATTGGTATAACTATTTTTCATCAGAAAATGGCTGTTGGAAAATGTCAAAATGCTTTGTGAAAACACAGAAATTTTCGTTACCTTTCCTTATAAATTGTCAGGTGGAAAGCCTTCAAATAAATGGAAATTCTTTGCCATTTCAAACATAATTCTTATTTGTGGTTCAAAAGTGGCTCTCATACAATGTTAATTTTAGACGCTATACAAAACTTAAAACTAAACCGGATTGCTAAACAAAATACATTTGAAGTTGTATTATACATATATGTGTGTGTGTATGTGTGTGTGTGACTTAAAATTTAAAATTCTAACATACCATAAAAAAATGTTAATTTCACTTCCTCTGCAGATCTTGTGGGTGTTTAGATGGGCAGAAACGCTCAGTTTTCTACCAGTTTGTGCTTTTTATAAGTGAAAATTAATAATCTATTTCTTCTATAATGTTGGTCGTATCATAGCTTGTTTTTATTCTCTGATGTTATACATGATTTTTTAAGAGTTGTAAGTATCATCAGGTGTCAGGCATTATTTGGAAAGAATAAAGACAGTCCCTGATTGAAGGAATTTGAAATCTACGTAAAATATTGTAACAGCTGTGTTAATAATTATTTTCTCTGTGTACTCTCTCATTAGTTATCTATTCTGTAGTCTATCAAGACCGGTATGTTGCATTTACTGCAAGAGCTTTGGAAATTCACTGTAAAGATTTGTTATAATTTTAACTGTTCCTTCTTCTTTGCTTTCTTAATATGTTGTAGTATATCTTAACAATTCTTAATTCATATGTTCTTAATTTTGTGTAATAAGAAATAGTACAATAACATAGTATAGCTGTGGACTGTTCTTCAGCTGTAGCAGAAGCACTGTGGAGAGAATAAAACATACTAGATAATGTGGAAAGGGGGAAAACAAATGAGGCTGGTAGAATTAGATTAGTAAGTAGTAGTTAATTCCAGTAGTAATACATTTTGATTTCCGAACCAGAGAGATCTATTAAAGAAATCCAGTGTGTTTTGAAGGGTGTAAGGGTAAACACAGATATAGGCCTAGACACTAAGAGCTATTGTATTTGAGGAGCTATATGGAGCCATTATCCAAAACAATGGAAGTTCCATAAAAATGAAGAGACTGGCGATCTTAGCTTGCATTCTTTCAACCAAATCCAGAAGGATACTATAAAGCATCAGTACAGCTCCAACCATTATATGACAGACAAAATATATATACCTAGATCAAAAAGAACTTTAAAAAAACAGATATAAATATAAATTTATTGTATAAATACCAACAGTATTATACAGTAAATTCATTTGGTATTCAATTACTCCTCCTTTTGCAATTGTTTTCTGCATAAAGTCAGCTAGCAGCTAATACACAAATAGGAAATACAAAGAAGTATTCAGAGGAATTATTTGTGAAGTATATATGGAAAGTATATTTTTGTTTTGCACTGGAAATCTGATTCTAACATTTGCATTTGGATTTAAGGAACAAAAAAAAATAGATGGTGATGCATGGACCAATTGAGATGTGCTGCTTTTGATTACCACATGTTCACAACTCTTCACAAGTCACTAAATACTCAAAAAATAACACAATAGTGAATACGCATGAGAGGCCGGGGGGGACAAAAAAAAGCCATAGTATTTTTAAAAACTATTTTTAAACAGAAAGCAAGCCAAAGCTTTCCAAGAAAGATACTAATCACACATTGTTTGACATGCTCCAGAAATCCCAATAGTAAAAGCTTGACTTTCAGCTTCAGAGGATCATTTCCCAGATTTTGAAGGACAGGCATAAGAAGTAGTCTTTCCATCACCTTGTGTTATCTGAGTATGAGAAGCACAAGTTCTTATACAGCAGCTTAATATTTCCCAATCATGTAGACAAATTAATACCTCTAGAAGATGTGTGTCTCATTTGAAATTATTATTGTGGACACAAAAAGCCAGAGACCAAAAAGATTTTCTTTTAAATGAAAGTACACATGTAAAAATAAAATGAATACAAATTTCAGTCAATTTATGGAGTATCTAGTCCCAGACATTCACCAACAGATGCTGCTTCTTTTCTCTCTTTTCTCCTTCCTCTTCATACCTGCTACTAACCAGATATAAATTCCTCCTTCATCCTTATGATTTCCAGCTTTATTTTCTTCCCTGGATCCCCTGGGGTGATGGACATTAGGCTAGCAAATGTGATGCCTGGAAGGAGGATCTGGGGAACTACAGGCCTGTCAGTCTAACCTCGGTGCCAGGAAAGGTTATGAAGCAGATCATCTCGAGTATCATCATGTGGCACATACAGGACAGCCAGGTGATCAGGCATAGTCAGCATGGGTTCATAAAGACAGGTTGTGTTGACTAATCTATCCTCCTTCTATGACAAGGTGACCAGCTTAGTGGATGAGGGAAAGGCTGTGGATGTTGTCTGCCTAGACTTTAGTAAAGCCGTTGACAGCGTTTCCCACAGCATTCTCCTGGAGAAACTGCCTGATCATGGCTTGGGCAGGCCTGCTCTGTGCTGGGTAGCAAAACTGTTTGGATGGCCAGACCCAAAGAGGGTGTGAATAGAGTTAAATCCATCTGACGTCCAGTCACAAGTGGTGTTCCCCAGGGCTCAGTATTGGGGCCGGTTCCGTTTCATATCTCTACCAATGATCGGGATGAGGGATCGAATGCACCCTCAGTAAGTTTGCAGATGACACCAAGTTGGATGGGAGTGTTGATGTGCTTGAGAGCAGGAAGGTTCTAAAGAGGGATCTGGACAGGCTGGATGGATGGGCCGAGGCCCATTGTATGAGGTTCAACAAGGCCAAGTGCCGGGTTCTGCACTTGGGTCCCAGCAACCCCATGCAGCACTACAAGCTTGGGGAAGAGTGGCTGGAAAGCTGCCCAGTGGCAAAGGACCTGGGGTGTTAGTTGACAGCTGGCAGAATATGAGCCAGCAGCGTGCCCAGGTGGTCAAGAAGGCCAATAGCATCCTGGCTTGTATCAGAAATAGTGTGGCCAGCAGCACTAGGGAAGTGATCATCCTCCTGTACTTGGCACTGGTGAGACCGCACCTCAAATACTGTGTTTGGGTTTGGGCCCCTCACTACAATAAAGGCATTGAGGTGTTGGAGCATGTCCAGAGAAGGGCATTGAAGGTGATGAAGGGTCTAGAGCAGAAGTCTTATGAGGAGCAGCTGAGGGAACTGAGGTTGTTTAGCCTGGAGAAAAGGAGGCTCAAGGGAGACCTTACTGCTTTCTACAACTACCTGAAAGGATGTAGCAAGGTGGGGGTTAGTCTCTTCTCCAAAGTACCAGGCGATAGGACAAGCAGAAACAGCCTCAAGTTGCACCAGGGGAGGTTTAGGTATCAGGAAAAATTTCTTCACAGAAAGTGTTGTCAAGCATTGGAACAGGCTGCCCAGGGAAGTGGTGGAGTCACCATCCCTGGGGGTATTTAAAAGATATGTAGATTTGGTGCTTAGGGGCACATTTTAGTCATGGACTTGGCAGTGCTAAGTTGGACTTGATAATCTTAACAGTCTATTCCAACCTAAGCAATTTTACAATTCTATGATTCTATGACATTTCCTGCCCTCTGTGCTTTCAGTGTCCTGCAGAAGGCTGCAACCCTGACACAAGCTCTAACACCGGCAGGCAGTCAATGGATAAAGGATATACTGTCTCAGGGTGCTCGATCTCACTGTGGAGCTGCAGGAGGACAGCTCAACAGCAGGAAAAGAACATCTCATTGTACTTATTTAAGCTCTGCAATAGAAATGAGGAATAAATCTGAGACCAGTAGGCAGCTGCACCTTCTGCTGCCCTGTAAATTATACTCTTGCCAGGCCATTGTGTAAACTCTTTCAGTTTCCTGAGAGATTTCCTGATGGGTCACAGTACTGGAAGTGACAGCTACAACTATTGGAAATAATGGTCCATAGCTGCAGCAAAAGAGAATTAATGACAGCACTTTTTATTCAGGATAACAGCCTGGTAATCCGTATCATCACTTCAGAGTGAGTTCATACAACAAAACCAAACAAGCATGTAGACAGTTTGGGCTGCGAATAACTTTTTTTTTTTTTTTTTCACATTCTATCATCATTATTTTCCATTTTTTCTCTCCTTTTGAGAAAGCAAAATGGTACAGATAAAGCTAAGTGGATCTGAATAAAAATCACCATGTTGTACAACTGTAGGCGTAGCTCAGAGAAAACCCCTTTCTGTTGCCAGTGAATAGTTGTGGGATACATTGCTGAAGACCTAAGCTTTTTTCTACAGAAGTAATATCAAGATGTGTTTTTTACAGAGTCTTAGCAGTGATTTCAGTCCTGATCTAAAAATAAGAAAATCATTCTCCATGACACTTTTTCAATATTGCTTTTGATCACCTTTGGTATCTCTTCTACAGGACCTATCAGCCAATGCAGTAAGACATCATCACTTGTGCAATGCTCTGATTCTGACGCACCTGACTAAACTGTGTTCACGCAGACACTTCAGGTGAAGGAAAAGTCTGGTTAAATGCAATCAAGAGAAGCCGGAATATTGTCTCTATCAGGAAATTGCAAAGGTATAGATCATATCTCCCTTGTTGTCCTGTGTCATGCCCACAAAGCTATGGAATATATAGCCTGAGTGGGATTTGACTTGAAATTAAGGTGTCTTTAGCAGGGTGTCATCTGTCACCCATATCTTTAAGCTATCAGTACGTTGAGCAGAGATCAAGGGCTCCCATCAGTGTCACCGTTCATACAAACATATGATTCCTTTTAAAATGAGTCAGAGTACCTGTGATAGCTTCAAAGACTTGGCGAATATGTCAGAACATACACGAGAGAAATGCTTTGCCAGACCAGCAGCTGGAGAGAGAGACACCCAAAGACTTCTCAAACAGCTGTAACTGGCCATGTTCAAGCAGCTAAATTGCAACCTGGGTTGACAGTCAGTGGAACCATTTTCTAAGCTCTGTTATCTGTATGGATTAAATTTCTATTGACTACAACATAAGCTAAGACACAAAGCTCACATTTAGTGGTTCAAATCTCCAAGCGATCCTTCTCAGTTTCTCTAACTAGCAAATAAGACTCCTGTGGAGACAGATGAACTAGCTTAGTATAGGAAGAAGTTTTGACAGGAAAAGATCAAGCTCAGGTTCTGGGTCTCATCAGCCTGGGGGGGGGGATGCCATGCAGCACAACCATCCTGCTTCCCCCTCCAGCAGCTTCATCCATGGACCTCTGCTGAGAGCTGCCTCCCCAGGTGTAGGAAGAATTTTGCTAATGTACCTACCCAGTGCTACCAATTCTTTCTTTCTCATTTCCAGACACACACATGTCATTATGCTTTGACATGATTGTCTCTACCTGAATTTCAAAAGTTTTTATTTCAAGGGTAATTTGCAACATTCAACTTAAATAACTTGGAAGCCATAACAACTAGTGAGTAAATCAACAGAATATCTGCATAACTTGTTTGTTCCTCATTAAACAGCTGAATCCTTGAGGATTTATCATTAGTGAAGCAAAAATGATCCAAGTATACCAACTGCATTTGGGGTTGTAAACTCTTTGTCAAGTTTCAGTCAAATACTAATGGAAATGTCCCAGACTAGAAATCAGATAAAAGAAAGTTAATAAAGGAATTTCTCAGAGACCCTTTGTAAAATGGAGACCTAATGAAGGAAGCAAATGGTTCAAAATAGACATAAAAATTAATGATAACTATCTGATGCTATTTAAACAGACAATAACCATCAATAAAAAGGAAGTTTTAACAAACGTGTTTCATTGCAAAAAATATATTAACCATTTTTCACAGTCTGGAACCTTCATCAATCAATAATAGATAATATTTACTCTCTCCTGCTGGGGAGCCTTTTTTATATTTTTAATGGAATACATTGAATGTAGGTTACCATAGTTACAGCAGAATTTCAGAATGAGTTTTGTTTTATCATAATTGCTGCATATTAGTATATAAACAGCTGAACTCCATCTTCCACTGGTAGCACTAATTTGTGCCTAGAGACAATTCTCTCCCCTCAGAAAATCGAACAACAGCTTAAAATATGCTGTAAGTTTGTGGTTCTCCCCAGAGGGAGTGGAAAGTTTCTGCAAGTCAAGCTGTTTTTTGTTTAGAGCCTGGGACTGCTGGGATCCGTAGCAGAGAAAGGTGAAGCTGCAAAAATCCATCACCAGCAGCAAAGGGAAATTAAAAGTGTTCCCTACCCCACCCCAGACACGTTGAATCATAACCATATTACGTCCCATCACTGTTGTTTCTGAGCAGACCTGAGCACTAATGAATTTGGCTGGGATTTTTACAGAACCCTAAGAGAGTTTGGAAACTAACAAGGAATGCAACGTAGGCTCTATAAAGATCCCAGCTTTCATCGTCATCATGTTTTCTAACATAAGAAACTATTGTTCCCAAGTTACAGAGGCTAGAAAAGATGAGCTGCTTTGTCATGGATCCCTTATTCATTCTCATCAAGACTAATATTCATCAGACAACTGCTTTATTCTTTAGAGAGAGGAGTTGTGAGAATAATATTTTCCAGTGTGAGTTATAGGATTTTTAATCTCTCCCAGAATTATTGAAAGACAGGAGGAGATAGCATCACAGAAAATGTGTGTACGAGGTAGAAATCAGGCCCAGAAATTAAAAAGCCTAACTGAGATCTTAACTACTCGCTGAACTGCTCCCTGAGAGGAGTTACTCATGCAGGACTTCCATTGAGAAGTCAAACGAAACTTCATACAATACTTACACCAAAGTTCTTGAAAATCCAATATGCCTGAAATGCTGGCTGTTATGATTCCCTGAACAGAAGAAAAGTCTTCCAAGACTGGTCAATGACTGACAGCCCAACAAGATTTTTTCTGTTTCTTTAAAATGCCATGATCCTGCAAGTAAAATGCAAAGGGAAAGACAGTATGTCATATACAATACAGAAGGACAAGAAACTAATGTCAAGTCAAAGATTGCCTTCTCCAGTGTGACAGCAATTGCACGGATCAGTAGATTCCAGGAGATAGTAGTCTTAAACATGCGACAATTTAATGACTACAGTTTTGTAACTGAAGATGACTCAAGTGGCACATTGCATAACTGAAGTGCTGAAAAAAAGCACAGTAACTTAGTAATACATGTTGTTTCCCTCCTAGTCACAAAGGGAAATCTTTTCATTAACATTACAAATGACAAATTATTTTATAAAACCAAAGTATATCTGGCTGGTAGCTTTTCATAGAAACTTAAGAGAAAACATCTTCTTTTCATATCATGTTCTGTACTGCTTATGTTTTGGGGATCATTGTTATCAAGACAATGAATTAAGGCTTTACACTTCTTGGCTTTATCCCTGCTCTACTCTAGGAGGGACATATCTTCATAATCTTTACCTTTGAGCTTTTATGGACAGAAATGTCCAAGAAAACACCTATTTCCCTTTTGAATATGAACTTAGTAGCTGTTTACACGTCAGTATTCTCACCTGATATGCTCCTTACTCCTTAAAAGAACAAGGCAAGGTGATTTACCCAACCCTTCACACCCTAGTAGGTTCAAAGGGTCTCACACCAAAAAAAAAATTTCCCCACACAGTTAGAAATGCTGAATAATTTAACTGGAATCCAGACCTATCCACAGATCATCTGGGAAGAGAAAAAAGGGTGACATCTGTTGGATAAACTGCTATTTTTACCTCATCCAGCTCCAGTTTGGGGCCCATTTACTTTATGTTTAGAGTTACAGCTGGCAGAATAAGTGATTTTTGTCATGCACTGGAGAAGAAGCAGGTGCTTGTGCCCACCAAGGGTGCCTGTTTATTGCTTTTAATGCATCTTTCGATGTCTGGTTCATTTTTCTCCCATTATCCATTCTCATGCCTTTCATCTAGTAATATAAGATAGTAACTGCAAAAGTGCATCGTGAGACAAAGTAAAATTTATGTGTGATAGTGTATAAACACACAGAAAAACTCAGTCTTTATCCCCCAAATCTTTTAGCACAAATAGACAAGCTCAAGACAAAGGATGAGAAGAAAAAAAAAAGCAGTGTCTTGTCCAAGATAACATGAGAACAGAGACCAGTCTTCTTTATCCCATATACCCTTTATAGACAGTTTTATGGTGACTTCTTTCCCAGTGCCTTTGATTAATGTATTTGTTGCTAGTTTCCTCTCTTTACCCCATACAAAAAAAAAAAAAAAAAAAAAAAAAGACAAGGCAAACCCTTAATTTAATGTTCTAGACATGAACCAGAGTACCAGAGTACTTCAGTGTAGGAGCTGAGTTTGCAACATATGAGAGAGAGTTAAATTTTCAATATCACTCAGCAATTAGCATCCTGTTCTCTAAAAGCCCTTTGTTTCGAGACACGAATGAGACATGGAACACTACAGAATATAGCTAGAATCTAGGGTTTAATCTTGGCCATTAATGTACAGGGATTTGGTGTCTCCAACTGACTCCATACAGAATCAGGGTTCTCACCCACATCACGGGTCTTCTCCAAGTTTGTTAGGACTGAGCTCTTATTTCATAGTACTTTTTTTTTTTTTCAGTTTTCATTGTACGTATGTTCTCTTCTATAAATTCTACTTCCTTCCTTACAGCACCTGTGTACTTTATTGTAGACTATAGCAGTAAGTAATTTGCTACTTATTTCCTTTCTTCCTCAACCCTGCGCACCAAAAATAAAGAGATGAAGAAATAAATGCAAGCAAAGAATCACAAGTGTGTTGAGAAGGCACTATCAGTAAGAAACGGAGGGGAGGAAGGGTGGGGTGTCCTTTAAGAGGTTTTGAACCATTCACCTTAAGAGTTTTCTATTATGGCCCAGAGAGAAGTCACTAAAGCACCTCACCACAGGAAAGAAATGAGAAATTTTGAGGGCTATTGAGCACCGAATTCTTGTGGTGGCTCAGCAAAATGTTACTTAGAACAGGTGTTCCTGTAATTTTGATACATTCAGGAAGCTTACAGTGTTCGATAGCCCCCCAAGACATCCTAATACCTCTCTAATGTCTCTAGAAATAGTATGCTGGACTGTCAAAGAGTGCAGAATAAAACCTCTCTCAAGCCTGGTTGAAGATATTTGCAATTCAGCACATGTTTCTTGTATAGCTGGCTTTTTCCAGAAACGAGGAGGAGGTTTTGGATCAGGTCCTGAAAGATCCCATCTTACTGCAAGAGACTTTTATTATTTCAAAGTGTTTGAGGATGCTGTCCTGGAACCTTAACCTTTCTTTTCTTGAACAGAAAGGGAGCGCTTTTATTTTTCAAGCAAAATATTGGCTATTTAAGAGATCAACCCAAAAGGCAGAAAATCCCCCATAGGACAGGTGTAATTTTAAGGCTCTAGGCCCATACATAGTGAGAACAGTTGGGAAGCAATCTTTCCCACAGTTTTAAATCCAGATGCTATTATTATAGCATAAACATAATATGGCCAATTTGCAATTTCAATTAACAATAAACTATAACTATTTAATAAAAATGGAAAACAGATGGTAAAAATAAAATAAAATGCCCATGGCTATCAAATTTGCTCAAATTAAATGGAGGAGCAGGAAAGAAAAACACATTCAATAAAAAAAGAGAAGAGTTAGCAACCCTGAGGAGATTTGGGAGGACTAGAGGAGAGAAATGACCAGAATGCATTCTCCCAAAGTAACTTAAGCATTTTTACACGCTTAGATTCAGTACTTCTGTACTGGAACTTTGACAAATACTGCAAATAGGAACAAATATACAGAAAATGAGAAAAGTTTGGTGAAGCAATGTGGCAAGTGACACAGTTAGGTATCATTAAGCGTTGCAGCACTGTAGGAGGTGCATGAATCATTGAATGGGCTAGCATCTTTTCATATGTTAAGAAGACAATTTGACTAAATGAGGAGGAAAAGGAGATGATTGGGTTTTTCACTGTGTCAAATATGGAGGCTTCTTTTTTTGTACTTCAAGTGAAGCAGGTATTTGAAGCCCTGACAACCTGCAGTGGGAGAGAACTGTAAACAGGCATGTAACACAACAAGGTCACAGCTTTTGACCTCTGTGATTATCCAGGGATATTTTACTAGCTGCAAACCATTTTCTTTCAAAGGAATGAATCAGCATGGAATTGAATTCAATATGTCATTTCACGCTAGACCTGGGCAAACTATTCTTGGGAAACATTTTAGCTAATAAATTAGACCCTTTTTTCTTGGTCAGTAGGTTATTAGTAAAAATATTATGATCCCCATAAACGTGTTCATTTTCTTTAAATCATTGAAGCGCTTTGTACATACATTTTTCAATCAGCTTGCCTGTTGCAAACATTTTATGTAATTATGTCCTTGACGCGTTCTTTGTTATTCAAAGGGTGTGCCTGGCCACCTCAGTTTCATGGCAGTTTCCCTCACTGTTTGCCTGAAGCTCTAAATGTCCGTAAACGGAGTGGGAGAATAGCTGTGGCATATAGTAGACATCTGCATTCCTATGCAGGTGGGTTTAGGTTTGTAAGTTTATTGGTAAATGAATGGAGAAGAGCCGTTCCCGAATTATCCTGCAAACAGGACCACTGACCAAATGTTCAGCGTGGGTTTAACATGTGTCCCTTTAGCCCGGTGAGGCACCTGAATCCCACATTGTTGTGGGTCTATAGCCCTTCTTCCCATTTAAGACAAGCCAGGAAATTTTGTTGTTAATCATATCTCCCCCCAAGGACTACTCCGTTTGGTGGTGAACACAGCTGAATTGAAAAGCAATTCGGGACTTGCCAGAATGCCCGTCAGTTTCTTCCTCATTTTCCAAGCTCAATTTCAGACAAACAGTACCATGATGATATAGCAAGTACTCAATACCAACACTTCAAGCCTCAGCAGAGAGAAACAGAACTGACGGTAAGACCCTTAATCAGGATGCATGAACAAGCAACAATTCAGTTTACTCTTGTAGAGCTGTGCTGAGACAAATAAATCTTTCCATAAAGCTACAGAAGCTGAGCTAAAAAAAATGCTGACCCATTTTGAGCCCATAAGTTCAGATAAACCAAACCTGAAAGCTTTCCTGTAAAACTCAAAATCTCACATTCTCACATTTTCCAAGTAATACATTGCTCCTCCTGAGCCTATTTTTCATTGTGGTGGTTATGACTTTAGTTGCTGTTTCAGATAATCCTTAAACATCACACCTAAACCGGTGACAAAAAGACAGACGCAATTCTAGCCAGTCCCATCACAAGGGATTACATGACCGGCCGTGATTTTACCCTTCAGCTCCACACACAACTCCTCCAGACAGAAGCTCTGCTCTCTTATACACTTCTCAAAACCACAGATCCTTCAAAGTTTTTCACTGTTCAGTACCGCAGACTTCCTTCTGTGGACCCTGCCCTGAAATGCCCTTGCCCCCAGTTGGGCCACCTGTCAGGAGAGGAGATGTAGCCTGAGACTGTAGATAGGGAGAGACACAACTGGACCGCAAAGCTAGGCATGACCCCTGTGTGAGCTGGGTAGTTGCATCTTGTAAAATGCAGTCTACAAGCCAAAAACACACCGTGCCAGCTGACACACAACTCATATTCAAAACATGAGCCTTAAAAGTTTGATGTATATGCTATGTCACTCCCTGTGGCCTCCATTTTAAAGTCCTGTTGGAATAGGTACCAGAAATTAATTTAGGGATCCCAGTTTTCCAAGTTTTCGCCCACTCTATCCATCAATTTCAACCTCAGCAGTTTTACACGTAGGCAAAGCCAGATGCTGCCCAGGGAAACAGGGTGCCCAATGCTGCAAAATCCTACTGCCATGAATATTCACAGAATTTTCCACTGTCTTATTCCTAGGGGAGACTTTTAAAAAGAAACAGTACTAAATGTGGGTGTCCGGTCTAACAGAGCTTTTCTTCCTGTTCTGCACTCTCTGCGCAGGATACTTGACTAGATGAGAGCAAGGCAAACACTTACATTTCAATGATGGTAATTTAAGCTGAGAAAATTTGAATTATGAAGTAATGCTATAATACCATAATTACCCTAGAACAGTGCCCCATGTTTAACAATAGCTGTCTGCAGTGCCATTAAAATACTGACTTTCAGATTTGCCAAGTCTTTTATTATGAGAAATCCTGGCCACAAAAATCTTTAAGACCATTTTTTTAAATTGGTGTAAATTGGTGTACCTCCACTGAAGTCACTGCATGAAGATATGACCTTTATGCTCAAAGGACCCAAAATGTTCAGCAATTAGGTAAGCAGACAGTGCTCCAGTAACATCTGATGTTATGGCACATGGCTTAAATTTGTTCAGAGAAGCTGAAGTTATTTAAGTTGATATACTTAAAAGTACAGAAAAGTGTGAATTAAATGTATATCATGTATGGAACTGAATGTATATCGTGTATGGGGTACTGCTCCTACGTATTTAGACCTGTTGCAGAAGTACAAGTCAACAGTGTGCTGCCGCATGTCTGAATATATGTAATTCAAAAAAATGTTGACTCAGAGGACAAATCTAGTCTTCTTTTCTACAACCACCCCAGCAGTCTCCCATATAGTTACAGCCTGAGACCATAGCATGTTGTTACACCTTTCTTCTTTTGAAAATATGCCTAAATGAGTTAAAAAAAAAATACTAATTTGATCATCTGAACTTTTCATGTTTTATTGGTACAGTATCAGCAATATGTATTCCTTTGTTTTTATCAGCTTGCTACCAAAGAGCAAAAGCTATTAATTCACCACTCACTCTCCTACAGGCTGTCCTAACTTTGATATATTCCAACACCTAATATTAGAGGCAAAGCAGTGATGTGGTGATGAATGATGAATTTTCACTGAATTCTACCTTAGCTCAGATAACAACTTTTTGTCTTCATGGCTTTCTCCTAAGGCCAGAAAAGAACTCCCCAAGCCAGCCTCATGACTATTGTGATGTCTTTGAACTGCTGCTTTATCCCTAACTGACTTTTTAAATTAATTGCATTATGGATACAGCCAGACTACACCCACTAATAGGCATCAGAATACTCACAAGACCAGCTGGGGGAAGGGGAATGAAAGAAAAGGAGAGAGAGAGAGAGAGGGAAAAAGAAAGGCTGAGAAACAACTTATGAATGCCATGGGAAAAGCTTCACTTTTAGTTTGCATACTGACAACTACAAAGATCTGCACAAGAAAAACATTTCTGTCTAAGGTGTGCTGGTATCCAGCTAAACTCCCCATTAGTTCACAAAATTTTCAATGCCATTAATATTACTTTCCTGCATTCTCAGTGGTGGAAGGCTATAAGGACTTCTGTGATGTCGCCTTTCCTTCTGCAAAAGTAGTGTTAGGAGTTTCCTCTTCTGCTCAGTCCCCTCCCACTATAAAACCAGCTGGTGCCACTTGTGGTGAAACCATGGATCTCCCTGGTTCCTCTTTTATTTAGACCTACTCAAGTCTTGCTTGAAACTAGCTAATGGATTTAACAGATATTGAAGAGAGTCTGACAAACTAGTGCAAACACAAAGTCCTCATTTTCTTCAAGTGGTAGACTGAAAATCACTTCCTTGCTTCTGCTCTTTTTACCTCGCTTCTACTCTTTTTTCCTCTACTTAGTCAACAGAGGCATTGATCTCAATGTATTGGGTGTTTACTCCACTGTTGGGGTCTCACTGCAAGAATTTAAGTTAAACTTCCACAAGCTTAAACATTAGATTCTATATTTTTATTTTAAATATTCCTATTTGGTCAAAACTCCTTCTGCACCTAATTTTAATATAAGCATGGCCATACAGATTGGTAGCCAAAGTCTATCTAGCCAAACATCTTCAATGCAAGCTGCAAAACTTTGCATCTCTTTCATTAATTCAGTCTTCCACTTGTGAATAGAGGCCATTTGTTATACCAGCATACATTTTTGTAAAGTTTAAACATTACACCAGCAATGTAGTTCACAGTTGGTTTGTATGTACCATCTGGGCTTTGTATACAAAAAGAGGTACCTAGTCTTAATTTTGGAAGCGTTTGCGGGAGGATCTATTATATGCTGTGCTGGTTTAGTCTGCTTCATGTTTGGAAGGTAATAATTCAGTAGTATTTCTAGGACTTGGCAGTTGGTGTGCCATCTGGGGTGGTAAAGGCTCTGCATATGGGAGATGGTATGGTCCCAAATATTTTATCTCTCTACCAGCCTTCCCACTAAAGGAAACTTTCACTTAAAGAAATAAGTAGCATGCTGCCATGAAGGTGAAAGGCAAAGAAATATATATAGTGTATATCTACTCATGCAGTACTTTTCCCTCACAATACACTTCTAATATGGCACGTAAATGTTGTTTTTAAACAACCTAATAGTATTTTTCTCAACTTCCCCACATTGTTCTTGTTTATACTTTTCTGCATCACACAAAACTCCACTCCATCCTTGAGATTTGTACACTTTTGATGTTTAGAGACTACCAGGTACCCTTCTATTTGTTAGTTAAGCACACATGGAGGGCTATATTATCAGGAAGTCTAAGCTTCTTCATATTGATTACTAAATTCATGGCAGAAAGGCATTTCAATACATGTACAAATTCAGTGGTTTTAATCTAGTCCATTATAGTTTATCTATTTTAATTGTTCTTCACTGCATCTGACCATTTGGCTATCACTACAGTTTCGTATAGTTCTTTTTATTAATCATTCCAAGAACTCAATTTTATGCTTTGAGTGCCAGAGCTGTATAGACTAGGTCTGTCTGTTTCTGTGCTCAAAATTAAAATACTCTTCTGAGATATTACTGTATTGCCCTATTCCATGAGGCAGAAATACATACGCACCTATAACTTCACTTGCCCTTTTTGTTGCCCTTTCAAGTTGTGCCCATTATCTGCCACAATTATATTTTATTCTCTCATATTTTCCAGATTGTTAAATACTTGTTCAATATTTGCTTCAAATTATACCAGCAGCAGTGCCTTGCACTTTTATCATTTATTTATTACTTTATCACATCAATCTCTGACACATTGTATTATTCTTTCCCTATAAAGGCATTCAAAGCTCCTCCCAATTTATGTCACGGGTTAATGAGCTGACTCATTCTCCTTTACAAATCAGGAATGAAGATGTTAAACAAGTCTTGATTTAGTACCAGCATTGCAGCAAATGGCTATGTATCTCCCTTCAATGTGATCCATCAATATTCTTTGTTTATGGCCTTTAAGCTAATCTTCAATCTATGCGACAGTCTGCATATTTGTCAATTTGAATTAATTGTATGAGATTTCATGGATGCTATATCAAATGCTTTACTGAAGTCAAACTGTATTAGGTCTGCCATTTTCTTTTCATTTGCTTATTTGGTAATGCTATCAGAAGAAGCAATCAAATTTGTCTGATAAGATTTATTCTCATAAATCATGCTGCTTATTACTCATGGTTCTCTTATCCTCTGGGGGCCGTGTTGTGCCTGTAAGGGACAGTTCTTCCATACACTGACTCTGATTTGACTACTTGCCCCCCGAAAAGAAAACTCATTGAGCAGTAAGTTATTATTGGGGCCTAGTACTATTTTAGGGATCTGTTTCAGCACTAATCAGCAAGAGTCTTTTGTATTTATTTCAGTGAACTTTAGGTTAAATCATTGTATCAAAGGTTGGGTTATTTCTCCTATGTATTACGTACCACACTGTGGTTTTTATTGCGGGTTAAACAAAACCAGCAAAAGTAGAAGAATCAAGAGGCAAAACACAGTGTATCTCTTTTGTGAATTACAGAAAAATGCCAGTCATTTCCATCTAACAAACTCCTAGCATTTAGAAAGGTCCATTGCAGAAGAAATAAAACCGTAACCATTGCATATGCTGCAGTTTGTTCACGGCCACTGTTGCTGCAGTTCCCTTCCTTTTACCTGATATAGCAGAGATTAAACAAGAGACTTTCACATGAAAACAGACTAAACAAGATACTTTATAACGCCAAACTCCATAGCTAGAACTGTTAATATGATCACAACTTTTGCATTTTGATTTTCAATAGTCAGCGTCTTTACAGGGAGACATCTTCACTACCTGTTACTTTGACAATGCTAGTGCTATCCTATTTCTAAGACTACAGAGGAACAAAAAATCACAACTAATCTCCCAATAAAACTGAAAGTGTCCTGTAAAAAAGTATTATGGCCACTGGTCTGGCCAAATGAGGCAAGTGGACAGTTTGGGTTAGTCCTGATGAATTTCACCCTCCTCTTTGGATCAGAACAGCAGTCACCCAACAGAACCCTCCAGCTACCTGTCAGCTCCACAGTTTCCTAAAACATGTTTCTCCCAGTTTCACACTTCTGCCCCCACCACACTCCTTCCAGCCATTGCTCTTAAAAGATACATATTTCTTTCTACAATGAGTTACCACTTCTCACGGTTTTTCAGTTCTCCTGTTAGGTGAGACAGATGAGAAGAGAGGCAGATATTCTGGGAACTGTCTTATCCAGCTTCAGACATCTAAAGGATAGGTGATGAAGCCCAAATTTCCACTCTAGGCTCCCCTTATTGCCAGAAGCTCTTCTAGCATCTAGCAGACAATCTGATGTCTCCCAAAGGCCTGTTTTGCAATAAAATAATCCCTGTCTAGAGTTCAACAGCTCCAAAAGATGATATCCATCTATTCCACCACAGTGATGCAAAGGAACTTCACAGTGATGCAAAGGAACTTACACCGATGAACTACATTTTAGATGCCAAAGTTATGCTACGTGAATCCTACATAGTGTCTCATAAAGGCACATAAAAATAATGTCATAAGACAAAGTGATAAAGGTCTTTGTGTCCCAGAAGAGCTACTCCTAGTAAATGATCTCAGCTGAGTGTAAGTCTCAAATGACATTTGCCAGCTGCACAAATTATGTGGATATGTCATTAAGGGATGATGTTATCAGGCCATCTACCTCATGGTATAAATAGTCATACCTCTATCAATTCCACTAGGACCCTATTGATTAATACTTGCTGAGAAGTGATTTGAATGTTTCAAATGTTGTAATGGCCTTCTATTAATAACATTACTTCTGGTGTAGAAACACGTCTGTTCCTCTCCTCTTTTTATTCATACAACTGTAGACACAATAACAATTTCATGATTTACCCAAAAAATCCCATTAAATGAACACTTGATTAAAGATTTTTTAAAATAATTTATAAATCTGTGGGTTTTTTCCTCTTTAGAGGTTAAACCTACACACTGGAACAGTTTGTTTGTCGACAATTTATCTTGAAATTGGGTGTGTGAAACTGCAAAATTTCTCCCCCTCCCTTTCTGTCACTTTCCCTGTTGTTTTTTTTTTCTATCAAAAAAGGACTTATTGTACCTGTCTACCTTTAGCTCTGAAAATGTATGGGCCAATCTAAAATATATTGCCCTTTCCCCCGAAACAAGAATTGACACAATGTAGTCCAGTTCTACTTACATAAAACTGAGAGGTTCGTAGTGATCCATGACCTTGTAAGGCTCATTATTAGATAGATACCAATTTGTCATGCTGTGCCTAGCTATCAGCTTTTCTAGTCACTCACTTCATGCTTCTAGTGGCAAATTATATTTGACTTTCAATTTAAAATCCAGGGTACTTTAATGTAAAACCTCAGTATAATAATGGTGATGAAGCAGCAGGGCATGCAATTTGACAGAATGGATTTTTCTAGTTTATTGTGGCAGATTCCCCTCCTCCAACCTCCAAAAGGAAGAAAAGAAGGAAAGAAAGAGAAAAAGAAAGCCAGCACCACTGTCTCGAAACCCTGGTGGAAGCTGGGAAGACGGCAGACACAGCACCAGGTTGTCATTTAAAAATGGAGGCTCTACTGACCTAATACAAAGCTGCTAGAAATCTTTTCAAGTTGCTCGCTGAGCACAAGTTAAGATACATCAGATGCATCATGACAAGCTATAATTCATGAATGAAGATTTAATTCCTTTTTAATGAAAAAAAAAAAAAATGTTCGTACTTCTTTTGCTGAGGTCCTGGACTTAATATATGCTACACACTTCCTGTCAGACATAAGTAATGCTGATGTCCTTTGTCTTGATGCCAAGCACCTACTGTCAACGGTGTCATAGGCTTGTAAACCCTGATACAATGGATGTATTATTTCAGTATTTCTTAATGAGGATTTGTTTTTGAACACTACCTTGTACGGGATACACATTTGGGGAAACTACCCACTTAAAGCAAAATGTACATTGATTGTACTATGTTTTGGGAATTTATATTTTTATTAGAGAAACATATCATGACATGAATTCTGATTGGATGGTATGGAACACTATGTAACATGTTTAATTTACTTCTTTCTCTCCTTTCTTTTTCTACATGTACTAAAGATGGTCCATGCATTTAAAATTTGAGCCTCGTTTTGAATGTGACTCAGTTCATCTAAATTTGGTCACCTAAAAATTATGTATCTGTGCAAAGCTGATTGTCTAAACTCTTTGTAGAGCCAATGGAAAAAAAAATGCTTCTAAGGATAAATCAGCCAACGTGTTTTAGAGTGGGATTCATCTCCACCAGCTTCAGGCTTCTAACGGTTATGTATTAAACTTCTAGTAGCAACTTTAAGCTCCCTTCTTAGCCAACAAATAGAAATAAGCATTTTTAGAAGGAGATTCATCTGATTTATCTTATACACCTATTTTAGAGTAAAATTAATTGCCCTCTAGGGGTATTTATTCCTCTCTATTAACTGTTAAGGAAACTGTTAAGGAAACTGTTAGGAGTCATTTGATCGGATTTGCATGTCCAGCTTCAAGACATAGGTTAGCATAGGTGTTTCCTTACACTTCAACTCTCAAAATCATGATAAACTGAATGATCTTGCAGAGAAGCCTGTGTCTCTCCTTGGAATATCAAAAGTTTACTCTAGATGATTATTTTTTAGATAAACAAGCTAGCAGACAACAAGATTTGCTTATGAAAACTCACACATATAATTCCTGGGCATAAAATAGCATAAAATAAATACAATTTTTGTCAAATCTGGGCCTTCAACTTCTAAACTCAAGAATCCTCACACTGAAGTAGTAATTCTTTCGTTTCTGTACAAAGTTTTGTGTTTGAGGTAGTGTAGTACGCCAGACTGATCTGTGCATAGCAACTACATATTCAAGCAGCAAAAAATTCAAAAAGAAGAATCATAGAAATATTTAAGTTGGAAAGGATCTTTAAGACCATAGAGACCTACCTTTAACCTAACACTGCCAAGTCCACCACTAAACCGTGTCCCCAGTGACCACATCTCCACATCTTTTAAATACCTCCAGGGATGGTGACTCCACCACTTCCCTGGGCAGCCTGTTCCAATGCTTGACAACACTTTCTGTGAAGAAATTTTTCTTAATATTTAATCTAAACCTTCCTTGGTGCAACTTAGGGCCACTTCTGCTTGTCCTATTTCTTATTACGTGGGAGAAGAGACCATCCCCCACCTTGCTACAACCTGCTTTTGGGTAGCCGTAGAAAGCAGTAAGGTCTCCCTTGAGCCTCCTTTTCTCCAGGCTAAACAACCTCAGTTCCCTCAGCTGCTCCTCATAAGACTTCTGCTCTAGACCCTTCATCACCTTCAATGCCCTTCTCTGGACATGCTCCAACACCTCAATGCCTTTATTGTAGTGAGGGGCCCAAACCCAAACACAGTATTTGAGGTGCGGTCTCACCAGTGCCAAGTACAGGAGGATGATCACTTCCCTAGTGCTGCTGGCCACACTATTTCTGATACAAGCCAGGATGCTATTGGCCTTCTTGACCACCTGGGCACGCTGCTGGCTCATATTCTGCCAGCTGTCAACTAACACCCCAGGTCCTTCGCCACTGGGCAGCTTTCCAGCCACTCTTCCCCAAGCTTGTAGTGCTGCATGGGGTTGCTGGGACCCAAGTGCAGAACCCGGCACTTGGCCTTGTTGAACCTCATACAATGGGCCTCGGCCCATCCATCCAGCCTGTCCAGATCCCTCTTTAGAACCTTCCTGCTCTCAAGCACATCAACATTCCCATCCAACTTGGTGTCATCTGCAAACTTACTGAGGGTGCATTCGATCCCTCATCCCGATCATTGGTAGAGATATGAAACGGAACCGGCCCCAATACTGAGCCCTGGGGAACACCACTTGTGACTGGACGTCAGATGGATTTAACTCTATTCACACCCTCTTTGGGTCTGGCCATCCAAACAGTTTTGCTACCCAGCACAGAGCAGGCCTGTCCAAGCCATGATCAGGCAGTTTCTCCAGGAGAATGCTGTGGGAAATGCTGTCAACGGCTTTACTAAAGTCTAGGCAGACAACATCCACAGCCTTTCCCTCATCCACTAAGCTGGTCACCTTGTCATAGAAGGAGGTCAGGTTAGTTAACACAACCTGTCTTTATGAACCCCTGGCTATGCCTGATCACCTGGCTGTCCTGTATGTGCCACCTGATGACACTCAACATGATCTGCTTCATAACCTTCCCTGGCACCGAGGTTAGACTGACAGGCCTGTAGTTCCTGTAGATCCTCCTTCCGGCCCTTCATGTAGATGGGAATCACGTTTACTAACTTCCAGTCAACTGGGACCTCACCTGTTAGCCAGGACTGCTGATAAATGGTGGAAAGTGGCTTGGTGAGCATTTCTGCCATCTCCCTCAGTACCCTTGGGTGAATCCCATCTGGCCCCATAGACTTGTGTGTTTCTAAGTGGTGTAGCAGGTCGCTAACCATTTGCCATTGGATTATGGGGGTTTCATTCTGCTCCCCGCCCCTGTCTTCCAGCTCAGGGTCTGGGTACCCAGAGAGAAACTGATCTTACTATTAAAGACTGAGGCAAAGAAGGCATTAGGTACTTCAGCCTTTTCCTCATCCTTTTCGCTGTTTTCCCCCACATCAAATAAAGGATGGATACTCTTCTTAGCCCTCCTTTTGTTGTTAATATATTTATAGAAATATTTTTTATTGTCTTTTATGGCAGTAGCCAGGTTAAGTTATATTTGGGCCTTGGCCCTTCAAATTTTGTCCAGCATAACCTCACAACGTCCTTGCAATCCTTCTGAGTTGCCTCCTCCTTCTTCCAAAGGTCATAAACTCTCTTTTTTCTGAGTTTCAACCAAAGATCTCTGTTCAGCCTGGCCGGTCTTCTTCCCTGCGGGCTTATATTTTGGTACATGAGGATGGCCTGCTCCTGCACCTTTAATATGTCCTTCCTGAAGAGTTCAGTCTTTCTGGACTCCTTTGCCCTTCAGGACTGCCTCCCAAGGGACTCTGTCAATCAGTCTCCTAAGCAGGCCAATTTCTTCCCTCTGGAAGTTTAGTGTAGCATTTTGGCTAATGCCCCTCCTTACTGCTCTGAGAATTTAAAACCATCATTTTATGATCACTATGCCCAAGACCACCCTCCAACTGTTACATCACCCACAAGTCCTTCTCTGTTCACAAACAGGTCCAGTAGGGAGCCTTCCCTAGTTTCTCTCACCACCCGTGTCAGGAAGTTATCTTCCGTACGCTTCAGGAACCTCCTAGACTGTTTCTTCTCTGCTGTATTGTATTTCCAGCAGATGTCTGGTAAGTTGAAGTCCCTGATGAGAATAAGTGCTAGAAATTGTGAGACTTCTCCTATCTGTTTACAGAATATTTTGTTTGCTTCTTCATCCTGGTGGGTGCTCTGTAACAGCCCCCCACCATGATATCTGCCTTGTTGGCATTTTCCCTGATTCTTACCCACAAACGCTCAACCCTATCATCACCATCATTAAGCTCAAGACAGTCAAAACACTCCCTAACACACAGGGCTACACCACCCCTCCTTCCTTGTCAGTTCCTTCTAAAGAGTTTATAGCCATCCATTGCAGCACTCCAGTTGTGGGAGTCATCCCACTATGTTTCGGTGATTGTGAATATATCATAGTTTTCCTGCTGCACAATGGCTTCCAGCTCCTCCTGCTTGTTGCCCATGCTGTGTGCATTGGTGTAGATGCACTTCAACTGGGTTATTGATCCCACCACCTTTCTAGGGGGAGAATTCCGAGGTGCTTCCGTGGTTTCTAACACAACAATAACCTAAATGAAACAAAAAGTTGGATTCTAGGTAAGTAAAAGCAGTTCTGTCCCTGAAAGTAGTAGCACTGACACTCCAGAAGAACAGACACAATACTTCTGGGGTTCTTTTTTGCCAGGCAGCTGCAGTGGAAAGGAAAGGAGAGAGTAAAAACAAAATTCAGAAGGAGCACACTAAGTGTACAATTTCATCATCTAAACAGAGCCATTTTTTGTTGCTTTAAGTTCCAAAAAGCATCCTGTCTGTCCTTCAGCTTCTATCAAAAAGATATGGATCTGCCATCTGTGACAAATTTACAGCCTATATGGATGTTCCAGGTAATAAAAACTGTCAGTGGTACTAGGAGCCTACATATGAGCAACTGAATCCCACCCTGTATGTCTACTTCTCAGGTAGTCATTCTGTGTTTCCTTTACAGTTATGAGGCACTCATAGACGATAATTCATCTCAGCAGTTTCAGGTGTCTATTGCAGAATGAGATTGGTTGTTCCATACAGTGAGAAACTTGAGTTGCTAGTTTTCTTCGCTGACTATAAAAGAAGTCCAGGATTTCTCTTTTAAATTTCTTCACTGTAGATACAGTGAGACATATAGTCAGACAACTCTCACTGTCAATGTAGCATATAAACTTCTTTTGACTTTTCAGAAGGTAGAAACATAGGATGGAAAACAACACAGCTTTAGTCTGTTTTCATAATATAATCCACAAAACACCCCAAAAGCACCAGAGCTAGGGACTTTGAGTACAAGGGATCAAAAACCTTGAATCTAGAGTATGCTACAGGGAGAAAGAATGAATGTTATACATGCCACTAACATCATAGGCCCTTCCTGTAACAGAAAATGGGATAGATGAAAATATCCAGAGGACAGTAGGATGTGGACTGCAGTGTACCCTATAGAAGAGCAAAAACCTCCTAAGCTCTGCCTAGAACTGTGATAATTTTTTTTCTTGGCTTCAAATCATAGAATCATAGAATGGTTTAGGTTGGAAAGGACCCTGAAGATCATCAAGTTCCAACCCCCCTGCCATAGGCAGGGACACCTCCCACTAGAACAGGTTGCCCAGGGCCATGTCCAGCCTGGCCTTCAACACCTCCAGGGATGGGGCCTCAACAACTTCTCTGGGCAACCTGTTCCAGTGCCTCACCACCCTCAAAGTGAAAAACTTCTTCCTAATGTTCAATCTGAACCTGCCCTCTTCTAGTTTAAAGCCATTCCCCCTCGTCCTATCGCTACATGCCCTAGCAAAAAGTCCTTCCCCAGCTCTCCTGTAGGCCCCCTTTAGGTACTGGAAGGCCGCAATAAGA
Organism: Vanellus vanellus; assembly: GCF_965231255.1. NCBI lineage: Eukaryota > Metazoa > Chordata > Aves > Charadriiformes > Charadriidae > Vanellus > Vanellus vanellus. The sequence continues at coordinate 187,336,275 of NC_138905.1, forward strand.
TCTCCCCGGAGCCTTCTCTTCTGCAGGCTGAACAGCCCCAACTCTTTCAGCCTTTCCTCATAGGAGAGGTGCTCCAGCCCTTGGACCATCCTCATGGCTCTCCTCTGGACATGCTCCAGCAGGTCCATGTCCTTCTTATGTTGGGGACTCCAGAGCTGGATGCAAATTTGCAAATTTGGCAAAATATTTGATGTGAAGCTGGTGATCAAAACTAGGAAGTAAGCAACCAGGGCTTGAAAGATGTCTCCTTCTTGGCTGAAACAGGGATGACCACCATCTGTCTAGAAATGTCCAGTTTCTGGTGTTTCTGAGAAAGAGAGTGAGAGAAAAGGTACTAGTCACAAGAAAAAGATAAAATCCTTATGTGCTTTGCAGACAGGCAGCTGAAGCCCTGGTACATTTGGGTTATTCCACTACCATACAAATCAGGTACAACTTATTTCTAGTTTTGAAACACATTTTTCCTCTACGTGAGTGTACAGCTCCATTTGCATGAGGATGCTAACTTTTCTTTACTTCTTTACTTTCAGTCTGCCTCTGTGACACAGACTTGGATGGCTATACATATTGTGGATAATTCTCTAAACTGAAAGATACTCACATCTTAGTAGCAAAAAAAAAAAGAAGATGGAGATTGCAGCCTATAAAAAACAACCTTTAATTGTAAAAAAAGGAGGAGGGCTAGAGCACCTCTCCTATGAAGACAGGCTGAGAGAGTTGGGGTTGTTCAGCCTGGAGAAGAGAAGGCTCCAGGAAGACCTTATAGCGACTTTCCAATACCTAAAGAGGGCCTACAGTAAAGATAAAGATGCGGAGGGACTCTTTAACAGGGAGTGTAGTGATAGGACGAGGGGTAAGGGTTTTAAACTAAAAGATGGTGGATTTAGATTAGTTATTAGGAAGAAATTCTTTACTGTGAGGATGGTGAGGTACTGGCACAGATTGCCCAGAGAAGTTGTGGATGCACCATCCCTGGAGGTGTTCAAGGCCAGGCTGGATGTGGCCTTGGGCAACCTGGTCTAGTGGGAGGTGTCCCTGGCCATGGCAGGGGGTTGGAACTAAATGATCTTTAAGGTCCCTTCCAATTCTAACCATTCTGTGATTCTATATGTTATGATGTAATACTGCTAAAGATTGCAGACCTAAATACGAATTGATTTTTCTTTCTTGTTTATTTTTGGATTAATATGCAATACATTTTCTGTGTTACATCCACTCTCCTGGTAGCTCAAAATTTTTCGTAATACCACCTGGTGAGTTACATGGTTACATTTTGTCCCTGTTGTGTTTTTTTCCAAGCATTAGCTGAGCAATTAATGAACAAATCAAATAAATTAGATCTGTTGTATTTTCCTCTAGATGCAAATGTGAAGGATGATTTTTAAAACACTTTTATATTTCCCCCTCATCCTCTGGGGAGGAAGTACAGGCTTCAAGTTCTAAATTACTCATTCCTGCTGGCATCAGATGTATGCCCCAAGGAGTTCATTTTCAGCTCAACAGACAAGGCTTTAAGTACGTAAATTCATTTCTATATAGAAAATAACATAATACAGCACTTTCCAGACAATTTTGCACAGGTGCTTTAGTATCCGTAAGAGAAAGAGCTAAAAAGGATCTAAGAATTGATACCTTCTTTTCCACACAGAGCATCTATGGGGCTGAAATCTCCCTCACTGGCTTAAGCTTTCTATAAGTGAAGGATGCTTAATACTAAATTAGATCAAACAAATTTTGGCATGAATAAAGACATTCTTATTAAATCCTTTTCAAACTTACTTCAAGTCTTCCCAATCTCAGTGTTGCAGTATTGCTTCAAATTTTAGTTATTCTCGTAACAACATTAGGCTTCATCATAAGGTCTAGGGGTCCCAGCTTCTGGAATTTAATAGGATAATTTCAGAATTTTAAAATATATTGCTACCTTATTTATAAAGAATAATCTAGAGATATAACCCAACAATGTTATAAAATCAAGTCAATAAAAATAACTCAGATGTGTTTTCATAAATACTCTCCCTGCCCTGCAACCACAGTCATGCTCTTAAGACCAGATTTCCTTTTTTTCCAGAGGATGAACTTGTAAGAGCAGCCCCAGGAGAACAGCTGGCCCAGACTGTCTCAGGATTTCTGTTATTTCTTACACCATTAGTACCATGCTAGGTGACTATATTGTGAGTCACATCAAAAAAAAACCAAAACCAAACAAACAGAAAAAAACCAAACAACTGTGAGCTTCTGCAGTGCTTTCATAAAGACAGAATGAAGGAGAAAAGGAAAAAGGGAGGGAAAGGTCATATCCACCCTGTATTCCCAACTGCTCCTAGGACTGCAGCTGAAGGAATCAATACATGCAGCCAATGAGATTAACTCTCTTGCTTTACATAAAGCAGATGTTTAACTATTTTCTTGGTGTTAGAACATGTGCACCCATCTGACAGTAATGATGACAAAATTTATCCTGAGTTATGGTGTTGTAGGAGACTATGATTATTTTCTAGCTTCTTTTAGTGCAGCAAGAGGCTTGTAAATACACGTGCTGGGGCCCAGATTTGTAATAACTCAACCATGAAGATAACTGGCTGTAGGTAACCAAGAGTGTTAGCTAAGTGTGAATTCACTCCATGTCTATATGATTTCCCTCAGCATGGTTCAGTTGCAAGCAGGGAAGTTTTGACACTGTGGCTAGGATTCTACAAACTATAAAATATTATTTGCTTGGGTTGTGTCACAGGAACCCTCAACTTAGCCAACATCAACATTTTTAAATTTTTTTAATATTTCATTCTGAACATTACTTTGTCATTTATTCCACAGTGAGTTAAACACATTCTTCCTGAACTGGGCTATCTGACAAAAAAAAAAAAAAAAAGCAAAAATAAAACTTTTTTTTGCAATAATCTTGTATTCGCATCTTTCCAGAAGTAAACAAATTTCAACATTTCAAAAAATTTGGTATGCTCTGGGTCTCAAACCAATAATGTTTTCCATCTACAATTCCTAGGGAGGAAAAGGAAGATCAGGGTCAAACCTGAACATGAGAGTGAGGAGGTCTTGGGAGAAGCTGAATGTCCTGGTTTGAGGTAAAACAGGACCAACTACGGAAATGACCCCTCAGAGGATAGTCTCGTGCTCTACCAACTGAGCTAGCTGGGCCAACCAGGACACTGTGAAGTTATGCAAGTGGTATAAGTTCGATGCTGACTGGAGTGGGAATTTAAACATCTCACTGACACAAAAATACAAAATGGGCAACTGAGTTTAGGTGTCCTGCTCTGGAGTGAATCACACCCTGAAAGACAGACAAGATGATTCCCACTTCAAATATTAAGTCTAACTACAATTTATTTTCTCCTTTTTTTTCTTTATTTAAAACCAAGCTTGCTAATACAAGACTAGTTAATATAAAACAACTGCTGGGACAATCTGGTCAGAAACTTTCCAGCGTTTAAGACATTTTATTGTATTTTATTCAAATTGCAGAGAAGCCCATCTTAGAATCATAGAATCATAGAATGGTTTAGGTTGGAAGGGACCTTAAAGACCATCTAATTCCAACCCCCCTGCCATGGGCAGGGACACCTTCCACTAGACCAGGTTGCTCAAAGCCCCATCCAACCTGGCCTTGAACACTTCCAGGGATGGGGCACCTACAACTTCCCTGGGCAACCTGTTCCAGTGTCTCACCACCCTCAGAGTGAATTTGTTTTTCCTAATATCTAATCTAAATCTACCCTCTTCCAGTTTGAAGCCATTATCCCTTGTCTGATCACTACGTGCCCTTGTAAAAAAATCTTCTTTAGTCTAACTTTCCCAGAATAGGAGCTACACTTCCAGAACCCCCCTACATTCTCCCTCTGTCTGATTGCAACAGCGGTTCTACGATAGGGTCCCACAGAGCAAGAATTCAACAAAGACCATCTCTACTCATTTCATATAGTCTATTGAGTGGCCATGTGAAAGCAACTAGTTTCATCATTGCTGCTACCATTATGGTGGGAGTTGACCCAAAGGGCTAGTAAGATGTTCTTTACTTTTAGTATAAACCTCTTCTCCAAGACTGGTCCTGCATCCAGAGTACTTTTATGAACACTGATAACATGTCATTTAAACCCGCCATTAGATCCTCAGTAGAGATCTTGCTACTGTCATTGCTTTTCTGCATGTGGGACATTGCTACCATAATTTTATTTCAAATCACTGGAACAAACAAATGCCCAGAATGACCAGTGTTTGGTCATCTCTCAGAGTCACCTGATTACACAAAAAATGTATTAAAATCAAAGGAAATTATTAAACGGGCCATGTATTCTGGCAGCAGGGAAGGAGAACAACTAAAAGTTGCAGCCAAACCTGTAATTCCTGAAACTTTTATTTTCTTATTCCCAAATAAGATATGCAGGCTGGTTTAGTTCTAGCTAACTTTTATCAAAAGCTTTGCCTCATGGCTCTTTATATGGATTCACAGACTGTTAAATGATTCAGTGCAAAGCAAACGGAAAGATTAATTTTGTGATGTGGCACCAAAAGAAACAATTTAGAGTAGGGATTAGGGATTGGACCGGCTCAGTGAAACTTCTGGAACAAGTCCATTATAACTACAGAACATTTCACAATAACCGTATCAGTGATTGCAGAAGAGACAGCCTTTTTTAGCGAAATTGAGAAAATTCATACAAACAGACTTTCTCCCCCTCCCCTTATTTTTCTGAAAGAAGTGAGAAGGAAAAAGGTTTTACAGAAATGAAAAAATTATTGTTGGAAATAGAATAACAGGAAATTCTGAGTCAGATACCACTAATGAGACATCAGGCTGGTAGATTGGTATTTATCTTTATGTGTGAGATACAGAGCACAGCTAACAACCCAGTGGCTACAATACAGCAACTAGGGCAGGATATTTTGGTAGCACACTTATCATTCTATGTACTTTTAAATCTGGTTCATTTTCTTTGTTCTTAAAAGCCATTGTATCAACAGGAAATCCCTGTATCTCCTTTCTTCCAGCTTGACATTGTAAAGGATATTGTTATTTAAGCAGAAGGGAGCTGAAAAAATAAACCAGCTGAAAACAGTAATGATAATTCCTAGCTGAATTCTTTCTCTCTCATATATGCATTCACAAAGAGACTTATTCAACTAATGGCTTGCTTATGTCCCGTACCCTCCTAGACAAGCAGCTATTAAAAAAAACATTATGAATTTCATAACCCCACTGCAGCCTTTTTACTTCTTTCCCTTACTTACTCCCTTCCTTTCTGCCTTCCCATACCAACCAGCTAAGATTTGCTCATTCAGATTCAGTAGTGTGGTGTGAGCACAGGAAATCTCTGGGCAAACAACTGTAGTGCAACCAGGTTATGAGCCTGGGCATCCAGCTCGGAAGGTAGTGTTTAAATTAAAGAAAAACTCACATAGCTGGTCAATTTTTCTTTCTGACATGTGAACACCATGTAAAACAGCCCTGATCTTAAGTAAAAATCACCGTAAATAATTTCATTATCCAATTAGCTCCAGGATTAATTTGTCTCAGTTTCCCTTGGCAATCATTATATAGTGTCTAGCCACCGTTATTTTAGTGTACCATGGGAGGATGCCACCCAAAATCATAGTTTGTCTTCTCCTCTGTGCTTGAAGTCAGATTCACCCCACCTACCTCAACAAAAGTGCCTAGATAAGGAGCAGAGATGTCTTAAGTTCCATGTACTGAGAAGACATAAACACTTCTAAATTATCATTGCAATACAGATCCAAGAGACTAAGATCACCCTCAACTTCTTTAAGAGAGGAAAGTCCCCAAATGTTAGACTATACTAGCAACTGTAGTAGGGAAATGCCTGAGAGTGACTGCTTTATATTGAATTTTATTCTATTATTAAAATAAAACAAAAGGATAATAATAATAAAAAAACCTTTGTAAATTAATGCTATGAATTAAAAGTCCTCCTGTTTTTTCACAGCATGCCTTCATATTTTTTGATGACTAAATTTCCGTGCCTTCATGCTGATTGCTTCTGAAACACCTGATAAACAGGATGTAACAAATTCCATTCCCTTTTACAAGGACTTAGAGTCTGAGTAATTCAATCTTAGAGCAGAAGAATCACCCCAGTACTGCTCATTGCTGTTGAAGATTAATTTTTACTAGCCACTTAGAGGGCTAAGGAGTGCATTACAGCGAATGCTATTATTCAAGTTCAGCAGAATAAAATCCATCATTTCTGAGCAGGGGGAAAATGGATTTTATTAGAGCCATTCACACAGCTCTATAATTCAGTGACGTACACCATCTCTACTTACTCATTTTCCATTGTAAATTTTATCTTGTGTAAGAAGCAAAAAGTTCGTTAGTTTGCTCAAAACACTTCTTAACGAGTGTGCTAATTGAGAGCATATTAATGTATTTCACAAGGCTCCCATGTTTATTTCTCGAGAAGGGACACAAATTTGTCTTCTTTTGTGTGTTCAATGCTAGCAAGACTTTGTTTAAAGGAGAGCAACTGTGGTACCCATTGTGCTCAGAAAGGTTAAAATGGTAAGAAACACATCACATAAATGCTTTGTGAAGTGTATTGGAAAATTAGACTGCAGCAAAATAACATTTCCTCTGTTTTTAATGGGTGGATGAGGGGGAGAAGGGGTTTCAATCTTATTAGAAACATTCTCAGTGGTGCCACAGACTCTGTGGACACCTAATGCAACACGTGGCAACCCACTTTCTATTTCTTACCCTGATTCAGCAAGCTCCTCAAGTACTGGCCTCATTCTAAATGTCTGGGTAGTGCCACAGAAGACATAGTAAATTATTATAAGGCATACTAAATTTTCTTCCTAAAGTGGGAGCCTTCATTTGGGCATAGAATAGCCAAGCAAATTTGACTAAGTTTGATTTTTTAAAAAGCTGTTTGCTTCTAAAGCCTCCATATTGTTATTCTAATGGTTAAATCTATCTTTATGGACTTATGTTGCAGTTCGTTCATTATTAAAAATGACGAGCCTTGCTTTTCAGTCAGAATATACCCTCACCTTATTAGCAAGCCTTTTTAACAAAGCAGGTTTTGAAATACCAACATGTCTCTGAAAATCTGATTTGAAAATAGTCAGAGACGCGTGGTGAAGTGTAGGTTTCTTGTCACAGAGTCTGCTTGGAAAAACAATGATGTTGCTTAGATCTGCAATAGGAATGGAAGGAGCTTGAGTCCATAAGTGAATTGCTTAAAATCTTTATGAAAATCTTTAGGAAAGGGACAAAGATTCGCTTCGCATAGTGGGAGTTGGTTTAGTATGCACAGAAACAGTGCCTCATGCCCCCTTGATTCAAGCACAGGTTTCTCCCCTACCCCAGTAGAAATAACCGATACCAAATTAGTTCTGACCCCAGAGGCATCAGGCTGATTCATTAGAAACATCTGAGTTTTAAACAGAACTCTCTGAGCACCAAAAACTGTGAAAAATTTGTATCTCTGGACATAAATATAGCAGCAGAAAGCAAGCTCCTAATTTCTTTCCACTCAGAGTGGCCACTATGTCCAGCAGGTGAAAGGGAAGATGTTTTACACTCGCCTCCACCAGGAAATTCTCAGAGAGTTGTCACTGTTCAGCATCCAGCTTCAGTCACAGCAGCTGATAGGGAAAGCCCCTGAGGAAAAGCCTTGGAATAATGAAAGAGCTGCTGAGACAAAATGGCCCGGGGCTGTAGATTTTTAAGTTGTACCCATTTATTTTTTTTAAATCACTTTGGTTAACCTGCATTCTGTCATGTTGTTTTTAAGTCAATTTCCACTTACACATCAAGCTCTTAAATGTAAAAAATATATATACCAGGCCAGTGCAAGCTCCCAAGGAAAGCAGGAAACAAGGAAACACAACCACTTTCTAGGACAGATTCATCTAAGTAACTGTATGCAGAAAATACAGAAGTAAAGAAAAAGAAATATGAACAAACACGTTCCCACCCACTGATACGATATCAACATTAGTGATTAACAGGCAATTTTCAGAGTTTCAATCAAACGCTCAGTGAGCGCTACAGGCCCATCTCTGTCTTGTGGACGAATCTGGTCTCTTAAGTTTTGCAAATTTGTTCTTGAAATAGCATGAAGACCGTGAAGACCTCCTGACTCCGCTTAGATTAGGTGTAGTTGCAATAGGCCAAATTCTGATAATTTTGCTCACTGCTGGCAATGCTCAGACATTAATCCCACCAAAACTCGCATTCAAATACAAGGAAAATAAAGGTAGCAAAACGCAGCCTTCTTTGACCCTTCTAATTTTTCTTACAGCCGGCACCAGAGATATAAAAATGCAGGTATTTAAGTTTTATCCCAAATTAAACAGTTTTAATCCTTGACACGTTTATCTGTTTCTATTTAGTTTAGAGCAGCCTCAAGTTGGGACATGTGCCCATTCCTCTCTAAGCTGACCCAGGAAATAGATTCCTAAGTATTTTCTGTTCCCTCCTGCACTCTACCACATCACACTTGCTATATTTAGAAGTGCTTAGATTTATTTACCTTGCACAGCAGCTCAACACAAATGAGTACAGAGCTGAACCTACTCTTGCAAATATCTGTTTACATACCCTGATTTCCATTTAAGTAGTGGCCAATTAAACCTTTGTAAGTAGAAGTAAGCACCCATAGCCTTTGAAATTTGCAGGCAGATATGCAACATATCTGAGCATTTCAGGTTATTGCTCTGCAATTAGAACTCAGAGCACAACGTCATTGTCCTTTTGACAATGAAACCTGCCTGTCACTTTTGCAAGCACATACATGAATTAAACATAGCACCTAAGCATAATGTTCTTGCATCTTAGAGTTGTGTCCTAGAGCTGTTCAGGCTAACGCATTATAATCATGAAAAGGAGAGCTAACACACTGCTTCAGACCCTGGCTGTGCTGCAGCCATCGGGCAGAAGAATCACCCAAGCTGACGGGGATCCTCCAGTGGCATACAACTGGGAGAGAAGTTCTTGTTGGGCGGTATCCAAGGTCTCCTCATGCACTGGCAGTGTCCAGCTGCCCTTGCTGCCGTTGGCATCTGCTGCAAGTTAGTTAAGGCTGTTTGCCTGCAGCCCGCTCTCATATACCCAAGGGTACCAGCCAGGCACTCAAACAAACACGGATCAAGGGAGGGCGAGACTAGCTTGATTCCTCCTTTTCAGTCCAAATCCTCGGATGCACTTTATGCTTTTCGACCATGGCAGAAGCTCTGAGCCAGAAGCTGAAACTCCGGGGCAACGGAAGCACTGTTGTAAGCCTGTGCGTGGGTGTAAGCCACTACAGGTCAGTGGGAGATAAAGGCAGGGGGCGAGAAAAGGGAAAGGGAACAGAAAAAGTACTGACAGGACCGGGCGTAATGCGATGTTTTGGGGCAAACACACGCTGCTCCCTCTCCAAAGGTGCGGAGGAAGCAGCTGTGGCTTTGCTGCCGGAGTCAGAGGGGCACATAACATCCTCGGAGCCCCGCGTCAGGCTGCTCGCTGGAGTTAAACAGCATCTGTGCTGGTTTGAATGACAGCACATTGCCTCCAGGAGCTCCTGCTGGGCTGCACACCTCAGCACCACTTCTAAAGCCAAAGCAGTGACGTTATGCGCTATCTAGCCCGGAGATGTTTTTAATTTGGTCTGATTTCTCTCAGAAGCAGGTTTAGAAAGCTGGAGTTCAAGGCCCCCTGCCTCACACCGACACCACTGTACCTCACCTCCCTCATAATGCTGTGTCACAGAGGTTGAAGGAGACCTCTTCAGCAATGGGACAAAGGGACAGCAAAACAGAAAGCCCAGATACTTTTCTTTCAAAGCTATCACTTGCAGAAAACTATGATTCAGACTTGGCCTGCTGAGTTCCAAAGACAGGAAACTTAGTTCACAATTGCAAGTTGCTCAGCCCGGCTTTATAAAAAGTTCCCCCCATCAGAATGAACATACTTAAAATCAACTCCTCTTTTGAAAATCTAGTGCTTTTCGTCTGGGATGAAATGAGTGTAGGCTACTTACAGTCAAAAAACTGATATAATGCAACACGTAGAGCATGCGCTGCCATACTCTGCAAAGTTTTATTTCTGAACAATTACAAAGGAGATGTGTAAAATCTAATGTGGAAACCTGTCCAACAGCTGTATGGATTGAATAGTTCCCTCATTCTTTGGCTTACCCTCGTCGCTATTATTAGGATGCCCGCTGGGTGTAAGGTACCTCCATGGAAAATGGCATCTTGTTGGAATTAATCAGCAATGCTTTAGGTGCGCTCGGCTTCCTCCTCAAAAAAACCCTAGGAATCAACATTGCTGCCTATTTCTGAATATCTCCCATGGCCTTATTAAATGTGGCCGTGGCAGCAGAAAGAATGTCTCTCTTTAACAGCACATTGCAGCATTTAAAAGGGCACAAATGTGCTGAGATTCTCAGTCATGCAATTCAGTTTGAACAAAGCAAGTCTTCAGAAGAAGCAAGGGAATGATCTGGTGGATTCACTGGCAGCTTTGTTATGGCAGGGAAAGAAGATTTCTAGTAAGAGTCCCTAAATAAGAGGAAATCTGTGTTTTCAAATAATTTTGTAAAATCTACCTTTGCAAAACTCATTAGAAAAAGAGTCCTTCAAGAAAAGGATAAATAAGATCCTAAAGGAGGTACCCTTAAGCAGCAGTAGGGCAGGCAAGGAGTTAAGATCTTGCATTTAGGCAAGAGCACAAAGCATTCTTCACTACCTGAGATAATCAATCATTGTGATTAAAATTTTGTGCCACGAAACAGGCAGGATGCTACCAGCCCTGTTTCCTCAGGTCCAAAGGTTATTTGTTGCATGTTTATAGCACTCTCAAGAACAAAAGCTGTGTGAAGGCTGATGCCTGGAGCAGAAGCTACTACAGTGTCCTATGGCAGTAGTTTTCTTTCCTGGTAGGAAAGGAACATTTTTACAGCAAGATGTAAGCCACTCTAAACACTGGTACTACTGACAGTTGTCTACCAGCTCCTTTCATAGGTCAGCTGAGCCCCAGAATGCCTGCTTCCTGGCTAAGTAGCTCACCATCTCCTCCTTGAATCCCATGACCAGTCCTGGCTTGACATGTGTGTCAGACTCACACCAGAAGACCTCAGCATGGCATTGCCCCAGTAGGGCTGTGCATGACTGATGCCATGTGTGAGCGTAACCACCTTCCAGAGGCATTCAGACAATACAGCAAGGCACACTCTCCTCCAGACTTCTCACAGCTTCTAAGATTCTCAGTCCCCCTTTTTTTTCTACTAAAATTGCTGCATCTGTCTGCTGCTGTTCTCCCCTTACAGGCTGTGTCTGTATTCTCTCCTAAGAGCACATCTTGGCAGCCAGGACTGGGCAGCAGCTGAGCCCAGGCTGCAGGTAAAGGGTCCCATGAGGTTCAGAGCCACACTACCATCTCTGTCCTTCCTCGCTCCACCCAGAGGCAAGCCAGGCACACGTCTTGGATGGGGATGCCCATGTACTTCAAAGCCTTTCTGGATGATTAGAAGACCAAGACCATAGGGCTAATGAAGCACACATCAAGAGGAAGGATAAGAAGCTACTAAGAACATAAGCCAAATCCAAAATTATATGCAACCAGAAGTTACAAGCTTGATACAGCCACAAGTTCAGCATCTCAGTAAAACCATTAGGGACACACCTACATACCAGCAGAGGAACTGAAAGAACGTTTTAAAGAAATAGCGTGTAAAGGAATCTAAACTACTTTACCTTTCTGCATATTTTAGCCCTCACTTTTTTTGTATAACTATCAGTTTTTAACAGCCGTATCCCCTCCAAGGCTTTCATGCAGGGCTTCCTCCATTTCTTTGCTGAAGGCATGTCTCCAAGGAGATTCCAAATGTAGCCTGAATCTATCTTCAATTTATGATGTTGGACCTTATTTCCCCAAAGGTATGAGTTCAAGCACACTGTCAACCTCATCTTTACATTTCAGCTCTTGTGCAATGTATTCAGCCTTTAATACAGCTCTGATAGCTGTGTGTTTGGGATATGGAAATATCTTAGATGAAACCAGATGTTTACAGACGTTCACTTTGCTACTGCATAAAATCACTCTCATTTCTCTCTGCCAAGTAATCTGTGAGGTGAGATCAGGGTTGTTTACTGCACAAATGCAAAACCGAGGAGTGCAAGAGGAAACAATAGTGGAAGAAAATTCAGACCTGAGCACTGGTAGAAGTTGCATGGCAGTAGGTAATCAAGTTAATAAAATTTGTGGTCTAAAGGAAAGAAAACTCTTTTTAGTGACTTGTAAATATAGAAAATAAAACAGTTTGCACTTACTCCAGAACACTTTTTCTATGTATGTGTACACTGTGGCAACAGCTCTGCCAAAGCTTTTGTCTGAGACATTGGGAGATTAGTCAAACTGTAGAGTGCTTTAGCTCTGCAGATTCCTTGCACCATCTGAAATTATTTGCAGTTCACGTATACAATATGCCATGCTGTGCTTCATATACGCAGAGGGAATTAGGCACATTCTGGAGTTTTCACTTCTTTCAATCTCCACTCATGAGCACACCCAGATAAGTTAGCCTGTTATGAAAAAAAGAAACATCCTTAGTTACCTTTTTGTAGTTTCTAAGGCGTTTTGGGGATTTTTAATTAATTCTAATTCAAATAATTCTAATTCTAAGGCAATTCTAAGCAATATTTAAGTCATTCTCTGCAGACAGATTCTGTATGGATGGCAGATGTGAGATTATTCGTGTGCTCAAGTCCACATCTTAGCAGGTGAAAAGTGGAAGGAAATAAAAAAATGTCACATTGGTTACTATGCTCAGTCCAGTTTTATCCTGTTTTCAAATGCAAAAAATCATTTACAGAAATAGTAAGAGATTGAACTGTTAAAGTTCTGCAAAATGCTGCTGGTCTAATGAAATTCCACACTTTCTTTTTTTCTTACCTCCATAAAGTCCCTATTCTTCATTCATTCCTTGCCCTTCAATAGATTTACCAAAGTCCAGAAGAAGAATGTGTCCTTTGGAGAGTACCAGATGGTGAAGGTATTGAGTTAAGCACATGGTGGAATAGAACAACTAATACTGTATAATCTTTTATAAGAATCTACTAAAAGCATTGACATGTCGCTGTTGAACTGTCAAAGAAAAGAACTATCAGAAGATTGTTGTAACTGTAGGAAACACTGCATCTTAATCAGAAGCAGCTTGCTTTCTTTCCTACTTTTAAGTTAAGACAAGCAACTGTTTTTATTATATCAGCTTTAGGAAAATATAAGTAAATGATTTTGAAATTTAATAGAAAAAATCCCAGGTGAGCTCCATTTTCAGACAGGTATGCCTTTATTTACAAAATTGAACGGAGGCTTTGAATCAGATTTACAGTGGAAGTCACATTTCAATTTCAACTATTGAATGACTATTGTTCTCCGTATTTTGTTTCCCCTATCAATCCATAAAATGTGTCAACAATCTGCTCATAAAATGCTGCCAATTATATAAATATATCACACAGTATGTAAGGGAAAACTTCCCTGATCACTTTGTGAAATCCATGAAGGATATCTGTATGCTGATATCAGTGGTTGGTTTATGTTATGGTACTTGGTGAACTTCACTTCAAACTGAAGTTTCACTGCAAAAAGAAGTTGCAGAAGATAAATTGTGTAACAAGTTCTTTGCATGCACATGAACTACTAAACAGTCTATTCTTACTAGGGCTCATCACTTTTGTAATCCATCCTGTAGGGGGTCAGTGCTAAAATTAAATTATACCTGCCTACCATTCTCAATCTAATCAGGCTGTGAACTGAAAAATAAAACAATTAAAATTAGAGACAGGCCAGCCTCCCACTGTTTATGATCTCATTCTATTTGTGAAGAGTAGGTGGAAATTCACCCGTGGTGAGCATTTGGTTTATGTCAATTTTTCTTGTTATTACAGCTGGGGCTTATTTTGTGAACTGTTTGCAGCTATTTCTGCTAAAAATAGGTGGGTACCAATTTAAACTTCCTGCCGATATTTCAAGTCAAAGTATCATTAGTAGATAGTTATTATGCTGCATTTTATTGTAAGAGATCCTGCCATGAAGCCAATCTATACAAATATAAATAAAGACAGTTAGAATTACCTTCCAAACGACTCTATTGGAGGTTATTCACATTTGGTTTAGCAAAACAAGCTAAGCAATTTGCAAGAAAAGTTATTAGTCAGAGGAGCACTGAGTTAATGAGACTTCCTAAAACTCCTTATCAGGTTAGACTATGACACTTAGAGAGAGATCAGGGATCAATTTTGCCTTTTTGCCTCAGTCCTAAGTAAGAGAAACTCACAGGTCTCCCTTAGTTTCCAAGTAATATAATTTCTTTTTATCAGTCCTCCCTCCTCTGCTGTGCAGTCTCCTAACAAAATCATCTTCCCCAAACACATTCCCTCACAAAAAAAAAAAAGATAAGGTGACAATTAGATACAAAATTCCCTATCTTCTAATGACAGCAAGAGCTGGGATGCGAGAAGATCACATAATGGTGATTTGGTCACGCTGCTGCATGTGGTTTCCTAGTTAGCCATCACAGGGTTTACATCTTGGCCCACGAAGATTGAGTCAGACCCAGTTGCCATGAAAGTTTTTAATATGAACCTCAAAGTCTCAGGGAAATTACTCATTACCATTTCCAGGATCTCCATTTTAAAACCGTGATCTGCTACTGTGTGTTGTGTCCTGGTTCTGGCAGGGATGGGGTTAATTTCCCCAAGGATCCGGCAGGGGAGGCACGTATTCCATACCACCTGACCCATGCCCAGCTATAAGGGGCGCTAGCCGGGGAGGGGGGGGCAGTTGCCACTTCGGGGGTGGGCTGCGGCGGTGTGGGTCTGGTCGGTGCGTTGCGTGTCGGTACTGTAATCGCGTCCTTATACTCCTTTATCAGTGTTACTGTTTTTCTTTCCTCTTCCCTTTTGCTGTTAAATTACACTATTTCAACCCACAAGTTTTGCTTTTTTCTGCCGATTTTTTTTGCCACGACTGTGGGAGTTGAGCGAGCAGCTGTGTGGTTCTTTTTTGCTGGCTGAGGCCAAACCATGACAGTCCTTTTTTGTCACCCAACGTGGGACTTGAAGGGTTGCAATAACGACAGATCTGACCAGAGCTTGTTAAAATGGATTTGTTATATGCATTTCTCCTATTAGTTAGATAGTCGCCGGTTACAATGTTACTTCATTTGTTTGTGTGGCTGTGTTATGTAAATTCTTATATGCCCTATGTACTCCCCGTGATGCTGTTTGTTATCTCTGGGAGAGGGATCAGGACTATCATTTTGCTGTCCTGTGCAATATCAGCTTATGATATGATAACATCACTATTCAGATGGCTTTGTTGGGGTATCGATGCAGCATTGGTGTCCTGTCCATACCTTGGTTACCGTCTCTCAGAAGCTATCAATAATCACACCCAATCTATGGAAGAAACACGGGGAGATACTTTCCCCAGCTCTTTTGCCTCCCTTTTCTCCTTTGAGCCAGGTATGACACGTCTTGAGAACTTCGAATATCCTTGGGATGCTCAAACCAGCATGTTCCTATTGCTATGTTTTTCAGGTCTTATTTATGGTTAAACAACTGTTTAAAACTACCACTGAGATCTGTCCCAAGGCTGGATAGTCAGGGGTGGCATGGGATGTGGGACAATATGGGCAGGTATCTATTCTCACATCCAATGGTTTGGGACTTCACCCTTGAACAACTACAGGACCCTGATAAAGTGATAGAATATTTGAAAGGAAAATGCTGTGGCTATTCCAGAGAGGCACAACTTATGGCACTGTGCTGGGCCCTGGCCAGTATCTACCGAACCCTGCTCAGTACTATGCAGGACCCCCAGGGAAAAGAGGGGAAAACCAGACCAGTAGTCAATGAGGCTACTCCAACCCCGGTGGCAGGCAATGTGGCCACTCAAACCCCAGTGGCAGGCACTGCAGCTGAACAAGACAACCAACCTGTGCCAGTATCAGTTGCTCCTATACAGAAGAAATACACCAAGAAATCAGTTCGCATAGTAAAGGATGATGACAAACCAGGGCCATCAAAGGAACAGGAGGAAGAGACAGAACCAGAGATAATCATCCTATCCCTATCCCTGAGTGAGCTGCGAGATATACGAAAAGATTTCAGTCGAATTCCCGGCGAGCACATTGTTACCTGACTGCTCCGATGCTGGGATAATGGGGCCAGTAGCTTGGAATTAGAGGGCAGGGAAGCTAAGCAGCTGGGATCCCTGTCTAGGGAGGCGGACATTGACAAGGCAATTGGGAAAAAGCCCTCAGCCTCTGGAGGCGACTCCTGTCAAGTGTGAGGGAAAGGTATCCTTTCAGTGAAGATGTTGTATGTCGTCCAAGCAAGTGGACCACCATGGAAAAAGGTATCCAGTACCTGAGGGAATTAGCCGCATGAGAGATGATTTACTTCGACCCAGATAATGTGCAGTTACCCACAGATCCTGATGAAGTCCAGTGCACAAGGCCCATATGACAGAAGTTTGTACAGACCGCACCATCTTCATATGCCAATTCCTTGGCAGTGATGGAATGGAGAGGTAAGGAGGGAGAAACGGTGGATGCAGTGGCTAGATGACTCTGTCAATATGAAGAAAGCCTCTCTTCCCCCCTCGTCTCAGCCCTGGAGAAACTGTCCCAGAAGGTCCAGCAACTTGAAGAGAGTATGTCCTACTCCCCACCTGTACAGACCAGCATCTCAGCTATTAGGAGCAGGTGTCTCCCTACTCAAGAGGAAGAGTATAGAGGGTATACACCACAAGGCACGCTGTGGTTTTACCTGTGTGACCACGGAGAGGACATGAGGAGGTGCAATGGACAACCTACCTCGACCCTACAGGCACGGGTACATGAGTTGCAAGGAAGATCAGTCACAAAAGGGGATCCCTCCAGGAAAAGTGCTGCTCCCGTTTCCAGCAGACAGCTCCCCAGACAGAGTGGAAGGCCTGATCTCACCTTCGATCCTCTTGAAGGGTCTTCCAAGTCATTTCTGCAACAAGTGAGTAACGGATGCTATGATCAGAATTAGAGGGCCCTGCCCTCAGCCAGGTGGGGGAAAGGGACAACCGGGTTTATTGGACTGTGTGGATTCAATGGCCTGGCACATCTGAGCCACAGGAGTATAAGGCTCTGGTGGACACTGGTGTGCAGTGCACCTTAATACCATCAAATTACAGAGGGGCTGAACCCATTTGTATTTCTGGAGTGACAGGGGGATCCCAAGAGTTGACTGTACTGGAAGCTGAAGTAAGCCTAACTGGAAATGAGTGGCAAAAGCATCCCATTGTGACTGGCCCAGAGGCTCCATGCATCCTCAGGAGAGGATACTTCAAGGACCCAAAAGGATACCGGTGGGCTTTTGGCATAGCTGCCTTGGAGACAGAAGAAATTGAACAGTTATCCACCTTGCCTGGTCTCTCGGAAGACCCCTCTGTGGTAGGGTTGTTGAGGGTCAAAGAACAACAGGTGCCAACTGCTACCACAACGGTGCATCGGCAGCAATATCACACTAACCAAGGCTCTGTGATTCCCATCCATAAGTTGATTCATCAACTAGAGACTCAAGGAGTGATTAGCAAGACTCGCTCACCCTTTAATAGTCCCATATGGCCAGTGTGAAAATCTAATGGAGAGTGGAGGCTAACAGTGGACTATCGTGGCCTGAATGAAGTCACGCCACCACTGAGCGCAGCTGTGCTGGACATGCTAGAGCTTCAATACAAACTGGAGTCAAAGGCAGCCAAGTGGTACGCAACAATTGATATCGCCAACGCATTCTTCTCAATCCCTTTGGTGGCAGAGTGCAGGCCACAGTTTGCTTTCACTTGGAAGGGCATCCAGTACACCTGGAATCGATTGCCCCAGCTGTGGAGACACAGCCCCACCATTTGCCATGGACTGATCCAGACCACACTGGAACGGGGTGAAGCTCCGGAACATGTGCATCCAGAACATTGATGACATCATTGTATGCAGCGACACAGCAGAAGTTGTTTTTGAAAAAGGGAATAAAATAGTTCAAATCCTTCTGAAAGCTGGCTTTCCCATAAAACGAAGTAAGGTCAAGGGACCTGCACAGGAGATCCAATTTTTAGGAATAAAATGGCAAGATGAATGCCATCAGATCCCAATGGATGAGATCAACAAAATAGCAGCTATGTCCCCACCAATTAGTAAAAAGGAAACACAAGCTTTCTTAGGTGTTCTGGGTTTTTGGAGGATGCATATTCCAAATTACAGTCTGATTGTGAGCCCTCTGTATCAAGTGACACAGAAAAAGAATGATTTTAAGTGGGGTCCTGAGCAACGACAAGCTTTTGAACAAATTAAGCAGGAAATAGTTCATGCAGTAGCCCTGGGGCCAGTCAGGACGGGACAAGACATTAAAAATGTGCTCTACACTGCAGCTGGGGAGGATGGCCCTACCTGGAGCCTCCGGCAGAAACCACCAGAGGAGATTCGAGGTCAACCCCTGGGGTTTTGGCATCAGGGATACAGAGGATCCTAAACCTGCTATAACCCAATGGAAAAGGAGATATTGGCAGCATACGAGGGGGTTCGAGCTGCTTCAGAAGGGGTTGGCACTGAAGCACAGCTCCTCTTAACACCTCGACTGCCGGTGCTGGGCTGGATGTTCAGAAAAAAGGTCCCTGCCACACATCATGCAACGGATGCTATGTGGAGTAAGTGGATTCCACTGATCACACAGCGAACTCGAATGGGAAACCCAAATCGGCCAGGAATACTGAAATTGATCATGGACTGGACAGAAGGCAAAGATTTCGGAATATCACTAGAGGAAGAGGTGACGCGTGCCAAAGAGGCCCCACCATATAATAAACTGCCAGAAAATGAGAAGAAACATGCCCTGTTTACTGATGGGTCCTGCCGAATTGTGGGAAAGCATCGAAAGTGGAAGGCTGCTGTGTGGAGTCCTACACGACAAGTTGCAGAAGCCACTGAAGGACAAGGTGAGTCAAGCCAGTTTGCAGAGGTGAAAGCCATCCAGCTGGCTTTGGACATTGCTGAGCGAGAGAAATGGCCGGTACTTTACCTCTATACTGATTCATGGATGGTGGCAAATGCTCTGTGGGGGTGGTTACAGCAGTGGAAGCAGAGCAACTGGCAGCACAGAGGTAAGCCCATCTGGGCTGCTGAACTGTGGCAAGATATTGCTGCCCAGATAGAGAATCTGGTTGTGAAAGTACGTCATGTAGATGCCCACATCCCCAAGAATCGGGCCACTGAGGAACATCAAAACAACCAGCAGGTAGATCAGGCTGCTAAAATTGAAGTGGCTGAGGTGGATCTGGACTGGCAACGTAAGGGTGATCTATTCATAGCTCAGTGGGCCACGATGCCTCAGGCCATCAAGGAAGAGATGCAACATATAGATGGGCTCGTGACTGAGGGGTGGACTTGACCATGGACACTATTGCACAGGTTATCCACAAATGTGAAATGTGTGCTGCAGTTAAGCGAGCCAAGAGGTTAAAGCCTCTTTGGTACGGAGGACGATGGCTAAAATATAAATATGGGGAGGCCTGGCAGATTGATTATATCGCACTCCCACAAACCCACCAAGGCAAGCACCACGTGATCACAATGGTGGAAGCAACCACTGGGTGGCTGGAGACATACCCTGTGCCCCATGCCACCACCCGTAACACTATCCTGGGCCTTGAAAAGCAAATCCTATGGCGACATGGCACCCCAGAAAGAATTGAGTCAGACAAAGAGACTCTTTCCGAAACAACCTCATAGACACCTGAGCCAAAGAGCATGGCATTGAGTGGGTATATCACATTCCCTAACACGCACCAGCCTCGGGGAAGATAGAACAATATAATGGACTGCTAAAGTCTACCCTGAGAGCCATGGGGGGTGGGACCTTCAAACATAGGGATGCCCATTTAGCAAAAGCCACCTGGTTAGTTAACACTAGGGGATCTGCCAATCGAGCTGGCCCTGCCCAATCAAAACTTCCACGTACAGTAGAAGGGGATAAAGTCCCTGTAGTGCACATGAAGAATATGTTAGGGAAGACAGTCTGGGATCCGTGGGATTGCTTTTGCACAAGGACCCGGGTGCACTTGGTGGGTGATGCGAGAGGATGGGGAGGTCCGATGCGTACCTCATGCGGATTTGACTTTGGGTGAGAATAATCAATGAATAAATGTTATGATGTTAAATGTTAAATAACCTTGCTGGTGTATATTATCATTATTATTGCTATCAATGATACTACGGAAGAATCACCCAAATCAATGACAGATGGGCGTTGATGAGATTAAGTAAAGTGCAGTGATTGTGTAATAAGAACTGACCTCAACATCTGACGCCCAGCAAGTTCCACGAGATCAATATCTTCAGTCTGTGGACTGTGGGCATGGACTGCATCAGGTACACCAGTCACAAGCTCCAAATACAGCACACACCAGTTCAGCACTACACACCGTCTTATGTGCCCTGAGAGACTGTTCTCACCGATGGATCCTACCATCATGGACTAAGTGAGCTCAATTGACATTTTGCTGTTCTGTTAAATTACACTATTTCAACCCACAAGTTTTGCCTTCTTCTGCAGATTTTTCCCACGGCTGTGGGAGTTGAGCGAGCAACTGCTTGGTTCTCTGATGCTGGCTGAGGCCAAATCACAACAGGTTGTTAAATGGTGACTATTTCATTCCCATCACTAATCATCTGTTGTTATGGTATATGAATTTTGAGACCAGTGCAGGAATACCAAGATCTTGTTTTGGCTCTGGCTCCCCGTGGGACATGGATCTGTCTATTGTCAAAGACATTAATGTATTCACGAGTGCCCATTGGTGAAATTTGACAAGATTACTAACAGTGCGTCTATCGAACATTGTGCCTTGAAGGGCTAGGTAGGCTAGCTGTAGAGTCTGAGGTATATCATCAAAGAAATTGGATCCATTCCCATTCTCTGGTCCTGAAGACAAGATACACCACTGCCTGTTTGGAACAGACCCTCATTGGGCATTGTCTAGGAAGCGCTAACTGGCCTGAGCCAAAATGCTACCTGTTAAACTAGTACTTGTGTCTTGTACATTGGTCCAATCTAGTCTGCTGGCAGAGTCATAGCCAGGAAGTTAGTATACATATGGCACAAGGCATAGCGGAGTTACCCCTAAGCTCATTAGCCCCATGGAGAAACAAAGCACAGTAGCGGAGGTGGACCCATTACGGTAGTACCATTACTAGAGTACTGCAGTTATATTTCTTCTTGGTTTTGGATGAATTCCTTTAGATAATATCCCGTTGAAATAATTGTAATGCCTCAGAGTGATGTTCACCTAACTCATCCGACTTTAGCTGTCTAGAAGATAGGGGTCTAGTCTAAACTAATTGTCTCTCTATCGATTCTTCCTTCCCAAGTTAACTACCCCATTTTAGTCTGGAAAACATCTCTGGATGTGTGTGCCCATCTCTGCCCATTGTCTAGAAGCCAAATTTCAGGCAATTAAAAGTAGCTGAAATAGGAAGAGACATGGGAAAAGAAATGGTTCTGAAAAGATGAGAGGAGGGGAATGAAATCAATCTGGTAG
Organism: Vanellus vanellus; assembly: GCF_965231255.1. NCBI lineage: Eukaryota > Metazoa > Chordata > Aves > Charadriiformes > Charadriidae > Vanellus > Vanellus vanellus. The sequence goes on from NC_138905.1 coordinate 187,357,867, forward strand.
CGCAACTCCAAAAGCCAGGCTGTTAGGCTGGTTTTCAAGAAAGGGCTTTAAATGTTTATTTCTAAAGATCTTAAGGTTAAGAATGCAGATTTACTGTGATTAACTTAAACATTTAAGCAGAATGGTTTAGACATCTTGTTCTGGCAGTGTAACATGTAAAGCCAAATTAGATGCCCAGTGATCGAATACATAAAATGGGGGAAATTTACCTATCCAGTCGGGAATTACAACACCTAGCAAACTGTTTTTTGCATTAGATTTTCTCCTTTAGTTAGCTATCTGAATTGAAGAATAACACCTCTGCAAAAAATAATGTTCAAAATATATCTTATTCTCTCAGTGCTTGCTTGCTTTCTTTCATCAGGTGCTTACACCACTCGCCCTTTAACTGTGAGACCTGGATGCGAGGATGTCAGCTACACGTACAAACCTTATATTTCTATATCCAAACAACATGTTTACTCATCCTCCACCATTCACCTAGAAGTTGGGATGAGATTAGATTCAGGAAGGATTAGGAGAACAAAAGTCTTAAGCAGACAGCGAAGCAGAGAACCAATGATATCAGTCAACAGGACCCAAACACAGAAAACAGTTGTTGAGGAAAATGTTGTGATTGCATGTTTTGCAGAAAAAAAAAATTATATGCTTCCTAAGGAATTCAGCAAGGAAGAGATAACAAGAGCCGAAACCGTTTAAACTGTGTGAATGGAGGAGTGTTTTCAATGTCTGTTCAGAAAGAGAAGGATCTTAGACATTTTACAGAAGCAGCAATAACAGTGGTATTGATACGCAGAGAGAGATGCTTTCTTGTGTGCAAAACAAGAGAGAAAGAGAAGGAGTATCTAAAATGACCTCCACAGTTACAAAAGATGTCAATGAGTTTTGTTAGTGGCATCAGCAGGGAATTGGCAGCTGACAGGGTTTCAGAAGAACAGGGAGGAATTCGCTTTTATTTCCACCACACTTCAAGGGAGGCAGAACATACCGAAAGTCTTAAGGGAGAAAAGGCAGGCAAGTTTGATGAAGGGAGAGATGACAATGAAGATGTTGATATGAGAGTGACTGATGTAAAAATAGTTAATGAAATTTTGTGTTCAGTTGATCTCTTAAAGAGATATTAGTCCCCAACAAAATCCTGTGTCTAACAAAGGAAAGGAGAAGGGGGTTGTTTTTCACTAAGGTAGTGGAAGAGCAGCCAGAGAAGCAACTGGAAAACCAACAGTGAATAATCAAAATACTCTACAAAAGGAGAGAATACCAAAAAGGAAAATGTGATCAGAAATGTAATGAAGTTTTAGAAGGAGTATGAGGAATGGGGAGAAAAGAAGGAGGTCAAAGCAGTCATATTTAATCTTCTTTTTGAAAGAGTAATTAAGATATCACATGGAGAAGGTGAAAGGCTAGAAATAAGAAGTGTTTGAAGAAGGTGTCAAAAGCTGTAATTAAGCTAAGGACAAAGGTAGGCATGCAACTTGATTTCATGATATTCTGGTTACAGAGAGTGGCAAGACAATTGATTTTTTTTTATTACTATACTACCAACACAGATTTACTTTTTAAATGTAAGAAGTGACTCCATTAAATTTAGTCTACTCTTTCCAGTGAAGAGCATATCATATGTACTTAAATATATTCATATGATTTAGCCAAATCTGTCATGCACATGATACGTTAATACTCCAGTCTTTTAAAATTTTGCATCATTATGATGCTATAGCTTACATGTCTACAGTTGATTGATCATTTAATACCTGATAAAATGGCATATAAAAACTACCAAACTGGAATTTTTGCTCTTTTTACTTCACTTTACTGTACAATGTGAAAAACAGAAGGGACTCATTCCATTTGCACTGAAATGAGATTTCAAAAGACAGATGAGCTATGTTTTTTAAGAGGATGGAAAAGGCCAGAAGAATAACGTAAATTTATTTTCATTCTGAAGATGACTGACATAAGCCAAAAAAAAAAAAAAAATTGTTCCATAAATTAAGGATGCCCCTAGACATTGCTATTATGAGCAATTCACACTCAGGCAAGGGGTTGCAAGAGGAACCTAGTTGTTTGGCTCTATACCGATCCTTCCAGACTTCAGTCACTGAAGACAGATTCCAACTGTCAGACATCAAGGTGTGACAGCTTCACCTTGGATATTCTTTACCCATCACCTGCCCAAACTCTTGGAAGTCTGGTATGAAGAGAACCAATTTTGCAAGAGACTAAAGCAAAACCAAACAACCCCACCCCCCAACTTAAAATAGTGCCCTGCTAATTTCAGACTGATGTTACACCTTAACAACTCCCACATACTTCTTGTCTTAGAGTTTCAATAACTGGATGATCATCCCTCCAGGAATACTGCTTCCTATCACTCAGTTTTGTCAAAATGAAGTCTCCGAGGTTAATGCCTTTTTATCCTTTTTTCCTTTTCATTCTGCAAGCGCCTGTCGTTAATGACTTTTTAACTCTTGACAAAGCTGATAAGGAAGTCATTTTTAAGGAACTGCAAATCTGCATGTAGCTATTTGGCAACAGTAAGTTGTGTTTATTTGTTAGAGAGCAAAATAATGGCCACTGAATCCACTGCCACCGGCAGTCAAAACTCCTCTAATACGCCTCTATTTCTGCATTAGTTTAGGGTGAAACACGACCAAATCTCTTCCAGACAAAAGGCGCTTCTGTCAGTGGACTGTTTCACTGAGATAAGAATAAAGGAAAAATAAGTCTTTATGCTTTTAGCACAGATTGTTTACCTTGTGATAGATGTAGGCAAGTCTATCATTGGGGAAAGTTGTATTTCAGTTGACATGATTGAAAAGTATATTAAATCTCTTTCTTTTTTTAAGAAAACAATGACCAGAATTAACTCTTTCTGTTAAATCTTGTTTTAATGCATTCGCCTGCCTTGTTCTGTTGTTTTGTTTATTTGGGGGTTTTTTTTGGTGTTTGTTTTTTTTTTTAAACAAACAAACATTTCTGTAACCGTGAAATGCAGTCTCTTTGCTACCAGCTCAGTATCAGATTTTAACAATTACACAGTCGTTTCTCTTCACTGACAGTTAAAGTCACAGGGCATAGCTGCCATTTACTTTATTGAGACCAGGATTTGAACTACTTTGTCTGGACCAATCCAGCCTGGAAAGTCCTCTGTATTGTCTCTGTTATTCACCTTTTGCAACCAAAGAAATACCACACTTCCATCCAAGGGAGGCCAGCACTCCCCTAGAGAGCCTCTGTTATTCCTAAGCACAAGCAGTATGCTCAGCTCCATTTCTGTAGAAAATAAGGATAATCCATGTTTGAAAGGTCATGAAGCTCTTAGACTTCCAAATTCAGAGATCTCAGACTTAAAGTTTAATACTAAATCCTGCAAACATACTTAAAATTTTACATACACAAGTTCTGTTGGCTTCAGTGGTATTATTGTTCTTAAGCATATGAATATGGCTTTGTGCAATCAGGGTTTAAAGAGATGGAGAAGTTGAAAAATTTGGGAAGCTGAAAGGAAGCATAGGTTCTGAATAAAATGTGTAAGTACATAGGTGTCTATTCAGATATTTTATTGCGTGAGCACAGACAAGTGTGTGAGCGCTGACTGAAATATGTCACTACGTTATCTGACTCCAATGACCAGCCTGCCACTTCTAACTGCTAGGAAAAGCAGTTTCAGGAAAAATCCAACTCACCCTCTGTATATCTTGATCAATAATGTTCACAAAGTGTGAACGCTTCAGAGAATGCAACTTTCAATCTCTACCAAGTCTCTCTTGAGTTTTCTTATGGATGTAGAACTAAGCAGATGGCATGTTCCAAACATCTAGGCTAATCCCACTGCTTAATTTCAAATCTTTGCTTGAATATAGTACTAAAATTCACCTGATGATCTCTAGGAGAATTTAAAAATAACAAGGCAACATATTTTCCTAGCCCTTTGCAGAAGTTTACCATTGCTACTGGTGTTCCCTCAAAAACAGCAGCCTGACATACACACTGGTCATGGAAATATTGTTGTCAAGCAGTAAGAGTTTGGTGAAGTTGCAAGGAAAAAATAACCTAGTGTTTTAAAAAGTATACCAAGTAATCATGATTATAGACCATACCACCTGCATCATATATAAATATTCTATTTCTCTTTGGTTTCATGGAAGAAAAAAAATCAGACTGGAACACCTTTAAGGAAATTCCTGCCTTTTAAAGGACATTGGACAAAGCTTGAATTAATGGGGCTAGGAACCCATGCAGTGATTTACAACTACAACTATAACACAGATAAGCAGAAGAAAAATGAACATTTACATCAAAACCTTTATTATCAGACTAATAACAAGACTGGAAGTTTTAGTAATACAAGGATTTTTCTCTCTGTCTGTAGGCAAAGCCACTAGTACAATTTGGAGAGCACTTTGCAAAGTCAACACACAAAGTCAATTCAGCTTTCTATTCTCAGGTTTTATCTGAAGTACATGTTCAGTAAGGGAAAACTACCACTGATTTTGTAGATAGTTTTGCTTGACTAAGGCACCAGAAATTGTGCTATGCTAATTACTTGGAGCCTAAATTATCATACACTACACACTAGCCTGAGCTACTATATCACTAGACTAGTTTTGTGTCTCTCTGACACTACTGTATTACAGACTGATTAATTTTCATATGGATTTGATATTGTGTCATATTTAATACAATTTAGTGCACTGCATTTCACTTAAAATATGTTTACCATCATTCAAAATTAAAGGGGGGCAGTTTGTCACAGAGGTTTCTCATATGTCTGCGGACTGGAGCGGATTAAATGAACAAGAGACTTCTTCCAGTATCTTGCAGTTGCCCATATTGTGGTGTGTATGTTGTACAGTATATATATTTCTTCAGCAGAACATGGGCCAGAGAAAATCCTGTCTCTAATAAAATATCTGGTCCCTCTGCAAAATGTTTCCTAATGATGGAAGAGTAAGCCTCTGTGCATAGAGAAAATATTGGCTTACCAATCAACCATCTGGTGTATAGTGGGAATGGTCCGAGTAGCTTTCTCGGTTGGAACATTTGGAAAATGAATATACTGTTGCTACAGCTCAGACTGTTGGCCATGATGTTTGTGATAATGTTGTTGATTTACCAGATGTCCTGCAAATTCCTGGTGTGGTAGTGTTTCCTGCTCCTACTGAAGTCTTCATTATGTGGTGGGTTTATGATTGCAGTCATTTCTCACAGAGTAGGAGGGAGCTGGGAACTGTGTCCAAGCACAGCATGGAATCCATCATCCACTTGCCATTCAGTTTGCAAATCAAAATCGACCAACATGTTGCTTCTAGATCTCTAAAAATTATATGGGAATACACATAAAGACTTGACTAATACCACTGGCATCATTTGCCATTTTTCTAAATCACACAATGCCCAATGCAGATGCTTACACATCTGTCTTCATGTAAGCATGCCCAGCCCTTTTTCCTGCTTTCAAACTAGCAGGCAGGAATACAAATGGGAGCACTAAATTCTGTGTTCACTCATTATGCTCAAGAAGTGTATCTGAGGTTTGAATAAGTATGCTTCACCACTCTGCTCCTTTTCTGTTACAGTAGATTAATGAAGATAATATATGATGTACAGCTGAGCACCTGGGCTTTGACTTAAGAAATTAACTCATCCCTTTTACTTTCAAAATGAATAAGCACATGTACTGCTTTCTCTTTTTTTCTTCATGTTGTCAATTCATAGATGCGCTATATGAGTACCCTTAGAGCAGGAGTGTAATGGAGACTGAGGCACATATACACAGAAATAAGTGTTTTTCACAAGACTAGCAAATGCATCAGTGGTTTTTTTATCTAGATCCTGACGTGCTCACCATTCTTGTCTTCATGGTGTGAACATCGGTCAGTCAGCAGACTTAAGACTTAATGGCTCTTCGCAGGCCTGAAGTAAAAATTGTTTTCACTGGCTGAGAAAAAGTCAGAAAATGCACAAAGACTTATAAATGCCAGGTTGGCTCTCGAACAAAAAATTAAACAGAAAATATAAACAAGTATGAAAAAATATATAAACACCATTTACAAATTTAACAGGTGGACAACATTTTGTTCATCCTTCGCTTTATTTTGATTCCCGTATGGATGTTTAATTACTTAATTATAGTTAAATTACTAATTTTAATTCAAGGAATTTATATTGCCTAAGTACTGAAATCCTGAACTACCTAATGGATATTTAAAAGATGAACTTACCTTTGCCCTGTGCATCTCAAGGTATACAACACTCAGCCTGGCTGAGTATCAAAATAAGCATTAATTTTTGGCGGCAGTACATAAGGAGCCAGGGAGCTGCCATCCTGAAATGCGATTCAGGCGGCATAGTCTTCTGCACACCACAGAACAGCATTCCATGACAAGTTCAGATAAGTCTGGGTTTAGTGGATATTTGTGGAAAGTTATAGAGAAAATATCAACACGTCTGTGATTAGGTGGATCCAATGTCCACAAAATCTGATATTGGAGGCTTGGTATTCCAGACTAACTATGGCACATCATCGATAAAAAATCTGCATCCTAAACCCAATTTCTTTTTAACAGCTAGGGAGGGGAATTCAATGCCACTGGGCAAAAAAAAATATCAAGAAGCAGCAAGATTATTCATGCCTCATGCTTCATGCAAGAGAGCATCTTTTCCTGTGCATGAAAATAGATCCCAGGCTACATGTTGACTATGGGCTATTAATCTCAAAGCAGAAAATAGCATAGTATATATTACTTGTGTAATTTCCACATTCAGAAGCAGGCAGTTGTTCTGAGATATATCCAAATTTCTTTTGCAGGAGCATAGGTTTTCTCATGAAAGTTTCACCAGTGCTTTATTCAGATAGATTGGAAAACCTCCTTTCTTTCATATAATGTCTATCTCCAGGCTATCCAGATCCAGCAATAGTGAGAAACTATAAACCAAGTTCTGTCAGCGAGAGCAAATTTTACAAAGCTTCTCTTGTAGAGGAAAAATGAAGACAGAAAATATTTTATTTGTACTGAAGAAATGACGATTCCACATGGCTGATCCCACTGACTTTGCCCTGTGTGAGATTTCTCATTCCTCATCTCATCGCCAAGAGCTGTCTTTTAGCACATGTAATTTCCACCAATATTCTGGATTCTTCCCAGGTGAGCTTCACACAAAAATATGAGAGGCATGGTGCAGCTGGTGCTGCTCAGAGTCCCTGACTTGGTAACTGGGAACATCCAGGTGGGGAACCTGCGAACAATTATGTGTTTTATTAGGGCTCACTGTATGTATCACTCCTGAAAGGTGTTGCTTCAGCTCAGAGAATCAGTGGTAGCACAATGAAATGGTCACTTGAAGACTTGTCCCAGGTGATTTGGACAAGCAACTCGCATCAGCATAGACCTCTCAAAAGTAATGTTTATAAGACTGTTATGATCAGCAATTTCCAAGCTGTTTCCAATTGTGACTACACTTCCAGTTGAGATACACTTGCAGAAACAATTTAATTTCTTTCAGATGAATGCTCCTTCTCACAACGATTATCTATGGAATTGCTGCCTCTGCTGTGTCCCACTCCATAATATTGTCAGTAGGCAAGACTGAGGCAAAAATAAAACCAAAAAAAAAGCTTGGGGTTTTTATATGCTAGCTCTTATAAGTCTGGCTGTGTTTAAAATGTTGTTGACTCAAATAACTCCAACCCCTACCTCTCTCCTGGCAGATATCATGTCAGCAATAAAGTCTGAAAAAAAAAGAAGGCACAGCTGAAGTATCTTAGCCTGACTGGTTTTAGCTCACACTGTTGATGAAGGTGGATTTAACTAAAAAGCCAGAATGTAAAGCAGAGCAGGTGGAGCACTGGCAATTCTTCTATGCCAACATCCATGAGGGTGGTGGTGTCCTCTGGCAGAGAGGTAGGACAGACAACTGAGGACAGTAACATCTTAAGTTATCCCAGCAAGACCTGCCAGACTTTTTTTGTCACAGTTCATAGACAACAGCAGTTTCCACTCAACAACACCACCATGTAGACGTTAAATATTCAGATTTCTCGGTGATAAATCTCTTAACCCTTAATCTGTCTCTTAAAAAGGAAAAAAAAAAAAGGATACGTGAAAATTTCACTAGGCACTCAAATTGAGTTCAACCAGTTTTATGAAACCAAGTTATTCCCTTATTCAGCTCCTATTTGGAGAAAATTTGCATCTCTCCTTACCTCATCCCTAGTTTGGGGCCAGGTCCTTTTCTTTCTGATTTGGTATTCTCCTTCCCAATGCTTTCTTCAAAAGTAGTAAATTTCATGCTTATTTCCCAAAGGATTTTTTTTCCCCCCCAGAAGCTGTATGTACAGCAAATGGACCATAATACATTTATGAATTGTGTCCTTAGTAGTTCTTGAGTTGGTAAAGCATTTAAAAGCATTAAGTCTAATCATTCTGGGTAGTTATAGGTTGTACATTGCCTGTTAGGACTCTGGACTTTCAGATATATCATAAATCTTTCTCTGGATATTGCAGTTGGTTGCCTTTTTCTCTTCATCATTAAGTGATGGGGCTGATGGAGATCAGCTGCTTCACTTTGTAAATGCTTAGCATTCTCTCACCTGCTCTGCATGACTACTGAACTGAGGTATGTTGTGACAGTCTGCCCGCTCTTCCCTGTTCAGATTAATGAATACAACTTTAACTGTTAATTCAAAGGCAGTCAAGCTTATATCCAACAATTAGAGTACAACTTCCCTATTCAGATAGTGTATGTGTAATTTGGCATGGTCTTTTATACCAGGTTGGGGTTAAAGTGTCTTTCTGCTCTAAAACTGACTATGTAAAAAGAGTGTCAGGATTCAGGGGGCTCGGTGTTTATTTTCCCCCAGAGGCATCCAAGGGAAATTCATTAATTTTCTATACAAAGGTGGGTTTTTTCCAACTGCCTGCCTGCAGATTCAACCTGAGCTAGGGAAAAAAAGCCATACTTGTCTTCTTTCCACAACGCGCATCGTTTCCAGTAATAAATACACTGCAGACCAAATTTTGCCCTTAGTTACGTCTGAGCAACCCAACTGAAAATAAAAAGCTAATAATATTGCCCTGTGATGGTTGCACAGATCAGTCCCAAGGGGCAGTGAGTGCTCAGCCCTGCAGCAGGCAGGGGCCTTGGCTGAGTGGCATCAGCTGGAACGAAGCTTTCATCAACCTCTTCTTGCCCCATCCTGAGCACACGTAGGAAACCGCTCCTTTCACTGTATGCTGTGATACAAACAGACTTCCCAACGTTTACATAATTCATAAACATTCATTCATTCATGACAGTGTTTGAGTCAGAGACAGGTTCCACAAATGTCAGAGGTAAACTCTTCCAGTTAATATGACACGCTTTTTCCTCATTCTCTCCCCCACTTTATCACATATTCACTCTGAAATGTGGAATCGGACTTCGAATTACCAGCATTTTTAAAGTTCTCAGGAAGTTTACAAATCGAGTGGAAAGGGTGTATTTATACATCTGAACAGCAATAGTATTTCTGCACAGCACAACTCAGACGATCTGGATTCAGTGCCTAGTTCTGCCTCTAACTTCCATGGGCTTTGTATTTTGCTATAAAATGGCAACAATAATGCTTCCTTTTTCATCAAAAATGTTTAAAACTTGCCTCTTCCAACAAATAAGTAGATGAGCTGTCACTTCAGATCCTCATCTCAGCTGATGTCTCTAAGGGATAATACAAATATTAAAGGTAACAGGTGTAGACCTATCTCCAAAGCTTCATTGAATTACTCCAAAATGTACAATTTCTCTCCATTGGAACCACAATACTCATAAAAAGTAGTTATATCCTGGCAAATGAGAGACACTTTTTAAATTCCAGATAAAACAGCAAGTGATATTTAAGCAAGAATGAAAAGCTAATGCCAGTGTAAATATCTGAAAAGCGATCAACTTTTCTACATGACTGTTACCTCCATCTCCTACTTGGCGGACCTTGGATTAGGAGGAGGACTTGGGTCAGAGACTTATTAAAACATTGCTATGACAGGATAATGAATCACAATTATTTTTTCTCTTCAAACTTTTCTACTCTTTTAAGTAGCATTTAGAACAATTTGGTTCAGACTCTCTGTTTCATATGATAGGAGACTTTGTGTTTCAAAAAACATGTCCCAAATGAGCTGAGTTGACTTCAGGGTTTGGCGTGTGGTTGGAGGTTGCTCTTCTGAAGTGCCACCAGAGACAGGTGCTTAAAGTCTGATGAAGTTTGCACTTGTTGGAATTAGGTGGGCTGAAACTAATCCAGTGTTGTTAGGATGGCTTGGCTTTGGTCATTAAACACTCCTCCATTTCCCTCCTGAGAGACATTAAAGCCTGAACCAGTACTATGAAACATCTAAGAAATGGAAAAGGGACCATTTGGGAAACAAATCGCATCAATTCTTCGGGTTTTTGTCAAACTTCGGAAGTTGTTACCTAAGTAAAATACAAAGCCACAAACACTAAATTGCAATGAGTGACAGGCACAAATTAGGAGATCAAGCAGCCCCAGATCAAGATTCAAGCAGCCCCAGACCAAGCGTGCTAAATTTATACAGTCCAAGTCCTTGTAGCATTGATGCTGCCTAATTAGCCAGATGCCATCGTCCTAAACAGCCAAAAGGAAAACATTTGATGCCAAAATCTCAGCACTGTCACCTGGATTTATTTCAGAAACCTTCTTTTTTTTCTCTCTCCCCACTTGGTAGCACTCAGCGCTAGATTTTCAACAGGGTATGTACGTTTCTGAGTGAGATGAGCCCCTATAGCATTAGCATTAAAAGGTGGCCAAGGATGGAAGGCAGCAGTCACCCGCTCCAGAGGGAAGGTTGCATTCACGACGCAACACCCTGACCTGAGACCTCACCAATCCACCCCTGCTTGCTCTCGCTTTCTCTGGCAGACACAGCTTTAATGCCATGTCTCTGTTGCTTTCCAGAAGAAAAAAAAAAAGAAAAAAAAAAAAGAAAAAAAAAGGGCTGCATTAGAAGTTAATAGTCCACTTTCGCAGCTACACTGCAACTAAATGTAATCTTTCTCCTCCTGTGACAGCCTTTTTGTGCGTTAGATTGGAATAGACTGTTCCTGCCACTGTCCAACATCACGCTGACTTCAATGACTTTGTAAACACAGCCCAAGACATTAACAGCGTGCACGCACGCTTGTGAACGGGGACAGCACTTCGGGCGTGCGTATTGTTGGTAGCGGGGCACTGTCAAGGTTTAATCGGGTCAGGTCACTCACTATTTCATCCCTGAACTGCTGCGATAGATCTGAGTTAGGCAGCTGGGCATTCACGATGGGGATATCTCCCAAATAGTTTTCATTACATGCCCTCAGAGGAGTCTCTGAAAGTCTTGTCTTTTTCACCTGAAATAGCCGTAACTGTAGACTGCCAGTCTATTTGCTCCAACTTTGTCTTTAATAAGCTCTTAAAAACCCACTTCTTTGAGCCTCTGTGGAAAGAGTAACCTTAGCAGAGAATACAGCGTTTTGTCAGAGCAAAATCCTCTTGAAAACCACGTTTTGTTTAATTCTCAGGGTGGAGAGGAGGGAGGGAAAAAAGAAATATACACATTTTTAATATGATGATATGTTTCCAATCAAGGTTTACAAGATCCTACACAGCATGGTTTGCAGCGGAATGCTGAGTGCTGCTGCCTGAAAAGAAACATGCTTTTTAATTATTATTTATTCTTCTCTTTCTTCCTCATTTCCCTTTCAGAGAATAACAAGACTTGTGCAGAGAGGAAGAGAAGATAGAGTCTGCAAGATATTCCCCCAAACATACCAGCTAGTTACAGCGTATGAATGTGTAGACAATAAAGTTCACACTAGACAGCTAATGAAGCAGGGAAAAAAAATGCGAATTGGAACGTAATGAAAAATTCATACTTTCAGTGCATGAAAAATAAGTGAATGCCCTTTAATTGTTCAGTTTGCTTGCAGAGAGGACAGCTTTAATAAATTGAAAAATTATTCCAGGTTGCTAAAAGGAACAGTCTTCTGCACCTTGTTCTGAATTCTTCAACCCTGGTGGACATGTGAATATGTGAGGATGTGAACCTCTGGTAGTCCTTCTGGTAGCCCACAGACCCAGGCAGCAAACAGGGAGCAACTGTGTGGGCAGTAAGCTGGACTCATCCTCCTCCACCCGCTCATGGGCTGCAACAGAAAGTGAAACGAGTGCTGCAGAGCTGGGTAGGAAGAAACTGGGATCTGCAGTTGGAGGGAGCAACAGAAAGTTGCCACCACTGCTGCAGGGACTAGAGAGGAAGGGTTGTCACTGAGGAGAGGCCTCTTGGTCCATTTTCCAGCAGCACAGAACCTCTTTCCCTGTTCTCCGTGCTCTTTTGCCAAGAGCAAAAATCTTTTTCAGACTGCCTTTCCAACGAGGCTGTGAAAGGAGGCAGGAAGGTTTAGACCACCTCTCCTATGAAGACAGGCTGAGAGAGTTGGGATTGTTCAGCCTGGAGAAGAGAAGAGTCCAGGAAGACCTTATAGCAGCCTTCCAGTACCTGAAGAGACCCTACAAGAAAACTGGAGAGGGACTTTTTACAAGGGCATGCAGTGATAGAACAAAGGGTAATGGCTTCAAACTGGAAGCCGCTAGATTTAGATTAGATATCAGGAAGAAGTTTTTCACTCTGAGGGTGGTGAGACACTGGAACAGGTTGCTCAGAGAAGTTATGGAGGCTCCATCCCTAGAAGTGTTCAAGGCCAGGTTGGATGGGGCTTTGAGCAACCTGGTCTAGTGGAAGGTGTCCCTGCCCATGGCAGGGGGGTTGGAATTAGATGATCTTTAAGGTCCCTTCCAACTTAAACCATTCCATGGTTCTATGGTTCTGTGTTGGAGCCAATGCCGGCTGCAAGCCTGCAGTTTGAGAAAGACTGCAGTTGTACTGGTTAGTGGGACCTTGGTGAACGGAGGGAATGAGGTGGGAGGAAAGAGGTAGGAGGAAGGTTGGGAGGTCTGATGAGATGCTGAGAGCCAAGGGGGAACTGGGAGTAGCCACATAAGGGTTCTGTCCTTGTTTTCTCTGTTTACAGGTGCCTCCCCCATACGGCTCCTTGCAGTTCTGAGCAGATTTTAGCTCCTATGCTCCTGTCCCTGTCTTAAATCAGTATACTTGAAGACTGTTTGCTTGTTAAATGTTTGCTTCTGTGGATCTGCACATGCTTGGGTAGCATTTATTTTGTGTCTTTCATCAATAAAGCACTTGACAAATTCTTGACTAACCCCCCAAATAGCATCACTTTCATCGAAAAGAGAAAATTCACGAGTGTGAACTAATTAAAAAAAAAAAAAAAGAAAAAGAGAGGCAGAAGAAATGACCTACAGAAGCTCCGAAATGAAAATCATGTCAGTCAGGGGCTGCAGCTCCTTTCTCTGCTACTCTGTACAGCTCCCCAAACTCACTTTCACCATGACAAGACACCCCAGTGCTATTCAATGCTTATATTGCATCAGCTGAGTTTCTCACTGCAGGAACTGACAATTCATTATTTTTAAAAGAAAGGTGATGAGGGGCACTATGACTTCAAGTATAACCCCACTGAACAAGAAGACTTCCACTGATATTAAGCGCGAAGATTTTGTCTGATATCTTCAAAAACAACGAATCATCGAGTGGCTGAAATGAATTTACCTTGGTTTTGTACTCCAAGTACAATAATTTGTCGCAAGAGGGTTTTATGTCCTCTTCACTGTGAATAGTGCAGCAAAGCAACTCTTTTAAGCAGCTTGTAGTGACATAAATGGGCAAGAAATGTCTCCATTCTGGCATTCTTGGGCATTTTTTTTAATGACAGTCTAAAATGCCAAGTGAATTGTTTCAATTTCACAGCCATTAGCAGAAGAAAAGACCAAGTAGGTCAAGACTGTCACGTTAGAAGCACTTAAATAAATAATAGTAATAGTCTGACACCCGACCAAAGGAGGATTTTTCCCTTTAGCACATCTACTAGTTCTTTGTTGAGTCTGGTTTGAACACGCTATAATTAAAACACAGTGCAGCCTGAAGTCGGTGAAGTTACAGCAAGGGAAATTTGCCCATTATTTTCCAAGCAGATAATCATCAGTTATCATTAGTCAACCTATTCAGGCAGTAGGCAATACAGATGGATTACTTTTAGATCATGTACATGCATTTGCTCTTTTTATTTCTACAGAAGCAAAAGGGAAACTTAATTCTACGAACTGCTAGAGTCAGATTTCAGTCGTGTTCAGGACAGCAAAGCAAAGCTTTGTAAAAGCCGATATGTTGGCATGAGGGGACTTTCTTCTAGAAAAATCTAACCTTTTTGCTTATAACAACATGACAGCACCTCCTTAATTTCATTCAAGCCTCTACAGAAACTAAGACTATACAGGCTCATCAAGAGAGTATACAAGATACACTGAACTAGCAATAAAAAGATAAATGTGACTCTACATATAGTTTTTTTCACACATTATTATATCTTTCAGCTGTCATCATTAACTGCAATTCCAGAAATGTCGTGTTGTTCTGTTGCCTTTGAAAAATGGATACAGTGATTAGGACAGATTTTACTTGGATATACTGAAAAAAAAAAAATCCATGACAGGTATATGCTACTTCCAGTATGTTTCTGCAACACGTGTTCATCATTATAATGACTGAATCTGAAAATTTACACATCTCTAGAGGGGAAAAAAAAAAAAAAAAACCAAACTAAAATCTGTAAATTGTTTTTCCAGGGCAATTAGAATGAAAGTCAAAACTGGAAGACTAGTGGCAACAGAGATTTACATATTTGTATAAAAGATGAACTCTTTTGCCTGTTCACTGTTTATCAGAAAAGGAAATAGAGAGAGATACAGCACCGCAACCTAAGAAAGCCGATAATGAGTTTTGCTTCATGATATCTGGTGGCTCTTGTAAAAATAACAACAGCAACAACAAAACTAAGGTGGTACCGCATGGCAGCAGCAAGTTATACAGTAGAAGTCAAGATGGTATTGTTGGTACTAAAGGATAGCTATCCTTTGCAAACTGACTGATGTAACTGTGTCAAGTGACAGCCAACTTTGTACTGATTTCCTTGACATATAAAAGGCAATGACTCAGTGACTGTCACTTAAAGTGCATCTGTTTTGAATGAACAGTAACATTCATCCACTTCATAATAGGGATCCTGTTGTGAATAATATAATAAACATGTGCAAGATAAAACCCATCAGAAGGGAACGTGTCAGTCAGTGATAAATATGCGGATTTGCTGGTTCCTCCCCACCTCCACCCAAAACAAGATAAAGCACACATAAAAAAAAGAAAATGTTCTCACACCAGGTAACAAATTTTAAGATCACAATAAAATGCACAAAGAACAGTTTCCAGCTGAGAAAAAATAAGTGCTTCTCCTGTATTAATCTGCAACATGGTATCAGTGTTGATCGGCTGGTCTTTGGGGTGGGGTGCTATAAGTCATGACAGCTGCAAAATGCTTGAAAAAGCCTAAATAGGATGAACCTAGTCATTGGTAGGGAATTCCACCTAAAAAATGCACTGGAGCAATTTTTTTTTTTTTTTTTTTAGTTAAAATCTAACTTTTTTAATGTAGTCTGTAACTAACAGTTGTGGTACTGGGTTGACGTGTGCTGCATGCAAAGTTTCCAGAAGAAGAGAGATTAATGGCATGGAAATTGAATAGAAGCCATGACACTATCACTCTTTCTGATGCCAAACCGTGGCACTTGACTGCATGGATGGTATTTGGTTGCATAAACAGAGGCAGCCAATGCCATCTGAAACCTCCTAACATCTTCTAACATCCATGCAGGGCTGGCAGTCAGTATTGGCAGATCGATGCTCTCCTGAGCTTCAGCTGCTGCTCTGGAAGGGCATGTGTTCTCAACAGGGCTTGCACCGTATCCACTAGCCCAGGCTTAGATACAGCATTTCAAATGGCACTAGACGTCTGTGTTAGGGGACTAACTCCATCCTTGCTGCCTAAAAGTGGCTTCTAACAACTGTAAACTATCAGAAAGCTACTGGGTCCCAAGCCCACAAATTTAATTTAACAGCCAGTTCATTCCTCTCACCTGAACTATTTGCATAACCATATGTAAGACACTGTGTTATTTTGTTATAGCATTACGGGACTAACGCTACTGACCACTGACCCAGCTGAAGTACTAGTTTTGTTATATGTGACCTTTCCTTGTAAAATAACTCTGACATGTACCCCTGAATAAGCAAGATGATATAATGTAGCCTATCCATTACTCAGTACTACCCGTAACTGACAGGCATGAATCTATTTAACTTTATTCACATAAACTTAATGAATCCATTTTCCTCCTGTTTTAACAGTTGGCAGAATACGGGCCTAAACCGCTAGGTCTTACGCTCCCCTGTGGTACCTTCCTTCCTCATTCCCAGGATTGCATGGTGAAGTCACCATGAAAAATAATCCATCATATTTAAAGAGGAACTAGAGAACTGAACAGCAGCAGGCACCTGATTCTTCATCACTGGATAGTAGCAAAAGCCAGGTGCTTTGTCAAGGGTTGATGCTGGTTTTTTGCTCCCCACAGCAATTCTGGGGCATTTTATTTGCTCCTGCCCTTTGCAGAAGTAATTACCTTCAAGCACTGCTGCTTGTATATTGTACTTTCTGCCTGCTGCCCCACAGTTTCACCCGTGAAAGCCTTAATTTGGCACTTTAAGCATTCATATATCGCTTTACATCTTCAAAGCAGTGTACATGCGTTAATTAAATTACATGCCTAGGAGATAACAAAGAACAAGATACAAAAGCATTTTAAGCACACAGACAGGATATCAAGTTCTAGCACAACAGGAATAAATTAATAATGGCCTTTTATAATGACTGAAATGCTTAGCTTTGTTTTTCTTGGAAGCAATAAGACAAATAAAACTATTATGAGTGGAAACGTAACAGCTTTCATGTCCTGCTGGTGGACCTGCAGACCCTGAAACCAAGCTATATGACTGTCATGGTTTAGGCCTAAATCTGCTGCTGGGGACCTGGGGGACCGCAGAGGAGACCAACAGATGCTCCCCTCTACCCCTCTTCAAAGAGAGAGGCAGAGGAGGAAAAAGAGACTTATGAGTTTAGAAGGAACTAAACTACTTTAATGAAATATTAATAATAAAATAAAAAGAAATAATGAAAAATATGTACAAAACTGTATCGAGCTCCCGAGAAGACAACCACGGCACCGCTGGCACTGGGGCAGTCCCAGGCTGGACTCAGTGATGGACGGGAACTGGATTCTGGATCTGCATTCAGGATCAGGACCACAGGCAGACGAACAGAGTCCTCCTCAGACGTCGGCCATTGAAGGAAGAGAGCTGACCCTTTGATCCCTCAGCTTTTATAATGAGCATGAGGCAGATGGGACGGAATCCCCTGTTGGTCAGTTTTGGGTCACCTGTCCTATCCGCTCCTCCCCACAGGTGGGACCCCACCGCGCTTTTCCGCTTCCGACCCTCCAACAGGGCAAATAACAAAGTTGGTTGGCCTTGGGTGGTGTAGCAATAAGTATAAGCAAGAGCCTCTCTGCATCCCATGCCTGGGCATCAGCTACAAACATTGGTTTTATCACTCTGTGAGAGTGAACACTGTCTGCACAATATGTTGTTAATTTCAGTAGTTAGAAGAGGCCCAGCTAAGAAGCGAAGTTAGTGAACAAAATTGGCTCTGTTTTACCTCAAACCAGGACAATGACACTGGAAAAAAATGGGGGTCCCAAGCTCCCAAATGAAAAAGCATTTAATTCACGTCCTGGGTTCCAAAGAAAAGATTTTTTTTTATGTATGGAAAAGAGCTTTTTGGCACAGGTGGGTACATTTACTGGACATGAAAACAGAGATGGAAAGGGCAATATTGTCCTATATGGAGATATCTTTCTGTACAGTCTTGGACTCACTTTTGACCAGCCAATAGCTCCACAAAAATATTTAGAAAAGGCATAAACAATTCATGGCCACTGGCATGTCTCCAAATGCAAGTCCTCCAATCTTCCACTTATTTGCTACATAGACAGGGAGGTACACATAGTCCTTAGGCTTTTGAACCATCCATGTTTTCACACACAAAGTTCCTTTGGAACCCGAAGTTCTATTTTTGAGTATGTCCAGCACAACTTAGCCTTGACCATGCTGAAGAGTTTTCCGGCTACCTCCCTTCCCAACTTTATAAGGATCTACCAGCTCTACCAGGAGCACTCCTTCAGACTTAGGAGATTTTAATTCAATTTCTGCCCCTGTCTGAGAAAACCTGAACCTATTCCAAAAATCGATTAGGGTGGTGACTTCATAGTAGACTTTGGGAACATAAAAGTGTGATGGCATCTCTTTCTTTCCAGCACTGCAGTTGTAAAGGTCTGAACTACTTTTAGTCCTTCAAAGATATTATGTCAAACTCACAGTGAGGATAAAGACCTGGGCATCCTCCACAGTAGGAAGCGGCTCTTGGAAGCCCCAGGGCAGCTTGTCAAATGCAAACAAGGCTTAAAACATCTTTTTTTTTTCTTTTTCTAGGTGTAGCCAAGATAATTGTACTAACTATCTGAGTTTTCTAATAACTATCCTTGACAATAAGCAGTCAGCGTGCTGGCTTTGGTGCAACCCCTGCTTAATAGATTGTTCCTCTGCATTGTCTAAGGGACCTAATGTGGGTGATGTAAATTCCACTGGGTGGATGAATACATACAGGTTAGCTAAGTCAACATTCAACCATTTTAATAACAAGGCAACAGCTCCATTAGAGATTTTTTACAAACCAATTATAAGCTATAATTCCTCTTTCTGGTTTCTCTAATTGGGACTTTTGGTAGCTAAGACATCTGGTTTTACTGAGGCTGACCTATATAATTCATACATTGCCACTTGTGAGTAATACAACCACCCAAATCTAGGTCATTACAATTTTTCCAATACTCCACACTATTCGCTGTATAGAACTCCTTCATTCATATCAGAAAATTAGTTTTGACTCATGGGAAAACAGTCTGTTGTTAGTCTTTTTAAATTGATTTCATTATCCCCACAAAAATGGAAAACGAGGAGCTGAGAGATTATTCGCAGTGATGCCCATATTCATTTCAGTCTGCAAAACTAGTGTGTCTCTCTGTGTGCATGTACGTGCATGCATGCGTATATGTGTGTATGAGAGAGAGAGAGAAGGAAAGGAAAAAATATTTCCACTTCTCTTTCTTGCCTTCTCTTCATTTAGAAATATTTGTTGTGTGAAGTTAAAAATGCATAAAGCAAAAATAAACCTCTCCAGGATACCTGTGATTTCTCAGCATCTTTTCCAGATTTTGAGTAGGAAGTTTAATCTCTTGAAGATGAACTAATTGCAACCCTTTTTTTACCTTGAAAAGAAGTGGGGGCAGGAGATAAAAGGTAAAAAAAGGACAATGGCATGGGCTGAGCTGTGTCATTCTTTCCTTGTACTGATCAATATGTGAAGCTCATTGTAGTACACTTCCAGCTTTGCCTTTGAAACACAGATCAAGCTGGGTCAATGAGACAATCCTTTTGTATTAAACCTTCTTTCTTCTGTAGTCTACGGACAACTTGTGAACCGAGTCTTCTACTGGATAACTACAACAGCACCTGCTTTCAAATGAGGCTTGCTCATATGCAGTTCTTTGTGTCATTTTTTTTTTTGTGCTACTCACTGACTGCCACCAGCGACTTAAGAAGAGCAGCATATTTTAAAGCCTTTGATCCTAAGAGCTCTTTACTCATGCAAGTTGTCCTCAGTCACACCAGAAGTCTCACTGAAGTACTGGATAAGAAAAAATAAATAGCATTATGTGTATAAATGTATGAAGCACAAGAGAATAGAGCATCCCACAATCAGAGCTCCTTTTTTTTTCAAGGAGAACTGCATTTGGGGGAGAGAATAAAACAATTCAGAAACACAAAAATATAAGTTAGCAATATCTCATGGACAAACACTTTATATTCAGTTTCAGAGCCAGGGGTTTAGAGGACAACATTTGCCAAGGGAAAGGATGTATTCTTTAGCAAATTTTCTGGAAAAAGGCATGAGTACTGCAACGCCCTTATTACAACTGCTCTGTACTTGTATCTATATGCAATATAATCAGAAAGGCAATTCGGTTTTCGCAGCTCACCTTTGCTGTGCCAGCAAGATACTCAAAGCCCAGCTGAACACCAGCAACAAGCCTCCTCATCTTCCAGCAGTGATACTGGCTGTAGCGCACCAAAGACTCTTTCTGCAGGTGCAGCGAACACCATAAACCTTTTTACTCTTCTGCATTGCAGTGACTGACACAACCTTTGCCATTACCTACACTCAGTTAGCAGGGTTCGTCTGACTGAGAGGCATGAAGCTTTTTTTTCTGTTCGTCTCCATTGCAACAAGTGAGTCTGGTACAATCTCATTCAGGGAAACAGATTTACAACTGAGAAAAATGACAACATGGGAGATCACAATACCCAAATAGTTACAAAAGATTCACTGAAAAAATGGGAATTATATTTTCTCCCATTTTTATATTAATTTATTTCAATCTTCTCCCTCCCATAAAAATCTACACAACCAATAGTGTACACAAACAGCTGACTTTTGAGAATGGACCTGTCTGTGGGGCTCAAAGATCCATCATTCACTACCACCCTAGAATAGCCCCGTACTGATAAAACATGTCTGGATAGACACCCCCGGAAGTCTTACCATGAGGGACGTTACACTGGCATTGATTACGCATTTTCATGTAATATCAACTGAAAGTATCTACCAGAGGATAAGAAACAGCTCTTCCCCCGCAGTGAATACCATAGCCCCTTAAAATCCTCCTAAAGTAAGTGTAATGAAATGAAGATAAGATTTCAAAACAAATTGGAGTCCTGTTTACCAGTGTAGCTTAAGGTGTGGCAACCTATATATTTTAATATATTCTATACTACTGAATTTCTCTTGAAGAAATTCGAAGTACAAAATTCTTTGTCAGTTATAAAAAGCAGTACTCCATAGACAAGAGTTAAAAACTCTGTTTCAGAAGTAAGCCCTATCTAAGCTCTGTAAAGAGTAGGTGACCCCAAGAAAGATCCAAGCTTCACTAGGCCGGAAATTCAGTGCCACCACTGCACCTCTTCATAAAGGACTTTATTTGGGGGATGGGTAGATGGAGTTCTGGCTCCCACTCCAAGAAGTGCCTACACCTCCTATCAAATACCTGCTTAATATAAAATGCATAAACTCAAACTCTTGCTATGTGAAAACATGGTCTGAGAACTGCAATAGTCAGGCACCTTTTTGGAACTCTCCAATAGCACTTTGATGAGGTAGGAAGCAAATATAAGCAAACCATAATTATGAAAGATTGAGCTGGCAGAATCCTAAATATATGTGAGAATTCAATTTTTCTGCTGGGTTAAAATTTGTGAGTGTTAGTATGGGAGCCACATAAGGTTCACCAGTTTTCTCAAATTTGTCTTAAATGAATCAATTTTGGCCCACAACTGCTGTCAATAACTGTGGGCTTTCATACCTTTAGAAAATAATTAAAAACTTTATACCAACATTTCTGTGCTAGAAGCAAATTATTATTTCAGGTACTAACATAATTACTTGATGTTTCAGCTTTTTCATGCTGAGGAACTTCAAAACCAAAAAATAACCTCTGTTTTAAATGGGATCTTTGTACGTGTACCCTCAGCTCTGGCTCTGAAACGGACCTTTCAGTTTAGCACATGCTAAATCTGCAAACATAAGGATATAATTTCCCAATATTAAAAACGGCCACAAAACTCATTAACCTTCCTAAAAACTCTAATATCACTGATGGAGTCACTCCTCTATCTAGGGCACACACACATCCCAAAAATGATGTCATACTCCTGCTCTGAGATGTGAAAATTTATTGCGAAGGGGAATTATTTCTTGATTGAAGTGACATCTAAAAAGCTTAAGACTCTGTCCTAGATAAAATGGTACCCTAGCTAGGACTCGGGTGCCTAGACATTGGCTGCCATGCCTCTTGAAATACCTGCTGTAACCAAGAAGGCGACAAGGAGTTAGCAAAGGTGACATAGGACCTACCAAAGGTCAGTGCCCACAGGGAGAGCAAGTGGCGAGGAACGATCTGAAGTGGCACTAGGTGTCTGTGTTTAGGCATTCAAATTGAGCCTGCGTGCCTAGCTACCAAAGAATAAACATGCTGCCTAAAAAATTCTAAATTTTTTCCTTTCTCTTTCAAAGATGCAGCAATCTGACTCTGAATTAAATGCATTTTGATGGCATTCTGTGTTGCTACCAAGCATAAGCATGGCTCCCATCGTATTCTCCCTTCCGTGTGTGCCTTGGCACTGCTGTCTCTGCCTTGCTTCTCCTCTGGATGCCGAGTTATTAATTTAGTGGCCTTGCAACACAATAGCATGCAACAAAAGCAGTGTAAAACACATCCTAACCCAAAATTTAATGCAATATCCATAACTGTAATGTGTTCTTTCTAATCTATATGGTATCCTCTGTTCTCCCTTTTTTCTTCTCATAATTGTGCTTGTTAACTTCGTGGTAGAAGAATGGCAATTCTTCTAAAAATTCAGGCAACAGAGACTTCATTCGCACATGTGTTTGTAAACAAAGATGTAGAAATCCCATAAGGTTTGAGTCGGTTTGGGCAATAAATATATATATACACACACATATTGCTACATAGCAGAGGAACTATTGTGCAGTTTCCCTGTTTCGTGTTTTATTGGCGAGCATTACGAAAATTGATGAGCTGAAGAAACAAAGCTATTCTAAAGGCAGATTAACCAGGAATACTGGTGAAAGCATTGTCTCCTAAGATTCAAAGTGAAGTAAAGAAAAATGCTGTAATTACAAGTAACACAGTCCTTTGAGATTCCAGCAACGTTAAAAATCAAGTGATTAGCATTTAACTGCTTTCAATCAACTTTGATGTAATAACCTAACATGAGGGAATCAGGAAAACAGCAGTTAAGAAAAGCACAGAATTATGTGGATAATAACCCCTTCGTTACAAAAGTGATTTTTACGCCTGGAAGATGATTGATTGACAACCCCAAATGAAGTCCTCTGTGTAGCAGCAGAGAAAGTTCATTGTGGCCAGCACTGAAACAAATACTCTCCCTGCGTCACCAGTGCCTTAGATTAGGTTGCAAGGTTATCTTTAGGCAGGCTGGATGCACAGGCTTGCCGGGGGAAGTTCAACGGCATGTGAAAGTAGTCAAATTCTAACAAGAGAGAGAAGATAGTGGTGGTACGGATATTAGCTTACTCGGGGGTTAAATGAAACAAGTTTAAAATGACCCTATATAACTGGCTATGTGCTTCATTAACCTTCACATCACTATTTTGCAGGACACTTGGAGTTCTGGTCCATCATACATATTGCTTTCAGCCTGTGGAGACTCTGCAAATTTCAGTAGGTTGCCAAATATCTGAAGACAGCCCAGAACTTGTGTAAGGCAGTTAGCTTGTATGACTGCAGGTATATGTCCTATATGTAACTTCATCTATACGCACGCAGTTAGCAAATGGAAAGAAAGATTTGATCATCACAGCAGTGAGAAAAAACAGAATGTGATATTATTATTTCCCTGCTATTATTTATTATTAATGACTTGATTCCTCTGAGAGGGGTTGACATCAATGTCAGTTGCCAGTTCTCGACACTTCTAAGGAGCAGGCCCATTATTAATTAATTATTATTATTGTATTACTGCACCGGCTGTGTGATAGGTGATTTACAGACATATTCAGGCAGGGTCCCTACATGAAATGTTTAAAATCTAAAACATGAAAATTACAAACAGCATTACAGACAAACAAGTGTGGGAGGGAGACAAAATGACAGCAGTGATTATGTTCGTTACAAGGTCACTGAGCAAAACCCTGGACTCAGTGGAGTCCAGAGAAACTTTGCTGTTGAGCCCACAGGCTCAGGCGTTTGCTGCTTAGTTTTGCTTGACAGCAAGCTCTCTTCTTGCTCATTCGGGGGGAGAGACAGGGGGTTCAAGTCTATCTTCCAATGCCATTGCAGCATCAGCTGAGTGAAATGAGATGTAACATCAAGGCACCGGGGTCCCAGGCATAAAGTTTTCACAGAAATGGGCTTTTACAAGGACGTGGAGATGAGTGTGAAGAAGAAGTTGGCAGTTAATTAGTGGAATATGCAAATTACTATGTCCAGTGAATGTGCCTGTTTTCCCCTCTGTCCAGCTCCTAGTAGCTAAAAGCGTTTATTCATGCTTATGTCCACTTCCTAAAATAGACGGAGCTGGTCTTCTCTCACTTGTATGTATTTTATTTCAGTGAAAACTCAATGACTTCAGTGAACTTACTTATTTCACTACATGAGAAAAATGATGTCTCTGGATTAATCCAACCTAACTGAGGCTCCTAAAAGCAACTTTGCCCAAGGCTCATTCTCTGCAGTAAATACAGAGGGACAATGACCTCCAGAGGGTAATTCTGCCCACTTAAGAGCTGAATTGCCCTCTGGAGTTTTGTCTTTCTCCGTTAACTGTGGAGTTTAGAATGACCAGTTTCCTAACTCCAGCATCTGAGCAAGGTGCCTAAATTGAGTAGAATGAATCCACACCTCTATGTCTATGCATAATTTAAATCTACACCTCCTTCTAGCTCTGCTGCAGACCACGTAATTGCTGAGACCTAAGTGACAGCAAAAGATAGTCAATAGATAGGAAGACCATTAAGGACTGCTTGGATTACTTACGCTTTGCAGGGCTCTTCAAGAGTGCTTTCTGCCAGTAAACATTTCAATTATACTGTTCTTAAATGTCAAAACCTGACTGGACTTGTCTCTTCATGAGAGGCATATGGCCAAGGTTTGTATCCTGCATCATGCTTTTTTATTTACAGCCTATTTTGGAAAAAGATTAGTTCAGTCAATCAAGGATTTTAATACATTTATATGGTGCAATGGTATATAAGTTTATTGACTATGATTTCATGATGTGGAATAGGGAGAAAGCTATCTTGGAAAAATGTATTGTTATTTTATATGAAATTCATGATGCTATTAAGTTTTTGGTCTCGTATACTGTGGAGTGTAGCATTTCAGAGATAAACTATCTTGATGTTTTCATTTCAAAGACAGGTAATAAGTGGAATACAACAATTTCCTAGAAACCCCAGACAGGAATAATCTGCTTTATGCAACCAGTCACCATCCTGAGGCTCTTAAAAGAGTTTTACTTTATAGCCATTTTGAGAACCTGTAGGATTTGCAATCATGGCACTGACTGTATGGTAAAGATGGATCATCTGGCTAATAAATACGGGGAGTGGGACTAAAAAGAGGAATATGTCATGGAAGCAAATGGCAGTTGTATTAAGGGAGAACAGTAGGGAATTGCTGTAGAAGAAAGCAGGTAAAAATAAGGAATTTTGCTTTTTGATGTTACTTTATGGATCATTCTGTCTGAGATAGTCCAAAATGACACCGCTCAGTCTTGCTTCTCTGCCAGCATAATCTTTTTGTCCCATAATCTCACAGAGGTGGAGAGCATCTCTTGGCTTCCATGCTGAGTACCTTTGCCTCATTGTGTACACCTCTTATTGATGGGTACGTAGATCCAGTGTCTCTATGTCCATGCTCCAAACTGGCAGGATGCTTTAAGAGACATATGCATGTTAGGGCAGCACTGTGTCCAGATGACTATGCTCCATCAATGCATTCATGGGTGTGGTGTCATTTTAACATTGTTATATATTTCTGGACTGGGACAGTAATACAGTTCAATACAGTTCAAAGGATGAAAAGAGATATTTGTGCCCACCTATGTCTAACATCTACAGACATATAGATTGTACCCATTTTTTGTCTTAAGCCATGTAGTTTTCACAGCAGCAGATCTGTTCTGTACTTGCAGAGTGGCTAGCACGGGGCACAGCGGTCTATAAAGCAAGCTTCTGGGGAATAATCCAATACTAGTAACAATAAAGAAAAAATTAGTCATTGAAGAATGGTTTAAGTAAAGAGAAATGTGATATCTAAGTCTAATTACATGGTCATTCAATCCCCAACATGGATATGACTTTGAGATATACTTCCTCATCTTTCTTTATTTAAACTATATATACAACACCAGTTTCTGAGATATAGGCTCAAATGAGTCTCAACTAAACCATTAGAAATCCATAGTAATGCCAACAAAAATCACTATCAAAAGCCTCCTGATTTACCCTGATATAGCAGGAAGCTGAATTAGATTGAAATGTCATTTGGAAATACTGTATTGATTATCACCATTTTACTTTTTGGTTACAGTAACGTAAATCTGAAATAATTTTAGTGTAAATGAGCTCAGGATTTGGCTTTTTGACAAGTTTTTGTGCCATGGGGCTACATAATGGTAAAGGGAGAGAGAAAGATACTTCTGGAGAAGAATTTAATCCAGGAGTAGACTGAATCAACATTAAGAGGTAATTATCTACCTTCACAGGCTACGCAGTTTTTTGGGAGTAAATTCATTTCCATTTTGCAGACCTTTAGGTTCTTTCTCAAAAGTTCTTCCTCTTTTCATACTTTATGACCCCATGGTAGAGCTCATCGGTCAGCAGAATTCTTCAATTAATTTCCCCAGAAATAGGTCTGAACAAGGTTTTTGAACGTGAGGTATAGACAGGCAGTTCAGAGATGACTTTCCACATGTGGAAAATGCCCTGTCAGGAATACTAATAGGATATGCCAACGCACAGATCCTAGGGGGTAGCTAGAAAGGGACTTCAGACACACTAGAAGAGAAATTATAAAGATAAAAACAAATATGCAAAGAGAAACCAAAAAAGATTATGTTTCAAAAGATTGCACATTGGATTCTGCTAAGCATCTTTTACCTTTCCCCTGGCTTCGCAGGGACCAGGCGTGCCTCAGCAGTTGTCACAGTCTAGTTCTGCAGTGATTCTAGAACAATGACTTATTTCTTCCAGAACTGAACATCTCTATCTCACCAAGTGATCTAGTAGGCAGAGGTGGCCTTTGCAATTCAGAAATTAATACAAACTTTGGTGGTTGAAACTTTCCACCTATATTTTCCGCACAGATAAAATACAGGCTAGAATTTTTTACCCCGCTACAAACTGTTCCAACAACCTTTCTGCAGGAAGATGCACTTACGATTCTCGGTATGGAAAATGTGTTTCTTACCATCTGTTCCATATTTATAATTCTTTAGTTTATATTAAAGGAAACAGTAAACTATGGGGACATTATGCATCCAATTGAGGATTTTATAAGGTTCAATAAATTCCCTCTTAACAATCAGTTTTAAGCCTACATAAATTCTAATCTTTCACCTGCTCTACAGTTTACTTTCTTAGTTCCTCAATCAGTTCAGTTGCTCTGTTCTCTACTTTAAAATCAGATATCAGTTTTATGACAAGGTAACAAGCTAAACTCCCTTTTCTAAGAGAGTCTGTCTGGAAGAATTGTAACACCTAATCAAAACTAAAGCCATAGAAACTGCTGATTTTTATATTTGTCTGGCAAATTGAAGAATTGGAAAGAATATTCCCAAAAAAAAAAAAAAACACCAGACTTTAAATGTCTTGTGTTTTCTTGCCAAATTGTCATTTCATTGATACCAAGCAGCTCATTCCCAGAGCTTGTGAGAACAAAGATGATGATAAGCTACATTTAGAAAATGGTCAGAAAAGATCATCATCTCTGTTTTACCCAAAACTTAAGTTCCGTGAGCATGATCAAGAGTGTGGGTGATTCAGATTCATCTCCCTTCTGAATGGACAAGAAACAGCATAACCTACCATCCGTGAGACCAGACAAGTATCAGGACGCCTTGTTGTCCTTGCAGAGCCAAGTAAGCATACACTGGAGTCGGGACTGTAGCCCCACTCCCCTCAGGTGAGTGTCTTCCTCTCCTGGCTAGACAGTTACCCCAAATAATTGGTGACAAATTATCATGGTTTGAGTCAGAATGGCCACTGAAGCGAACGACAGATGTTCTCCCCCACCTCTCTCTCAAAGGAGAGGAAGGAGAGAGAGAAAGAGACTTATGAGTTTAGAAAAAACTAAACTACTTAAGTGAAAATATTGATAAATTAATAAAATATTTTTTTTAAGAAAATAATGAAATATATACAATATGTACAAAACCATATCAAGCTCCTAGGATGACAATCACATCATTGACAGGCACGGGGAAAGTCTCAGACTGAACTCAGCGATGGACAGGTGCTGGTTTCTAGATCTGGATTCAGGAAGGCACGGATCGGAATCAAAGACATGAACAGACAAAGTCCTCCTCAGCCACTGGCCATTGAAGAAAGCAGGATGACCCTTTGGTCCCTCAGCTTTTATGCTGAGCATGATGCAGATGGTATGGAATACCTTGTTGGTCAGTTTTGGGTCACCCGTCCTGTCCACTCCTCCCCACAGCTGCTTCTGACCCTCCAACAGGGCAAATAACAAAGTTAGCTGACCTTGGTTGGTATAGCAATAAGTGTAAGCAAAAACCTCTCTGTATACCATTTCTTGGCATAAATTACAGCTAATCAGGTCTTATGACTCTGAGAGTGAACTGTTTCTGCACAATATGCTGTTAATTTCAGAAAGTTCAGTTAGTTAGAAGAGGCTTAGCTGCAAAGTAAAATTACAAAATGGAAAATGGGTTCCATTTTACCCAAACCAGGACACACATTTTACAGAGGGTTAAGTTATGTCCTCAGTACCCAGCAATTAAGATCTCTCCTTGATTCAGAACCTCTTCCTGAAGTAAGTAGGGAGAAGATGTGAATCAGGCTTTTCCACAGGGAAGTCCTTGACTGCGAGGATGAAGCGTTCTTTGAAACAAAGTTTCCTCTTTTCCTTTCATTGGTGCTCTTCTACTTCATAGACCATGTGTAAAGACTTACTGACAGAACTAGCAAAGCAGTAAGTCTGGATGTCCAACCAGAGAGCAGCTCACCAGCACAGGAGACAGATTCCCATCCCTTGCATTTAATTATTTTTAAAAGAGGAAACAGCATCAGGAAATCCCTACTGGAGTGGTATTTAAGGACTTCTAATAAGGATTCAAACCTTTTGGATAGAAGAAGGAATTTATAACAGTTTCTTCCATGTTTCAACCAACGGCTCCCACTGCTGCACTACTGGTAAATGAGAATAATTCATTTGCAATTTTGCAACATTTTCCTAAGCCAAAACAGTTTCACAAGTTAGCTGTGTCATCAGGACAATGAGAACCACAAATTTTAGTGAATTTTCTGTCTGCCGGAAAAGTGGTGAACTAATCAAAACTATCTCAGAATTAGTATTACATGTGACAGTGATGTTCTGTTGCTTTGGGTTGTTGATTAAAAGTGGTTTTGTGCTTCATCAGGTTATATACCATTTTCATCACATTTCTGTGTACTTTGTAAATCCACAAAAAATTTCTGCTCTTCACGTCCATTTGAAGAATCCCTCTGACTTCACTCGACATTCCTCAGATTTATGGCAGATCATGACTCACTGCTCTTCCTGTCATCTAGGAAGACAAGTGAAAAGGGTTCGTTTCAAATTAGCATTTGGAGTCTTTCAGCTTCATTCTTTTTCAAGTGACACAGCCCTTGGCCTCTGGAAATTATACTGAGATTCTCCCTGAAAAAGGCTTGGTATCCAAGGAGACCCTCATTGACACTAATAATGATGTCCTTTGTCACAGTCTTCAACTTGCACTGATTTTGGTGCAAGATTATGGCCTAAGTCAGTAATATACTCACTGCAACAAACAGAGAAGCTCGGTATTTACATCAACACAAGCAAGAGCAGGATCGGTTCTTACGCATTTTTATGTTTTCATTTCCCTGTGGCTGTGCTGTCACTATTGTCGTTTTCATTTGGGCGCACAAATAAAAAGCAAAAAGGAATAATGTCTATATTGTGCAATAAGATTTCTGTAGAAGGGATGTAGGCAAAGAACAGGGCAGAGATACACATCTGTTTTTTTGCAGGTTACCAAAGCACCTAGGGGCTTTAACATACATCTCCAGAAAATAAATAAAACTCTTACAGAAAGACTGACAATTTCTACGAAAAGCTAGATGTTGGTTCCAACTGGTGTGTACTCTCAAAAATATTAAAGAGTGATAAAAATACTGTTACTTAATAAACCAAAGGTACTGCCATAATTACAGATCAAAGCTAGCTCATAAGTGACATATTTTAAAGAAACAGAGGTTTCTGGTTGCAGAAAAGGTTCTGCCAGTGGCTGAAAGCACAAAACTTTTGTTTTTTTTGAAATTTCTAGAAATACAATCTATGAGAAGATAAATGTAAGTTCTCTCGAGACCTTTTCAATAAATAAAATAATTTATTTCTTCATTTTTTTTTAAAAAGGGGGATTTGAATATATTAGCTTGTTGGAAACGTTAATTAACTACTCAGGTTAACTCTCTGCATATGTAAGCACACGGGACAATTCTGGAAAGGCAAAATGAGCCTTTTGGTGGGCACTTTGGAGGAAATGCAGAGACAAGGGAAAGCAAGTGACAGATCTACTAGTATCCCCTCAATAAGTTTTCCCAAAATAAGACCAGTGAGCTAAGGGGTCTGTTTGTGTCTCACTGTCCTCTTGGACCTCACCTGGAACACTCCGTGCTGGACGTCACATTGTGCCTCAGTGACCAGCAGCACAAGGAGCAGCTCAGCTGGCCCCAGGAGCAAGGTCACAGGATTTCTCCTTTCATATGTGGACACTTTCCCATGAGTTACAACATAGACAGGGGCCAACCAATTTGCAGGTTTTGTTTATGTGGATACCTGTAGTTCAAATCCCAAGTCTTTTTTGTGGTGTAGGTAATCTAAAGTATGAGTGCCTCCCATGAGCTAATATAAGGAGGACATGAGCATGCACCTCCTACCTCCTTGATAAAAACAAAGACAGGTTTCTGTCCTCTGTTTGCCTTGGTTAAACAGCACCCTCAAAAATTCTCCATCGGTGTTGTGAGAGCTCCCTCTCCTGTTACAAAGGGCTCTGTCAGCTGCTTTAAAGTCTCAGGTTTGGTTTACGGGGCTGAATCACAGATGAGCTGGCAGGCAGGCAGAGAAGGAGGCAGTGCTACGATCAGCTACAGAAAAGGTCACCCAGAAAAGTGTCCTGCAAAGGAATGTCCCTGATAGTCGTGGCTGAAGGATGACTTTAGCCCCCTGTCTTTCCTTTCTTCATCTTTTCTTTCTTTGGTCAAATTCTGTCCTGAGGTTCTCCACCAGTTTTGGTCAGGTAGCAAGTGCAAGGCAAAATTAAGTCTTTTCAGAAAAAGCCCCAGAAGCAAGAACGAACAGCTCACCTTGTTAGAGACTTGATCCACTGTAAAGTGTAGCCAGTGGCAGGGCCAGATGTAAAGAGCTAGAGTAGGTTTTTAGGCTTTTTACTGTCAGATTTTTATTCAATAATCTGGTATTGCTTATTCTATTTAATTACTTGATACCAAATAACAAACTAAAATAGACACCGTGGCATACCAGGTGAGCTTCACAATCACTCAGAAAACACAAACCGTGCACACACAAGGGGAAACACAGCTTCCATCTTGTCCAGCCGTCAGTTATGCATTAGCTCTCACGGAGAAAGGAAGCAGGGAGCCCATTATCCCTAAACATCCCTTTTCTCCCCAAAATATATGTCCATACTTGTCCACCCCAAAGTGGGTTTATGTTCTGATTGTCAGCTTTTCCGATGCATACAGGTGGACTTATGAGCTCATGAGTGAAATATCCACTCCAGAAGGTCTCCTTTAGCTTGGTGGAGAGAACTTGAAATCAAAAGTGCCTGCAATAAGATGGCACTGCAAGAGGAATGATCTTCCAAACAGGTAGTCCCTCAACTATTTAAAATGGGCTGTCAAAATTAATTAGGCAACAAATTGCAAGTAGACAGCCCATGTGATTATCAAGCATCCCTCTACCTTTATTTATCATTGATTTCAACTTTCAGCCCTACACTCTGAACAGGAGTTTGGTATCTTAAATGGGCTTTCGGTCATATCTGAGTGCTAGAGGTAAGATGACACTGAGAACTTCTGTCATTCTTTCACTGGTGGAGGGAAAAAAGTGAGGGTGGAGGGAAAAAAGTGAGCTTCAGCTTCAGCTGGGGAAGTGAGTTGAATCTGCATTTCATGTAGCTGGATGAATATTCAGGTGTGAGGCCATTCTGTGCACGTTTCCAAAGAAAGCAGCAGCCACTGCTGTACTTTTGTCATAGATATCTCTTAGGCATGCCATAAGCAGTTTCTAAGACCACTTGATAAGGCAGAGTCCCTTGGTGGGGGGGACTCTCTGTGTGAACGTAAGTGAGAACTGAGCATTTTTCATCCATCCTCTCCAGACTGAGCACTTCTGGACAGGCGCAGAAGCAGAACATGAGGTTCTCAGGAAGTTTAAAGGTTAAAATCTGAGGCCCCTCTAGAGGCAACTTGTGAGGCTTTTGAAGGTTTGGATAAGAGCTGAGCAGGGATTTTCAGGTTGCACATTTTGATGTCTGAATTCTTCCCGGTTCTCCTTGGAGGTACCAGTGTCTCTTTGATTTGCGGGACGTAAAAGGAGGAAGCTTCACTGCCCATGGTGGGACTTCACACCTGAGCATCTGGCTAAATACTTTAGAAAATGTGATTCATAGGTCATGACCAATACTATTCCACTCATTTCTTCTCTCCTACACAAAGCTTGCAATTAACTGGCAGGGAATGAGGATTATAAAACCTGTTTCTGCTGTTTCTGAATGTTTTTGGGTTTTTTTTAGATGCAGTCCCTCAGTAGAGAATATTTCAGTAATCTAATCAATATGTTTGTGGAGAAAAAATAAACAAGCACATTTGGAAGATGTAGGCTACTGGTGCTTTATGTTTGCTTTTTGGGGGAAAAAAATAAGATGATGACAACTTTTTTGCCACCTGATCATTTTCGTGGGTAACAGTCAAGTTAAACTGAGCCTGTTCTGTCTTTTCCAGATAGTTGAAATAACAGCACAGTTCCTTACCCACAGCAGTTAATTATCAAACACAACCAGTTGCAAAGCTATTAAATAATTATAACACATTTTACAACTGCTAAAAAATGTATATGAGTTTTATATGGTGATATTATCATATCCCTTGTTAATATTCCTCAACAGTTTAATAGAATGACTTATGACAATTAAGCACAGTAAACAGCTTTTATTACAGTTTTAACATAATTTTGCACTATATTTTCTACACGTTAAATCACAGCTTCAGAGGACTCAGGGTGAAACATTAAAATGCCAATCATCTCGGGATCCTGAAGGGACAGTGGTGGGGAGTGTACTTAGTGCTAGTAAAGCTGGACTGATTGATCTCTGGGGATGGTGCTTCCTTCGCTCAAGATGCTCTGTAGGCCTTGAGAACAACCCTTAAGGAGCTGAGGATAAATTCTTGGTGCAAGTAAATTGAGCGGAGTGTGGAAAATACTAACATAGATCAAATTCATTGCTTTAAAGTCACTCTACACAGCAGTATGGAATCTGATCTCTCTGTTTTGTACTACAGCACCGATTCCCCCAGTATCACGTGATCCCCAGAGCATGCGGGTGGATTTTGGCCTTTTGACCCTTTTTCTCTGTTCTGTACTTTCTCAACTGCAGAACATCAATCCTGAGTTCCAGTTTTCAATCGCCTTTTTATCCTGTGGCATCAGGCACACCATGCAACTTGTCAGCAACTTGTTGGCAACAGCAAGTCTTGTTCTGAGGGCTTGCAGCAGTTAGCATGAGTTGAGGTAGCAGAGCTGTTAGCATAAGCCCATGAACTTTAACTCACTTTCTGTTTCAGAAGTAGATGAAACCCTTGTTCCAAAAAAAAAAAAAAACAAACCAAAACAAGACCCTTGAGTGGTTTTTGTGTGCTCAAGGAAAATAAAAAGCCAAGCTGTGCAAACAACCTGTTGAAAATCAGGAAGGTTCAAACTTGTTCAGAAGTGTCCCAAATCAGTACCAATAACAGAAGCTGACTGTGAGTGCCAACAGTGTCTACAGCAAGTCAGAAAAAGACAGCGGGATTTGTAGTGGTGTCACCAAGGAAGTATTTCCTACCCAATCCTGTAACCAGAGAAAATAAATCATTTACAGAGAGATTACAGGAGCAGAGACTCCAGAGAGAACCCAGGAAAAGAAGCTGCTGAGAGACTTCTGCAGAGGCCTGGAGGCCCCATGGCCCAGCCCAAGGACGATGCACCACACAGCTGGGACCACTGCACTGACCCACCTGGAGTTTGTCCCAGCCCACTTCATTGCTCCCATGAAGCAGGGAAGTCATATTTCATAAAAATGCATATATCTGTGACTAAACATTACTCTCCATACTGTCATTTGGTCTTTAAATGTGATAGGGTGCCTTGGAAAAATGTATGTAGCAGGCAGAAGGGCTACGTACTGCTGGCTTAAACCACACCTCTGTAAACTCACATTTAAGAAGCATCCAGGAACTCAAGAGAAAGGGTAGATATATATTAAGAATTTTGTATAACATCAGCAACTGGGATTTAGTCACATTCTGCACACTGATAAGTATCAATACATGAAAAAGGAGAAATCCACTGTGGTGTTAAATCATGAACAAACAAAATATTATTCAGGTCCCAAATACAGAAGGCTAAGATCCTTGACCACAGTCGCCACCATTAGTTAAGGATTTTAACAGTGATGGGAAAACAAGAAAGGAACAGCAATTAAAACATTAGGGTTCGTTAGAAATGTAATAAGATTCTATGGGAGCTCTTCTGGAAACATCTATCATTTAATAACGATAATCAATAATTAAATGAATGATTCCTTATTTTGAATTAGCCATCTCAGGAATATAATCATCTGTTAAATACAACTGTATGGCTAAAAAACAATGCTAAATTCAGACTTTTTGTCCTACAGGAACAGTTGGGTAATTCTCCACCCATCTTACAGAGAGAAATCAGAACGGCTGTTGTAGGAGCGCCTGTGAACTACAGCTGTATGCTACCAAACATCAGTTATCCATTTACACAAAGAAAAATACTTAATCAGATGATTCCGTGTTTGGTCATTCCAGATATATGCCAGCTCACTACCATAGAAACAGATGTCTGCACGTTGCAGTGTTGAAATAAATCAGTGTAGACCAGAGCTGTGATTTCTATAGAGAATTAATTTCTCTCAAAGGTTCAAGTCATCTTCCAGCTTGTAACATTGTTCTCAATTTTCAGGGAAATATTTGGGCTTGCTAGAAAGAGATGGGGTTATTCATTAGGTTTCAGCTGAAACTATTAGAGACAAGAGATCTGGGATGGAGGCTGAGCCCTGGCTCTGTGATCACCCCCAATCTGTTTGCTCACCCCTTCCTTCATTTTGTAGCCCTCCAAGGAGCCTATGAAGGGGGTTAATGCTAAACACTGTGACTGGTAAGCAGTAAGTGTCATTTGGCCTTGGAGGTCTGGACTTCCTTCAGCTAGTAATGTTCTTATAGGCCAAGAGACCCTACTTGTTGGTCAATTTTCTAGATATCTCACACGAGCTAGGCATGCTCACCTTCTTGTCATATTCTCCTCAATACATACATACTGCCAAAACAGTGTATTTTGAGCTCACTTTCACTAGTTGCACCTGCAAAACTGCACTGACCTCTCTAGATGTTCTAGTTAGACATTCAAATGACATTTTCCACAAGATGCTCATACAGTTACTCTAAGGCTGATGAATACCTCCCCATGGATACCCCCATGTGCCCTGGTACAGCCACTTGCAATGTCAGTGTGCTGGCTGCCCAGCTTCCAAGAGGTGATTCCTTACAGCTTTACCTGGGAAAACAGCAAGAAGAAAAGCTCTTCAGACAACTGGTGAGATTCAGCAGAAGGGCATCTCCTGTTGTACCCTTGTGTGGCCCAGCAGTTACGCTCACAGTCTACCCCTACCACATGCAAGAGGTCTGCAAAGAGAATGACAGCCATTTCCCCACAGTGAGGAAGTTGGACCAGTCTGTCAAATGACTGATACGCATCTATTAAACTGTCTTTTGTAACTCCCAGTAAGATATACTAACAAGATAACACTTTGAATAATGCATCTCAGGATAGGAAAATTATGAAACGCAGATGCCTCATTGTCTTACAATCATATGTCATTCTTCTGTCCTACTTTATCTGCCTTTGACAAGTTGACTGGTAATGGTAGGATAGTTACACGGGTTCTTTGTTTCCTCATCTGAGTTTCCTCAGCCTGAGATTGAACATTAACATGGCTTTCAATCAATTTTGAAAGTTATTAAATCTGTTTACCCCTACAGCAGGCTCATGTCAGAGGAAGAGGTGGATTGACCAAACCTAGCTCTTCTACTGAGACTCGGTATACCTATGATATGTACTAGGATCCTTTTCAAGGATAATCTTGACATCCGATCTCTGATGTAATTAGCACAATTGCAAATTTTCACAAGGGATTCTCTGTTCTTGTCAAAATCTTTACCATAACAACCTTTGAATTACAATACAGCTGTAAGTGTACTACAGTGTTCAACAGAGGAAAAGATACAGTAGGTACATCTCTAAATGAAATTAATTAGAATGGTTAATGTTCATGCAGCACTTTGAAGATGGAAAGAGCTATAGTAGTGTTAAATTATAATCATTAGCATGCCAGATCCTGAAGGTCTTATTCATTTATTACCCATTTGTTACACAGGCTAAACTTCCATTCACTTCAGTTGAAGATTTCTCTGAATGAGATATGACTACAGATTGCAAAATTCATAAAATAATAATAGTAAGTATGGATTAATGCACAAATCAGTCTGTAAAAAGTCTGTGTTCATAGCCCCTGGTACTTAAGTCTGCTTAGGAAAGACTCACTTGGAAAATTCCTTGGAACAAATAGCGCCATTGTTCATTTAATTTGCAAAAATTAATAATATAAGAAAAAAAAAACAAAACAGTGTTCTACGTTGGATTAAATATAGCAGGTCTGCGGAAGGGAAGGGAAGGGAAGGGAAGGGAAGGGAAGGGAAGGGAAGGGAAGGGAAGGGAAGGGAAGGGAAGGGAAGGGAAGGGAAGGGAAGGGAAGGGAAGGGAAGGGAAGGGAAGGGAAGGGAAGGGAAGGGAAGGGAAGGGAAGGGAAGGGAAGGGAAGGGAAGGGAAGGGAAGGGAAGGGAAGGGAAGGGAAGGGAAGGGAAGGGAAGGGAAGGGAAGGGAAGGGAAGGGAAGGGAAGGGAAGGGAAGGGAAGGGAAGGGAAGGGAAGGGAAGGGAAGGGAAGGGAAGGGAAGGGAAGGGAAGGGAAGGGAAGGGAAGGGAAGGGAAGGGAAGGGAAGGGAAGGGAAGGGAAGGGAAGGGAAGGGAAGGAGCCAAGAGGGGGGAAAGCTCTGCTGGACCTGATAGAACAAACAAGGAAGTACTGGTTGGTGATGTGAAGGTCAGGAGCAACTTTGGCTGCACTGACCTTGAGATGATGATCCTGAGAAGAGTGAGCAAGACAAATAGCACTACCATAATTCTGAAATTCAGGATTATAAACATTTTGGCCTGTTCAGAGATCTGCTTGGCAGAATCCAATGGGAGAAGATCCTGGAGAAAAGAGGGGTCCAGGAGAGCTGCTTGATTTTTAAGTATCTCTTCCTCCAAGCACAAGAATGGTCAATATTGATGAGCATAAAATCAAGTAAAGGCAACAGGAGGCCTGCATGAATGCACAAGGAGCCCCTGACTAAATGTGGACATACAGAGGAAAGATACAAGAGGTGGAAGCAGGGGCAGGTGACCAAAGAGGAATTTAGACACACTGTCCCATCATGCAGAGACAGAGTTATGAAAGCTAAAGCCCACCTGGATTTGAATCTGTCAAGGGTCAAAAAGGGCAACAAGAAGGGCTTCTGCAGCTATATCAGCAGCAAAAGGAAGTGTAGAGAAAATGCTGGCACCTCTGCTGTATGGGGCAGGTGATCTGGTGACAAACAACATAGAAAAGGCTAAGGTATTCAGTCTCTTTTTTTGGCTCATCATTTAGTGATAAGATTCACCCTCAGAAATCCAAAGCCCCTGTGACCAGTGGGAAAGTCTGGAGCGAGGTAGATTTACCCCTGATGTAGGAGGATCAGGTTAGGGAACATTTAAAAAAAGTGGACATACACAAGTCCATGGGACCTAATGAGGTGCACCCACAAGCATTGAGGGAGCTGGCCTGGATATCTCACTGTGAGGCCACAAACTGATAGAGCACAGGCTAGATAAATGGACAGTAAGGCAGACTGAAAACTGGCTGACCTACTTCAAAGTGCTGTGATGACTGGCACAAAGTCCATCTGGAGGCCAGTCAACAGCAGTGTGTCCCAGGGGTCAATACTAGTTCCAAAACTGTGTAATATCTTTATTAATGGCCTGGACAACAGGACAGAGCACACCCTCAGCAAGATGGAACAGGATACAAAAGTAGGAGTGTTTGATGCACCAGATGGCTGTGCTTCCAGTCAGAGGAACCTCAACAAGCTGGAGAAATGGACCAGCAAAACCCTCGTGAAGTTCAGCAAAGACAATTGCCAAGCCCTGCATCTGGGATGGGATAGCCCTGTCCACCAGTACACACTGGGGCATGACTCACTGCAAAGCAGCTCTGCAGAGAAGGATGTAGGTGTACAACAAGTAGATCATGAGCTAGCAATGTGCCCTTGCAACAAAGAAGAACAGCGTCAACCTGGACTGCATGAGGAAGAGTGTTGACAGCAAGTCATTGGGGGTGGTGATCTCCCCCTCTACTTAGCATTGGTGATATACATCTAGTGTGCTGGGTCCAGTCCTGGGCTCCCCAGTACGAAACAGACACGGACATATTGGAGACAGTCCAGCAAAGGGTCAAAGATGACTAATGGCCTGGAGCATCTCTGATACAAAGAGAGGCTGACAGCTGGGACTGTTCAGCCTGGAGAAGAGAAGGCTCCAGGGGCATCTTATCAGTGCATGTAAATACCAGAAGGGAAGGTAAAGAAGACAGACCCAGGCTCTTCTCAGTGATGCATAGTAACATGACCAGAGGAAATGGGTGCAAACTGAAATACAGGAAAGTCCATCTGAACACAAGAAAACACTTGTTTGTTTGTGAAGATGGTCAAATACTGCCACAGGGCACCCAGAGACATTGTGGAGTCTCCATCCTCAGAAAACGAAAAGAAACAGGTGGGAACAGGCTGCCCCTTGCAGTTAACCGTGATACTGCATAAGAATTTACACATTTGTTTTTAGAAAAGTTAATGCTTTGTGAAAGATTACCAAAGTGACAAGCACAAAAGGTGTAATTCTACCTGCACCTCACTCTCCAAAAGTAGTCACTTACCAACGCTGCCTCTATTCCCTTGCTTCTCCTTATTCTCATCAAAGAATGGTAACAGAATCGAGTATCAGCAATAATGTACATCACATATTGCCCCTCCAATGCCCTAATTCAACAGTGAAGAAAGTCCATTTATAGGTGACATGGGTTCACCTGTGTTCCTTCAGTATTTCTCTTCACTGCAAAGGTAGTACCCGTAACTGGTAGTCATTTGAAAATGGTTTACTTATGAAAACAAAGACCAGATCCTGCTCACTTTGGTCATGCAATTAATTCCTAGTGAAGCTAGGAAAACATCTTTGGAAAGGCAGTCAGAGAGATTTTAACTCACATCTTGTAAACTTGTTTTTTTCCCTGATGATATGGTTTCTGCAAATAGTACACATCCCACCCAAAATTTCTTTGATGAGCAGCCACCCACAGGGAGCACACATCAAGTTGTGAGTTACAGTAATGTCCAGCTTTTGCAGCTTTTGCTGATAGCTCAGCAGCTCCTCCAGTACTCCAAGGGTTTGTCAAGCAGTAAACAGAAGCTGCAGCTGGCCAGGATGCTACTAGAAGAAAATGTAAATTTAAAACAAGGTCTTTTTCTGTTCTTGCTTAGAGCCATGTTAACAGTGAAGATCTGTGTGGCAGGGACGGTAGTGCCTTGTGAGAAGAACTACATGCAGACTTCCTACAGAGAATTTAAAATATTGGTTAGCAGTATCAACATATTTTGGCTGCATGCAAGTCCTTGCACATTATCATAGTGCCAGGAAAGTACACGGCACCTCTGAGTCAGATAAAAGTCCTGGTTCCTGCACATAATCTGCATTTAGGCAAAATATAATAACTCATAGGGTGGGGAAGAGCAGACAGTAGTTCCCCCAATAGTATCACGTGACAACTCAAGTTGATTTTAACTCTGCTGTGGCTCTGTACGTATATATATAGTAAACCTGTCTTGTAAGCTCCTTGCAAACCCAAATTCCTGGAGAACTGGATAACTTCAGCACAGTGTGCCATTGTAAGCCTCTTTGTGAGTCCTGGTAGAGCGCATAAGTGCTTTGATCACATAGGTATCCCACTCTGGGCGTTTAAATTACACCGTCTTATGTAGATGCTCAAGCGAGACTTGTGAAGTCCCTACACAGCTGAGGGAGAGACACCGACTCCTAACTCAGGCTCTTGTCTCCTGCCTCTTCAGTGACTGTGTAGCAAGCCTGTGCTCCTGCAGTGGGATTTATCTCACCTAATTTTAGCTATCCAAATGTTTAGCTCTTGGCTGAGCTAGTCTCCAAGCTACTCCTACATTCAATGGAGAGAAATGGGTATTTCCAGGTAGACATTAGTGTTCGTAACTTAGGCACTTATCTTGTGGGTGGGTTGACTTGCTTTCTCTCAAGGGGCCCCTGGCAATATATCGTAGCAGTGGCCCATGTGAATAGCTCAGAACAGTGGCCCATGTGAATAGCTCAGAACAGATGTCTGTGATTTACACATTATATTACATAAGGTAATCCATAATAACTTAAAAACATGGTAATCGTTAGGCAGTGTAAAAATCGATTTGTAACCCCCAAAGCTCCAGCACGTTTCTAAATACCTTCAGCAACAGGAAAGAATCATCAGTGCTGGAATTGGATGTCTATTTTATTCTAATATACAGTTAAAGCTCTCGGAGGCATAAACCTTCTGAAAATCATGGTACTGTTGAATTCAGTGGTATAATACAGATGAGGGTTCAAAGATATTTCAAAGATATTTCAAAGATGATTATCAGCTTCTCTTATCTGTATCCCACTGTCAGTACTCTATTAAATTAAGAAGGAAGTTTCACTGAAGAGAAGAGTAGCCTGTCAGGGGCTACGACCAATAATAATTTACTGAGGGAAAAACTTGGCAAATTGTAACATTTGTGAAATATTATGAAGATATTTTGTTGGGAAATGTTAAACTTTTCCAATAAGCTAAAGTGGCAAAAAGGGACTGAAAATACACACATTGATATATCTCTCTTTAATAATTTAATATAAAAAGAGAATACAATGAAATGAACTGTCAAGTATAAAAATCCTTTTAGTATTCTCTTTTCATGTTCAAAATCTTTGTTGTGTTTGAGCATCCATAATTGCTTTGCGTCAAGTTCCCTAAGACATTTCCGTCTGTCTTTCAGAAAACTTGAAAACGTTCTTTTGTACTTTTGGCTTTAGTGGAAATCACATGTTTCTTTCAGCCAGCAAGGTTACTTCTGGCGATTGTTTATCCTCTGCCTCTCTGTTGCAATCACTGGGACCGTCTTTCACTTCGGCATGATACATGTATATTACTGTTTGCACCATCACTCACAGTTCGTAACTTGGGATAATCCAGAAGGGCATCGCACGCGTAGTTCCTTCTGTTTAGCCATTGAAATAACTTTACTCAGAATCAAAAAGCTGAATGAAACAGCTGAGCCTGGCAAACAGAGCAGCTAACATGGGAGTTTCTGAAGGGATAGCTGCGGACCCTGTGCTCAGAGTTGTAGTTGCAGGAGGTGAGTTGAGAGAGCATTTGCATGCATGTGCGTGTGTGCATTATCTATTCAAAAGTTTTGTCCTCTGGGAAGGCTGTGGGGACAGTCTCTCGATC
Source organism: Vanellus vanellus (assembly GCF_965231255.1). Classification (NCBI taxonomy): domain Eukaryota; kingdom Metazoa; phylum Chordata; class Aves; order Charadriiformes; family Charadriidae; genus Vanellus; species Vanellus vanellus. The sequence goes on from NC_138905.1 coordinate 187,399,816, forward strand.
TCCTATCAGGCCTACTGATCAGCTTGTCGGTGCTTCTGTGAGACCCATCTGGCCGTGACTAGCAGGTCTTTGATCAGAATCAGTGCTTGAAATCATCAAGTAGCTAATCCCTCCCAGATTACTGAGGGAATGAGACTCTACAGAGAGAATTTATATATAAATCATTTGCCTGGTGTGCTTTAGAACCAGGCAGATGAAGGAAGAACAGAAAGAAAGGCAGTGACTTCACATAACATACAGGAGGGATATTTGGAAAAAACACATCTGGAGAACATCACTGTTGCACACTCAAGGCAGCAGGGACCCATCACTAAGGAACAAGCTACACGGCAGATCAGAGTCTGCAGCACAAGGGAACCATTTTGTACACCCGCTCAAATTCCACAAAATGCTCATGTCTGAGCCACTGACAACGCCCTGTGCAAGTGATCTTGAAGGTTTATGGATCAATTTTCTAGCCAATATAGTGCAAGGTGGGACACAAGCCACCCACCATCATATCACACTTCAGAACAGCATCTACAGCTCCTTAAAACCCTGCATGTCCTATATAAGGGAAAAAAAGGTGAGAAGCTGACTTCTCAACATGAGTGATATATATCAGAGATTTGTCAGTACAAAAACTACCTTGGAATTTCTAAAAAAAAAAAAAAATACTGACAATTTCCTAATTCAAAAAATAGTGTCATGGAAAGATAAATTTGATTTCATCTTGGCAGATAAAAGGGCACTGATCTAAGAACAAAAAACAAAGATTTTTTAGGAGCAAGTTATCATGGCTTAATTACATTCATTATGTGCAGACAGAAAAAAAAAAGCTTAAATCAGTAATAAATATGGTTGGTGATTTAAAAGAGACAGATTCATAAAGCAGAAAACAACTATAGGGTGATAGAACTGGAGAAAGGTATGAATAATTTGGGAGAACTGATTAAATATTTTATTTGATGGCCAAAAAGCTACCATCCCGCAGCTGAAAAATTAGGTGACGTTAGTTATAAAACAACTTGACTTTAGCAGAGAGAACAAAAGCACCTACAAAAGCTAAAATATATTTGTGATCTGTGCGTGTGTGCGCCAGTGGGGAGGGAAGTAATGAAAAAAAAGGGCAACACGACAGAAATGGATATAAATTTAGAAGCTAGAAAGTTTGGGAAACTGATTAAGGAAACAAAAAAAGAATCAAGAAAAAAACAAGTGATTTTACAGTTGTAGGTAATAAAAAATCCAAAGGTAAGGAATCCTGCCAGAGGTGCTGTTTTTTCCCTAAATGAATAAGGTAGGGCTGTCAATAATAATGCAGAAAACACAAAAGCGTTCAAAACATTTTCTCTTTTTTATTTGGAAAAAGGACTATATATTCAGATTACACAAAAATTATGAGTATATTCAATTTAATAAGGATTTTTTCAGAGGCTTTCTTTACATACAAAGAACTAGAACAAAGAACAGTAAGATCTTTATTATTTTTGCTTAGAAATAAAGTGGGGTTTGAATGAGATTTAATCTGAGTTACCTGGATCTATATTTAGAAATGTTATAAACAAGTCATATGTCAGCCAGAGGGGTCCAGAGGAAACATTAAGCTGGGAGTCTACATTTTTTAAAGAAGTCACTTTAAACTCCTAAAGTCGCTTCAAACTCCTAAAGCACTGAACAGATTTACTTCTTCATCTTGAAATGCCGATGCTTTCTTCAATAGAATGCCTGCTATTTGTTAGGCACTTCACAAAGTCTCATATAAATTCTTTCTGAGCATCTGATGAGATGTTGTGTTTTTGGCAAGACAGGATGTCAGCGCCTGCTGCTTTTGAAGGCAGACTTTTTGTGGAAGGTTGTATATAAATACATATTAAGGAAGAATGTTTTAACATAACATTTGAGACATAAATATTCATTTCCTGCTGCAAACTATAGATGAACAAGGTATTCTAATCCCTTCTGATTCTTGAGCACTTTTTTCTGGAATGTTTGCTGCTTCTCCCGTCTGTTGCTCCTTGATCCCGTGTTTTCTGTATAAAGCAAATTACCTCCTTCATTGCAGGTTTCCTGGATTTGGGGAAGGAAAATATGCAATGCTGAAGCTGGCCGGAATAACGACCGCTGTTCCCCCGTGCCCCATACATGAAGGTTGCTGAGAATGGGACATCTTGGTGGTTCCTCTCCCTGCCAGCCACAAACGCTTCCTGAATTCCTACAGTTTATAAAAGCCAACAAACAAACAAACAAACCCCCCTCATCAGCCAAGGACCAGTTCCTTTAAGTGTTTATTTGTGCGAGGTGGGCAGGGTGGCGTGACTGGCTGACTGCCAAACATCCCACCCGAAGTGTCGCATGCGGCGCTGCCGTACAGATGCTCCGATGGCATACGCAGCAGAGGTCAATGAGGTTGATGTACTCAAAAGCAAGCCTGAGCAGAGGCCATACAACCAGACATAAGGCTAAGCTCTAAGCACAAGCCACTGCTGCAGTTTGAGGTAAATATTATGGTCCTGTTCACTGCAGCTGGCAAGAAAATGGTATTTTCTGTGGGAGCATTTTGTGTCTCTTATCATACCCGTGTGGACATTTTCAGTTTTTATCATCTAATTAAAAAAATCAAAATTGAAACCTTTTTCTTCTTATTTTTAATATTTGAAACACAGACAAAAAAGCATGCTTTCTTACACATAAGCAAAGGAAGCAAATATTTGCCTCCAAATTTTTCATCTAAAAGAAAACATGCAAAAGCATTTTTACATGTTAATAAAAGCAACTCCTTCTACTAGTTATTATCCTCCTTTCTCGCTCATGCATATTACTGCGATCCAAGCGGAGAACGAGCAGGCTTTCAGACCTTCCTTAGCATGCAAATGAAGCATCGGCTTATGCATCACCCCTTGCATCTGAAAGCAACTTGTGTGTCGCAGGGTAACCTTGTTCAGAAAAACAGGGGTCTTCCCCTATTCCTTCAGCACAGCCAGGCAACATTTTCCATCCCTGATGTGTAGGACTAAACCTAATCCAAACGGCAATAAAACTGAGACAGAAGAGCAGGTGAAGATAAGGAAGCAAATGAAAATAGATGGTTATTTTATCGATACGTGTTTCAAAAAGGAGGAATTACAGCATTCCCCTCCAGGTGTACACTCAAAATCAGATATGAAGGACTATCTGATTACTTCCTGAAGTGTTGCCTGGGAGAATCAAGCACAGCCCATGGAGCAGATCCTCTGCATAGGCAAATCGCTGTATGCTTTAACACCAGCTGAAAGACTGGTCCTTCTCCATCCCATCTGTCAAATATGCATAGATGCAAAACACGTGCCTGCAGTCCTCCAGAGCAGGTACATCCCCTTTCTCCCAGTGTTTTTTTACGTACCCAGTGAGTTTCGGTACTCAATTTAGCTCTTTTCCAACTTCATTTCATAGAGAATAGAAGATGGGTTTTGGCAGTGACACTTAGCTGAACTCTGCTTTGTGTGCAGTTAGATTTACTTCTAACACTTCTGAATGTCGTTGTCCGCATTGTTGCTTTTGTCCCAAACGCTCTTTTTGTTGGTCGGTTTTGTATTGAAATCACAGTTAAGCCATTCAGCATGGTATTTTCTCTGCAGAGTGAAAAGTGTGTGAAAGCAGTTGAAGGTCACACGTATTATAACAAAACAAAAGAAAGAAATAATAGGGCATCCATTCTGAAGTCCTCAGACATCCAACATATTATTGCCTCCGTGATTTCAGTGCGGATAAGAAGAGTTGCAGAGTGAAGGAGGCATCTTAATCCAGCTGTTCCTTTCAGCATACACAATGAGAGGCATACAGGGGTTCTGTTCCCCAGCCCCTTCCTGCCGTTCCATGTCGCACACCCAGAGTGGTTTCTAGAGGATACACCTCTCTGCCAGCCTACCACGGAGGCAAAGGGTCAGTTTGTGGGTATCTGCAGTGGCACCCCTGGTAGGGGTCTCACTTAGAGGGACTGAACTCCTCAGCTCGTCTGCTCCCAAGCCAGGCTCTACGTATTGCAGCCCCCTCCGGTCCCATTTCAACTGTACGAGTGTTCTTACCAGGGGCCTGCGGCTGGAGCCAAATTACGTGGCTGAACAATCAGATTCCTCCAGTAAATACACAGCTTTTTCCTCCACCCCAACAAAGACAGTACTTGGGAAGAGGGCATAAAAGAGAAGAGAAAGAGAGCAGAGGTGTGTCTCATTACAGTTCCTTCCTCTCTCCAGGTCCCTAATACCTTAGTCAGGAAGAACAACAGACATTGTTTGAAGTGTAATTAATTTGTTTCTGTGTAGGTCTTCCCAGCCTGTCAGTGTGCCCAAACCCTTCTCTTTTTCCTAGCAGTTTTCAGGTTTTAGCCCTTCGTTATTGTTGTATTTATCCTTCAGTAGGGCAACTCACTCTGATTTGGAAGCAGACATTTAACACCTTTGAAGCTGGGAGCAACACAGCTTTTTAAACATTGCCTTTACATCTCATTTTAATTATAGTGGTTTCTGTTCTGCACCTAGTCACCAACGCTGGTACAGGAACACACAGGGATGCTGTGGTACAAGTCAGGCAGAGCAGAGCCTGCTGAGGTCTGGTTGTTTGGGGTGGTAGGTAGTCCATCCAAAGCAGTTGTACAAAACCCTTAGGCATATTTAAAAGACATTGGGATGTCACAGCTGTAAGAGATAAAAAGTGTTTACGGGGTTCAGAAACCCTCCCGCAGCACAGCCCTCCAGTTCAAAACAGAAGGGGAACGGAGGGCTGAGCCCACTTTTGCTCCACCTGGCACAGGGAGGGGGCACAGCACTTGTCAGTCACTGCGGCTCCTTCAGGAGCGATGTGTTCCCAAACAGCCCTTGCTTTCTGAGTCCTTGTCTGAGTTTGCATCTCTCGTGGGCACCTTTTTGCTCCTCTGCCCGAAAGTCTGAACACTGGCAACAAAGGCCTAACTAAACATCCAAACAGTTGAGCACAGTCATTAGCCCCAGATAATTTTTTTTCCCCAGGCCAGGCATTCCCTCAGATGAGGAATATGATTCCCATGGAGTATAAAACATAATGCAGAGCCATGAGCTAGCTTGCAGACCAAAAGAATTAAACCCACTTTACTTCCCTATCTATACAGTATCATATATATTACATTAGCACAGTGCTCTACCCAGGCTAATAAACCCGGCTCTGCGTTGGAGGTAATAAACCCGCTGGCTGGACTGCAGCCAGTCTCATATTGCAGCTAACCTAAAAGAGGCACCAAAGCTAGCTAGTGACAGAACAGACTGAGTAAATATTTGGGTGCTTAGCCTCTATTGAACTCTATGCTGCTGGAGCTCCGTTGCTCTCCACACCTGAGCTAGAGGGTTTAAAGCTTACTCAGGTACGTATTACCAGCTACTGTGGGGGAATATTAATTGCAACCTGGTGCAAAGCAGGAGAGAATAAGATTCTCCTCCTTTTTACCTCCCAGAAGTGGAGTTATATATGAGACCATTTGTCTGAGTATATATGGTCTTGCTGTCAGGGCTGGCTGGCAGTGTGGCTTTGTTCTTCCACGCAGAGCCCTAAATCATCAATCCTGGGTCCACAGAACAAGGGTATTTCAAACAGGGAGTGTCAATATTAATATCTCATTTCATTGTTTCTAATCAGCTAAAATTATTTGGTCAGGGCAAATTCTGTTCTCTATTATCCTGGTGCAATTCATTGATTTCACAATGGCCAAGTGTAATTGTGTGCAGAATTTGGCTATTAATGTAATTTTAATAAAAGTTTCTTCATGTATATTTCATAAATCTATTATTTTGCAGTGAGAGTTTTCTAATCAGAGAGAAGATATCTCTAGAGATTGTTGCTCATTTGGTAAGGTAGGCAATAGGTAATAAATACCACTGCATTAGAAATGTAAGTGAAAGTGAAAATTGGAAGTTGCTTTAAGATGAGAGTAGATTAAATATGGTACATTTGCTTAAGTATCTTTATAATGTAACTTGGCTTTTCATCTTGATCTTTGGTTAAAATGTCTTTCTCTGGATTTAACTCTTCGTACATGCTAGAACACCTCTGCACAATTGGAATAAACAAGGCTCTCAAATTAAATGCATATTGTGCCAAAATCTTCCCTCAGCAATATCTATGCATGGGAATTCATAACAGGATTTAAAATCAGAGCTGAAGGTCACCTCTTTTGTATCACAGGCCATTATATTTCTCCCCTGTCAGTAGATCCAGTAACTTTACTCAAATTAAAACATTTCAGCCCCCTTGAGACCTGACTGTTAAGTGCTTCAGACAGACATCAGCTGAAACAGAGCTACCACAAATGCCCAAGGCCTTTGCAGTGCTAGATAACAAAGAGGTGCGGTACTCTTTGTGTAGCAGTAAAAACCCGGAGTCCCTGATGCTCTGAATTAGGGAAAAGCCACTTTTGCCTCTGAGCATGTAAGCCTGGCATAGCGGGCAAGGACCAAGCCATGAGGGTCGTCTGTACCACATAGAAGCAGTGTCCAGTTCTGCGCTGGGGGAAAGTTTTCCTGACCTTGAAGACAAAAATCTGTTTGCTTGTCATCTCTGTCTTAACACGGGGCTTCGGGTGTTAGTGGGAGCGCCCAACTTCTTCTCCCTGTGGCCTCAGAAGAGACGGAATGACTGGGGAATTTGTCCATGCTTCGTGGTGCTTGTCTAGCTTGATGTTGTCCCACAGTGCTAGCAATCTGTGGAACTAGTCCAGTAGGCTCGATTTCCTGCGTGTAGTTAGAAATTGCCCCAATCTTATTTAAAACTCATTGCTGCAAAGTTACATTTTGTTATTTATGGATGAGATCTTCTAACTTTGGTATTCAGATGCAATGCTTCATTTGGAGTGGGTCAACAAGACTGAGCCCTTCTCTACCACCCCCACCTAGCTATTAGAACTCCTTTCTGTAGAGAAGTAGCTAAATCCAGTGAAAAGTAAACAAACCCAGTCATTGCCTCTCAATCACTTTTTCAGTAAATAGAAGAGGATAAATTTTGTTGTTATCCCTGTTAGATTTTCCACATTCTCCTTGAGCTGAGGACATCTCTTCATAGTATCCCTAACAATGCTGTGTACAGAGGAAAAATCACTCCACTAGTTCTGCTGAATTACCCCTTTTTAGATATAAAAACCCATCGTTTTCTTTCCCTAGACCATTGCATAGTATTCTGTAATTATTCAGAGTAACCCCTTACACCCACCTCTGACGACTTAGGCTCATGTACCTCAATACAATTTATTTTTCAGGAGCCAGTGTTTCATCTGATAGTTTTGCCTGCTTTCTGAAAGGCGGGAGTCTAAATCCAGATGTGAAAGAATCAAGGAAAACGGCTTTGAGGTTCCCTTTTTGACTGAAAGATTGCGATAACTTTCCTGGAGTTGCTGAGAACTGCAGGAATGAATTTGCTTGGTGTGATTTGGGATTTGGAAGAGGTTCCTCAGCTCAGAAGAGTGTTTTCTCCTCAGTTGCTTAGTGTTGCCAAAGGGTTATGAATAAGGGCTAAGGGAAAAAAATATTGTTTGAATACTTGCAGTTGCAATGCTGAGACATTAGGGCACTTACAACCTCGGCACTTAACACCATCTGTGTTAGATATTCAACGCTGTTCTGAGGTATCATCCAGAAAAGCCTGTGTTTTTTGTCCTAGGAAAATGGCAGCAGAGTTTACATTATTAAATTGTCGTACAAAAAGATCAATTAGGAAAAGAGAACTTACATGCTTAGAAAGGGAAGGACATGTAAGCGTAAGAGAAACCTTGAAAAAGGGACATTTGTACTGGATCTAGCAGCATGACTTATCACAATTAGCTTAGCAGAGTAGCATATATCATACAAAGTGCCATACTGATAGGAAAAAGTACTCAAATGTGTCATGTACCACACAGAAAGGGTGGAACCAAACTGTGAAGTGCTGTGAGGTACAATGTTCAAGGCACAATACACGATGAGCCAGAATAGAAAGAGATGACAGCAACCAGACAGCAGACCAAAATAAAATAAAAAAAAAAAAAAAATGACATGCTGTCTTTGATCCTGTTTACAAGAGGAAAGCGACTGCACAGTCAAGCTTTCATGGTATCACAGAATCTGCAAATGTAGGAGAGATTGCTTGTGAGAGAGGGCTTGAACCTGGAAGTTTGCATGCAGCTCTCCCATTAACTTCAGCTAGAGTTCAGTGCACAGAGCGCCGGAAAGATTAGGGTCGAGATAACACAGTAAGTGGCTTGAGGACAAGAAAGGCATATGCAAAGAAAAATACCGCTGATCAATATCACCCTGCACTGTCCTTCTTTACAGTGTATTAGCTCACAAGCTTGGGAGATAAAGCACATTTTTAATGAAGCTTGAGTATTATGCAAGGCTTTACCTTCTTCCAAAAGTAGCCACATCTTCACGACAGGGTTTTAGGATTGCTAGGGAAGCATCAGCCCAGTCCTCTGTAACAGGCAGAGCAAGGGAAGCAGTAATCTCGCACGTGGAAAGCAAGTTTTAGAGGGATCAGCAAGGCGACTTGCTTCTCAAAAGAGCAACTCTTTTTCAAAACCTCAGTTGTATTAAACAGCATATAAGCTCTCAAAGCCTTTTACTAGTCAGAGACTTTGCAGCACCCGTACAGGGGGTAGGGAAGGGGAATGAAGGACAAGCATTAAAACACATGTTTTCTAATATTTTGCAGCTGCTTCTGTATCTGAGTTAGCAACCCACATTTTTGCTAGTGCTGCTCTAAAGGAATAACCTTGTCCGACCATTATTTTTTTAAAAAAAAAATGCAAGCATCGTACTTGAACCTACAAATAGCTTCGTTACATGTAAAACCTACAAGGTAAACTTCACACTCTGCTTTGTACCTGGTAACGAAAGCCCCAATGTAATGTCATGTCAATCACTGGACATTCATAGTTCAGGACAACAGCTGGCTAACGTGAAAGACTCCAGAGGAAAATAAAAATGACCAGAGATCTAAAAAACACAGTCCAGCAGGGAAGATGGAAAGAATTGGGTACATTCAGTCATAAGGACTAAAGGGCCACCATTTTTGAACTTTGCTGCAAAAAGGAAAGGGATAAATTGATCTCTGCATTCATTATAGGTAGGAAAAAAAAGGTTATAAGTTTAAACTGTTTCAAGGAAGGTTTAGACCAGACATTAGGAAAACCTTCCTAATGTTAAGGAGTGGATGAGGTATATGGGGGAGTCTCACCACCAGGCTTTTTAAAAAGCATACATGAAAGAGAGAAGTGTTTACTCATAGCTGATTCTGCCTTGAGGCTGAGGATGGCTGAAATGGCCTGTCTAGGTCATTTGAGCCTAGATTTATGAGGCAAGCTGCTGCCTCTGAAGTGAAATACGACATGTTTATTTTAAAACCATACTGCAAAGTTGAAGGAGAAAAACTCAACTTCTCTAATTAGAACCGTGTGAGTAGCATGAATAGGACACATACTTGGAGATTTGGCCTACGTTAAAACAACTTCTCTATTGCAACCTTCAAGGGGCTTTTTAATTTTGGCCCCCGTCTCTGTTCTGAAAACGGAAGATGCAAAAACCTCATTCATTCTCCTTCAGGCATTTATGGGGTACTGTTTCATCCCAGTTTACTGGACAGAGGGCCATGTGTTGACTCTCTAGACAGAGTAGTTTATTCTGGTGTATTAGTTGATTAGCTTTGAAAAACAGTTCTTGGGGGGGGGGGGGGGGGGGAATTGTTCTAAAGCATTTTCTCTTTTTAGAGGGACTTACTGTTCCAAATTGCTTGCAGCTTTTCTCTCCATATAATGATTATGGAGTTAAACATTAGTGAGTCTATATAAGTAGAATAATGACAATAACTACAGCAAGGAATGAAAATGTTAAACTAACAAATAAAGAGGTCAATTACTGAAACAGATGAGAAGACAGAGGGCAAATTCTAATAGAAAGACATAGCTGGCACAATGATTAGACCACAGGCAAAGCTTACTGAGTTTAGATTCAGAATGCTAAAGCAGCACCAGTGGAAAACAGAGGACTCACAACACAGAAAGAGCATAAAAAAATAACTGGAGGATATATAGGAAGGCAGAAGGGAAAACGGTGCAAGTGAAAAATGTTATGAGACAGAAAAACCAGGAAGGACAAGTTTACCTGAGGATGAGGAATTGAAATAAGCAGCTGCGCTCCCACAATATCATGAGGTTCTTTCTAAGGCAGGATCCCACTCAGCCCTCCCAACCAGCCTCTGCCCACCCCAGTCCCCAAAGCGTAAGCGTGGCAGCAGTGCCATGGTTCCTCGAATCGCCCAGCAAAACAAATCTCTGTGGGTCTACATTTTCTTCGGAGAGGATGATAATTTGCGTGCAGTGCACGTGTCACCGATAGGGCTTCCAGAGCACCCTCTGGTCTCGCTTGTAAGGAATCTGGGGATGCTGCCCCTTTCTCAGGCACAGTCTCATAGCAGGCAGAGAAAATCAACTGCTGTTGGTAATAACATGGTGAAGCTTGAGCTGTGCAGGGTTGATTGATCCAAATTCAGGCGGTGACGGAGGGGAGCTTCGTGGACAAAATCATTCCATGGCTATAAGCAATTGCTGAGTTGTGATAGCGGGAAGAAAGTGAAGTCCTTTGGTTTTATTTAGGTTAAAACAAGCAAGGCAGAGAACGTCGGAAGGGCTTGAGTAGGAAGGTAAACCTTGTTAGTTTCTATTTATTTTTACCATCTGATATCTAATGCTTCACAGCTTTTGTGATGTTTCAGACACATGCGATGATTGCACTAAAATCTAAGTCCATAGAAGTAGGCCAATTTACAGCAGCTGAGGAGCTCATTCTTCTAGGGACTACTACCGAGACAAATCATTTTGATTTTTAGGCTTTCCTCCCCCAATCAATATTTTTATTGCTTTACTTGAGATAGAAAACAATCATATAACAACAAAAGTTGTTGGTTTTTGTTTCGGATTGTTTGTTTTACTTTTTGCTGTTTTGTTTTGAGCACAGCAGGGTAGCTTCTTCTCATAGAAAATACGAAAAAGGGGTGGAAAAAAAAAATTGTACTCCACTTTGAAGAGAAAGAAGGGGAATGAAGATGGGCCGAGGCTCATACTGACTGTTACTTCAGCCTTCAGAGGCTGCTTTCTCATCCATGCTGCTGTTTACATGTAAGGACTTGCATTCCTGCACAGTCATACACTACTGCTGGTGAGTCTTATTTTGCTTTCCTTTCCTGCTCTTGATTCATCCCATGTAAGAATTTGTGTTCCAAATCAATTGCATAGATATATCTATAGCTGTTCCAGACTAAGCTGCTTTCCATCACAAAGTTAATATAAGCCATCCAACAGGAATAGAAACAGTGGCGTGTTCGGTGGAGTCAGCTACCCAAATTCCCCCATCCACAAATTCCTGGGTTTGCATTTCATATGTCGCAAGCGAGTGGGGGATGGGAGTAACAGGAAACTGGATAATCACGGCACTCTGGCCTGACAGCTGTGACCCAATCTTCAGAATCTTTGTTGTGCTTTTTGTCACCAATCCAAAATTATTCCCTCTGTCAAACCTGTGCTTTGAGGATATTTTCAACATATCCTCAAGGTGGGCAAGGCTTCTTTTTCTGATTATTTCTCATTTTGCTAGCAATACAGGCATCAATGCCTGCTTCTCAGCATTTGAAGGAAGATTTAATTCATTTGTCAATTCCACTATTGAATTCTTTGAAAGGGGACAGAACTTTGTGTTCAGAAGCCTAGAAAAATCTTCCAAAGTATTGCTCCATTATTTTTGCAATTTGTGGCAAGAAAAGATTAATACAAAAGAACAGATTAGTTGCTGGTTGGCAGCTTCTCCAACGTTTATAATAGTTAGCTAAACTAGCTCTACCTACGTAGCCTCATGTCCAGTAAAATTGGTTTAAAATTTTGTTCAGTTAAATAATTGTAAACATAATGACTTGGATTTATCCCTGGTGTTCTTCCCTATCACTTCAATTTACTAGTTCAAATAAAAAAAAAAAAAAAAAGTGAAAGCTGCAGATGCTTCTGTAAATTTTGCAACAACTTTTTAAAGTCTGGAATGTGTCAGTGATGGAGTCCTAGAGAAAAGTTTCCAGGCAGAAGCATCTATACAGGATTATCAGAAGGAGAGTAGGGTAGCATGAGACAAATCACGATCACAGAGAGCCCAGAACATCCCTGTGCTGTCAATCAAATGCAGGGTTTTCTAATCTCAGTTCTGCTACAAACTCATTGTTTTACCCTGACTATCTCTCTCCCTCATTTCCCTAACTGTAAAATTATAATCTCTCAGGATGAGTTATTGCCTACAGAAGGCCAGCATCTTGCTAAGTGTTTACACACTTTTCTGTTGAAAAAAAGGAATTAAATTATGTTTATGAAGGACTGAAAAACATTAAGCATTGCAAACATTCTATTGTTTCGTACTTATTTCTTATGAAATATTTCATCTGCTGAGATACCGCTCTGACACCCTTGGCCGTTCACCAGTTTGATGTCCCTTTGTAAGGACTGTGCTGTTGACACAGAATCATCATTTCCCCCTTCATAATCATATTTTCATGTCTCATGTCATTCCCACCTGTGGCTTTTTAGTAATTAATGATGTTACAATGCAAATTCTAATCAAGCTGCATATGTATTTTGTTCGTTTGTTTCCTTGTGGGAAACATTTTAATTTCCCTTGGCCTTTACGCAGCAGCTGCATGTCCTTCTGATTATTTCTTCTGTTGAAAAGTGGTCAAAGTGTTGTTCGGGCCAAAAATCAGTCCAGCCGTAAGCACGTGAAACTCTTTCGGCCCAGAGTGCCCTAATCCACGTGCCACCTAGTTTTATTAAAAGCTAGGCAAATCACAGGATCAATGAAATGTGCGGTAACAGCAAGAAAGACAGAGAGAAATGAGAATTTTGGGGCTACCAAAGCAGACTGCTGTAGTGGGTGTTTTGAAGATTACAGCAACTGTAACACACAGAAAAAAAGCTTTCCTGCTACACAATGCTGTCTGTCAAGAACATGCCTATAAATATCATCCCCTTTTTGTCTATGCCTAGGAACTAGATGAAAGCATTCAAAGTCAAATCTTCTCGTTAACATACAATTAAATGTATTTTTAAAATGTATTTTAATACATGTATAGTAACTTGTCTATTATTTTAAACCTCTGTTTTGCTGCAGGCAAAGACAAAGACAGCCGTGCAGCTGAAGCACAGGCCTGGGAATGGGGTGGTATACTAAAATCTGCCATGGACTTCCATTTATTTTACTTCAGTCCTATGAATCTTTCTAGGACTCATTTTAATCTTCTGTAAAATGGAAACAACAGCTCATACACATATTGAAGGGAGTCTGGGAGGTCTATTTCTTCAAAGCTCTTTGACGATTTCTGATACAGAGCACTAAAACACTCTATTGCTTTTACAGATATCTTCTCTTATACTTCAAAGAGATCTGAAGATGTATCTTCATTACAGCTTAATGGTCTGTATCTTCTTTTTTTCTTCTTTTGTAGCTGGGAGAGGTGTTTTAAATTAAGTTCAAAACACTGAGGAAAAAAAAAAATCTTCCTTGGCCTTCCTGGGTTGTCCACACTGCCTTTTCCTGCTTTCTCACCTTCACACAGTTTCCATATGTGAGGTTTCAGCTCAAAGGAAAAAACATACCTGAACAGCTCTTGCAAACTAGTGACCTATCATAGGCTCTCAACAGTTCTGCAGAGGTTTTGCATCCAGAAGATGGTAATGAAATGAAATCCCTATAGCTGGAAAACCTTACATATTAAATTTAGCTGAATAGGGAGAGAGGACTTGTGCAATTCATTCAAGTGGGCTTTTGTTAGTGAATAAACAAATAGCTTGCAATATTGGTAAAATAACATTTGATCCTATAGCTTTCTCCCAGAATAAAATTTTACTGTCTTCAGATTTTGACTGTCTATTCAGTTTTAACTGTCATGCTCACTTCTCCACTTAACTATGGTACTACACTGTGATCACTCCCGGGCACTGAAAAAGAAAAACTGTAGTTTCCTGTCTGTAAATCAAATTTGTCTTTCAGAGCTACCTTGAAGGCTCCTCCCAGTGAATGCATCGAGATTCAGATGTATTCAGTGTTCATAGCTATCTAAGAGAGGAGGCTCAGCTAAGAAGGTCTTTGTCCCATCCTCCTGAAGGCAGTATGGGAACTTGTCCAGAATAGAAATTGAACAGGCACATCCAAGGATATGCTGCTGCTTAAAAGGGTAAACACTTTGTTGCCTCTGCAGCCTAGATTTACTGTAGGCACTAGTAGTCTTTGAAGCCTTCAACTCTCCAGAAAGATTCTGTGTGCTGTTTCCCTATATCCTCTGTTTTAAGGACTTGTTGCAGTCCTCCTTCCTGTGTACCAAGGATCTGTAATTCTTTCCCTCTAATGACTTCTTTATGCTTCCATATCCACTCTTCTACACCAAGATTCCCCATTCTCCTCCCTTGTCCTCATTCACCTCCTCCATCTTCCCCAATTCCAGTGCCTCTATGGATCTCTTCATTACTCTGCTTCCAGTACATCAGGGACCACTGTGTCTTCTGCATTTTTTACAGTCTTCATGTGCCTCTAATTTCCACCTACATCTCCATCTCTCATTATGCTTTTCCTGTCTGTGAGGATAGCAGAGGTTCGAAATTCGGTTGGGACTAACCTTCCTTTTTAGGTAAGAAGACACTTTTCCACAGACTCACTTCCTAATCCGGAAAGAACTTCAGGTTTGATAACAGTGGGTGGATTTAGACAGTAGATGCCTGGTGGATGGTGTGCCCCTCATCTTGTTTTCCAGTTGTCAATCATCAAAATAAATTGAATTCTGTTTCAGCCGCTCCAGACAGCTCATTCCTGAGCTTTTGCAGCCTGTGGGATACAACTCTCAAAGAGCGTCATGTTGCTTCCAAAAAGAAAAACAACATCAAGCTGAGGGCAGGTCCTCACAATCTCAACCAGCTCTCCCACCTCTGTAAGTGCATGACTAGTCGTGCTGCTCTACAAGAAGGCGATGATTTGGAGTATCAAGCAGTTTGATAAGTAGAGCTTGTGAAGAGCTCAACATGTAGTTAAGCTCTCCATAGCATTATTAATGAACAATGACCTTGCTTTGAAAATATACGATGTGTGCTTCTTCACTGCTTCTCTGTGATCTCTGCTGCTTTCTACTGTGTTCAGTGTTCTTGGAAACTTCTGCCCTGCTGGGGGACCTAGAAGATCTAAACTTTAGTTTAGTAGCTTTAAACTCCAAAACACGGACTCAAACAGGCGCACACACACACATACAGACACAAGGACTTACATTATAAAAGAGTTTTTATTCATTTTCCAGCTCTGTCATCTTGAATGATCACTAGCACTTAAGAGCACCACTTACTTTGTGTATGGATACACAGAAAAAGTCTTTGGGACAGCAAGATCAATTAACTTAAAATAATACAATGAAATTTCTTGGAGTTATAACCTCTTTTTTAACTGCAAATAGGAGTTTAAGAAAAGCATTTAATTTCTGTGTCATCACTTCTCCCAGCTGTACAATGGGATAATAACATTGCTTTATCTCTCTGGGATTCTGTGAAGAAAATTCATTATTCTTGTGAGAGCCTCTACTACCAGAGATAAGGGTTGTGGAAAAGCCTCTCAAAAACTAGTCGCATTTGGGCTTATCGTTGGTCACATGAGTAAAGTTAAATACATTCATAAGTGCTTGCTGGCGTTGGACCTAGGTCAAGACAGGTGCAATTAAGGCAAAAACCCAAAGTTTGAAATTCTTAAAATGAAAAGGTGATGTTCCAATTCAAGAAATCAATAACTCTGAGGTTAAGAAACATTGCCTACATTTTCAGAATCTGCCTTTCTGTGCACCGCAGCAGCATTTGCTGGCACAAAGGGAGAAAGCACATTTGGAAAACGCGGTCTATGGCATTTCCATGGCGCTGGGTAGACTTATAGCTTATTGCCAGGAATTTTGTTAACACTAGAGTGAGGACTTCTGTTCAGTGCTCTACTGCTTGGTTTTGATACATATTGGCAAGGATACGCAGGCAATACCCCAGGCTGCTTCAGACATGCAGAGCCCTTCACTTGATGTTGCAGTTAAAGACTCAGTCTGACCCTCTGGGAAGTATACAGTTGCTTCTTTTTTTTTTTTTTTTTACATAAGTAGGGACAGTATCAATGTTCTCCAGCAATCTTCATCACATGGCTTTTTGCAGGAAGAAGAACAAAAGGTAGAACAAAAAGTGCAGGTTGTCAAAGATGCTGTCACTTGGAACATATTTCTCCTGAGCTGTGTGTGAAAGGGGAGATAAAAGAAAAGATGCTAAAATATTTTATGTGTGTTTGAGATGAGCTCAACGCGATTCCTGTTGTTTCTCTGCTAAAACACATCACTGACTAAAGCAACATAAAGCTCAAAATGCCGTCTTTGAAAACAGTTAGACAAACACTACTTAGAGGCTGGGTTGTTCGGCTGGTTTTTAACTCTGCTTTAGCCCATCAAACTCGAGAACTGCCTCTCTCTCTCTCTGCCATTTGCAGACTCTGCCTCTGCCTCCTTGCCATTTACAAGGATTTAGACAGCTATTGTGAGTCCTCTTCTCCTTTAGTTCTTCTGCTATAAATAGCAAGGTGTGGAGCAACGAATGCCCACAAATGCCACTGTAACACAATGCAGTAATGCATGGGGACCGCACGACTTACAGGAAAAAAAAAAAAAAAAAAAAAAAAAAGAGGCAATCGTCTCACAAACTCATCATTACTCTGTATCTGTGCATCGGATGGGCAGGTCTGCACCGCAGTCACTGCTGCACACCCCTGATTGTCCCCGGGGTGTATATATAAAGATCGCCCTCTGTATGGTTGCTATGTTTATGTCTCAGCCTGACCTGTGGGCTGAATGGTGCAATAGTCGCAGTGCCTGAGCGGAGCGCGGTAACCACCGCAAGAGGCACTTCTGGTTACCAGCTGTTGCACCTGTGTTTTACATCTGCACTCTGCTTCAACCTGTGTCCTACTCCACACCAAGCCTGCCATTGCTGCTACACCGTTAAGGACTGTACTTTGCAAAGAGTAAGGGGCAAATTCACTTCCAGATGTTGATTCCCTTTTTAATCACAAGAGAGCAGGGATCCTCCAGGAGTTTGTACTCGCGCTCCGCAGCCACGACACCATGCAGATAACAAGCATCCTGCATCCTATTCACCTCCCTAACTGGAAACGTCTGGTCTCAGCCAGTTGTCTGGCATCCACCTGTAGTAAGCGAAGAAAGAAAAACACTGAAGAGACTGATTGATCCAGTGCTAAAGCAGGTGTCTCAGACAAGCAGCATGAATTGCCCTCTGGAGCTTATCTCCTCCCGTTAATTATAAGGGTAGCCTGGAAAACTGGTTTAGACTAGATACCAGACTTCCAGGCAGCTTAAGTTAGATGAGCTGACTTCCAGCCCTGGTTGAAAGGAGACTACATCAGAATCCTCTCCTCTCTGCCTATAGCAGGCTTTCTGCTGTGGAGAAACTTCAGGCAAAGCCCTGGCTTAATTTAAGTCCATGGCAACACTCTAACAGGACTAGGATTTCCCCCATCATACCTGCTTCTGATTCCTGCAGTATCATAGCCTCACAAAATTACCGAGTGGGAATTGCTGCGGTAAAACCCTTGTCCAAATATTTCACGGTATAAGAAAAGGAATCACGCATTTTAGAAAAGTGCAAAAAATCTGTTTCAAAGCTTTTAACAACCTTGCCTTTATTTTATAAAATGTCATTTTGCTTACCATAAAATAATGCTTTGATTTTTAAAGCGGGACTTTTTTCACCAGATGCCATAAAAAATGGAGCGAGTATTCACCAAAAACCCAAAGACTGTTTGTAACACTGAAACAGGTTGTGGCAGAAGCAAGGTAGCTCTGGATTAATTCCCAAATACCAAGCTATGACCTAGTTACTCTATGGCTTACTGGAAAAAGCTGTTGTGTAAAATCAATATGGAAACTGGGAAACCAAGAGGACAGCCAAGAAACAGCCTCAGACAAGACACCTCTCAACGAACACGTGGGGGATTTACAAATGCAGGAAGAGGAGACGACAAAAGATCTCTGCAATAAAATATGACTCCTTCTGCAGAAGGGGGGTAGGCATCTCACAGGCAGGTAAGGGAGACAGACAGACAGAAGTTATAGCCCTGACCACAGCCATTAGGGCTGACAGCGAACAGGAAGCCTATTTAGTAGCTCTGTCGGCAGTTTGGCAGTAATCCAGGTAAGATAGGCATGCAAATTGCCCTTTGTTGTTTTAAAACCCTCTTTCCTTTATGTTACTTTCTATCTTCGCTGACTCACACACTCCTGCAGCCGGGGACTGGGTTAGCCATCACTCCTTACGCCAGCTATGGCACTGCTGGCCATCACGCACCACGGCGGGAGCTGCGCCAGAGCTGCAGGTGGGATGCACACCTCCAGAAAAGCCTCCAGCGGGTCCTCGTCACCGGCATGCTGCAACACACTCCGCCAGTCACACGGATTTTGGTCACCTCGGGGCATGAGCACAGTTTGCATCGCCCCTCGGTACACTGCGGAGGGCATGCCTCGGAGGAAAAGGGATGAGAAATTCAGCTAACTACTAATTCAGCTAACTAATTTTTTAATATATACAAATGGGTATATATAAATACATAAAATACACATATTATATACGTATATCCCTGTGTAGCTGGAAGTATCAACAAAGGACAATTTTATCCACAATTTTACCAAAGGTAAATAACAGTATTTCGTTCTGCCTCAGCACATATTTCGCCCACCGATTTCAACCTGCCTCTGCCCCCCCACCTCCCCCTACCCCATTCGCAGTGACTGAACATGCTTCAAATATTAATAAGTCAATGCTCAAAAGAGCCTTGCAGAGGGCAAAATAATACCAGCCCCGTCTTGTTGTGGCAGAGATGAAGTCACACATGGGTTGCCCGTAGTTACCAAGACAACCTGGTGGAAATCTGTGGTTTGAACCTCAGTCTGTCGTTTGCCCATGCCCAGATGGGCAAAGTACCTTCTCTGTAGAAAAAAAACTGCTGGTCAGAATATGTAACTGGGGCTTTGCTGGGCTTTGAGCACAAACTAGTCAGAGGCATGCTTTACTGCAAATCAAGGGAAACCATTCTTCCCTGTTAATGACTCTGCACTGCTAACTGCATGCATTCAAAAGTCACAAATTGTCTCTACTACAGTTTCCAAGGAATAATACTTGCCAAAAAAAGCCCTGAAATTTTAAGTCTTATGAATGCTTGTTTCTTTTTATTTAACTCTGAGATTCTGAGACCGTAGGGTGCACTCAGGTCAAGTTATCAAGGGTTTCTGAGGTACCACGAGAACTATAAACCTGTGCTTTTAAAAATGAAATATGAGATATGCCCCCAGAATCTGGGACTTAAAGAAAAAAACCACAACAAATATCATGAGGCTCCATTAAAAGCAGGAGCTGACAACACTGTGACCCAGAAGTGACATGGAAGAGTCAGCACTATTTCTAGGTGCAGCGAGACTCACATTGTTAACTTTTGAAATGTCTTCTAGGACAATGTGGGACCAAATTAATTGCTGACGTAAGTAATTTCACCTGAATAAGGTGAAAATTCACCTGGATAAGGAATTTCACCAGGCTCATCTCTGAAAAACTTTGGTCCTGGGTGCTTTTTCTCTGTCCATTTGAGTGGAGCAGAGGTAATTTTCATATCAGCAGGGCATCTTTTCTGAAAAAAAGAGAAGGCGCAGACAGATTTTGGAAACAAAATTATTACTTGCAACTGTGACAGATACCATGGTGACGCTTACAAGAATTTTTCCTATTAAGCTTTAGCAAGTGCTAGTGCCACAATAAATAACCTTTCATATATGGAGGCTTCAGAAGGAGCAAATAAGGAATAATGCAGGCAATTCTAGAAGAAGTTTAAAAAAGGATTATATCACTTCAAACTTAAACCAATAATGTAATAGAAAAAAAAGTAGCTGAACATATGGAATTACTTACCAGGGTACCCTCATTCCTAATCTATAATTTATATGCACATTTATTTTACATTTCTGTAAAAATAATTAGATGTACTTGGATTCCAAATGAAAAATATCAGATTATATATAAGGCAGCACAGAAGCATCTGAGGTTAAATAACACTCCCAGTGAGATGCCTATGAATCTTTTTGATACCCAGTAGTCAATAGGGGATTTTCCTCACAATTTCCTATTCTACAGAGGCTTCAATCCCTCTTCCCCTGAGAAATTTAACTTCTCGTGGACAGGAACAAAGAATTTTGAAAGTGGAAAAAAAATATAAAGTCAATCTAAGTGTTTTCTGTACAGATGAAATGTGCATGCAGCTGAGTTTACAGAAGGATTTCATAATATTGAGACCTACAGAGATCAAAAGTAATAATAAGGAGTCTCTCAGAGCCTGCGGTGGCGTGAAAGGATCGTGCATTCGGGAGAAAATTTACATTCTGTTTGTTGACATCTTGTAGATTGAGCTATGCCGAGGGATATCAATCAATGAAGATGCTGCTGTGGTATTTGAGTCCATTATTAATACAGTCCAGTATATTTTATAAGAATAAGTAAAAAAAAAAAAAGCTGAAAAACATATTTAATGTTTTAAACTCTTTGAGACAAGTTCCTTTCCCTACTGTACACAAACATATAGTTTATATAATCTGAATGTTCTCCGTTTTCAGCTGGTCCTAGCTCAGGCATAGGTATTTAAATAAACGTGATAAATTTTCACCAGTGAACATGAAGAAATCCTGTTAGGATGGCAACTATATAACCAGAATCCGTAACTATAGCTAGAATTTCCCTATATGAGAAAACAGATTCCCTGTCCCTGGGTATCACCCTGGCAGTCCTTTAATCTCCCTTCTAAGCAGTCATCGTTTCAGTCTAAGCACTGCATTCCAAGGCTGAAACAGAAAAACAAGGATAAGCCATGTGGTGTTGTGGTCCAGGAAAATATTCTCTATCCCAACAAGCTACAGTTCTACAGTGAAAATACAAGTTGGGATTCAAAGACAGAGAAGGAAAGCATACTCACAACATGCAAAAGGAAAAAGTATAAAATATTCCTGGGCTAACATGCTAGGTTGCTGTATTTGTGGAGGAATTTCCACTTACGTATGTTCAGAAACAAATATCTAAATCCTTTTGAAGTTAACTTTAGGATTCATGAAGCAACTACCAAAGTCAGCAGCTAAGATGTCCTCAGTCCACAGTGATGTTTACAGACAGAGAAGAAGAGAAAAAAAAAATGAAAAAGAGAGAAACCTGAAAATAGTGACTACTGGATGCTTGTCTCCAACAGAGTAAAGAATGAGTTCATGTGATAAAGCGGCGTAAAGGTTTTCAGTTCTGGAAAGGTGCACTTGGAGGATTTAAGTAAACAAGAGTTCAGTCCTAAAGGCAGAACTTTAATGGAAATCAAGGAGGACCCGGCACGTAGAAGGCTTACAAAAACAAGAAGCTACCTGGAAAAAAATGGAAGAGAGCATTAACATTTCCAACTCCACTGTGTTTAAGGTCCTCTAGACTCACATGAAAAAAAAGAAGGAACATGGATAATAAACTGTCAGATGGACCAAACAATTATAGGAGGTTAAAAGAATTCTATTATATAAGAGATGAGAAAGCAAATCAACAAAAATATAGTCATTTAGTTGGATAATTGTGTAGAACGAACAAACCAGAGAAGTAAAATAACAGAATTGATCAGAAAAATAAAAAAGACCTTTACAAGTACATTGGGTGAGGTGGAAGATACACTGCTGAGAAAGAGGCCCACAAATACAGAAGACCAAACAATAAATGTGTAGAAATGTCCGAGAAGATCTTTCTTTAGAAATTAAAATAAAAAAGCTATTTTAATTACTAAAACGGATGCAAAGCTTTCTGAAGCATACTTTGAGCACCACCGCATTATATGAAAGAGAGGTGGGGTTGCAGCAGGTCTCAGACAATATCAAGAATGTTTCAGACAGGCCAGTAGGGAAAAATAAGGAGATTTTCGACTCATATGCAGAAGCACGGGAGTAGACATGTGGAACATAAAACACTATATTGCCTGCGTCATCGCTTGTTATTAAAGAAAGCACGGCTCTATTAAAGTCAGTGGAGCTGCAGCAGTCTAAAACAACAGCGTTTTTCTCCCTGTGTGGCTGTATGGTTGAAGGGTTCCCTTATGTTGAAGGAAAACACATTTCTCCCGCATAGGCTATTGAAGAAACATTTCCAGCATAACCTATATTTATAAAAAGACCTCCATGGAAAGTGGAGAAACTTAGTCATAACTGATAGAAAGAGGTTCCCCTTCAGAGGAATACCTTGAGAATGCATGTGAATGCATGTTTCTTTTCCTCACTTTTATTTTTGTGGCATCTTTTTTTAAGGTTTTTAGGGGCAGACATCAACGTATCACAGGTAGGCCACCTCCCTGAGCCCTGGGCAGTAGCTTAGCTAACTCCAGAAGACCCCATGAAGCACAAACTGTGCCAGATACATCAAGCAAGGCTCAGCTACAAAAAGATAGGGCACCACAGCTCTGAGAAATGGATCTTGCTTGGCAGAGACAAACTGGGAATCCTGCTGGGCAAATAAGAGAAAAAAATGTCCCATGAAAGTGACATAAGACTTCCACAAAAATAACTCACTGAGTAAAAGTAGTCCAAAATCGAATCTAATAACACTGCATCGAAAAATCTATTCTACCAGTCTGGAATTCAAAGTATCATAAAGCTAGGGAACTGTGCAAGCAACATTAAACAAGACAAGCAAAATGTAATCCAGAGCACTTGTAACAAAAGCATAGAATAAGGAATGGGAGAATAAAAGTGTGAAGGCAGCCTAATGCTTCCACAATTAATAGATCTACTTAAAAAAAAAAAAAAAATCAATTCAGTGCAAAGTTAGAAATATGTCAGGAAGGAGCAATTATTCATGGCTAATTACTTTTTAGAGGATGATGACAATGGGTTAGTTTTCTCTGGTATTGATGAAGAAAAACCTCTGGGGAAATCATTTGCAAAGGTTACCAAGGATATGAATTATTCTCTGGTATGTATGAAGTACAAGAATATGAAAGAATGAGTAAAATACTAGTGTAGTGAAGGTCATCAAGACAACTCAGCTAATAGCATGAATTACCACTTTAGAGATTCAAACATGCCATCAATATGTCTAATAATGAATGATCTCCTGGAAGGGATGATTTGTTATGAACTGTTCAGATACTCACCAGAAATAAGACTTTAAAATAATTTGCTTCAAGAGAATATAGCAAAAGACAAAATTACAGAATTCAGCCTGTAGTTGTCCCTGTGAGTGAATTAGAGAAAAAAAAAAAACACCTTTACGCAGGGCTGTACTGAAGTCCATTCTCTTCCTGGGGTTATGTAGCACATCCTCTTGCCTTCCATTCACTTCCCCATCCCTCTCTAGAACAGCTACCATAGTCTTCTCCATTTTATCTTCTCTCTCTTTTGTGCTCTCGCTTGTCCGTATTTGTGGCTTCATTATCAGCTTCTTCTTCAATATATCCATTCACAACCATCTCGCCTATACTGGTCTCTAAGACAGCTCGCAACAGCTTTATCTCCTGTAAAATTAGGCTGTCTCACAACCCACCTATCCCAGTGGACTCTCCATCCTAATTTGCTCACAGCCCTTATTAGTTGTTCACATCCCTGCTCCAAGTGCCCTATAACGTTTGAAAACCTGATTATAGAGTCCATAGCACTCATTATAAATTCTCCTTCTCGTCCCTCTCTCCTGCCTTTAAGCTGCGACATCACCACTTCCACCATTCAGCCTGTCCATTATACCGCTCTGCGCCCGTTTCTGTGGGGCTCTGCCTTCATGTTTTCATTTCTTCTCATCCTGACTTCCATAAGTAGGGTAGCCACACATCCCACTGCCACATTTATATGCCACCTTCATACGTAGCTGAGGGGCTCGATATTAGCTATATTAGCTACCAGTTCCTCTATAACTGCTCGTCTGATTATGCAATTAGGCAGCAATTCCTAGACTCTAGGTAATGAACATACATGAAGCCCGCATACATTACAAGATGCTACCAAATCGTCGGCTCTTCTATTAGAAGACAAAAGGAAGTTGGGTTTATTCAAACTAAGCACGGGTTTAGTTAAAAAGCACCGGGTTTATTACCGACTGCATAGACTTCTATTATAAGACAGAGTGTAAAAATACCCTCCCTGTACTTACAAAAATGAGCGAGCGTGTGATAGTGTTCTAAATGAAGGGATTAATATTCAAATTATGAGGTATGAAAATAAACAAAAGGCCTAGCCTGCCATTTTCATACATTTTGGTCCACAGTGCTATTTATCTTGCAATGAGCGACTCACCTCCAGACATGACTGGAATATGTCATCTATTCTTTCCAAAACTTCCTTGCTACAAGGGAGGCCTCATCCCTCCCATGGTAACAAAGAAAGAAGAAGAGCTTGTGAGGAAGAAACAGGCCAGCAATAGAGCCAGGAAGCGGAGCCTGACCCACCTTTGAAAGCCACGACTGGAGGGAAGTCTGAGGGCAAGGAGCCTGCGACTGCCTGGCAGGCAGGGAAAGGAAAGCGCTTCACGAACAGCTCACCTACCTTGGCAGCTCATAAAATCAGTAGAGTTAAACCGGCATAAAAGCAGCATGGGGAGAACCAAACCTTTGTAGGAGAAATAAAATTGCGTTCAACCTGATGAAAGCTGATGCATTTCTTGTCACCTCAAATCATGGCCTCCGTAGGGCTAGGCTGGGCGCAAAGGGCAGGAGAGTTTTAATGCAAATATTTCCTCTACAAGCAATCAGAGTCAAACACCCATGAGTGACAACATTGATGTTCAAGCATAATTTCAAAGGTGAAACTTGCTTTCCTGGTAACAGGGATCCGAGACTGCATTTTTCTGCCTCTTGAATCTGGTCTGATCACTCATTCCCGGGCAAACAATGGTGCAGAGAGGAACCAGGCTTGTAGAGCAGTCATCACCCCAACACTTTTGAGGACATCTAGCATATAATATTGCAAACACACAAAGAACTAGTAGAAAGATCAATAATAAATCAGGCGGTAAGTACAGAAGTGATCCTTTTTTATGCAATTACAGATTTTAAATAATCCCGTTTGTATTAATCTTTTTTTTTTCTCATTTCCTCTGAGCCACTGAACTGTTAGTCTCTGAGAATATTGTTTGTTCTCTTTTGATTGGCAGTCATTTAAAAGGAAGAACAGCAGGAAGGGAGGAGAGAGAGAAAGAAAGAAAGGGAGAGACAGTCAGAGAAAGAAGAAAGAAAGAAAATCCTCCTCCTGTGTGTGTGCATATGCTTGCAGAGACGTTTGGACTTCGTTAGGTATGTTCATTAGGCTCATTAGGTGAAAGTGTCATGTTCCTAAAAAGAAAAATAACAGATTTTAGCATATCTAGACCATCTATTAAAATGGTATCAAAAGTTATAAATTCCAAAGCATAATGTTTGACAGTAAGCTGTCATAGAAGCAATAGATTCATTATAAAAATGCTAGAAGTGCATACATCTCATTGACTGTTTATCATTAACTGCATGGGATGCTGATAGGAAATGTCTAGCTATAATTTATATTTCTGATGACTCTAAAATCTATTACTCACCTTTCTCCAGTTTTATAGCTCCTCTGGACAGAATAGAAATTGAACAGGCAGAGTAGGTTCTGGAGGGGAATTTTCTGTTGTTGCTGTTCTCTATTATCTCATCCCTCCAGCCTCAGCTGTCCCTCATATGTGATCAGACCTGCACTACCCAAGTGTTTCTCAGAAAATAAGGTTTTAAAATAAAAAAAAATAAAAGGGGGAGGGAGACATTTCACTCCATCTCCATTTCAAGTCTTGCAGCAGTTTGACTCTAACAATTAAATGCATTGTGGATATAATGTTAAAGTTGCAGTCAGTTGTGGCACTGGGAAAATCTCTATTAAGGGTAACAGGAGTTTTAAGGGTATAAAAACCTGAAAATGAGTTTCTGGGAAAATAAAGAATATAAATCTGTGAAATATTCAGTAAACCAAAGACTCATTTGTGCTAAGGTATGGGTTCAAGAAATCTGACCTTGTAAAAAAATCCTTATGTCTGCAGAAATGCTATAACAGAATGAAGGCTAAAACTTGCATATATATCCATTCCAATTAAAAATTAGAGTTTAAATTTCATATAATTGTGTACAGAATATCATCTTTTCTTTAAGTCTTGTAGGCATTGGATCAGTTACCTACCTGGTAATTGCAAAAGACTTCAGTGAAGTTACAAAAGGAAGGGTTTATTCTGTTCCCTTTAAAACTAGTATACAGGTTTGTACAGATGAGCTTTAGAAAGCTACTAGAGCCATGGACCTTGTTAGCCCTCCTCCATGCAGCAGCATCTAAGCCCAAGCTCTGGAAGCATGGCCTTGCTATGCAATTTCTCATGGCAGACTTTATTTCTCTTTTATTGACTACTCCTATTGCATTTCTTCCTTTTACAGCACTTCCACAAATGTTAGAAAGAGGACAGGCAGTAATAGCAGAGCATAGAGGAATATTTTTCATGTGGATACTGGGTTCTGATGTAGCACAACTTAGCAAGAGAAATCTGCATTCGCTGTTTTTCCCAGAGGTAGAAAGGGAAACAATTCTTCTCATGTCAGACCCCCATGTAATCTGATCCGACAATTAATCCTGAAAGAAAACCCAGAATGTTCATTACATGATCAACTTTCAATAATGCATTTTTATACAAGAAGAGGTTCATAACAGTTCATGTAAAAACAATGTATGATGAAATCTTAACAGGTATCTACCGCAACACGTGCCCTTGTTCTCTGAAGGACTGGGTCAGTGCAATTCTGCTTCTCTACAAGATTTGAGCTGTGTTTTTGCAGTGTGTAAATTCAAATCCCAAATATTTTGTTTAAGAAAATATAATTTAGATAAATGTCTCCTGACAGAGATCCAGTGATCCAATGTACTGGATTTTAGCTTTGAGAAAGTCAGGTGAGTGTAAAACTGAAATTCACACACATACCTTCATTTCTAGAAAAAAAACTATCCATGCAAAAGATTGTCTTTTCTCCCTGCAATAATATCATATTATCAAATCTAACAAAAGATCTGATGTAACCAAGGAAATTTTTGTTACGAAGTCTCTAAGATCAGTCACTTTCTTATATCTAATACTGTCATCAAAAGAGATTTTTTGTAAGACAGCATGTTATCCTGAAAATCTTCCATCTTTTTGTAACTAGAATAATAAGTGAAACTTTCACTCGTACCGATAGCTTTACCGTGATCTGATGGATGGAAAGGAGGGATCAGGTGGATAAGCAAGACGTGTTATACAACTGAAATGCCCAAGTAATGAAGACGCAAATGTTAAATTACACTATAACTGCCTAAATCAAAGCTATTTTCTTTACAATATAAGAAAGGTTTAAGTGAATGTCAAATGTGAAAATAACTAGGCAGGAAAATTATTATTCAAAAATTGTGTGATAGCAGATTAAATCACATACCGTAGTTAAGAAGAAATTCATCCTCAGTAGGTTGTGTCCCAGTTGCCACCACTAACATTAAAGGTCTGAAAGCTGCGTTACATCTGGAGCTGAGACGTATAAAGGTGATAGGAGTATTTTCCCGTCTCCTGTAACTTACGGACATTTGAAAAACAGCCCTATTATTTGTACTTTCCAGAACACTGTGATTGTATCGTTTCTGCTGTTGTTTGCATCACACCGTACCTGAAGGCCAATAAAGCCCATGGGACTTCTGTCAAAGACCCACACACAAAGGAAGATTGTCCACAGAGTCGAGGCAGGACTTTATGCAGCATGACCCACGAGTGTGTGATATACACAAACCTGGGAAGGAAAATAAGCTATTTCTGCAGGGAAATTTAAAAGAGGACACTGGCCATGTGAAGAGAGAATGCTTCAGATTAGAAAAAGACATAAAAGAAATTGGGGTGAGAAAGGATGAAAAGGGAAAAGGTGCAAGGGAAACTGATGAAAAGACCTCAGCCAGGTGCATAAAGGGCCTGTAATACCTGATAGGAAAAACTAATTATGATGCATCGTTAGGCTGGACTGAAGCAGGTAGAAGCAAGAAGCTGCAAAGGAAGATGAAAATATTGGACTGTCCATCGTGATGAGGGACTTTGCTGCAGAACAGAGGAGCAGCTACAGGGGCTCCAGGAACAGAAAGAGATGGCAGTGCTTGGACCTGGCAGAGCTGGCACTCCAAGAACCGCTCCAGCTCTGCGTAGGATTGGGCAGAATTTTTTTTAAGTGAGGCACCTTTACCTTTCTGGTTATTGTATCAGCCTGTCAAAACCACCTCCTAACCTCCAAGGGGAGTCCCGGGCAGGTAAGACCCTACCAGAAGCATTAAGCTCCTGTTCAGCACCCTCACTTGGTCCAAGAAAAAACGTGGCTCAGATTTACTTCTGCTTCTCTCTGCCTTGCATATATACCTGTTACCTATTTATTTCATACCACCATAGAGGAGAAGAGATCGGTCTTTTTCGTTCTTATAAAATATTTTGAAAAGTCAGGTTTTCATTCTGATACAAAAAGAAAACAGTTTTCAAAACCCTGACATTTTTCACAAAACAGTTATGCAGGGAATTTTTGTCAGCCTGGAGCCTCTGAGCTGGAGAGAAAAGTGGTGTTTATCGGTTTTGTTGGGAAAAAAGAAGATGGCTTCAGGTGCAAGACAGAATTGGGTATCATTCCTGGAGGCCTGACTTGAATTTCATCTTGGGTAATTGGACATTTTCTGAAGAGTTTTTTTTTTCTTTTCATCAGAGCAGATCCTATTACAATGACACTTAGGAAAAAAAAAATCTGTCCAGGTCACTGCGTTTTGCAGGACTAATCATTACAAATCACCACCATCCCTACATCCAATAGACTATCCAGTCTATTTCTGAATACCTGCCACAGAGCCCAGTGCAATGCCATTGTAAATTCAACTCCTCCACAAAACAGTTTTCCTCTCTAACCTGCAGGGAAATAGCAGAATTGCCAGACAATCAAAATACAGGTTTTTGAAAAGGTCAAAGGATTCCAGCAAAATATTATATTTCATGTAGTGTACAAACCATGAAAATGTTGATATTTCATTATTGAGGAAAAAAATTGTAACAAAAACAGAATCTGACAACATTTATTTTTTTTCTGGATTTGGGACAAAGACTGCAGCAAAAATGGAAACAGGCAGCCAGCTAACATCATCTGAATATTGTTTTTTGGTTTATAGTCATTCTGTCTTATGTAAAAGCCTTTAAACAACCTGAACCTTTAGTTATCCGGCACAACTTACTCTTTGTTCCATGGCAGGGCTACCTCGTAAAGTCAATACACAGGGAAAAATGCAACTTGCTGTCCCAGATACCATTCAAGCACAAACCAACCCAATTAACTAACTTTTTTTTTTTTTTTTAATTGCCTTCATATTGCTGGGACACCAAGGCTACTAGGCTGACTTATTCTCGTGTAGCTCTCACCATAGCAGTAATGCACTCCACAAGGCATTGAGCCTGTTAATCAGAAGAGCTTTCAGAGCCTCCTTAGTTCTAACAGTTTTACTGCAGGTAAGTAAGCAGCTGAAACTGCGTAAGTTCAGGAGCTGCAGTAACTCAAATAGCCAATCTGGAGTAGGAGGAAATTGAATGCACAATTCTCGGCAGCTTTGTCTCGATGGAGAGAGTGGAATTATTCTGCAAGTATTACCATGTGCCAGAAGAAAGCATTACTTAGGACTGACTATCGTATGTCTAATTGCAGCGCTGAACCGAATAATTTGAAATGATAGCTATCTAAAGCCAAATTGTAAAGTGAATAGTGAACAAAGCAATAAATAATAAAATTACACGTACTATATGTGATTGCTCATTGAATCAGACTGCCAGTTGTAATAAAAGCCAAAAGTAACAATCAGCCTCATTACTTCACAAAAGAGGAAAAGCCATTAACTATTTCTAACTCCTGTTATCAACGTATATTATGAAAACAACATGGTAAATCTGCTTTTGATTAAACTGGACCTAACCTTAACCTTATTCCTTTCTTATTCCTAAGGGTGTTTTTTTTTTTCCTACTTTAAAGATGGCTTCATCACTGTATTGATTGTGCACGTAATTCTTTGGTCTCTCACAATACTGGCTGCTTTCACGTAGAAAACAAGCTGCAAAGCGCACCCAAAGGAAAGAGTAAAGGCACTGGGAAAGAGGAGTTTCACTTGGGGTCAGGGAAGGTGCTCTCAATTTGTTCTGGTAGATGAGACTGCATGTCTCCAGTGAGAGTCCCCCCAGGGACTTGGATGAGCTACAGATATTCAGCTGCTATTCGCAATATATATATATGTGTATAAATATATATATACATTCGCATGCATGTGTGTGCATACACATACGGAACCCAAATTCTATCTCAGTTTGAGGGTCGTGCTTCATTTGCTTTAGGTTTGAAAATACCCAATTCCGATGCCACAAAAAATAAATAGACCAGAGATACAGTTCTCACTTTGCAGCATGTGCAAATGGAATGCAAGTTTATTTAAGTCTTGCCAGTAAGGCAGCAGGGTAACTTGTAAGCAGATAATTTTGCATTTTGCTGTCTGAGGGTTTTTTCTGTGTAATTGTTAGTATGTGTGGCAACTGACATTCCAGGCACTGCAAGTTTATTCCTTTCCACTGTTACAAGCAATGTCAGAGAAGGTTCATATGTACCTTTTCCTGTTCTCACTGCATTATTTATCAAATGAATATGAAATCAAAATGTTGATGCACAGAACAATATGTTAAACACCCTAATGTGCGGTGCCAGCTTAACCTTGTCATCCTACCACCATGGGTCAAAGTTCAGTTTCCTATTGTTTTAACCAGTATTTACCAGTTTTTGTTGCCCTGTTCTATTCTCTTTTTTTAAAATTTCCCATCTATTTTTTTTTCCCTACCCTTCATGTTCAGCACAAAAACTATCCACATGAGCCCTTGGTCGTACATTTTATTTTATAGCTGATGACAACCATACCCAAGAGATTTCAGCACATAGGCACCTGCTCCCAAAAAACCTAGAGGCAGGTTGAATCTATAATTTACTTCTAACCTTGCCTGAATACTGTGTTTTTAATGAAGTGCTTTCTCTAACTCCCTAATATTTATCTACCTGTTTCTTGACATCTTGTATCTACTACTGACTTGGTTTCACATTCAGGTTACTTTCGGAGCAGGTCAGTGCCGATTACCTGTCAGGACTAGGATAACAAGGTTACAAGGACTTAATGGACACTGAACAAACAACGTTCTCACAACACTAAGCATACCCTACGACCAGGCATTTCAAAATCGTCTAAGGGAATTAGGTTCTCATATCACATCGATATACAGCAGGATTCAGTGGATGAATCTGTTTAAAAACCTATCCCAATCTTGAAGCATGGGTTCAGCGACCCAGATTTCTCTACTGGTTGTTGCACAATCCCTCTTTCTCATCTGACTGTGCTTTATGGATTCCTTGTACCATCAAAGTGAAAACGCATGAGGACCAGAGCCTCGGTGCTATACATCTTGGGCAGAAACAGGAAGGAATTGCTGTCCCAAAGATTACATTGCAGGTAGCAGCTGCATTCAAAGCACTGCAAGAGGGCAAGGAAAACGCGTGAGAGTTGATCATCATTATAAACAATTATTTCAGGTGATTTGCCTAGTAATGCCATGTGTTTGGGGGGCTTCGAGGCAAATTAAGAATTAGGAGGAGAAAAAATACCCGCTATATATTTCTCTGCAAAGTATATACCTATTCCCCACTGCATCTGTTAGTTTTAGCCCAAAGTTACTTCCTCCAAATAGAAGGTA
Organism: Vanellus vanellus; assembly: GCF_965231255.1. Lineage (NCBI taxonomy): Eukaryota > Metazoa > Chordata > Aves > Charadriiformes > Charadriidae > Vanellus > Vanellus vanellus. The sequence goes on from NC_138905.1 coordinate 187,431,713, forward strand.
GTAAAAGCATAAACTTTCCCAATTTACAGATATTTTTCCCTTCTCTCCAAACATAGAATGAGTGAATTATCACTATCATGTAACTCAGTTTCTGTTGTCTTACAGAGCTAAATTTGGGTTGTTTGGTTTTGTCCCTTTCTGTGCTAATGCAAATAAGCTTTAATTTGCTCCGTAGTGCTTGGATAACTGCACACCAAAGACTACCTGACACCATGTCATTGGAGTCCAGACAATACTGAGAAGTTCAGCTAATACTGCTGTTATCTTCACGAGGTGAACCCATTCCTCTTTACATCCCAGGCCTCAGTGAGATCTAATTATTATTGGCATAAATTTTGCCTGTGAAATCCCAAGATGCATGTCATTTAAAATTGCCAGTGCCACAAAAAGGCACTGACAAAAAGGAAATTAGGATAAACCAATTAGAACTGAATGTTAGATCTCAAATTATTTGGGAGAAGGAACAAAGAAAGCTTTGATCATGTATTGCTTTGATAGGGACCTAAGGACAGATATGGGCTCAGCTTGGACACATTAGCGCTATGCCAGTGGCTTTTATGGAGCTATGTTCATTGACACCAGTTAAGGAGCTGCTACTACATACTTCCTAACCCAAATTTTAGGTATATTTGCATTTTAGATGTTTTTAAATGTGCTGCTGCCCGTGTATGCTAAAGGCAGTCCTTTCATCATCTGACTACAGATAAAAGCAAACAAATACAGGAAAAAAATAGCTACATACAAATGGCCTTAGAAAACATGGATAGAAAAATCCAAGGGGAATTGATTGCACTAGCCAGGTTTCAAAATAATTCATTAAACAGCTACCACTTGTCCTGTCACTGAGTCTGGAAATGGATAATGTTCTAAATGCGTCTGCTTTCATCGCATATTCTCCCGCTATCACAGTTGGTAACATTAGCTGTGCACAGGAAGCATTTTACAGTCTCTCATAGCTATCTTATCAATACCACCACAAAACTGAGGAAATAAATGAGGAAAAAAATAATCACAACAGTCTACAGTTATAGTTGAAAGCGTAATGCTTCTGTCTAGCAGACAAAAATACTTGCCCTATAATCCTACATGACTGTGGAAAACAGAGCTTTAATAATCAGGTTGAGACTTGCCATTTAAGTTTACAGCAGAAAGTCTGTCATATTCGTTGTTAACATTCTGAATAATCCTTAAAAACAGTAATCTGTTTATCATTTATCTTTTAATATAGCATTATTATTTCAGGAAAGCATGCAACGAGGCTGAAATGGCCTTATTCCAACAACAACAACAAAATCAATCCCTTTCTACAAATTTGATATAGGCAGGCTGTGTACTATCTGAAAAAGTTCACTGAACCATGAAGACTGGCATTTGCACCATAAAATTCAAGCTTTATTTGATGAAGTTATTGAACATTGCATTTACCTCAACTAAGGTTTAAAGCAATCATACATATTTTTACTGTCCTCTCAAGAAGGAAGCTTTGAATATGAAGCAAATCTGATTGCTACTTCTGGGAATTTCAAAGGGATCTGAGGATCTGAGGAGGGACACAGAAAAGATGCATGGTGTTTAATGAAAAATATCTGCTCAGTTCAATTATGATACTAGAGGCTCAGCACAATGCAAAAAAAAGGAGGCTACGAAAAAGATAAAAAAAGCATAGTGCAATAATAACATGAAAGAATTTTGTTCTCTAGCTTTCTGATTAAAAGTGTATTTTCATGTCAACTTTAGGAGAAATTATGTACAAAGCCTGTGTGTAACGGAGTCTGTTTTAATTTGTCAAAGGTTTACATTGTATAACTCAATCACATTAATTGCAAAGATTGCCTCCTCTATTGTTTCACTCTTCTCTTGAAAGGCAAACAAGGAGAATCCAGCTCCTGTAGTACCACCAGGTGTGACAAGTTGTTTTCTTTAGACCAACACCTGGCCATCAAAATTTAGTGGTAACTAGCTTAAATGGGAGCTTGCTTGAGTACAATGTTTTTATTATTGTTAGTGTCAGTCGAAACATTGGAGGCATCGGTTTAGGGACCACCTTCAGAAGCTCAAGAGACACATCTTCCTCATGTGGCCACTTGACATTGACACCAACCTGACTGAGAGAGCAGGTGAGTGGTTTAGAGATGATATTCCCCTGCATCAAGCAGAGTGTCATATAAAAGACTCGTCTCTCAGATGGTTACAAATAAGCTTATATTAATCAAGTCTCGCATAGGTTTAAATTCAAGACAGTACATCAGGGCACAACAAGGTCAACGTGCCTTCCAACACCCTGCTCAACTGCAAATTAAGCATATTTAGACAGAACATGCCTAACACTCTCTGACAGCATTGAACAAACATCACCGGTTCTGTGGCAACCTTTTATTCAATAATCTGGTCATTTTAACAATCTCGCAGAAGCCTAGTTTTAATTTGCTGCTCAGCCAGAGAAGATTCTGAATTACTTATTTCTTCTCCCTTCTACAAGAGCGTCCTAACCACGAAGGAGGCTGAGAAGGGCTGGGACAACTTGCCTTTCCCTTCTCCCACAATGTATGTAAGAAGGATTCCAGAGATCTAAATTGAGTAAAGCATAAAAGGAGAGTGAAACTCTAGTACAGAGGCAAGAGACATGGAATAGATAGGAACTCCTTGTCTCCACTTCCTTTAATTTGCTGTATTAGAGAAAAAACTGGACTTTTCAGCAGAGCCCAGAACTCAAGACTCCCCCTCCATACTCAAAACACTTAAGTGTTACTTTAGTACTAGTGAGATTGCAGCACCCGAGTTAATAGCTGGGCCTCCGGCAATTATCACAATATCACAGTGATAATAATTAATTACACAGCAATGAATTTTAATTTTACTGGTGACAGAAGATCTTTGGAAGTGATTTTTATGAACAGAAAAGGTAAGGAACAAATGAGGATTTTGGTAGTTTGGTAGTCCTCAGAGTTGAACAGTTCACTAGAAGCCATCATAGTCCTGAAAAGGCTTTCACAGACAATCTGCTTCTGTGGTAGCAATCCAGAAAAGCCTCTTACTCAGATGCTTTGTCCACTCTGCTGAGAAAAAGAGGACTGAGCCTGAAGGTCCACCTTATTGTCTGCACTGCTTCACTGTTAGTCACTCCTTAGCGCTGCACCTCAACAACTAACTCCAAGAGGAATTTTCTACTAAGAGGCTTAGTCCTAAGTAGGATTGACAGGAACTGGTCAATGACACTTGACTTCTGGGACAGAATTCAGTCCCTGACCCTCTTTTGTGCCTGTTGATGTACACAAGAAGTACCCATCAGTGACAGTGAGCACAGGGTCCTGTGTCCCTGGGGAAGTGCAGCGGTGGGAACTTTCCACCACGTGAGTGAGGGAGTGTGAATGAGCAGACTCCAGAGAACTAACAAGAACGAACTAGGTGGCAGAAGGAGGTTCAATACAAAAATCAGTAAGTAAATAAATAGAGCTGCCTGGAAACAAAGCTGTACATTTTGTGGGCTACACTGTAAAGCATCAGACATGTATCACACCCTCCCCCAGATCCAATACATTGAATAAAGTGTTCCTTCTAGCTCTGATCACTGAGTAATCAGCTGACAGAAGCAAGCAAACAGTGATACAGCTCATGACCAGTACTTTGGGACTCTGAGCTAATTTTTTACCTTGAGAGCTTGCAGAATATGATGATGTGTGTCCCCCCGCAAAAAAAAAAAAAAAAAAAAAAAAAAAGTTTGTTTTCTAACTGCAGCCAGTTGGAAAAACAGTGCTTTGATGTTGCTGTCCCACCATGAATTTAAAGGATATGGATAATTTACAACCTTGATTAACAATCTCAGAGCTGCAATAGCTCATCCTCTTCACATCCCATCCTTTTTATTGAATGTGCTTAAGTATTCATGAACACATGATGGTAATCTTGTTAACACTATGAAAAGCAATGACATCCTCATTATAAACTGCTTGAAAATGCTCATGATCCTTTCACCAGAATGAGCTTTGTACAATTAGAAGCCTGAAAACCTCACAGGTGCACAACACACAAGGTGATAAAATTGTAATTGTAAGATACAATGGCATTGTAATGTTCAAGACAGTAGATTTTGCAGCTACAGACAGAGGGCAGGACACATTAGTGTTCATTGTAATACTAATTTCTCTTAGGTGCAGTGTAACTGCGTCTTGCTCGCATATTTGGGCTGAAAACAATCACTGATTAGGGGCAAGTAGGTATTTCCATCCAAATTTGACAGACTGGAGCTATTTAAGGCTCCTTGCCTTTCTCATGGTGATAAAAGTTTTGCTTTCCAGGATCAAAAAGGACTTTGGGATGTTTGACCATGATCTCTTTTGGTTTCTCCAGAGCCATATTATACCATTTACGATCCTTTTCTCTTTTTTTTATTGGTTAACGGTTTCCTATGGAAATGCGCGTGGTGGGTATTTTGTTACGGGAATGGCTTTTTGGCTACGGTCAACAGGATGTTGAAGTGGAGCTGATGTCCTGTTGGCCCTCCTACTTAACTCTTGTATAGTTAGTCTTGGAGTTTCCAAATATTTTCCTTTAATTTTCCTTCTTTTCATGTTCTTTTCATGCATCAGATCTTTGTATTGCTGGATATTGAGAAGCAGGAGAGGCTGAAGATGTGTAGTAAAATTTGCCACATTTCCTGTGCCCACAACTCAAGTCAACCAGAGGCTGGTCCTTAAATACACACACGTGTGCTGTCACGCGCACACACGCAGATGCATAGGAAGACAGACACAGAAGGCAGGGAGTAGATTTTAAGAAACACTGAACCCAGACAAAGTGGTTGGTTTGACATTTTGTGATGCAAGTGAAGCTCTGAGATTTGAATCCCATTTATCATTTTGGCCTTTCAAGAACTGATAGGGAAGGAGAGAATTTCAGCTACAGTTCAGCATTTCCACTTAGCCAGCTAATCAAGCCACCGTTAAGTGGGATAAGTGGCAATGAAGGAAGAAAAGGTACAGCAGATGTGTCACACTCAGCCTGGAAGAGTCATATTTGACTTAAATACCTTCACTGCCCCGATGTGAAAAGGGACAGTTAGCAAAAGATTTCATTTACCTCACCGGGGACTTTCTGTTTAACAATCTCTGCAGGCAAACCAAATGAGACAGAGCGATATAAAAAATGTGGTCTTTTAGAAAACTGGATCTCCTTCTCTGCTGTCAAAGAAACCTGCATAAGCATAAACACTTCTGGAAAAAGGTCGGGATGTGGCAAACACTTCTGCAAACATGTTGCATATTGCATTTTTTTGGCACTTAGCCTGCCCAGACGTACATGAGCATGTAAAGCAGTGCAGAATTCGGCCCAGCACTTCCAGTAATAGCAGTAGACTTTGCATTCAGGAAAGCTTTTAAGTGCACGTTTAAGGTTAAGTGTGGGATTCGTCACCCTTCCTCAGCCTGGAAGTCATTTCTAGCAATGTTTGGGTGCATCTCTGCCAATTTAATCCACTGAAGCTGGGCACATTTTTCTTCTTGTGAATGAACTATTCATATCCCCAAAAAGCAATTTCATCCATTCCAAAACAATTTATGAATTCAACATTAATTTGACAGTTTCAGCTGGGAAGGCTTTCTCAAACTTAGGCTGGCATAAAAAAAATACCTAAAAGAGCCACTTCTTTCCTCCAGTTGTCATAACCCAGATACAGAAAAAGTGGAGTTCTTAAAATGGACTCAACCCCCCAGCTTCTACCTCTAAAGAAAGGTTCCTAAACAGCACAGGGTAAATTATCTAAAATTATGGGCTCAATATCTCTTCTTGATACTGCTCAGCTTTGCATTAACTGCTCATGAAATTCCCTGGAACAGGGGCTGGAAGCCAGGTGTCAGATCTTTTGCTGGCTCAAAGAAGCTGCCGAGTGGTCTGCTGCAAACCAACATCCAAAGAAGGAAATTAAAAAAGAAGACTGAATGCTTCAGTGTACCACTACCCTCGTTACTAAAATTGGCCTTCCTAAATATGTAGATGTTTCACGCCTTCTGTCAGGACCATCTCCAAATAGCGTAATTGAATTCTGTTATCTCCTTTGTTTCTCACATCTGTCGTCTTCTTCAGTTATTTATTTATATTCTTTTTATCCACATTGGTAAGCTTGGATTCTAAAGCAAACTCTGCTGACATTGACCCTTGAGAGGGGGGTCCATTTAATCAAACAGAATTAAACACAAAGTGCAAATCTGGAGTAAGATCAGTAGTTTGCCAAGGTAGTAACGGACGCGTAGATAATTGTCCGACGTTGTTATTAGCCATTAAAAGGCTGCCTACTTCACTCCTGAGGTACCTGCCTTAATGGTCACTAATTGATTTACATAGCTAAGGTCTTTCCAGAAGGATCATCTGGATTTACTGTCCTCAGTCGGCAAATACTGATACAGAGTGGTTCCATTAGGAAACCAACAAAATATTCTGAGTGTGAAGCTGGAATGCAATGCATAATAATTAGAGCAAGTCACAGGGGAGAGAACTTGTATTTAACATGTCTTTACCAGAACAGCAGATATTAATATATTTGAGTAACTATTTTATAAGAAAGCTTTTCTAGTGATTTGTTGGTTGGTTTGGGGGCTTGGTTGTTTTGTGTTTTTTTTTTCCAAAATTTTAACTTAACATGGAAGAACTGAGGCTCCCGGAGAAAAGAGTTGAAGACATAAAAATGTCTCTCTGACAAGTACTGGAGAAGGAAATATTTCCTCTGAGCTAATTCAGGGTCACATTATGCCAAGCACCCACAGCAGCTGCTGTGGAGAAAACCCCCCATTAACAGGAGGTGCCGTGTCCAGAGCAGAACCTTTTCTAACCACCAGTTAGCATTAGCCCTAAGATCTTTTGTAGCAGCCACACCTCATCTCAGGCTTAAAGTCAGACCACACAGGATGATTCATTCGCTGAAAGTCTGTTAAAAAGAAAGTGTGGGTTTATGAATAAGTCTATCCACTGACTTTTGTCTCTTGCTCTTTAAATCAAGCATCTTTTTCTATGCAAATTTGGAGTCGAAGGCAGGATGCATTTCAGATGTAATAAAGCCAGCAGGCCCAGGCTCAAGAAGTTTCTCAGGTGAAGAAACCAAATCTGCTTATACAAAGAAAAAAGTCTTATCCTGTAGTGTCAGAGTAATATGTTCTTCAAGTCCTGACCATTATGCATTCCATTTATACCACTTCTTTAATCAAAGCTGAACCTGGTGAATTGCAAATAAGAACGAAAACATTAAATGTGAAAGGCCAACTCGCTCATCTATATTTTTTGTCAAAATGACAGTTTTAAAATTACATAGGTAAAATACTTCACTAAATAGGGTTATAAATGTGTAATTCATCATGGCAGAACATTTTTATGCGTTTTAAAACTACTCTTTTATTTTAAGAGGTGAGGACGCAAAATGGTAGGCTCATTCTTCATCTTTTCATTTTGCAGTTTATTTTTGACATGGCAAAGATGCAGTACGGTTGGAAAAGCTCTTGGAATGGTATTCGTACCCTTCTTTTTCTAAGTTGTTGTTTACCAGAGAGCATAATTCAAAGGTGAAGGTAAGATCCTACCCTGTATGTACATACACACCACAAGCCCTTTACTAGATAAAATCCTCATTGCTTCACAAAGGCCACATATTGTTAAAATAGGGACACTCTTTCCCCCCCCCCCCAATCCTCTCGTAAGGTACTGAGTAGCTGAAGAAGGAGAATCAGATTTCTTATCCCACTATTTATGGGAATTCCTGAGTAATCGGTTTGCAGCATAGTGTCAGGTGTACGGTTCCCCGGTGGCCATGGATTTGTTACCCCGTTAAACACGAATCACTGGCAAAACTAAAGGGAAAAGCTAAACATTAAAGCTGAAGAAATAAGGCAAATGCTTTACTAGAAATTCCCATTGCTTCACTGTAATTTGCCTGAAATCCTTGTTCTTCATTTCAAGTGTGAATTCACATACTGAGATTGCAACAAAGGATTAAGATAAAACTCCTGGCACGGAGTCGGGGAGGAATAACATCTTTGCAAGGTCATATAGAGAAGAAGATCACTGCATCCAGGTAGTCTGCTGCATACGATGTTTTTGAGAGGCTGGCAAGAACAGAGCTTGAGGCAGGATGAGGAACTGTCACAGAGAGAAAGAAAGAAGAAAGGAAAATGTGATTCGACTCCTGTTACATCCTGGGTAGATTGTCTCCAAACTCCACATTGGGACTGGGTCAGCCACAAAGACACTGACCCAGAATGATGCACCTCAGGTCTAATACTAACCCCAGTGCCTCGTGGGTCGTGGTTCAGAGCATTTCACCCATGTGATCGTGAACAACTGTCAAGGAAGCAATTTCTTCCTCCCATTAATTTCCCTGGGTGTGAGATTGAGGCCACCATGGAGACCTGAGCAATAAAGTTAACCAACTGCTGCACTTTGATATCATGAGTTTTTGCTGCATATTCAGGTCCCCAGATGTCCCCACTCCCAGAGGGCATTCACAAAACAATTCCCAGGTACAGGACGACTCTGAATCTTCATGCCCCATGTCACGACTGTTAGAGGAAGATGATCTCAGTGTTGTTTCTGTGAACCCTTTGCGGGAAGGCATGATGGCCAGGTCTTTGAAGAACCTACTTCCACTCCTCACCCACCCAATAGTTTGCTGGTGACCATGCTCTTTGCCTCAGTTTCCCCTTAGTCTGGATTTGATCTCACGAGTGGTTTCCATTTCTCTGTGGAAACAACCGTAGGCTGGACAGGCAATCTCAGGTGGGCAGGATTCTCACTGTAGGCAGCAAGAGTTTTCAAAGTAAATGGGTTGACATCACATGTTTTATTATGAAAGGAAAACAAAAAAAAATTTGTGTGTTTTCTGATGCTTTTTTACTTACCTCTGGTAAAAAAGCAAAACAAGCTGCAACGAGGGAGTTGCATAAACCCATAATTTGGCAGCCAATTAGTCTTTGATTTAGACAGTAGCTTTTTGAATATTTTTTTTAATGTGATTCCTTGCAGCTGAGAAATTTACATTTTAAAAACTGCTTAATGCCAAGGCAGTAGTGGAATCCCACATTTGTCAAAGAAGTAAACTGAGATGAAATCCAGTCCTTGTTAACATCCTAGGCTGGGACAGCTTTAAGAGCAAATGAAGGAGAGGAGGGGACGAATTTTTCCTCTGCTGATAAGGGGCTTGTTGAGACAAGCAGGGCAGCCGGATTCCTTGTTGCCTCTTTGCCCCGGATAGGATGGGACACACACAGAAGTGCACAGCAAAGAGAAACACCTCCCATACAGCTTACAGCAACTGCGCAAATTTGTCACCGAAGGCGGAGATAGGACAGTCTAGAGCAGAATGGAAAGGAGGACAGTGCGACTGTGACCTTCTCCTAGTGACTCTGTCCAGAGAGGCTGCAGATGAAGGTGTGACACTTGAGCTGTCTTTACCATGCCCAGAAAAATCAAAGTAGCCTCTAAATTGAAACAATACCAGAAACGAGTGCAGGCATCTCGTTTGCAGTCTGGCTACAGTCAGCTCTTTGGGCTGTGTATAGATCTAGCGGCAAGAACAAACTGCAGCTTCTTTCATAAATGCAGATGCTGGAGCTTGCTTCATTTTAAACACAGTCATGTCAGAACCACTCTGCTTTGTACTGAATACAAAAGGAGAGAAAAAATACTCCTGTTCGCTGTAATGAGACCACTTGCTGGAAGAAACATCAGCCTTGCTGAAACACAGGAGAATCACCATGCATGTTGAACCCTGCTAGAAATAACGGTTTCTGAGTACCCGAGGCTATCCAGAGCCAACAAAAGAATGTGGCAGCTTGTATACGGGTGTACAGTTTGGTGAAGAATGGAGTTAGGAGTTAGCTGGGTTATAGTGGACAAGGATTAGGCACTGATATCCCTTGAAAAGCTCACAAGGTACGTTTCTGCCTTCTTTTTCAGTTTCTTAACTGTTTTAAAGGCCTGACACTAGAACATTACCAAAGCTTGGTCTTGCTCAAGGCCAAAGTCATGGTTCCTCGCAACTGGGGCACACCTGGCCTTGTTTTCCGTGCCTGAAAATTAGGGGGAGGAAAAACAGAAGTCTTATGGACCTGGAGTTACTTGCCTTAATAATTCATCTGTCAGCTGCTGTTCTTGCACAGCCCCTCTGTGGGATCAAGGGGGAAATCTGTGGTCCTTGAAGCCGCCTGGGTGGGGTTACCAGCAGCCCAGGCTTGAGGCAACTCCTGTTGGGGTGTGTGAGTGATATCTTGCAGGCTGGGCATGGGAACCACAGATCAACTCCCACTCTGGTACAGCAAGTTCAGCAAAGGCTGCCACGATGGTTGGGGCTGGAGCACTTGCCCTTTGAGGAGAAGCCAAGGGAGCACGGAGGAGATAGGGCATCAGGGGGACCACACAGCAGACCCCAGCACTTTTGAGGACGGCAGCGAGAAGGTGGAGACAGGCTGTTCACAGCAGTGCATGTCAGGAGAGCAATACTTTCTGAGCAGGTATGAGGAAAGCATTTTTCATTCTCAGGCAAATAAGGCAGCAGAGCAGGTTGCCCACTGCTGGTTTTCAAGACCCAGCTACATAGAGCCCTGTAGAACCTAGTGTGTTGGACTAGAGACCTTCTGAGGTGCCTCCCAATTGGAATGATTTTATAACCTACCCACCAAATTCTAGAAGGATTTGCTTTGTAGTGATTTAGGAAGCAGAGGGTAGCACCACAAAAATGCTAATAGCTGTGCAATAGAGCTATCAGCCAGGGTTGGGTTTTTTTCAGATTCCTTCACTAAGACGTCATGGGATTCACCTCAACTAGCAGTGAGACCATCAAAGATTTCCAGTCTCATCCAGCTCTGTGGCCCCCCTCCATAGTCAGGGATAAGAGTGGGAAATTCATCTTATCATAAGACAGCATCTGAAATGGGGGAATGGATAGGCACTATCATTTTGGAGGTGACGATGTCTCTTTTTTAGAGAGAGAATGTTCAGACGAATAGCTTGAGCATGTATCTTTTACACAGCTAAAGCCGAAAGGGATGAGTCCTATCCTAAATCTGAGGGAGATGCTGGCTAATCTCATACTTGCATTTAATCAGGGTACTGAACTGGCTCTGACAGGAATGGCAGGAGCTCAGAGCCACTCTGAGACAGGGACGGTGTTTGCTAGAAGTTTAAAAAGCAGAACATGGGAGAGCATGACTCCTGCTATGATCCCCTCCAGCAACTGTGCACAGAGCAACGCCCTGGTTAAGCTCCCAGAATTAGGCACGGGAACGTCTACACGACAAGCGAAGAGAGAGCTAGAGAATGCAATTTCAGTGAATTGGCTGGGATGGGATTTGCAGGATTAGCACAGCAGGTATAACTAATTGCGTTTATCCTGCCCGAGCAGCAGGCATCAGTGTAATGTGCCTGGAGTTGTTGTGCACTCTATGTTTCTCATCCAGGTTTCCCCAATCCATCCTACACACACATCCCTCAGGGAATCTGTCTGCTCTAGGTGTAATACGCTGGTCTAATCTCTGCTCTCCTTCTGCCAGATGATGCAGCTCAGGCCCCACTGGAGTCTCCTGTAGCTTCATGAGCTTCCAGAGGTATAGGAGGGGATGAATTATGTCTGCTCAGTTCTGTTTAAGCATATAAATCAATTTCTTCAGAGTTCTTATGTTGACCATTTAGGACCAATCCGAAAGAGGGCTGTTAGGTGTCTTCAAGAAGTAGGATGTGGACTTTAGGGTGCAAAACCAAAACCTTTGCTCAGATGTTCCTGGTCCCAAGAGTACCCCCGTGCTTTTTTACATCAAACCTCCCTCAGTGCCTAAAGATCTTCTGGGTGCGCACAGATACTACTTCAGTTCTGACAGCACTGATGAGGTCCATCTCATGCCCAAACCCAATTAGCATTCAGAAACCTACTCTAACTCCCCTTCAGTTTCATGTTTTTCACCTAACACACCTACACAACCAGGGCCTTTATCAAACACCGTGGTTTTCACAGCTTGCTTTGAAAAGTCAGCCAGAAGAGGAGGTTTCTGTGTCCGCCTTTGCTCAGTACTGACAGCAGGCCCAGCTCACACAGGGGACCCACACTCCATCCCCTCCAATGCCTGAGGGGGTTGCAGACTACAACTGCCTCCCTCCTTTCAGAGCCTGAAAAAACAGGCTTTTATGCTCAGGCGGTTGGCTGCTTTTAGTCCTCAACCTCTTGCTGAAGGTTTTCTGCTGCACAGGAAATTGTTAACTTTGTACATGCTGGGAGCACAAAGAAAGAGAGAGCAAGAAGCAGCCTGGCTCCATAGCCTGGCGTGCACCCACTGAGAAGAGCACCAGAAGGCACATCCCTCAGGGGATGCACTCATGTTTCTGCTCTGACCCCCATGATGTCTTTTCCGTGCACCATCAGCAGGACAAGTGGAAAGAGAGCTCCCACAGCCAAGCACCCCGCAGTCAGGTGTCTACAGTACCTCGGAGGAGCAGTGAGACGTGGATTGCGGTCTCCCCAGGGAAAGGTGGGAGCTGAGCATTGACTGTTGCTTCTTGGGTGACTGCACCGGGCTGTTGCATAAGAGGGTGACACGGTCTCAACAGTGTATCTGGATTTACAAAAAAAAAAAAAAAGAAAAAAAAAGAAAATGAGTGAGACCTGTATACCACTTCGGGAGAGAAAAGTAAAAACACTCTGAGTAAAATATCAAGGTCTGGGTTCCAAGTAGATGTAGGCACCTGATGCTATAGTAGCATATTAGAGGGGAGAAGATTGATCCCTGTCCTCAGATTGTCTCTGTTGGCTGGTTCACAGTGCACTGCCTGCAGAGATAATAGCTCAGGTCCTGGGATCAACATCACCACCCAACCCTTTGAAAGCTAATTTACCCAGACAAATCATCACAGGAACTGTGGCCACTCTGCTGCTGCTTTGGAGCTAGCCCAGGTCTCTCCAGCTGGAACTATACCTGCACCGTGTAGGCATACTCCTTCCTGACAAATAAGTTTGGTGTGGGTTTGTTAGGATGGATATTCAAGACAGCTAGGCTGAAAACTGTTGCTCCATGAAAAACAGTTTTCATTGATTTGAGGGGAGCCAAGCCCACTTTCCTGATTTCTCCCACTAGTGAGAACACAGGCATCCAAAAATGAAAACAGTGTTACGTGGCGATCACTTTCTTTGCACCCCTTTCTACTCACATCTGTAAATGTATTTAAAATGGTTCGCAGAGACCAAAAAAATTTACGGGTTTGTGATGTCAGACTGAAAGCATCACAGGAGTGAAAAGTATCCCTGTCATATATTTTTAAAGCAAGAGACATTTCTCTATTTTTGCCTTTTAAGTATTCTTCTATGTTAGAATATTTTTTTATGACCACTGAAACTCTGACTGGAAATTGTTTTTAGAACTGTGTTCCTATTCCTTTATGTTTTGATTCCCTTTTTATTAATAGATTTAATAGGTTCTTACTTTCTAGTATATTTCTGCTTGTAATTTGAAAAGATGAAACAAAGATTTTAAATTAAAGTCCTTTTTATTTAGCAAGTAATTTTTATTTTTGTACTATATTTTACGTATAGAAGGCTTAAGAAAAAATAAATGAAAATAGTTTTGCAAGGACCACAGAACATTAAAGCCTTTGTTTTTTTCCATAAATAGCCCAAATCTGCCACCTACTGATATAAAGTAGAATTTAATGGAATCCACCATTTCGATTTTTCTCTGGAAAAATCTTGCTTACTTTCCAGCTATGCAAAACCAGTGCCATCTAGTGGCTATTTCTAAGACTACTCAGGCAAAAAAAAAAAGTCAAATATTTATCAAAATATGTATTGCTGCTGGCTGCACAACAAGCTACTTAGCCATTTTGGAATAGATTCAATAGGCTTAGTGTCCTGCGACTCCATATAAATCTTTGCAGCTGTCCTCTGTGGTGACATATATACCTGTGTGTTCATCTGTAGTTTATTTTAACAGCAACAAAAAACAAGACACTGTGCAAATTGCTTTTCAGGTTAAATGCACCCTTCATTCTTGCTTATTTTATACGTTTGGTTTGTTTCTATTTTTATCTGTCCCTTATTGGATCATCTAAACTTTCAGGGATTTTGAAAGGCTAAAAAAATATTGATTGTGTTAAGCTTGTTTAAAAGAAGGGAGACCTAGCTCTTTTTTTACAAAAGAAAATATAATTTGTGAAGTCAAATGATCTGTGCTTTGTAGTAGGCCACAATAACAAACAAAAGACATAGAAATTATCTACAGTTTTGCTCAGTTTCATGTTTCTTCCACCATTTGATGAGTACTGCTTCCTCATCACAAATTCATCCTGTCGAGCTCAGTAAACATGACGAGAGTGATTTTTATTTACACAGAAGTCATACGCTTTCAGATGCATTGTTAAAAACTGGGTAAAGGGTATCGCTGTAGACAAGGACTGCCCCTGGGACTTGATGCCTAAGTACCCGAAGAATCAGCTCGTCAGTCACTGGGATTTTCAGATATTCACCTTCAAAATTGCTTTTAACATTTAGGCCATCTTGCTTAAGGGCAAACAAATTCAGATTCAGGTCTGACGATACAGGTCTTTGAAATGTACTTCGGTAATGCTTCCTCGTGGAATCAAATTTGACAACAGCCTTCTATACATGTGTTGGTTTAGAGGCGTATGAAGAATCCACATTACTCCGCAGTGTGCCTCTGATCAGAAAGAGAGGCTTACTATTCTCAAAAGGATGGTGTGAGCTCTGTTCTACATTCAAGACAAGAGAGGACCCTTCTTCACTGGGTTCATCCTCCTTAGCTTTAGGCTTGCAAAGAGCCAGATGCTCACATCTGATCTGACCACCTGAGGGTTCTCCTTATAGCTAAGAAAATAAACAGGTAGGTTTTGAGGCATTGTTCTTTTACAATTTAGGTGATGATACCTTCTACTTCAAGGTGAAGTGAATTGAGCCACAAAGGTGTTTACTACATTCCAACAAGAAAGTGTAGAGGAAGTAGCTCAGAGGTAAACATCTCTAGACACTTACAACCAATCAGGTGAAACTCTGTTTTTGGATAGAATTGGGCATAGACCTAATTGTTGTCAGGAAACAACGATATTAATTTTGCTCTTAACAAGTTCTCATTAGTCTTGGCTAGTTCCACTACTTTCCAAAATCTTTCCGTATGTACGTGGGGGACTGGTGTCCCTGGGGACAATTCCTTCGAGATAAACACTCCATTTAGATGCTAGACAGAAAATCTGGAGTCTCTATTTTGGGAATCGGTTTATCTGGATACAGAAGTTATAAAACATGATATGTCCTTCAGTAGGAATCACCCAACATGTTATATGTCCCTTGGAGCTCAATGGGAAAGTCAGAGGCCTATTAAAAAAAAAAAAAAAAAAAAAGGCATTTTTATCTTACCATTAAAAATAACGTTCATGCAACATAAGGAAAAAATGCATCTTTAATTCCGTCACCAAGAAGAAAGACATTGCAAACTTATAGGGCCTGACAAAACTGTATGTCATTTAAATGAGTCCGATGCCTCAGTAACACAGATGGGGGTATGTGGGTCAAGAGATCATGTGGCCGTGTGCCTTCACTCCCATGGAAAGCCCATCAGCATTTGCAGAATCCAAGCTGCATATGCAAAAGCATTAGTTTGCTCTGCCTCAAGGCAGCAAAGGAAACCTTCCAAAGATGATCTTGGTAGAAAACAATTCTGCACGGAGCTCACATAGGGCAGGCAGCTGCAGTATCGGGAGGTGAGGACTCTTTTCATCCATCTTACGAATCCCATCCTAGGAAATACTTTCACTCTGAGTAACAGAAATTCACTTGAAATTTGTCATGCATTTGTTGACGCTAGTAACAACAGTGTCAGAGCCATTCAAAACACGGTCTCACAAAGGCACAGCCCATGGGCAAAACTATTCAGAATGAACTGGTGGAACATACTGCTCAAGAAATAGGAGAGGTGAACTACATCAGCAGTTTATAGTTTGAGGGGGAGGGATGTTTGCACATGTAATAGTAAGTAATACCAAAAACAGGAAGAAAAAAAAAACATTCATGGTCTGCATGCTTCAAATGCTCATAAACTGTTCCATCAGAAAGTTGTGGTCCAGAACACATGCCACTAAGTTAGACATCTGAGTGAGTTATGGTTGTGTCCAATATCCCTGGCATAAAAGGGAGATCTGACCGGACCTCCAAGCCTTCCAAAATGCTTGTCTGTTGCTATGAACAAGTAAAACAAGACACCCTTCCGATAGACCCCTTCCGGTAGCCAAGGCAATGCAGCTAGCTTCCAGCCTCTCTTCAGTGACCTTCTAGGACTGGCACTTTTTTAAATCTAATGTACCAACAAAAGCAGGTCTCTGCACAATTTTGGAGTGAAAACAGCCACAACCTGGGGGATATTAAACCCTACATCCTTGGAGAGCATCCCAGGCACTGTGGGCCACCAAGTGGTGAAAGCTGAGCACAAAGGATTGGCCTCCCTAATAATTGAAGTTGCACTATTGGAGGAGTAAAAATGCAAGTCTTCAGACCAGAAGAACAACCAATGAAGAGCCTGAGTCTCATCTGAGAGGGGGCATAAATCTGAGAAAAAATAGTGCTTTTTATCCCTCAGTACTTCCTCTCTTGCCAGCCACCACCAGCATCCTGTCTGATGCTCGGTCTCAGAGCTTCCACCACAGTCTTCCTGCATTTTCAAGCAGCAGCTGTCACATCTTCACCTGTGCCTCCCCCATGGCTGTGAAATGATACCCATAAACTTTAGCAAGACCTCTTTGCAGTTCATCTTCAAGATCTCCTCAAGCTTATCTCATTGCCTCTTTTTACTTCCCACCTGACCTTATCCACCTCCTTTCTCCTTTTTAGATACAAAAGTGTTTGGGGGAGGGCTGTCTTTCTGCTCTGTGCTTGTATTGCAGGCAGTATGTGTGAATCCAAGTCCCTGTGCAGGGCTCCCAGGAGGGGAGCATTTGATGAATCAGTAGATATAAAATTGTCATTCTGGGCATTATGGAAACATCAAGTTCATCCATATCTGTTGAATACTCTGAAATGAAAAGCAGGTTGGCACACAACCAAAGATGCAGATAGTCTTCTCTCAGAAATTGATGTTATCATCTCTCTTGTCTTCAAAGTAGTTTTGCATGAAATTGGGAGCATCAGCAATGGACTCCACACGATTTTGCTTGGGGCCAGCTTACAAAATAAAAAGGTGAAACATTACAAAGCCAAGCAAGTCAGAGTAAAGACAAATCATTCCTGTGGTGAGTAGCTCCTTTCAGAATCAAAATTCATTTGGAAGCATCTTAGCATTGAGTTTTCAGGGCCCCGTATTGACAAATGAGACTACCACCAGCAGACCCAGGGCAGGAGTTTTATAAATGTTCGCTGTTCCTTCTGTTTATTGAAGCTTTGCTCATGCATCTAAATGACAGAACTAGAACTTGCTTGCCATTTTAGGACATTGCTTCCTGCATTTCAAAAAATACTTCTACAGTGACCTTGATCAATCAGTTTGCCACTACTCAGTGCTTTTATCTAACAATAAGTATCGCAGAGAAAATGTAATGGCATTGAATCAGTGACAAAATTACCACTGCCTTGCAGTGACTTGGGATTTTTTCACACGCCTCTGCTAAAATCACCAAGGAAAGTCATACTGGCAAACAAAAGGGACTATGACTAATTCAGTGTCACCTAATCTTTTATTTTCCTGTGTTAGCATGTTGCACTGTTGCTACTTTGCCTGTGTCAATAGTTACTGGAAAACCCGCCTTTTCTAGTTTTCTTACCCAAAAAACTTATTAGCACATAAGGGAATACTTGAATGACACATGTACAAAATGTACTAAATGGGTAGTAAATGCAATTGGGTGTTTTGAAAGAAATTTGGCATGTCAAATATTTTTAACGGATTTTTTTTTTCCCCTGGTGTAATGCGTTAGGTGTTGTACAATTCATCACTTTCCATGATTCACTGAGCTTATATAATATCCATTTGCATAGCACTGCTTATTTGAATACCAGTTCCACCCCTGCAACAAAACCTGCAAATTTCAAAAACATTTGTTGTCACACTCATTTTTTATCAAATTCACCTGATATAAATAGGACTGTATGAAGACCATGGCAGCCTAACAGAAATATTTATGAGAACTAGTGATCACAAAATAATAGTTTAAGGTGTGTTGAATTTTAATTTTGCCAAATCTTACAACAGGTGAAGACATACAGCTGAGCTTACTTCAAAATGTTTAGTTCCAGCCACCTTCTTCACCAAGAGAAAGGTACAAAATTAATTTCTTTTGCTTTCCCTGCCAAAAAAACCCTGAAAGTCTTTTCCAAACATTTCTTAATTAAAATAGTGTCTTTTACATTCTCAGTTAAATCATAGCATAGTCAAAGTGTGTGTCCTTTAAGTCTGGATTATAATATAGAGTTCATAAGCCAAAAATATTACATTCCTGTCATAGTTTTAAACCTCAATGCAAAATTAATAGTGAAAGCACTGAAGGATCTCTGTTTTACCAGAAACCGAGATGATGGACTTGGATGTGATTTTATTAGATATCTTCAGCCAGCTTCTCTGCCATCTTCAGAAGAGGTAGGGAACTGCAACCTCCTTCTCACACCTCTCCAGTGCAGGTGTGGTCCAGCAAGAAGATGATGGAGGCCCCAAACAGAAAGCCGGTGCTCTCAGCTGCCACTGGTGGACTTCTGCTAGTTTATATGGTACATGCAACTGAAAGCCCACACAGACTATCACACTCAGAGAGATGTATAGTTTCCGAGACTTGAGTGGGTATCTCTGTTCAGCACTGATTCACAGCCTTCAGGTACGCCGGGCTATATGAATTTTTCCCCAGGATCTCTACTTCTGAGCATTTTTTGCATCTTCCTGATCCAGTGCTAAAATTCCGGAGAGAACTGGAAAAGCTCCCTGCAAAATTTGGACAATTCTATCTAAATCAGGACATTGCTAGGACCTCACACAGCTCAGACTCTGCTCCTTGGCAGGGAACCCCTGCACACCGCTTTCCAAGGATGAATAGGCCATTTCTCCCAATGCCTGTAAGAATCCTTGCGCTGGCAGAATTTGCTAAGAACTCTAAATTATGTCTGTAATATCAAACTAAAAAGGAACAGGAAGCACTCCTGACCCTGAGGTCAAGGACGAAGTTCATACTGCTTTGGATTATCCTCGTACAGGAGATCAGTCCTGCAGGGAAGCAGTAGGAGCAATCTAAGACAGAACCAAGGAGTAAACTAAGAAATGTGAATAATCGAGGTTCACTTCCTTAATTTGTTCTCAGGCACTCTTTAATATACCAGTTTAGACCCACCCCTAAAAGTTTTTCTTGTGCTTTTATCAAGCAAACATGGAGAAAGGACAAGCATCTTACCCAAATCAATTTCGGAGCCAAGTCGTATTCCCACTCAATTCAATTTGAATAAGTATGCCAGAAGTACATGTGTTTTTTTCGTATGTAGGACCAGCTTCAGAAGCGTTTTGAGGCACTCACAAGATCGGGGCTAGAACCCAAGTGTGAGATTGGCAGAATCTGTCTCCTTGCAGGTCCTGACGGGGTCATGGCATGTAATATGTGCTGAGACATCCAGAGCTGCCAAGGCTTGAGCAGCTCCACAGATTCTCACCAGCAGAAATTCACACAATACCAGATATAGGCAGAAGAAGAGAAGATCTAAATTGTAGATTTGAGTGCACGTGTCCCCTCTGTGAATCTGTCCCTGTGCTTTCACGTTGCAAGTACTGTAACAGTCTTCCCGCTCTGCCTATTAAGATCCCTAATTATATTAAAGCCTATCATCACTTATTCATGAAAGCATCTCTTTAGCACATCCAAAGTGACTGATCCCCAAGGTTAGAGTTACAATGACAGAGAGGGACGTGTGTGTTTTCAGAGAAGCACTCTTTAAATGAGTTTTCTTTTGTAACTTTTTCAGCAAGCAAGGTCAGTTCTATTGGTTTTGTTCAGCTGAAACTCCTTAGCACTAGAAAATTAGATTGTGTAATCTCTATACTTTGCCACCTGATCTCCAACCTGAGTACGCTACCTAGCTCCAGTGATTTTCTTTAATGAGGTGGAAATGTATATAACAGTTTTAAATATGCAGGCTAACATTTTCCTCCATCTGTAATTATGCAAATCGTTATATAGTTGTCTCTGCATGACAGAAGTAATAACATCTTATAGAGACCCTGTTAAAACTCACTGAAATTATCTACACAGATGGATATGATTTTACAGAAAATACAACACAGACACATTAATTAGTTACAAACCACCACTACCATCTCCTAACAAGCTATGTGACACGGGCCAAGACGTGTACTGTATAATGATATAATTTTGTTTTGTTTGCAGTAGATAACTGAAACACTCTCAAACAGTTAATAAGATCAAATGTAACAAGAAAAGTCACAAGCTGTTATTATTTTTCAAGGTTTAGGAGAAGTATCATATATATTTCACATATACTCTTGATTTTGAGACAAGCAGTACTGTATCTATCCATTAACATTCCCATTTTGCACCCATCCATAGCTCCTCAGCTGATGGCTACTAATCCAGGATTAAGGCACAGCCTCCTATTCAGGCACTGTGTCTGGCTGGGGCTACTTATACTTTCCAAGAGAAAGTAGAAAGAGAAGTAATGTTTTAAAGGTTCTTTAAGATGTGCAAGGAAGCATCCCAAGCTCCTGTGCACGTAGTATATTCATTAAAAAAAAAAAAAAAGTCACAACTGTTTTTAAAAAATCAAATTAATTTTAATCTAATGGCCACATTTTAGAAAGAATTTCATAGACATAAACATTTTTTTTATAAATGCTTATAAATTATAAATGAAATAGGTCCCATGAGCCCCACTTAGAGCTCACATGAAGTATGAATTGGTACCTCACACCTCTTCTAAATCTTGCTTCATCTTCAGGCAACTCATGGTCCTTCACAGGCTTTAGAAAAGTCCTAAAATAAAGTTCCCCGGTGTCACTGTGAAGGAAGAAGAGACCTGCAACAACCCCTTCCTGGCAGTGGAAGGAACAGCATCTTGCAAGGAGCAGGAACTCTTGCTGAAGGCAGAAAAACTATCCACAGGAGAACCTGCTCCTTTTCACCATACTTTCAGTAATTATTTTTACCCCTTTACCCTTTTCAGACTTGTTGGACAGCTTTTCCCATTAGGGGAGAGTACACTCACATGGGTTTCTGGAAAAAAGAGCGGTTGGCCTACGGTTCAGACCTTCCTGTGGCTCCATGTCCTATCTGTGCACTCTCTCCCCTGAGGTGGGGCCACAAAGAGGAGGCGTAGCTTCTTCGTTCGGGCCTTCAACTCATTTCTGTTATGAGAAGATAAAATCACAGATTCTCTCAGCGTGCCCCTTGACCCCCTGGCTCCTTTGTCTGTCATGAAGTTGCACAAGCTTTATTTGTTACCATACAACCCTACACATTTTAGATCTGCTTATTCCTCTACTTTTCCCGTTTTTTCCCATTTCAGGTTACCTCTTCCTGCACATACCTCTTCTAGCCCACCCCTTGCCAGACTAGTGAACTCTAAGGGTACTTAATTTCACAGCTGCCTCCAAAAGAAGAGCTATTTAAATGAATATGACATGCCTATCCATGCGACAAACATTCGCACAAGCACAAATACACATCAAGCATGTAAATGCCCTCAAAACGCATGCAAATAACTTCGACGTTGACTAAGTTTTACCTGCGCAGTTTTCACAGCCATTCAGCCAGCTCCAGGCCGTGAGGAAATCTGCACGCTTGGAAGGAGGGACGTGCTCATTGTATGCCCACCAATTCAATGGGAAGCATGAGCAGAGGATAGAGGTGGGACACTAATGTCTGGGGACAGGCTGTTTCTGAAGATGAGATGCAAGAAATCTCTGGAAAAGGAGAACGTCTGCACAGCAGGCGCTTGTCTTTCTCTCTGTAGCACATAACAGAGACTGAATATTCAGTGGATGAGAGTCTTCAACCTGAATCCCCTTGATCCCTAAATTAACCTGGCAACTGAATCAGCTTCTCTGATCCTACTAAAAAAAAAAAGCTAACTATTTTTGCAATTGCTAAGAGCACTTTCACTGGGGAAACAAGAGAGAAATGCATAATGTCACATACCTATACAAAGAAAACGTGCAGATATTTATCTCCAAATTATCTAATAGCCTCATTGTCCAGTCACATAGCTGTCCAGTCACACACACAAAAAATCATTGTGGAAAGAAAAGAGAGTTCTGTTCAGTTTTTAAGGCACAAAATTTCATGGGACAGGAAAATCGCTTCTCACAAAGATGTATTAAAGCTGCCCTTTGTGGAGTAAAGAAAAATCCCAGAGGTCAAGTAGAAGAGAATATGCCTCGAGCTTCAAGAAAAAAAAAAAAAAAACCACAAACTTAATGGAGATCTATTGGAGGATGCAGGAGTCTACTTCAGAGAGACAAAGGGTATAAAGAAAGAGCAGTCTTTATAATGAGAAACCTCTGCTCATTCTCTGAGTGTCACAGACTTTGCCATTGACACGCTATTCCTCTTCCTTCTCCTGTTCGTTCAGGCCAAGTCCATTGTGCTGCTGTTCACAGCTTTAATAGCTATCTGCTTTGGACATCATTAAAAGTGCTGTGGCTTCAGGCAGTAATAAGTCTCTGATCCGTTTATTAATGACAGCAATCCATAAACAAATAAGTTCCATTTTTCCTGGAGCCTTGCTGTGACTTAAAAAAGCATCTGAGGACCATTTCTGCTTTAAGTTTCTGATTGTGTCGAGTCCCATTAAGCCCCAGGAAAATAAAATTTGCGCATCGCGGTGGCTATTCAGTGGTTAATGGGTCCCCCACTGTTCATGAAAAGTCTTTCTATAAGTGCCCTCTTCACTGTAAAACTTACAGAGCTCCAAAGCTAGTGATGCAGCCAGCTGGAGTAACAGGCTCCTGAAAAGTGACAGATTTAGAGGAAGAAATAGTGTGCGGTTTGCTACAGGCAAGTTATTTTAATATAATGCAGCAATGACAGCTCTATATGTTTAATCATCAGGATCCTGATTTTCTCCTCAGCATTTGAATTTCACACGATTTAGGGATTTGGGTAGATGCTATTTTACATTCCCCCTCCCAGCTGTTGAGAGTACCTGCCAGGTTCGTGTTGGGAGCCATGTTTGGAAGTTTCCCAGCTATTTTAAACAAAAACCTAAATAACTGCATGCATGAGAGACAGGCGTCAAAGAGCAGCTTTCCAGGACATTTCACTGCTCTGGCATTTTCAGGATGGGTTTGACACATCAGTTGCACATTCTCATCCTTTCCTGTCCGATAAATCATTTTAATTCTTTCAAATATTTCTGTGATGCCTCTCAAATATATGCACACGTGTTTGTCTACATAACAGCTCCTATGAGCAAAGGGACATAAGAGTCCAGGGCTTCTGTTCTTGAGTTTCCCAGGGTTTATACTGCTAATCGCTGGACTTCATCATGATCTGTTATGCCAGATGTAATATGAGAGTACTATGGCTTGCCCACCAGTGTATGTATGTCTGTGGATGTCTGCGTGAAAGGCACATGCAGCGTCATGGAAAAAGGAAATTATAAAATTTCCTTACATTGATGTCACTAAACAGAAAGAAAACAAAGTGTGTTACAAAAAAAAAAAAAAAAGAAAAGAAAAAATCAGTGTAGCTTTCTCCTCCTGCAGTGCCCAGAACTAATTTTTGGTAAGTGAGAGTATCTCACTTCACTTCTTTTTGTGTTGTTTTGTCTCTGGCTCCAGCTAGACCAGCTGAATAGACCAAAAGCCATCTATGTTCCCTAATTAACATAGAATAAAACACTATGATACTTTAAAATCTCATATAAATACATCTTAAAATCCCAAATTCATGACTTTATGTCTCTGAGGCAGATCAGTAAGCAATCCACTCAAGCCAGAACAGTGGTAGTCTGCTTCTCATCTGGAGACACCTGGTGTCCAGGGACCAGTTCTCAGCATGGACCAATCAACCAGTATGACATGATCATTTATCTTCTCTGGATCAATCACACTCCAAGACAAGGATATTTCTTATTTCCTTTAGGTTGATTCTATAAATTCTTTGAGATGTAGCATTTCCAGGCAAGTGATGAAGCTCCCTGTTCTCAGTAAGCCCTATGTGTATCTTCTACCTGCCTCCCTGGTTTCAAGGGAACCAGTCCTTTATTTCTGTATCAATTCAGAACTCTCTTTAACCAATTCTTACACTTTTCCTCAGAAGCATCATCACAAAATCTTTATCCTCTCACGTCCTTCATAGAAAATAAATTATTATGATCAATCCTGGTGTCTTCCCTCTACATCCAATGCCAAAAGAGAAAAACAATGACCGAGAAGCCCTGCAGGTTACAAAACTGGGGTCCATATTTCCTGTCCTTAGACTTCTGCAGTTCAGACCTGTCATCTGAGCCTGTCACCCTCGGCTTTCTTAGTAGACAATTACAAGAAAACAAAATTTTGTTTACAGGACAGGATACATCCGACCAATTTTTGATATCAGCTTTATGATGAGATGCACTTTGTATTTCTCTCCATTGCTTTTAAAGGCCACAGAGGCTGACTAGCTCCAGTACCAACATGTACATTGTAGAAGTTGATTAGACAAATCCCAGACTGGGTGATCAAAACATCCAGCATCAAATGTGGGGCTTGAAATGGAACTACAGTCCTGGAAGCACAATGAATTCACTGGCAGGAGGACAGGCGAGAATGGAGGGGTTGAAAAAAGTGGATATGTGGGTGTGTGATTCCTGGTCAGGGTGTGGGGCAGAAGATGTAAGGACAGAAACAGCATGACTGGGAGAAGTGAATGTGAGTGTGAGAGAGCAAGCAAACTCAAATTTGAAGCTGGAAATTCACCTTTGTCCAGAAATTTAGAAGACTGCATGATATTCTTTCTCTGAGAATAAAAGAAAAAAAAATCAATACAAGAATATAATAGAATGCAACAAAATACAATAAGAATACAATAGAAGACAATGAATTCTTGTGGGTTTTGAAGTCTGACTTGCAAATTACTCTTTTTAATTTTTGAGGCTGATAATACTGACAACTCTAATAGCAAACTCATTCAGTTTAAATAAAGCAATGTTATTGGAAATTGTTGAGAAACAGGAAAGAAAAAATAAAACTAAAGAAAAAAAAAAACAAGAAAAGAAAATCCACATGCTGAGAAGGAAGCTATGTAAAACATTGCTTGGCTGTCACTGAACTCAGATTGCAAAATATCTATGAGAAAGGCCTAAACTCTCTGCTCCTGGTGCTCTGTGTTCCATCATATAACAGAGAAAGCTGTCCACATCTCAGCATGGGACTCAGCAAATTTGACACATGATCATGTAAGCTTGTAAGCTTATATCTTCAGTTCCAGCTCAGATGAAATATTCCCTTGCACTGGTGCCCTAAAAATGGAGAAAGTACACAGATTACCATTTCCAGTCACTGCGGCCTTTTTTTAGCACACTTCAGGCTTGTATATCTGGTGCCAAAGCCATTCTAATAGAATAGGAAGGAGATTGTAGACCGCAGCTGTGAGACTTATTGATTTGTCTCTCATCTTCTCTTGCTGTTCTAAAACCTGACAACAAGGAAAATAATATTTTTCCATTCAGCCCTGCATTCTGTCCACTTAAAACTAAGCTGCCTGACTCCTTTTTGCCCTGCTCCTGCATGAGAAAAACAGCAATTAAATCTGAATGCCATGGGTTCATATCTAGTCATCATGTGAATGTAATTTTCAAATTAATACCCAGCAGAACAGCAGCCTCCAAAAAGCTTTCATACTGTGAACAAGAAAAAGATGTTTAGTTATCAGACCCTAAATAATCAAACATCATCGACCTTTGTGTCAATAATTCTTTTTTATTTATTACTAAATCTGATTCCTTTCCAGCCAAATTGGCTGATACAGAAAGTGTTCATTCACTTATGCTACTGAAGGTTAATATCACACATGGGACCCACTTCACCTGACTTTGGCTATCTAAAAGTTACACAACTAGTCTCAGATAGCTACCTAGGTTTCATCAGTTGAGGATCTGGGAGATTCATCTAATCTGTCTTCACTATTTATGTACTGTTTTCTTGAAGAATGTCTACTCCTTTGCGAGGGAACATGAGTGACTATCTAAAATTAAGCTAATCATAAAGTGGCTAATGTTACCTGAGATTAATCCCTGTATACTTAAGACAATTTAGAATCATAGAATAGTTTGGGTTGGAAGGGACCTTTCAAGGTCATCTATTCCAACAAATTTGCCCAATGCCTATCAAATGCTCTTATACCCAGTTTCTCCCTTCAAACATAGCGCAGCACTGGGCATTTTTAAAGCAAGTCAAGGTTATGCAGTTGGTTATACTTCACAAGTAAATAAGAAATTAGATAACCAGGACTTCACCACGAGTCTCTAGCCATAAGTATGCATGATCTTTCATTCATATCCTTTAATCATCCTATTTATGGCAGTTACAGCAAGGATAGCCTCTGTTCTCGGTCAGTTCTAGTGACACATACTGTTTGGAGCTGTGGTATAACTGGCAGCTGGTGAGCACGGGACACGTCTTACTATTGATAAAGTACAAAATCAGTCCAAAACCAAAGCTTCTGATACTTCTTCTGAATGTTTCCTGATACTTGTCACGCAGCTGTACAAACTAGCATGGTAGTTTTCTCTACTCACACCACACACACAGAGACTGCTAGCCAGCTGGTTTGTTTGTAGACATCAAGGTCTTCATTTAGTTGCCTGAACACAGGAACTGGTGTCATCTGAGGTGCCTTACCATATCCACAGCATCCAGATGGAGCTGGCAGGTATGATACAGGACTTGTAGGACACCATCTGTCATCAATACAGGAAGCTAGATGACATACAGGACATGCAATAACATATTAAATGGCACAAGGCATCCACATTTGAGTAACTGAGTTGATCATCAGGAGTTGGATTTTGTTCGAGATCATCACACTTAAATCTGGGCATGTAGATGGGAGAGGTGTCTAAGTTTCCATTAGAGGCAATGGAGAGAACTCAGTATCCAGTGGACCCAGAAAACTGGCATCTCACCCTGATATAGAAGGTGGAATTCAGTCACCCTGCCTTCAAAAGGTATTCATCCCTTTCTGATGTTACATTTACCATGAGGATGTTTTTTAGGGTGCCTTTGTAGATGTAAAAATTTTGTCTCAGTCTTTGAAAAGCCTGTTTAGGATGTCCAAAACCCTGCAGCCTGTAGAGACAACAGCAGTACAGCTGGAATAGGTAAAATGAGTAGAGCAAGAAAAGGTGATTTTCAAATATGAATGTTTTAATCAAGTACAACCAGGAGTGGCTCTTACTTTAAAGATAGTGCAGTCCAGCCTCACCAATCACAGGATGTTGAACCAGAGATGTCCTGAGGTCCTTCCCAAGCTGAATTATCCTGTGATCCTGTGCTATCATGACATTGGCAAATTCTAAGCTCTTGCCCTAAGACCAAAGTCAACACTGCACTTTGGAAAACCCTATGTCTTTGATACCTCTCCCTTTTTGGTTCTATGTCTATCAGTGGAATGAATGCTTTAAAATTCATCTACTTGTCAATACAGAGAGAGACATTAAGAATTACTAAACCTTCCAAAAGTCAGACTATGTGTTTAAAACTCTCTTTCAAGTCCATGACCAACTGCATTCATGTTCACTGTACTGCAGCTCGATATTCAACCAGTAGACTACCTCACCAAATGAACAATTGTGAGAGGTAATAATACATTTGAAGCTTCCACACGCTTCCAAGAGAAAGTTATTTAGCACAGTTGTCACTGTAATTTTGATGCATTAGGAAAGTCATTGTTCAGCGGAGCTCAGACTGTTGCCTTCACCTATGGAGAAAGATGGCCTGCTGCCAATTTCTGTCTGCTGCCTGTGGAATGATACAGAAAGACTGGCTGACTCACAATCTTCTTTTTACCTTGTCTTTTCTCCTTTATTTAGCTAAATGCTTTCTTTAATTGTTCCTTTCACTTGAAAATAAAGATAAAAAGGAAACTAACAAAGGTTCTCTACATGGCTAACTTTGTAAGAAAGCACCAGGGCACATTTGTGGATTGCTTTAAATAAATTCATATATTCTGGCTGTGCTTTCAACTCAACTAGGCATGGATTAATGCTATTTTATTCATACACTGTACTGTCTCCCTGGAATTCTGAAACATTATTTAAATGTATATTGCTAAGTAGATGAGGTTTGTAAGTTTTCAGCAAAAGCTGTGCAATACACATTAATTATGCAATTACTGTCTTGGGTCTGAATTTATATAGCCAATCAATTTACTTAGTTCTTTTTGCACCATTATTGACCAATACACCACAGATGTACATTACACATGCATGTAAAATACTATTCTAGATACATTAAGGGCTGAGCTTGCAGCATTTCCTATTCTGCTCGCACAACGCTTTATAATATTAAAACTTACTTTATTTAACTTGAAAAATTTTGTTTAAAATTTTCTCTACTGTCATAGCATCAAAGATTTCAGAAAACCTGACAAAATTAATAGGCTTAGAAGAAAAATAGGGAAAAACAGTTTCTTTGTAGTCCTAGGACAGACTTAGTTTTCTAAGAAGAGTCATTAGGATGCTATTTCAATCCTAGTTTATATCCAAGATATGGAGATTTCTCTAGCTTTCCTTCTCAAGCCATTACCCTTTAAATGTGCACATTCTCAATGCTACAACAAAAGTATATAGAGACTTCAGTAACAGCTACTGCTCCTCAACGCATTACCAAACCTAACTCTCTGCCCTGTGATCTGACACAGTGGCATTTCCTACTGCTGCTTTGTGCTGCATGAACATGCTGGGACGTGTTGTCCCTCAAGCAACCCTACACACAAGTCATGTCCCATATGTGTCTCTTAGTCCAAACAAAAATCTGATCAACCTACTCTCAAGACCCCTAACTCTGAGGCTAGACTATGTCTCTTATCCACTTTTATTGCACAATAAATGCTTGTTTTAACACTTATTAAATGATTTTTTTTTTCATTTTAATTAGAAGCATCTTACTGGATGGTGGGATATGTGGATTCAATTTCTTCCTAACAGAGGAGCCACTGAACTCACTGGCATCCAATGGTCATTCTATGCTTTCAGCTAAGATCTGTCTGTTAGGCAACCAAAGAACACCAGGATTAAGCTCTGGCCAGAAGCAAAAGGAAGGAACAAGAAAAGCACATCAGCCCTATCAAGACTGCAATATTTCCAAGCAGTCCTCTTCACTTTCTACCATCCAACACTGAGATGCCTTTGTAGCTTAGGCTCTTCTAAGTCAGAAAGCACCTGAGAAGGCATTTAAAAAACTGCAGTTCTAAAGTGAGACACCTCGACTTAACCAACATCTTACTGTAGGCACAAAAGGTACCTTTTGAATGAAGGTCTAGCTCCACGTTTGGACTTAACTCAAAAATCCACAGTGTCTGGGCCTTACATAGCTACTGATCTGTGGCATTTCTGTACCTGTTTGAGAAAACATGTGAAAGGCGAAAAGGCACAGACGTCAGCAAGAGGCCAAGCTACAGTGCTGAGAATGAATTGCAGATAAGGGACATTTTTATTTTGTTTCAGACTATCACAGAATCAGAATCACAGAATTATCAGAGTTGGAAGGGACCTCTAGAGATCATCTAGTCCAACTCTCCTGCTAAAGCAAGATTGCCTAGAGCACATTACTCAGGACTGCATCCAGGCGGGTCTTGAAAATCTCCAGAGAAGGGGACTCCACAACCTCCCTGGGCAGCCTGTTCCAGTGCTCTGGCACCCTCACCGTAAAGAACTGTTTCCGTGTATTTGAACGGAACTTCCTGTGTTCTAACTTGTGCCCATTGCCCCTCGTCCTGTCACTTGGAACCAATGAAAAGAGCCTGGCTCCATCCTTCTTCAACCCACCCTTTAGATACTTGTATGCCATAATAAGGTCTCCCCTCAGCCTTCTCTTCTCCAGGCTAAAGAGTCCCAGCTCTCTCAGCCTTTCCTCATAAGGGAGGTGCTCCAAGCCCTTAATCATCTTAGTTGCCCTTCGCTGGACTCGCTCCAGCAGTTCCCTGTCCCTCTTGAACTGGGGAGCCCAAAACTGGACACAGTATTCCAGTTGTGGCCTCACCAGTGCCGAGTAGAGGGGGAGAATGACCTCCCTCGACCTACTGGCCACACTCTTCCCTATGCAGCCCAGGATTCCATTGGCCTTTTTGGCGACAAGGGCACATTGCTGGGCCATGGATAATTTACTGTCTACCACAACCCCAACTATTCTGGATAGTATGTTGTGAGGACACAAAAAATAGGTTTTTCAAGACTCAAAAATCTTCTTTAGTTTTTATTATTTACCTGTCAAACATGGGGTGAAAGTTACCCGTGTTACAGAAACCGTTTTTAAGATTCTGTGGTGTCATGGTTTAGGCCAAAATCCGCTACTGGGGACCTAAGGGACCCCAGATGGGACCAACAGATGCTCCCCTCTATCCCTCTTCAAAGATAAAGGCAGAGAAGGAAAAAGAGACTTATGAGTTTAGAAGGAACTAAACTACTTTAATGAAATATTAATAATAAAATAAATAATTAAATATATACAAAACCGTATCAAGCTCCCAAGATGACAATCACGACACCGGCTGACACTGGGGCAGTCCCAGGCTGGATTCAGTGATGGACAGGAACTGGATTCCAGATCTGCATTCAGGATCAGGATCACAGGCAGAGTCCTCCTCAGACGTCGGCCATTGAAGGAAGAGCACTGACCCTTTGATCCCTCAGCTTTTATAATGAGCATGAGGCAGATGGGATGGAATACCCCGTTGGTCAGGTTTGGGTCATCTGTCCTGTCCGCTCCTCCCCGCAGGTGGGACCCCACTATGCTTTTCCGCTTCTGACCTTCCAACGGGGCAAATATCAAAGTTGGTTGGCCGTGGGTGGTATAGCAATAAGTATAAGCAAGAGCCTCTCTGCACACCATGCCTGGGCATCAGCTACAAACATGGGTCTTATCACTCTGAGAGTGAACATTGTCTGCACAATATGCTGTTAATTTCAGTAGTTAGAAGAGGCCCAGCTAAGATGCGAAGTTACTGAACAAAATTGGTTTTGTTTTACCTCAAACTAGGACATGTGGTAACACCTAAAAATGAGAGCTAAATACACATGTCCTCACCCTACACACCTACATGAAAGCTATGTGTCTAAGTGGACAGGTTTTTGAGAAACTGAAGCTGAGCTCTGTCTTGGTGTAGGATCAAGCATCACTAACTTATGCCCTATCCCTTGATAAGACTGTCCAAATCACAAGAAACATTCTGGGATCTGCAATTTACATTCACTCTCCTTCTGCTTTTCTTTAAAGTAACAGGATCCAAACGCATACAAGGTAAGCTCTGAGGAGGAGTAGGGACATGGAAGGAGAACCTGCAGCACCACTGTGGGCCCTGGATTCATTTGTCACAACATTTGCTTTTTGCAAACCCTTTCACTCTTTCTGAGAGGAACAGAGCTGATTTTGACCAGTGTTTGCCCTAGTCTGTAAAGGTGGATAAGCAAAAAAAAAAAAAAAAAAAAAGTTAAAGTTAAAGAGGTAATTAATAACTACTTGCAAGCAGGGATTCCCCTGACTGAATGTAGCTGTGTGCTATGTAAGCCTTGTGTATCAAAGCCAGACATTTTGGGTTTCCTAAATAATCAGTGGTGGAAAACAGACTCTGCTAGAGTATGACTTACCTTTTCCAAAGTTTGTCTCATCTCAAGTAGGCATCTAAAACTGGTCAGATGACCTTCTCCTGTGTCTAGAAAGGAAGTCTATGGTGACTAGCTCAAAATATATCAACACAGTGGAGAGCTGGGTAGTGTTCAGCTCACCCTGACTCTAGGAACTTGAGTCAGTTCCCCCCACATTGACATCTGAAGCTGGTTTGGAGGCCCTAGGGTATCACAGGTACCTACAAGGAACTGGCAGACCTGATGCAGGACGTACAAGAGACCCATGCCCTTCTGAAGCTGTAGCTGGAAACCAGGCAGGCTACCTAACCAACTTGAAGGAGTATTACACACCCATACTCAGGGAAGTGACTCAACCCCTGAGTCCTCCACCTAGATATCTACAAGCATGACAGGTGTGTAAGTTTCTGTTAAATATCTAGTTAATAGACCTATAACTATACATTCAAATATATGTGATCAATATAGTCAAAAGGATCTGTTATCCTAGAGAAGACCATTTCTCACCAATGTTGTTTGGGATGGGAACAACCTGAGAGTGCTGCATGCCTACGGTCCTGCTTTCTTCCCACTTTAGTAACTTCTCCTTTTCAGAGACATGGGCATATCAACAGGAACCAGCAGAGTTCCGGGAAAATTGGTATAGGAAAGGTGGGAGGACAGCTCATTCAAAAGGGTAGAGAAAGAGCATGGTGGTACTGGTAGAACAGCATTTTTGCACAGGCATGGCTACTGGGATTGGATTTCATGTGAATAAAACATGATCTACAGATGAGCTGGTCCAGGACCAAAGTTCTGGATGCTTTTGCATTGTTATGGTTTGAGAGACCCACAACAATTTATTGTCGTTTAGACAATCATTCTATCACCTGATGACCTCTCCCTACCCAGGAAACAGAATCAGGAAAAACAAGGAAACCCGGGAGCTAAAGTATTAACAGATTTAATAGAATAAGATTAGATAATCAACATTAACAGCACTAAAGAACCAATATTGATCACGACACCAATACAGAATATGCAAAGATTATACTCAGCCAATTCTATCAGTAGGAAGCTGTGCACTCCCAGCAGTGGACAGCAAATTTCGGACACTGCGAGCGCTAAGGCTTCGGGAGGAAGGGAAGAGCTCAGGAGTCCAGCACCGGGGCACGAAGTTCTCAGGATAGCAGCCATCAAGGGAGAGAGAGAACTTCGCAGCAAACTTTCTAATTTATAGTGAATGTGATGTTGATGGTATGAAATAACCCCGTTGGCCAGCTTGGGTGAAGTGCCCAGGTCTCACTCCTCTTCATCCCTGCACCTGGCAAGCTCGAAAACACTGAAACCTTGAAACTCACACACCATAGCTGGCTGTAAAGTAAATATTTTCACAAATTCAGACACCAGAGTCTTCTAAAAGTGCAGTCTTCCCAGGTATTAGAAGAGAAATAAGTCCTGTGTTGCTCAAACCAGGACATGCATCCACAGAAAAACTCTGGCAGGGGCTTGGATTCCAGGCTTAACACCAAACCAAGTGTTCCCAGAGGGTCAGAGTCATAGAATACCTCACGTATGAAGAGACCCATAAGGATCATTGAGTCCAACTCCCTGCTTCTCACAGGACTACCTAAAACTAAACCATACAACTAAAGCCATTGTCCAGATGCTCCTTGGTCTCTGACAGGCTTTGTGCCATGGGTCCTAGCTCTGGCTTTAACTTTTAACTGAGCAAAGGACCCTGGGGGTAGGGGTTGGAGCATGGGAGGCATTGACTAAGCTTTTTTAAGAAACTTTTTGAAGATCAGTTGTGAGTTAAGCTGCCAACACAGATGTAGCCCTGAGAGAAGGGAAGAGAAACACAGAAAAAGAGAAGGAATATATATGCAACTAAAATTCATGTTTTAGCCATTCTATTGTGGCTGTATTTCTTCTCTTTTTTACTGAAAGTTGAAAGGGAGAGGAATATTAAGGATATCTGAAAACTAATAACTTCCACTGTGAATGGAAATGGTAGCATAGTTTGCTTCATATTAGGATAACAATCAGGGTCTGAATACCTAAAAATAATTAAAAACAAAGAAAGTCTCTGCTAGAGAAAATCTTTGCCTCCTATTCAGCACGTGGCATAATGAGGCCCTTGCTCACAGAGCCGCACTTCCTAAAACTAGCTTACTTATAAAATCCATTGCTTCCTCAGGTAAGGAAAAGTTTAAAGCTTTTCAAGTGGCATAATTAGCAAAGCTATTTGGTAGTGTTTCTCCTCCTAGGAGACTTCTCTTCTCAGCTGTTGCTTCAGCCTGGCAGCCCAGATGAAAGAGCAGCCTAGGACAGAACAGATGCGGCACTCTGCAGGCAGGGGTAAAAAGATCATTTTCACATCATTCACAAGAACTGGATCCCTCTTCTGCATAGGGAGCTAAAATTAGCCTTCTCTACAGGCCTTCGACTTTTCAGGCTTTTCTAACAGCTCACAGACTAGAACAATACTTTACGGAGCTGCAAGAACCACCCTTACAGAAACTTTACTATCCTTGCTAAAGAAAGAAGTAGAAGGGTGTTAGGATGATAGCTTTTCCTCTGCTTTTTTTTTTTCCCCCTCACTAGCACCTTAAAGAAGTTCCCTCATAGCAAGGTAAGGCTTTGATTTGTCCCTCCCTCCCTCTCTGCTTATCATCTTCCTGACTCACTATCTCTCCACACAAGTGAGATATCAAAAAACCACGAAGATTTGTTGGAGTAAGTTGCCATCAAACAATTGCATTTCAGATCTTGGCAAAGATGAACTGAACGCCCCATTCAAAAAGACATTTGCCCAGTCTTAAAAGAGCCTTAATGAGAAGTTCTACTAATCAACAGTTAACGAACATTATCATAAATATTTTTGACAAAATGGCATGCATGAAAGTTCATCTGTTCTAGCAGCAGAAGCAAAATCAGATTAAAACCTTAATTAAAATATGAAGAAGAGGCTTGTCACGATCTTCAACACAGTGGAAGATTCCTTTTTTGAAAATCAAGCTCTCTCTTGCTGTCACATTACACTATGTTGTTAATGAGCCCTTTCATTTCTCCATGCATAGCAATATATTTAATCTTAGCTGCATATTTTAAATGATTGATGTTCCCCTAATTACATTTTATGATATATTGTGCTGTGCCACCTCTAATGAGCAGCAAACATGGCATTACCTCACTAGTACTCAACCACAGAAATCAATAACTGACATTTATTCAATGAACTGCAAATTGTGATTCACTAGCTTCTCTTTGTGTTGAGTAAATTCAAACTGTAATTAATTTTCATGCATATCACAAATAGCGAATGCATATATGGGCTAACTTTAAAAGTGATTTGCTCCTTCCCTGGTTAATTACAACACAGCAAGAACTCTCAAGCCATCATTCAAAGGGCTGAGAAAAATCAATGGCTTGACAGAAGCCATGTCCTTAGATGGGCAGACCACAGTCATCGTTTACACTTTTGAGAATACTTCAGAGCCATTTCCTAAGACATGAGGTTGCTCCCGTCTTAGTGAATATCATTCACAAAAAATCTTACCTACATATATTTACTTGCACACAAGTATGAGACAGAAAGTACTCATTTAGCTTTCTTACCAGGAAACAAATAACCTACTGTAGGAAATGTATAACTTCCTTTTTCAAAAGACAAACGTTGTCAGCTGTCATCCAGAACTTGCAACAAGAGCTGACTCGCTGCTATTCACAAGTGATGGGTTTGCTTATAAGCAACGTCAAAGCTGAAAAAACTACTGCTTGTTGTCCCTTTCAAAACTCCGATGTTAGTTAGCTTGTGATTTCTTTACTGGAATCGTCCACTCAAATCGGAGGAAAGAACCAGATGACTTTACAGCTAGTGCTCTGTGGGCATACCAGTGCAGGAGCAGAGGTGTACAAATCAACCAAGCGTTAAAGCTGAAGGCTCTGAAATTGATGGCAAAAGATTGCAGGTCACTTTAAGATCAGTTGCAGTCCTTCGCACTAAAGCAGAGCATCATTTCAGGGATAGTCATACACGCCAGGATCTAAACCTGCAGTCAGCGAGAGCCTGTATCCACCTCAGTAAACTAAAAATACCTGGGACTGATCTCGAGCACCGAGGGCAGCTGGTGCGAAAGGACCTGCATCCCCACAGATTTCAGCTCTCTTGCTCTCCAAAACAGGCTGGTCACGTGCAATGTGCCTCTTGGAAATAGCCCTTGCCTATGTTGATTCCCAGACAGGGCCCAGGAATCATGTGGGAGGCTGCTACCAGGTCTGGGCCAAAACTCTAACAGTGACCACTGACAATATAGACGGTCAAGCGCCAAGCCCAAGAAAACACTCTGACACCACCTAATTCTCCAGTAAAGATGTAGCCAAAGTTTTCCTCCTAAAACCCAGCACAGATTTCAGCTTTTTTTCTAAACGGCTCCCCTTCAGCTTTAAGACCCCCCCACCTTAAACCTCTGAGGTCGGCTTTCTGCAGTAGATAGCATTTGCTGTTACAGAGTTGGCAGGGTTCTGTGTGTATTACTTATGCCGGATTTGTCAAGATGATTAACACAAAGTGAAAAGCTGCCATGGAATATGCTACATTAGAATACATAAATAGAGTTGTAAATTGCAACCCAACTTTGGTCTTCCATAATTACTGCCAGTGTTATCCTGGTGTCCCAAAAGATGACTGCAGGCAGATGATATGTGATGAGAGCCAATCTGACCAACATCTTACTCACACTTAAGATCCAGGTGCTTAGTGAAGGAGTTGTCCTCAAGCACATGCCCAAGTTCCCCAAATAGTCACCAGGGACTGGCAGGTACTTGTGAACACCTCCAGACAGAAAGCCTGCCTAGCTGATTGAGATGTCCAAAATTAAGCAGGCAAAATCTTTCTCTAAAGCCTCTCAAAGACAGCTATCTCCTTCCGTGAGGTAAAGAACTTAGCACATCTGATTTTTGTAGCCACCAAAGTGTTTGTGTGAATTCAGTATCTCAGGCAAAGATTCCATTCTGCCCGAAAAAGACACTGAGTTTGCACCTGCATTGGTTATCGAGCTTGACTCTTCACCCCCTAGTTCTGTGCAAAGCAAGAGTAAAGGCAACAAAAACCACAATGAGTCAAATTGTGGTTTCTTTCTAAATACCAAAGAGAAAAAAAAAAAAAAAGAGTTTATACAAGTTTTATTTTAATCTTTATTTTAATGGTTGCTTGCAACAAGTAATAAGAATGGTTCAATTTATTTTCTAATTGAACAACCAAACCTCATTTATATAATGCCACTGCTCATTTCTCAGACTTGCATAAAGTTTAGTGACTTAAAGGAGGCTTCAGCCTCAGGCCTATATGTGCAAATAAACCAGTAGTCTCTTTCTCAGCCCATACAGCACAGAGTTATTCTTACCTCCAAGAAAGACACTCTTGGTTCGTCTTGGCATCCTTGGGAGGAAAGGAATCAAGAAAGACAGGCGAAGAGATTGAATCAATGATGAAGTAGAGTTATCACCATGATTTTAAGCCAATTATTCTGGGTTTCTTTTCAACCTTGCCTCCTTTTTTAGCTTCTTTTATAAATGTCTCAAAGACAAGGATGTTTCAGGTTGGTTCTAGAGTAATTGCCAGAACCCAACTCTAGATCTGAGAAATGGTAGAAGAGCAAATGTCTTAGACGTGTCTCCAGACTGTCACGGAATTTTCCACCAATATTTAAGCCAGATGGACAAAAGAGCAAAACTACAAAACCACAGCTTGCATCTAGAGAAAAATTCATTTTGATGCCAGTTTTGACACAGTAATTAAGCCAGACTAAAACCCCTTCCTGGCTTCCTAAAAACGGGTTGGGCTGTGATAGAAGAAAATTACAGAAATGTATTTCCAGACATCCTTTTGCTTCTATAAAACATAAAATTAATGTGAAGGTATGGAGTTGATTTAACCTACCCTGGGCAAATGCAGGTCTCTATCAGCTTTGAATGGTTAATCCATAGACAAGCCTGCTAATGAGTCTGC
This sequence comes from Vanellus vanellus, assembly GCF_965231255.1. Taxonomy (NCBI): domain Eukaryota; kingdom Metazoa; phylum Chordata; class Aves; order Charadriiformes; family Charadriidae; genus Vanellus; species Vanellus vanellus. Next base: position 187,469,491 of record NC_138905.1, read on the forward strand.
TATTCTATTGAGGTTAATGAGCCCTTGAGCATCTGGTGAAGGCACAGACACTTAGCAATTAGTGTCTTTTATTCCAACCAGCTGACAGGCTAGGCAGTAGTTGATTCCCCGCTTTTATTATATTGTTGCCATAGTACCTAGCATGCCAACCCTAAGCCTGTGTGCACTGGTTATGTTGGTTAAGAATGGATTCCTTCACCTTTATGCTGAGCCTTTACGGAGTGGATTTGAACCACAAAGTCTCCTTTCAGGTCTTTATGGCTTGTACGCATGGTCAAGAGAACTCAGAAATTAACTCTTCCTCAAGAGAGATCAATTCAACTCAGTTCAACCATCAAAGGTAAAACAGGATAGCTAGTGCATCAATGCAATAGGCAGTAGAAAACTATTTTCTATTCACTGTTAGCGATACCAAAATATACAAAGACATGCATACTAGACCAGTATTCCTTCCCAGCATTCATTGCTCACAGGATGTGTTGGCTCCTGGAACAGAAAGTACCTATGGGAAGTGCAGGATTTTAAATTGCCTTTGTGCTGCTGTAGGAAGCTGTACCTGAAAAACAATGTATTTGTAAAGAAAGAGTCAGGGAAGAGGAGAAAACAAAAGTAAAGAAATACTATTATTCCCCCTTAATGGATAAAGAAAACGAGGTACAGAAGGAGGTAATCACATCCTCCTTTTTCAGCTACTTTAGCATCTAACTTGCATGCTCTGAATTGCCCACTGGAGGATCCTACTTCTTGTCATTGGCTGTACATGGAAATTGCCAACCTTACTTATTACCTTTGGTCTCTAAATTGTAGCTAAGATAAATCACCACAGCAGCCTAAAGTAAATGTTATATACATGCTTCAAACAAGCCAAAGGTTCTGTTCCAGAGTGACAGCTGCTTCCCCTGGGGTGACTATAGCAGCTCTTAATCCTAGTTATTCATCTCACCCGTCTCTCCACATATGAATGTCTCAGCTGGGACATTGCAACTGCAAATGAGGCAGCAACTAAACTGTCATACTTCACAAGCTTGTTCAGGTAAACTGGCTTCCCTTAATAAACTAGGCTGACACCTGTAACAACCAGATCTTATTTAATATTGATATTGTGGTAGAACACACATAACAACCAAGCCACATTATCCTTGCCCTGGTCTCTGTTGTACCATGCAGGTTGCTCATTCACGTAATCTATCAAATAAGATTCGTATATACACAATTGGAAGCAGACTGAAATAGCTAAAAAAAAAAAAAAAAAATAGCTCATTTAACAGCAATCTAATTTTCACAGTGACTTCGTAAGTTTAGTGGAGGAAATGGACTAAACTTCTGATTCTAGACTAAGATTCAGGTATGTATGTATTTTCCCTGAGAACCAGACTTCAAACCGCTTTGATGTTTGTTTGGGGAAGTTTTGGTTAAGAGCTGAATCTCAGAATTTCTGAAAAGGTGTATCACCCTACTACGCACATCTGAAGTTAAGAGTCAGCATTTGACTCTATTGTTTTAATCCAAGAATCATCTCAATTTTCAAAAAAAGCAAATCTGAAGTGCCCGTTTTAAGTAAGTACACATAATGTAACTAAAAGCTAAAAAAGAATATCATTTAGAAGAATATACAGCCAAAAAGTAGCTACCTCCTGGAGTGCTTTAAGTTCTCCAAGTAGTACATAAAAAGCATCCTAACTCATCCACTAAAATAACTTCCTGGTCCCAAATTATTGACCATTTATATTATACTTGGGATATTTTTCTCTTTTTTTTGGTGTTGTGAAGTGCTTGAATTATGTCTGTCTGCTGTGAAAAGCAGTTCCCTATAAAATGATCCAGGAATCTACCAGGAGAAAGTTTATATTTTCAAATAGAAAATCTTTGCTCTTTTCCTTCCTTAGCTCGACTGTAGAGATCCCCCAGCCCGCCCTCATATTGTCTTCACCTGGGTCCGTTGGCCAAATAAAAGCAGTTTGTTGCCTACTACCCAATTTTAATTAATCTTCTTTAACTAAAATCTCTATTAAACAACTCTCCGTTTTTTCCTTTTCATTGGAAATGGAGTTAATCTTATCAGAAACAATCACAAACAGGTGCCAAACTAGTCCTTCAGCATTTTCTGAGAGTAAACATTTTGAGGTAGGACTGATGTTATATGGTATAGAATATTGCTTTGGGGATTCCCTTCGGGAAGTTCAAGTCACCTGTCCTGGCTGTGTCCTGTCGCGACTTCTTGCTCATCACCAGCTTAATCACTCTGGGGGCAGAGTGACCAAAAAGAAAAAGCTTTGGTTCAGCAATAGACAAAACATTGCTGAACACAAATCCAAAACACAGCACCATAAAGGCTGCTGTGAAGAATGTTAACTCCATCCCAGCCAGATCCTGTACAGTCAATGAAAAGAAATACTGAAAAGTTTTAGCTATATGTATACAGAGGTACACGTATACAAACACGACTGTGTACCATAGTTTCCTAAAGAAGCTGCGTTCCTCTTCCCTCCAGTACAGCTATTTTTGCTATTTTCTTAGAGCCCTAATGCCGGAGCCTTTACTCATACAGTAGCACAGAACTCACCCAGCCCCGCGGGCACAAAAATCTACCTGCACTGTTTCAGATGCAGGCCTGAGGCCAATGTGATATTATTTTTTAAAAAGCAAAAAAGTACAGATTGGCCATCTGATAGATCAGACAATAAGTACTTCAGGACATGTTTGACTGTAGTTGTACACCTAGATCTTTTTGTTGATATATGTAAGCATTTCAATAGAAAGACATGGCTTGGGTCCATTTACTTTTTAATTCCTTGCATTAATTACATGCTTTACATTGGTTTCCAGTTTGATTCTTTGACAAAGCATAGAGGATGATTTTAAATAGACGATTTTTTTTTCTATACAGTGATTGGTTTTGCCATAATTTAAAGTAATATTTGATCTTGCTGGGATTCTATTTACACATCTCAGTTGGTAACACTTCCTCATAAACGTGGACAAAAGTACCCAGTACATTTTTATCTGTGATATCTTTTCATTGGTCTTTCAGAATGATGTTCCTATTTCAGATGCACTTAGGAGTAAAGTGTTCTGTGAAGGGTGATTTAATCCTCTGTGCCGTATTGACAGGCCAGTTCATGGGTTGCTCTGCCCATCATTTAGAAATCTTTCAGATACGCTCTGCAGTCTTTCGGGTTTAGGAATACTCACATGATAATAACATTCTTTCAGCTTTGGCTGCCAGGGATGAAAATTACACTTTCCAAACTGAGGTACATGCTCATAAATTGGCATTGTAAAATATATAATACTGCTATGCATTTTCATAATGCAGGGGAAGTGTTTTCCTTGTTTTCAGCTGTAGGGCATAAGAACTGTGATAGCTCTCTGCATCCTTGTATGTCTTTTCCTCTGCACGGGATACGGTACCTGGAAAGGAAGCAACGTTTTGAAGTCCTTCAAATTAATATGAGGTATTTTTTTTAGAATTCAGCAATCTGATATGTTTTGCTAAATCACAGATACTATATTCTCAACAACAGCTGGTTTTTTAGCAACCTTATGTTTGGATCAGCAATATCACACTTACAATAGGAAGATCTTATGTTTTTACTCTACAAAAAAAAAAGCGATTTATTATATTTACAAACAAGCATGTCTGCATTTATTCATGTGATTTTGTGTGTGATTTTGCAGCAGATAAGATGTATCCTAAAATTATTCTAGTATACTAGATATTATGCTAGGATCCTACAAGCACCTGTATGAAGTGAGCTGTAATAAACATTTAGCTACATAATACATGTGATTCAACACAGCAGTTAATTGTTTGTAGATATCATTTATTTTTTTACAGTGCACACACATATGACACACAGTCCGGAATGCACATGGACAGACATAGACCAGACATTTCAGGAGTACTTGATGATTTCAATGTCTGCATTTTCTGCTGCTCAAGAAACCCGAACAAAGCAATGCTCAGCACTTGCTGACTCTCAAACCTCTCTCCCATGTGCCAAACTGAGCATCCAAGAATGAAGCACTCGGAAGCCAGTCACTTTGGAGCTTGACGGTGTTTAACATGGGACTGAGCCTCCTCCATGATTTCGTCATGTCTGTGTAACATCACTGAGATGTTTAACTGGTGAGTCAGACACACTGGTGACCAGGGGGTCAGGCATCTCTACTTTTCAATCTATTCCTGCCTTTCCTTATCTAGGGGTTTTGGAAAGGAGAAAGATAAGGTTTGTTTCAGTTCATTGCCTCCATTTACGTCTTGGACTCCAAAACTGAGATGTTAAGATCTATACTTTCCAACCCGGTTTTCTATCATTTCTGAAGGTGGCTTCTTTAGCCTTTCTCCACTGGTATCGGAATGACTGTCATTAAATTCACTGTCTCCTCTCCCACTGTCCTTCACACTCAATTGATCTGGAGCTGAATGGGCACTAAAAACAAAAGGAAACCATTAAAACTTTCTTTTCCAGGCACCACAAGAATATGAAGTACAATATTTCCCACTGTTAATTTAGAGAAATAGACATATTTACCTTAAATTGGAAGCAGACTTTTCCTCCAGCTGAAGAGATGAAGGCTGAAAAGAAAGAAGAACTTGACTCTCCTAGAGGAGAAAAATATCTTTGCTTATTCTTTTGCATAGATTTAAATATCAGTGTGGCACAAACAAGAGTTTCAGATTAAAAAATGACTGAAGCACGAGAACTAAAGAAAAGTGCAATAGTAAATGTAAATACAGCACAAACATCTGCATAATACTTAGCTGCAGAATAACCCACATATTTACAGAATGAACAAATCTGGTTTTCTCAGTTTACAGGTAGAGTAGGTGAAGCACAGAGGAATCAGTCATTTGGGCATTCGGCAGCCTCGTTGCCGGGGCCGTTCTCGAGGTCAGCAGTGTCCAGGTCGAGCAGCAGGGAGCTGAGCACCACATCCTCATCAGGCAGATCCACCATGCCCGAGCTCTGGGCGAAGGCAGAGCTGTTATCCTTGGTGTCAAGGATGGGGTCGTGCACGGTGGCCATGCCGCCGTCCTTGCCTGCCAGCTCCAGCATATAGGCCTGCTGGTGCTCACGGTCCAGCTCTTGGAGCAGCACCAGGTCAGCACAGTGTAGCTCTGCACCTCCACGCTGAAGGGGCTGTTGAGGGCCACTCAGGACAACGATGGGGCAGGGGAGAGGGAAGCGTGGCCCGGGGTCGATCAGGCAGGAGAAGTCCCTTGTGAGCTGCTCTTAGCTGCTTCTGGCATACCCAGGGCAGACTGTGCCAGCAGGGTATTTAAAGCAAAGAGGGCAAAAATGACTGGTCCTTCTCCTCCCCTTCAGTTTGACTGATGAGCAAGAATGTCTTGGGCAAATCTTGCAAGGTTAAAAGACATCAGCTAGTGACAGTACTGCCAGCTGACGATCCAGTTGGAAGACATTTGCAGAGATATCAAGGAGGAAGGGTTAAAGCTATGTTATGAGGTCCTTCCTTTAACTTGCTTGAGCATGTAATGTAATGCAAAGAGTGTTTATTTAAAATCCCAGAAAAGGAGAAATACAAGGGTGGTTTTAAAAACTAGCAGCTCTCTCACCTGCCCAAATAGTATGTGCCAGTGGCCTGTTTCTGAGGTCACCACCAAATTCACCCTGTTTAACCTTCTCTTTAGAAAGTAGCAAAAAATAAGGCACAAAAATTGCAGAGAAGCTTTAGCCTACTCTGATTTCAGAGACGGCTCTCCTGCCTTTACTGAAACACAAATGACCGATGACCAGTGGGACTGAAGAGATTGGTCACAGCTAGAAAATGGCAGAAACTTAGTTTTACGAAGTGGTGCCAAAAGGAGCAGTGCAGCCCCTCTGTATTCATCTGGCTGTTTCTGAGTCAGCCTGATTTTATGCACTAATGCACTTACTGGGAAGCCATTGCTCTGCTCCACTTGTCGGTCTCTGGTCCTAGCAACAGTGGCAAAATTATCTTTGAAGAAATCCTTTTTATAGGAATCATGAATATTTCTTTATCCTATACGCTCTATACAGAAAATCTCCCATCTGTGAATGATTTGATTTTCCAATATGTCTTTTTTACTTGATAAAGGCAGGAGGGTTCTTCTAGCCCACCAGGGCTGACAACCACTGTAGCATTTCAAGATATGCATTTGACAATGATGTTTTAGCAATTAGGGGCCAACAGTGCATGACTTATCTCTTGGTCTTACCTTTTCATAATCAAGCCTGAGGTAACAATGTTTTCTGTTAGCTCTTCTGGGTCTTTCTCTGATTCTCTCTAGGATCACGCTTGCTCTGGGCACCATGGCCCCGCAAGCTGAGTGCCATAGGTGCACAATCATCCTGTTATTTTCTTGTATGTGCTGTGACCGACCATCTCCAAACACAGCAGCGTGTGCTAATGAATGACATCTGGAGTTTAAAGAAAGACATTTTCTGAGGCAAGATCAACGCTACAGCCGTGAAGTGACAGGCAGGCTAGCGCAGACGCTGTAGATATGTCCCCTGGGGCATCAGGTATTGACCTGATGTGGGTCACACACCCTACAGCTTGCCAGGCCTGCTTTAGCCTCCGAGGTGGATCTCCTGATCAGAGTCCTGGAGAAGACAGACCTGCTGCCTCTCCACCTCGCGTGGTTGGGGGAGACCCCAAGACACCCCCCCAGGCTGTCGCAACATGCACACACACACACACAGACGACTCACCCTCCCTATATATATATATATATATATATTTTTTTTTTTTTTTTTTTTTTGGACGAATCGGCTCCTGGAAGTGTCTATAATTCCCCGTTTGAACTACAGAGGGAGCCCGGGGCTCTGCTTTGGAGAGAGCGAGGGGCGGGCGGAGGATGCGGGCGGGCGGCGGGGGGGTTCCCGGCCCCGGTCCCTGCGGCGGGTCGGTAACTCCGGGTCACCTGCCCTGCAGCCACCAGCCGTTAAAAAAACCCAGCCAAGTTGCGACCTACGTCTGCTTTCCTCCCCGCTCTGTCCAAAAAATACTAGGACGAGACCCCTGGGCAGAGCCTGCCAGAAGGAAGAGAGGGTTGTGAATACGCAGAGTTATACACCGCAGGTTTCGTTGCCTCCTCGAGTCTTCTCCAAATCTCATTCTACACATTTCATATGCGCTGGCTCTAATCATGAAACCGTCATTAGCATGTTTCGCGCACAAATGAAACCGCAGGGAGGCTGCTGCGAACTCCCCGAATGTAACGCAGCAAGCGGTGAGAAGGCTGCTTTTAATGGGAGCGTAAACTTCTGCAAGACCTTGAAAACTTCTGCTCTTTTACTCCTTTTGTTTTCCCTATGAGGTAAACAGTTTCTGTTTGATTTTATCCCTGGTGCAGATTCCTGTAAAACCAGAAAACAATTTGCGTTTCTCAACTGTCTGCACATTTTGTAGATTTTATGGCAGTATGCAATATGTATGTGCAATTGCTTCAAGATTTAAACACCAGGAGCTGAAACCATTAAGAAGGAACAGATATATTTGAGAAATAAATCTGAAGGGTAGAGTTTGTGGGGTTTTGTTTTAATTTCATAATCATTCCTTGAAGCAGAACCACGGTTAATAATCTAAACCAAAAGCATACAAATGAGGTATGTCTCAATGTCATATTATCTCATATTCTTATTACAATCTTCGATATTATATTCTTTTGTGATTAGGACCAGAGGGTACAGCCTGCTAAAAAGAAAGCTATCAGTAAAAATACTCATCTCTTTAATAAAATATATTCCAAGAAGATAATTCAGGTTCACACAGAGCTAAATATGCCATATATTCAGTACCCTCGTGGCAGTTTAAAATATAGCTGAGATTACTAAAGCACAGCAGAGTAGGAACAAATCATCTTTATCAATTCAAAGCCATCTTTTCTTTAACCTGGTGGAAATTAAGGAAGAATCAGAATTAATTGATATCTGGACTAGACGCAGAAGATGATTTCTTGAATTACATCACCTTCATTTTATCTCTAATCTTTTAAGCCTTTTTTACCTAAAGCGCCTTTTCAGACACATGCTAAACCAACAGCATTATAAGGCTACAGTAGGACAATATTTGTTATTCTAATGATTTATAACCAAATACTTTACTTATTAACAAAGGCTAATACTGGATCCATCAGTCTGGACACAAGTAAATTAGCCATTAACTTTCTGACACCTAGCATAAAACAACCAGTTAGGTCTGGCCATCTAAGTAATTAATTTTGGTTCTCTTTGTGGACACCATGGGGATTATAAGGTGAGCTGAAACTACTCATGTATCTCAGTTGACTAATTTATATTAAGTGCCTATTATTTAGGCTACTGAAGCTAGGGAAAATTAACTCCCCATCACAATAACATGGCTATGGTAGGAGCCAGTTCCACACATGTACATAGGTGTCTACCTCCCACTGGTTTCAGTGGGAGATTTCTCAAAGTCGAGGCCTAGGAAGCTCCAACATAACATTTTTCGTCTTTAGGTTATAAATGATTTTGCAGAGGAAAGCAAGGACTTTATTCCTAATTTATATATGGGGAAAGTGAGGTACAAAGAGAATTAAGTCTGTAAAAACCTGTGAAGGTGAAGAGGACCTGACTGATCACTCTCCTTTCCAAGAAAACAACCGAAGGGCATCCGGGGGAACTGGCATTCAAGAGGTCCAAAACAGACCGAGGGGGACAGTGCCAGGGTACAGCCAGGGCTACCCCACCACAGGAGGGGAGATGGCAGTGGAGGGTGGTAGCATAGTAAGCAGGGGCAGTGTCCTCACTGACAGGGACACAGTCCCTTGATACCCAGGCAGAACAGGTCTGGGGACCAAGGGTCATCTGAGAGCCAGTGACTACCAGACAGGTTTGCAGAGATGAAACAGGTCTGAGGGAAGTCATAGCAGCAAGCTGGGGCCGGGGAAGATGGTGATACACTGAGAAATAATTTTTTGCACCATACATAGGAAAACTGAGGAAACCCCTGTCACATGATAGCACAGGCGCTGAAAGTTTAGCAGGCTTCAAAAACCGACGGACTAAAATCCATGGAAGAAAATACTACAAAGATATGTTAAATGCAGCACTCCCATCTTTCAGTGGAGGAAGTCCTGGCTCTTTGACTTGGTGGAGCATGAGCGAATTCTTTCAGGAATCATAGAATGGTTTAGGTTGGAAAGGAGGTTTAGGTTGGAAGAACCTTGAAGATTATCGAGTTCCAAACCCCCTGCCATAGGCAGGGACACCTCTCACTAGACCACGTTGCCCAAGACCACGTCCAGCCTGGCCTTGAACACCTCCAGGGATGGAGCCTCAACAACCTCTCTGGGCAACCTGTTCCAGTGCCTTACCACCCTCACAGTGAAAAACTTCTTCCTAATGTTCAATCTGAACCTGCCCTCTTCTAGTTTAAAGCCATTCCCCCTCGTCCTATCGCTACATGCCCTAGTAAAAAGTCCTTCCCCAGCTCTCCTGTAGGCCCCCTTAGGTACTGGAAGGCTGCAATAAGATCTCCCCGGAGCCTTCTCTTCTCCAGGCTGAACAGCCCCAACTCTTTCAGCCTCTCCTCATAGGAGAGGTGCTCCAGCCCTTGGATCATCCTTGTGGCTCTCCTCTGGACATGCTCCAGCAGGTCCATGTCCTTCTTATGTTGGGGACTCCAGAGCTGGATGCAGTACTCCACGTGGGGTCTCACGAGAGTGGAGTAGAGGGGCAGAATCACCTCCTTTGACCTGCTGGCCACACTTCTTTTGATGCAGCCTAGAATACAATTGGCCTTCTGGGCTGCAATCACACACAGCTGGCTCATATTGAGCTTCTCGTCAATCAGCACCCCCAGGTCCTTCTCCTCAGGGCTGCTCTCCAGCCATTCCCTGCCAAGCCTGTATTTGTGCTTGGGATTGCCCCGACCCAGACGTAGGACCTTGCACTTGGCCTTGTTGAAGTGCATGAGGTTGGCTTGGGCCCACCTCTCCAGCCTGTCCAGGTCCCTCTGGATGGCATCCCTCCCCTCCAGCGTGTCTACCTTGCCAAACAGCTTGGTATCATCAGCAAACTTGCTGAGGGTGCACTCGACCCCACTGTCCATGTCGCCGACAAAGATTTTGAACATTACAGGTCCCGGAATATCAATCACATATTTATCCCAGTCTTATAATTTTCCCTAGGCTCCTGCTGTCAACCACTCTCACCAGCACACTACTGCACTGGTTTGATCAGGCGGGCAGAGCTGTGACACCATGTATCTGGGTGAATGTTCTTTGCATAGCTTAGAGGTGGCTGTGAACGCCTGCTCAGCTGACCCATGACTCATGGTCCATTGTACTTTACTCCTTAGTTTGTCTTAAGGAGAGAAGCTTCAGAAACACCTACTCTGCAATGGGGCTTTAATTTTTGTGTTTGTAGCGTTTCATCTATTCTACCTATTCTATCTCTTTCAAGGGGGAACAGGGTTTTTTTTTGTGTTTAATGCTGTTCTGTCCGCCTGGGGTGACGGCAATTGCACAGCCACACTGAAACGTTGATATATCTACAAAAATGAAGTGTATGTATCTCTTTTTTTTTTTTACCTAATTAAACCGAGTCTTTTTATAATTATGATCCTACAATACTACCTGCCTACAAAAATGCACATAAAATGATCATGATTTTAGCCTGTCTTTTCACATTTATTTTGTCTATATTTTTGGGGGGAGTGGGTGTGCTTTTGCTCCTTGCCAGTGCCTTCCAAAGCCATTCATCAGTTGCACACATCTGACAGTCAAGTAGGAGTCCCAAACAGTCTCACAATAAATAGGTACTGGAAGGACAGCTTGAAAGCAGGGGAAAAGCTGCAGCAGGGGCACCAGAGAATCAACTTGGGAGAGAGCCATTATGAATGCCCTAGGCTGCTGGAGAAGCTTCAGTTGGTGCTCACTCCTTATTAGACCCCAGAGAATCCAACTTCATGAAACAAATCCTTAGGAAAACAAACTTCATTTGCTCTGCTGCTCATGAAGTTACCTAAATTGCCCATCACTCTTCAAACTGGCCAGAAAACAAACAAAAGTTTGCCTTTGCAGCTTGCTAAGCCAAACTTCAGTTGATATAATCAGCTTAACTCCACCAGCTGCAACGGAGTCATGATCTGGTCAGCTCATCTGTCAATGCTCACAGGGTTTTGGTCCTGATATACTGGACACTAAGGAAGTGAGAGAGAAGAAGGACTTTGTTCTGCTTCTCCGGTGCCAGTTGCTCCACTGCTTCTTTGTGGCTTCATATTCTTCTGGATTTTTGTCATCCAGCAAGTGTAATCAGGGATATTTTTTTTCATAGGTTGGCTGATCAAAAGAGATTCTGTGTTCATAAATAGAGATAGAGATTGTAGAGGTTGTTACTAAGTGGAGATTCTGCTCTACTTTTCCCACAGACACATTCATTTAAAAAAAGGTCACAGTTGTCTTCATCAAGAAAGACATCATTAACAGAAATCTTATGGATTTAAGGGGTTTATGTATTGTTTCTCTCTGATATCAGAGGAAGAAGAGCTGTTAAAAGATATGCAAGGCACTCTCACCCATTTTGCTGCCAAGACACGTTTATTTCTACCACATATTTGCTAGTGCAGTGGTACTCAAATGACGGTGCTTGGAGCTGCTTCTGTCACAACCATGAAGCATCAGTCACTCTTTGAGCAGTGACACCTTCTGCTCCTTGTAGCCCAGAACAAGGCTCTTCCAGGGTTCCCAGTGGCTGTTTCAACCAAGTAAATTCAAAATAACAATTATTTGTCTGCAATCCACACAGCTGCTTCTTGTCTTTTTTTGTTGATTTTTTTTTTCTTTTTTGGTATAGCTCCAGCCAGGATCAAAACTGGGGATTAACACATATTGTACAGGACCCAACTTCCGAAAGACTCCAGAAGACTACGTCAAAGACTACTGCAGGCTGCAGAAGGAAATACAACGTTAAGAAAATCCTTCACATGAAAAGTGAACAAATGCAACATGGAACAACAAACTACTTAAGTGCTATCCCAAAGTTACTTTTGGATGTAGCAATGGCAGTATGAATTTTTAAGAATAATACCTGGAGGAGATGCGTGTTTCATCAATGAACATATTAAGCTAGTCATGCTCATACTCATAGGAAACTAAGACTGGTTTCCTGTGTGTCTTCGAATGCTTGCTGGTTTATTTAAAAATGTTTGTGAGTCCTGAACTTCACATTATTCTTGTTTCTCATTATCAGTTAATTGCCATCATTAATCATTGTTTTCTTGATTAAAAAGTAACAGTCAGTTCAATACCATGTGATATGGATGACTAATCACAACTCAGGAGTAATAAAGAGTTGAAATAAGTGTTCACGAACAAGTTGTCATCTGTAATTTGTCCTCATAAACTAGTTGGCAAATACTTATGCGCAATGAATACTTCCATACAAATTAAGATGAGCTTGGAAATGATTTATAAACATGGAAAAATAGTTGAATTCATCTCATATTTCATTTGCAATAAATAATTTGGACAAATACAGTTATCAGAGGGGGAAGCAGAAGACCTTTATGTAAAGTGAGTATCTACAATGCAAATGAGTTGAAAATCACTTTTGCTATTGCTTTGTGCTATCGAAAGCTTAAAGTGCCAGGTGCTGGTGTAATTTCCCTAGCAAGAATGTTCCATAATCCTAATAGCATTCCCTCTTCAGAAAGTTTTGTCACAATTTTCTCTTTCTTAATGATTTCATTGCTCCTTATACCACTCCATCTTTCTCTCATAGTCATAAGGTGGTAGATGGACTCCTTCATGCAGACTGTCCTGCTTATTGCTCCAGTACACCTGGTTCCACCAGTACTAAATATCTTTTGAGCAGGATTCAGTCATCTATATTAAGCCATTATCAGTGGCAACTCAAGGTGCCCTAAGATACCTGAGATTCTCAGATGGGGATGGCAAATGAGACACAGAACCTGTGGAGAACCTGCTGCCTGTTGGAGAGGAGCTGGAGACCAAGCACAATACCTTACGGCTTTTCAAGTGGTAGTAGACACCTGCATGTGGGCAATTGATTAGAAGAAGATATCTTCACTGCCTGTAATGAATCTCAGGCAACCTCACCTGCATGTGGAAGGCATAGTTACAAATCTAATCATAAATGCTTTAATCTGGAGCTGTACCCAACCCCTAGAATTATGTGTCATGAAACTCACTCAGGTAGACTGCTATCGCTATACCATAGTCTTGTTTTTTCACATGCAACCTAAAAAAGCATTCCATCCTTGTATTTTCAAAATTGTCTATTTCTTTGCATTCATTCACACTGAAATTAGGTGTCTAAATTAATTGATGACATGCTTTTTTATTTTTCCCCAGACAAATCACTCTTCATTCCATTTTATCATTTTCTGAACTATACGTCTGCACTCTCAGGGTCTTTTTTTTTCCTCTGTCCACATGCAGCCTGAGCACACTTCCCTTTCCATGCTGGCATAACAAGGTACTGTGGAAATAAGCTGTTTATGTAGTCTCTTAGAAAACCAATTAAGCTATTAGATAAGAGTACGGGTAATGATGAACCAGATGATACGCAGTGCACGTCTCTGAATTAGAAAAGTAATCTTCCAAAAACTTCCACAATTTAACTGAGTGAAAGGAAATACTTTTGCTTGTATGGACCCACAGAATAGCCAAGGGTCTACAGCAAGTCAAGAACCCACCTGAGCGTTTTGATTTTGCAACAGGAAGTGATCTAATCTAGCTCGCTTGGATGCCTCAGTTGTACTTACATTTAAATCGCCAGGTGAAGCATTTTTTCTATGGGGAGTTTCTATGTTCCCTGGAGAGAGGTAGGTGCCAATTAAGACCTTTTGGGGGAGAAACCTGTTTTCCCAGGAAGAGAAACTCACTCAGATAGACTGCTATCGCTCTACCATAGTCTTGTTTTTTCACATGCTGGAGTTGTGCTGCCCCTGACACCTCCAGGGTCATCTGCCTCTGCCCCTGGAGTACACAGGATTCTTTCGAAACATACAGCAGCACAACTGAAATAATCACCTAAAAATTCTGTGTGAATCAGTTCCTGAATTGGGCAAACTGTGTCCCTCCTTTCAGCTGTGTCCCACAAAGCTTATTCTTATTTAGAGGGGGCTGTTGCCATCTAGGTATCTACTGATTTGTTTCTCTTAATACACTGGTTTCATTAATTTCAACACAGAAGCAGCAGTTAGATTCTGCCAGTAGCAGTTACCAGATTTGTGTCTTTTTTCTTTTTGAGCACAAGTACATTTGCTTTGATACATTTATCATCACAAAAGTGATGGAACATCTTGAAATTCAGGTTATTTGAATAAACATCCTTGCTTTGACATGTTCTGTTCTATAGAGTCCAAATTGATTTTACAGTATGGTCTTTCTGAGAGGAAAAGTATGTGTGTGAGTGTGGGCACAAGTGAGAGTGTGTGAGCGTGGATATGTAATTTGTCTACTTACAGATATCCCATGCAAAGCTACCTCCCGCACAAAGATTAGCAATACAATCCAAAGCGTAAATCAAAAGATACAAATAGACAGAAACCATCCTGCCCACCTTGAATAGCTGCTATAGATGATCTTTTTGTCGGCCTAGAAATTACTCAAGTGTCTCCAAGGGGATGAGGTATATCATCTTTTACTATTAGCTATTATTGTTACATGCCTGAAGTGATGGAGTAGTGTGCTTCTATTTCAATTACTTGGGCTTCTTTGCTGGATATGGATTGAGCTGATTTTACCCTATAAGAACAAATGTTGTTATTACATTTAATGATTAAAATCCTGCTTGCACTCAGCTAAAATATAAATCAGTAGTTTGGGAGAACAAGCTTCAAGCTAAACAAAATTGCTTTGGGAGACCAAATAACTCAGGGAATTACCAATGGGCTATTCAGGCTTTCACCTCTATAGCAGGTCACTAATTGGATCTAGACCAGGTTCATAGTAGTGACCTGAATTTGGAACCAAAATTATTATGTCTGCTATGCAGCCTTCAGTGCCTACTACTCTCCATCCAGTTCCTAGAAAGTATCTGTTCTGGGATGGGCATAACAGGGAATGACCCACCCAGCCATGTTAGTTAGCATAGTCTGAGATGCGTAATGTTTTGGAGATGCCTATTGCTCTCCAGTAAATAGAGAAAGTATCATCTAGATTACTAGCCCAAAGTTAGACTATTTATTTTTAGATATATGAAATTACAGAAAGGTACAGAGTAGCTGGTTGATGTGGGAAATGTCGTCATGTGAGGAAGTTGGATAAATATATTTTTCCTGAATTTCTAGAGCTCAAAATTCAGAAAGTCTTTTCATAATACGAAAAAAAAACCCAACTATGTATGTACAAAACCCGGTAACACTGATATTCTCCTTGTCTCATGAAAAATAAATCTGGATGCTAGTAGGATCCTAATAATTTCAGACATAGCCTTTGGTTTTCATTTTCCTTTCAGGCTGCATTACAAAAATCCAACGATTCAGGGTGGAGATGAGGGCAGAATATGCCCCTTCAATATGAGAAACACATTTACAGCAGGAGGCGGGTTGGTCCATAATACTAAGAATTTATTACTTCTTTATCTGTTTTATCAGCTGATATGTCCTATTTTCCTCCTTCAGTTCAGTACAGACTCATGAGTCAGGAAGAGCCCTGCAGGACTATTTTATCCCAGGGGAATGCCAGGATTTCATATCATATCTCTTCAAGCTCCTTTTGATTATAATTGCTTCGTGATTTCATGCAAGACTTCAGCTCTAGTCTGTATTGTTCGTCATATGAAGTTTCACTGGAACTAGCCAACTCTTTTGCTGTGTTGTTTTGGTTTTTTTTTTAAACTATCAGCTATCGATAGCTTTGTTTGAAAGCTTGCATCTTGGATACACACACATTTCACACTGTGGCAAAGAGGTTCACCGGGTACTCTGAGTTCTCAGGGTGAGAAGGGGGCAAATATCCATTGAATGATACTTAAGTGGGAAACATTTGGTCAATGGCTCATTTCCTCTCCCCAGTCTAAGTCTGCTACTTTTCCCTGCCAGATGGCGTGTGAGATTTATTTCTGAGCTTCTAGACAGAGACGAGGCATTTGAGCTGCTTTGAGGCCACGTCTCTTCACCAAAACTCTTCTAAACAAGGATTTTAGAAGTCTCTGTTGTAAATTTTGAAGTGGAAATCTTTTAGAATTCAGTTTTCTCCATCTTCACAGAGGAGTTTTTTTTTAGTTGTCTTCCCAACCAAAACAACTTAAAGGCACAAAACATGAAAAAAAACATTGCAGGGTATAAGCAAGCACACATGCACATACTCAAAACTCAGTAGCTGGCTTGTGGGTAAACATTTACTTCTGATTTAAGAGGTCCAGCTATAGGCAGCATCCTGTTCTAAATAAATACATCAAGACAATGCAGCTCTGCACAAACATGCCAAACTTTCCTCAGGACTTCTGACAGCAGGCAGCCAATTACTTTGAAAAGAATGGGTTCTGTCTCATGACTGCAGCAACACAAATGCATCTCCCTTGATCCCAACATCAAGGTAGAGCTTTGCATTTTCGATATTTTAATTCAATACAAGGCAGCATTTTCAATGTTATTTGTTTGGGGTTTTTTATGGTGGATAGCAGCTTGTTGGATTTTTCTGCAATCAGGTGTAACAGCAGCAGGGTTAAAAAAGGTATATAAATAATAGATGGCTTCTCTAACCTAAAGAGGGATCTGCCAATTCTTGCCCTCTTTTTAATTTGGGAAGGGAATATCATTTAAAAGATGACAGATTCTTTCCCATCAAGTCAGAGAAGAAGGAGGCCTCCAGAAGAACAATGGCTGATGCCACAGCATGACTATCTGACAGGCTTGAAAAGTGACTGTAAAGTTGTCAACACAACAAGCCTTTTATCTTTGATGATAGTATTTGAAGCTTGTGATTTTCATCCAAGGAATAGGAGGAAGTATATGATGTCGTCCCACCACCTCTTTTCTTACTGTTTTAATTACCATTATTTAAAATATATATATATATTCACCAAATAGACTTCCCTTTTTTAAAAAATTCCTATAAGTGAGTCACAGGAATATCTTCACTACACTGCAGAACTTGACTTTATTCCTTACACAAAAATCCATAGCTCTTTTTAAATTTTTTTGCCTTTATGTTCAGTTTCTCGGTAAATAGGTAGCCTTCCATGCAATTAAATTTCTTACTCACAGCCCCATTCTATTACTGGGAGGACTTGCCACATGGACTAATGCAGTCGAGGTCTTCTTTCTATGTGAGTGACAGTCAGGGTGCTTTCCTGAGCAGGCTGTAGCCTGCAGCACTCAAGGGGACACACTCAAGACCCAATTTAAAGCTGGGCTTGGGTGTTACAGTAACTGAAGTCTGGTTAATTAAACTTGTCCCGCTCCTGGTGCGTGAGCAATGTTGCCCATGTTGGCAGACCGCACTCGTGTGCATTCAACTTGGGCAGCTTCAGAGTGCAAGGCTCGGCGGTGGCGTGCCCGGGAGCCTGGGTGCTCCAGTCGGATGCACCAGGTGCTCAGGTCCCCTTCGAGTAAAACAAGAGATGATTTGGTTCCTACACTGCAGCCTGCCAAAGGGAAGGATGCATTTCAAACATTGCCCCTTGCTTAGACTAAAGCACTTTTCTCAGACACGGCTGTACACGTGCAATTCAGAGCCTGAAACCTGATCCTGGCTTAAGCTTTTGGATTTCCCTTAAGGAGAAGGCCTCTGCAACAGCTCTCTTTTGCACATTTTATCCAGGAAATGGTACAGCTGAGTTCAGTGTCTTCCTCAAACTAATAGAGTTTGAATTTATACCTCCCAGAAGTACTGGAGGGTGCACGAACTGCCATCTGTAGGCTCACCTGGGTAGAAAAATGCCTCCACGTCTGTTCAAGCTGAATTTTTGTGCAGCCAGGCGTGCAGAATTCGTGGCACCCAAAGGAAGAAGCGTAAAAGAGCCTGATTCTGTACCCGGGAATAGGGACAACTGCGTATCCTGCCACAGATACAGGATACTGTGTGCACATCCTACCCTACATCAGAACCGGAGGGAAAAAAAATCATCCAGGGAAAAGAAAGAGGCTTTTCCATCCCTTTGTTGAGGCCCCTAATGTCTCAGCTGGAGATCTACTCTGTCTCACTTCTTCTGATCCTGTAAATTCTTCACCCCTGCTTTAAACAGGAAGGATGAAGGGGATCTTCTTAAGAACGTGTCTTTGACTTACAGCAAGGATATCCTTCTCAGCTGTACAATCCTCGGTCTTAATCTAGACAATGCAAACATTAATTTAAATCCTTGGTCTTCCACTTCCTGACCAAATGCTCCACACAGTATGCACTGTATAAATGATCGTTGACTCCACAAGTTCTTAACTGAAGTCAGTGTCATCCAAACAACTTCATCTTGGACCAAGCATGCTTAGTAATTAGATCTTATGAGAGACGGTATGCATGTTTTCACAAGTGGTCTAAACCAATATAAAGCCTCATTGCTCTCAAAAACAGTGATTTTAGCCTGTGCCCCACATTTCTGCTCATTAGAATTCAGGTAGCCATATGGTTATCATCTTGCTGATTGAGCAGACTGTAGAGCCACAGAAATGCTTGTGCTTGCAAAGGGAAGTCATGGGATCATGTGGCCAGGAGTGGAGGGGATTAGAGTAGGAAC
This sequence comes from Vanellus vanellus, assembly GCF_965231255.1. Classification (NCBI taxonomy): domain Eukaryota; kingdom Metazoa; phylum Chordata; class Aves; order Charadriiformes; family Charadriidae; genus Vanellus; species Vanellus vanellus. The sequence continues at coordinate 187,488,150 of NC_138905.1, forward strand.
AGACTTCCACATGTGTCACTCAGATTGGCTTAAATTGCCTGTGGCATGTAATTTGCTATAAACCAACAATTATAACCTCCATCATAAGAAGTAGGCACCAAGGGAGTTTGCTCCAAAGTATCAGTGACACTCTGGGACACAAGCAGGAACTTTTCAATCAAGCCCAAGCAGCTTAGAAGGGGTTTTCTCTGATCACTGTTCTTTATTTGGTCTTCCTACGTGGTATTTTAAGCACCTGGAGCTGTTGTCGTGAATTTGAACCCTCTGTGGAGTAAGGAGGGTTAAACAGGATTATTGGCATACTTCATGCATGGCAGTATGCTGCGCTATCCAGGCAACAGGAAAAATATGTGAAATATTCCCTTTCCAGCATTAAAAGTAGCAGTTCTTGGGATTATCTGTGATTTATTTTACAAAAACATAAGAAGACCATCACCGAGTTAGACCAAATGCATGTTTAACCTAGTTCTTGGTTTCATCATCAACCAATAGCAGAGGCTTTGAGAAAGACATTAGGATGGAAAGAAAAAGCACATCAACAGCAAACCTTCTCTGCTTCCTGCTGTCAGCAGCTTAGGGTCTTCTTCAGCCACAGGTTATATCAGATCCTCATGTTTAACAGACCTTTCTGTTACAGCTTGAGTAGGCTGCAATAGATATTTTCCCTATGAATCTGTCGTCGCTGCCCCCCCTCCATCTTATTTAAGTCTGGGCTCTCTCAATATGCCATGACAATGAGTTCCATAATTTAATTACTTTACGTTTCCCATGCAACTTCACTGGATGCCCCTCCACTTGTGTTACTCTAATTATTGTCTATTCTTTTTTGCTATAGTGTTCATGTATTTCTACACCCTTTTTCCTAGCCAGTCCCTCCCCAGACTGCAGTATCTCATTCTATAAAATCACCAGGCCAGACTTTTGTCTACTGCTGATTACCGCTGTGAATGTTTTCTACTCTCACCTTTTTTGGCCAGTGGTGATGATATTCACAAGGAAGGAGAAATGTAAATTACCTATAACTGCATCATCACAATCAAGAGCCCTACCCATTAAGCTGCAAACTCTTTTCTGCTCTCTTTCTAGTCCCGTAATGCTTAGACACAAATGCTATAAATGCCAAAGCATGTACCTTTTCACTTCTCTCCAATGCCCTCGCTGCCTGCTTGTAGTTTTGCCTGGGATCCTCCTTTGGAGTGAAACAACTTGTTTTCTGCTACACTTGTTTCCACCTCCTCTTAACCCTCCTGGTTAAGACCTCAGCAGTGTTATGGGCCAAGTTCAGTCCTCCAGTACCATTTTAGATGGCTCCAGCTACCTCCAGCTCTTTATTTTAGATACTTTATACCAGGGCTACAATGAGTCTGGAAGAGCCTGAAGGCAAGGACAGAGTTGCCCGGGGCAGTATGAGTGCAGGACATTGATGATGGCTTTGATTATAAGCACTCCTGTATGTAGACACTGCTGTGGCCTCAGTTCAGGAGCAGAAAGAGCTGCCCAGCAATGCTGGCTGCCATTTTTTCCTATGAGGCAACACAGATGTGAATCTCTGAAATAGAAGATTGAATACAACTCTAATGATTCTGAGATTAGTGCACCGGTCTCAACGTTATTTCTCTGAGCTCTGTATTTTGTGTGGAGCCCATCCCACAAACCCGGTGGCTCAGATCATGTCTGCCAGACCAGACATAGGAATGCAACTACATTAACAAATCCTAGATAGACTGAGGCAGGAGATGGACACATGGAGCCTTAGGGCATCTGTGGAAGCAGAATTTAAACCACTGAGTAAAGGAGGGGAGCTCACAGCTTCTCAGAGGGCTAAACAAACCAAGGAGGAGATTGAGGGACGGTTGAATCCCTCTGTTAAGAGTTCAATGCTAATAGTCCAAGTGGCATTTTAGATTTCTAACTGCTATTTATTTCTTTTTCCTAGAAACTCTAGTCAATTTAGGGTTGGACTTAGATAAAGGGGAGGGAGATATATATGCATATGCATATCCAATTACTATGCACATAAACCTGTTGAATATACATTTTATATTTGTGTGCATGTACATGTATAAGTATATAAGTCTATGCATATATACATGTGATATATGTGCATATATACATTAATATATATGTACATTAATAGAATATACTTTCTCACTTGCGTATCTAAGGCAAGATTTTCTGAAAGAAAATTATATGCCAAAAGCCCACTAAGCTGCCTGTCTCACTCCCTTTAACTTCTCTGAAAACTCAAGGCTTAGCCAACAAATGTGGTCAAAGACTCCCTCTATATTCCATTCACAGGACCTCCAGCCACATCTTCCTGAAATCATCATCTGCACCTTTTCATTGTTCTTTTATTTTCTCTTCCCCCCCACCTTTTTCTTCAATTTCTCTACAGGTATTTTAGTAAGCTATTATTAGTCCTCATTTCTCATCTAGGCTGTTCTTCCTGTCTTTTCCAGAACATCTGCATTTGTGGTTCTGATTTCCGCCCAGCAGTGACAATTTGGGTATAAACACTGAAAGGGCAATCAGAGAAAGAAAAAGAAAATTGCATAAATGAGAGGAGATGCTGTCTACATCATCTGCTCCTGGTGTCTCACTCCAGTTGTCTATGGACTTCATCTCCTCATACCTTGGAGTCCATGGAGAGAATTAAACTACTCCCTGAGGGAATTCAGGACGTTGGCTCTGGAAGAGCCTACGTCTCTATTTTCCACATGTACAATACCTGCGGAACTGCACCACTTCACTCAGACACCTACAGTGAGATGCATAAAGCAGAGCTTGACATTTTTTAGCTGTCTTGATGACAGTAACTTTCATTCTGAACTGAAAATCCTAGACTGAAAACAGGTTTAATTAAAACAGTGCAAGCTTGTGTCTAAACCAGCCCTTAGGCACCTTCACAGAGTGGTATAAATCAGAGCCATACAAGACACGTTATGTTCCTGAATGCATCTGCCTGTCAGAGTGAGCCCACCCATGCAGGATATCTTGTAGCATTTTATTCAACCTAGTTTTAAAAGCCCAAATCATTCCGCCATTTATTCCATCTTGCACAATACACTCAGAGCAAATGCCCTGACTACTTACGGTCATTTAAAAACCCTACAACACTTTACATAAAATTTGCTACCAGCGGTGTCCTGCTCAATTTACAAATGAGATAATTGCAACACTATTTAAATTCTCTTTAGAGTTTCAGCTGGGTGCAGTGCTTTTCTTTATTACTAGTGCTAAAATTTTATAATAACACTTTTAATTTAGGTGCGGTTGTTTGTCACAGAAATCTAAATATATTGCATAGGGAAGTAGGTAGTATCAGTCCTTTGTTAAGGAGTGGAGCACTGCTGCTATGACAGTGCAGAGCTAGAACTGAATGTCAAGTTGGCAGCACATTTAGGATTATACTTGCTCTGCCTGGACTCCAAGACTCAGCCTAGACCATGTTATAAGGGGCTGATTCTGCCCCTTTACTCTGCTCTCATGAGAGCACACCTGGAATATTGCATCCAGCTCTGGAGCCCTCAACATAAGGAGGACATTGAGCTGTTGGAGTGGGTCCAGAGGAGGGCCATGAAGATAATCAGAGGGCTGGAGCACCGCTCCTATGAAGAAAGGCTGAGAGAGATGGGGTTGTTCAGCCTGGAGAAGAGAAAGCTCCAGGGAGACCTTATAGCAGCCTTCCAGTACCTAAAGGGGGCCTACAGGAAAGATGGGAAGGAACTTTTATCAGGGAGTGTAGTGATAGGACGAGGGGCAATGGCTTCAAACTGGAAGAGGGCAGATTTAGAGGAGGTATCAAGAAGAAATTTTTCACTCTTAGGGTGGTGAGGCACTAGAACAGGTTTCCCAGGGAAGTTGTGGAGACCCCATCCCTGGAATTGTTCAAGGCCAGGTTGGATGGGGCTTTGAGCAAACTGATCTAGTAGAAGGTGTCCCTGCCAATGGCAGGAGGGTTGGAAGTAGATGATCTTTAAGGTCCCTTCCAACCTAAATCATTCTATGATTCTATGATTCTATGATTATGAAGTAGCAGCCATGTTCCACTACTGCCATGGTAGCATACAGACATGAATTGACTTAACCATTCCCATAGGAAAACTAATAACATGGAACAGATGGCAGAGAACAGACATGAAGTTTCCTTTAAATTCTTCTTTTGGAGGAACACATCAAAGCTGTCCTCCCCATCCTCAAAGAAACAGCGTGGTCAGCTCTCTGCCATCACAGACCCAACAGTCATTTGGCTCCCAGGAGATCTGCCAGGGGCTGGAGTCATCTCACATGTAGAGTTAGGTCCTTCTGCAGCTTCCTATTCTCCCTCGCCTTTCACTGCCACTCAGACGCATACAGGAAAAAAAATACAGAAACCCAGAAAGGTAGAAATGCCATAAGATACCTCAACAGGTGCCAAGTTCCACAGGATGGAAAGGCTCTCTGCTCAGGAACTGGTGTAAGCTCATGTAACTTACACCATCAGTCTCCTGGGTGGACCCCACACACTTCTCTACATTCCTTTTTCTGGCACAGAACCTAACCTTAAAGATTTTACTGGTGGGCATGTTTGTAGCTCTATATACAGACAGATCTACAGGGCCAAACTGGACCATACCACATTACTTATCTCACAAGAGTGCCACAAGGTTGAACTAATTTCCATTTGTAAAAGCAAATTTTAGAAAAGCAGCAGTGAAAAAAAAAAAAAAAGCACTGTTACCACTAGAAAAGAAAAGATTGCTCTGAAAAAACCTGGATGTGAAAAGAGCTTTTTTCCAGCAATCACATAGTACCTCTGCCATTTATCCTCTTCTGTCTTCCTCTTTTTCAAGAAGCAGGTGCCCAAATAGATTGGCTCATGCCTTCACATTCCATGTTTCTTTTTAAAATGCTTATCATCAGGCACAAAAATAAAATAAAGAGGAAAGAAAGTGCACCTAGACTTCAGCAAGGCACTCATAAAAGGGTTTTCTTTGATAGTCAGAGAGGGGATACTGGAGGGGGTATTTTATTTAAAAAAAAAAAAAAAAAAGGAAAGATGTACTTCACAGTAGGGCTTCTGATGAAAATGGAGTCTGCGAAATCAAAAACAGGAAAGCGGTTGTCATTTTGGTTTGTCCTACAGCACTGAACTAATACAGAAACCGTCTCCCTTGCAAACGCTCAGAGAAGAAATTATTTTTGCAAACAAACAGTCTCCGAGCCACGTCTTAAGACAGGGTGCAAGAATGCATGTTAGAGTGCAGTCATTCCACATTTTGCTTTATTTGCATTGTAGCATATTGTGACCTACATTAAATGGTTTCCATGCACTGACCGCAAAACAAGCAGGCTCAAATGACACAGCCCAGCGCGCAGACAGCTCCGTTTCATTCAGAGAGCAGTGCAAAACGCGTGCTACGGCTTTGCTGTTTGCCATTTTAGAACAGCAATACACACCTGCCTCAGTACAGACACCCCTGAGCAATATTAACTGGATACTGCGGCACCATAAGAGGGCTTAGAGTTCAGTACCCATGCCTAAAGTCCCCATCTCAGCTAACCACCCTCCCAAAAATGATACCGCGCCTCATAGTGCCATGTGGCATGAGATGCTAACACCATGCTTAAGTGTCCCCAATGCTCCTGTTTCCCATGAGAACTTACCATGGAGGTGAAATACCAGAGCCCTCATGGGCTCTGCATTCAGTACAGTCAAACATACACAGTGCTGCACATGGGGCAATAAACCTCTCTACCTAAGCTGGCTTCCATGGTCCCAGCTCAAAATGTCTGGGGAAAAAAAAAATATATTAACCCCTTCAACAGGTAACAGAGAGTATGTAACAATAATAACAACATCCAGATGCTACTCAACACATGATTTTTTTTCTCCATAGGAGGACTGCAAAGACCTGAATTGTAAATCCCAGTTTTACAGAAAAGGACCTGAGATGGCTAAAGCTAATTGATTTTCCTGCACTGTAGCATGGATATACTAAAAATGAAATATAGTCCTTATTATGTTTTTTTACAATGGAAAAAGATAAAAAATAAGAGGATGTGGACATGAATATATACAGAATAAACTGCATATATATCTCACAGGCACATACAAACAAATGAGCAGAAAATAAGCTTGTATAAGGAGAAATGACTGTGTAAATTTAGAAAATACCACCTCTAAAATTCCTTCTGTGACCTCCTAGCACTCTTAGGATGCAGTCTTCCATTGCAACAGAAAATGATAGATTTTTCTCAGATGTCAATAAAGACTATAACTAGGGGTAAATATAGCTATAAATACCAGATATATGCAAAGGCACAGAAGTGATATTGCATGAATAAGCTTAATAATAACTCTGGTTATTCCTAAATACTGACCTTGCAATCTTCTTGTTCTTTAAATGTGTATGTTAAATATAGACGGGATCACTTTCTGTATTTACACAAATGTACTTACTGTGTAAGTATCTTTTGGGATAGATTGTAAAAACAAGGTCACTGGCAGCTGTGTGATAAAGGTAAGGTTGTTCAGCTGTGTTATTTACCTATGCATAGATCCAAAATCTCCTAAATGTGGTCTGTGGGAGAGTTTGGGTCGCTTGCTTTATCCAAATGGTCCATCCAACATGACCCTTATCACTCAGGGTACCATATGTTGGGGTATGTGCCAAGGGCTTGGATCAGATATTGTCAAGCCCTCATGTTCAGTTTGCGTCTGCAAGGTAAAAACAAACATCAGCATGTCCATTTGGATTCAGCTGTGGTATTTCTATTTACCACATCGACTCCAGGTAGCCATCATCATTAGCAACCTCATGAAGCTTATGCAGCATTTGGCTTCCTCCTGCCTGTTTGCCTCTGAGCAAATGGAAGGGCATTTGGTGCGAGCAAAGCAGATGGGGAGCAGCTGGGAGAGGTGTCTGCATTACCACCTTCACACAAAAGCTCAAAGCTGCCTTTCTCCACCCTACCAGCTCAGTTTACATGATGATACTGGACCACATACAGGGCATCTGTGAGAATAAGACAGGCATAACCAGGTCCTCTCTGCAGTATCCAGTCTTTAACATTACCATGCTCTGGACATTGTCAGCAACACCAGACATTTGATTTTACAAGTTTGCCATTTCTGACTGTCAAAAAATTGATTCGAGTTCACAGTAATCCTGGGGAAACTCGCCCTGCTTCTGTCAATGCCCATCGTAGACGGGCAGCAGAGATTTGGGATCTACACATTGTTGTTCTTCAGGTGAGAAAGGTACCAGTAAACCCTGCACAATCAAAACCTCTGGGGACAGACTGTCCTGTTTCAACAGTCCAGTCTTTCTGCTGCTCATTGTAGCAATCAACTGTTCTCCTTGTTCACCAAGGAGAGAATAAAAATAGACTTTTAATTAGTAGCAAAGATGATTTAATTTTGCATTTAAGAAGGCATTGCAAATGAAAGAGTAGTTTCACGTTGGAGTTTGCCGCGTGGGGCGGTTGTGAAATTTAGGGTTTATAACAGCTGAGCAATTGAGGGTTTGTAACAGATGAGTAGACAACGGTCTATCACCAAAGGTTTAGGTATGCCTGACCCTGCCTTACTGCAGAGAGTGGCAATAAGCAATCTTTTGAGGACCTTTCCAGCCAAACATGTCTATCATTTTATCATCTTCCTATCTGTGAGCTTTGTCTGTTTAGCTGAACCTGATGAATTTAGCATGAAGTTTCAGCTATGACACCACCCACCTCTTGTTCCACAGTACGTTTGAGAAGAGAATCCAACCCAATTCAAAGTCACCACCAAAATAAAGCATCTATCTCCTACGCAACGTCAATGCAAGAAGCAGAAATTCCTAATAAATGTCTCCAAACCCTCAGGGGATGTCAGAAACGACAGTAGCCCGCTTTCCTTCCAAGCCCACATAAATTTCAGAGGCTATGGCTCTGCAGGGAAGTAGGATGGATAGATTTGTTTAACGAGGACAAGCAGACAGTAGAAGGTAGCAAGTAGGGAACAAGATAAGCTTGTGGCAATGTAATTGCATGCATGAGAGTTTGGGACAGTGTTTCTGATTACAAAATCCACTGTTAATTTTCACCAGATAATTTTACAGCAGCATCCCAAATACCATATGGAACAAATCCAGCAAAACCATACCAAAATATTTTGTCACTTAGAAAGCCTCCATGCCCCTCATAAATTTCTTCCCACCATCAACACACAATTCACAAGTCCTGATTCTTCAGGGATGCAGAATCGTAGAATGGTTTAGGTTGGAAGGGACCTTAAAGATCATCCAGTTCCAGCCCTCCTGACATGGGCAGGAACACCTTCCCACTAGACTAGGTTGCTCAAAGCCCCATCCAGCCTGGCCTTGAACAATTTCAGGGATGGGGTCTCCACAACTTCCCTGGGAAACCTGTTCCAGGTCCTCACCACCCTCAGAGTGAAAATTTTCTTCTTGATACCTCCTCTAAATCTACCCTCTTCCAGTTTAAAGCCATTGCCCCTCGTCCTATCACTACACTCCCTGATGAAGAGTCCCTCCCCATCTTTCCTGTAGGCCCCCTGTACTGGAAAGCTGCTATAAGGTCTTCCCGGAGCTTTCTCTTCTCCAGGCTGTACAACCCCATCTCTCTCAGCCTCTCTTCATAGGAGCGGTGCTCCAGCCCTCTGATCATCTTCATGGCCCTCCTCTGGACCTGCTCCAACAGCAGAAGCAACTGCAATCAACAGACTGTAGATATGCTTGGTCTTGTTTGGCACGGCACACTCAAGGATGAGCACTCTTGCTAGGATATTGACTTTGACCAGCAAAGAATATTTCATACCGGAATATTTTAGTATTTACACAGTCAGGCACTTATTGGCTAAGTTGAGAAGAACAGTGAGACTACATGCCTCCTGTCTCCAGCAGTAACATGAGAAGCTGGATAATCCTGCAACATGTCTTCAAGGTGTACAATAGATTTAAATTTAATAGCTGTGCATCATCACTTATATAAACCACAGGAGTAAATAAACCAGACCTTTCTTCCTTCTTATCTCAAAAGCCAAACTACTTCCCCACAACAATCATACCACTTATAGCTACACCTTCCTTGCAAATCCTATATGCCCTCTAGCTTCTTACTCTCTCTTCCCACTGTGTGATTCCTCAGGAATGTTTATTTCCCCATATTTCTTGAACAGTGCCCTAAGGTAGACTAATTAATTTTCCTCAAAGCACATAAAGACATAATGACGGTTTTACTATATCCAGAAGTGGTGCTGCAATTTCTCTAGCCTTTCCAGGATGTTATTGATAAAAGCATGTGCTTCTACTGCAACCATTATGCCACTGGCTCCTGCCTATGCTTCACCCTACTGTGGTGACAGGCTGATCTAGACACCATTCCCAGGAAGATGACAGAATAAGGAGAAGTTGTGAAAAGGAGCTACGAAAAAACAGAGTCTGTGGAATACCTTCTCATCAGGAAAATAAAGGATCCTTCCCTCCCCTGCAAAACCAGGCTGTAAAAGATGCTGATATAGACCAACGAGATTTCAGGATCTGGGCCCTGAAAGGAACATTCATGGAGATTTTTAGAGCCTTAAAGTGATGTCTGAAATTTTAGAACTTTTTGTGATGACAGTGAGTCCTTGCAGACGAAGAAAAAGTGAAGTTTTTAGCAGCTGGGATTATCAGGCAGAGCTGGGCTGGCAGCAGTAACCAATTCTACCACAGGTTTGGTGACTGCACATCAAGCCCGTAACACTGAAGCCAAGGTCAAGCCAGGAAGTCAAGTCAGGAAAGCCAAGTCAGGATCAGCAACATATAGGGACTACAATTCAGCTAAGGCAAGGATACAGGGCAAGGATTGATCTTAAATCATAAGATCACAGGGTAATTCAGTCTGGGAGGGACCTCAGGAGGTTGTTAGTCCAACCTCCTGCTCCAAGCAGGGTCGGCTATGGTATCAGAGCAAGTTGCTTGGGACTTTATCCAATCAGATCTTGAAAACTTCCAGGGATGGAAACTGTACAATCTCCCAGGAAACCTCTTTCACTACTGAACTGTCCTTATAGGGGAAAAAGTTTCTCCTTACATCCAGTCTGAATCCATCTTGTCTCGCCATAAGCCTGTTGTCTCTCATCTTGCCCCTACACACTACTATGAAGAACCTGGCTGTCTTCTCGGTGCTTCTCATAGGTGCTGAGGGCTGCTGTGAGGTCCCCCCACATCCATCTTATCTCCAGGTTGAACAAGTTCCACTCTCTTGATCTCTCCTCACAGGGCAAGTGCTTCAGCACCTGAGCATCGTGGTGGCCCTGGTGAACTTGTTGCAGTTTGTCAATAACTTTCTAGTACTGGGGTCCCAAAGCTGGTTGCTGTGTCTAGTTGTGGTCTAACAAGTACCAGGTAGAGGGAGATGATCACTTCACTCAGTTTACTGGCTGTGTTTCTGGTCATACAGCCTCAGAAGCTTTTCTCCTTCCATACTGCAGGGCTTATGTGCAGTTTGCTCTCTACCAAGTCCTCCTTTCATCAGGCTTCTCGCAGCCCATTCCTCCAGTCTGTCTAGGTCTATCTGTCTGGTAGCTCTGCCCTTGAGTGTACTGACTGGTGCCCCCCAGTATGGTGTCATTTGCAGACTTGATGAGTCCATCGCCTGCTCTAGATCATTGATAAAGACGTTACACAGGTCGGGTCTCAGGACAGAGCATTAATAAACCTCAGTGCAGATGTGGTGATACAAAGAAGAGCCACATGAGTCAAGGAACTCTGTGCGTCCCCTGTAGATGATCCCCAGCGTGGACAATTGAGGAACTGACTGACAACCAAATGATAGGCAAAGAAGAAAAACAGGGGAAAAGCAAGACAGGAAAAAGAAAAAGCAGAGAGGGACAACAGCCAAACCTAAGAGTGAAGAGAAGAGGTCAGAAATAAAGCAGCAGGATGTGTGCTTAAAGAGATAGTCAGCCAGGACAAATAGAAACCCACCCACCACGTCCAGGGGGTTTTGTACCATACCTGATTCAGCTAGCGTTAACTCAGTGCATATTTGACTGTCACCATGGCTTACGGATAGATGTGATTGCCAAGCAGAATTTCTTAAATTTTCCTGAAAACACTGTTGACTGTCATTTGAAGGTCACCATTTGAATATTGAAAAAGTAGCATGACAGTAAGAGGTTTATAAACATAAAAATAATGGTCTTGTACATACAATTCCATGGATTCGTGTAAAGGCTGACAGAACATCTCACCCTGAAGAGCAGGAGAAAATCCTTCACTGGTCCTGGGTCCATATAAGCCATTTTTATTTCATTGACTTTATAAATGTCTAAGTTTGGGTGAGCTCATCATTTGAGTCTCCTTTTACAGTCAGTAGACAGAAATGAGCACATCCAGAGAGTAATTTATTAGAGCAGTCTTAAGTGCTGAATCTCCTCTGGAGATTTCAATTTCTCTCTTCAATTTCAATGAAGAGAAGGTCATGTGTCTAGCTTAGACTTCGTTGCCTAACTCAGGGCAGAAAGCAGTAATCCTTCTTCCTGTAATTACACAGACCATTAGGGATCCCACCTGAATCTTGCTTAGAACAGCTGATCCTTGTGGGAACCAGATTTTTATTGCATAAGACTGTAATAGGATCTAAATCATCCTGTCTGCTTTTTCTCATTGCTTTTTGTTGACAGACACTGTATTAAAAAATTAAGTCTTAGAGATAGTGGGGAAAAGCTTGAGGGAAGACGTTGTTGTGCAAGCAGCGCATTTAGAAAATTAACACCACAGATCTTACTATGGCCAAAAGAAATATCTCTGGCTCTTCATATCATAGCACCAATTTGCATTGGTCACAAGTTGTGTACTCTGGTTGTAAAGTATGTAGGAAGTTACAAGCATTGAAATTGCTCTGGAGCCACTCCAACATGATTTTCACTCATTTTTGATTCTGTGTCAGAAGCACCAGTGCACAGACTATAACATACAGGAGCTCTAGGTAAACAAACAACGTACCGCTGTCTTGGGAACAACAGAATTCCCAAGAGTCTTTGAAATGCACGTGCCCAGGAAAGTAGAAATGGGATTCACTTGACCACATCTAGAGATCTACCACAGACATGTCAATGTCTGAACTAGGCTTCTTTTGTAGTCAATGAAGATAAGGAGATATTTTCAGGGGAACTTCTGAGCTCACAAAAAAAGCAAACATTTAATGCTCAAGTCAGTTGCACACATATAGGCATCTAGTACCATTTCAGGTGTCCTAGGGTACCAGTAGTATCTATGGGGGGCTGTCAGATATGGCAAAGGATGTATGCCCTCCTGGCATACGAGCTAGTAGCCAAGTGGGAGACCAAGAGCATCTCAAGCTGCAGTAGGTACCACATTAATGTAAGCAGTGAATTGGACATTTACATAGCAGGGATGGAATTCAGGTCCTGAGTGTAGAAGCATATTAGACATCTGAAATCAGCTGGTCACATGTAGGTGTTTCTTTTAGAACGATACTCTTAGCTCTCTAGACTCTACTGCATTGACTAAATCTTCATCAACTGTAATGGAAGCTTGCACACCTCGACTGCATGCAGACACATATATCTGAATGTGTCATTAAATCCCACTTAGAGTCACATTCAGCCACGTAAATGCCATAAAAGATGCCATAGGATCTCTAGCTGCTCCAGAAGAATATGTGCCTTTCATAAGTTATGCATCTACAGTTTGCCAACTGTATCCTAAGGCCAACCGTATCCTGGGCTACATCAAAAGAAGTGTGGCCAGCAGGTCAAAGGAGGTGATTCTGCCCCTCTATTCCACTCTCGTGAGACCCCACCTGGAGTACTGCATCCAGCTCTGGAGTCCCCAATGTAAGAAGGACACGGACCTGCTGGAGCATGACCAGAGGAGAGCCACAAGGATGATGTGATGGCTGGAGCACCTCTCCTATGAGGAGAGGCTGAAAGAGTTGGCGCTGTTCAGCCTGGAGAAGGGAAGGCTCCAGGGAGATCTTATTGCAGCCTTCCAGTATGTAAAGGGGGCCTACAGGAGAGCTGGGGAAGGACATTTTACTAGGGCATGTAGCGATAGGATGAGGGGGAATGGCTTTAAACTGGAAGAGGGCAGGTTCAGATTGAACATTAGGAAGAAGTTTTTCATTTTGAGGATGGTAAGACACTGGAACAGGTTGCCCAGAAAGGTTTTTGAGGCCCCATCCCTGGAGGTGTTCAAGGCCAGACTGGACATGGCCTTGGGCAACCTGTTCTAGTGGGAGGTGTCCCTGCCTATGGCAGGGGGTTTGGAACTAGATGATCTTCAAGGTCCTTTCCAACCTAAACCATTCTATGATTCTATGATCTAGTCAGCCCTATAGGGCTATCTGAGATTCCTTTGGGCACCTCAGATTGCATTAGTGACCTCTATTTTAACAACTCAGTTGAACTTGTTGCAAGTTAACAGTATGGTTTCCAGCCCCAGGATTCACACCAGGAGAATGCCAACACTGTGTTACATCCCTCAGCAAGTGATGCACCGATGCTATGTGAACAGCCTGGCACCTCCTACTGTGCCTGCACAGAGCCATTATTACGGTGACCTGCAACAGCAGCAATGGTTGTACACTGCCAAGAGTACCTTAGGTCCTCTACACTAGGTCCTTTTCACTCTTCCACGTGAAAGTACCATGGGAGAGGAAGAAATTGTCCCATCCCATTTCAGAAAACGCCAGTATCAATTTGATACAGATATGAACTGGCCACTGGAGAGAAGTGAATACTATTAGGGCACAGTTCACCTGACCTATATTAAATATCTTCTTTAAAATGGCATCATTCTCGCTCTGTAAGTGCCAGCTTCCCTCCACTGACTGCCAAGAGTCTACATAACCAGTTCAAATATAGCTGTCTCAGCTGTGAACATCAAAACCTGGTCACATCCCACACTGCAGGACTCAAGAATCTCAACAGCAAGTTTGCCTAGTGTGTTATCCTGTGAAAATGGATAAACTCACTCAAAGAAACTCTGTTTGGAAAGTCTCTAGAAGATAACCTTGCCTACACTTCTGCCCCTGCTGGACTACCCCATGAAGATCTATCCGCCTCTGCCTCTCACTGAAGAGCTTTTATATCAGGTTTATCAAGAAATGCAGTATCAGGATGACAGCTTTTGACAAAGGAATTTGAGAGACAGAAATACACATATATAATGTGTGTGTGTGTGTGTGTGTTTAAGCTTTTGCGTGTGTATTCCCCACCACTCCACAGTACTGCCCCATCACTTTCAACTGACCCAAGTTACGGGACTTTCATAACTTCCACAGGAAAGCTATTCTAACATCTAATACTTTACAAGTTCACTCAATAGTTATTCTGTACCTAGCCTATATTTTATTTCTGTGAGAACTGAGAATGTATCAAAAGCCAACAGTAAAAAAGAAGGATAAAAAAAAAAGGCAAAACTTGTAGAGGCATACAAGAAAGAGCGAGCTTGTGGCATATGCATGAGCTTAAAACTTCAAGAAAAAGTTTAATTAATGAAGGTAGTTCACAGTTTAAAATTAATTATTTTTGCATTTCTTTTTCTCAGAGGTTCCTCTTCAATATTCCAAATATAAATGGTGGTGGGATTATTTAGAAACCAAGTACATTATAACTAAGGCCTATAGCAACCTCACTCAGCAGTGAAATTTGTTGTCTCCCTCTGATCCTCAGATTATGGAGATGAGGGGATGAATGTACTTCAGTAAGATTCCCTACCGAGATAGCTTTTCACTCTTTTCAGTAAGAAAAAGATCAAAGGGAAAATAGCTAATTAACATACCAAAGGAGACAAAACCCCTAGAGCTTTATCGTTGTTGCAATCCAATAATAAACAGCCAAGTACAAAAAAGATTATTTGATAGTGACACACAGAATTGAAAGCCTTTGAAATGTCAGCTCCTCAAAAAAAAATATTTTTGGAAGGAAAAAATATCCATAATTATACAGAATAATGCTTAAGCGTTGGGGAGTAACTCTTCATTCCTGTGAGAGCTTGCTTGTAAAACTACTTTGCTTAAGAACAACAGCTTGGCTTGCCTTTATCTAAAATAAAATAAAATAAAAAAATTTTTAAAATGCACAAAAGGCTTCAAATCCCTTCTTAAGCAAACAGTCAATCCTTTTATAAATTAAAAATTAAGTACAGTTGTTCTTGATCTATTAAAAAATATCATCAATCTCCATTCCCAGACCAGCTTCCAGCTTTTATAGACCTGGGGGCAGTGGGACACCAAGGTTTCAAACGATGGCTGTCTGGGCTGGCAAACTGCTATGCCATGTTGTAAGTCCTAGGTGCTTTTATAAAGCCAGAGGCTAAAAGACAAATTCACGTAGCAACAAATTACGTGAAACTCTTCCCTGGGGAAAGCAACTACTCGGACTACATGGATACATCAATACCAGTAAAAGAAAGAGTAGCGGGGCATGGGCCCAAGCATATTAAATTGCAAACCGTTTCTCTGGCACACTTTTGGCTCAGAGCAGATTTCCTTTCATAGCGCTTTTAAGAAATTAGCACCACTCTGAGGCCATTTCCAACAGATAGCTGGGCACAGCCAGCCTGGTTTCAAGGATAATTTTAGCTGCATGGGTGCAAACCGTTCCATTCACAGGGCCAAAGGATGATCACCCCTCTGTTCCATTTAAGGATGCAGATGTAGCAAATCGGTCTGTGTTAGAGAAATATTTACTTCTGGAATAACAGTTTTTAAAGTTAGGGAAGCTGGGGAACATTGTGGTGAATGGCTCTTCAGCAACCAGCACAAAATATTCCACTTTTGTCCTACCAGAGGCAAGTTTACATGTTTGAAAATACTCATATTTGGTATGATAGACATGATTTAGAAGAAAGGTTAGACCCTGCAGGCATACTAGCAAAGACTATTCAGGGATCTGCTTAAAAGAATCCCATGGCATAAGGACCTGGAGGGAAAAGGGATCCAAGAAAGCTGATTGATATTCGAGGACCACCTCCTCCAATATTAAGAGCAGTCCATCCCAACTAGTCCTGCTTGGATGACAAGGGAACTCCTGGCAAAACTCAAACACAAGAATTAAGTATACATAAGGTGGAAGCAGGGACAGGTAACCCAGGAGGAATACAGAGACAACCCCTGACCATGCAGAGACACAGTTAGGAAAGCCAAAGCCCAACTGTAATTGGATCTGCTCAGGGATGACAAAGGCAATAGGAAGAGCTTCCATAAGTACATAAATAGCAAAAAGACCAGGGAAACCATGGGCCTGCTGATGAATGGGGCAGGGGTCCTCATGACACAGGACATGGAAAAGGCTGAGGTACAGAACGCCACCTTTGTGTCAGTCTTTACTAGCAAGACCAACCATCAGGAATCCCAGGTCCAAGAGACCATAGGGAACAGCTGGAACAAAGAAGACTTATGCTTGGTCATACAGGATCAGGTCGGGGAATACAAACATCAGTCCGTGGACCTTGAAGGGATGCACCCACAAGTGCTGAGGGCACTGGCTGATGTCATTGCAAGGCCACTCTCAGTTACCTTTGCATGATCATGGCAACTGTGAGAGGTGCCTGAGGAATTAAGAAAAGCAAACATCACACCTGTCCGCAAGAAGGAGGACCCAGGGAACTACAGGCCTCTCACCTTGATCCATGGGAAGGTGGTGAAGCAACTGATTCTGGAAACCATTTCCAGCCACGTTAAGGAGAAGAAAATAATCAGGAGTAGTCAGAGTGGATTCACCAAGGGGAAGTAATGTTTGACCAAACTGATAACCTTCTGTGATGAGCTGACTGACCTAGTAGATGAGGGGAGAAGGGTGGATATAGTCTACCTGAACTTCAGTAAGACTTTCAACAGTGTCTCCATAAAATCCTCATAGAGAAGCTGGTGAAGTACGAGCTATATAAGCAGACAATGAGGTGATTGAATACTGGCTCGATGTCTGGGCCCAGAGAGTGGTGATCAGTGGCACAAAGTCTAGTCAGTAACTAGCTGCGTACCCCAGGGGGCAGTACTGGGTCTGATACTGTTCTACATCTTCATTAGTGACCTGGATGATGGGGCAGAGTGTTATCCTCAGCAAGTTTCCTGATAACACGAAACTGGGAGGAGTTGCTAATACACCAGAGGGTTGTGCCATCCAAAGGGGCATTAAAAGGCTGGAGAAATGGGCTGACATGAACCTCATGAAGTTCAACAAGAAGTGCAAAGTCCTGCACCTGAGGAGGAACAACCCCAGGCACCAGTGCATGTTGGGGGCCACCCAGCTGGAAAGCAGCTTGGCAGAAAAGGACCTGGGGGTCCTGATGGACACCAGGTTGAACATGAGCCAGCAATGTGCACTTGGGCAAAGGCAGCAAATGGTATCCTGGGCTGCATTAGACAAATTACTGCCAGCAGGTCGAGGGAGGTGATTCTTCCTCAGTACTGGAGAGGACACACCTGGAGTATTGTGTCCAGTCCTGGGCTCCTCAGTACAATAGAGACATGGACATACTGGAGAGGAGAGTCCAGCAAAAGGGCACAAGAATGATTAAGGGATTGTGGCACCTCACATATGAGGAAAGGCTGAGAGGGCTGGGACTGTTTAGCCTGGAGATGAGAAGGCTCAGGGGGATCTTATCAAGGTACCTAAATACTTGAAGGGAGGGTACAAGGAGGACAGAGCCATGTTCTTCTCAGTGGTGCCCAGTGACAGGACCAGAGGCAATGGGCACAAAGTGAAACATAGCAGGTTCCTCCTGAACACTAGGAAATGCTTTTTCACTGTAAGAGTGACTGAGCATTGGCACAGGTTGTCTTGGGAGGTTATGGGAGTCTCCATCCTTGGAGATACTCAGCTTTCCGGATGTGGTCCTGGGCAACACTAGGTGCCCCTGCTTGAGCACAGGGAGTTGGAAGGGACCTCTGGAGGTCATCTGGTCCAACCTTAGCCACTCTATGATTCTGTGATGTCTTTTCACATCAAAGGTATTCTTCCTTTGTTAGGGCTGTCATTATTGTAGGAGAAAATTGAATTTATTTTGCTTGTACTCCACCTACCCTCTGAATAAAGATAAGGTTTCGGTTTCTCCTGGAACCAGTCATTGCAATAAAGAAGAATAATCTTCATTTCACACTACAGTTCATTAATTTATTAAGCATACTCGTGACTCAATACTGAAGTGCTAATCCATGCTCCTCACGAACACAAAAGCAACAGGCCCATTTCTTGAACCCTGTTTATGCAAGGCAGGGATGCAAAAGAGATGAAAGGCAACACAACCTGTTGCCTGACTCAGCCTTTGTGAGCAGAATCCATGGGTGTTAATGTACAGTGTCAATTGGTTTTTATCTTTTAGGTCCTAAAACAGGCACATCCATACCACTGGCACTAGAGGATCAGGAAGCAAGAGTGAGTGGAGGACCCTGGCTTTTCAATACAGGCTAGGGCAGTTTGGGCTATTCCAAAACCAAATCTGCTAGACAGGGGCTAGCCCTCACCCTGTGTGAACTTTGTGCCCTGCAAATCTTGGACCGTGGCTTGACCTCTGTTACTATAGTTGCTATAGCAAGTTGGACACAGTCATAAATGTCCCTATTAGATGAAAAAATGGCATATTTATGCCCAGTTAAAACAAACCAGCCATGAGCTTGACTCAGAGGATACTCTAAATTAAACCAGCTGGGTCCAAAACTGAACAAAAAAGGCACTTGCAGATGCCCAGTCTTCCACTTCAGCTGTGCCATGCTTAACATGTCAGCTAACATATATATAGAAATAGCTTTCCACTAGAAAGACACATTTACAGCAAATAAAACCCTGAAAGATGCTTAGGATGTGACATTTCAGATGCTAAATGCAAATACATTGTGTTTTAGAAATATGTACTGGTTCCTAAGTGCAGGGCATCCTGGCCTGAACAGCCTGCAATAATCGCCTGTAGATGCAGTCAGCAAGCTCATGGCTATCGCTATCTTGATGTACAGGTCAAAAGCATCCAAAGTCTACACCTCTGAGCCTGCCCTGATGGGTCTGGCAGCAAAGGGCTTCTCTGCCTTTTATCCTGCTGGTGGTAATTTGAAACACGTAGCATAATTTGGCCTGAAATTCCAAAATTACCATAAACCTATTCTACCCTTCAATGAGGAAAACATCCTCATGTAGCCAACACAACTGCTAAACCTAAAGTGACCTGTAACTATACAAACTGGGTCTCACAACTCCCTTCTAGTTATGACCAAATAGCAATGCCCTTTACAAAGTCAATCTAGGAAGAAGTGAGGAGAAACACAGTATTCAACTCAGCTAATAAACAAAATATGTCTCCAGGTTCCTTGTAGACTCTGCACTTTGGACAGTCTGTGAACACATCTCTGCTCTTCCAGAGTTAGTCGTTTCAGTGCAAGTGAGATAAAACAAGTACCCAGTTTTAGCCTTTGTTGTTGTTCTGTTTCGAAAAGACTGAAATCCCAGAACTCCTGCAGGACAGCAAAAATTCTTAATAATATTTGGTTGGATGTCTCGATTCACCCAAATGACACATTTAAAAGTACTTTTGCTAAAGTGGAAACAAATATATACTACAGACTAAGAGAAATATTGTGCCACAATGACTCTTTGGCAAGCTACCAAAATATAAAAGGCTTCCAACAAATCGATATAAAAAGTGTTTTAGACAGTGTAATATTTGCTTTAGCTATCTACAAGACACATTTTTTATATGTCCATTATCTTTTCACTATGCAACCATTAGAGAATTTAGCAATATCGTGTGTGTGTTTTCTTGTCTGACTATTCTCATGTGTTTTACTAAACATAATCCTTTCTTCAGTCATTAATCATTAGTACTAGACAAATACTGCCCCCCCAAAATAAAAATCACACAAGTTCTTGTAGATGATTAAATTAATTCACTTCAGCTCTTATTGTGTTTACTTTCTCTGATTATTTTAAGGAAAACGTTTCCAGGAGGAAAGGGGAGAACTGTTGAGAAAGGCAACTATCTCTGAATATCAGAAAACACTCACAGAAATTTAATTATAGCAGCATATAGCCAAATATTTGTACTAGAAACCCAGTTCAACGTGTTGTGACACATTGTAACATGCCACATTACTTATAAGATCAGTCAAAACCATTCACATTCTGAATAACAAACACACACAAAGAGTTACTTATGAAATGGAGAATTATTTCCATAAATTAATTGGGAACAGATTTCCTCGCGTCTATTCACACACAGCAGCAGCTTGTTCCACAGACAGGTTTTTCTTGCTTCAATATGAGTAACCAGGAAAGAATTTGACCCTTGACAAATGATTTTGAATAACGAATATGTTTTTAAAATATTCCAATCTGCTCATGGGCAAATTCATCAGCAGAACAGCAGGCAAAATTTGCTGTCTTCATTATTTTTATTATTTAGCCATCTATTCTAACTGTCTCTTTGAAACCTCACCCTTTAAATGCCCCCGCCCCCTCCCTCTTTAACTTCAGCTACAGCAGTAGAAGTTTTTGTAAAAACCTCCTGTTGGTAGCATTCATTACATGTTATGAAGCAGAGAATGCTTGGAATTAAAATGAGGAAAATAATTCCGACAGAGGAAATGCAATGGTAATAATTACCAACAACACTAAGTTTTCACTGTTTGATTATGATTCTCAGCCAGCTACCATAATTTCTCATTCAGAGGCGATTGTGGTAGAGGCTTTTTAAGGCTTTGTGAGGCTCCCTCAGTTCCTTTTTATGTCAGGCTTATCTACACAAAAAGATACACTAAAAGAATATTGCTCAGATTGCAAAGTCAAGCACTCCAGTACTAGTAAATGCCAAAATTAAGATTTCCTGAAAACATTAATTCAGTCCCTTATACATATGCATTGTGCCACAGTCTTTAATTACTTGATGACATACTATTTTTTCCATGCAGTCCTTGCCTCGTTCTGTGCTCATGCTGGATGGTGCTCACTTAATGAGTAAGCTATTCAACATTTTCTTTTATCCTCCACATTCAGTGTGTGGCCCCAGTGCTTTATTTACGGCATACTATTCAAACCCTGCTATGAAGACAGAATTAATTTTCTCCTGGGCTTTTCTATGGCTGTCATCACTATCATATCTTAAATATTCATTAAGCCAGAGAGAGAGAGAAAGAAACGTTGTAGTTTGGTAGGTGGAAGTCTCACCTGGGAGACCTGCTTTGATAGTCTCTGCTCCAATGAATACTTAAATAGCCTGCATCAAACTGAAGAGCTTCAAGAGGAGACACTAACCTGATGATACCTGCAGACTCCTGGTTACAGCATTCATCAGACAGGTGGGAAACTTGGCTTGAAGGCCTTCCCAATCAGGCAGAAATTGGTCCCAGACCTTCAGATGGCATATCAGACTGCTGCTTTCTTTTCTAAGGAAAGGCTACTATGGATAAAGCACTTAACTATAGGAGGTGGCTTACTACTATGTGACGGAGTGAAAAGCCAGTTTTCCTCCACCTAATGCCTCACTCGGGTAGTTGGTCACCAAACTTTCTGGCTTTGTCAGGCTCTTCTTGGGCATCTACTTCTCTCTGTGCCCTCTACCAGTAAGGCTTACAGCATATAAGGCTGTAAGCCAAAACCAGATGCAAGGTCAGTCCCAACAAAGGATCTAAGCACATCCTAGTCCATAAGGAACCTAAAATAGGCCAATCCTTCTTTAGCCCCCCATTTCTCAGTATTCAGTGTACGTGGTGTTACGCTGCTGCATGTGGCACAAAGGCTCTGCTCCAAGCAGCTCAGCACTCATTTCTTTCTCCGTGATCTATTTAACCTCATAGTGTGGACAGAAGCTGGAGAATGAAACCTACTGCTCTTTTCATAAATCAAGGAACCAAAGTAGGCTCCAGCTTCCCAATGCTACCTTCCTCCTTTGCTTAATTACAAGACTGCTGAATCAGTAGACGTTTCAAAAGAAGGAGAGAATAACACCACTCCAAAGCATTCAGAGTCTCTTGACTAAGGTAACTTCCTTCTAAGCATAGCACTGGATCGCATAAGCAGCTTTTTAGCTGGGAGATATCTTAGCAGCTTGTTAGACTGGTTGTAGTTGAATGCAGCCATCATTGACTTTGAAATTTGTTCTCAGCTGTGACAGCGGTAAACATCAATTTTTGCAAAGTGAGAGTCAACCTCCACCCACTTTAATTTAATTGCTTTCTAATTCAGATAAAACTTGATTGTATAATGCCTGCCTCCTTCAAAATTTCTTACTTGTTTGAGGCCTTGGTTTCTTGATTGCTAAGGGTTCAAGTATTGCAAGTCGTTTTCTTCTGCTGCCAAAGATTTCTTATAAGTGGGTTTCAGTTAACAGTCTGTTCTCTTTTTAAACTACTATGTCTTTCCATACTCCATATGAAACATTCTTATGGAATCAGATTTTTTTTCATGGGATTTTTCCCTTTTCCCTTAAAATCATCCATTTTGGAATCTCAACTTCTCTTTTAATTACTAGAACACACGTGTAATTTGTCATAGAAACACAAGCTTTTCCACATCTAACACATCCCAATTTAAATTTAAATGAACATTCATGGAGACAAAAATAATCTAAAATTTCATCTTTCTGCTGGGGACCTATTGGAAAGGTTACATGAGTCTGAAAATCTCTTCTCCAAAATTAGCCATAAACACAAAGGCAATCCCTGACTCATTTCACCTCCCAGGTAGCAATCAGGTGGTAGCAATATCTAATCACCATTAACAAGGGTCAGATTTTAACAGGTGTCCTTAACCCTTCAATGTTTTATCTGAAAATTACCGATCCTTTGAACTGTCCAGATGGTTTAATAGGCTCTTTTATTCGCTCACATCTAATTACTTGTCTCCTGTAAATATTTAGTTTTTATTCATTAGAACACTTACTGTGTGCTCATGAAGCGCTAGTCAATTCATAAAACCTTTTCTGAGGATTACAGTCATTAAACAATCTATTGCAACCTCACCCTATTTGTCATTCATGGGACCAGATTCCTTCAGCAGGCCAAGGGCCAGCATCAGTGAAGGGTGAAGTCATAGACTATATAGACCTGAAAACCAGGAAGCCCAATTATTGTAACTCTGCCACCAAAGGGCATCTGGGAATTGCTACTGATTAGCAGCTAGACAATAGCCTAACAAGCAGTATGTCTGCATTTCATCAGAGGGCTCCACAAAACATATGTGGTATTGTATAAATAGTACACAGGGACCATAAAACAACCAAATATAGCACTCAAAAATATATAGTTTGAACTGAACACATGGTGCTGGTAATGATTGGCATTCCAGTGCATGCTGAGCACAGGGCCAAAGTAATGAACCAATTACACGATAGAGGCATGAGAGAAAATCATTAGGAGAACACATAACACAATGTATAATGAAGTATTTATATAGGAAGGTGAGTCATGTCTGACTCTTTGGATGTGTGCTGTGGGATCCACTGTGTGCTGCTTCACCAAGAGTAGACAGTGCTACGTTTCCAAGTTGCCCCATGGCCTAAAAAAAGGAACCTGCGTTACCCTTCCAGCACTAAGTCGAGCTGTGCCAGAGTCCTCATGGTGTCCACAGGAAATACTGAGCTTGGAGCAGGTGAATGTGGCCCCCCCCCTTTTTTTTTTTCACTCTGAAAAGCCTCAGTTGTCATGGAGTCCCTGAATGTTAGAAGTACAGGAGAGCCAGCTGGAGCCAGCACAAAAAAAAAAAAAAGCCGATGATAGGAGAAGCAGACCAGCAAATGGTAGCTCTGATTTATCTTTCTTTCTCCCCATCCATGGCCATACTGAGAACTTTGGGGTTGTTCTAAGTCAGTCATGCTCATCATCTCTGGGCCCCATTCTCAGTTACTGGAAGAACAGAAAATATTTCATTACGGGCTGGACACAAATAATGGCTTAAGCACATCCAGAGTATCTGCATGAAAATTGCAATCAGAATAACCAAAATTGCCTGCTGATGTTTACCAGGTACCTGGAGTCCAGGCATCTGGCTCATGGGGACCATCACTCTTTCCATACCCTCCTTTTATCACTAGCAGCCACAGCTGTCCCCTGCACAGCCACAAAGGTCCTCGCCACCTCCTCTGGCCCTGCTGCCACCACCATGAGGCAGCTGGGTCTGTATTCACCAGCACTGAGGAACAGGCAAGCCTGCGGGGAGAGAGGGGAAAGACAAGGACCTTCACTTGCTACATGGGCAGCCACAAAAGAGGCAACTGCAAGTAAGGATTTGTCTCCCTTCTTTCTCAGAGACTGGTTACCTACTCATGCCACCCTCATATCTCTAGTGAGACCCACATCATCACTGGGATGTAGAGCAAGAAGAGGAGCTTGTTGTTTCCTCTCCTGTGCTCTGGTGCAATCCTAAGTACCCGAGGGGGCACTGCTTCCAAACAGCTTGGAAACAATCCACCAAGCGATTTCATACAGGCAAAGAATTCAGCATAGGCTTATTCATTAACGTCAAGGCTACATCTCTTACAGTTTTTAAAATGTCCTCACTCCAGAATATGGACTTGTCAGGATACTGGGTAGGTGTCCCAGGGAGTGGGATCTCTTCACCCTGTAGAGTTCAGAAAGAAATTAAAACTTTATGGAAGGTGGAGGAGAGGAAGAGGGAAGAAAATGAGACATGAACTTAGTAACCCAGCTGGTAGGCAGCTCACCTGTGCTTGGGGGTAATTCTGTGACCTGCTCTCAGGACTACTTCCTTCTTCATTTACACCCAGGGTGTGTTTAAATGGTGTTTATTCACTGATTGTGAATTCACAAACATTATCAGAGGCAATTCATCATAATCAGCAGCTCGGGTTATGCTCTCCAGAGCAAATGAAGGTGTCAGTAGGACTCCTTCATGCTGAGAAGAGCTCTGAGAACATCCCTTTCTCCAAAACAAGTGCTCTAACCACTACATTATTATGCGGAAAACTGGCAGAGGTAGTTCATCTTTTGACAGGTTTTTGCAGCTGCAGGGACTCCAGCTCAGTTCACTGAGAGTGAGCAAAGGGTAATCCCCTGAAATCTGCGGCTCTGCTGCATGAGCATGGGGAAGGGCAGGAGTTCATTCATCTCTCTCTGCTCAGTGTTCCTCCACTCTGTCAGTCCATGGGCGGGTTTGGATTCCAGCCAGAGGTATTTTGCTCCCCTCACACACAGAGAAGGGAGCTTACACATCCACCTGGGGACTGTGAAGTATAAAATGAGGGCCAAACACTTAATATCTAATAACATCTTGCTTCTCCCCTTTAAGCTATAATCTTTCACCACCTGATACTAACACATCATCCAGACTGTCTGAGTATGAAAAAGAATTAAGATCATACACATCTACTTTTTGAATCATGTTTAGTAATGTTACTATTTTCATTTCTTTGCTGTTGTACATCTGGAGCTTTCACAAACACTTCACTTTGCCATTTGTCTGAATGTTTCCTTTGCTAATTTACATACATGGCTATGAACTTTGCTATTTCTCATTCATTTTGATAATATCTAAAACACGTTGATGTCTTCTTTTTCTATCTGGCAGAGCTTCTTGATTTTGGGGGGTTATGGGGAACAACCACATAAGCACGCATAAAAAAATTGCAATTCTCATATACATAGAATCATATACATCTTTACATTTACATGTCGTCTCTCACTAACTCCATACATTTTCATTGTTGGTAAATTGGCCATCTTAGGGACCCAGCTCAATGTATTGATGGTCATAAGTTTTGTTCACAAGAACAAAGTCCATCATGGTACAGGGCTGCTGCAAGTCTCAGGGCCCTGAGTGCACCAGTGGCCCTGAACTGCCCTGAACAGATCAGCTTGAACTCAAACCTGCCTTGTCACTGTGGACACATCTAGTCATCACCGGGCTCTTGGACAATGCCCAGTCCCTGTCACTGCTCCACTGGCCTTGCTGGAGCAACTCAGTACGGTGCCCATGAAGGGGAGGACACTGTCCCTGCTAGCCTTGCCACCACCCTCCGTTCCCTTCCCCTGCCAAGTAGTCCTGTCTGTGCCTTGACACCAAGACATTTATAAAGCCTTTGTGCACTGGCGTGTTATTCTCTGTAATATTTAGATCCTTTGATCGTATCTACATGGACCTGCTGGAGCGTGTCCAGAGGAGAGCCACGAGGGTGATCCAATGGCTGGAGTACCTCTCCTATGAGGAAAGGCTGAAAGAGTTGGCGCTGTTCAGCCTGGAGAAGGGAAGGCTCCAGGGAGATCTTATTGCAGCCTTCCAGTACCTAAAGGGGGCCTACAGGAGAGCTGGGGAAGGACTTTTTACTAGGGCTAGTAGTGATAGGACGATGGGGAATGGCTTTAAACTGGAAGAGGGCAGGTTCAGATTGAACATTAGGAAGAAGTTTTTCACTGTGAGGGTGGTAAGGCACTGGAATAGGTTGCCCAGAGAGGTTGTTGAGACCCCATCCCTGGAGGTGTTCAAGGCCAGGCTGGACGTGGCCTTGGGCAACCTGATCTAGTGAGAGGTGTCCCTGCCTATGGCAGGGGGTTTGGAACTCGATGATCTTCAAGGTCCCTTCCAACCTAAACCATTCTATGATTCTATGATTTATTTTCTATTAGTAAAACTCAGCATGGGTCCAAGCAGTGAGAGTGCACTGAAAGCACGTGAAGAAATGCTTCACAAAGGAAGTGCTGCAGTGCCACTGACCTCAAACACGGTGGGATTTGCACAGGAGATGATATGTACTACGATGACAGTGACTCTTCTTCAGTGAGACTTCTTGTCTATGTCCCCACACGGGCCAGAGCTGAGGCAGCTCCCACAATCAGGCAGCGTAAGTAATTGATTTCTCAGGTCAGCCAACAAAGAAAATAAAAGAAAACAAGCCTCATTCCAGATCATTTGGAATGTCTTTTAGCTCTTCATGTCTAGAAAAAAAAAAGAAAAAATTAAATGAAAACTATATTTTCAGTGCATAATATTATATTCCACTGTTAAAATAGTTCACTCAACAGAGAATAAGAGTGTTCTGGACACCAAAAATAAGCAAACAACCCCTCTCCTGCTGAAGTGAGAGAGGCAAATTCACAAAATTTCCTGGTCACATGGTTTTACCCTCTTAGTCATTAGCACAAAGAACCCGGGATTTTGCAGTTCTGGATTTAAGAGTCTGCTCTTCTTCGTGGTCCTTGAACCCACACCTCCCAGACCCACAGCATGGGCCAGGTCGGGATTGAGGCTCCCCTTGCAACATTGCTTCATGTGTTGGTAGGAAGGCACCATCTTAGTTGGTAGGAGAGCACCATCTTAATGTCTGTTTCATAAAGTGGAACAGCTCTAGGAAGGAGACTCAACAGCACACACCTCCCCAAAACCCTGCTGGTCAGGGCTGTCCAATCAGCAGGCCACCTTCTGATGGGTTTATCCCAGGCAAATGGTCTAAGACTCTCTGTGTCTTCACTGAACAACCTAATCACCAAGAATCAGTCTCCTGCATGGTTTTCCTCCAAGCTGCAAGAGGAATCATCCTGTGTCCTAAGAGTTGCAGCACTTGAATGTGTGGGTGATGATATAAAAATAAGACATTATCCACAGTAGATGAGAACTACCCAGCCCCAGGAGGGACCTTCCCTGCATGGATCAGGATAAATGAAAATTGTTTCAGTACAGCTGCAGTAGTCAGTCCCAAATGTCCCAGAAACTGAGCAAATGCTGCACCCCCCTATACTGCTGAGTAAAAGTTGTTTCCTCAATTAAACCTCCCAAGTTATTCTGCCTCCCACATTATTCTGCCAGGTTTTCACTGTTAACCCAAATTTATGAATAGTTTTAGGACAACTAAGACCATATTTTCCAAAGAATTTAACTAGTCACAAAAATAATTACCAGTTATCACCTAGCCTTTTTACTCATTCCACTTAAGCAATTTATTTCAGTTCTAACACTTTTCCCTCTTATACAGTATGGAAAATCATACCAGCCCGTGTAAAACAGACTGCTGAGATTCTTTGAAACCAGTCCGCCACCCCGAATGATTTGCACAAATTCAAAACGAGTGCCAAATGCTAATAATCTAAATTAACAATATTTTGCAGCCAATCCATATTGGCAATATGGATTGCAAGAGAAAGAGGTTTCAGACTTATTTATGTCTGTACAACTGTCTGGATGAGAAAGTACTCACTAGCCTCTTCTCTTTTTCTTGTCATCTCTCTCAGTCACCACCCTAATCATAAGCCATCCCTTCAGATTTCCTTAGTACAATGATCTCTACATCTATCTGTCATCCAGTCTTGAGTGAAGTGGCTGTTTCACTCATCTGACAGAAGTAGAGTTGGTTTGCCAAATTTCCATCACTATCACTGCATGGCACAACTCTGGGATATTAATAAATAGTTTTTTACCTAGGGCCACCCAGCATGGATTACTTTGGAAGCATCTCTTATCTTAGTGCAACAATTATAGCATTTAATAGGTTAAGGAATATAGTGTATGTAAGACTTCAGGAAATCCTTTCAAAAGGTTTTCATTCCTTAGTTGAGATGCAGGGCACAACTATTTAAGGATTAGCTCTCCCCTCTCCCAACACATGCTTCTTTGATGATACCATATCCTTCTAGCTTCCTCTGTGGAACAGAAATGGAGAATAGACACGCTGGGGGAATTATTAAACTCAGCCTCCTTCATACCTTCAAGGCAATTACATTCCAAGACAAGAGTATCTAATGTGCAGCACTTTCAGCATGTGTAACTTAGGTATTTTTATGAAGTCATGAAAACCTCCAGATATATTCCTCTTTTAAAGACTGTCGTATGTTATAAACCTTAAGCCAGGTTTAATGCAAGTGTTTATTTTTTTAATGTTTTCAAAGTGGAAAATGTTTTCTCATAAAATATACGGACATTTTGTACTCTGTAAAGAACCCTGTGAACCTTTTTCTTTTCCCCTGGTGGAGAACTAAAGGCAGAATTTTATAATAACCAAGGATTATTAATTTGCTTATTTCACAGAATAGAATCGCTGAGATTGGAAGGGACCTTTAAGATCAAGTCCAACCATTAACTTACCCTGACAAAAACCACTTCTAAACCATGTCCCCAAGTACCACATCTACCCTTTTTTTAAACACCTCCAGGGATGACGAATCCACCACCTCCCTGGGCAGCCTATTCCAATGTTTAATAACCCTTTCAGTGAAAAAAATTTTCCTAATATCCAATCTAAACCTCTCCTGATATAACTTGAACCCATTTCCTCTTGTCCTATCACTTGTCACCAGGGAGAAGAGGTCAGCTCACACCTCTCTACAACTTCCTTTCAGGTAGTTGTAGAGAGTTATAAGGTCTCCCCTCAGCCTCCTCTTCTCCAGACTAAACAACCCCAGTGCCCTCAGTCGTTCCTCATAAGACTTGTAATTTGTATGTTTTAACTTGACACTCAGCACCATACTATCTGAACATAATGTTGCTGCAATGGAGGAGCATACAAAATAGTTTATGGGGAGTGACAACTGTGAAAGCAGTACCTTAAAGAATGAATACTATATACAAGCATCTTTTGCATGGTACCCTGGACTGAACAGATGATATCTGTGTCATAGGGAGAGTAATTTCTGCCAGAGATGTTCCGGTAAAAATCATTTCAAATGCATCATTCATAGTCAAGACGTATGGAGGAAGGAAATTCACATATTTCTGAGCAGACATCTCTGGCATCATTGCCTAAAGTGGTAGAAGACTGGGCATAATAACAGGCACAGAAGGTGCCAATGTTCCTCTTTCTTAAATTAACCAGGCAGAGCTTGTTGAAAATTTCCCATCAACATGATTTTCTGAAGGAAAAAGGTGTGTCAGATAGTTATAGACAAAAGAAAACCTATCATCTGTAAACATTTTTCTGCCTTGACAGTCCTGATCTTTGACTGTTCAGCTTCACATCTACTTGGAATTGCATTTTTCTCTCTCATAGGTAGAGTTGCTCAGAATCGCACTCCACTCCCACGGCCAAACTTCTTCCTCCTTGGCACCTTTGCAATGAAGCATGTCTCCCCACTTCCTCTATTCCTTCACAAGCTTTCTTTTTGTCTGTCAGTCCTTCTGACTTCAACTTTGTTGGAAAATTTCCCCCTACATTTTACCAGGTGAAACCCACTTTCTACCAAGTAATCTATCACTTGGTTACCTCTCCTTGAAGTGCAGAATTGAAAAATTGCTTTGTACAGTGATGCTCTGCTTTTACTGGCACTCATTCAAGTTTGATATAGCTCTGCTGTTATTCATACACTAGGTGCAAGAATTTTTCCTATCACCGACTGTGGATTTAATCCTAATAGTGGAAGCAAAGCACATCAGAGAACAAAACCATATCCCCAAAATGTACTTTGTAGCTGAACACTTGTATGCAAATTCCCATTATCAAGCTGACCTAGCATTTGTAATAGGCAGGATGCCCCCATTGTCACAAAAACTAATTCTATGGGAAAATATCCCTGTCTTACCCTGCCAAAACCACCCCCCAACAAACCCCAAATCTGTCATTTGCCTCCTCACAAATAAATATGTCCTTGGTTACAACTTTCTGTACCATCAGGATTTTTCACAAGAAAAAGACTTCTCGCTCAAGTTGTTCTCTATCTATGGGGCTTGAAAGGTCATAACTAACTCTCTGAGTTTCACCTGGCAGCAAACTGGAAGGGAGAGCGAAATGCAGGGAGAGCAATGTTGGATCAATATTTAGTGATGACCCCAAAAAGAAGATGAGCTCCTGACTTCCCTTTCTAGCAGATATTTATAAATCCATTTAAAGCAGAACATGTTGCAGAAATCTTGCTTGGAACGACAAAGACATGAGTAAGTGTGACAAGCCCCTCATCAAAGAAAAAAAAAAGTGTTTCATTCCTCTGTCCAAATAGATTTCAAAAGACACAATGATCTACCAATTTTTTGTGGAAATGGTCAGAGTGACAGGTCAAGTATGGCTTTTAACTGATGACCATATAGTAAATAGGAAGAAAATGCCTCCAACGGATGATTCAGGCACTGTCATTATCCAGCTCTCCTGATACTTCCATAACCATTTCTATCTATCTTACCTAATTTACTCATCCCAGTCAGCCGGGCTCAGGAAAAATGAAATTCATCAAAGAAATAAAAAAACAAAGCAGCACTTCCATTAACGGTGCTGGCATCTCTGATGGTTCACCACCTAAGCTGATGGACCAGCTTAGCCTCTGAAAGGAACGAAGCACATCTGACCTCCCAGGGTCTAAGCAGCAGAATATTCCCTTTGCAGTGAAGCAGGTGACACAGATAAAACACCTATACACACACACACACACACACACCCCTATGTAGTCAGCATTGGCAGACCTTCACAGGGCTTCATCCACCCTGGCTCTGCTTGGAACATGAGCAGGATGCACATCTAACCTGGCCTGCTTGGAAGTTATCACAGCAGTACCTAGCAGTGTAGCGCTGTCCTTATTCGTCATGAGACATTGAGGGTATCTCTCCAGTTGCCACTCCAACACCGCTCAGTCCTATAAATCCTGTGGCATCTCTGCAGATGTCAGGGATACCCTTGGGTATCTAATATGGAAGAAAACCTGTGTTTAAGGCAACTGCATCACTCTCTTGTGGTAAGATTCAATCTGAGAGTGAGATATCTAAATTTAGGAGCAGGATTCAGTTGACTAAACAAAAATAGTGCCTTTTCACGCAGCCCACAGTATCCAGGACAGTCAGGTGGAGCATCCTAAGGTATCTCTAATGGCAGCAAATTTTAATATTTAGATACCTCAGATATTTACATGTGACCTGTACACATAAGCTGCCATTATAGTCAGTGGAGATCTTGACTCAATTCAGTCACACACACGTACACACAGAGTTACATTTAAGACGCTCTATAGTGTGAAGCACTCATGTAGAGATGACCAATATAACAGAGGGCCTACAACAGAGCAATAACTTTACATAGTGGCAAGTGAAAAGCAGGGATGATATTTCAGGGGATCTAAAACATCACTGAGCCCATGTGTGGGCATCTGAATTCAGTCGCCAGTCAGTACATTCAGTGGTGCCAAGAAAGTGACTCAGATAATGCTGAAAACCTACAATAGGGCTTTAATAAGATTATTGCAGACACCTTCATTTAGACACCTACATTTAGGCACCTTTAGCTGGAGCTGAATCCCATTTTACCGATCAGACAGATGCAGTCAGAGCAGACACAGGATCAAATCCATCCACTATTCATCAGCAAGTCATAGAATCATAGAATCATAGAATGGTTTAGGTTGGAAAGTACCTTGAAGATCATCGAGTTCCAAACCCCCTGCCATAGGCAGGGACACCTCTCACTAGACAAGGATGCCCAAGGCCATGTCCAGCCTGGCCTTGAACACCTCCAGGGATGGGGTCTCAACAACCTCTCTGGGCAACCTATTCCAGTGCCTTACCACCCTCAAAGTGAAAAACTTCTTCCTAAAGTCTGCAAGCCTTAGTCCAGAATGGCTGGAAAAATTCTGGTTTACTCCACTGCTTGGTACACTTGGGCAGCTAGGCTGTAAGATGTCCTTGTAAAAGGGAAAATAGGATGACACGCTTCCAGGACCAGCCCTGTCAGAGTGGTATGGATACAGACACTGAAGTCTCAGTTGCTTAAATAGCTCTGTGCAGAACTAGTAATGAAGATCATCCTAGTGCTTGCACGGTGCTGACCACTTATGTAGTGACCACAGCACTTACCTCAGCTGACCACACAGTTAAGAGTAACTAATAAAGCAAATCATCCCAATGCTCAGTAAAAATGACTGGTTCACTATCATTTTTCATCTTTAACTGTTTAAAAAAAAAAATTCTCTTTATGACTCAAGTATTAGAAGGATATAGTTTCCCTTCCTCTTCTTATTTTATTACATAAACCGGTACATATATAACCGCATAAATTAGAAGTCACTACATGGGAAAAAAATGCCTCAACTCTATAACAGTTCCCACTGTGACCTGCATGTGTTCATTTAAGCGTGGAGAGACGGAACAGACTAATCAGAGAGGGTATTAGGTCTTCTTAGTTTTCATAGATTTCAGGGAGATCCAGGTCAAATATAAATATGTCAGATAGTTAGTCTGACCTCTTGCAGAGGAGAAGCCAGACGATTCCACCTAATAATTTTTGTCAAGAAGAGATTACTTCTTCCATTATGGTGGTGATTATTATCAATGTTTTGAGTAGGACAGCACTACAGACGGACTGGAGTTCATACATTATTAACATAACTGCCTGTGGCCAGGTAGACACAGGGGAATATCATCATTCAAAACATCAAATCAACAGTAGTACTCTGGTTATTTATAAGTTTCATGTTGTTTTTGTTTGTGACCTAAATTTACAAGAAGTCTGATGTTACTTTCCATTTTGCTGGAGTTCACTGCTTTTGGGAACGTTAAATGTTTCACTGCTATATGGAATTTTGGCTTCCACAGACTTTACCGTCATTCTGTCATTGCTGCCTCTGTTCCTTCCCTTTAGGTAGATCTATAATCAATTACGTTCTGCAAATACAGTGCCAGCGTACTGCCACTTGCTAGTCTACTTTAGAAACCTCTCTCTCAACAGCAGCTGACAAGGACTGGGCAACTAGTCAAAGCCGTTCCACTTTGAGGACCAGGAAGGCTATGCCTAGGAGATATGAAAGCAAAAGCCAAATTGTGTTGTTCTCCTCAGTTTCTCTGGTATTAAGAGAGCTAGGAGAGCGAGGAAAGCAAGAAAGAAGGAAAAGCTGGAGTTAGTGTAATAAGCCATTCGTGGTATTATTATTAATCAGCAATGCGTATCCCCAAAATCATAAGCATGAAGAATAAACATGCATACAGCCAAATTTGACCATTTTTTAAAAAAGTAGCTAAGCTTTGCCTATTACTATAAAGGAACTAGAAGAAACAATTAAATTGCTTTGAATCTCCTGAAAATCCTGAAACACAGATAGTGTTGTCTCAGTAAACCTTTTTACTCTATGTTTATTATAAAGCGAATATATTTCTCAGTTATGAAATGGGGAGATTATCTGCCTTACTTCCTAGGCATCTCAGGATCTTCACAGCTAACAGTGTTTTTCAGGTCTAACCTTGATAAAAGATGCATTTTTTTTTATCCAATGAGTCTTTAAACCTTGTGGGTTTGCCAGCACTGCGAAAGACAATTACAAACATACGGATAAACACAGGTTAACTAATGGGACACTGAATGTTAATATCCAAGGTAGACAAGGACTGCTTTGCATAAAATCGCAGTTCAACAGCAATTAGCTAGCACACTCCTAAACACAGCGGTCGTGTGAGGTAAACAACTAACTTTATGTTAGGTAGCTGAAAAAAAGATATCAAAACATATTGGAGACAAAAACCTGTTCAAGGGACTTGTGAAAGTGCTACCCCTCTTGTTAACTTCCAACCTCAACAAGCTTTCGGTCAGATGGCCAACAAGACAGAACCCACCTTACCGCGATGTGAAGGAATCGAGGTGCCCCCGTTGTTTCACTGAGGATTACAAACAGCCAGTAGATGGTAGCAACTGTCGGTCACTAGTAACCTGAGTTGGAAGCCTGCCGACAACCTAGACGCAAAAAAAAACCCCTGAGTTTCATTATCAACCGCATGAGTGATTCAGCCTCCCAGGAGAAAACTGTATTAGGCTTTGCTATAGCTGATTTTAATTGATAGATGAAAATGTTTTCAGAAATAATGCTGACCTATATATAGACTTCTTAAGCTACGCTGTCCGTTTAAGTGAATATTCAGGGGAAAAGTAACATTAGGACAGAATTGCTTCGGTGGGGTGTGTGAAAATGATCTGAACAGATGGAAAGATAAGGATAAAAAGACTGTCTTGTCTATCTGTGGTTTTGGAAGGAGGAAAGTTAATAGAAAAAGAACAACAGAGTTATTTCATATGTGCAGAACTTTCAAAACTAAAATCTGTGTCCCCTTGTTTCCAAAAACCTGTCAAATGTCTTAAACATTAAGTATCTTTATGTAGAGGATATAAAAAATGCAATCAACTTACTATGAGGAATACATGAAAGAAGCAAATGCCTCACTGTTGGAACAAATAATGCAAAGATTTCTTTTTAGAGGAATACTCTCTGGCCCATGATAACTGTTACTGACAGAAAATTATTAGCTTGAAACTACAGGATGTGTCTTATAAAAAGAATTTGTAAATTTAATAACATAATTTCTGCATAAATTAAAATATTTTAATAGAATGTACTAGCTAAATAGTTGAAAAAATGCTAATTGAGGGAAACATCTGCTCTGAACAAGAGCATTTACCACAGGCAAAGTGCTTGTCTGCACTGGCAGTTTGCATGAGGAATAACAGGATGCAAAGCCTCAAACTGTATTTTCACTATGACAGGGAGTTTAAGGATATGGCATGTTGCATTTGACATTCGTTGTGTCCCTGATTTCCATACCATACTTGCTTAGTTTTCACTGGAAAAACTGAAGGAGGTGGGAGGAGGTGGGAAAGAGACGTTGCAAATGATAAGAGGTGACACGGAAAAGCTTAAAGTGGGATATTTAAGTCAAGCTGTACTTTTCTAGGTCTCCGTTTTCTTTATTATCACCACTAATAAAGGATCTTAAGCACATGTCTGCATCCCAGTTTTCCTCAGAAACACCTTTGTCACACTCACCTGCTGACGGTGAAGAAGGTACAGTCTGTTGTAGTGGTCCTGCAAAGAGCTTTCCATCAAAAAACTGGCACATGATGCAAATGCAATCTAAACAGCCTCCGTCAGCCTTCCCAGGCTGGGATGGTTTTTCAGAACTGCCAAGTTATATTGGTTTGGGATCTTTTTTTTTTTTTTTTTTTTCTTTCTTTCAGAAAAGCAGCATCTCTGTCCCTGAATAGATCCAGAGAGCAGAGCTGCTGAGTAAGAGGGCTGGGAGCTGGTGTAGATAATAGCAAAGCTCTGCCTGCCATTTTCACATCCCTGCTAAGCTGTCTTTAATAAGCATTACAATTAGCTTCTGATAGCTGCTCGGAGGCCTGCACGGAGCAGGCTGGTTGTCTGAGTATGGGTCTCATTAGTGAGTTGTCTCCTCACAAAACTGCCTTCAGAAGTGACACCCTTCTCAGCGATATCCACGGAAGCGAAGGATTGAACCCATTCAGAGACTGAACAGCCCGTAAAGCCTGTTCCCTAAAGGACACAATAACAAGAAAATAATATAAAGGAGAATGAAGGAGCGAGGACAGGACAGCATAGAAGAATCTGCTCTGATGCTAAACGGAGCATAATTGTCATAAGGGTGTTTTTTCGACCTCTGAGCTATCAACCTGATCATTTTCTCTTGGACTAAATATACTTACAGCTAGTTTTGGCAACAGCAATTCTAGTGTTAATATCTGCAGCTTTTAGATATGAAAAAAAGAATAACCTCCCTTTAAGACTTTGATTTATTCTCCGCAATAAAATAAAATTATGGTGTAGCTGAAAATAACAGCAGCCCACAGTTCTCAAATACCCGGTAGAAACAATCTGGCTGGCTGACCCCTTGCCTGTGTTTCCTGATTATAGTGTCACCAAAATCCAGTTATAATGATTTTTTCTTTATCAAATTATGTGCTCCTGGCAGGTATGCTCTCTTTTGTAAAGGACAAAGAGTATAATGCATGATCTCAATGCAGTTAAACATCTAAGTCATCTTTAAAATACATTTTGTGTAGCGCAGAAACAATACCAAAATGAAAAATGTACATGCATTGAATCAACTAAGTTTAAAGCAGGGGTTGGTTTTTTCATTTTCTCTTTGCATTATTGTGTTATGTTGTATGTTATGCTATTTCAGATATCATCAAGGACTTCTAACAAAATTCTGCATTTATAGAATCACTTTTTTCTAACCTCCAGCTGAGAAAATGTCTTTTAGTTTCGTTTAAATCTGATCGTTATTTTCCTTCCCATTCTGCATACATACTCCCTGACAGAAAGTCTCTCAACAGAAAAGTGAGTAGATAGGTAATTGCACTGTTTTGTTTGAAGACTTATGCTACATAATTCAAGGTTTAATTCTACTAAAAGGCAAAACTGACCAATTTCCATTCTTTATCTGAAAAATCAAACTTGTTCTCCATGTGTAATCTCTATCATAGAAGCATCAAACTGAATATAAGGCAGGATTCTTCCTACATGTATCATGTATTCCGTAACATTTCTGTGTTGGATCTATATATACAGATACGTACATAAATATAGCCAGGTCCATACCTACTACAAATGCTTGGAGTGCCATTATTTTCAGCAAAGTTAGGAGGGTTACATCAGCTAAGATCTTGACCTACAGTTTTGTCTAATGCAAATTCAATACTCTGAAATTGCAATGATGCAGGCACTTCCAATAGGAAATAATTACGTTGGCAAGCCCGCTCTGAATGGTAATGTAATAATAGTCTCATTCTGAGTTCTGTAAGAACAGTCCTCAGGGGAAGATCAAGGATTCACAGCAGCATAGACAAAATCAAATTTTGCTGTCCCAGGAATGAGGACAAACTCTCACTGGGTAAGGAAACACAGTTTTACAGTAGCTCTTGATGCTCCACCCCTGCCACAGCCAGTTGCTGAGGATGCTTCCCAGCAGCAAAGGAGCTGATATGGTGGAGGGTTGATAATAGCGACGGCCATGTGGCCAGTGGCACTGTGGCTGATGAGGACAAGGCACTCCACCAGTCATGGCATCCCCAGTTGCTCAGGAAGGACTATACCTACAGGTGCAATTTGTCCTGCCTCGGGTGAGCCCGTATAAGCCAAGTTCAGAAGTGCAGTAGCCACTGTGACACCAAGAATGTCCTTCTCGTGCTTTCCCTTGGTTTCCTGGCACGATTTGCCTGCTGCCATCCCATTCCTGGACATGGCTGATCATGCTGAAAAGTGCTCCAGAGCATATCTGTAGGACAGCTCTCCAGCAAATTGAAGTATCTTGATCAGGAGTAGAGTAAGCTCTATTTCACATGAGAGCAAAATGCGTAAGTATGAGGCTTTACCAGCCAAGTGAGACAACCAGACAATGCCATCTGACAGAAATGGCCAAAACCAAAGTACACACCAACCCCGGCGGGATTTCTTTCTGCACTGAATCATCTCACTTTCTTATCTCCAACAATGACATAAACCAGAGCCGTGAAAACAAGCCTTCTCAGGCCTTCTGAAATGTTTGAGTCTCAAGGTTTCAGCTCAGTCTGACCCTTAGTGAAATCCTGACATCTGCAAATACAGGCCTTTCACATGCAAATAGAGGGGTGTAAATAGGGAGCACAAGCATTTTGGAAGTGCTTTGACATACTGGGCCCTTAGACCAACTTTTTCTTTGGTCACTCCTTTCTCTGCAGTTAAGAAATGTTAAGACATATGTCATGCAACGTTGTCAGGACTTTTTCCTCTCACTGCCCGTGTGCCGAATGATTTAGCTGAAAACATATTCAAAAGGGTCATTCACCAATCTCCCTGCAGGCTTAAATATTTTCAACTCAGTGTCAAAGGATGCTAGAATGGGAGTGATTTCACAATACAAATTATCTAAGCAGAGGGTGTGTGAAAAAACATGGACAGGCCTGATATTATTGTAAGGTTTCAGTGTTAGCATCCTGTGCTGGGAAAGGGCTCTGCCTAAATTCTCCCGTGGTGATAAGATTTGGCTGTGTCTGCAGCACATTTCCAGACCCCGTGCGACTTCATGCCTTCACCAGACAACACAGGTTCCCCCTGCACAAAATCAGGCGACAACCTGAGCGCTAGCGTGACCCCAGGCTCTTTGTATGCTGCTTTTATCTTTACCATTTTAAAACTGAAATTTCCAAGCAGCAGGTTCCAGGCATTTTGGGGGCATTTCTAAAATCTCAGGAGCAACTATGATTAGTCCAAATAACCCAGGTCACATTTAAGTGGCTTCTCCTTGGGATACTGGCTTAAGTTACCGTTCATCTCACCTCCAGCTGGCTTCCTCGATTAACACGTGGATCCTGTTCCTCAGTAACTCTTACCATCTAGTTAACTGGATATTATTGCAATGCTGTTTTTAGCACAGAAAACACCATGGACTCCGATTTTTAGCTAGATTCTAATTTCCTCTTTTATGCAACTCACAGCAAGTATAATTTCAACAGTTGAAGATCCTTAAGCAAGTCAGTTTATTTTTGTGCTTTTGATATTATCAGATTTATAGTCAGGTCACTAAGGACTTAAATGACTACAAGGTCTTCTCTGGGGAAAGTCTATCAGTAAGAAAGATATACTTGGAAGAGTTTTAACCTTTCCTAACCACAAAAGCATTGTAAAATTCCATCTTAAGGCAATATGTGACTGACAGTTTTTCCACTTTATTGCAGTAATCTTGCAATCCTGCTTTACTATACATCTTAATCTTCCACTTTCTTCTCCACTATTGGATTGAGATCACCAGCATCAATAAAGAAGCAGAAACAGCATCTACTTATATTTATGAGGAAGAAAGAATTTCAGTTGACAGTGATGAAGAAAGATTAAATTCTAGCTCACTTTCAGCCTGGTTCCTGGGGATTTTCTGATGTGTTTTAATCTGATGGATTTTCCAGGACCTATAAACAAACTAAACTAAAAACCAAAACAAACAAACAAACAAACAAACAAAAACCCCTGCTTAACAAAGTTTTCCTTCGATTAACTGTACAAATCTTCCCTACATGCTTTACCTGACTCATTTCCAGATTAGAAATCAGTGCCTACATTTCAGAAACAAACGTTTTTAAACAGCACTGTAAAATATGGAGGTTGCCTAGTCACTCATTACATGTAGGTAGTAATAAGTGACTGAGTCTTTTATTGCTGTTTAGGTTGGCAGAGACAGCTATAACGTACCCATGTAAAGGGGATCGTTTTGGTTTTGATTTAGCAGGGGAAGAAAGGAAAAGAAAGAAGGGAGGGAGGAATTTGCAAACATGCCTGTG
Organism: Vanellus vanellus; assembly: GCF_965231255.1. Taxonomy (NCBI): domain Eukaryota; kingdom Metazoa; phylum Chordata; class Aves; order Charadriiformes; family Charadriidae; genus Vanellus; species Vanellus vanellus. The sequence goes on from NC_138905.1 coordinate 187,528,079, forward strand.
TGTCTCAAAAGGGTTTGAATCTGGCTTGTTCTTGCCATGCAAGCGGGTCATAAATCTGAAGACGAACTAGACAACATTAGCTGCAGGTTTTTATGATATTGGATGCAGCAAGCAGGAGTATGTTTAGGGGACGTATACTTCTGTTACAGTTTGGCATGTCCTGACCCTCTCTTCCTCCTGCCAACTCTACTGTAACTTTATAGAGCTGGTCAAAATGTAGGCAAATTTTTACAACATCCAAGTTCAAAAGAGATCATAAATTCTTAAAAAAAATTGGTTTGCTTGTTTTACTTTTCTTCTTTCCTTCTCCATTTGACCGCTTTTTCATTTTCTGTGGAAAGTTTCTGCGTTTCCTTTCAAGTTGCTTTTCCTCTTGACTACTAAGGTAGTCAGGCATCCTGTCAAACTCAATGTATTCCTAAGGGAACACTGTTTCCCTAGTGCACGTGATCCCAAAAGGATGAACTAGCCCAATAATTTTATGTTCTTATCTTACCGAGTGCTTACCACTGAAGTAGAGAGGGCAAAGTACACGGGAAACATAGTTTGAATTTTTCAATTTTGTGGAAGTGGACTTTAGGCCAGTAGTAAAGGCTATCTTAGAATATCATACTCTCGAAATAGCCCAGAGATATATACAATACCTGGCTTCACAGTGAAGCCCTAATAGACACCAATACTTCTGTTGGTTTCACTGGCACAACAAGAAATGGACCCAACTGAATTAGGAGTTAACAAAGTCAGGGAAAACTCAGCCTGGAGACCCAGTAAATAGCAGAAGCTTGGCTGACCATGACTTGCTATTTCATGTAATCACTTTCATTTCTCAAGGACATTGTGTAAAGACTGGACAGTGGAACACTCTGATCCAGAAATGTTTTGCACCTGCAATATGTAAATGCCAGACACAGAACATGTACCCTCATTGCCAAAGTTTGTGTTTGGGGCCAGAGGATCTCTCTAACTGCTTTAGCAAGCAGCTTGGACCACTAGAAGTGGATCCACAGTCCTCAGGAGTAGGTGCAGAGGTTCTGGCATCTCAATAAAAGTGTTTCTGAGTATTTCACTTCATAATAGTTCTAGTCTGGTCCTATGGACTGCATGCCTATCTGCAGCTCGAGTGCAGTAGGTGATCTCAACCACCACTTCCAGTTTAGTTTCAACCCAAAAGACTCTAGTTCATGCGTGCTGAGACCACTTCGTGATACAAATGAAAGCATGGCAAATGAGGAAGAGTCTGCTCTTAAGGTTGAGGAGACTCGTTGAAGCTTCATAAGCAGTAGAAACACATCCAACTTACTAATTCCAATAATGCACTTATAATAGGTAATGCCTACCACAACAATGGCTCCTTTGGTGGTATTAATTGCAATTTATTATGCATGCATTCATTAAGCCCATTCCTCCAAATCTGTCTGTGCTCTGCTTGATTCTTGGGAGGAATACAAGAATGCTGTCAGGGTATGCAGGGAGGAAACAAGGAAAGCCAAGGCAGCCTTGGAATTGAACCTGGTGAGGGATGTCAAGGCCAACAGGAAGGGTTTCTTTAAGTATATAGGAGACAAAAGGAAAACTAGGGAAAATGTGGGCCCGCTGTTGAACGAGACAGGTGCCGTGGTGACAGATGATGCAGAGAAGGCGGAGTTGCTAAATGCATTCTTCGTTTCTGTCTTCACTGTTCGGGCCAGTCCTCGGGAAACCCAGACTTTGCAGGTAACAGAGAAAGTCTGGAGGGAGCAAGACTTTCCTTTGGTTGACGAGGAGCAAGTTAAAGATCAGTTAGATAAACTGAATATCCACAAATCCATGCGGCCTGATGGGATGCACCCTCGAGTGCTGAGGGAGCTGGGGGAGTCATTGCTGGGCCGCTCTCCATCATCTTTGAAAGGTCCTGGAGGACAGGTGAGGTGCCTGAGGACTGGAGGATAGCTAATGACACTCCAGTCTTCAAAAAGGGCAAGAAGGATGACCCAGGAAACTGCAGGCCGGTCAGCCTCACCTCCATCCCTGGAAAGATGATGGAACAGCTTGTGCTGGGTATCATCTCAAAGCACCTGGATGAAAAGAAGGTTATCAGAAGTAGTCAACATGGATTCACTAAGGGGAAGTCGTGTCTGACTAATCTGTTAGCATTCTATGATGAAGTGGCTAGATGGGTGGATGAGGGGAGGGCAGTGGATGTTGTCTACCTTGACTTTGGCAAGGCTTTCGACACTGTCTCCCACATCATCCTCACATGCAAGCTTAGGAAGTGCGGGCTAGATGAATGGACAGTGGGGTGGATTGAGAACTGGCTGACAGATAGAGCTCAGAGGGTTGTGGTTAGTGGTGCAGAGTCTAGTTGGAGGTCAGTAACAAGTGGTGTCCCTCAAGGGTCAGTACTGGGTCCAGTCCTGTTCAATATATTCATCGATGATCTGGATGAAGGGATAGAGTGTACCATCAGCAAGTTTGCTGATGACACTAAACTGGGAGGAGTGGCTGACACGCCAGAAGGCTGTGCTGCTTTACAGCGTGACCTGGACAGGCTGGAGAGTTGGGCAGGGAGGAACCTAATGAAATTCAACAAGGGTAAATGTAGGGTACTGCATCTGTGGAGGAATGACCCCACGCATCAGTACAGGTTGGGGGCTGACCTCCTGGAGAGCAGCTCTGTGGAAAGGGACCTGGGAGTCCTGGTGGACAACAGGATGACGATGAGCCAGCAATGTGCCCTGGTGGCCAAGAGGGCCAATGGCATCCTGGGGTGCATCAAAAAGAGTGTGGCCAGCAGGTCGAGGGAGGTCATCCTCCCCCTCTACTCTGCCCTGGTGAGGCTGCATATGGAGTACTGCGTCCAGTTCTGGGCTCCCCAGTTCAAGAAAGACAGGGATCTGCTGGAGAGGGTCCGGCAAAGGGCTACGAAGATGACTAGGGGATTAGAACATCTTTCATATGAGGAAAGGCTGAGGAACTTGGGTCTCTTTAGTCTAGAGAAAAGAAGAATGAGGGGGGATCTTATTAATGCTTTCAAATACTTAAAGGGAGGATGCCAGAGGGATGGGAGGAGTCTTTTTTCAGTGGTGCCCATTGATAGGGCGAGGGGTAATGGGCACAAGTTTGAACATAGGAAGTTCCATCTTAACATGAGGAGGAACTTCTTCACTTTGAGGGTAGTGGAGCACTGGAACAGGCTGCCCAGAGAGGTTGTGGAGTCTCCCACTCTGGAGACGTTCAAACCCGCCTGGACGCTGTCCTGTGCAACCTGTTATAGGTGACCCTGCTCTGGCAGGGGGGTTGGACTAGATGATCTCCAGAGGTCCCTTCCAACCCTGACTATTCTGTGATTCTGTGATTCAACACTCAAGGATGGCTCAATTTTCTGGCAAGGTTCCTGCCGATTGGAAAAGGGGAAACATAACCCCTATTTTCAAAAAGGGAAACGAGGCAGACTCAGGGAAATAAGGCCAGTCAGTCTTACTTTGTGCCTGGCAAGATCATGGAGCAGATCCTCCTGGAAACTCTGCTGAGGCACACTGAAAACAAGGAGGTGATTGGTGACAGCCAACATGGCTTCACCAAGGGCAAGTCATGCCTGACAAATTTGGTGGCCTTCTACGAAGGGGTTACAGTGGCAGTGGACAACAGAAGACCAACTGATGTCATCTACTTGGATTTGTGCAAAGCATTTGACACTGTCCCACACGATATCCTGGTCTCTAAATTGAAGACATGGATTCGACAAATGGACCACTCGGTGGATAAAGAACTGGCAGGACGGTCGCACTCAAAGAGTTGCGGTCAACAGCTCGATGTCCAAGGGGAGAGAACTGACAAGTGGCGTTCCTCAGGGGTGGGTACTGGCACCTGTACTGTTCAACATCTTTGTCAGCGACATGGACAGTGGGGTCAAGTGCACCCTCAGCAAGTTTGACAATGATACCAAGCTCTTTGGCAAGGTAGACACGCTGGAGGGGAGGGATGCCATCCAGAGGGGCCTGGACAGGCTGGAGAGGTGGGCCCAAGCCAACCTCATGCACTTCAACAAGGCCAAGTGCAAGGTCCTACATCTGGGTCGGGGCAATCCCAAGCACAAATACAGGCTCAGCGGGGAATGGCTGGAGAGCAGCCCTGAGGAGAAGGACCTGGGTGTGTTGATTGATGAGAAGCTCAACATGAGCCAGCAGTGTGCGATTGCAGCCCAGAAGGCCAACTGCATTCTAGGCTGCATCAGAAGTGTGGCCAGCAGGTCAAAGGAGGTGATTCTGCCCCTCTACTCCACTCTCATGAGACCCCACCTGGAGTACTGCATCCAGCTCTGGAGTCCCCAACATAAGAAGGACATGGACCTGCTGGAGCATGTCCAGAGGAGAGCCACGAGGATGATGCGAGGGCTGTAGCACCTCTCCTATGAGGAGAGGTTGAAAGAGTTGGGGCTGTTCAGCCTGCAGAAGAGAAGGCTCTGGGGAGATCTTATTGTGGCCTTCCAGTACCTGAAGGGAGCCTACAGGAGAGCTGGGGAAGGACTTTTTACTAGGGCATGTAGCGATAGGACGAGGGGGAATGGCTTTAAACTAGAAGAGGGCAGGTTCAGATTGAACATTAGGAAGAAGTTTTTCACTGTGAGGGTGGTAAGGCACTGGAACAGGTTACCCAGAGAGGTTGTTGAGACCCCATCCCTGGAGGTGTTCAAGGCCAGGCTGGACATGGCCTTGGGCAACGTGGTCTAGTGAGAGGTGTCCCTGCCTATGGCAGGGGGTTTGGAACTCAATGATCTTCAAGGTCCTTTCCAACCTAAACCATTCTATGATTCTATGAATTTTCCTTGCACTTTCTGCTCCCTGTACGTATAATTTCAGCCCTTGGCATAATTAGATTCCCTGTTGGGAGTTACTGCTTCGGTCAGAGATTTCTTAAAGGAGCAATGATCATTAGTGTTCTTTTCTTCAGGAAAATTTATTTTGAGGTAAACTTGGTTCTTTACCAGCCAGAGATTATTCACATCTTGGGTAATCTCACTGCAGCATGAGGAGGACAGGATCTGTTCCATAGCATATTTCTAGCTTATCATACTAATATGTTACTTGCTGTTGTTCTGATTTGTTAATCACTATACATTAGCAGCAGTCATTAAGCCTGTATTCATCATCCCAGATGAAATCTGGCAATACTCAAAGTTCTAGCTTTCACTTTTTTCCTACAACGTGATAGATGGCACAACTCTATGTGAAACTCTCCCCTCCTACATTTTTTTTTTTTTTTAGATATTGCTCTACTCTATACATCGGATGATTTTTATAAGAACATAAAGATGCAGCTCTAACAGAAAAATTGCTTAGGAAGTTCAGAGCATCTGAAATCAGAAGATGAGAAACGAAACCATTCTGCAGACTTAATTAAGGCTTTTGCTAGCAGCAAAAACTATAATGCAACTTGACAGTTATTTGAATGATTTTTCTTAAGATGACTATTGCTTTTCATTATCTAATTTGACATTAAGGTTGGTGCTGTGTGTCTAGCCTGCAAAACAAAAATAAAAGTTAATAAAACACATGCTAGAAATAGAATACAAGTTCAGAGGGAATGCTCCGGGGGCTAGGGCTTTCTCACGCTGTGGGGAGAAATATACTACCGTACCCTTGTCCTAATTTTTTCACTGTAGTTTAGAAAAGGCCTTATGGCTAATATGTCACATCTAATATAATTTGCTATTTCTGCCTTGCTTTTTATTGAACCTTACTTTTTTCATATTATAACCACTCTGCTAGAAGGGCTCTAGATACAGTTGTGTCAGCATTTCATTCTTAACAGTGGTTTTTCAGTGTTTTTCAAATCTGACATTAAAACAATTCTCATCTCTGGCTTTAGACTGGTAGATATTTTCAACATAGGTGTGAAACATATGGAATATTTTTTAAAGAAACAGTTTGGCCCACTTTTTATGTGAAGATCCATTTTTGCTCCTGAACAGGGAGACATAGCAGGATTTCTACTGGGTGCTGGGGCTTAAACTGCAACCTAGGCTATTTCTCCTGGTGATATAACCTTCTTATCACAGAATGTCTTCTTCCCATCCTCCTCCAAAATGTGCCAGAAGACTAATGAATGATAGCGTCTGACCTTTGCAGGTGCTGAGTCCTTCCACCTTACACAACCTGAGGACCTAGTGGACCAAACACCAGAGTGTACCTTCCTTGGACAGGGAGTTGGCTCTACAAAATCAATAAATCCACAAAATTGCCAGCACAGTCCAGTCAATTCAGGCTTGATATCAGAGATTAAAGGCAATGGTGTCTTTCTGATAAAGTTTTTAAATAGAAATGCACTTACTCTTGAAGTCTTGAAAGAAAAAAGAGAAAAGGCAAACTATTTAACTCAAGCATGTGTTTTGACCACATAGGAATACATGACCAAATCTCCTGGGACCTTTACTTACAACACAGAAAAAAAGAAATAATAATAAACACAGTAATTCTCCCTTGAATTATTGAACAATTGAATTTGTTAATACCCTCAATGCCAAATGCACAAAGAAAAAAATAAGGAAGAATGTTTAATGAAAAAAACTCCTGCCCCAACTCTGTGCTCTTCTCTTGAGCAATGTAGATGCTGAACTGCAATATTGATTGATAGGTAATTAACAAAACATATCTAATTTATCTGATGATTAAAGATCTAAGTATCTCTTTCAAGTGGATTAAAAGGAATTCAAATATAAGTATTTCATTTGTGAAACTGTATTGCTTAAGTAATTCTGTATTAATTACTTGCAAATGAGGTATTTTTGTTTCATATGTCTTAAACCTCAATAAATACCCTTAATGAATTAACTGATAATGAGGGTCTTTTTAAAGCAGATGAGATACTAATTTGAAGTAGCTTAATAAGTTCTTACTGCTGATAGTGTCATTACCTATTGCAAGCCTCAGCAAAACAAAATGTTTTCCTTTTTTTTTGCTCTCTACTTTCTTTTACTCCTTTCTACCAATGCGATAATGTGTAAGGAAGAGGATTTCCTTAGTCCATGTCTTCAGTATGAAATTTTATAGGACACCAGCAGAAGGTCTTCGTGCACTCAATAACAATGAAAAGAAATTATGCCATTTATTGATGTGCAACCTAAAGAAAAATATCATGTTTCTATGACTGAAGTTTGGAAAAGAGGCACAAAATGATGGAGTAGCTGAGGATGGAAGGCACTTCTTCCTGTCTGACACCCTGTTAAAAACAGGGTCAGCTTAGCTCAGGTTGCTCAGGGCTTATCTACTTGAGATTTCAACATCTCCAAGACAGACAGTCCTCAAGTTCCCATGGAGCATTGCAAGAACATCATCTTCTCCATCTTTCTCCATGTATTCTCTCTGTCTTCCTTTGATGGCTTTCACCAGCCATCCTTGCACCTGCTGAAGCAGACCCAGAGCTCTTGTATTCAGTGTCCAAACTCTTCAGGTGTTCCTTTCACCAAAACTTCTGCTTATGCCTTCCAGCTCATATTTCTTTCATCGCAGTCCTTGGTAGTACCTCTCTAAATTTCAGTGATGTCTCTTGCTTTCCGTATCACTAATAAGTAGATACTGACTGCAATTTCCTTAACTAGAAGTAATGGTTTTCTGGCATCTTTCACATCATTGAGATCAAGGTCAGAATACCTGTACTTTAACTGTCTAATGCCTCATTTGGGTTTTTCATTAGAGTTCTCTTCTGGTTTTAAACTACCACATTTTTATGTTAACCTTTCTTATTCATTGAAATTTGTATTTAGGTCTTGACTTTAAATGCCTGCAATGCTGGGGGGGGGGGGGGGGGGGGGGGGGGGGGAAACAAACACTGACCCTCTGGCCAAAAAACCAAAATCTGAATAATGTTAACGAAAAAAGTAAATATTTTGATGAGACACAGAGATGCTGGCATACAGAAGTTCAAATTCAGATGTCTGCAGTTCATGACCATAATCTACTTTCCATTAGCTAAATGTCTACTCTAAGGCAGCCATTTATCCAACATTGGTAGTTAGTAGAAAGGTATAATTGTCTTAGATAGAGATTCAGCCATCTTACCATGATGCCCGTTCCAAGATGGGAGGAACTACCTACTGCATATGCTTCTTTCTCCCTGTCTCCAGACATGGGAATCTCCATCCTCTTTAAGACCCTACTGTCTGCCTCTGTACTTTGAGTTTTATAGCTATTGACTTCCAAAGAGCTTTAAAGGATATTTCTGACAAAACATATCTGGTATCAACAAGTCTCTAGGACCATGCTGTTGGCTATTGTTCTTAGACACAGCAAATGCAATCTGTGAAACAAGCTTGGCAGAGCAAATATGTGTGAATGAAGACTGAAAATTCATTATGCGCAGTCAGTGAAACACAGAGAAGACAGAAGCAAGGCCAAGACAGAAGGGAAAGGAAGGGTGAAAATGCTGAAGGAGAAAAAAAAGTATGGAAGATGCAGAAGAGAAGCATGGTCTGAGCAAAGAAGGACATGATAGCAAACATATCTGAGGTGTGCAGAGTAGCTTTAGATACAGAGAATAAAACAAAGCTCATCCATCAAAGGATGACATGACAATGACACAAGGAGAGAAGAATGGGTAGTCAGAACAATGAAACAATTAAGCTGAATCTATCAATTATTGCTTATTATCATTATGTCACTCTTAAGGGCATCACTGTGATTACACACAAAGATGTGACAAAATATTTAGCATAAAGGGAAAGACATGAGACAAAACTGTTCATAACTGATCCTGTACATATTCAGTGTTCCTATAAATTCAGTGTATCTCAATCTGTGTCCACCAACAGTCTCAGCCAGAATGTGCAGAGCAGACGACCTCTGAGTGCAGTCAGCCAGGCAAGATGCACTGGTTGGAGGTAAAAATGGGACCACCTGTCCATACTGCTAGCTGGTATGACATACCTCCACCTTCTTTCCACAAGAAAGTGAATATAAATCTGCTGACAATAGACTGCTTCTTTTACTCATCTTTCATAAATTCCTTTACATGCAGCCTAGGGGCCTTTAGGGATCTGTGACTCAAAGCTACCGGTTAGAGAGAACACCTATATTAGGTGGCTCATGGGCACCCCATGGAGAGCAGTATCTAATTGCACGGTGCAACAGAAAGAGGACGAAACAGAGGTACTGATTAATTTTGGAGTCTGTCTTTTCCCCCAGATTCACTCCAGTGTGATAGACAAGGGCATGTCCCCACTGCCATGGGGTTCACACTCTGAAGGATGGGACTGGATACTGCGTCCTTATACAACTCACTGAAAGCTGGGCTACATTGAAAGAACAGGGTAGAAGGGAAAGAGAGTACTCAGTTCCCTCCTCACTTAATAAAATTAGTTCAGTGTACATCCTCTCTCTGTTAACTGTTTACTATCTGTGACCTTCTCCTGGAGGAGAAGATTCATTTCCAGAAAACTGTCAAGCTAAAAATGTGATACTTTTTAAGGTGCGATTTTAACTGCACTTCTGATAAGAACATATATAAGAAACCCTTTGAGATTGATCTTCCTATGATTTCATTGACGCCTCTAGTCTTTTCTTTGAAATGTTAGACATTCCTTAGACAGAACTATGAGGTTTGGCTTTTAGCAAGACAATCAAGGTTTTATGCTTTTAATCACCATCTGTTGTTCAATAAATGTCAAATTGTTCCTAATACTATATTCTAGGACAGAAGTTTTTAATTTGAATTTGATTTTGTGTTCATTACTGGCAATTGGGGGATAGTCATATAAGGTTTTCATTTCTTATACTGTCTTGATTCCAGTCAGAAATAAATATACATATGTATTCATGCACAGATGCAAACACATACAAAAGATGTGCACACTTTTCAAAGCTGTAGCGAAATACAGAAAGAATTTGAAATTATTCTTTCAGTGGTCACAGTAACTGTAGTCCCCACAAAGAATATAAAAAGGACAAGATAACAAATCTCAGGAAAACTGTTAAGAAGCATCAGGATTGTCAGGTTGCGTTTTTCCATCAGAAAGTTCAAGACATTTTAACTGAAAATACTCTGTATGTTACAGTGAGATTCGGGGTTCAAATAGGAGGACTCTGTCTGAGCCACTAGAATAAAATAAATCAGCTGTTGACTCAGAAGGTGTTTTGGGTGTTAGAGTGAAGAGACAATACACCCTGAAACACCATGTGAGTCCAGACTGGTTGGACTGAGAGATTAGTTTCTTCTAATCAGAGCAAAGAAAGCAGATGAACTACGTTTGATGAGCATCTGCAAATCTCAGCAGAGGAAGCAGAAATTCTGTCCTTCTGTCTGATCTGGGACAAGAGGTCATCTGCCAGCGATTGGTTAAATAACAAGAACATACTGCTTTCCTAAAGAGTTTTACAAATACTTCAGGACTCCTTTTATGAAGAATTTTCTTTCCAGTCATCAAGGAGACATGAAATACTTTTCAATTGTCAATGTGCTCTTAACAATCTGATCTTAACACATCTGATTGCTCGGGTCAATTCTGAAATATTCTCCAAAGCCCTGGGAAACTATATGTAATGCTAATTGGGTCAGGTTAAAGATTCAAGACTAGAAATACAGAAAACTAAGCTAGGTCACTGTAAAAAGCATCATAACTAGTCAGTCTGCTACTGTTTATACCCTTGAGAGGTATAAACTGATAAAAAAAAAAAAAAAAAAAAAACCAAAGCAAGATGCCTCCTGAACATCCATAACAAGAGTCTAAGTGGCCACAAGCAAATTCAGGAGTGAAGATGGATATCAGCGTCAAGTCGAATTCCAGAATTTAAAGTCATGACTGCAAGTCAGAATAAGATAAACTTATTGCTGAGCTACCAGACAGGAGATGGACTCACAAACAGCACCTGAACAGGACCTCTGACATCACAAGAGGCTATTCAGACTAGTCCCAGCACCACAGCATGATCAACCAACTTTGTGTTGTTCTTCACAAATGTTTGTCCAGCCTTAAAATCCTTCAAGACACTTTAACATCCCCAGTCAGTCTCTTCCATGCTCGACTGTCTTTCCAGCTTGAAAACTTTTTCAAATCTTGATCATACTGCTCTCTTGCTGTATCTTAAGCCTGTCACTCCTTGTCCTATGTCTTGCAGACATTCCTTTCCCAGCTGACAGAGCCCTTTGCCTATTTACTTCTCCCCTCCGTCTTCTCTCTTCAGCATCATCCATCATCAGAAAGGAAAAACCACTGATAGGATTGGAGTTTTTTCACCCACTTTAACCGTTAAGACATGTTGAAACTGGCCATAGTAAGTAACAGTTGTGCATAGTGAAGTGGAAAGAAACACCCAGCATAGAGATAAGAAAATAAGAGCAGAGAAGTTTCTCAAAGATAGCCAAACACCCCAGCTATTTGTTTCTTGCCATACAACAGGTCACCAGACCTAAAGAAAAGGCAGGTGATATGCCACAAACCCTAGCTGGGTGACAATAGCCTTTGCACATGGCAAATGGCATCCACAAGGTGACAAATATATTGTACATATGGAGCACCATACAGATAGCACCACCAGACAAAGCTTAATTCTTTTCCCTGCCTTTTTAGCTAAGCCACAGCCACAAACTAACCACGATGAAGCAATGTCCATGTTGCTTCCCCTCTCTCCAGCCACATGCTGTTGGTGGTTCCAGTTAAGGTCAATTGGTGGGCAGAAGCTGAATCCTACAACATTTCAGTAATGCTGCTATTTGACCCACACAGCTGCAAACTGGAAGCGTGGCTAAGGTTTTGCTGAAAATTTGACCCCAAATTCCAACGCAGTACCTCTTTTACACTAAATTTTCAGAAATCTTCCTGAAGTGGCTAAACACAGTGATGGTTTGTGAAATGAGCAGTGGGCCTAGATGGGAAATAACTGGGGGCGAGTGGAAGGGGAAAGGACCAATATTATTGATATCGTATAGGAAGAAACAGAAAGATTTTAACATGCCCTGTATATTGGGATTTGGAGAAAGGATTCAGGTGAGAAAAAAAAAGGTTATACGATGCACATTGGCAGAGGAAAGGAAGAGGGCTTCAGGGCGGGGCGGGGGATGGGGAGAGTGGTACTAAAAGCTCCATTTTGTCTGCATTAAGCTTATGCTGATGGTTTCAAAAGTGAAATTGCTTCTAAAATAGTCAAATTATGCATTATGAATACATTATCTCATGCATTTAGCCCTCTTTTTCTGCTGACAAATAATTCACAAAACAATCCTGATTTCTGGAAATGTATCCACTTGAAGCTCAGAAATTGGTCTAAAACCAGATCTTTACAGCACTGAAAGAAACACCTTAGCTAGTTCAGCTACATTAGTAGGTCAGATAGATCTTCCATTAGACAGACTTTCTCTCACACACACACATATACACGCACAAATCAGTACATACTACCCAGTGTCTATATTATGGCAGCCTCCTGGACGTTTCTCAGCTTACAACAGCAATTGCCATGGAAATGTTGTGACAATCCCCTCGAGGCAAATGAGTGGTCTACACAACAGCATTTCTGAGCTCAAGAGGTCCCTTTTCAAGGCTATATTGAATTGAGTAAGTCACACCATTACTGAGGCAGTCTCAAGACTGGCAGTGCAAAACTATACAGTGATTTGCCAGCCTTAATCGCTTTTCAGCTCTATGCAGCAGCCCTCTGGAAGTCCTGAGACATGCTTTTCCAACACTTGCGCAGTATAACTGAAGCATCCATTGTTAAGGGGCTGTTCTCATTTTTTCTTAGCAGTCCCTTTTGTAGCAGAGTCAGCTTTTTAAGGAGGGCTAACACTCCTTCAGTGTCAAAAGGACCCCAGTTTCCAAGAAAAAGATCACACAAAGTAAAAAGAATTAAACAGATTATTTAAATAAAGTAATATGGTATTATCACAGCTCAGATTATTTCTGTGCTCATTCTTTAGGACAGCTAACCTCCTCTCCCATTTCATGTAGCTTTCAGGTATGAGCCTTTTAGGGTTTTAGGATTCACTTTATCCTTTTCATTCTTCACCTCTTTGCATCTTTTCTCCTCCCAGGACTTCTCTCTCTCCTATCATTTGTGTGATATATAGATATTAAAAATTAGTGCATATCATGACTTGCTGTGTACCATCATTCTCCCGCTGCACTAGAAATTAAATAACCTACCCCAGTTCAAAATATTGTCCTATATGGATGCATTTTAGGTAGGAGAGACTTAAGCTTTCAGTTATTGCTTCTAAGCAATACTCCTAGCAGATCAAATTTCAGGAGCATTTGAACTGAGGAAGGAGAGCTTGCTAGTTGTATAGACCCGGCTGCAACCTCTAAGTTCATGTTCGCTTACACTTCTATCCGCCTTCCAGAATGGAGGGATGTCTGGGGTCTGGTTCAATGCCATCTCTCTCTGTAAGGGAATTAACTGCTTGTCAGAAGTGTGAGAATGACAATCTGGGAATTTAGGAGACTTGCTCAGGGACAGAAATGATGTAGCATAAGTAGGAACATGACAAGGACTTCAGTTCGTGGTGTGCATCAGTGCTGAGTTTGAGGGAACATGCCCATAGGAATGATATACGTTCATTCTACCCTGGCATCTTTGCTGATGTGAACAACAGTGCAGAGTACTATGGCGAAAATGTTGACATGGGGATAACTGTTCCTCTAAGAGCCAGGCTAAAAAAGAATGCATGTCCCATAAGCTGCCAAATGGCCATTTCCACTGTCAGACCCCATGGCGTGTACATGGAGGCCTTCATATTCAAAATGCACTTAACAAACACCCTGCTCATCCCTGTTAGGAAATGATAAATACTGTCCCTGTTTTAAGGAGAGGAATAACAATGACAACGGATGTGAATAACCTGCCCACAAGGAATTGGTTCTCACAATTCGCTTTCAGGACATGACTCCTGCGTTGTCACTAGAGCAGTCCCTCCTCACCAAGTGTCAATGACTTCCTACATCATGGCCCAAGAAAGAGCTGCCTCCCCCTTCCCACTCAGCAGAGGTATGCTCACCCCTCCAGTGTCTACAAAGCTCATGCTTAGGCCCCTGAGGTGGGCAGACCTTACACAGTCGTGACAAGCTCCACGATCCGCGTCCGCTTCTCCCACATTCATAGAGGTGGTCTCAGCTCAGTTTGTCCACCCTGTGCTTAGCCAGCACCCAAGTCCAACCGTCCCCTGTTGCTCTGAGCTGTCAAATGCCTGGTCCCACTGTAGGCAGATCCATGAGAAAAGCATGGGTCCATCTTAAAGCCATGAACCTGCTTAGCTGTCCCCCCCCAGAGAAATGTGTGGCTCCACTTCCTGACTATAAACAACATGCATGAAGGGGGAAGTGGAAACCAGTTTGGACTTCTGTGATCAAGCTTGGACATGCACTTTTCTGATGTTTCAAATTTGCCTTGCCTGCCCAAATCCAGTATTGTTCTTCTTGAGAGACTTATTGCTAATATTATAATCCACACTGGTAAATAAATGTACACATCTCATTGATTACTAGAATGACTGCAATGAAATTGCTTCCTCGCGTCTTTCCATCGTCTTTCTTAGCTCTGCACATGTAATTTTCCACTCTATTGTACTTGCTCTGAACTCCGCTTTGAAGAGCTTTTCCATTTACTGAAATACTAAACAGTCACAACAATTTATTTGCACTTCTATTGTGCCTGCCTCCCCTCAGAGAATATCAACACAAATTACAAACATCAGTGATTTTAGCCTCCATTCATTCCAGCAATATAATCCCCAGCCTACAGATGAGGAAACTAAAGCGTGACTTGTCCAAAGTCATACAGGAAACTCACTCCAGAAATCAGTGGTGTCTCAAGGATGCTGCAGGCCATGGGTACTGTGAGCATGTGCAGCAGAGACACTCTCTGTACATGTGGTAAAACCAGGTCCTGAGTAAGTGGTGCGGAGTCACTCCATCTGAGTCTCCAGACTTGCAGAGCCACTGCCCAGAAAGTCTGACCTTTTTGGCTGCAGGGCTGCTTTTGAAGGAAGGGCCCAGAATCTGAGCGTTATGGGGCCAGAATTTAAGACGGTGCTGTCAAAAATAGGAACCCGATTCCCGCGCAGGTCCCCACCTGCAGAAGCTTTAGGACACAGTTAAGAAAGCAGTGTACGCATCAACAGGAACTTTTCATTTCAGTTTCTTTTCCTCCTGATCTCAGCAACATCACGTGATTCAAACAAGCCACCTGCACCCTGCAAAGCTACTAATGCTCTCATAAAAAAGATCCCATAAATGAATGCTGCACTTCCACTGGTTTGGGGTTTTTTTTAGAGCAAGGAGAAAAAAAGGACTACACAAAGCATGGAAGACTTAGCTACCATTATAGAAACATGCATGATACAGGTCCTTCTACCCCTAATGCTCACCAGTTGGCTGGAAGCAATGTCATTTGGCTATTAGAATAGAATCCAGCTTGCTGATCTTGGCCCCTACATTAAGCTTTAAATACTAGGCTTACGATGAGGCAGTACTCCTAAATTAAGTGTTTTAGTCCCTAGACAGAAAATATGGAAAAGTGAAGTCTTTGACAGGGAGATTATGTGTCCAGCTCAGGTGACCAAATGTAGGTGGGCTACATAATTTTTCAGAGATTTTTCCGTAGCACTTATCATTCCCAAATGTCTGCACAGAGGGCACCCATGTAAAAACTTAGGTAATTACTATAGAAGGATCATTTAACAAGCAATTTAAAACTTAAGCTAAAGTTAAATACATAAAGTAGAAAGACTAGACCTTATCTTTATCTATCTTATATGCCAAGTTCAGTTTCTTTTTGTTTATAATCCAAGCAAAAACACAGCCCAAAATTATTTCTTTAGAAGTCAAAATTAGTTTTCGTTCATAGTCTATTTAGTAAAAATCATTATATAGCCAATCTTTTTAACACAAATATAGTGGGACCTGAATTTTCAGTCATTCTTTTACAATGTTGAGGGTTGCAGAGAATGAATTGTCTTCTTCTTCTAATAACTGAATTCACACTGTGCTAGTTTTATAAGTTGTCTGCTCACACATCAGAAATAGAGCTATCCTGAAAATATAGGTGAATAATAGATTTGATAAAATATGTTTTTTTTCACGGGATAGAAACTGCGTAAATTTGATTTGCATTTATTTGACGTTTCATCTGAAAAAACAGGAATGAAACTTTCAAAATGGCACAACATTTCATTTCAACATTTTCAAAAGGAATCTTTTGCATTTTTTATTTTGAAATGGCTTTTTCATATCAAAATTGACCTCGTTTAAAAATAAGGGGATTCAACCGTATATGGAACATGTGGTTTTAGTTGACTACACATTTTAGTTATGCCAGTATGGAGCAAATCATATTATTTATGGGTCCCTGCATCTCCCCCCTAAAAAGGAGGGACGCTCCCGTTTGATACGAGTTGAGCTAGGTTTTCTTCTCACAATTTTTTGTCTCAGCCCTCAAACTGTAAACTCTATTACTTGTTGTTTTCTCAGTAGAAACAAAACCCTTGGGTCACATTTATCTAATCCATCTTAATTCCCCCCAAATGCAACAGTGGAATCCAGATACTTCCATGTAGGTGTCCAGGGTGCAGGTCTCTACACGTGAGGTGGACTTCATGCAAGAGACAAAGTGAATACAGGAAACAGAGTCTAGAATGGTACTGAGCACAACCTAGAGGAAACATGTACATCTTATCAGATAAAAAAAATGTCTAGTTTCATTGACCACGATGACTGAGGAACACGTTCAGGGATTCAGTTGCATACACCATAAGGACCTAGGGCCATTTGGGATGCCCTAGAAGAGATACATATGATGCAGGGGCTATAGGAAACGTGCCTTACTACACTAGGTAGAGGCAAGACAGTATACTCTAAAGCACTTCAAATGGCCCTAAAAATATCAGGATGGGTCACAGAATTAAACCCCATATGTTTAATATGATCCATTTAACATGCAACAATAATCCAGAGTGTTATCCAGCGTACCTGTTTCATTATTTCGTGTTTTTCCTTAAGGAGCAGGTGAATCACAGGTGGAGAGTGTCTAACTCTGTCTATGGATAGTGCTTATACAACTACATTAGAATAAATACATCTTGTAGATTGATAAAGACGCATAAAATACATTTCATTCCATGTGTCTTTGCAGTATAAAAGCAAGTGTGAACTTCAAATATTCACAGCAAACTCATCACACTGAGAGGACCATGAATGAAACACAGCCAGTCACAAGCACTTCATGAGCTATTTGCTAAGATTTTGAAAAAAAAAAAAAGGAAAAGTGGGTTCAGTTCTATAATTAAAGCACCCATGCCCAATCATTTGCTCTGTTAAAATAAAACTACTCGTTATGGTGTCATAGACAGCACTTAGTTTCACTTGTGGAAGCCCAGGCAGTGTTCTAACTGGCACTTGGGGCATTCATATGGCCAGCTTTAGGCTTCCCAATGAAGTGCCTCAATTGGGAGGCCAATTTCCCTGGGCTCCCTGCATAATCCACAGAGAAAGAACAAAAGGAACCAACCACCTCCCCAAATGCCACCTAAATCTGAAACAGCAATCCGTTCTGCAGACTTTAGAGCCCTCCCAGCCCTATAGATGCTTAATATCATTAATAAATCAGGTTTTGGTTGCTCTCACATGGTATTTAGGACCATGCAAGATACCCTGGGGTATCAAGGCTATCAGATAAGAAGCACAGACCCCTCTGGAATGGCTGTGGGGGACAGGCACAGCAGCTCAGAGAGCTGTAGACCTAAACTACATTAGGGTCTAAGAGACTTCCTACTTCACCTCAAAATTCCCAGAAGTTTATCTTTAATTACCCATGCACACTGAAAAGGACCTCTGTTTTGGGGCTAAGCATTTATGGACTGCCTAAAGCTCTATTACAATCCAGGATTAGGCAGACAGGTGACGTTCAGGAGACTAAGTCGCTTGGAAAAGCTCCGTTTATTCTGGTCTGGCAGAAATTCCATGGGAAGCCAAACGTCCCTATTGCTGAAAAGGCTTTTTGGTGGCAGCCGAAAAAGGTAATGTAACGATTTAACGGTAATATTTGAAATTCACTTCACTTGACTGTGTTTGGACTTGTTCCCCCTACAATTGCCTCCCCCTTGTCTGGACTGAACAATCCCCCTGATGTGACTGTGGAGGTCCTTGAGATGTGCACCATATTTGGGACAAAATAATGCTATTATCATACAAATGATGCTGAAGAGCTGCCTCTGTTGTGCAGGCTACACTAAAAAATGAATGAAAAAAAGATTAGATTCTGTGAGATCCTTCCTTGCAGGAACAATGTATTGTAAAGCAGATTTGCTTCATTTCCTTCAAAATCCCTCAGATAATGCAGGACAACGCTTTTCAATGGTTCCCACTATAAGCACTGCGTGTCTAAGTAAATGGGAACATGGTACACTTCAGAAATCATTGTAAAGAATTACTGTTTATCTGGATAAGGAAGGGTAGTCTTGAGACCTGATTATGCCTACTGATCCGAATGCATTGAAAACTCTGTTCTCATTTTCACATTCCTCAAGTAGCAAAACTTGACATCTGTGCAAAAACTGTCCCGCTGAACAAAAAATATGGCTGCTAGTGCAACTAAAAGGGCTAGAGTTTGTTGCTAATGAAACTTTCACCACATTTTTATCTGTCCTTCAGAGGAGTTTGCGGTTATTGTTTTTTTAAAGTTCCCACAGGAAATCTCAGCGGTTTTATCTGCACTTTGAGGGTCATGTAAAAGGTTGGGGCGTGTTTGAACGCTGAAGAAATTATTCAGAATGCAGATTTGTAAACGAGAGCGATTATTTACTCAGAACAATTGAGCCTGGGCATAAAAGCCAGGAAGCACATATACAGCGAGAGGGCTAGATGCCAGCTCTACACGCTTGCTGCCTATGTGGTTTTCTGAGCAGCCGTATCTCTCGGTCACTGACACTAACGAGGGATGAGGATTTTCAGCACCTCACAGGCATGACTGCTGTAGGGCTGTTTGCATGGAGCATCCTGGGGTTTGCACGCTTGCTTGTTCATGGAAATATGGCAGTGCAGATACGTCACCTTGCACCCGGACCTCTGCTCTAGCCTTAAGTATGTGGTACTGGTTCTGACTGCTGATATTTGTTCATCTCTTTAACACTAGAACTGCCACAGTCGCAGTTATCCCATATGACTTGACAGTATCCTGGCAACAATTTTCATTAAAGGACGACAACACTGAGTTTTCCTAAACAGCCTTTCCATCCTGTATAACCTCACTCACACGCACAGAACATGACTGGTATCTCCCTGAACGATTTTTATTTGTTTCATGTAGACAAATCCTGAAGTCAATCATTTGGTCATTTGTGTAGTGAAATCAGTCGTCGACCATGGTAGGGAGCAGGCTGCAAACAGTGCTGATTTCATTATGCACAAAGAGCAGGTATTGAAATGATGGAGCATTCAGCTCTGCCTCCTAAAGATTCCCCACCGCACAAAGCAGAGTAATATAATTGTTAAGAATGGAGGGGTACATTTTCAGAGCGCTTTGCTCAGCAGTTTATTCTCCTGACTCTGATTAAAGTTAATGGGAGTCATGCAGCTGAAACCCCATGGATTGCACATGGTTTGATGACACAATACAGCTGCAAACGAAGGCAGGATTGTGAAGAGTCAGGTACAAAATGGCAATTTTTGCTCCATTTAACCATCATCTCTTTTTCAGCTCTCAGCACATTAACCACTTTTCTGCTGATCATGTCTGCAATGCCTAAAATTAAGCGGTGCTCTTTGGAGCAGCCTATTTCAGCAGTAAAACTGAGACCTTGTCAATACAGCCACTAGTACCTATGGTAACATTTATCTTGTGTTTTGTTCCCAAAAGTAGAAGTTCTTTTACAACGCGGGCTAATGCAGGCTTGTTTTCACCCTGTTGCAGACTACTACTAATTCCCCACCAAGATACATGAAGGAATAACTCCTGGGAATGCTCCACAGGTGCTACCACTAAATCCTGTTCAGTACATTGTTTGATTAACATCATTTTTCACTGTATGAAATAAACTGGTGTGATGTATGGGTACAAAATAATTCTTAGCCAAAGGTACATTGTGAACATATTTTACAAGCTATAAACACACTTTTTTTTTTTTTTAAAGAAAATGGGCTAAAATCTTGCTTAATAAAGTATTTAAGTGCCAGGAAATTTTGCTCAAGTGCTATTTCTCCTGAAGAGACTGAGTCCAGGAACCTTATGGTCTGTCCTTGTAATTTGTTTATCCCAAAATCCTTTCAAAGCCGAGCTATTCAAAACCCTTCTTTCTCTTTTGGTAACATCTCTACAGCTTTCACTTTTATCCTGTTAATATCACCTTCAGACTACCTTAGACACACTACTTAGGACATCCTGTCCAAAACCCCACTATAGGCTGGCAGTGGAAAAACTTCTAGCTCATGTTTTCCAGATATATTTTATATGGAACTCAGTTTCTCGAGTTGCAAAGAAGTATATCCATGACTTGCCTGTGAGTCATAGAAATTCCCGAGCTGGAAGCTGAAGGTATGCACTAAGAGAAGATCTATACTCCTAAATAATGGAGGATGAGGAACCATGCTGGACTGCTGATGGTGTTTCCTCACTCCCTGGCTCTGCTCGGAACGTCTCTTAATTGGATTTCTTCAAGACTTCGCTATAAAAGAACTGGGAATTCTCACCAGCATGGACTAGTGTCAGTCTGGACCACTTGGACTCAGAACTATTTCCCTTACAGTACAGACAGTGCCAGTTATTTTTCTGGGGGTTGCAAAGATGCGGTTTTGTGATCTGCTTATGAATCCACATTTCCATTTCCAGGAGGTGAATAGATTCACTTAAAAAGCCATTGATTTATGACTCTAAATATATTAAAATGCTCTTAGAAAAGCTGCTTTGTGACAGAAAGAAGTTCCTTGCTCATATTTCTCCATATGGAAACATGAAGGGTTAACATCAGATAAAACTAAAAATCAACAGATCATTCTTGCCTCTTGAGGTTCTTATGCTCTGACTCTCACCCCATATTCTGGACATCACTCCAAAAGATCAGAATAAGAAAAATTATTGTCATCCTCCTTGAGTCTGATTGTGTGCCTGCAGACACACCTCTGAATCTCTCTGGGCCACTTCTCTTACTGCCAACACAAAGGGAAAAGCAGAAATTAGACTGAGCTAGGGAAAAGAGAAAATACTTCCCATCTCCCACAGAGAACAGACACACAGTTAAAGCCCCCAGGCCCTCAATAAGAAGACATCAAAGAATCACTTCCAAAACATAATCCGGTTCCCAAAGATTTGCACTAAGAAATCCCTGCAGGAGCTGGCAATGCCAGAAGCAGTACCAGTCCTCTTCCCAGTCCCTGTCCTGCATGGCAGGACGTAGGGTTGAAGCTGCACAGACTGCACCTCAAAGCCCAGATGTACACCCTTCGTTTGACCTACAGAAACCTGACTGTCCCCCACCCTGCAAAGCTACACACTCCTTAAGGGGAGGGAAGCTATAAAAGGAATGCTTTGCAGATAAAGAGACCTTTCACAACTTCCAGCTGACTTTTTCTCCTTACCCATTTATAAAGGCATGGAATTCGGCGTGAATATGAGGAGTATTATTATATCATCCCCTTCTTCACATTGAGGTTTCCATGCTAAATTACTGTTAGTGAAAGACTCGATGGCCCACAGATAAAAGACACCCTATGATGAGCTAACCATTATTATTCCCATTTAAAAAGCCAAACGAATCTCTTCCCCCTTTAAAACACACCAAAAAGGGAGAGGCAGAAAATGTTAAATCAAGGTGCATTTGATCACTCCAAACTTTCCTGAGTTCCAAAGACCCAGCATCTTTAACATCACCGTTTCTTAAGGGCATTTTTCATCACAATAAAACGATTCAGCAGAGAATGTTTCCATTCAAAATGTTTCAAATTGCTTTCCTGTCAAATATATAAAATGTCCTGCATTATGCATAAGAAAGATTTGTACCTCAGCTTTGCTAACATAAACAGTATTTCCAGCACAGGCAACTAATAGAACAGGTTAATGCTCTGGGGTCTGTTCATAATACAGATGGTAACGATTTGTGCAGCTTATGTATGTGCTTCCCACATAGACATCAAGAATCTGAGTTGTTTTATGCCCATCTTTCGAACACTGATCTTCCACCGAATGGGCAGCAGCAATCCTCCATCACCTCAGTCATTCCAGAGTCTTCTTTGGCCCACCCTGATTACAGATCAAAAACTAATTAATTGAGTCACACAGATGCAGATAGAATTAGCCAAGAACCCAGTAGGTAAAGAAAGCCATGGCTCACGAGGTAGAGCCCCAATAGGCATTCCCACATTCAGTTGCAGAGTGCCCAGCACCGAGGAACGTGCCTGTCAATGTACCCACACCACACTGCACAGAAGGGTTTGTCAGGTATTTGTAAACAAGCTGGGTCATTTCTGCGGCACAGTGCTTGCACTCTGGAAGCAAGTTAGTCACATTAGCATAGCCTCCTAGCCAAGTGCTCATGTTTAGCGTCGCGCTAAAACAGCTATCCTGTTTTTCACTTTAAAGAAGCTGTCTATACTGCCAAATGGAGGATGGCAAAGAGACTTCTGTCCTTGGTCCAAGAGGCAGCTTTACATCGTCTCGGCTTAAGGCCAGCACTTAAGTGGCACTGTAAAGGAGTCGTACCACAGGGCACAGACGTATCCTCGGTTCCCCATGCAAGCCCATGAGAGACCTGAGCTTCTAAGAGAAGGATGCAAAACAACCGACACACTGAGCCAGCCAGAAGGAAATGCCAAAAACTGAAATCTCCTAGTTAGTTGCCATTGCAACACTAGGAGTCAGAGCCAAACCCTGTACAAATCCATATAGCCCTCAGTTCTCATTACAGCACCAGCAGGGAATAATACAGGGGTTGGGATGTGGGGTTTGGGTGCAAATTCTCCATCCCTCCTCTGAAAACTCTATTGCTATGCAGGCAGGAATACAATATCCCTGGAGCCTGAGGGATAATGACAGCCCAGTTCTTCTGTGCCTCTCTGATGAAGAAGAAATCCCAGCGCTGACTCTTATATCTTAGTCATCTTATGTATGTCTTATGCACACCATTCACGAACATTAGGTGCAGGAGGCAGACCGTGGGAGTCTCCATGTTCAGGGAACTTGCTTGGGCATGGGTGTTAGCCTCCTTGTTCCATCTCTTCCTGGCTCCGTAGTGCTTTCCTTTCAAAAGAGGTGGGGCCCAAACCCATCAGCAATTGAAAAGATAGTGCCAGTTCAAAGTGTTATACATGAGATTTACAGGTAACCAGTCCATTCTCCTCAATGACGATGAAAAGAGTTGTAGGTTAACTGAAAAGAGAGATCAACATAAATTTTACAAGCTTTAGAAAACATGACTTAGGAGGAAGGGGTGGGAATCTGGGCTATCTTTATCTAGGAAAGAGAAGACATTGTAGATAGATGAAAAGCATTTTCCACTATGTAAATGGTTCTTATACAGATGAGAGTTAACTGCACTCTGAACCTGTTGCAGGCAGACCAAGAAAACATTCCCAAACTTCAGGCTAAGAAAGTCCAGTGGCACGATTATCACTACATCCTTGTCCTGTTCCTATACACTTTTCTGAAGCCTCTGCTATTGGCCACTGTTATGCAGAGGACACTGGGACAGCTGTGCCCTTGGTCTCAGCAACATAGTCATGCTTATCTTCTTAAATCTGCTTAATTTGCAGCAGAGAATGCTTATGAAAAATTTCCTAGTTTTGAGGGTAGTTAAGTGCCCAAAGAGGCCACCTCAGGAGACTGTGAAATCTCCATCATTAGAGGTTTTAAAGAACAGATTATACAAATAGCTGTCAAGGGCAGCTCAGACATGTGTGATCCTGCCTTCAAGCAGAGGGGTGGACAAGGAGACCTCCTGGGATCTCTGTCTAGGGTTCTGCCCCTCTTCTGCACAGCTCCAGCCAAAACCAGCACACTCAGATGTCTTCTTCCAGTGATACTTTCTGCCATCAGTGGATGTGCTAGCTGTATAGCAGTATTGTCCATCTCTTTCCCTCTCCAGCATATTACTTGTACCAGAGACTGAAAGATGTATGTGGGGTGTGGCTGTGTCCCACTAGTCCCTAGGAACCACACATAGCAGGCAGAAGATAAAGAAGTTTGGGAGCTGCTGAGTTGGGGACTGGGCCACCACTTTCCAGCCTCATTGCTGAGGAACAGCAATGGTTTAAAGCCAGATTTGCCCTCGCCCATGGCCCAAGGCCAAGTACAGCCCAACTGGCCTGGAGAATGTAGGCCAGCGGCAGGAGCCATTCCCTGCAGACTCAAAAGAACAGTTGCCCATGCAGCTTCCCTCACTTCATTTGCTTCCCTGTACGCGGCTAGCAGCTTGCAAACTGGCAGCAACCCAGCAAGCAGAGGGGAAGACAGGATTCCTGCTAGACACGCACATTTGCCCTCACACGTGCTCACTTTTACAAACCCTAATATTGCAATTCCTTCATTCTCTTCTTTCCAAACCCAGCTCAGCTACAGAGCGAGCATTTTGTCCTATTAGAAGGAGAACTCCTACTCCTGCAAAATCACAGGTTGCTTGGCAGTACGAAAAACATCATGGCTGCAGGCTGTGTGTGTGTGGTGCTCACTTGTGCCATTGGTCTCTGGCTTTCAGGGAGCAACTGTTGTGCTGTCACAAAAAACGCAAAGAAAGAAAGGAAAGAAATCAAATATTTACAGGAGGAAAAGTGATCCTACCCCACATGGTACAAATTTAGGGATGCATTGTAGCTACATTATGTGCACATAGCTACTGAAACAGTTTCCAACAGAATGTTTACACAGTTGTCTGGAAGCATATTGTTTGCCTACTTTTCAAAGTCAATTTATATGCAGCACACGTAGCAGCATGCATGAAAATTCAGACAAAAACACAGATGCATGCAACAATCCCTGGCCAGCTCTTGCTGCTCTTTATTGTTTGTTGCTCAGAAGTACCTAGGAGAGAGGAGGAAGGTAGCAGCCCACTCTGCTAGGCGCTGTACTACCCCAAACTAAAATACAGGTATTTCCCTTGAGGAACGTACGATCTCCGTTTAAGACAAGATACAAGAAGTGAATGTAACAGAGAGTGAGGGAGTGACATACAGGAATGAATAAGAGAGTTTATGTGTGCCAGCTTTATGTTCTCGTGTGCCAGCTAATAGAATACATGATGCAAATAAAGACCAGTCTCCTACTGAAGGCAACAGGTTAGCTGTAGTCAGCTGGCAATTTACCAGGAGCTTCACAGAGAAATTCGTGAGAAATTTGGAGGAACCCAGGGAAGCTGATAGATATGTTTGGAGAGGGCATCCCAGAGAAAAGTGCCAGTGTGAGATAAAGGGAAGGATGTGTGACAAGCGAACAGGAGGGTGAAGGAAGTTGGCATAACTTGGGCAGCAAAGCAGGGAGGCTCACGGTTGCTGAGAGGGAAGGAGGCAACGGTCCTGGACCGAAGAATAAAGAGCTTGTATCTAACTTGTTAAAGAGTGGGTGGGACCAAGAAGGACTGCAAAAGGCAAAAGAGAATTAATTTGTCATTGCACTTTGAACAGACCAGGGGGAATGAGGTCAGTGGGTGTCAGGAAAGTCTGGGTGAAAAGGATCAGAGCAAAACTTATGTCACTGCAGGCAAAAGCCATGTCAAGAAATGGTGTGGAGTCACCAAACCAGTAAGAGCCCATGCTGGGAAGCATGGGATTGAGGTCTTCTCCATGTCCAAGGAGGAAGAAGAGGAGGAAACGCCCCCCAAACAAAGCAGAGGTAGCACCAGCTACAGGAGAGGGGGCAACAGGGACAGCGAGTGCAACCCGCCCAAGGTTGTGTGCCGTGGACAGCTCAAGAACACACTTTAGTTTTAACAGCCGGCTGTACTGAATCACCTTCATCCAAGGCCTGAAAGGACAAGTCTAAGGGAAGAATTGAAAAGACGTATTACACCCTCATCTTGAAGTGCTCCTTTGCAGAAGGTCCCTCTCTCCCCACTTGCAATCATTGCACAGATCAGAGCTGAGTCTCCCGCCTTAGGTGCCTCGAGTTAGGTGGTGTGAAAACCACTCATCAACAAAATTGCATCGAAGTCCCTGTACTGCAGTTCCCCGTGTCACCGCGTAGACAGATGTCCTCTCCTCCAGGCTCTGTGGCAGGTACTATTTATGTTCAATATTGTTTATATACCCCAAAACCTCCACGGGGAGATGCCAAATCAATAGGCCAAGAGCTGAAATATAGTCATTCCCTACCTTTTATTTTTCTGGTTTTAAAAGGACAACAGTCTTTCTACAACTCCACAAAGCCTCTTATAACATTAACAGAAGCACTGCCAGCTGCCAGGGCACATGGGGCACTTATGTACCTCACTGCCCACCCTGCCCACCCCACCGGGGCTCCCCCCCACCCTGCCCATGGCCCAGGACCCCACATCAACCCCCCAGGGCCATCAAGCCCTGCCCCAGCGGGGCCGCAGCAGGGCCGGTCTCCAGCTCCCCACAGCCCTGCCCTGCCCGGCCACGGGTGCCACTGAGCCAGGTTCACCCACGGGCCCACGTCCCAGCTCGACCTCAGCCTGTTCCCATCCCCATGGAGGTGTCTCATGCCCCAGGCTGGGGCTGTCCCAGTGCCTCCCAGCTGCCCTGCTCCTGGCTGGGGCAATGGGACGGGAACTGTCTGCCAGGCCCTGCCCTGGTAGACCCCACGGGAGCCCCTGATGCACCCTGGCACCTGCTGCTTGAGAAATATTAGCGCAGAAGAAAAATCAAAAGACAAGCTCAGCCTTGCCAGGACCAAAACATCCAGACCCTGCCCCTCCACACAAGATATTTTAAGGTTTTATAAGTGCAGGGATGTTGCTGCTTTCATTCTGGTACTGAGCTACTGAGGTCTAACCCAATTGTGTTTTATCTTCTCTGCAACAACATTGCGTGATACCCTGACAAGATGGCCACTGCCACTCTCTTCCAACCTCTAAGTCACCTCAGTGAGGTCCAGCTGGAACTTGGTTCCAGCTCACAGAGGGTCTGGGCCACACTGCAACCAAGTGTGGTGGGTAGCCATGACGTCCCCACCACCGCTGCCACCATGGAAGCCTCCAGTCCAGGCTGACTGCTGTTTCTAAAGGGGGGAAAGCTAGACCACAAGGACCCGCCCCCAGGAAGGACTTGAGAATCACAGTCAATTCACCACAATTGGTCACATACACGTTAACATCAACTCCTTCCCTAAACCGTGGTGAGCTGAGGAGCCTCAAGGCCCATGCTGACAGCATTTCATGATAGCAAGTGGAGAGCTGCTCACCTTCTATGACACACACACAAATGTAGAGGGAAAAAATATTTTTTGCAGTATTTTCTTCTTCCTTTCTCAGCCAAATCCTTATTTGGGCTGTTACGGATTATTCACACAGCAGCCCTGCCTATGCTGATTGATCAGATTACTACACCAATGCCTCCGTGGCTTTCAAATTCATTTCACAGGTTTCCAAAAAACAGATGCTGATACCCGATAAGTGGCAGCACCTGGCTTCAAAACATGTCACCAGTTCATCAGCCTCCGATGTCTCGAGTAACATCTCAGCTTGGTGGAGAAATGTTACCCTAACCAGCTAACGGATTTCTGTGTGGGGAAATAAAGCTCCTCTTACATACTTGTTGACATACTGATTCACACCTTTGAGTTGTTCCCAGAGCTGTTTAAGCACACGGAGCCCAAGTGAGCGCAATGATCCTGTTTCAAACATTTGGTGCCCTGGCTTCCCATTGCATCCCAGAAGTTACCTGTTTGTCACAAGCTGCTTTACACGGCTCTATAGCACAGCTGAGATTCTTTGAAATATTGTTTTTATTAAAACAAAAGCAATCATTTGTATGTGTGTTGATTTTGATCATCAGAGGGCACAGACATGACTGCATAGGTAACAGAAGGAAATGAACCACATGAACTGCTTTCTTCATCATTGTAGGGCTCTGAATTTCAGTATTTCAACCTGCTGACATGATGAAGGTAAGACATTGATACAGCGCACATACTGAAAAATTTTTACACAATACCCATTTAAAAAAAAAAAAAACACTTATCCAACTAGTTAGACCAGACTTCTGTTTTCCACAAGACCTCTTACCTTGCTGTAAGACAGAATCACCCAGGGAAAAAAATTGGACCCTAGACTAACAAGGCTTTCAGGAATCTAATTACAGAATGGCAAAAATGCTGAATAGAGGCACATTAAATAACATGGCTGTCATTCTATGGCAATGCATGATATATACCTAAAAGCCACTCGTGGCCAATAAAGTCAACAGGAGTATTTGCATCAGCTTACAAGAGCATAAAGGAAAGGAAAACAGTGTTTCTTGCACTGTAGTGCCAGGCAAATGGAGCCATGGTGACCACAAAGCACAGCTAGACTGCAATAAGACGATCCATAAAGCCAGGTCTTGGCACAAGGAATTGCTAAGGGCAGCAGAGTGGGACAGAAAGAAAGTTGGTGAAAGCCCTGCTGCCAGTTTTGCCCCCACGGTCACTCTGGGAAGCCACCCCAGTGCTGTGGCAGGTTGGGAGAGGGCTGAACCGAGGGGAGGCAGCTACAGGTGGGGACCCAGGGACAGCTGTCCCCATGCCTTGGTGATGGCAAGGGCAGTGAGCTCTGTCTCTGCCCCAATGCCCTCTCTCTCCCCTACCTGTGATAGGGCTTCGGACAGCAAAATGTATTTCTGCCTTCTCCCCTGAAGCCTTGAGCCAGCTACTACTGCTTCTACCTAAAATATGGGTTGCTGTCTTCCAACCATGTCTATTTCCTATACTATTTTAATCCTTTGATTAGTCTCTCTGAGGCCTCAATTCACTCTGATGAAGATCAGTGGAAATTCATTCTCGGTTTCTGGGTGCCTTGCCGGTGTTACACTGACAAATGCACATCAGTGGGTAATTAGCTTCTCAGTCAGTAGATAGGCTGTGCCCATCAATTTCTGTGAATAAAATGCACTAAATCTATGCAGTAAATCTACCCTTAGAGGCAGGACAATTGTAAAGCACTGAGCACCAATAAACACCAATCAAAACCTAAAGAACCCAGTACTGCCAGACACTGCTGCCAGCATTATTACTGACCAGAGTGGACAATTCCTTTAAAGAGTGTAAGTAATTTATATAGCACCCCCAGACAGAGTACATCAGACCAGATGAACCCTAAACTGGCAACAGCATTGTCTAATTGGATTTCCCATTTTAGTTGCTGCCAGTTTTATCGCATGCTTATGTCACTGAGATACTAAGGCTGAAAGGTCACATCATATCTTAGAAGGTAACCGTCATTGTAAACATACAGTTTCTGATCTGTGGGGTTATAATCAATGCTCTGGATTGTATCTAACTTTTTATCCATAATGACACTTATTCTCCCTTCTTGGCCAGTACTCGTGTCATACATGTAGAAGATTTCCTCTTTCCTAGTGTTCATTGGCCTTGTGGCATACAGAACACCACATAACATGAAAGCGTTGGAAACAGATGGCTTGTACTGTCTTGTCTGCCAAGTATTTAGCACATCAAGTGTGGTCTCATTGAGTTTGCTAATCACAATGTTGCCCATGCTATTTTCTGTTGAATATATTACCCATAACCCACTTTCATCCACAGCAAAATCTATGTCTTGCCATGATACACCTGCATAAGAGAAACGGTTACCAGTAACAGCATTTGGAAGCTCCTTTCTCAAAACCATGGTGTTTGTTTTTAAATTATGCTTCACCATATGTCTTGAACTATAAGCATGATAGTACAAAAAATTATTATAAAGGGCAGCACCACTTCCTTCCCCATATGTTATTCTACTTTCATACATGGGTTTAAACAGCAGCAAATTATCAAAGGAACTATAAATTCTGTAGTATTCCAAGTATCTCCCATCTGTGTTCAATGGTGCAACCCAATAGACTTCCTTCTCTGGATCAGAGGGAGAGTAATCTCTACCCCAGGAACCATATTTGTAGGAAAATCCTCTCCAGTTCAGCTTTACAATATAGGGCTGGCTAACATTCAGCAGTCCACGGTGAATGCAGCTACCTGCAATTAAAGAGAAAAAAAAAAAAAAAACAAACAGGTTTTCCAAATGTCATCATTAGGAGAGAGGTTTTGCATACTGTAGCCTCTAGAGCATGCTTACTAGGGATTAGCTGTGTGGCAAAGCACAGGCATAAATGCAAAGCTTCGTGTGCAAAAGGCTCTTTTTTGGCTGGGGGGGGGGGTGCAGGGTAGAAAAGGTAGGGACATCCATCCTCAGTCAGGATTAATTCACAAGAAAATAAGTGCTCACTGTGCTGTTCCAGACAAGGGACAGATATCTGTTTCTACCCATTTGATGCATGCCAGCCTGATGCACTAGGAAATCCCTTGGAAAATACAATTTCAGAAGCATTTTAGGTTATTTTCTACCTCAGTGGAACTGAGAGTATGGGAGATGGGAAAACAAAGAAAGAGGAGCATCTGATTTCTGTGTATTTCAGTGAGGAGAGGAAGGAAAGAGCAGCAGCAGCAGTAATTCCAGAGTCACATTTCAGATTAGCATTCTGCTGTCAGAATCACAGCTTTACAACAGCGCGTCACAGCCGCATGATGCCTTCCACCTCAGGCCCTCAAAGAAATCTGCAGACAGTAACAATCACAGCCCAGGAAATGTAGACAGATATTACTCCAAGTTTTCATGTGAGGCAACTCTAAAGAGAATATGACTTCAAGCTGAACCAGAACAGCTCCTTTTTCCATATATCAACTATGAAGCCATTTTCAGGACCACGGAAAAATGAATTTAGATACAAGAAATACTTTCCTTTTACTCATGGTGAATGGCAGTGACATTCCCGTTTCCTGATAAATTCTCAATATTGTAAGAAGTCACTGGTGGAAAAAAATCCTCCACTCAGAAATCTCTGTGTGCCTCTGATGAGTCCGAAGCTGCCACTGGCAAAAGCCAGTATGCTTTTTTCCAAGTGTTAACATTAGCTTTTTGTATTACTGCCACAAAAGTGTCCCAGATTTTTCATTGTAAGGATATGTTCACCTGAGATAACGCAGACAGAGATGCCAAGTGACTGGCACCAGCTCACAAGCTTAGTGGTACTCCAATGTTTCCCTGTTCAGTGGGGTGCTTGAACCACTAGACAGCCTTCTTTATTAAAGATGGAGTATAATATGAATAAACCCAAGTCTCACATGTCAATTAATGGGTAAATTAACAGCCATAACAGTTTGATGTTAATAATACCTCAGCACAGGAACTCCATGCACCACCAACTATGGCATCAATGATCAAAGTCAAACTTAGCTTTTGAGGTTTTAATACTTTGCATGGGTACCATGTCACAATTGCTTACAGACTGTATGAAAAGAAATGGCTGTTCATAAACTCAGTCATATGAAGGGATGTCTAGCATATAAATAACTTATGTCTTAGCACAAAGAAAACAGAGAAATAACCGAGAGAGTATCTACCTTTTGCCCTCAAAGCTGGCCATCCCTAAGCAAGGCCAGACAATACCTACACAGCTCAACTGAAAACTCCTAAAGCCACTGACAGAAAAAGCCCAGGAGGTATCTTGTCCTCAAAGACAAGATACAGCCTGCCCAGAGAGGTTGTGGAGTCTCCCACACTGGAGACATTCAAAACCTGCCTGGATGCCATCCTGTGCAACCTGCTTAAGTGACCCTGCTATGGCAGGGGGGTTGGACTAGATGGTCTCCGGAGGTCCCTTCCAACCCCTACCATTCTGTGATTCTGCGATTCTGTGATTCTGTGATTCCATGACATCCTAGTCTATCCCACAGATAGAAGGAAATGCAGAGACAGGCTAATTTGTAGTACTCTACTTTGAAAAAGACTGGGAAACAAGATATTTGGTGAAAAATGAGCTGTTGCAAACGCAGAGAAATCTGCTTCACCAAGGGGGAAGGTGCTCTGCCTCTGTGACAAGGAAACCTGTCCCCTGAATGTTAGAAATGTCCAAGCAAGAGGGCAACGTTTGTGCCAATGTGTAAAGTTGATTTGGGCACTGAAGGTCTCCTGGTCTCCTCCTTTCTCAAAATGTAGTATTTCTCTCATTCCACTGCATAACACCTTCACCCTTCACAGTTTTGTGCTGTCTTGCGCTAGTGACTTGAGGGACGTGGTTCACCTGCAGCCTCCTCTCAACATTTTTGAGGAAGGTGGGGAGAAACTTTATATTAAACATAAACCACTATGCTGAGCTAAATCCCTGTTTCCCCAGGCCATGTTGGCAACTTCCTTGGGGTCAGTATTGCCCATGGGAGCAGCTCTGCACCACTGAGTGCCCAGCTTATGGTAGAGAGGATGACACGAGTTGTGAACAACCCCATCTCCTCCTCCAGTCCCTTTTGAGTCCTGGGATTCTGGTGACTGAAACACGGGATGACCCTGGTTGAACGCTGCTTCCCTCCATGCCACTAAGAATCACAGCCAATCAGCATTCCTAGCTCGGAGCAGATGAGCATTTAAGCGTGCACTTAAGTGCTTTACAAAGGATGAGGCCCTGGAGCAGAAACCTCATTTCCAAATATAGCACACAAGGAAGGCACTGCTGTATGGCTGGCCAGGCTGCATCTCTGGAAAGAGCACATAGCATGGCTACTAACATGGCCTCAGCACTTGGCACAGATGCCAACGTTTGGAGGTGCTTGTACCTCAGCTCACGCAAAGGAAGAAAGCTCAGGCAGTGCAAAATGGCTCACAGTCTGCCAACTCCATAAATCAATTCAAACTGTTTTTTTCTTATATCTCTATTATGTATTGTTACCTCCGGCATGAGGGCTTCTTTCAAGCTGGTGACATATTGAATATATTACTGTGCCTAAATCACAATAAACTTAACTCAGAATTAAATGGCTATTAAATGCTCTAAAATTCTTGATTTGTTTAGAAAAATATGGCACCGAAGCTTGCAGGTAGTGAAGCACTGCTAAGCTCATCTATATGCGACCTCAAATAATTTTTCATGTCATTAAGCAGAACACAATTTCAGATTTATTTTAATAATTCATACATTGTTTCATAAATAAAAAACAAACGTGTGTTCAGCAGAGAGACCTTTTTTTACAAAAGAAATAATAAATTATTATTTCTTCCCTTAAAGAGATCTCTCTGCTGAACACTTGTTTGGTTTTTATTTATGAAACAATGAATTATTAAAATAAAGTTAGAAGCGTGTTCTGTTTTAATGACATCAAAAATTGTCTGAGGTTTCTATAGAGTATGTGCTTGATTTTGATTTCCTTGAAAACTCTCCCAGAATTATTATATTTTTACCAAAAAAAAACTCTGTGGTAGTCAGGGGGTGATCTGTCTTCTGCACAGGTTCAGAAGAATTCATTGTTGTTTATTTAATCTAAACTTGCCTCCCTGTCTGGATCTTGTGGGGAAAAAAATGCACAAAGGAAACAAAGTGTCATGTAATTTTGTAAATATTAGAAGGTACTTGAAATAAATCCATATGCATTACTCAGACTTTCAAGTTTTTAACTCCTTTCTCCACTGTTTTGGGCCACTGATAAATGTTGTCCTGGTATTTTTACCTTGCTTTGTTTCACGCTTATGTAGTAAATAGGCGAGAGGAGGACTAACATAGGTACATACATACGTACTACTTCTTCTCGCTACATAAAGAACCAGTATCTCAGCTCCGTTGTTTACTAATCCTTCTGATTCATAAGAAAAGGAGCTGGCACTTAGTTGTCAGGACTGGAGGGAGCCCGACTTGCTTGGCTGATGGGCTGTGGAACTGACCATGAAACGCATCCCGCTGGGTCTTGCTTCACCCACTTCACTGTGAAGTACTCTTAGAGCATACCAGCTTCTCACTCCAACAACACAAGTGCCAAAAAAACTCTAGCAGCCTCCCCCCCAGCAAGCAGCTGCATCTGATCACAGAAGAGAAGGGACCACACAAGGTGGGACCAACGTTTAAAGGAACTCCCATGAGGGTCACAAAGACCAGGAGCAGGCTGGTGCTACAATTCTTACTCTGGTGCTCCCAAGCGCTGGATGTGCATCCTCCTCTCCCATCAGATGAATAACCGGCTTTACTATGCCTTGAGACATAGGAGACAGAGGTGCTCAGGGAATGGCTCATCTTTGCTCCTAGTGTCTCACTGACATAGGAAGACCCATACAGACACCTCAGTATTCACCAGTATCACGGGGCACAGACACAGGGTGACAGCTGCATCAGAGAAGACTTACGTTGTCAGCATCTAACAGGGGATTAGGTGGAGGGCTGGAGTTCATCTGATCTACCTTCAGGCAACTAAAAATTGAGATGCCTCAGCTAAGGTCCCTCCATTGCCAATGGAGAAATGCATGTCTCCGGGGGCAGTTTGGGCAGTCTTGGAGAGGAGGCACTGGCCAGCTCTTTTCAGGTGCCTGTAGGCATGTCTCTCTCTTTGTGTGTGGACATATTCATTTCCAAACACAACCCAAATCACTGAAAAAACACAGACATCTCAGGTACATAAGAGGTAAAATATAAGGTAAAAGTGAAATCACTATAAGACTCCAATAGGATTGTCTGAGTTTCAGCATTAGGCTACACCAGGTCTTCCTCCTGCTGAGACCTATTCACCAGTAACTTGAAATCCTTAATTTCTAAGTATATAAAAGCCAGAAAAATCAGCTTTGCTCTTTTTTTGCTTTCCTTCTTTTTTTGCCTTTGAGAGTTTCATCTGACTCACTTCTCCCTGCTGCCTCTCAGATCATTTCAGTGAGACGTGACAAAGAATTTGCTGCAGAGTCCTCAAAGAACCATCCTGGGGTCTTTTCTTTCTATACCTTCCCTGATGCAGCCAGATGAGATCAGCGCAAAAGAAGAACAAGTGGATAAATATTTCTTCCCACTGGAGTGGTGAAGAGAAAGCTGCTGCAGGAACTGCTGCAGATAGGAAATTAAGTGATGATGATGAGGGTGATTAACCATATATTTACTGAGCCCCACCTTAGACACTCAGACACCCGCCTCTCCAGTGAGAGAAGGCGGCAAATGGAGACCAGTGATTTCTTTCTGCTATTTCTTTTGAGAACGGGCCTGCTCACTCTGAGAAATACAGCAGCAAAAGCCTTGAGGGACAGAGTCAGAGAGGCTGTATACTACAGCATGGAGAAGCAAGAAGCTTTAATTAAACTTGCCTTTAGACTCATGGTCTTAGACAGCTTGGGGATTAGCCAAGCTCTCTCTAGTTCATGTTGCCTACCCAAAATATGCAGGATAGAGGATGAAGGGGGAAAGAAAACGCAATCTGAAAACAGGACAAAGAGTCAGTTTAATACAAACATTATAAATATAATATGAACTAAAAGCAGGGCAAGGCCAAATGGCTTGGCAGGAATTCAAGGCATTCAAGCTTGCAGAGAAAACGTATGGAAATTGTGTTCAAATGCGTAAATGAGTGCTAGAGAGCTTCAGAGGCCTAGGTGTGAGCATCCATGCAAAGCCTTCAAAATGACCGTCTAGAAAATGCAGCTTTCTCACATACTTACTCCATCTCCCCAGGCAATAACATCTCACTACTACTACTTGTTTTCATATACAGTCTGCAGGACGTGTAATTGTTCTACAAAGTTCTCTGCCCAGAGAATATTTGCTCCCTGCCAGGCACACAAAGTCAAGATACATCTGTCCTGCGTGGATTAGCAGAGATCTGAGCCTACACAACACCTGGGTTATCTGTATAGCTGGCATCTCCCAACAGGTAGGAAATTTGCCAGCCCTCCACAGTTGCTCAGCCAATAGCCCTTTGTGCCAGCCTCAGAGACCACCCTCACCCTAAAGGTGGCCATGACAATAAGCCCACACACATCCTCCAACCCCTCCAGGGTTCCGGTTCCTGTGGGCAGGATATAAACTCACAGACAACACCAGAGGATGTCCTCAGCTGATGTCAGTGGTGGCAATTCTCTGGAAGTCAGTGGAGCTATCATTCATATCACCTGGGGTTTTAGCCTTCTAGGTTATTTTCTGCTACATGGTTCCCACACAATGCTGTGACATGCAAAGGCACCTGAGCTAGCTGGCACACCAGTTAGGAATAAGGCAGCGCTCAAGCAATACCACCTGGGTCCCAGATAAACCCTATCCACCTCCCCATCGTGCCCTAAGAAGCAATGTTAGATAATTCTATTACGGTCACAATCCTATGCAGTCACATTTACCCATCCCAGAGCCATCATCCTGCTCTGGGCATGACTTGCCTATCCCTGCATGGAGCTGCACTGTGAAGCACAGACCTCCCTTTCCCGCTCTGAAGGCTCCTACATTCCACAGACGCTCACGCCAACCACCCAGGCATAAAAGCAGCACCTTCCTCCATCATTCATGGAAGGACACAGTATTCTTGTTTCACTACTTTCTTACTGAAACAAAGGCTTGCTGTAGGCTTGAAGAGAAAGAGGCTGTTTCTTTCCACACACCGTCACCCTCAATAAATCAATGAGATGCCCTTCAAATACTTTTACAACATTGCTTGCATTTTTTTTTTCATTGAAGCATTTTAAGCCCTTCCTCAAGGAGCAGAGAAGGGCCTTGAGATTTTGCAATGTAGGTTTTCATCTCAGCTTTCTCTCCTGCCTGATCCCCCAGACAAGGTGTTACTTGTGCATCCTGTCAGAGAAGTGCAGCAGCTGCCCGCACTGCCATGAAGCCCTAAGGAGATCACAATAAGAAAGGCTGCTGACCCTAAGGGAGGCTTGTATTTCTGCCTCTCACCTTTCCAACAAGATGTTTGAAATAGCTGACCCCAAGGTGATGAGAGGTAACTGCTGGTAGGTGCAAATCTGTGCTCCTTGCAAGCAGGACACCACTCCTCCTTTGTTATGGGCTCCTCTAGCTGATTGCTAACCAGCTTATGTGAAAAAGCAGGATCCTTCCCCCGGGTATTGTATACAACAGCGCACTTTCTTACAATACTCTGTCAAAAGGAACCCCCTGTGTACAAAACACTAGGGGATCAACACAGTTTGATAAATCCTCCTTTCTGTGAGCAAGTGGGATGCTTGACCTGGCATACCTAAACTGCTGTTTCCTAAACGGTTTGCTCCAGTGTATCATATCTGACTCTCAAAATTTCTCAGACTACGATTCAATTGCAACGGGATTTTTCAAACTGAACACACCGTCAAGACAAAAATTATTCTAGTTGTAAAGTAATTACTGCATGCCCTGTGACTGTTGCTACTTTTTTATGAACTGCACTCTGGGAACCACTGATCCAAGCCCCAGAATATAACCTTTCCTAGTACAGAAAGTGGTAAAATCCTAGTTCCGTTGAAACCAGTAATAAAGCTCCCACTTTTTTCCCTGAGACCAGAATTTCCCCCCAAGGTTCTTGACCTTCTGATTTAGAAGAATCTTTTGTGTGTGAAGCAAAAGTAATCTTTATGCAAATCTACCTTCCAGACCTTGCATACCACAGCTTTAGTACATCAACTGTTGCTCCTACATTTCCCAAGCAGCATTAGAGAAAAATTGCCATGACACAGGTCACTTTCACAGGAACTATTAAAAACCAAAGATGGTCAGAGAAAAAGCATAATTTACCACAGAAAAAAGGTAATTGCTTTGAAGAAAAGAAGGGGGGTAGAGATTCACTTTTCACACTGCAGCTGAGAGGAATATTACAACTTTTTCCAGTTGAAAGCAGCTACTGTGTCTGGAAGAGTTTGTTTCCTGCCCTCATTTTCCTTTTGAACTCATTGATGAAACATTAGGAGCTGTCTTCTCAATTTTTCAAGAGCTAAGAATTATTACTACAATTGTATTTAATATTAACAAATAAATCTTTGCATTTACTGTTCTACCCCTGTATTATGTTGTTTCTTATCTGATATACAAGTGAAATGCTTACCTGGTGGGAAATAAGGGGGTACTGTAGTTTTGTTTGCGCTCTCTTCACACTCTTTCAATCGATTCTGCAGAGACACAATTTGTCGACGAATTGCAAGGACATTGTTTTTGTCCAGTGATTCTAGTTCATTTACCAGTATAGTCAGGTTTGTGATCTAGGGACAAAAAGAAGAGGAAAAGTTTAAAGTTCTGTCAACTTTATTTTACAGATATACATACAGAGGTATGTGACCACAAGGAAATGCTTTAACACTCAGTTGTATACAATAAAGCAAAAATATAGTGTTATAAACAGTATAAAAATATCCAGTAAGTCTTAGGTAAGTACTAGCTATTATATATAAAAACTTCTTATTCCAGCCTTACAAAATTATCTGGAAATTTTATTTGCAAAGATAAATAATGTTCTCAATCACCTACTTGATGATGTAGAGGACAATGGAGAAAATGATATTTCATTTTCCATCTGAAGTAATTATTCTCTCTAGGTGAGTGATTAATTACAATTTTGAAAATATGATTTATACTCTCCTGGGAAGGTGATATTCTTTCCCACTTCTTGATTTCATATTGATTGGGCCACTGCCCTAGCAACCAGAAGCTAATTTTATAATTATCTAAGTTAAAGCATGGAGGCTTTCAAGCATGGGGGTCTAAAAATTAATATTTATTATAATAATTTAATCAACTCATGTGCTTAATACTATGCAAAACTGTTAACTTTCAGGCAGAGAGTTAGCAAAAATAAAGAGGTTCCCATTTGTTTTGGGGTTTCTTTGCTTTTCTATGCTCTATATCAAGAAAAAAGATGTTAATACATTTAAGGTCAAGCTTTCTTTTAATTTATGCTGATGGAATGCAAAACTGGCTGCAGTAGAGACAGGCTACATTTCCTCAACCTAACCATTAAAGAGATAGTAGACTATCTGTATATTTGAACCCTCTGTCGCTTATTAAGACTCCAGCAATACCTCCAAATATATTTGCTCAACGATGACATTGCTCCCAACAAGGCTGGATTTCAGTTGAGTGACCAGTCTCTCTAGGTCACTGATTTCCACTTTCAGTAACTGGAAGTCCAGTTCTGTGTAAGATACACTGCTCTTCTCCATATGCTCCACTTTGATGGTTAGATTAAGGATTTGCTGCTGATACAGTTCAATCATTTTTGAGTACTCTCTAACCTTAAAGAAAAAAAAAAAAGACACAAATTCAAGTCCAGGTTAGCAAATAAAACAAGCCTGTTTGATATCTTTATTAGATATCTGAGTACCCCATGCATAACTTCCATATACTTGACATATATATTCTTCACATAAACCACACAAATTAAATTCTCATCACATACACAAAAAATGTGAAATTTAACCCTCATTTATTGTTGGCAGTTCCACAAAGTCCCCTCAGGAATGCCTGGGGATAACTGAAGGCAGAATTTTACTCGCAGTCTTCCATTTTTTTAATTCTTTGCCAATATTGTCTTTGTGAGCTAATTTTATCCTCAGTATGCCAAGAACTTACAGTGGTGAAAATTTTATTAGGAAATCTGCAGTGTATTATCTCACAAAAGCAACCCAAGGAGGCTGAAAATGCAATAAAGGATTCCCAAGTTTTTCAACTTCATCTCTTATTAACTCTGAATCCAAATAGGATTTCACCCTGCCTACATTTGAATTGTGCCAAAAGTTGGCAGAACTGGTTTGGGGTTTGTCTTTGGGCAGGTGGGGAATGTTTAAACACAGTGTTAAAAATCAAATCTGGTTTAAATGAAAGTGTAAAATTTATTGCAGGCTTTAGCTAAAGTAATTTACATAGCAGCCTTTTCAGCCTTTGAACCATTAAACAGTTGTCCTCATAAATATATTTTCACACATGTATCTGCTGAGGTAAAGGTCACAGCACAAGCATTGTGATGCAGAATATTAAGAATATTATATGGATTCAGAACATTCATTGGAAAATGTTAGTTCCTTGAAATTTAACACTTTGGGAAACATATATAATTTCTCTCCTATGTGCTTCATAAAATTCATGTCTGTTTTCCCTTAAATCAATATATTTGTATCACAAAAGGTAAGAAGCAGAAATAAATATAATTATTTTGTTACAGCAGTAACTCCATATTTATACTCTCAGATGGTGTTTGTAGTATAAGTCCCTCTCTCTACAGCACTATGATTTCCAGAACTATTACATCTTTGACTGGAAGATTTTTAGCCCGCATCATATGCATACTTGCATTATCTTAACATAAACCGAAAGTCAGTATTTTTCCCCATTGGCGCTGGAATGGCCTCTAAAATCCTGTCATTGCATGACTCCCTGTTCTCCTCTTCAGGCAGCAGCCCCTGGGATTGGGACCCTAATAAACATACTTATCAAAGA
Source organism: Vanellus vanellus (assembly GCF_965231255.1). Lineage (NCBI taxonomy): Eukaryota > Metazoa > Chordata > Aves > Charadriiformes > Charadriidae > Vanellus > Vanellus vanellus. Next base: position 187,568,367 of record NC_138905.1, read on the forward strand.
ATTCCTTTCAATTTTGACTGAACCTCTTGTGTACCAAAGAGGAGGCAAAGGAGCTCACGACACGGAAATTCATGAAGGGCAGAAAGGATCCTTTCACATGATAAGATGATGGTGTGGTTTAAGAAGGAGAACCATGACTGAGAAGACCCTCTTATCAAAAGTATAATTTTCAATAGTGGCGCAACTACACTATAAATCTGAAGAAACCCTTCTGCCTGCACATACATAACATACACCAAAAACAGGCTGCTCAATCCCGCACACTTAAATCCAGGTTTGAAACAGACCTTCTGTTCTAAATGTGTGCAGCCAGACTCTGAGCTGCTCTGATATAAACTGGCGTGTCTCTATAAGCTGCAGCAGAAGCACCCTGACTCATAACACTGGATGCTCTAGATCTTCCAGGTCAAGCCTGAGTAACTTCAAGCTTAGGAATAACTAGGCTATTTATTGCAATTAAGAATAAAAAAATAATAGCATATAAAGACTTAGACCTAGCTCCTTGTATCTGGCTGACAAAAACAAAACAAAACAAAACAAAACAGCTACGATCCCTTGTCCTATCTGACATGATCATCTGTTCAGGAGAGAACAGAAGGAAGAAATGGACTATGTTCTTGGAAAGGCCAGATACAGTTGGACTTCACACTTTCACTGATCACCAAAATCAGTTTGGAGTTGAAAGGTATCCTCAAAAAAGTCTTCTGAAAAAATTCTTCAAAGGCCAGTGTTTAAACTGCGTGCCTAGAGTTTGCACAACAAAAAAGCAAACATATACGATTACAACCTGAGAAATACAAAGCAAGACCATGTCTGAACAAAACTGCACTACTGTGTGAAACTATATATCATAGAGGTATTTGGAAATCTATCTAGGTATTAATAAACTTTCTCACAGTAGTACTAACACTAACCCTAATACTACTACTAATAATAATGCTGCAGTATAGACCAAATCTACAAACCACTGAAATGAACAGACTGCTGGAATTAGTGATGGCTACTCATTAGTGAGAAACCTGTGAATTTGGAGTTTTCTCCAGGGTCCTGAGAGTCTGGTCAAAATGCTGAGGGCTGGAACAAGGGATACATTGTTATTTCAGCCCTGATTGCAGAGTGCTGCAGGGCACAGACCTGAAGTTCTCTTCCCACATCAGAGAGTTTTCACTCAGTCGACCATCTAGGTCATTTAAGGACATGTCAACACCATCCAGTGGAATATAGCTGAGAGATATCCATACAAGTTGAGCCTGAACTAGCCCCAGCAGTCTACAGTGCTCTATACAGCCACGCCAGCGTCGCAATGAACTCAAGCTAATAGCTCCCCTGGCGAATTATTGGACAAATATAATTTTCTCAGCAGTATTGCTCTAACAGGTCTACACCGCTTTTGCAGACAAATCCAGCACATATGTCAAGCATTGCAATGCCCTGTCTGGACATTCCCACCTGCTCAGATCTGGCTCAGGAGTTTCTGTAGTTTAGAAATATCAGTTAAAAAAGGAACGTGATGTTACTCTGTTGCTTGGCAGATAGATTTAAGCAGCTTGTAATCCCTGGGTCTTCTACTGTAGCTACCTGCTAGGGACTGACTGTGGTCTCTTGACAGACTGGCACAGAAATTCTGTGCATATCCCATATTTAGGCATACAGAACAATAACTGGTACTGATTGCTGCCACATTTGTCATAAAAGCCTAAAGTAGGGTATGATGAGTGCATAGGGCCTGTATTAGCTCTTTATAGGAAGAGAATGGAGCCATGTGAGGCATATGTAGGAAAAATATTCCTCAGTTTCAGTTTTTCCTCCTTTCCAAGCATTGTCAGCCTCATGAAATGAAAAGGGCAGGAAAAAATCTGCAACGTTTATTTACTGTGTCATTTACCTGCAATTGGTATTTATCAACACAGGTTTTGCAGCATGCAAACAGACACTTCTCCAGCATGCATTTGGAGAGTACAGAAGGGGGAACAAAGGTGCAAGATGATGATGTAAAAGAAAAAAAAGTGGGAGGACTGAGGAAGAAGAGACAAAACCAGCCACTCTATAAAGCCACTCAGCCCAGGACACTGGCTTCAAGCAGGCCTGACCTCTACAGACCCATAAGAAGCATGGTTGGCAAGCAGTCTGCAAGCTGACCCTGAGAAGAATTCTGCTGCAGGTTAACCTATCTTGAAAACAGCTGTTCCTGGTGGAGGGCAGGCATGCTTTTTTCTCCAGTTTTTGTTACGTGAGGATGTTGTGTGAGCCAAGTTCTGAAAGGCACTTTCTCTCCTTGGGATGAAGTGCTAATCCTTCCCTGTTACAGAGGTGTCCTCTATCCTTTCTTATTAAGAGGAGCAGCCAATTCCAGCTTTGCTTTGAAAGGTTAATTTTCTTCTGTAATCATAATTATGCTGGCAAAGGTTGATGTGACAGAGGAAAAATTAGTCTGGTATTTTCAGCCTACGGTTTGTACTCATTTGGCACATGAGAGCATCTCTTTATCTGTGAGCTTCCTTGCCTGCTGATTCTATAAAAGGACCCCCTTGCTTTTTGAATTAGCCTACAATCAGGCAAAAGGTTAACGATTCAATCAGGTTGTTTATCTGGGACTTCTAGCACATGGAAAGCATCCTTAAGAGGGTCCAATCCTGCAGCTCTTACCCAGGAAAAACTCCCATGAGTTTCAAAGGGTGCTTTAGGAGAGCAAAAAAAGCATGGGTTCTCAGAGTCAAAAAAGCATGCACTCGGTAGAAATTCCCACCCCTGTGGTGAGACTAGGTTATGTTTGAGCATAATTCTCCAGGATTTTCCTCAGGATCATTTCTAGTAATGATCAATAATGAGAACTGGGCTTTCCTCCATTTCATTATTTCCTTCTTTCTATGAGTATTATCAAGACTAAATTAGTGTACAGGACTGTATAAGGAGGTTTTTTTCCACAAGTGGAAAGGTGAAGAATTTTTATGCATGGAGATTCATGCATCACAACATCTGAGATTACTTAAGTTCAGATAACAATAAGGCAATGCTTGACAGCTTTCTTCTTTCTACAGAAGAACAATGTCATAACTGAAAAATCTTACATACGGGTTTACACCAAAATGCATTTCTGACCCAAAGTATCACTTTGTCTGGATCACACCAAAGTATATGTCATACTTTATCTAACTAGATGCATTGTAACACTGCTTGGCTGATTGGTCTCGACAGGATGAAATTCAGTGAAGTCTGAGTTAGGTCAAGAATTTTCACTGTCAGCAGCAAGAATTGAAAGCCAAGGTCAGTGCCTACACTGTGGGACATTGCTGGGCACCTAACGATGACGGCACAGGTGCCATCCTAATTTTAGATATCTATAGTAACCTGTGTCTTTATATGAACAAGACATCTGTATTCAACAGAGCGCTGAGGTTGTCCACACAGAGAGGTCAAGCAGCACTTGAGATGCTCTGCAGATCTGCATGGGACTAGCAGGTAACTCGCACATCCTAAAGACAAAACGCACCATTCTGAGGAAAGTACTGGTAAGAGACTGGTTACACCAGGGCAAGTGACTGGGAAAGGGAGTACACAAACACCTGGAAGAATCATGGCAACTTTCTGGCTGGGAATCATGCCTCTGATTCTGTCCCAGTGCAATTGACTTAAAATGCTGGCACTGACCACAGTGGGAACAGTATGGGGACCTGAACTCTCAGTGATTTTCATGGATCATTAACTCTGAGTTACACCTCCATCCTGCAAGGTAACTCCTGTGCTTGGAGGCAGTGGGACTTCTGTCAGCTTGCCCTTCATATCCCCGCTGACAGCTGAATGTGTTTCATTGTTAGCTCCAGTTCTTTCAAAACAAATGATTTGAACTGAAAGATCTTACCACAGGATCCTCCGCTTGTTGTTCTGTTTTTTATGCACAACTTCTTATCTGTTCTTGATTATACCAGAGGAGGGTTATGAATATTTATGGTTAGAATTTATAATTTAATGCTGTGCCTTTTCTGCTGATTAATTCAAGGACACTTCATTTCTTAAGATGCTTGGTTCCTGAAGAAAACACTTTCTGCTGGACACCTAATCTGAATCCTGAATATTTATCCACTATCAAAAGTCAAAGACAGATTTCTGTCTTCACAGGCAGCTTCACCCAGTGCACTGCAGCATGTGTGGGTTTGCTCGAGTTCCTCAAAAAATGGATCTGAATTCATGCAACAAGCAGCCAAAGTAGTGTAAGGTGTGTTTGACTTCAACAACAATGCATAATTCAGCAGTCTCACTGCCACAGCTTCAGATGTTGACAAGGAAGATATCTGATTTTTTTTTATATTTTTTTTAATCTCAGAGAGAAGAAGCGAAGGGACAAATATTCACCTACTTCTTCACTCTGGGCTGTGGTGACCTTTCTCCTCTTTCCCTTCATTTCCCCCTTACAATCTGGCTGGCTTGATACAAATAATAACACATGAAAGAGCAGGAGGCTTGGCTTCCTATAGCTCTGTGTAGTGATCACAAACCAATAAAACTAAGCCAAAAGAGGAAAAACATAACCATTCTTCCAAAAATACCATATGCCTCTAGCTACAAAGGCCTAGAAAAGAGGCCTAAGGATATTCAAATGTGTGACATGCTGCAATGTCAAAGATTTGAGGTTTAATCACCCTTCTCCTTGTTCTTACAGAGCCCTCTTTCCCGCTGTTTGAAAGACATGTCACAGAAAAGCGCTGACTGCTGCACTTTTTCACAGGCAACCATTTTTCAGCAAAGATACAATTGTTATATTTATGAGAAAAGAACACCTTACTTGAGAAAGCTCTAACTCAAATTTCTCCGAGAGCGTTGCGGCTATAATTTCCAATTGCTCGGCCTTCTGCACTGGGAAGGTGGTATCCGGCAAGTACACAGAGCATTGACAAGTTCCCTTGTCATCCACGGAGCCGGACACATTGGCAAAGAGCTGCAATAACAAATAGGTAAGGAAAAAAGTGTTAATATTCTTCTCTGGAATCAGGAGATAATGTCTGACAATAATATGAGCTGTGGCAATCATGAGATCAACAAACTTGTTACTGGACATCTTTCACCTTTTTCTTCCAAGGAATTCAAAATATCTAGCAATTTTTATGACTCAGCCTTGCAAATCTTTCTGAAAATAGTTAAATATTACTGTAAAGATTTTACCACTGGAAAAACAGAAGCATATAATAGTTCTTACTTTCCCAATCTTGTGGACAACGTTCCTAAAGATACTGGAGTAACTTTTCTAGCAGATGCAAAACCACAAAACAGCAGGAAAATAATAACTTAGTAAGGTAGGTCTTATAGTTACTGTTCTGTTAATCTGAATTAATCTGAATCTAGTCATTTCCATCCATAGAGATAAAAGCACCAAAATAGAACTAGTAACAGTGAAAGTTTTGAAAAGAAAAATGCTTCATTTGAAGTTTCTCAGTCAGCCCCAGCAAACAGACATATGCATGTAATTATGCACCACTGAAAGGTGATGAATTAAATATGCAGGCTCAGCCTAAGGTAGAGATACTTATTTTGCTATAAAATATTGCACGCAACACCCACGCATCACAGCATACCCATCCACATGTGTAGGTAGTTTGCAAAGCTATACCACATGCCATTAGCATGAATCACCTTGTCCTGGTAGTCTGCATGCTCAAAGCATCACCATTGGAGCAATGTGTATGGTGTATGGAAAGGTCAGGGCTGACAATTCATGATCTTGCCATATTTTATAGCCAAAGGACATAATTTCCTATAAATGCTGGTCTGAATACTGAGTGTGTTTGGAGCAGTTCTTTTTTGTTTGTACACAAAATGTTTCCTGGTTCATAAACCTATCACAAATTTATTAATAAAGATATTTGATGTTACTTTAAAATATTCTGGCACACACTTCAATGCAGTTGCATACTTTAAAGCTACACACTTGGTCTTTAAATACAATTCTTTGTATAATCCCTCCTACTGCCTTGCAGAAATCCCAGTGTTATTCATGTGTTTTCTCTTTCTCTCTCCCTCTTAAAGATAAACAAGCAAACAACAAAACTATCTACTGAAAAGCTGACATTTCAGCACATCTTCCCTTGCTTTTTCACAGTGATTTCAACTAACTTCCTCACTGCCAAACCAGCCCAGGACATGCAGTGATGGCCAGCAGCAAAGCTGGCCTGATCTGTGAATCCAAGAAGACAACAGCAGTAAGCAGGAATGATCCCAGTTCACACTTCTGGCAACCTATTTACCGCAGCCATAACAAACAGCATGCATCTCATTTTGAAAGAAAGCATGAAAAGATGTTTTATCTGTGTTACTGAAGTACCATGGGCCTTAAAACTTCACTCATAAACAGACCGCTGAAGACATTTAACATGAAAGGAAGCAGAGAAGTATCTCATGGCATTCCAGGATGTCCCAGCACATAACTTTCATTGATTTCCCTGACAGGTAGGTTACCAAAGCACTTCTGAAAATGCCACTGGGAAGACACTGCAAACTATTTCTAAGTTTCCAAGTACTTTTGAAGATACGGCTATTAGTACCTAAATTACTATGAAGAATAGGTTCCTAAGTCACTTAGATGTTTCTCACCTCTGAGTCCTCTGCATACGGGCATGAAATGTTCCTTTTCCACATCCTTTCAATATAAGAAAGGGAGTAGGAGCCGGTAGGTACTTGATTTTCTCAAAACCAGGAAATGCATTCAGCTGCTTAAATGTGGACTTAAAGTTACAGCCTAGCTATTTCAGTGCTTAATTTCCATCTACACTGTAGCCCAGTGGCGTTCAGAGCTCTGAATTAGCTAGTTGCTCTTCCTAAGACGGGGTCCACAGCAATCACACGGTCAAGACAGAGGCCACCTCAGCTGGGCAAGGAGATGGATGAGATTTGGGTCCTGCTACAAAGACTCAGAGAGAGACTCCTGACTCCATTTAACTTTCTAAACCATCTGCTGAAGCCACAGATTTAACTCTCTGTCAGAAGAGGTCCCTCCATACATCCCAGGTGCCACACTGGGCTATCCTGGACAACAAAGACCTGATGTGGAGCTGTCTACCATCTTTGACCTGATCTGGAGCTGTGCTTTGGACAAACCTTGTTCTTGGTACTAGGTTGCAGAGCCATTCAGACCAAGTGTGTCCCATTGAATCTGCTCCAAAGGAAACACGTTATTGAGGAGTCACTGATAGAGAGAGGTAAAGAAACCAAATCCTGAAATCTGCAGACCGTGGACTTGAGCACTGTACTGGAAGGCACAGAAATCAGATTCAGGTCCCTCTATCTGAAAATAGTGGAATAAATGTTGAGCTATGTAGAACAGGAAGAATCAAGATTTTCTCACCCCCAGCACCTACAATTGGGCATTTCTCAGAAGAGAGTTTCAAGGCTCTGCTCTGGTTTCAATGGGAAGACAGAATTGAAAAGAAGTCCCCCCCCCTGCTCTAGGGAGGCTGTAACCACCAAACTGTTTGGTACATTACCATCAAACCCCCATGGCCCCAGCTGTTTCAAGTCTGCAGTGCAGTTCAGTGGTCACAAGGGCAATGCCAGAGCTTTGGATGTGACTTAAGGCGTTGAATGACATGGCATCACCACAGATGATTTTGGGAATTCACTACTGCCTAAAATCCTGGGTACACAATACCTAAATGCCTTTTCCTGGGCAGCCTAAATGATGAACGTGTATCAAGGTTAAATCTCTAAGTGACTGTATGGCATTTAAAAAATGGGACACACGTTCCTAATTTTGTATTTTTCTGGACTTCATTGAAGAACAGTAATGGTCATACCTTTGGGGGAGTGTGCAGGCCACCAGTCGTCTTGCTAGGCTGAGTCAGATATGCAAGGGTGTTATGAGGGATCTAAAAAGCAAAGGAAAGCCTTTTTCAGTGTGAATTCTTGCATATGGCACCGTCCCTTCCCCACCAGCTAGCCTCCATCCTGCAGCTCCAAAGTACTTTGATTTTATTATGGGAGCCATCCCCAGCTTTTCTGATCTGCTGCTGAGGCGACTAACGTTTCCCCAGGCACAGTGTCACTTCATAGACACCTCTTCTTGAAGAAAGGCTCTGTGTCACCAGTTCAAGTCAGGGGACGCTCAGCCTGCCCGGGAGGTGTGAGCTGGGGCTCTGACAGTCAGCCTTGGCAGATTGCGTGGCAGTCTAAAACAACAGTACCGTTGCCCCCCTGCCCTAAATCCAGTGACTACTGTCCTCTGGGCAGGGATGTCTGCTCCTCACCACTCCTCTTGGTGTGGGACTCGCTGCCACTTTCACACCAAGCTGTCAGGCTGCAAGCTGTGGTGGCTGGGCCATGTATCCTTCTCAGCTACTAGCACCACGGAGGGAAGGGAGTGCTGGGGGGAACCACCACACTGCTAAGGATACAGCCAAGTCCACCTTGGGAGTCTTTTATGTCGTAAGGCTATAAACATCCCCTTAAACTTTCATCTGTGGCTGGCGGCTGCCTTCCTGTCACAGCAAGGAGAGCGGCTGTCACCCTGGCACTGTAACGTGTGTCCCTAAAGTTCTGCTTCTTCCCCACACAGTGCGTGGAGCGCAGTGTGTGGCTGTGATGCAGCACACTGGCACCCGTAGTGGGGTCTCACCAAAATCTGTGGCAAACTGGGAACTGCAGCAAGACACCCTCAATGTCAAATGGTGTGACAGATGGAGCAACAAATGGTCTTCACCTGCAATGGCACACCTACCCCTGCGTCTTTCTGCATTTCCCAAATCCCAGCCAGAGCCCCATTCCTGAGCCAGGGAATGGTGGGGAAATCCAAATGGCCGGCAAAGGGCAGGTCTATTAAAGGACACAGCGTAAGCAACCTTTTGTGGAACAGTTTGTCAAATAACCCATTTGAACAAGTATTTGTGTGCTCAGATGATTATACTGGGCGGGGGGGAGCTAGTAGCAATTAACAGTGGTAGGGCAGAGAGCACCACAAATTGTGTAAATTACACAAATTAGGGACTAGCTTAAAGCTAAGCAGACTGAGGAGAAATGTCTCCCATATTAAACTTTCTACCCTCATTTTATCAACATGTATTTACACCTCTATCTCAACTTTTGCAACTTTCTGTTCCTTGAGCAGATAAAAGCACCTTCCTGGGAGACGCTGACTTCACTGTCTGCATCCACAGTGCTCCAAAACTTCAAAAAATATAACTAGGGGCACACAGGATTTTTTTGATTGGTAACTAGACCAGAAAAAATCAGAAAGAGTCATTTGGAACCAAAATGGGGTTTTTTTCCAAATTTTCATGAAAAAATACCGAAAAGCAGTCACTTTGGGTCAAAAAAAAAAAAAAAACAAACCCAAAATATTTTGTTTTATTTGGAAGAGCTTTTAAACTATTTGCAAACTTTTTCTTCTCACAATTTAAGCCCAGTTTTAAATTAAAACATAAAAAAAAAAAAAATAAAAAGAGGCAGTACAAAACCAAAGCAAATCTTTCACTAATGTAATTTTTTACATTTAAAATTTTTCTTCAAAGTTTTCTCTTCTCCCTTCCTTGCCAGATTTGTTGTTGGTTTTGTGGATTTTTTTGTCTGATTGATGGCTTTGACTTGAACTTCTTTCTTGCCCAACCAGATACAGTTTTATGGGGAAGAAAGAGAGCACCCCACAAAAACCACACACCATGGCTTTCATGTCACAGAGTATGTGGCCGCAGAGTATGACAGCAATCATGCAAGTGGGAAAGCCCCCACTTCCCAACTACTTCTACATCAAAGATGTAGATCCTTTCCTGCTATAAGCCCTTGCTAATTAATTAGAAGCTACACAGAGCATTTAATATCCACTCAAATCCTCTCTGGGAGTTGCACTCATCTAACCAAAGGCAGAATTTGACTCTGATTTTAAACCTGTGCCTCACTTTTACATTTATTCCCCAGTCCCTATACATGAGTTGGGGGAAGGATGAAGGAATACTTTAAACTTTCTCCATGCAGAGATCTCAACATTTGCCTAATAATTTTCCAGTAACCTTAAAAGAATTTTCAGCAGTCTAAATTACATGGGAAAACAAGGAGGCACTAAAGCTCAGGTTATGAGACCCCCATCTTACCAGGTCTGTTGTTGCCATTGTTGCAGCCAGAGCAATCACGCTTTGCATGAGGAGCAGCACAGCGACCTGTGTGTGCTTCATCTTCTCAGCCAGCAGATGTGACAGCAAAGGGACAAAGGAGGTCTTATATAGCAGAGTCCGGGGATTTCCCCAACCAAACCTTAAGGAACTTGCATGATATTTTTCTAAGTTTTTGGAGAAGTGATGTCACGAAGTCATATAATAATAGGTGCCAAATTACTAACGTACAAAGAACATATGAGTTACTCACCATCAGAAATTAACTGCATCCAATTTCCTAACAGGAAAGCTTTCCCATATGGTGCAGTATCTAATCTTAACCTTGGTTATGCAGAACATCGGGTGCTTATTTTCTAGAACAGGTAGCTAGACATTTCCTCTTACTGTGACTCAGTCACAAAAATTCTTATAGATTCCTAAGTTATGCAGACAACACAGGTCTGGGTGGTATTTTTTACTTCTTATAGGTACAGAGAAGAGCAGGTTAGGTTAGACTGTTCACACACCAGAAATATCCTCTCCTTTTTTCAAAGGTCAACAGACCTTCGACAATAAGTAAAATGCATCGGGGTCTCTGCAGCTTTTCAGTTCCCTCAATTCTCACATAGCACAGGTGCGGCACAAAAAGATTATCTCCTCCGATTTCCTTCCCAGTATGTCTTGTACATTAACACTGTGTACCCATTAATGCTTGCTCATGCATTAACACTGTGTATCCATCAATGCTTACTCACTTGCCCTCTTTTCACAGAGCTGCATGCCACCCTACTACGATGATTCACTGTCCTGTCTCTACAGCACTGATCCAGAGAGATAAAAAAAGGCCACAGGCAATGTCTGTTGTGGTCCCCACACTCCCCCGCTGTACCACACTACCGTATGACAGGCAGTGAACTGCCTGCAGTTCCCAAGGCATCCAGCCCACCATTAGAACTCCCCACTTCCAACAAGCTACCACCTTGGTGGAGTCAGTTGCAAGCCTCCCCATGGTGCAAGAGAAATTAAAACTTCTCTCCAGAGTTCTGTGGATCACTGGGAAAATGAGCTTGGTGTTTGGGAGGAAGGTTCCGGTCAGGACTAAAGGGATGGCCATGTTGTGCACTTGTACAAGAAGTCAAGAATTCTCTAAACCAAAACATGTCATCTCTTGTCCATTCCTGCGCCTGTATCGTCAGTGAGGCATTTGGTCTTTCCTTCTTCATTTTGTCAGACTTAGTTCTTATACTGGATCAGCAACAAATGGCTACAGTTGTGTGTAAATGGAGTAAATGATTAGGAGACCCTTATTGCCTTCCAGTGTTAGAGGGCAGAGGTAAGGGCAGGAGCAGCAGCACTTCTGAGCAGCAGTACTGCCTCAAATGAAACCCATCTCCTGGGTCAGGAACTCAGGAGGCTTTCTTGTGTTACGACAGTACTGTCAGCTCCAGGTGGCAAACGGAAAAGCTGAGGCTTAGGGCAGATCCATGCTAGAAAACTCTTCAGACGACTCAAGTCCATTGGTTGGGGTAACACGTTTTTACCACAGTTTCGCATAAGCATAAGCATAAGCCTCCTGACAGATTCACAAGGCTGGCAGCAGCGTCTTTTTTGAGGAGTAGCTCATTTTGCAGGGAATGGATATAATATGTTCTTGCAAAAACACTTTTTCACAGCAGAAGCTGCATGTCCACTAGAGGATTTCATGGCTAATAATTCAAAGTAAGATAGACAAGACCTGGAAGGCATGTGTTAATGTTTAAGCAAAAAGAACCAGAGCTGTGGTGGTAAAGCAAGAAAATGAATCCAGGCTTCTTCCTCCCAGGTTATAGTGGTCTGCTTTCCTGGGGTAAATCACAGGACTTTCAAGGGAATGGAGAGACTAAAGTTGTAATTACAGTGTCTTTGTAAGAGCTCAAGCCCTGAGCTCCAGTCCAAGAAGAGCAGACTGGTCCACATCAGAGCAGCCATAGGCTATGAACTATCCTCTGCACTGGAAGAAAAACACTTTGGCCACTCCAGACCAGAGTTCAGGTGCAAACCAGCACATGCATATTGAAGATAACTGGTAAGCCTACACTGCCCGCCACGTTAACTCCCAGTTTACTCTCAGGCTGTGATATCCTGATATTGCAGAATTGTCACTTCCTTTCCAGCCTCTTTCTTGGAGTGAACCAACTGATCTTCTCCATACAAAATCAAGGGAAGCCCTGGAAACAGATCACTCCCAAAAGGTGGCCTGGATGAGGTTTTGTTCCTTATCAACCCTGCCTGGTCCTAACCAGCCCTCCAACAATATCTCACCAGGTCTCATACGGACAAACACCTGCCATAAGCCCCCCTGGCACATCCCTTGTTATGGAAATATCACTCTGGTGGGCTGCAACCCACACCTCAGGTTATTCATGATGCTCCAAACAAAAAGAAAAAAGCAACAACAAGAAAAAAAAAAAAAACAGAAAAGCAATGATCACATCTTAGAGCCAAAGGGCCCAGAGGAGACCCAAAAGGACAAGTGCTTCATAATGTGGATACAAGGGAAATCACCAGGCTGCTGGGAAGGAACCAGCTCTTAGCAGGGTGCTAACAAGCCACGTTTCTTGTGGACCAGGGGCAGATGCATTTAGCAAGTTAGATAAGGACTCAAGGGAAAGCCTAGCACAGAGAAATAGGGAAACCAACCGGGCAGTACAGATACCTCTGTATGTATGCAGACTGCGTGCTCCATGCCCCATCCACGTAGCAATGCCTTGGCAGCCTGCAAACTGCCTGAAGGCAGCTGGCTATGGCACGTACAAGCCCACTGGCCTTGCTAGGGCACCTGGAGTCTTGCCAGCTACAGAGAGGGCAACTTTGCAGCAGATGTGGCCACACGTGCAGTAGCAAGTGAGTAGCAAGCAAGCGCAGTTTTGAAAGCAGCGTTGTGCAGTCAGCATAGACGGCCTGTGAGCTTGGAGCCTGAACCTCTAATCAGGGGAAAAACCTGTTTTCTGAGCATAACAGTGAGTCTCTGTTCCTTCCAGAGGCTGGTACTGCAATTCATCCACAAAGCACAGTATTTTCTCACCTGTTTTTCTTTTATACTTAAAAGCCAGTTCCGAGATAGGAAGCAAATATTAGCTAAGTAATGATAGTTAATCAGTTGCTTTGGCAATTTCTCCTGTATTTCTGTTTGCACATGACCTCACAGAGACAATGGGAACCTACATTTTTATTCCTAGTCAAAGCATAATTAATACTAAATAAAAAAAATCTTCTTCAGGTTGATGTAGAGCCCTTCATCTGAAAAATAAGTTAGACTCGTTGTCTGCATTTTAGAGGAGCGAAACTTTATGTATATGCCATACAGGAAGGTTGCACTTATTTAGGAATTTCCGCTTAGGAAAACAGAAAACTACAAAGATTTTCTCCTTGTAGAGCTGCACCCACCAGTACTTCCTTGTTGTGCAATAGACCTAGTGGGCAATCCAGGGCAAAGTCCCTGGGCCACAGACCTTCTCTTTGATTTCAGTGAGAGTTATACATCAAAATGTCTTTGCAAAAAGACCCCTTTGTCTCTCAGAGGTCTGTTCAGCAGAGCCCTTCTCAAATTCAGCCTAATTTAACCGTTGTGTTTATTACAGCAGAGATTATTGTGATTATTACTCAACAGAGAGATAGGTGATTCAGATCATCTGCTCTCTAAAGCTGCTGGCTCTATCCAAAGTCATTGGAGTCAAATATTATTTGATTGTGTTTGGTGGTATGAACATAACCCTCCATGTCTCAGTTTTCCATCTACATTTGGAAAGATAGTATTTCCCTGCCTCAGAGGCATGTTTTGAGATTATATGCATTAACAAGAATAAGAGGCAGTCAACAATTACAGGAACAGGGACCACATTAAACATGCAAAAATAAAGGCAAAAGAAAGGATTTAACTTCTCTCAGCTTAGTAGGCCGATGACAGGATGAAGAATTGAATGTAGGTTATGTATCTTGGTTCTATCTATCAAATAATCACAGAATCATGGAATCATAGAATGGTTTGGGTTGGATGGACCTTAAAGATCATCAACTGATATATTTATTCTAGCTGATGTCACACCTTCAAATTCTCTCTGAACTCTCCAGAGCATTCCTAGAACAGGTGTATGACTTACACTTTCTTAAAACAAAACCAAAAAATAAAAAGAAGACAATTCAAAATGGGGTGTAGCACCTAATCATGCTAACTTGACGAAACAGTTCAGACAGAAAGTACTGCACTGCACATTACATTTTGCAAGTCTAATGTAAAAGCATTTCTACTTTTTGCCTGCAGACATGATAAGACTCTGAGCCTCATGGAATCAGCATTCCAGTGCATGTCGTCCAGTACCCTGTATACTGTGGATTTAGCAAAGCTTGCCTAAAGCTTGTTAAATCCCCCCTCCCACCAATCTATGTATTTCTGAAATAAAGCCAAAAAGATGGAGAAAATATTAATTCAAATTCGTCCCGTGATACAAGAACATAACAGCTTATATTCCTTTTTTTTCTGAAGGTGGCTGCAAAATGGTTCTTTCTGAAGCTAAACAGTCTGGGCTTCTTTGGTTATAGGATCATCCTGTAGTGAAACAAGGAAGTTAGGGTGGGCAGGTCACAGAATCACAGAATTATCAGAGTTGGAAGGGACCTCTAGAGATCATCTAGTCCAACTCCCCTGCTAAAGCAGGATTGCCTACAGCACATTACTCAGGACTGCATCCAGGCGGGTCTTGAAAATCTCCAGGGAAGGGGACTCCACAACCTCCCTGGGCAGCCTGTTCCAGTGCTCTGTCACCCTCACTGTAAAGAAGTGTTTCCGTGTATTCGAACAGAACTTCCTATGTTCTAACTTGTGCCCATTGCCCCTCGTCCTGTCACTGGGAACCATTGAAACGAGCCTGGCTCCATCCTCCTTCAACCCACCCTTTAGATACTTGTACGCCATAATAAGGTCTCCCCTCAGCCTTCTCTTCTCCAGGCTAAAGAGTCCCAACTCTCTCAGCCTTTCCTCATAAGGCAGATGCTCCAAGCCCTTAATCATCTTAGTTGCTCTTCGCTGGACTCGCTCCAGCAGTTCCCTGTCCCTCTTGAACTGGGGAGCCCAAAACTGGACACCAGGTCTCTTCAGTAAGATGCTGTGTAACAACTGACATCATGAAATCCTACTATTTCACAATATCAATGTCCAGCGTAGCCCTGTTCTACTCTGTTAATCTCTTTACAAATTACTTGCACTTTTTCCCCTTACAAATGATTCACATTCTTATGCAATATATTTTGGTGTCGTCTATCATAAAGCCTATCTTTTTGGAAGACATTATGCAAATACTTTCCTTTAATCCCTTTATCAGTAGAATGTCAGGTTAGTGTTTTAAAAACCATCCCTCTGGGCTATGTCTGAAATAAGAAAGCGCACGAGAAATGTTAACACCTAGTTTAAAAATGGTGTTAGTTAAGTGTGAGCCTCAGTTTTCTGAGACCATAGGAAAGGGGTGTCTTTCTGCAGCAGAATGAGAAGCTGATGACTGTTTGCAGACAGGACAAAATTTCCTTTACAGTTTTAAAAATGCCACTGACACAAACTGAGCTGACTGAGCTGCCAAAATGGAAAGAAAAAAAAAAATTATCCGTAATGTCTAAAAAGACAGACCTTCAGTAAGAAAGACGAAGAGGAAGAAGACAGCAGGTGAGGTACACGCCAGACAGAAGGATTAGAAATGATTGGCCATAGATTCTGTGGCTTGGCAGAAGAGCTTGTTACCCTGAAACGAAGCAACCTAGAAACTCGGATAAATTAATTGTGTCTGGCCATAATCTTCCTGTGAGTTTAAAGCGAAAAGAAGTCAAGGAAATATAGTCCTGGTCTGTAAGAAGGGGAAGACAACAGGAAGACAGGAGAAAGGATGGCAAAAAGGAGAGACCATAGATGAAAGCTGGCACATTTTGTTAGAGAATATCAAAATGCATGAAAAGCAAAATGTAGAAGAGGCTTAAGTGTGTATATATGAAACACAGACAGCAGTATCAAAATATGTTCTGTTGGTGAGTAAGAATGAAATCCCATTGCAAGGACTCTTAAGGAAAAGCAATAATTACTTCATTAAAAGAAACAGGAACAATACCAGAGAGGAGGGTATATTCATACAGCATGGCAAAGAAAGGCAGAAGAAAACATCTGGGAGAAGGAGGGTCAGAGGGCAGTCAGGCTAGGAAGAGGTGTACCATTGCATTGGGATTATGATAGATTTTCATGGATGGCTAGCCACATGTATAAAGGCAGAAGAAACCTGCATGCATATATTTTTAAAGAAGGAAGAATAATTGCTCAACAATAACCTGAGGCAATGACAAAGCAGTGGGCATGTTATTGCTGACAACAGACAGGTTGCTCCTTCAAAAGGCATCTCAGAAACAGAGCCTGAAGGACATTGAAAGGAATGATTTACTTTGGTATTATGTTGCAGATAAATCAATTTTCAAAAGTAGAAGTTGACACACGATTAGGAAAGACCCCAACCTAATAAGGGTTGTCTTTTCATCTAAGCAGCTATTTGTTTAACACTTCAGTACACTGCAGTTGTAACTCTCAGTCTTGCATTTAGTTCCTGTCCCTTCCCCTAAAGCGCATCCAATGGTGAGAATACCTACTCCTTCAGAAAGACTTGTCCTTCATACATATGTCCCCTGTCCCAGGGAACAGAGGAACATGGTCTTGACATAGTCTGAGTCATTAATACTAATCCCAACGCTTACAGACATTTATATAATAAAGACTTAATACAGAAAGGTCCTTGAAACATCTGCTCCACATACCACCATATCACAAGTCCCAACAACAATAAGACCTTTATTAAAAAAACAAAAGCCATTTCTCTAATGATGGCATATGCCTCTGGTTGGTGAATACAAATATAGCCACTTGGCCAGAGGGAAAAGGCTCCCAGCTGCTTTTATGACTCTGCAAGTTCCAGGCAAACTGTTGCCTCTGTCAACAGCACCAGTCTCCTGCACCGACGGCCCCAGCTGCTCCATGAACAAGAAATGTGGCTAGCCCAGCCAGGAGGTGGCAAGCACTTAGTGACCACTTGACTAAACGCACACACACCATGCTGTGCAGAGTTACAGGACAGGAAAGAAAAAATCTTCTCCCCCACAATAAACCCACATCTGAATGGGAACTTGACTATGATCGAACAGACTATGTGCAGCTATTTGCATGAGTAGTCCTTTCTCTTCAGCCACATTCATCACTCAGGAATCAGTGAAAAGAAAGCTCACACCCCGATAACACTTGACCCTAGAAAAGAAAGTCCTCATTTGGTTTTATAAACTATTCAAATGTTCTGTTCTGCTGTACCTGTAGACATGGACATGTATGCTTTGGGCTTTGCAATGAACACAATAATCCATTCTGACCAGACACACACTTTGCATAAAGGTAACTGCAAGCAATGCCAAAGCAGTCCTGCTCTCCTAGAAATAAATAGATGGACCACAGGAGAATGTGCATATTGGGCAGAAAAAGGAGAGTCGTGCTCAGAGATGTTCTCTGCAGCTGATTGACCTGAACTCTAACTATAGTGGCAAGCCAGATTTTTGCAAATCTAGGGGTGGGATAGGCTCTGTGTCACCTGCAGTTGCTATTATGCAGCTCAGCCTGCTTCTCAGAACAAATTAACATACCCCCTTTCAACTTTTGAGACAACTGAAGCAAGAGAGTCTGAAGAAAATAGAGTGACCCAGGCAGCCCACCCTCTCCCTGCCCTGGGGATCCTTGAGCAAGGAAAGCTTTCCTACAATAATGCTTACACTATAACATGCCCACTGATTGCTTTCCCTGCTGTTAGCTACTGCAGGCTTTCTATGGGCTCCGGAGTTTATTAGTCCAATCCATCCTCAGCAGCAGTGGGCTTAATCCAGTTGTAGAGAGAGCACAGGTAATGACCCCTCTATTAAGGCATTTACCAGGGCAAATGCCTCATTTTCAGTCTTTTGTAATACAGCCAAATTTCAAGTGTCTGAGCTCATTGCTTGCCTTAATGTTTTTTAAGACTCAGGAGGACCAGAACAATTTTTTGTTGTTGTTGTTGTTGCTGTTGCTTTGAGAGCAAGGTTAAAGGAGAACAGACAGTTCTCCTGAATGCTATTTTTTGGCAGAATTCTGAACAGCCTCACCAGCTTTCAGAGGAACCCGACATTCAAATGAACCTAGTGCAGGGGCTGAAATATATTCCCTGTTGATCTCAAAAAAATCTGATCTAATTTGGCCAAGTTATAAATTCACCTTTTATAGAAAAATATCAAAGTCCCTCATACAAAGACAGGGGAAAGAACACGAGTCTATAATGCCCAGACCCCAGGGTGAGCTACTGAGCCACACTACCTCTCAGGCATCTTCTGACAAATTTGTGTGCCTGGTTAATCCTGCTGCAGCACTGGAAGATAGTATTGCATCCAGCTGCCCCCCTGCAATGCTTTAGCACTCACAAAACAGAGTCAAAGGAAGAGAACGTGCATCCTCAACTACATTCCAGTTCACAGTCCAGTGTAACTCATGAGTGAAACTGGGTTTCTGCTAAGACGGTACCCTTTGAACTGGAGCAGTAAGACTTGAATGAGCCCGTGCTCCAGTCTGCTATCTGCCACCCTGGCAGGAACTTCTGACAGAATGGCTGTGATAAATAGCAGAGAAGGTGGGAAAGTGATAACATCTTGAATTGCTGTAGGTTGAATTGCACATGAACATGAGTTGGAGTACTCACAAAAGCTTGCAGATATAATTCAGAACACATGGCATGCTACTGAGGGCTTGTTTACACGACAAAGTGTATTTAGACTGAGACAGTGTCGACTTTAAAGAAAAATAAATCTTTCCTGAATCAAATTTTGGATAGGCTCTCTTATTTCAAAGTAGGTGTGACTTAGTCTGAATTAGTTTAAGTCCACTCTGACTTGAGCTAAGTTAATTCAAAAGAAGACACTCTGTCTATGGAATTAGAGCACCTGCCTAGAGAATGAATAGCTATTAATAGATCTGTATGTAGACAAGTCTGGACCAATTTCTCAAAACACATATCAAAACCAGGTAAGAATGTAGCACCAGAGGAAACGATGGTAAAAAGGAAAGAGGAGCAGAGAAAAAATCCAAGTTGTAAAAAACCCCAGAATTATAATGTTCACTTATCTAGCCATTAATTGCTGTAAATGTACTTCTTCACATGCCTTTCTGAATAGTCAAGAGCAATATCTGGAAAAAAAAAATGCTTTTTTATGCCTGTGGAACCTGTTTTTTCTTTACAGTTTGTATTTCAGCTTCTCCCTGAAGGTAAATAAGTGTCACACTATAAACTTGACAAGGACCCATCTGCATGTCTACATATTAAAAACTCAGTCCTCTTCCCGTAAGACATACCCCCAATCACTGTTTTAGAGGAACAGCAGCTAATTTCCAATAGCCTGTGGAAGTGTGCCATTGGGTTTGGAATTTCCTGTCAGGCTGGTTTCTGCCAGTTTGTGACAGAATTTGTGCTGCTTTATCATTATGATCTCACTAGGAGTCTGAAACAATGGTAAAATGTATTTACACAGAAATAGACCTTGTTTCCTCACAAATATACCACATAACATCAGAATAGTTCATTTTCCCACAAGAAAATTATTGTCCACCATCGTGAATGATTCTGTGCATTTCTTTATAGTAATAAATTAACCCTCTAGATTTTCTGTTTCAGTAGCAGTTTTTAAAGAACAGCATTAACATCCTAGTCAAACCCGATCTCAGCTCTGATCTCTTCAGTTGTTTAATTAAAAAGTAGATCTTCACCTTTCTTGCATAGAATCATAGAATTGTCTAGGTTGGAAGGCACCTTTAAGATCAAGTCCAACCACCAGCCTAACACTGCCAAAACCACCACTAAACCACGTCCCTAAGCACCATGTATACCTATCTTTTAAATACCTCCAGGGATGGTGATTCCACCACTTCCCTGGGCAGCCTGTGCCAGTGCTTGATAACCCTTTATGTGAAGAAATTTTTCCTAATATCCGATCTAAACCTCCCCTGGCGTAACTTGAGGCCATTTTCTCTTGTCCTATCACTTGTTACTTGGGAGAAGAGATCGACCTCCACCTCTCTACCATCTCCTTTCAGGTTAACTTATAAACTTAAAATGACATATTAGGTTATAAACTCAAAACAAAAGTAGAAAGTATGCCCCTCCTTTAAAATGCAATGAAAGTTTCTCAACTCATTAGTTTTTATTTTGATTGAAGTAACATTGCTCCCTGGGCTGCTTAAAAACAGGAGTGAAACATCTATCTTCTTATACCCCTTGTTCAGTATCTGCCCACCTGGACTCTCTTTTCATTATCAAAAGTATATCAGAGGGATGTCAACAGAGCTTCACCAATGCAAATATGAGGAGAAAGGAGAATAACCCTCACCATCTGTAGATACCAAGACAACCTGAAATTTCTGATAGGCAAGTTCTGGCGGTTCTTGGAATGACACTTTCAGAGATTTCTGCTTCCAACTGTCCACCATATCACTCTGCTGGTAGTACCACACAGTAACACAGCAGAAAGTGTGGCACTTCCCAAGCCTTCTCTGCTCACATCTCAGCATCTCAGCTTAAACAGCTGGAGGACGTCATGTCTGCCTGTAGGATGTGCTACCCTTTGCTTGCTGCCCCTTTGGCTGAGGGGGTCAGTGAAGTAGAACGTGAGGTAGGAGAAGTGGCGAGGACTGCAATGCCAGCCACACAGGTGACAGCAATGAACCCAAGCCTGCATGAAACAGGGTGTGCTTGAGAAGGAACAGGAACACCCAAGGCAACACAGTTCTCAGAAGAATAAGGCACAGAGTGAAATGGGTCTCAAAAGGTGACTCACACTTGCTTCCCCGGCTGGTTCAGCTGAACTCAGCTGCGCTACCTTACCCAGGGGTGAAGCCACCTCACCCAGCCCAGTAATGCTGCTGTCCGACTGCAGAGCACATGGCAGGTGTCAGACCACAGGAGGGGAAAAGCACGGCTGAGATATGCTTCCCATTTCCCTGCTACACTCACACCAAATGCTGTATAGATATTATACAAACAGCTTCCCTTCTGTCGGATTTGCCTGCACCTGTTATAATCTAATTAGGAGGAAATTGGACTTCTTCTGCTCACATCATAAACAGAGGCAACATAAACATATAAATCTTTCTCTCAAATTCCTTTTTCTTCTTTCTGAAATGCCAGAAGACTGCCCTGTGAACCCAATGTGCGATTCTCTTTTGCATAGCATGATGAATAATGGATCAAGCTTATATCTACCACAGATGAAAATCATGGCTTTCTGAAATCCATTCACTGCTTCACAGACCCCAAATCCTCTAGGTGCTATACACTTCAGCTGTCATAAATCCACGTAATGTTCCTGTGCATGACACTATTCATTTAGACCACCAATTTAGTTAAAATGACAGATGTGAAAAAAACACATGTAACCAAACAACTCCCCAGTGATCACACAGCTGCTGATGCTGAAGGGACTGCGTGCTTTATTCAGCGATAGTCAGGCGCTTCCATCCACATTTACCACCTGCTGTCAACATAATGTCAGGTGGAGCCTGTGCAGTTCTCACTCAGCTTACTTTTATTCAAGCTGTTCTCCTTGAGGGTTTTGCAAGCAAATTAAGTGCAGTAGGTGGGACCCTGCACCCACTGCCTCCGTGGCTCCTAGGAATCTCCCCACTGTTGGATCAGGGCCCAGAGACCAACTCTTAAAGATGAGGAAACCTAGCAGCTGATCCTCATTTCATCTCTTTCTTTGCAAAAAGCCCTTGTGTGTATCAAGAATAATTCAATGTAAAAACAGAAAAAAGGACAACACACTAAACAAAGGGTATTTATTACCCTTATCTTTAAAGTCTAGATCCCACCATTCACACTACAGTTCAACAGTCCTTATTCTCTAAGTAGTCCTGAGTCGCAAACTCAGCTAGATAAGGTATAGCAAATCAGGTTATTAGGCCCGTATTCAGCAATGCCCTTAAGCAAATGCTTCTGACCCGTTAATGTAAGTAGCCAAGTGCTTTGATGAATTGGGTCTTCAAACAACGGAAGCCATATTTCAAAGTGGCACCATATATCTCTAAAATTAACATATGGCTCTTAACGTTTCCTGAAAGGCTTTTGTTTTACAATGTGCGTCAATTCATTGTGCAGTATCCAGTTTTTCTCATTTTTTAACATAATGAAAGTCATCAGGAAAAACTAAGTTTGCTTTTCTGATAGAATGAGCAAAATGTCTTCAGATTGTATTTCTCTTTGGCATATGACAAAGAACAACCAGAGAATGTGCTTTCTTCACAGAGAATTCACCATTGTCTTGATAGGAAATGGGAGAAATATAAGCTTTTCTGTTCAAATCGCTATAAATCAGCTTTCATCGTGGACTTTGTGCATAAAATTAGCCTGCCCAACCATGTAAACAAATAAATGAATCAATGTAACATTGTTTTTATATGGCATATGTCGTCACTCATTAGTAATTTAATTCTGCATGTATTCTGCAGTTTGATAGACAAGTTGTGCATAGGAAAAAAAATAACATTCTTAAGACTTTGGCACCTACAGCCAAGCTATTAAATTCATATTAATGCATCAAAATTAGTAATCAGCAACTCTGAAAATCAGGTCATTCATTTTTGTGCCTAAAAATAGATCTAGATGACTAACTTTAGGCATTCACAGTTGAAAAATGTTCATCCAAATGTGTCATCAGGGAGGGTTGAATAGATTTCTAGAAGAAACACTTGAGAGAGAAATTCTAAACGATAACAATTTAGATGATAAACAGTATTATAATTTATTATTCATATAGTTCTATTGGTGTGCCTGGCATTCTAAAGGCAAGAGAAGAAATACGGCTAAATATGCTATTCTAAATATACTTTAAAGACTAGAACTGAGGCTATAAAGATTTAGAACACAATTACTGGTGTTCAGCAGATTGTAGTATTTTTCTGAGGAAAGGATTTATGCAGAGATTTTTCCCTTCTGCTCTGTGAAAATAAAAGGTAAGATGATACTTGTGAACTTAGATACAGACAGAAACATCATCAAACAAAATTTTCCAGCATAGGCCTAGACCCATAAAGATATTTAGATGCCTAATTACTATGTCAATATCCAAATTCCCACGTACATCAAGAGGAAAACAATGGGAAGCAGGGGTGGGATTCATCTCTAAAATCAGCTGAGAAAAAGGTAATTCCAGAGTGATTTACATGACACTAAGGTAAGTGTCTTCAAAGATTTGTGATATGACTCTCTTTCTCTTAATTAAAGAGGAAGAAAGACAACTAGTTTCAACTGGACATCTGACATTTAGAGGTGAAATAAATCCTTTTCTTGGTGCCTACATCAAAGTTGTGTTTCCATATTTCTTTGGATTGAAGCACACAAAAATTCCAGCATTGGTAGATGTTGAAATCTAGGAATATTCATGGCTTTGTATAAAAATGCATGACCGCTCATGACCAAGGATAAGGTATTTTAGCAGAGACTTTAAAAGGGCCAACAAACTTTTGCGAAGGGAGCAGTCACACTCTTGACAAAATGAAAAACAAGTGCTCGTTTAACAGAGGGGAACAGGTATGAGCACTGAGAAAAGATGTGCTCCTTTTTAAAGAGGTGTTAAACAACTCATATATTCCTGGTGAATCCAACTCCTGGCAGGCTGTGTAGTAAGCAGATAGTGACCATCTGAGTTTCATTCTGTGCCAGCTTCTGTATCTGGCATCCCAGACAGTTAGTACAATGGATTGCTCTTCCTAAGGATCTAACTGCACTAATGAAGAGCTACTGATCAAGTTTAAACGCAAAAGAAAATACATTATAGCAGGGACATTCATAGAAATAACTTAATAATAACCGCCCATTTTGCAAAGGGGAAGATGGATGTTGTTTAACAGGGTCTTTTTTCAGTAAAACACTCATTTCTGTCCCTCTAGCGAAATGTGTCATCATATGTTACAGAGAACCCATTCCTTTCCTGTCTAGAGACCAAACAGTTGCAGTGTAAAATTTTCCCATGAAGACAGCAATGAGGCCAGAATCTGGAAATCACTTTAAATGTGCACGCTTGGATTACATTTAAGAAAAAATGTTTACAGATTAAATTCCATATGTGCTACCACTCCCTGACATGAGAATGGCAGCAAACCACCTCTGAGTCCACCTTCAGCAGTGACATTTGAATCTTTGCGGAGTGCTTCAATGTTGGACAGTACATCTTTTTAGTCTGGTCAACACAGATGGCAAAGCTGAAGCTTAGGTTCTGGTAACTACAAATGATGCAGCCACCAAATCCTTTCATAAAGAACAGGACCATGAGATGGTTCAGAGAGGATCAAGTCTGTCTATATAAAATACCTTTCTCTCTCTCCCTACGGGCAGTAAAGTCTAGAGGCAAGTTGTCTAACTAGTTTAGGCTAGACACCTAACTTTTAGACAGTTACATTTAGGTAAGACCAATGCAGGGAATTATCTACAGCAGGGAATAGCCCTAAAGCATGGAGGCCTAAAAGGTATACTGAAAAGTTAAATGAAGTTGACTATGTGGAGGTAACTTAGCTCCTTGCTACCTCATCTGCTGAGTTCCTCTTTTGGTCCTGCTGTGTTAAGCCCTTCACCCATAGTCCACAAGAACAGAGCAGGTTCACCAAGCGGCAGTCAGCCAGGAACTTAGGTGATTTTCACCCGGATCTGAGGGCCAGCCAGAGTAAAAATAGCATCTTTAAGTTTAAGAGAGGTGAGTTTTGCTGATTTTGCTGCAATCTGCTTCCTGAAACAACGAGAGTAATAAAAACACATGCGAACTTCGGCAGCAGCGAGGCAAACCAATATATAAGAAGTATACGTTTAACTAGCTTCACCACCACAAAATAGCATGTAAAGCCCTGCTACCCTCATAGCACAGCTAAACAAGCCATGCATCAGCTGGTTACCAAATCTGAAAAGCACAGGCTGTCAGCGCTTTCCTGACACCTCTCAACTTCTGCAGGACTCCTACCATGCCAGCAGTGCCTCTGTCTTTGTACAGTGCATTTCCCACCAGCAGGTCATACCGCAGTACAGTTGGGGGAGTGCAATGCATACAATGCCAGCTCCTGATCACCCCTGTCACCAACAAAATTGACTACCTTTCCACTGCTCCCAAGCAGTCCCTGATGAGGGACTCCTACTGGGAGTTGTCATTTTGATAGAAGGCATCAATGATCCGCTTTCTCCCCCTGACAACTCTGGCAGAGGTCCCACTCTTCCATCTATTGTCTCTGCACATCTTTAACGAGAAATATTAAACTCTCACATTCTCAGAGTCCTCCCCACTCAGGCCCTTCTTGTAGAAGGGTGAAATAGCAATAATGAGACTGAATAAATCTCTGATGTAGTGAATATCACTTTCCTTAGGACTGCTCAAGAGCAAGCACAAAAATAGGTTTGTATCCTTCAGCCTCCACCATACTCATGATTTGGGTCCAGCTAATCTAGGCCTAGAACAAATATCGTGTCAAATTTGGCAAACCACCCCCTCCCCATGATAAAATCAATCAGGTGAACAACTGATCTCACAAACAGTAAACACTATTGGAAAACTGTAATGACATGTTTACAGTAAGCCTATTAGGGAGAGCATAGAGAACTTGTATTTAATTATATTATATGTTTTACCCCATTTTTACTAACTTTTCTCATTTTATGGACTGAACAATTTTTGACCGCTTATGAAGGCAAATATTCTTCCTTAACCCACTCAGTGTTGATGAGGAAACAGAATAAAGAGGGTGTTTGCAGTTTATGGGTACATCTGGTGATGCTGCAGCTCATGAGCCAAATTTATATTATTTAATTGAGTGCCATCTACCACCGGTTAAACACAATCCCCACAGTTCCCATGTTAAAGAGCTTGAAACTGGGCATATTTGAATCAGGGTTTTAAATTTAGCCCTTCTTGTCTTTCCAGCCATTTGAAAAGAAAATTGTAATTTATAACCATAATGGGTTACTCTGCTGCCAAGCAGCTAGATGAAAAGGAAGAAGTCTTCATATTCATAGGGACTTCACATAGTTAGAGCATGTGACCTCGGTGACCTGCAACATCAAATGAGAAAAGACAATGCTCAGTCTTTCAGATTTTAAGCTTTAAGCACTTTGAATCTACAATTAACTCAATTCTGAGCATCTGGTCTTTTTAACCCCTTACATTCAAAGGTCATTTGATCTTTCAGCAGTCAAGATTTGTCAAGATGACAAACATCTTTTCATACTTATTAAGAATGGAGACCAGGTTGTTAAATTGGCTATAGTGGGGTTGTATGTTTTTCCAATCCTTCCTGTTACTTACAATTTAATTGAAATGCGAAAAATAAAAAATAAAATAAAAAAAAAAAACACAGAATCACAGAATGGTCAGGGTTGGAAGGGACCTCTGGAGGTCATCTAGTCCAATCCCCCTGCCAGAGCAGGGTCACCTACAGCAGGTTGCACAGGACAGCATCCGGGCAGGTTTTGAATGTCTCCAGAGAAGGAGATTCCACAACCTCCCTGGGCAGCCTGTTCCAGTGTTCTGCCACCCTCAAAGTAAAGAAGTCCCTCCTCATGTTTAGACAGAACTTCCTATATTCAAGTTTTTGCCTGTTACCTCTTGTCCTATCACTGGGCACCACTGAAAAAAGACTGTTCCCATCCTCCTGGCACCCTCCCTTTAAGTATTTATAAGTACTGATAAGATCCCCCCCTTGGTCGTCTTTTCTCTAGACTAAGAAGACTGAAGTCCCTCAGCCTTTCCTCATAAGAAAGATGATCCAGTCCCCTAATCATCTTTGTAGTCCTTTGCTGGACCCTCTCCAGCAGATCCCTGTCCTTCTTGAACTGGGGAGCCCAGAACTGGACACAATACTCCAGATACAGCCTCACCAGGGCAGAGTAGAGGGGGAGGACAACCTCCCTCAACCTGCTGGCCACACTCTTCTTGATGCACCCCAGAATGCTATTGGCCTTCTTGGTCAATAAATTAATTTTGACCATTTGTATGACACCTCCTCTAGCAAACAAGCGGTATGGTGCATGACAGAGTTTACACACACTGATGGGAGTAGATCAAGCTGTCTTTTGTCTTTCCTTCAAGCATTTATCATGGAGGTTAGGTTGGTGTGACTGGTTTGGTTTGAGCCACTGCTACTTTGCTAACTCAATTAGGTGCTGGTGCTGATGAAAGCAGGTCCCTGTTGCCACTGAAATCAATAGCAGAGTCTTGAGATCTTCAGCCTGTACCAGTAATTGGATGAGAAGCAGTTGTGACTATATTTTCACACTAATATTCTGCGTAGAGACGGATCTACCTCTCAGAATCCCAATGCAAATTTTAAATCCAAACTTCCACCAATTTCACTGATATCACGTACAGTGCATCTGCTTGGATCTCTGCTCAAGATGAGTGACAAAATCCAGGTTTCTGTCCCAGCTTTTTCAAATATGAACCTTTCTGAAACACAGTCTGGGGTTCTTAGTGTCTGACATTCATTTTAGGCATATCTTTAATTCTCCGATATTATGAAAGTCTTTTTGTGACTCTGTTTCAAACACTAAATGAGTCAACTTGAACAGCTTGCTTGGAAATGAACTCTTCAGTCTATGCTATAAAGCTGGTAACTATAAAAGATCCACCACTCTTACAAACATTTAGGCTTTGTTTAACTAACTCACTGAAGTCAATCGGACTATTAGGTGCACAACTTGAAGCACTTTAGTTCAGCACCTTATTTAAAAGGCTGGGAAAGAAGTGGGAAAGAAAGAACCAATTTCACCTAATTTGAGACAACTCACTGAGGTAATAAATAGGGAATCCAGTAATCTTAAATTATTTTATACAATGAATAAAGCAAAGAAGATATCTCCAGAGAGCAAGTCATGTTAAATCACTCTTAACTGGCATTGTCACACACCCCCAATCCAATACTTCAGTGCAGGATTCATAAATAATACCAGAATCAAGTCATCTTTTTCAGCTGCGTCTTGATTACCATTTACACCAGAATTAGCATATCAAGGTAGGAAGAAATACGTCACTATTTATTATCTCCATCCTTACACAGAAGTTTAAACAAAGAATTTTCAAGAATGTGAGGGGCATACCTACAAACATTATTTATATGCTTAAGCAAAACCTTTAAGCTAAAATTCTGATAGTGCAGTGATGACTTTGAAGGAGTGAGAAAGCCGTCTATACGAGCATGTTATTTCTGTGAGGTATCACTGAAATAATGGCAACAATTACTCTAATTGGCTGTACTGCCAATGCATGCAATCCATGGAGCCCTTGAAAACAGGCAGCTAGGGGCAGAGCACATGACCAAGCCAGGCAAGCATGTTTTGGCACTACGGGGACACATGAACTCCCAGGACCTTCTTCATATCACCCTGAAAACTTTCAGAGTGGCAAAACTCCCAACCGCTGCCCAGCAGCTCTTCCCCATCACAAGCCCTCCTTCCCCACAGTCATTAGCCCAGGGAATTGCAGGGAAGGCTCTACCAGTGGGTATTCTGCTATCCACAGGCATCGGACTTTGCACAGAGAGGTTTAGGGTGGAAACCAGTCTGTCTCCATTATTCCTCTCTCTAGGTCTCAGACAGCCATGCATAACCATACACGTTGTCTCAGCATCACGTGGCCCTTCTCAGCTGCTCCTGTGTCTTAGAAAAAACCTGGGAAATCTGGTATATCGCTGTTCTTGAATGAAGAGAGGAACGTATCTAACTCAGCAGGTTTTCAGAAGTGCCCACCTTTCTCATGTGTCCATCTTTCTTCATTGATTAGAGAGAAGCAAGGTGTCTCCTGCAAGGAGGAGGACAGGATTACCCCTCTCACCCAGGAACAGGTAACAAAAACTTAGACATATCTGCACTCAGGTTAGGTAAACACAATAATTATACTGGAGCCCACCTCTAAATGTTTCATAGGGGTACAATAATGTTTTATTACATCATTTATGATTGTCCCATCATGGAAACTCCCCAGCTGATTCCTGCATTTTGCCCAGTAACCTGTGAAAGGACTAAAAATAACGGTATGTATTCATCACATTGGAGCAGCTGGTCCACCTCAGACCAAGCAGCACCTGTTTCAGTTCCAATAGTGGTGGATAAAAGGAGTATGAGGAAAGGGAGTTTTCTAGGAAGAAGAAAGAAAGTGAGGAAGGGGAACACAGAGAACAGAAACAGAACAATGAGGGAGAGATGAGAAAGACCATCAACGAAAGCAACTTTTACTGCATCTTAAGATTAATGATTGCTCATCCACAAGCACTCTACAATCTAAGGTAAGTGGAAAAAACTGGAGATACTACTCAATAGTCAGTGTAGCCCTTTGCAGACATAAAAAGCAGTACGCTGATGTTCCCACTCAGACATATAAAACCAGTGTGATGTATGTAGCTTTTAAGTGTTGGTGCAGTATAAAAGTTTTATTGCTGCTTTGGCTTCAAGAAAGCTACAAACCTCAGTTTAGGAATTGCAAGCCCCTGTAAAAATGGTTATGAAAGGCATTTTTCCTAATCATGTTAGCAAACCCTTCTCTCCATTTTCCCTCTCATTAAAAAGCTTAAATATTTTACAGCTATAGTGTGCGGGCTTATGTCCAGATTACCCTTCATTAAATGACTTTTACAGTAGCTGGATACAAGCCTTGTCTATTATTATACATCAGCTAATTATGTCTCCTTTGTTTTCATTTCATCGTTTTAAACAAAGCTTTTAGGGACCCAGCCACTCTGTGAGAGGTGTTGCCAAGCTGAACACATTTCCAGCAAATCCCAGCTGGGCTGCATTCATTTCATCTGATGATCTTTGCAACATGAAGTAGCTTTCTGGGGGGGAAAAAAAAAAAGGAGGGTGGGAGGACAGGACAGGACAGGGAGGAGACAGGGAGGAAGGAGAAGGAAAATAACAACAATGTCCAACCTATAGTGCTCTTATGGTGGTTTAGTGGAAAGACAACTTCTCACTGGGGAAAAATCCATCAGGATGTCAGTGAAGAGTGAAATATGGTGCACAGTGATTCTAAACATCATAGCTAAGCGATGTGAACAACCGGTTTTATCAGGCATTTTCTGATTTCTGACAGCCTTGCTGTTTTCAGATTACTCCAGTAATGTTTCCAAAGTGTATTATTATATTCATGGCAAGAAGAAGGGGAGGAGGCTTGAAAATTACATCCCTCCTGGCAATGAATTGTCATTTAGGTCCCACATTGAGCCAGCTCTTTGCATTGCCTGGGAAGCCAAGGGAGCCAACAAAAAGAAATTATTTCCCCAGAGCTGGGGGGCCAAGGGAAATGATCAGGCATCTGAAGTCTCCCCAGGGTGCAAAGAGCAATAGCAAAAAGCTTTGCTAAAAGAGATGTTTTTCAGTATCTGTGCAAATAAAATCTACATTTAAATATTATTTTAATTACTCATTCTCACCCACAATAATCAAAATAATCAGATTGGGAATGATAATAAGATTCATTATGAATATTTGCATGTACAAGGCAGTATATCGTTCCTTGTGAACAGTATGTAAGATGGCTGGCCCTTGCTCCACAGAGCTTAAAACCCCACATTTGACATGATGCAAAAACCAAATGAGAAAGGAAGCTGTGCAGCACTTCATAGGAGTCTCAGTTCTCTTCCTTTTCTCATGGGCATTTTGTAACTCACCTTTAACTTTTTTTTTTTGTTGTCAATCCTTTTAAGACTTCCTTGACCATATAACTTTCTAGCCTTCCTTGAGTAGATGGTATTCAACTACCCCACTGAGGGAAGCTTTGCATGTTTCTGCTATCCACATTCTTTGGGCTTGAGAATCCCACCCTTTACTTTCTGTATAGTTGCAGTTTTGGCCACATGTAAAGCCTTCTAGGATTTAGCGGGTACAAAATCCCAAAAGACATTGTTTGAAGTTCTTCTGTTGTTATCAGTCTAGAAGCCTATGGGATTCTTAAGGGACTGCGATAACCTTTCTAAAAGTTTTTAGAAAAACATGTCACTGCTAAGGAATTCAGTAGAAAACTCAAAAGACTGAAAACATGACCTTATCTCTACAGACTGTCACAGGATGGTTCATCTTCTATTAAAATCTGTGAAGCTTTTCTGCAACTTACACTGCCATCACATATTCTTACTACGTACCAAGCATCACATATTCTGTGTATCGATGGGGAAACAGTCCTTCTTTGCCTCCTAACTGCTTTCCCATGTAGACAGGGGAAGAAATGAGCTGGCAAAGGCAGCAGATATAACAGCCTTTATTCAGCCTTCGTATCTTGTAAAGAGGCTACGCATGGGTGGTTGTCTTCATGATTTCTCTTCCCAATTTTAGGTCATTCTTCAGCTAAATAGGATCCAGGCTAACCACTCTTCCCAAAAATCAACTCCTGCTGCCTAAATAGTCCACCATTGCTCTTCACCCCAAATATTGCCAGAGCAATATGACCAATACACTCATAAGATCAATAGTCAGTAAGTATAATGTGTGCACTCTGCTCCAGAAACTCTCTTCTCTCCACCCACTTCACCAACTCTGTTTTCTAATACCGAACTTGATGGACTGTTTCAAAAAGACCTGTGAGGTGAGAAGGCACCTTTATCTCCAACCAACAGAAGGCAGGAAGCCACCTCCCATCCTATTAATCCACAAAGCTCCATCCCCATTTGCCTTATACAACAGCAAAAAGTAAGCACAAGCTCCCTACCCATGTTTCAGATGCATGAAATGTAATAGAAAAATGAAAAACAGTTTGGCAGAAATGTAGCTCTGCAAGCTCCCCAGCCAGATTACCTTTCCAAATCGTGCTTGTTTTTCAGAGATATTTGTTCATGGAATAGAAAAATATGGAAAACGCACCCACTTCAGCCCATGTAGGTGTTGCCTTCATTTTCCTCTTAAAAAAAAAAAATATTTTTCCTTGCCCTTTCCACCCCAAAGGGCAAGGGCTAATCACATAACGGGACTCCCAAAAGCCTGTGTCCCATCGCTGTCCCATGACACAGGCCTTGGCAGCAGTACAGCAGGGGTCGCAGCAGCTGCCGGAGAGGCTGCCTTGTCTGCCCGGCTTCACCTCCGCTCCTGCTATTTTGCTACTATATATGCAGTATAAATACCCAAAAGAAAAACCTGTCAAGCAGACCATTTCTCATTATTTGGGAATTAGCAACCTTTATATTGTTTCTAAAACAAATTGTTTCCATTATCAGAATATTGCAATGCTATATGCATCCACAAGAAAACACCACACAAATATATTTCTTGCTTTAATATACTGGGAGGTTTTTTCTGTGAACAAATTGCCTCCCTTTTTCCTGAGATTCCATTCAAGAGAAATATAATAAAAACACAGGTACAAACAGACTGTTTGCAATTATTTTCTTGTGCCCTTCAGTACCAGGAGAACAATTTGTTCTCCTTAATTTCAAAAGAGAGCAACAATTAATTAAGCTAATGAGAATCACAGGGAAAAAAAAAAGAAAACACTTCAAAGGATTTCTGACCTACGAAAAAAAATCTTATTTTGGTCCTGATGCTAAAAAAACCCTTTTTCTTTGCATAAATAATCTCACTGAAGCTTTATCCTTAAAACGTATTCCCAGGATTGTGGATTTGGCAAATACAGGCTTCAGACTGCAGTTGTATTGATGAACTGATTTTGGTATGTGCATTTGTTTGTAAAATCCTTTGTTAAGGGAGGATTTTATCACCAAGCTGGAAGCTAAGACATAAGCTCAGGGTGCTACAACAGCAGCAAACTGGGCAAACGTTTGTATGTTTGACAACAGCACACAGATACAGAGGTTTTGACTATTGCTTCGCTAAGAAGAAGGAAAAAAAGAAAACCAAAGTGCATTCACTGGTCCGAATATCCCCCTTAGCAGAAAATGGCCTGCAGGGAAAAGAAAACACATAAAAATGCACTGAAGCAAAGTAATGCTCCTTGAAGCTGGCTGTGCCCCTAAACTATGCTCCTGAGATTATATCCCAAGGCAGCAGGGGGCATGGTTAAGAGCAATTCTCTCCGGCTCCAAAAGAATGAAGGCAAGTGTCAGCACTGCCATAAAATCAATTCATGGATGATTGCTCCCAGGATGACTCGAAGCAGCAGTGACATGAGTCTGGACATTGTGCTGGTGAGGAATCACCCCTAATGGCTTTCCATCTGATCCCTGGCTGCAGGGGTCAGTTCAGCCACTACGCGAGCGCAGGGATGAAACGTGAGGTCACAGATCCAATGTGTCAGCGTGCGGCCAGCTCGTGACAGTGACACTTGTTGCACTGTAAAGAGAAGGTTGCCAAACGGGATGGTGGAGTTTAGGATGTCACACAAATCTGGCAGGCTTCCTTGCACCCTGTTAATCCAGTGTTCCTGTACCTTATAGAGCACTATTGTGTGGGTTTTCCCCGATTTTGAGGTCTGAATTACAGCTTGTCAGGTCCTGTTAACAAGGGACAGATTAACATGTACCATCATAATATAAAGGGACTTTTTACCTTTATATTATGGCAATTACCTTGTCTCAGATAATCTTTTCAGTATGTGCTGGCCTGGTCTAGAGAGCACAGACCAGACTCACACACCACTAATGGCATCTTTCTCCTTACCACCAAGGAGATTGCGGGCTTGCTCACAAAATTTGTACTAGTATAATTAAAATTGGTTTTCAAATTGATTCAGCCTTTAGCTAGCACAGCTTCTCTGCACAGAGCCACTTTCATCAGTTTACCATCAGGTTATAATGGCTATCACAGGATTCAATCCCACAAAGCATTCAAGATACCACTGCTCACCAGTTGCCATCTGTCAGCTGAACCATGACAACAGATTATAAACCCGCGCCTGGTCTGCCCCTAGTGGCCAATAAAATGCTCTTAAAAGCCCCACTCTCAGTCCTCAGACCAGCTTTTCAAGATCACACAGCACCCTGGGGCATGCCAAGCATAGCTGGGACTTCTCAAGCCTGCCCTCAGACTCAGCACAGCAGTTCCCCCCATTCCACTTGTGTTCTGCCAACATGCTTAGCACCTTCGGCTCTTTTTCTCCTCACTGCACTATGCAACAGACCTGGAAATCAAGTTTTTGATGGATACCAGTGGCTATTAAGAGCAAATGAGAATTCTAATTACAAGCAGTCACATTGTGAATGGGGTTAATTTCCCTACGCTTCCCGAAGGACATCAGGAGGTGAAAAAAAGGGAGGCGTATGCCCTGAAATCCCAAAATGGGAAACCAATTTCCTTTTTGCATTGTATTCTGCCACTCCTCATGAAAGAGATGACAAGAACAGGATGGCCACTGGTGCAAACGCACTTCTGCACTTGGCATGCTAGCAAGGACAGCAAGAGATAGATACTTACACTGGATGTGTAAGTGGGACGTGTGCTGTGGGTGGGTAACAACCCTTCTAGTCTTCTGCTCCTGCCATCTTTCTGTATTCTCTGCTCCCTAGCTTCTTGCGTGTTAGTCTGGCCACTCAGGTAACCAGTAGTGGCAGTTCAACCTCAGGCAGCAGCAGAAGCAACAGGAGCCCAAGGAGGAGTGTCAGTGACAAGGGAGAGGCTGTTCTCACAGACAGTTCTCACCATTTTCTCTTTATACACACATCACAGCCCTCAGCACCTGAAGCCACCTCTGATACACTGGTCTGCTGTCTGCACAGAGCCAGAGGGGCTGCTGGAGAGGAGACAGGAACAGGCAACAATAGGACGGTGGCAGTTGTGCACTGCAAGAAGCACAGGTGAGGAACCATAATCCTGTGGACTGAAGCAGATCTCGCATTTCGGCCGCAGAAGCCCGTAGCAGTGTAGCCCCCAGCTGCACACAGAGGATCTGCCACAGTACACCATACAGGTACTGTAAAGCTACCTTCTGTATAAAGCTGCACTCCATGGCTGCAGTGTGGACTTCTAGATCTTCCTGTACATGCTCTGACATGGAAAGTAACAATGTCAAACTAGAAAACCCATCCTGCTACACAAGGGATTATACTGAAGAAGGATCCATAGTGGGATCCTAACACGATACCAGTTAAAATCGAGATACTTTTAATTTTAATTAAACAGCAGTAAGTGTGGCTTAGATCCTGTAAGCAGTGAAACATTCACATGTTTTTTATTCATGTGAGTAGTCCCATGAGGTTGGAAGACTATGACCAGCAGCAACTTCTCTGTTAATATTACCTGTAATTTTTAAATAGCAGTACCTCCATGCTAAGAACAGTATTCATCTCACTTAATGCTGGATGTCTAAAACTGAGGTGTCTAAACTGAGCTCGTTGCTCCAGGTTAGCCTAGTCAGTGGGACAAGTTAAGTACTTTCAGTTGGGTGAATCATCTCTCATACAGCAGGTGTCTAAGACATGCCCTTTGGTGGTGCTAGTTTCTTTCTGCTGACTCTAACAGGAGCCAGAGGTGACTAGCTCAGAAATAGACATCATTTAAACTGCAGACTTCTAGAGGCAGGTAAAATGAATCCTATGCTATATATTTAAACAATTGGACCTGGATTCTTTGAAAGCTGCCCCTGTAATATCAAACCTGTCTGCTTTGACTCTTTCCAACAGGACAATCTAATATTAATGATAAATAATTTATCTGGGGAATTAGGTCAAGGTGCTAAACATTTTTGAAGTGCAAGAGGTTTGCAGAGCAGCCACATCTACGGTACGTCCCACCTCACTCCTACCCAAATGGTTTCTCTCAGAGATCCTGCCAGCATCTACCTTTGGCAAGCAGGATGGCATACCACACTCCCTTGCTTGTGACAGGCACAGCCAAGACTGTACTTACAGACTCAAAGCTCTGCTTAGCAGCCAACCACCCACTGACCCCAATTTTGATACGGCATCCAGGAATGATACATGACTGTTGAATAAGAAAGGGCTGTAGTGCACCACAACCACTCCCTACAAGGACAGAAAGTAATAAAGGTCTTCCTTCAGGAATGCCAGACACATTGCAATCAGCATTCACCCTACCAAATCTACCTCTGATCACCTACATCTGATCTATTAAAACCACCGATCACAGTGCCTTTCCCAGACATGCAACAGCACCACAGTGGGAGAACTTTACAACTAGCTGTAGCTGCCAAAGAATGAGGCATCTGATCTCAACCAGCTGTTTCCTGGGCTTCCTCCCTCCACAGTCACTGAAGGGAAACATTTCTTGATGCTCATCAAAGGCTAATGACCCCACTTCTTTTACATACCTCCATCAGGACAGAATACACCACAAACTGGAGAAGTCTATTGCTCTTTTTTTTTTACTAAAAGCAAAGCCTAGATGGCTGCCCTATGCCAGCTGCCTTTTGGGGGTTTTCTTGAACAGCTAAAGCTAGGTGAGATTAATCCCACCTGAAATTTGCAAAGCAATTTAGCAAGATTTACTACAAGACCAGAAACAAATACGATATTTATTGTTCTGTGTCCACTTACCTCCACATTAAAAAGACAAATCAACATCCTCTCTTAGTTATAGAAAGTGGAGACCTTTAATAGGAACATAAAATGTTACATAAATATTGACAACTACTAATTTTCTGCCTATTTTAGTTAGTGACTTATCACAAGATGTAACACTCAAAAATTCTCACTCTGTTCCCTAGCATATGCCTGAGTTTGTTTTCATAGGTTTTTAGGAACAAAAATACTTCAGGATTGCTTTTGTGGAGTTGAGGCTTTTCCAAGCAAAGGATTATGACATACAAAAAAAAAAAAAGAACCGGTTATTGCTAGGATGCGGGAATCATATTTTAGAGGCAATCTACTGTATTTAAAAGAAATAATGCTTTTACTATGTTGGAGGGGAAATTCTGATGCAAGCCCTTTCCAGGTCACAGTTTAAAGATCTGCAAGGGAAGGAAGAGGGACCAAGCAAGACACAAATCAGCCTACCTGAATTTGCATTCTCTTCCTGTCGCCTACCCCCTTACTCCTTAGAGAGAGTATCCGTAGATCTAAGCTAGTCTGAAGCGCTAGCAGTCTAACTACAGAAGTTAGTCCCCAGCAGCATAAGAACGATGAATCAACCCACACTGAGCCCAGCGCTGCTGCAGCTGTCAGCTAGCCCGACTCAAATTAGCTGTTTCAAAGGCAACATAGGTCAAATTAGCTGTTTCGAAGGTAGCTTCGGTACATCACAGGTACTTATTAAATGCTACCAAGCCGTAAGAACACTGTTGGTGCTGCATTAGTATTCTTATTCCTCACGGTTACCTTTGCAGCTGAAGCTCACTAGCCAGAACCCAGCCCCTGATTAATTAATTCAATTAATTCTTTAAATTTGTTGAATTACTTTTAGCTTTAATAAGTTTGATGACTTCCAAAGGACATCAACCTCACACTTTTATTCTTTTTTTAATCAGATTAGGGGTAATTTTTGTATTTAAATGAAGAGTAACAGATGTAGCTCTGGTGGTAATGGTGAATCAGAAAGTAATCTTATAGTAAACAGTTAAGCTTTTTACCAATATTGACTGTTCAAATCAAATTACAATACGTGTATTTCATTGTCTCAGTTCTCTTTATTTTGACCTGAATATAAATATTGATCATGGATACTTTGGTTACTCAACTTTTGATATTTTAGCTAGTTTCAAAATCTCATAATGCTGTTAGAAAAATTCAACTATGAATGTAATGAGTAATTTCCCTTATTATTATTTTTACATCGAATTTTTGGATAATGGTTATAATTAGATCTTTGCACCTCAGCTACAGATTTTACTCATTCTTGGATCCAGTCCATTTCCAGGGTATTTAATTCCAAGCCAAGTTCTCTCCCCAGAAGCCTGTAACCAATACTGGAGTTTGGCAATTTTTTGCCTGAAAAATACACATAAACAAAAATATTTGAACCCTGCTGGCTATGCTTTTTTGAGGCACCAGATATTTCAATGGCAGCTAGAACAGACAACACAATCTGCAGAAAAAAGTGCATTATCCTACTTTGCTTTCTGAAAGTAATAGGTTTGTAGACAGAACCATGAATGTACTCTGAAAGGGACTTTGATCAAATTCCATCCATTCCAGTTACAAACATAAAAGTTAATTGAAGCAAGTGGAATTGCATAGTCGGGGATCAAGGAACAATTGCAGTTCAGTTCCTGAGTCTTCTTAAATCTCTTACCAAGTTTCTGCTCTTTGTGGACCTGATCCAAAGCTTGTTATAGCCAGTCAAAAGACTTCCGCTTTCACGGAATGCAGGAGTGAACATAAATACATAGGTTACCATCTGCAAGGGACGTAAGCACATACTTGACTTTAAGGAAGAAAGAAGCCCCACTACAGTCAGTAGCACTACTGAGAAACTTCAATATTGGCTTGTATTTCTATGCCTGACTGAATCAGGTCATCACTCCTAATTATGATCCTGATTATGTTCCTGAACTAAAGTCACTGGGAATAAGAGCAGGGAAGTATGTCTCTGGAGGGTCACATCAACATAAGAATTAAATCAATACTGTGCAGCTCCACTCTGATGAAATCACTGGAGTTAACACCAGCAGAGACTGGAAGTATACCGTGGTAAATCAGATCCAGAGTCTTTTACATGATTTTGACACATCTTTCAGTTTTATCAGAAATCCAAACACAAAACTTAGCACTCCAAAACATCAGTGGATTTTAGACACTCCCTGGAGGGCTCTGAGTACTGAAATCAATGAATGGATTGCAATGAACTGACCTATAAATGTAGTTTTTCAGCTGTGACAAATAAAATATTGATAATGGTCTTCATTTTGCTTAACTCTTTCCCACTCTTTCAAAACATCATGTGTAATAGACCATAGCAGAATGGAAATTACTTTAAAAAATGGGAGATGGGTTGGCAGGGTTTCACAGAAAGAAACAGTGGGTTTTATTTTCCCCGAGACAAGCCACATACCATGAAATGCAGCAATATATACTGCAAGAGGCTGCAGCAATGATTGGTCCAGCATGAGGTTTACTGATGGGCTGTATCAGCTCACATCTCTAACGTATATAATTAGGTTCTTCATTTGGGGATTCATTATTACAGTGAGTATATGAGCCTTATCTAGCCCTGAGAGTTTTCTTACCTGAATGCCCCTCAGGGCCACTGTGGCTTTACAGAGGGAGGCTCACAAAGCAACAGTGAGATTTAAAATAGGAGTTGGGGGCCTTCCAGGAATCTAAGTGCTATCTGTTGATTCACCAAAGATTTGCCTAACCCCTAAATAATCTAACATCCTTAAGCATTCAAAGCTTTCTCATAAACAACTCCATGCATGTGCTAAAGCATGCTCTTCAGGCATGGGCTTCACAGCTGAACAGGGGCTACTCAAGCTTTTTTGATCCCAAAGCCCCCGTGCTCCCGAACATGACAACATTGCAGCACCTTTGTGGACATCCTTCTTAGGGACTAGTTCAAGATGATTCAGAAGGCTGAGTTGAAGCCAGGTTTCCTCAGCATCCCCATTCTTACTAGACTCCAGAGGTATCTGTGGGATGAAGGAAAACTAATGTTTCTCAGTACAGAAATAACCACAATTCCATTAAAATCCATCACACAAGATATTAGGAAGTGCAGCCTGAATCGCTTAGTCCACCCAAAACACAAGGTGAGAACCACATCTAGACACCGGGGGCAAAATGCAGAGACAGGTCCATAACCATAGTTTCAGAGGAATCAAATAGCAAGACTGGGGTAACACCACAGTGCAGGTCCCTAAGAGAAATACGGTGGAATTTGCAAGTTAACCAGGCACATCTTCAAAAACACAAAATGGAGTCTTTCATTATGGATTACCAGGCTATCTCACAAAATTATCACTCTCCTTCCATAATCTCTATCTCTTATTCTTTCAAACGAACTGGGCTGAGAAAGCAATCAGGAAATTAGGATTAAAAAAAATAAAAACCTTATAAAACTCATTCCTATCAATTTCAAATGCATTCCATACGCCTCTTCTTAACACAGTATAATGAAGTTTCATTGCTGTCTCTCCACAATATAAAAGGAATTGCCAGACATGAAGGAGCATATGTAAAGTGGACAATTAGTGAAGAGCTGCCATGTTCTGAGCCACTATTCATTTATCAGCATGGATCTTTTTCTTTTTCCTTTTTTTTCTTTTTTTGAAATTGGCTTTCAAAAGGTTTCCATGGAAAATGGAGAGGAAGGCAGCTATCAAGAGCAACAACAGAGCCTACCCAGCAATGTGCTTTTCGGACCCTCCTTTCTCCCTCCTTCTTTTTTTTTTCCTCCTTTTCTTAAACTCGGCCGGGCTTAAGTTGAACAGTTTGCACCAGCATATGGCAAAGGTTGAGGTCAGACAGATAAAACGTCTCATTGCGCCGAAGAATGGTTAACAACACGTGAATGTAAATTCTAACACATCGTAAAACTGTTGCAAAGCAGGCTGAAAGGGGCCTTTAGTTATGGCAGGAAATCTGCTTCCCAGACCCACCCCATCCCTTCCAGTTCATTTCAGGTATTGTGGAGCCCGGAGGGGCTTTTTGAGTCCCCTCCCCTGGCAATCTGCGCCCAGCCCCTCCGACAGATTTCTAATGACTTTCTGATGAAGATTTAGGAGGTTTTGTGTTCTGGCACTGTGAAGGATTTCAGCCGGGCACCCCTCTCCGGCAACCAGCCCCAGCCACTGCTTTTGTCCCCTTCTCGCTCCACCGCTCCCCCCGGGGCCCCACAGCTCTCCCTGCGGATCAACCAAGCGGAAGGGGACACCCCCCCGCCATCCCCCACACCTCCCTGCTCTCCACCGGGCCTGCAGCCACGGCAATTTGTAGCCGTGCTGGTGGCAGGACCACCCTGCCACTGGGCCTGGGGCAACCCCCCAGTTGGCCAGGTCCCACCTGGGCCTTGGCTTCACCACAGTCCTCTCAAAGGAGACTCTGGCTGCGCCAGGGTCCCTCAGGCTCCTCTGGCCCTGCTCTACCTCAGCCTCTCCTCCAGGCCAGGCCCCAAAATGCAGTGTAGGCCTTGCTAGCCTCAGATCCGGGGGCCAGCCTGCTCCCCAACTGGGTTTTCCTCAGCTAAAGTAAAACCAAAGAGAAGGGGTGACCACGCCACCTCAGTGAGGACCATTCCACCCTCTCCGATGTCGCTGCTTTTGGTTTTTTTGCTTGCATTTATGTTCGTTCGCCCCCCCTCCCCCCCCGCCCCATTCTCACATTTTGTCACCATTATTATAATGAATACAAAAGTTCTGCGCCTAAGAAGAGACTACAAAAACATAAATGAATAAATAAATACTTAAATATCGAGTGACATGTTTGTGTCAGGCATTAGTGCAGGCTCTGGGTTGATGTTTTCGTTTATCATTTGCTCAAAGTTCCTGCAGCTGAAGAAGATAAACACCAGCTATTCAAAAAGGAAATGTATAAATCATAACAAAGCACCCAGTTAAAAGGGGATTATTTTTTTTTTTTACTTCTCCAGAGAAGTGCTCAATGGTATGCCACCATCTCTGGAGTGGAACTATTAAGGTAGTGGCAGATCACATATATTGGAGCAATATATTGGGGTCTGTAAAACGTCTGTGGGGAGTTTTTTGTTTGTTTGTGACAGAGACACAAACACGTACTAACGCACACACCGAGGCACTGATCACCTTAATCCCCCAGGCCTCTCTGAAACTGCGCCTGGTGTCCTACTTCCCTCTTCAGCGCTGCTCTGAGGCGAGAGTGATTAATGCTCTTTTTTAATCTAGGAAGATGTTAAAAGTGTGAGGGACATTGAGTTCAATTATGAAATATGAAAAGCTGAGAGGGTCAAGTCTACTCAAGCCCCACAATGGAAGAAACACTCCCGGGAGACTTTGATTCTTGGTCGGATGACTGATCGTCATGTCCTCAGAAAGAATTAAATTTTATTACCGGCTTTTTGGCAGCATTTAGAGTTTAACGTGGCTAGAATTAAAGAGCACTTAGTCTGATTTTTCTTTCTTCCCCTTCCCTTTTTGTTCAAAAGCTGCTTCATTTTTCTCACTGACTTGGAGGTGCCTGTTAGAGAAATGCAGGTGGCAAGTTATCTCTGGAGGGGTTGTACTGCCAGGATGTTATTCACAGCTCATATTTGCATAATCTCTTGTCTCTTCTTAAATCTTCTGTTTTATTCTCCTTCCCTTCTTACTCCCTCAAGAAGCCCTCGCTACAGTCTGGCTTGCATTTCTTTCCTTCCCCCTGCCTCGGTAACACTGATTGTTTTTATCAAGGGGTGCAAGGCAGTGATCAGTCACACCTTCCTTCCCTACACAGAGGCGACGAACACTGCAGAATGTGTTTAC
Source organism: Vanellus vanellus (assembly GCF_965231255.1). Taxonomy (NCBI): domain Eukaryota; kingdom Metazoa; phylum Chordata; class Aves; order Charadriiformes; family Charadriidae; genus Vanellus; species Vanellus vanellus. The sequence continues at coordinate 187,610,786 of NC_138905.1, forward strand.
TTTTAACATCTGCCAAGACTTTTAACGTCACTGTGCAAGGAAAGCCCCAAAGACAAATCCAGAAATGAGCATATTAATAATGGTTGGCAACTGGGATCCTGCGGCGAACCAGCGCTTTACCTTTTGGTGCTGTTTGCCCTTCCTTAAAGTTCTTTCTTGCCCTACATTATGAAAAGACTTCTGCTGGCTAAGAAGAAACTAACTGGTGTCATTGAGAAGCCTGGTAGTAAATCTTAAAACGCTCAGTTTACTGTGCCGAGAATGTTAGTGAAAAATCAGCAGAAGGATCAGGAATGTACAGAGGGAATTCACGTGCCCAGTGCACATGGAAGCCTTTACTTGGGAAGGAAAGTTACACTCTTAGTTGATTTCTTTTTGTCTTAAATATGCATAATTCTGTTTGCTTTTCAAGATTCTGGAGTCTGTTCTAAAGTGTGTAACTGCTGTAGCTAAGTAAGACAAATATAACAGAAAATCAGAAAAAGAAGAAAGGAGACAAGGAGAGCAGAGGAGCAAATGCTGTCAAGGTTGTGACTTCTGATTCATCACTCCCTGCTGTCTGAGGTCCAATTCAGTTGCCTAAATATAGGCACCCTGTACTTTCTAAGATGCCTTATATCTGCTGAGCCCCCAGCTGCTCCTTCGGAAGAGAGCAGGTCTTCTGCAGGTCCTATGCCATATCTGCCTGTCCCTGCAGATTTCTTACTGGCCCTAGGGCCTCTCAGATGGCACAAGACACCATGCCTTAGCCAGCTAAGTCAAGCCCCTGTGGTCTATGCAATTAATTAACTCCAAGTACAATGAGATTCCAGTGCTAACATCTAAATTGAAGCATCTAAATGTATCTGTTCATTACAGTTAGTGGAGACTGATCAAATGCTGGTATCTACTTTTTGCTGAGCTGGATTGTTCTCCATTCTCTGTGGGATGTAATGGGAGACAAAGCACTTAAGTCTCTTCTAAAAATCTAAACTTACAGTCTGGACCTGGGACCTGCAGATAGAGAAACTGGAATTAACCTCTGAATTCACTGACTTTGTTCCTTTACTACCTCAGGCACTATGTCATGCTTTGTTCCTCCATAACACTATCAAGTTCCATCCTGGAAGCAGTTAGTCCTTCCTCACTCTGATGGGAAGATTGTTGCAGAACCTCGCTGGTGTAACCATTAGAGGCATCCTCATAACTCCAAGGCTTAATATATCCATAACGAGCCTATACCCATGTGGTTCTTATGTCAACATCAGCCTTTGCATAAAAAGTTCTTTTTTCCTTGCTGGTGTTTAGCCCCCTGATGCACAGAGAGCTGTTATATCCCCTCTCAGCCTTCAGTCTGTGGCATTAAACAAGACAGGATCTTCTATTTTTCTCTCATATGATAATCTTCCCTTTCTCCAATCACCTGCACAAGAGTCTGTCAGTTCCCAATCAGAAGTTACACAAGGTACTCCAGATGAGGTCTCACAGGAGTCTTGTACAACATTGTCAGTGTTTTGCTGTACCAGTAAGACTAAAGTGGAGAAAAAGCTGTATAATGCAAGTAGAAAATATGAGGGAAGATCAATTCAGCTGTTCAAAAAAGCTACAAGTTTATATAAACAAAAAAATCTAGTGCACATTAAAGGGCAACCAATTGGAATTTACTTAAAATGGAAGGAAAAGTCCATACACTGACTACCAGAGTCATAGTTTATTGTAGTAATTTTTGTGGGACAAAGCTGAACACCCCCATTAACTTTACTTTTATGAAGAACACATAAAAATGTATATAGCAGTAAGGGAGTGCAGAGCAACAGCATCATCACTGTACAAAATGCTGTCACCCCAATTTTCACAAAGCTAGCAATTATCCACTGAGATCAAAGATTTACTAGCATATGTTAGATCCTCATTTTCTTTGAAAAAACTCTTATGGACCAGATGAGGCAAAATGGTTGGACTCGATCTTAAAGGTCCCTTCCAACCTAGATGATTCTATGACTAAAATGACCAAGAACATTGCCCTTTTCTTTGCTGCTTCCTACCAAATTCCTGACATACAAACTCCAGGTTCCTTTATCCAAACATACTCACACTTATGAATGTACCAAATTCCTTTCCATCATAAACCAGTCTTACCATCTCCATCCAACGTCTTTTTTTTTTTTTTTGCCTCTGCTTTATAAGAACGTGGCTCAGAAAAAGCAGAAAATATTTGGCATCATAGTTGCTTTCCATGACAGTATGAGAGAGATGCCAAGCTGCCAGAACTTCATATTCTCTGATGTCAGGTTTTCTGTTTCCCTTGTTTTCTTTTAAGAAATGACAGGAATGAAACTGAAATAAATCTCAATGCTCCCATGTAACACTCCAGTAAGTAAATCCAATGTTATTTAAGATATTTTCAAGCAAGGGTTGTTGGGGTGTGGGTTTTTTCAGGAGAAATAAAAGAGGAGACTGGTATGTTAAAATGCAGATTTGTTTGGTTTTGAGATGCAAAAAGGTGTTGTTTCATTGGCTGGAAATGCAAATGGTGAGCAAGTCCCATGTATTCCAACTCTGCTGGTGTTAAGAACTTGTATTGCCCTGGAACAGTGACACACATTTACAACAGAGGATGAGCCAGCCCTGGTTGCTAGTCATGCCATGCCTATGAGAATTCAATTCCTCTGAATACATTGTGGTTTTTAAACAAAACTACCAGATCAGGATTGCCCTACCACATGGAATACAGTATAACACTTGGAAATCATATTTGCCATGAAACGTTGACAATGAAATCGATTACAATGGGATTGTGGGATTGTAGGAAGAAATATACCAAAACCCAAAGTCTCTCACCAAACCGTGATGAGAGCAATTCTGTTTGTGAGGGTCCTCTGATTAGTGAAATCCTATTCTGCTAAAAAAAAAAAAAAAAAGGCTTTCAAGGTAAATCTTCAGTTGTAGATTTGATTACCCCTATGTAAATCATTCACTTCCCAGGCTTCTGTTCTATTCATATGTACAACAGGCTCTTCTTGGTTAATTCCAACCCTCAACATTGTTGCGTTAAGGGGCGAAGTAGTTTTGGCAGAAAATAAAACCCCTTGTGTTCTAACACTCCTCACCAAGGTGGGAGGCTAGCTGCGGCTAGGTTTAAATTCTGAGTGACGCCCAATTCACCACTATCAGTCCAGGTGCATTTAATATATATTAAACTGTTATGGTTCTGGATAGACTAATAGCGGAATGCACCTTCAGCCCAGTTGTGCTTATGAAGTCACACAACCACTCTTTGGTCATGTTCAATGAGAAAACCTAAACAACTAGCTGCCTGCACAGTGCAGTTTATTTAAACAACAGATATAAACAAGTTCTTTTGGATTGCCGGTGATAGTGACTGTCTGCAAAGCACGTGCAAATACTAAAGATGCTAGCAATATAGCTCGGTTACAAATGCACTAAGTTATAAACCCACTCTATATAGAGATTTCTAAGTTTCCCAGGGAAGCACTTGGTATAGCCAAGTGTTCAAATCTTACCCACAAGCGTCCTTATGGGGGAGGAAGAGAGGCTCGCCCATCAACTGGTCCCAGAAGTCCACGACAGCGTCATCCCTCACATCCCCCCTTTCTTGGGCTACTTTTGTACTATTTTTTATCTTCACGGTGGAGTTTGAGTGAGTCTAGTCATAAATACTTTCATTATGATTGGTGTAAAATTTTCCTCACATTTAAAAGTGTAGTTTATGAAAAATTCAGGGTGCAGACTCAAGGAGGAGTGGTCACACCTTGGAGGCAGGTAGCCTTTGGGATGAAGGTCTGTTTTGGTATTATAATGACATTATAATGAGCAAAGTTCACCAAAGGACAGCATTTCATCAAAAAAATGACAGATTGTTGGCTCAGGGTAAGAAGTAGGCAGTTTATCAGTTCTATAAGACCTTTGAGGGCTCCATTTGGTCCCCAAGTTCCCATCTTATCACAGAGTTTTAGCCATGGTGTCTTCACTCCACTCCAAACTTCGCACTGCTTTTCTTCCGTGGGTCCACCTCGTTCCCATGTTTGCTGGATTATCACAGGGTTTGGCCTTGGAGTCTCCACGCCACTTCACTCCCCAGGTTGCTTTGCAAGCAATATTGTACAGGGAATCACAGATGTAGCAGATTCTTCACATACCCGCTGCGGCTGTATTTTACCCTAGAAACTTTCTGATTTTATACCTTTCCTTAATGTGTGAACAATGCTGTATTATTGATCATTTTTAGTAATCATTCCACAAACATGCATTTCCCAACCACTATCACCCCACTCTGTGGAAACAAAACTGTCCTTGAGACATGCTCATGTCCATGGATGACAGCATATTGATTTTACATAACTTTAACAGTTGAGTCTTCTAATGAAACTCACTTACAGAAATTATGTGAAAACTTGCAGTATGTTTGGCATGAGTGCTCTCTTTTCCTTTTTTTTTTTTTGTCCAGCCTCTGAAAATTGTGTGATGGGAACATCTCCATTGTCTTCTCCCTCCCATGGAACGTTTCTCCTCTGAAAGTTCAGGGACAGAGAACAGTGAGTAGCAAATTTTACTGTCAGGAGCTTGAGTGTTCACCTGAATTCATATAATTCACCCAGCATTATTTCAACCCAAAGGGATACAGGATTGGATTGTAGATATTAACACATATCCTTTAAAGGTGAGAAGTAACCTTTTAAGCCAAAGTTACTAAAATACTGTAAAGAAAAAAGCAGGCATACATCTTTCTTTGGCAGAAAGAAAGCAATTTCAATTTATGGTCAGGGTTTATACAGTTATGTGTATAATTTAGGTTTATGCCCTACCTACAAATCCCCATTCACTCACTGGCCTATGTCCCATCACTGTATGACCTCACTGGCATCACTAATTCATAAATGTCTCCATTTACTTGAGAGGAAAGGATAGTTAAATCTGTAGTTTGAGAATCGGGAAACACAAAACCAGTTCCTGGCTCTGACACAGGCTTCCTTGGTAACCTTTGGAAAGCAAATTAATCTCTATTATGTCCAATTTCTCATCTCTACAGTGTGGAAAATAAAGTGCCCCCATCCTGTCCTTTGGCTGCTTCTCTAGAAAGATCGTTACTCGGGGCAGGAAGTATCTATGTGCAGGGTACCTCATCAATAGGGCATCAATTGTTAGAATCATAGTTACGGAATTAACCAAATACTAGAATATGAAATGATTATCCAGCCCATCAAAGGGATGTGGGAGTAAAGAAGGTACACTGAGTGAAGTACAGTGAAGGTACACGTGTCAATCAACCTAGGATGGAATAACTAAACACCAGCTTTTCATGAGTGGCTTTCTCAAGGTGTCTGAACAGCCCTTTCTTCTCTCTCTTTCTCTCCACCAATCACCACATGTAACAAATGGTTTGTGCCTCCTCCACAATCAAAGAGGGGAAACGTGTCTTTATACTTCTCTGTGCCATTTTTTACCCTTCCTTCCAGAGCCTTTCTCCAGTTGTTGAGCAGTCATTCTTGCGCACATGCTGCTCTGAGATCAGCTGACACACTCACATCAACAAGTGGCACTCCAAATGAAAACTGAGTTCACCTGAGTGATACATACCTTATTTATGTTTATTGTCATTTACACATCTGCTAAGTTCTCAGCAGAAGTGGCAGGACTTACTTCCCTAGGCTGTTGTCCAGGAATCAACAGAGCTCTTGTGTGAATACAAGCTTATCTGTGCCAGTAAAGACTCCACAGTCTATCTCTTATGAGATCGGCTGTCCAGAAGAATAAAACCCACAACAAAAGGACTAGAATTTTTCATAGCAAACATGGTTGGAATCACTTTGCACTCTGTAATAATTCACTATTTTTCATTAAATGGGTGCAAAAACATTCATTTTTTCCCTTTGTTAGGTTTGGTTGTACTTTCTGAAAAACAGAAATCAATAATTCAATTTACATTAATCATGGAAAATACATCCATTTGGGGTGTGAGAAAACTGTGACTTTCTGAGACTTACCTAAACTACCTTTATTGACATGGCTAGAAATTCTGCAGGAGTTTTAATAAAAACATTGTTCATTGTCTGTGTTACAGCTGTTCCTTGAGACCCTGCCAGTCATCAGGGATATGTTATTCTGAGGATCGCAATAACCTAGCAAAGGCACAGCCTGTATCTTGAACATTTAAATCAAAGTAAGACAAGGATATACCAAACAACCAGAAGGAATAAGTCAACAGGACTCTTTAGGCAGTACAATACAATATCACGAAGTACTGTAATGTAATAAAACCATGACACATTGCCAGAATTAGCAAGGTTAGGAGAGTTTGAGGGGACACACATTATGAGCTGAACAATCCTTTCTGCTTCAGCTCACCTGACCCTGCTGTCCATCGGGAGGAAAGGCCTGTCCCTAGAACACGGTGATAGAGTTTGCAACACAAAGTAACATCACAGGAGATTCCATGTCTCTCTGTGGGATTATAAAACCCTCTTCCAAGCATGCCCCTAACACAGACATAGTCCTGGACTGGTTTCACTGGTGGAGACCAGTGACAAGTGGCGTTCCTCAGGGGTCAGTACTGGCACCTGTGCTGTTCAACATTTTTGTCTGAGACATGAACAGTGGGGTCGAGTGCACCCTCAGCAAGTTTGACAATGATACCAAGATGTTTGGCAAGGTAGACACGCTGGAGGGGAGGGATGCCATCCAGAGGGGCCTGGACAGGCTGGAGAGGTGGGCCCATGCCAACCTCATGAAGTTCAACAAGGCCAAGTGCAAGGCCCTACATCTGGGTCGGGGCAATCTCAAGCACAAATACAGGCTTGGCAGGGAATGGCTGGAGAGCAGACCTGAGGAGAAGGACCTGTGGGTGCTGATTGATGAGAAGCTCAACATGAGCCAGCAGTGTGCAATCGCAGCCCAGAAGGCCAACTGTATTCTAGGCTGCATCAGAAGAAGTGTGGCCAGCAGGTCAAAGGAGGTGATTCTGCCCCTCTACTCCACTCTCATGAGACCCCACCTGGAGTACTGCATCCAGCTCTGGAGTCCCCAACATAAGAAGGACATGGACCTGCTGGAGTGCATCCAGAGAAGGCCCACAAAGACAATCAGAGGGCTGTAGCACCTCTCCTATGAGGAGAGGCTGAAAGAGTTGGGGTTGTTCAGCCTGGAGAAGAGAAGGCTCAGGAAAGACCTTATTGCAGCCTTCCAGTACCTAAAGGGGGCCTACAGGAGAGCTGGGGAAGGACTTTTTACTAGGGCATGTAGCAATAGGACGAGGGGGAATGGCTTTAAACTGGAAGAGGTCAGGTTTAGATTAAACGTTAGGAAGAAATTTTTCACTTTGAGGGTGGTAAGGCACTGGAACAGGTTGCCCAGAGAGGTTGTTGATGCCCCATCCCTGACCAGGCTGGATGGGGCTTTGAGCAACCTGGTCTAGTGAGAAGTGTCCCTGCCTATGCCAGGGGGGTTGGAACTAGATGATCTTTAACGTCCCTTCCAACCTAAACCATTCTATTATTCTATGATTCACATACTCAGCAGCTCTTCTCTGCTACACCTCATTGCTCTGAGATGGGATGCAGAGAAGTAGGAGGCAAAGTCTATCATCTCCTCTCCCCAAAGCTGAACTTGTGAGTGCACACAGGCAAGTGCCACTTCAGCTCTAAGAAAGACACCAAGGGATAGAAAGGATGGAGGCAATGGCAGAGCACAGAGTATGTAGCAGAGTGCCTGGCTGATGTTAGCATTGTGCACTGCAAAGCAGTGGCACTGAATGCTATCACAGTTGTCTGCTACCGCACAGAACAGCAGTATTGCCTTGATATCTGCAGGCCAGCTCTGGTAAGGTGAGACCTGCTAATACAAGAAGAGTCAGCGGTTATACCTGGTAGCACAGATTAGGGAAGTGCACTGTCAGCAAGTTTCAAGGTTTCAAGAGCAGGTTAGCTCAAGATTTACAGCATTTCTAGCTTTCAGATGGCATGGAAGTACCTTGAGAACGGCTTTTTTTGCTGTATTCAGCAATCTGTTTCCCATTCTGGCCACAGTCCAGAAATATGCCGGAAAAAAAATGCGAAGAAGAGGAAAGGCAGTAACTAAATATTTCAGAACCTTCACAAAGATTTAGTTTGAGCAAGGCTTTAGAAAAGGGCAAAAGGCCAGTGGAGAAGTGAGGAGGGTTTTTTTCTTCCAAAAACAATTTACCCTTTTCCTATCATTTAAGTTAAGCAAATTAAACAAGTACCTTCTTGTGCAAGGGTGCTTACACAGTTTGCGTGACTTCTTTGTTTTATAAACTGTGAGCTTTGTTCACAGCTTTTCCATTGGCTGTGATCTGTTTCCTAAGTGGATTCTCTAGTGCCTGCTATGTGGCTGTGCTCTCATTGGAGGTTTTCCTTTGGTGGCAGCACTAGTCTTGTTGCCTTTCCTCTACTTACATGCCTGTTTTTACAGGACTTGTAGGATTACAACATCCTAGAGCCTCTACTGCTGCATCAAATTTGCTTAAAATGGACATTTCAATAGTTGTTAAAGGAAGTACAATAGTAAAGCAGACACAGGCAGCGGGATCACACGAGTCTAATTTCCTTAGGAAACCTGGCTAAGAACAACCATAACACTCTTTTGGAGTGTAAGCTCTTTCTGGTCCTGTATGAATTAGTTAGTGAGCCCTCACAGCACTTCATTTGGGTAGGTTACATACACATAGTCTTCACGCTGCAAAGGTGAAGGAAGCAGCGATGGGGATTATTTTCCCAAGAACACAGTGCAACTATGACAGGCAAGCACCAAGATTTCTCTGATGGCTTTGGGGATGAAAGCCTGGCCCCACTGACACCAAAACAGGTCAGCACTCAGAATGGTTTGCTACATAGCCCCGTGTGTATCCTCTACAGACATAGCTACACTAGCCCTTCTCACAAAGCCCTTGTCATGGAGTCAGTCAGTCATTCTTTCAGGTAGGTGGAAATGAAATTTTACAAATGTTGCATGTGTATTCCTAGGTGGTCATGACATTACTGCAAACCTACGTCTCCCTAAACCTCCCTACCCAGGAGTATGCACTGCCTCACTATGTACCATTTCGCTCCCTGTCTCCACTATATATACGGTGCTGTGCTGTTTCTGTTTAAGCCCATGTGCCAAGATATCCATACAAGAATCAGATCAGTCTCTATATGTACACGAAACCTTCCAGCTCTGCAAGGTGCAATGATCCAGAAGCACAAAAAAATGCAACTGGGCACTGCCTAGATGGGGAGTCTAATGTGTTTGCAACACACATACTGGTGGTCAAATTGCAGAAAGGAAATCTTTGTGAGCTGACATCCAGAACTTATTTATTAATATGGGCTGAATGACTAATTTATGGCCAGATATTTTTAGCCTTTTACAGAGCATGTATTTCATTATTTAAGATGTTTAATTATGTACCTGTCTAATTAGTATCTGAAGAAAATAGGTTTCTTTATTACGCTATGTCTTTAGTGAAGAACAATAAATACTCATTTTAACCGCAAACTTTCCCAGTGCTGACAGTCTTTACGTTGAAAATATTTAACACGCTTCATGCCATGTCAAATGAGGGAGGCCTGTTTCCACAGGAGTGTCACAGTTGCAAGAAACAAATGTCAAATAAAGTAATGCAGCTGACCAGCAAAACCACCAAAAGAAATTGAAGTTACTCCATTTTAGATTAGTAATTGTTCGTTTCAGGCCAGAAGACTGATTTCAATAGAGATTACTTGTATATAACCGGAACAATTTTGTTCACTTACGGCAGGTGTGTCAGGTAAAATCAATATTAATGACTTCACACAAAGAATCTCCTCTCAAGGTCTGCGTATCTCTCTTTGGTGTGTCTTCTCAAACAGTTCTAGTAAAACACCGTGCTTAAAAAGAGAACAAAATGTTCCTGAACTGGAAAAACTCAGTTTCATCTTTACAATGACAGATCAAATAGAATTAAATTATTTTTTAAAATACAGCATTTCAACATATCTAAAAATAAGGGGGGTTGCTGTGTCTTGGATAAATTAGGCGAACAACATGGGGCAGGATAGGGCTACAAACCATATCTGTGGCTTTTTGAAGCTCTTGTTCCTTGGAGAGACACACACCATGATGCAGAGAGCCCTCCCTCCATCTGCGCACCCTCTTCAGACTGCCCCATAATGTACCACCTGCACTGACTGTCCCGGAAGCAATAAGGTGCAATTGCATCCCAGATATACATTTCTGCTTGTGATCAAAAGACATCATTGTCAAGGCCAGGTTGGATGGGGCTTTGAGCAACCTGGTCTAGTGGAAGCTGTCCCTGCCCATGGCAGGGGGGGTGGAACTAGATGATCTTTAAGGTCCCTTCCAACCTAAAGCATTTTATGATTATTATTCTAACTTTGTCTGAACTAGAACTGCACATGACGGAATCAGGGATACTGAACTGCCCAAAAGGAAAGAAGGTAGATTGTAATTTAGTTTGGGAAAAACTGGTATGAAACAAACAGCCCTTTAAACATCTAAGATCTTTTCATGTTCATACTGCAGGAGGAGGACCGCTGTATTTGCCTGCGTACGTACATACTATAGAGATGGATCCTTTCCTGAATGGTTAGACCAGATGTTTTGACTGTCAAGCTTTTCATCCCAGTTTCTTTTACTCCGCTCAGATGTAACTGTTGGTCCTTTTGTGGTTGAAAACAAATGATGAGCTCACAGCCACCTCTACTGCACATGATTTGAGGGGCTGCTGTTTAGTTCCCACATCACACACATTATTTCTGCCAGGTGCCTGAGCTGAAAACACTCATCTCCATTTTATTTCATAACATCTTTTAGCAGCCATTCACCAAGCCGTCATGTGTCCAGGTGTGTGTATAGTTCTATAAAAGGAACAGTCATCTCTGCTGATGCCTTTCATTTTGTGATCTCTGCAAATGGTGTGAGTACAACTGCCTGCCCTCAGTGCCAAGGCCTGGGAACTCACTGCATTAAGTGTCTCCCGTAGCACCAGCACAAGAACGGAAGGGGCTTCAGCAAAGAGTGGCAGTTCCTCAGCACCTTGGCAAATGAGTTGTTGCAGTCATTTTGTTTCAAAATGGTTTTTTAGAAGGCTGGGCCAGTCAGTGTGACTGCTCTGCCCTGTATAAAAAGTCCCTGTTCACTCACCTGGCTTGTCACTTAAAGGGTCCCTGCAGAAGCTGAACTAACTCATGAAAAGGGCAGAAAACTAATCCAAAAGAAATGAAGAGATTTTGCTAACTTCAGTGATTTAAATTGGCTACAGGAAGGGTCTGACAAACAGGAGTAGACACAAGGGAACCAGGCAAGAGAGTAGAGGAGCAAAAGAAACCTCACCCTTTGGCAACAGCAAGTTGCTGCATGAGCATGTTGTACGTTACATGACACCACAGCCTCAATTTCTTTGTAAACGACCTGGAGACAACCCATAGCATGGGCAGGATTTTCTAAGGCAAGTGGGTCACTAAAAGGGGAAAGTGGTTGCAGAAAGGTGAGGGGAAGGACAAAGTCATCTGCGCAGGGAAGGAGAAGGCAGCGCAGGGAAGGGCGCCAATTTCTTGTTAATAGGATGGCTGTAATCCCAAACCTGTCTTCCTTTAGGTGTACCACTGGAAATATTGTGCTTTCACTCCTACCTCAGAGAGTAGAAGTATTTCTGCTGATGCAGACTGGTTGAAATTGCCATTTCACTAGAAAAGGCACATGTGGTCTTTATCAGAGCTTGTGACCTCTGTTTGAGTTCTGCCAGAAAAGGATGCATTGATCTGTATTAAGTCACTCCCTGGCATGTTTGCTGATTTGTGGGGCAGTAATGCCTACTTTGTGGGAGAACAGCTTTGCTCTCTGGGAACTGTGAGACCACAGGGACAACTTTCCACAGTTCCTTCTCTTCCATCCCACAATCACTAACCCTCCACCTAGGTACATCCCAGGATCTGCTTGTCCAGCTGCCAGGATTCAATGCCTCTGCCAGCTCTCTCTAGCAGAGGCTTGGATGCCACATGTGTCAGTGGACTTTTCGTGGTGATGGGGATGGTAGTCCCGCTTTTGGGGAGCTTCAGCATCTCCTGATGTAGCCAGTTGTGATGCAGAGAAAAACAGACCACAGAGCAGGGGTACCCAAAAGCCGTCGGTGCTGTGTTACCCGAGCGTTACACAAGCAAGAGCTGCACATCTTGGCGGAGGAACCTGTGTGCTCAAACACTGAAACATGACTCACTTTGTGACAAGCACCAGCTGTAGACTTTCTAATGTGCAAATAATCTATTTTGGGCTTGGGTGAGGAAAAACAAAGCGTCCAGCATTTACCTGTTTACTTTTTGGGTTGTTCCACAACTCATGGAATACAAATGACCAGTTACTGGGTTGCTGGCCAAGATTATTTTAAATTTTTCATAGGCTATGGATGAATGCTGAAGCATCAGTCTTAGTGTAAGGCACTTCTTAGTTGTTATTCATGGAAATTTGCAACTAGACATTCCTTTTTTGCCTGCCCTACTTGAAATTTTGTTCTTTGAAGTGACTTAAGGTTGCTCATTCCACTCTTTTTTTTTTTTAATTTAACAAAAGAAAGCACATGATTTCATCATAAACTAGCTATCTTCCAACTTCCTTACCTCATCATTACACATACAGCTGCTCTCTTAAAAAAGGCCAAACAGAGGGAGAAGGGCTCTGAGGGAACAGACAGGATTTTTTTTTTTTCCTTAGGATTTTTTTTATTCCAGCTGAACTGCAAAGAGCTTCCAGGCCTCAGTTTGGTTTCTGTCCCCTCTCTCTCTAGCCTCAGCAAGGTCCTTGCTGGTTTGTACTTTGAAAAGTCCTTTTTCCAAGCATCCACCACTTCCCAGGGTCACTGTGGAGTACCTGCATAAGACATGGTGCCCCTGATTAATCCCATGCCATCATTTGTCTCCATTCTGGACCAATGTTCTTCAACTCTATGCTGCACCAAGGAGAATATAAACCTTCAGAAGATGGGCAGAGAAGAACCTAATGAGGTTCAACAAAAGCAAGTGCAAGGTCCTGCACCTGGGGAGGAAGAATGCTAGGCACCAGTATAGGTTAGGGGCGGACCTGCTGGGAAGTAGCTCAGAGGAGAAGGATCTGGGGGTTGTGGTAGACAGTAAATTATCCATGGCCCAGCAATGTGCCCTTGTTGCCAAAAAGGCCAATGGAATCCTGGGCTGCATAGGGAAGAGTGTGACCAGTAGGTCGAGTGAGGTCATTCTCCCCCTCTACTCTGCACTGGTGAGGCCACAACTGGAATACTGTGTCCAGTTTTGGGCTCCCCAGTTCAAGAGGGACAGGGAACTGCTGGAGCGAGTCCAGCGAAGGGCAACTAAGATGATTAAGGGCTTGGAGCATCTGCCTTATGAGGAAAGGCTGAGAGAGCTGGGACTCTTTAGCCTGGAGAAGAGAAGGCTGAGGGGAGACCTTATTATGGCGTACAAGTATCTAAAGGGTGGGTTGAAGGAGGATGGAGCCAGGCTCTTTTCAATGGTTCCCAGTGACAGGACGAGGGGTAACAGGCACAAGTTAGTGCACAGGAAGTTCCGTTCAAATACACGGAAAAACTTCTTTACAGTGAGGGTGACAGAGCACTGGCACAGGCTGCCCAGGGAGGTTGTGGAGTCCCCTTCTCTGGAGATTTTCAAGACCCGCCTGGATGCAGTCCTGAGTAATGTGCTCTAGGCAATCCTGCTCTAGCAGGGGAGTTGGACTAGATGATCTCTAGAGGTCCCTTCCAACTCTGAAATTCTGTGATTCTGTGATTCTGTGAAGTTAAAGATGAATGTACCTTTAATTGTGTCAGTGTGCAGGCCACGCTAAAACTCTGCATTGGCCTCCTCTGTTCTCTCAACTTCCACCGCTCCTTCCTCCTGCCTGGCCTTTCTCCGCTTCTCCTCTCTGCCATGTCCCCAGAGGCATCTACAGTCTCACTGTGACTCAAAGCTTTCATGGTCCCACTCCTCCCATCCTCCTCCTCCTTGACCTCCCAGCCAAACACAGCCCAGTCTCCTCTGCCTCCACATGGACACAAGTGTGAGACAAGCTTTCTGGGGAGCCGTGCACATGTGCTTACAAATATCAGCAAAGCCAAGAGCAAAGGCATTGCTAAAACAGCACTGGAGAGTTTAAAAGTAGGTCAGGCAGCGTCTGGTCAGTGGGATTAGTGGGCAGCAGAGTTCAGATCTGTGCCCAGAGCTGTCACAGCCAGGAAGCAGTGGGGGATTTTTGTTGGAAGTGTGTTGGGACCAGTAGAGGGAATGTAGCATCCACACGGGCATTGGGCCATCTAATCAGCTAATTTAAATTGTCTGACCTGAACTCCAGATTATACCTGGGCACATGTGAGTAACACTGCAGAGCACAGACCGGTGCTAGGTGTGTTTCCCCAAAGGGCATGATCCTGACCCTATGGAAATCAGATGGAGGGCTGTCATCAACTCCAGCTGGAGCATAGCTGTAGCCTTTGTCACTACAATTATTTCAGGTCTACTTCATACTGATTTTAACTATAAAAATCCCCCTAGGAATGCTCCTTGTTTACAAAATCATCTCCTGCTCTGACTGAAACATTCGTATCTCGGTTGTTAGCCACAATAATGAGTTGACAATTTCCTCCAATTGGCACATTTCATTCAAGATATATTATTGTAACCACAGCTGCCTAAGATGTACAAAATCAGGTTCAGCAGAAGTGCTGTTTACTGACGCATGAACAGAAAAGCCTGGAAGTCCGCTGTTGTTTTCTTGCCTTTTGACTGGGACTGATGTTTCCTAGGCAGGTAGGGAAAGAAAATCTTTAAATATACAGGAGAAAGCAATCTTATGGGGTCTCTGGTGTGAGCTTCTGCTTGTGTTTCCAGCCCAGCTTCAGAAGCAGTTTCAGCAGCTGTCACAGCCTCGCGTGAGATGGCTCGCGACCCTCATGGACCGTTTCTAGTTTGGAGGAATGCTGGATCCCCAGCAGAACAGGGGAGCCAGCGTCACCATGAAAGAAAAGGAACAAAATCACTTGACTCCATTTCATCTTCCCAAAGGGTCAGGGAAGGTGAAAGGGGAAGGGGAGGAGAACTCCAGCTGCATTGGTTTAAATCTATTTTGATAATGTCTCACGGCCTTGCAGTGTACATGAAAGACAATGGGTGAGTACAATTCATAATGATTGGTTTGCCATTACAGTGATAAATAACTTCAAATGGCTCTTTAGAGCAACGTTTCAGGCCTTCCTTTCCCTCTTTTTTTTTTTTTTTTTTTTTGGGTGGCAGATGGTGTAAAATCCCTGAGCTCTTTGGACCTTGACCTCCTGCAGATGTTGGGATGGGACAAAATGGTCCTCAGGATGGTAGAGAGGGGAAGAAAATGAAAACCCTTCTAATGTACCGTATCAGGGCTAGCAGTGGGGTGGACCACTAACTGCTTTTTTATTACTGTCACTTACCAGCCCCGATTCTTCTGTACTTAAAGAGTTATGTCAGCAATTGTGAGGCAGCTGAAAGGGAGAGTGGATGCATGTGGTGGTAAAGTATTATTGAAAATCAGACCAATAGAAGATGAATGAAAGATTATGAGAGGGGCAAACTACCATAGTTAGCAATGCTGCAACAAACTAGACATTGATATATTGTCCTCTTGGAGAGATTCTGACAGCCTATTATAGTTCCCTTAATGAGGTTGTCATGCATTTCTCTTTTTGTAGCTATTAAAATCTTGTCTACATCTGCTGAGGTTTGCTTCAGAGAGGTGGAGGAGGGGACCCTTGATATTTTGCAGTCTGCCCTTGTTTAGTAGCCAGGGTCATACCTAGCCTAGTAGCAGAGAGGGGTATTTAAGTTTGTCCAAGATGAAAAGTTCAGTGGAATTTCAAAAGAAAATAACCTCCACGGTGAAAGAAACATTTCCATGGTTGTATCCTCACAGTGAGCTGAAGGCATGATGGATGTTAATATGACTAATGGGAACTTTCTACAGCCATTCCCGGATCTACGCAGATGGTGAGATAATGTGGTATGTGGGTCTCATTAAATATAAAAATCCTGCACATCACCTCTGAATTACAATGTTAGCAAGCTGCACTGCTAAGTATACTAGGAAGGGTAATCTCGCTCTCTCCAAGATGAGGAATGAAAAGACTCACTTAACGATTTTCTTCAAAATAATCAATGATTCCCATGAGTAATGTGCATGAAGAAACGTAGGTAGAGATGGCAGATGTGTGAGCACAATGTGAGTACTAGGAAGCAAAACTTTCATTGCTTGAACAGGTGTCTTCCACAAGGAAGGTAAATACAGTTTGGAACATAAATCTTTCCCCTCAAAGACACTGACTGTTTTGCCTTTGGCTCGTTGGGTCTAACTTTGGATCTAACTTCTAACTGTCCCAGAAGAGTGCAATGTATTTCAGAAGAGGGCTCCAAACAGAGTTTTAACTCACACCTCTTGCATGCATTTTGCTAATCCAGTGCTCTGATACAAGGTCAGTCTCGAGGAATGAATAGGGGAAGGCTATCCATGGCTGATACATGCAACTGGGGAATCTCCAAGGGCTGAGGAACTCGTCTGCATCTGAATAAGGCTGGTTTAGGGCCACCACCTTCCAGCTGCAGGGCACAAAGCAGCCATTCCTCCTTGCATGCTCTGAGCTTTGATATTTAACATTTAAGGACTTTCAGATTCATTTTGAATGGAACCTCTTTGTCCCATAAACATTTTCTGCTAAAACAAGGAAATTCGATACATCAAATCAGATGCACCAAGTTAATTTCCTGCAATTAGAAATGATACAGTTGGATAATTGCTCTGCAGAGCCAACTGATTTATTCTAAAGCCTCTTGGAAAATGTTCTAATACATCCAGTTTGTACATCTTTATTGTAGTTTAATAAACAGAAAGCACATGGATATGTGCTGTAATGGGAAACCAGAAAGCCAATATGTAAAATCATTTGGGATTTGATGTCTAAGTCATCATTAAACTAGGATTTGCAATGAATATGTCAGATGTCTTAACACTGCTCCACAAGCGGTATAGAAAACAAGCTCCCCCTGCTCTAATGAGGCAGAGCGAAATGGGTGAATACATTTTGATACACAATGCATCAGTGTCTGGTTTGTTTTAGTGAAACAGTAACCTCTCTCCCTTTTTCTGGGTAAATGCAGTACAATAGAGTAACGCCACATGAATCTATTATGCCTTATAGGGCTTTTAGCGGGAGTATGACTGTTTAACCAGGCAGTGACACGAGAAGAATTACTATCCGACACTCCAGCTGAAAGTAGAGATTTTATTGATTCACCGCACTGGCCTGCCATTTTAGCTTTGATTGAGAGCCTTTCATGAATCCAAAAAGGTAACACTCCTTCATTGAAAACAACAGCAGGCGGTCCAGCCTGGACTTAAACCATCTGCCAGCTTAAAAGAAAGATGAAGGTGTTTCCCAAAGCATCTACTAGCCTAGATCTATCCGGTAGATCTATCACTCCAACTATTACATAGCCAGGCTGACATACGAGAAATGATTGTGAAGTCTTTGACTGGAGGTTTCATGTAGATCTAATTATCAAAAGTGATATAATCTGGAAACTAATTACACCCAGCAGCACAGTAGCTACAACTTCCCTGGTTCACTCTCTCACTTCTGAAAGAAGTTATATCTTCACATCCCAGAAATTAAGGGATACCCTTTTCTTTCCTTTTTTTTTTATTCAAAATCTCTTTTGAAGAATTTTGTCTTTGTTTATTTTAGACTGTGATGCAGAAACTTGTTTCAATCAGATGTTTTCCTGAAAGCAGAATGTTCTATTTTATACAAAAGAGATTTGCATTCCCAAGCAAGTCCGAGTTCAGAGTGGCACGTGAGCAGTATGTATGTTTACACTTCAGTAGATATTCACATAGTCCTGGTTCCATGTGCTACCATTCCAAGCAAAACCAAACCCACACTACAGACACAATTTGATACCTGTAGCTTTCCCTTCTCAGACCTTACTCTTCTTTAGTTTTTAAAGACTGCAACTAAACGCAATGTAAAATAAAGTTAAAAAAAAAAATCCTAGAAAATAGGCATGAAATGTAAAGTCACGTTGTACAGTAACATATAGTATTTTGGAGTCCCAAGGTCATCTGACATCAGCCTGAAGCACATTCAGTATAAAAGCTACCGAAAATAAGTGTATCCAACTGCACTTCCTCAGAAACGTCTCTCAAAGGGTACAGTCCTCTTCACATCTGTGCAGGATACTGAGGAATTTCAGATCCTAAATGAGAACCATTTGACTGCTATATATTATCAGACAAACATGCTTAGATTATTCTCTGTTTTCAGAAAAATGGGAATTTAAAATACCAGGGGCCATGGAGATAGCCTGGAAAATACAGATACTGGGGAAGAAAACACGGAGATACCCCATGTGATTCCCTGGGAAACCAGGACCCAGCACAAACACAGAGCTAGTGAGCTTCATCCCTTCCAGCCTGACTCATGCAAAGTTCCTGGGGTATATCCCTACATCCTTCCCCAAGTTGCAGGATTTCTGGACGGTTTGTTAACTCAGGTGGGCTTCAGTGTCCCAGCAAACTGGTGCACTGGGAGACACAGTATGTACCTCCTGTGGTACTTTCACCCCAGGTATTGGATGTAGCACCAAGTTTACTTATGGCCAAAATGAAACTTTGATAACACCCTTTTCTCAGCCCTGAGCCAAAAGTAATAAACTCTGGAACTCGGCAGAGTTTATTCAGTCAAAGCAGCATGCTAACATGGTCACAAGGCTCGCTTTCAGCTCTCAGTGGGAGCAGAATGAGACCGTGTTCACCCAAAATGCAGTCAGAGCAAGTTCACCTCCTTGCAAAGCCCTGCTAAATGTGAACTCACATCTGCAGAGTGCAAACAAACCCAGGGGCTTTGCAGGAGCTACCCTGGTTCCAGCAGACTGCACGGAAAAATAAACCAGGGCCAGGGTGAGGGTGCGAGCCCTGATCCGCAATTGTCCGTGCCGGTTAATTCTTAGCACACCCCCTGGTAAGGTTTTGGCCCATAACAACTCACTGTCTCCCACACAATGCCGGGGCACCCTGAAGAGATTAGTACAGACCTTGGACTTTCCTAAATAGGCAGTTTGCACGAGGCTGCTTTGTTTTGGAGAGAAGAGGTCCATGGACACAAGCCAGGCTGTGCCACTGCGCCTCAGAGCCAGCGCTCAACCCCTGGGGTCTGCCTTATTTAATAGCAGAGCTGGGCTGACCCATTTTGTATGGGGCTTAGCTCCATGCAGAGCCAAACACACGCTCCCGGCATTCCTGGTGCACGGACACGGAGCGCCCATTGGCCTGAACTGCCTGCGGGCTACAGGAGTAGCCTGAGCTGTGCAAAAATTGGCTAAAATGCTTCCCTAGACCTGCTGGGCCAGGAAACGATACAGCCTTGCTCTACCAGTGCTATGTCTGAAAGAATAAGCCCAGGAAGGTCAAACCAGTCACGTTCAGAGTCAGCCATGGTGGATCTGCACCCACGTGTGATCCAGTCCGCAGCCCAAAGGCACGGATAGCTGAGGACTAAGTGTACCACTATGCAGAAATTAGCCTCGAGAGCTTACAGCAAATGCAAGACAATTTAGACTGACAGGAAAATTTTCCAAGAGACGTGATAGTTGCACAAAATTTGAAGGCTCCAGAAAGATCTCAGGAATCAAAAATAGCAGAAAATAACACAACGCATTGGCCCTTTTTTTTTTTTTTTTCTCTCTGCCGAGTTTTAAACCAGGGTAATTTCAGCAGGGCTATTTCTGATGCACAGAAAAAGAAAATTCAGGCTTGAGATTTAATAAACTCTTTGAGTTTAGTCCTGCAAATCTCTACTCGGACAAAAATGAAGTAATATTTTGAGAAACTGGGCAGTGAACCCAGGGGCAACTGTGGCAGATGCAGCCTCTCCAGGCCATTTGTTCACACAGGCTCGACGTTTCAGGGCTCTGGGAATAACCCACTGTGGATGTGTTACCAGACTGTCAGGGATGAGTGTCATTCCCTTGCATTCCACTTACTGAAAATCACAAGCTACTGTCAGCTACACAGAGTACGTAATCTGAGAAAATGCCACAAATAGCAAACTGTCAGCTCAGGAAAGATTAAGCCAAATGCTCTTTCTGTGCCTTGCCGCAGAAATGGAAGCATCAGTATGATGGGTACAGCATAGGGGATCTCAATTTCTCAGACAGGACAGAGAAGGCTCACCAGTAAATGTTCCTAACTGATGGTGCTCCTCCAAGTGTATAGGTGCTGGTAAATGAGGAGCCCCTGGATGGACAAAGCCTCCGTACAGCCAAGGTGAAAATATGCTGTGACTGTGTGTGACAGAACAAGTCCAAGTAACCACAAAAACTTCCTGGGTAAAATCCACATGTCCTGTGGCTTCTTAGACACTAAGTCATTCAGATATGAATGGTGGTTTCAATATTGTTTCAATATTGCTTCAAAGCCACCTAAGCTGTACCACTACTTTTCTTTTAATCTCACCCTCAGTTCCCAGTTGCTTTATGTGCCTTTGAAAGCTCTCCAGCAATCCCCATGACCTTCTCCATGCCAAGGTTTTGTCTGAATTTGTTCGCCTTGCATTTGCTGCCAGCCACACAGGTCCACTGCCGGGAGCAAGAGTGGGAGCTCTGGACTTGCACACTTTGTGCTGCACTACCCTGTCCAAATCTGCACAGAGGTAGACCTGGGGGCCATAGCGTCAGCTGCTCATCTGGGCTGAGGGCTCCTCCGCCTTGCTGGAGCACCATGGGGAACACCACTGGGGAGAAATTTAAGAGAAAATGTAGCCCTTGCTTTTCTGGGTAATGCACCCTCTTATTCATGTGAGTGACATGCTGTGTTGTATTTCAGTTGTGGTGTGTTATGGAGTGGAAACTTCTTCGAGATGGAAGTCTCATGTCCCTTTTCTCTTCCCCGGGTTCTTATGGAGACGCAATCACTCCCTTTGTTAATCCCATACAGCCTGTCTCCAAGCTGTTTCAAACATCACAGAGGAACAGCAGTCTCAAAGTTCCTGGGAATTTCATGAAAATAGGTGGCCTGGTAGGGACATTATTGACATTGCGAAAGGAGAGACTGCTGAGTGAGGTCAGCTATTACCAGACTCCAGGGAATCTAAAAGGGGCATGTGGGTTTATGGAAGGCCAAATCACAAATTCACATTGGGGTCTGCACTCCGACAGCTGCCCTGATAAACCATACCTCAGACAAGTCTTCTCTCCCGTGTGTATCCTCTGGTGTCACACCGGAGTCCCCATTAAAAAGTCAACCAACCATGAAACAACAACTGGGCTGCGTTACAAATGATGCTCAAGTAACTCTCATTTCTCTTGTAACATAGATAAAATGGACAAGGAAATACACAGTTTGCCCACTGCACCAGGGAGACAGAAAAGCAGATGATCTTTCACCAGATGGGATAAGAATACCTTTTTTTCTGGTGAAGTGGGTTATTTAAACAGTGATATTGAATGGTGAGTGCTGGTAAAGACCCAGGATGGAGCAGTTTCTACAGCATGGCAGATATTCCAGGTGGCATTCTCCACTGAAGGCTGGCAGGTAGAGTGTGAAACACATTTCAGCCTTAGGCAGTTATACGCCGTCCATGCAAATACACCGTCACAGCCTCGTACAAGTGCTGTCCAGGACCACCAAAAGGCCTCCACAGCCTCAGTCCTGCAAAGCGCTATGAAGTTCCCAGGTCTGAGCTCTCCTCTTATCTGCTAAGGAGAGCTGCACTAAACGGCATGCGACAGTAATAAGAAATACACAGCTCCTTACAAATAAGGACAATAAATAACTCTTGAGTTTTGTCATTGCAATCAAGCTAATGAAGCATTGAGGAAATTGCACATATGAGCCAGTATCACAGACGGTACAAAAGAAATGCACTTTAACAGGGCAAATTGTAGCGGATTTTGGTTTTTTGTGGCATCTGGGTTCAATGTTCAGACGCTCTGCAACAGCGAAGGCTCACAGTGCCACAACTCAGTGATGGACTTGAAGGGGGGCTGCTATCGCCAGCCGGATGAGAGGTTCACAGCTAGCCAGACTATGCTAAAACATGCTGAAAGAAGCTCAACAACAGCCCCTCTTCTTGTCATCCCTTCACCTCCTTGTCTGTTTCTTAGTTTTATGCCTTATATTTCAGACCGTGCCCTTCAGGGACAAGAACTGCCATTTCCTCTATATCTCTCCTGTGCCTGTGGCAGTGTAGGTGCCACCCCAGCGGAGCATCTACCTGCTGTCACAGTCTAAGTGTTGGTGTGAGACAACAAAACCATCTTGTTATTTCACTGTTTTCAAACATCCAGCTCATAAGTATTCCTGTGTACCACAGCAATACCTAAATGGGATCCTGTTATTGCAGCTAAATTTGTTCAAATTCATTTCACTTACAAAAGGTACTAAAACTGTCTTCTTTCAGCGATAACCTCACTTTGGCTAATCACCATCTCATTCAGACTATATTTTATACACTTGATTATTCAGTTTTGCCCTGATAATAACTAATGTGCCATTGTAGGCAAGTACAATGCTTCAGCTCAGCCCCTCCATTCCTAATGGATTCTCTGTTTGTTTACATTATACTGTAATAGCTATTGATCTTCACACGATTATGGAATCCAGACAGCATTAGAAAATTCATTAATGATGACTATAGAAGCTTTAACCCCGTTTAAAATGTTCTTCACTTTCAGGCTATTCTACATGAATGACAACTTCTATTATGGACAAAGGCACTGTAACCACCCCTAATTTGCAAAGCATATTATCTGTGATCAATACTGAATGATAGAGCACAGCTGACTGAAAGGACCAATTTTGGAATTCAAGCGACATATGGTTTAAATCCCACAGTAACCACCCCGCGCTAACTAAACAATGAGGACATACAATATCCAGGATTTCTAACGCAGTGCTCCACAATTAACATGGCTCTTCCCTCGGGAATAATGCCACTATTTACATTTTTGGTTTTCAAGGGCAGAGAAAGAGTTTGCTGTTTCCTTCATCGGCTGTGACATGGTGCAATGCATAATGAACAAAATGCCATAATTGCTCAATAAAGGAACTTTATTAAGCATATGGAGTAACTTTATAAAAAAGAAAAAAAGCCACTTCGATGAACATTTTGTTCTATCAAGAAACTGTTTTCTTTTTTGTTTGTTTTTTTTCAGAAAATAAACAATATCAACAAATTTACCCCCAATACAATTGTTTCACAGGGCTCCTTCCAAAAGCACTGGTCTTATATGTCTTAATAATACTTTCCAGGAAGTCTGTTTGGTTTAGCTCTAGCCTACTTTAAAAGATAGATAATGAGGGAGACTGCAAGTGCTCAGCTTACTGCTTCATTTAGATTCCACGACTGTTGTCCCAGCTCTTTTCAAGTTATGTATTAATGACAAAGGGTTATGAAAGGATTTTATTAAACATTAAGTACCTTGGCAATGTAACTGAAGGCGTAAACCACAGCAACCTACATGACAATTACATATTGCAGCTCTAAAAAAAGGAAGCATTTAATAATTACGGCTTTATATAATTCTAATACCTTTAAAAATTCTGGACCAAACTCAGCCCAAGCATAACTCACTGACTCATTGGGTATATAACAAGGATGAATTTAGTGTTGTGCATTCACGGGAATAGCTTTGCCTGTAAGAAATCAATACATTTTTCAGCAAGCCACATAATAAGGGACTGACCCAAACCCCATAATTCACATTTTCATTCCCATGCAAACTTCCACAGAAGGAGCTGGATGCATGGTTCTGCTTTGGGTGCTTGTTTGCTTGCAGCGCAACAGCACATATCTACATATAAAGCTACTGAGTTTATATAGCTTGTTTCCCGAACTGTAAGGATAGTCATTCAGTTTACACAGCAATGAGCACAATATAGTCTCTAGGACTGGGTTTAGTTTTCCCTGCCATGAGGTCTCTATGACATAGATATGAGCTAAGTGCATGGGCCATGGCTATGTGTCGTGGTTCCCCGTATCATCTGATATTATTCCCTTTCACGATCCGGTCAGTGGAGTCTGGAGAGTTATTCTGCCTACATCTGGCAATAACAAGAGCTCAGACACTCAGCACACACCTGGTGCTAAAGGTGGGTCAGCTGAATCCTGCCCAACTGAGTGGTATAGATGTTAAGTACATTATATATACTATCCACGGTAGCTCTTTCTATATTAAGACCCATTCAGAAGGCTTCTGGACAGTGAAGCGGTAGGTGCAGGAGGCAGGGAGGGGCTACAGTTGCACAGAAATCAGGACACAGAAGGGGCTGCCCCAAACCCAGTCTCCAGCCCACATCAGCAGGCAGGACATTGCCATGCTCTGTAACCAGACCCAGAAGCAGGGAGGAACTATCGGGTCCCACCACCTAGACATAGCCATTGTATGTCAAGAGATGTATGTTTAAGCCCCCCACATATGAAACTATGCATCGCACATAAAAAGTGTCACTCACTCCAGATGAGTGACTGAGACCCACATGGAACTCAGTTTGCCCACGTGGGACTGGGGATGGGAGCACTGGGAGTTCTATGAGGTGAAGCCACAGGTGCTGGGAGATGGCAATGGTGAGAGCTGCATTGACAGATATCCATATCTGCATGTTTCTACAGATACAGATATGTATATCAATTGCAGTTTACAGCATGCAATTTCTGAATTAAGAACAAATTTGCACATTACACACAAGCACGTGCATATGAACTAAGAGCACTGTCTCCCTCTCCCACATCACTGGCTTTAACAAAGACATCATTTTACCCCTTATGTGCAACCAAAGAAGCTCAAATTCAAAATTATGAACTTAAAGTAAAATCTATTAGAAAACAGCTCGTGAGCTATCCAAGGGCTGAAATATATTAGCTTATATATAAGGTTTTAGTTCACAGAAATATATAAAAAGTCTCCAGTCTGCTTAAGGATCACAGATTTACAGAAGCAAGCACAAATTCCACTCAATCAAAAGGAGAGAAAAGAAAAATCTAGGGGAAGAAGATACCATAAAAGAGTGGTCAAAAGTAATCAAAGCTGAACTGATCTGAACTGAAAAAATCTTGCCAAAAAACCCAGCTCCTACAAAACATATCTGGAAATCCTAGAAATAGGAAGCTGTTTCCTAGACAAATTTTAGTCCAACCCAAGTGACATTGCTATGTAAAGCAGTCTAAGCAACTTCATGAGACCAGGAGAAGAGCAGAAGGAAAGAGAAGTACTTAGCAGTCTCAGTCTTAATGTGACATTGACCACACCATCAATCATAACCTTCAACTACCTTGATATGCAAGGTAAGCCACTAAGAAGAGAAATTCATACATGGTGCAGATAATGAGGTTAATTTTTCTGTGAGCTATCATGGAAATTATTCTAGTACGTTATCAGTACTTTGCTAAAATTTTTCTCAGTATGGAAATCAATCTTTCCGTCTTCTTGGCTAGAGCATAAAGGCTGAGATTTATAAAGCCTTTTAAGGTGCCTCTAAAATTAATGGGAATTGGATGTCCTCATTACCTACATGCTTTGAAAAACTCAGCCAAAATGCATAAAATGCATAGACAGTGGCTATCATTAAAACCTCTCCAATTTTGCCTTTGAAAGTGGATAAGGATATCATCATGTTCAAATGATTCTCTGTAAAGAATTTAGCACCAGGAATATTTAGCGAACACTACAGCACTCGCTGTAAATTATTTTCAAAGGCATGTGCAAAGACTTTAATGGTGCCTACACAAACAACTGCATGAAGTAATAAGGTGAAGTGAATCTCTGGGGACTAGTTACCGACACTGCACTCCTGAAGGAATGGAATGTATTATGTATCCCAAGTAGCCACTTTGTTGCTCCAGTTGGGAAAGGTCTGATGAGATTAGGCTATATATCCTTAGAGCTAATTATCTGGTAATATGCAAAGGCTGCAGTCCAGAGGTATGAGTGCAATGGGACTTTTGGTGCTCGTTCTGTCAAACCAGTTGTTGAAACCATGCCCACTTCCCAAACACCTGAAAACCTCAGTAAACCATCTTCATTTTGCCATTCCACCTTCCTGGGCAAATGCCACATTGCTATAGATCAACTCTCTTCTTCAGTCCCACCTTTATTCTCTTTCCCTATATTCTGGGCAAAAGGGGCATCCTTGCCAGCTGCTCCCTTCCCCTGTCTTGACCATCCCTTTCTTGCCCCAGCTGGCTGGTAAATAAGAATGGAAGCAAATCCCAGGTCTATAGCGCTACGGTAAGGGCCACAAAAACCCTGGGCAAAGCTTGTGCTGCTGTTGCTACCCTGCAGTACCCAGATGGGTTAGCTTATATCTAGCTCTGGCCCTGTTATCATAAACATAAGCGGTGCAATCACACTCCGCAGTGGAGTGCAGATGAGAAAAACCAAAGGAGAAGAGCTTCAGCCTTGTATAATTTCCATGATTAAAATCAACAGCAATGTTTGACTAATTGGCCCACAAAGGCCTTTGCATTGGCATAATTTAAATAAGCTTAAAAACAGAACAAGGTTAAAAAAGCAGCACCATTCAGCCTACCAACCAGGCTGCAGAGTCGCTTCACTGAGTTTGAGTTATGCAAGGCTTGCCTGTCTCTGCAACAACTCCGTGTAGCTGCTCTAGCTTTCTGGTGGAGTACCCCAATGAAGAGTGGGACTGATGGATGTGTCACTGTCAACATCACCAACCATTTCATCTCTGAACAGGAACGTGGCATTATTAAGGGACTGCAAGAAGAGGGTGAAAACACAAATTTTCCCTCTCGCGCTCCATGCCAGTGCCTGATTTTCATATATCTCCTTGCCCCTGCACAGGCTTACAGGGAGGCAGGAGAACCGGAAGCATCTCTGTTACAATCACTAAGAGCAATGTGTGTGACATGACCTCATGTGTCATGGACAAGTGGTTGCATCCCCATGCACTCATGCACAGAGCAGGTGGAACGTGTCCTGTGCCCACTTTCAAGTTAGCTTCAAAGTATTTTTCAAGAGAATTCACAGGAAGGCTAAGACAAAAGTGGACCAGGTTGGATTACGGACATCTCTTTCAATACCATGGATGAGACATCTGTTGAGAAGGCCATGGGGATGGCTACAGCCATGGGGCAGGCTACAGCCTACCCAAAAGCACCAGATGAGACCTTGGCCACGTCTGCCCAGCTCTAACTGACTGCATTAATTCAGTATGAGAGAGAAAACAAAGCATTAGGCAAACTTTGTTATGTAACTGTCGCTGAACTTGCATTTGGGGCGGCAGGCCAGCGGGTGACAGAAACCACTCTGGCAACTGCTAATTGGCCTTAGTAAGGAGTAAGTCAAAGAGATTGGCCTGGGGCAACGTAATTAGCAAAGTCATTGGCAGCTTATGCCAACAGTCTAATTTAGAAAGTAATAAATAGTTAAAACAGCAGTCTCCTGGGGGCGGGAGCACATACGTACGAGGATGGCTGACACCATGAAGCAGCTATTGCCCAAGGTGGAACTACCCTGTATAGGGGCCGAGCTGCCACCAAGGACCCAACATGTCCCTCTGACAAAATGGGCATCCACCCCCGGGGTCCAGGGTGCTGGTCTAGACCAGAGCGGGGCTGGGGCTTTGATTCATGTTTCACGCATCTGTGCATGATAGAATGGAAAACTTGGAATAAAAAATCACTATCCAGCCACTAACCCACCTTGCTAAGTAAGTAAGTTTCAAATGGTACGTCGCCGCGCGGTGTGGATCTGTTCCTGCTGCCACCCCACCCAGCACCCCCACGACAGATGATTCAACTGCGACTTAGGCCGAGGGACCATAGAAGAGAAGAGGAAGTCCTGGCCCGGGCCCTGCCCAGGCTCATCACACTGTGCATCCAATGAGATGAAAACCGGTGGGCATGGGCCCATCTGTCAGCTCACAGAGCGGGAGGGGGAAGCAGCAGGGAGGGAATAAAGAGAAGTGGGGAACGAGCTCCACTCCCAAACACCTTGCTTAGCGCAGCAAGGCTTGCTGTAATTTGCTGCCCATAGGTTAACAGTAAATTACTATCCCCCGTAGCAAAGATGAAGCCGGGAGGTGTGTGAGGGGCATGGTGCCTCCCAGAGCAGTTCCTGAGACGAGGCAGCTACCCAGCTTCTGCATCGCTCGGAGCGGAGCCTTGAGATGCACGCTGGCCCAAAGTAATGAGCCTGGCTCTGGCAATAAAGTGATTGTGGCAGTAAAGTGAAACAACCATTATGTGCTTGGCAACGGCTCTAGCCTTGAGATAACCTGCTTTTTAATTGAGCTGAGGAATGTTTTCCTTCTTTCTCAAGTTGCATATTATTTATGGGTACAATGTGTAATAATAAAAATTACATATCTTGGCAAAAGCAATGAGCAGAAAGTCAGCTGGAAGAACACTACACAGCGGGCGTATATTTTTCTAGAGAGGTAGTCATCTATTTTAAGTACCATTGTGCTCCGTCTCACTGTGGTAAATCCACACAGAAAGCAACAGAATGCTAGCGATGTTTTTGCACGTACAAAGAGACCCTGCTTAAAAGCACAACCTCTAGGCATGTGCTGTGAAGTACCTCACCTCTGAGCCCCAAACACTCATCTCTTTGCAGACCTCTCCCAGTCTGTACTCCAGCAGAGATACCAGTGTAGGGAATGGCCACAAAAACTACACCCTGTGCCACTGCTCTGAAGTGTTCATCCTCAGCAGAGCATCTTCCCGCTCCTCTATAAGGGGAGCAGCAAAAATTGCTCCCAATTTCCTTCTGTGTTTCAGTGTGCTGAGCATAGGCATTATTGACAATTTGGGGGGGGGGGGGGAGGAATGTGCTGCCTTTATCCATTTTTAATTGCTGGAGACTCTAAAGTTGTTCTTTAGGAAATAAATACTTTACTACTACTTTCCTCTCCCACTCTCAGCATGCCAGCGCATTTGGTTTATCGATGGGCATTTAATAATAACTTTCAATACGGGAATTTTTTCAATTGCTTCTTCAGATTTTTGCTCCAAACCACTGCGGTTGGATTACTCATGGGAAAAGCTGAGCAAATGGATTTTGTGTAGTGTGCGTCTGTACAGAGAGTGAGAGAGCACAGAATCACTTAAATGATAAATCAACTCTTTTTCTTTTTAAAGTATTTTTCTTTGTGCAATAACCTTTTATCTATAACCCCCCTGTCACAAATACACTGTTTAACGCTTTGTGCCCTGTGAACAGAAAAAGCAGGACTGCGCTGCACCCATTATCTTAAAATTCTTTTGCAGCCAACAGGTCTTGCATTTTAAATGGAACAGGGGTATCTCCAGGTTTGTCAGCCTGACGCCTACTTGTCCTTGGGCCTACAAACCACACATGGGGACAACTGACGGAGGAAAAAAAAAAAAGTGAAGGCTGAAAAAAAAGAAAGAAAACAAAATAATGCTGAACCTAGAATGTAAATCTCGTGTTTAATTAGGAGGGTTGAAGAATTGTGGCCAGGAAAAACATGTTTCTCTGTAAGTGGTTTTGAATAGCTCTGAAGATGAATATAATAAGGCTGACAAATACACCTTGGAGGGTGACTGCAAGAATAAAATCGATTTATTTAATAATTTAGAAATTGCTTCCAGCCATATCTCCCATTAAAATCTGCAGGCCATTGTATTCTGTATTTCTTTGGTCTTTTTTCTCCCTTTTAGTAATGCTCCACCAGTTTTAATAAATAAGTAATACATGGGGGGAAACACTTACCTCGAGTGCTTTGCCACAACCCTGTAGGGCTCTTTTATTCTTTCTAACTCTAAATAGATCAAGTCAGGAACAATCGTCTCCCTGGAGAAGAAGGATGTTTCAGGGTTAATACTCTAAATACAAGCAAGGAAGTCCAAAAATTAAAATTGTATTAATGACCATTAAAGATTGAAGCAAGTAAGCAACATATTAAATGCATATTCTACTTCTCAAAACCAAATGAAAAATCACCTGGACATATAAACAGCAGTCAGCAGCTATATGCTCTTTTGTAGAAAGAGTTAAATGAAAAGGAGACATAATAAGAGTAATCATTAATCCACAGATAACATTTTTTTTTACTCTATCATCTGAAGTCTTCTCCTTATAAATGTTCCTACAGCTCAAGCTTCCTGAGATTTTTCTCCTGATGGTGTTTTGAACCATAATTGTTACAGATTCTTGTTTTTACACTGTGCATTTTAGAAAGGAAATATATTGGACAGTCTTGCTTGTTAATCAATTAAACATTAAGTACTCACCACCTTACTCATGGAAAAGCAAATGTAGTCCAGGCACAACGCTTCTGCAACTATTTTATGCAAAATTCATAGTGTGAATTCTATAAACAATTCATAAAGTCAAGTATGAGTTTGATATAGGTGTGTATCAGCAATGTAGGCCAGCTTCATTTACACCAGAAAATTAAACATAAGCATGGAAAATGCCTTTCTGCCCACTTGAGTTTGACGATAAAGCCGGCTGCATGGTCAGGGGGGACCATCCTTGGTTGCTCTGGCAGTTTGTTGCATTCACTTGCAAGACCAACAGAATAGTTGAACTCTGCTACAGCAATAGCTATAACAATATTAATTAATTCTTTTCAGCCAGGGACTTCCATTTTCCTCTAATATTGTTCTTTTTAACCATTCTAAAACTAAATAAAATGGAGAAAAGAAAGAGAAAAGAGCATGCAGTAAAAGCCATTATAAAAGAACCAACTGAATGGATGTCTTTCAATAGATGTCAGTGGACTTCAGATAAATAAATGGGAAATTACGTTAACGTGCTCTTACTTTTCCCAACATACCAACAAAAAGTAGCTTTTGAAAGAGCTTACATAATAGGCCCACGTGGATATCCTTCAGCAGCTCAGGCAAGGCAGCATTCTCCACCTTAAGCTGCTGTTTGGTGAGCCACGAGCACACAGCTGGACCACGGGAGCAGGGCCAGCAGTTTTTACCCATGATGTAAACACATGATTCGGACTGGATCCGGGCCTGATTCTACACCATAACCCCATTGTCATCATCTCCTGACACCTTAGCTTCTTGTTTCCATACCCTAGGGTTCTCACACCATCATCCCACAGCCTTGGTAGTCACATAGCTTTGTCCCCACAAGGTTTAGGGGAGCAGTGAGCCCTTATAGCTGCTTACCAGGAGCTCTCAGCATGGCCTATTGTGTCTAATCAAGGAGTTGACTCCAGAGCTCCCACCCTAAAACCTCTATAGATTTTTTGTCCACACGTGGACAGAACCCCACTGATCGGATGAAATGGTGTCAGAGTTTCCCTGTCAAGCTCCGGCACACAGGGGAGATTTTCCCTCATCAGAAACTTGTGGGTGAGAAGAATGACACAACGGAAGCAAACCAAACCCAGTCCCTTTGCATCCTCACCGTAAAAATGCAGGCTCGCACCCCTGATGTATGGGATGTTTTCTCAAGGTTAGGAGCAGTTCCCATCATTCCTGCACTTGTTTGGGCTGTATCACAGCCCTGACAGTTCAGAGGGAAGGACAAGGATGAGGAGCCAGAGCAAGGCTATGTGGGTAGATGGGCAATGCGGCACTCGCCCTCAAAGACCACAGTGCTTCCTTTTGAACAGTCTCACAGTGCTCTCCGCAAGAGCTTTAATCATGTCTTCAAGGGCTCTCTTCAGCCATCTCCAAGAGGAGTCCCATAGCCTCCAGCAGGTCATGCAAACTACAGCCTTTTTAAGTATTTCTTCCATTAGGGGACCTCTGAGAGCTGGTGCTTCGAGCGGGCCCTGTAGAGTGGTGAGCAAACACCAAAACCATCTACTGTTTGTTCCTGTGTTAAGGTCTTGTCAGGGAATACAGAGAATTTATTGTTGGGGAGGGGGACTAAAGCAGACAGTGGGTGGGTGGCGAGCTTCCCTTGCCTCCTCTTCTCCATCTCAGGTATCTTGCTCACTTGTCGGGGTTAGCCCAGATAAGCAGCGCAGTGGCTGTGGCCAGCATGGCCAGCGTGCCATATTTCAACAGCCAGCTTCCCCTATAATCCTGATTATTCTTTAGAGCTGAAATGGGGGAGGGGAGGGAGGTGAATTTTGCTTCTTTTTGTGCCTGAGTAAAGCTGTGTTTTCCCTCTTGTCTGCACGGGGGCAGGCTCACTGCTCCTGTGTGTGACCTGCAAGAAACCCAGCAAAAGAGAGGAGGAGGAGGAGGAGGCATCGCTGAAGCAAGCAAGGGACAAAAGTGGCTTGGTTGCTACTGCGGCGGCTGCAGGAGTTGCTAAGAGGAGGCACAAAGCCCCCTGGACATTAACACTGGAAAGTCATTAGGAAGCTCATGGCCACATCCCCAGCACAGACTGCAAGTCCTTCTCTCCCAAGGCATATGCAAAGGCATGGGGGGCTCAGGAGAGGGAGGAAGGGGGGCTTGGGAAGGAAGGAAGGGGAGCAGCCCGTTCCCCAAAAGGGTGGAGATGAACTGGAAAGGGGTAGGTGGAGCTCAGTGCGGCCAGGCTGTGGGTTCAACAGGGTGGGTTTCTTTCTAGTTATAAAGTTTGCCCCTCCCCTCAGGATATGCTGCTTTTTTTTTTTTTTTTAAGTTTTATTCATGAGTTGTTAACCATTTTGTTTAGCAAATCGGTTTATCCCAATGACCTTTCCCTGCTTTAATTTTCGAGATGGCAGATGGCTCTAAAGAAATCTCCCTTAAATGCAGACCCAGACCCAGCCTGTTTTTTCACACACTGGACCTGCATCAACATGCCAAGCACAGCTCCAGAAAGAAGACAAAGTCCCCAAGAAAGAAGCAGGGAGGGAGAAGGAGGGGGCAGGGAAGAGAGAGAGAGACTAGACAGAGTCCAGGTTGACTATTTCTTGCATTGTTAATAGTCCGGAATTTCTGTCTGGTGCTGTTTGCAACCCCCTGCCACTACTATCTGCACACAGGCAGCAAACTCTGTGAAGGATGTCCTGTAGGATTGGTATTCCCAGATCTCTATTTCAAGAGGTGAACATTGGAGGGAAGCGAAACAGCTGGGAGTGAGGGACCTGTGCAGGAATGAAGGGCAGGAATGATGTGCAGAAAGCAGAGGCAACGCTGCACGAAGCTGAACAGCTGTACTGGCATGAAAATAACAAAATGGGAACAGCAGGTTGGAAGGAAGTATTGAAAAAAAAGCTGTTTGAAGCCCTAGCACTTTGAACTGCCTGCTCAGCCTCGTGGTGACTCCTTATCTGGCACCCAGGCGAAGGGCAATGTGTTTTTCCAAAGATGCCTTACCCCAACATTTGTAAAAGACTTTAGTCCCACTTTCCCCCCACCCCTCCGACACAGTTCCAAGCTTTAGCCCATTCAGTTGTTATGGATGAATAATTGAAGCATGTTCAAGAACTGTCATTTATCTCTTCCCCAGCTGGCAAATTTGTGAGAAAAATCTATACAAATTATCGCATCTCCTATCTTTCTCAACTGGTAAGTCATATCACCCTGAGATGCCAAATACCAACAAGTGATTCTGTTCAATTTAGCCCACCATCACGTGACTCTGGTTGAAAATGTGGTGAGAACAGCAATTTTTTCAACAAAAAAAAACCCTGTAGGGTTGAAATGCATTCAGGTTCCGCTAGATTCCACTGGATTCCTCCCTGACCATGGCTTATGCCTAAAATGAGAGATCCCAAGCAGGGCTTGCAAACAGTGTGAGCTCCTGACTCAAACCAATTCTTTCCAGTCTCCAGAGGGACTGTTCAAACCCAGATGTACTAACCATTTAATCCTATAATTCATTTATAGCACTTACGTGAACCCTATTGGCTTTCCTGGCTGGATTGGGTCATTTTGAGGGGGAAAGTTGGGGGAAAGATGTAACCACATCATGTGACATGTGACATCCCACCACACCGAAAAGGGACTAAGGGGAAGGCGCAATCCCGTACTTCCTCCCTGCCTTTCACTCAAGCCTATGGATTTCCATGGGGTGAATGCTCTGCTGGCCCAAGTCCTATCAACAATAACTTTAGCCCATAGCCAAGATATAATCATTGGACTACGTCATGGGACACTGCTGGGAACGGACTGAACAAGACACGAAGAGCAGCAGTCACAAGCCCTTTTTACCTCAAGAAAGGTGTATTTTATGCCTAGAATAATGCAAATTGCTAAGGTCTCAAGCTTCTTGATGGAGTCTCTTGGCTTCTTTTCATTCCGCACGGTTTGTTTTTCACGTGGCTTAATCAAAGCTCTATCCTGACACCAGAGAGACAGTGGAGGAAGACAAAAGGGATTCCAACTGCCTCAAAGTCCAAAAGCAGACCAAAGTTAGTATCGATGAATCTCACTGATGAATCCTACAAATGCCGCTATCACACTGCTGAGTTCTAATCCACACACAAGAAAAGAAAATTCCTGTTTTAGGGTATGCAAGGTATTACTCCACAATAACAAAGCCAACTGCCCCCCAGTGGCTTGCTGCAAGGTAGTGCCCAATAGCCCTAATTAAAGTGGCCGCAGGAATGTCCCACTGGCATTTCCCAGAAAACGGAGAAAAAATCAAAGTTCTAACACCACTGAAGTACAGAGCCAGGTTGTTGACTTCCCTGTTTTGTCTCATGTCTACCTTCACATGAAGTGTTTGCCCAGTGAAAAACACACTCCAGCCCTGCTACTATTAGAGACAAGTGACCAGTTTCCCTCAAATGACTTACCTGCAGGGCATAGTCTTTTTATTATTTTTATTTTGCATATTCCCCAAGTGGATTGTGATTTCCTCAAATGCTTCCACGCAAAGCATCTTTCCCCAGTGTTCGACTTCTGTGTAATGTCAGTTAACTGAGATGGTCCATGATTATTTCTGTTCCCTGATGTAGCTCAGAGTCTGGAGATCTATCAAACCACTGTGGCTTCCATTCGCTCAAGGAGAGGTAGCAGCAAAAGCAGCATTTGGAAATTTTATAAAATATTAAACCTCCTGCTTTCTAGGCCACACAGTCCTTGCCTGAGGCAGCATTCATATAAAAAGTTAAGCTATTACAAGATTTATTGCCTAGATGCAAAGAAGCACACAAAATTGAAGTCTATGTCTCAGCCAGTTGGAACACAAACAGATATTCCTCCTAAGGTGCCCTGAACTGTGCTGGAAACAGGCAACAAGACAAACACAGTAGGCCTGATGCAGACCAGCCTGTGCTAAAATAAAAGCACGAGCCTGCAAGCACTCACGCTGTATAAAATAATCAGATTAAAGAGGGCACAGCTAGCCACAGTCCACATACACTGTGCAGCTTCATCAGTGCAAGGTTTTGTCATTGCCAGCATGACATCAATCACCAGCATGAATGATCCTGACGGTGGGAGGCAAGTAGCTGTCTAAGGAGGAACCTGCACTACATGTACTTAGATTCATTCACAGGTCCTTCAGTCACCATAAGTTTAACCATACTGTGCTCCAGATGGGCAATAGATGTGTGGTATTTGAGATAGGAAATCACTGGTATGACCTCATATGCCAACTGTACTCAGCATTGATATATGGACCAAGCTTCCCAGGGGCTCTTCAGCAAGATGTACATTTCTAAGACCCAGTGCTTCGCTCCTTCTCCATGTTACTCAGTGTCTGCAGACTGACAGATGATTTTTTTTTCATTACTTTCATATGAGGAATATGATTTTACGGGAACTCAGAATTGAGAGGACCATTTTCAAGTGGTTTTATAAAGACATATGGAAGCCAGGTCCCTCTATAGCCCTAGTGAGACTTCTTCTATCATAACTATTGCACATTAGCTTTCCTCCTCCAAAGTGGTAATTCTCCAGTGCTTGACAAAGCTTTCAGCTCAGCACTGCAGTGAGACAGTAGCATTGTGAATCTGTTATGCCACCTGCCTCAAACTGAATATTGTAAGAAGGTGAACTGTGTGTTCTGAAGAACAGAAATAGTCTTTGTTAGTCTTACCATACCCTCCTCACTTTGCGTCCAGCAAAGATTTGGTACATATCCTGGGGCAAGTTTTATCCATTGCAAGTGTACCTCATGTACATGATGCCAAAATATACACTAGTTGCAGTAGGAACAGTATTCCCTTTTTTTACACACACACACACACAGTGGCAATAATGTTTTTAAGCCAAAGAAACATCTAATGTCATTTCCAACCTTGATTTATCAATAAATCCCCATAGAATCATAGGGAGACTTAGGCTGAAAGTCACTCTCAAGTGACCTCATCCAACCAATGGCTCAATACTGAAAACGATCATCAGCTTCAATATTCACTGCAAATAGCCTATTTCACTTGGCCTTGATATGAAGAGCCACTAACTCTATTTCAACCAAGAGGACTTTTCTACAGCAAAGTAACCTTTCTACGACAAAATAACCTGCTCAGTTGATGAGGGTCAAGCGGTGGATATTGCTTACCTGTATTTCTCTGAGGCTTTCGGCCCAGTTCCCCACAACCTCCTCCTAGGGAAACTGATGCGTTATGGTCTAGACAAGAGGTCTGTGCAGTGCGTGGGGAGCTGGCTGACAAGCTGCACCCAGGGGGTGGTGGTAAATAGCTCCTTTTCAAACTGGCAACTTGTCACAAGTGAGGTCCCCCAGGGATGGAGCCCAATGCTGTTTAATATTTTCATAAGTGATCTGGATGATGGGGTCAAGTGTACCCTGGTGAAGTTTGCCAATGATACCAAACTGAGTGGGAAGTGGACACTTCGGAAGGAAGAGCCACTCTGCAGGAACACCTGGATAGGCTGGAAGAGTGGGCTAACAAGAACCTTATGAAGTTCGATAAAGAAAAATGGAAAGTCTTGCACCTGGGAAAACACAATCCAGGAGTGCAGCACAGGCTGGGATCTACCTGCCTGGGGAGCAGCTCTATGGAAAGGGACCTGGGAGTCCTGTTGGACAACAAGCTCAATATGAGCCAACAGTGTGCTGCCACAGCAAAGGCGGCCAACAGGATGCTGGGTCACATCAACAAGGGCATGACCAGCAGAAGTAAAGAAGTCATTATCCCACTCTACTCAGCACTTGTCAGGCCACACCTGGAATATAGTGTTCAGTTTTGGTCTCTGAAATACAAAAAAGTTGTGGACAGGCTGGAGAGGATCCAGAGAAGGGCCACCAGGATAATCAAAGGACAGGGAAGCCTGCCGTATGAGGAAAGGCTGAGAGAGTTGGGTTTGTTCAGCCTTGAGAAAAGAAGGCTTAGGGGAGACCTTATCACCATGTTCCAGTATTTAAAGGGTGGTTACAAAGAAGATGGAGACTCCCTTTTTACAAGGAGTCACATGGAAAAGATGAGGGGTAATGAAAGTTAGTCCTGGGCAGATTCTGATTGGACACAAGAGGAACATTTTTCACAATGAGAACAAGCAGCCATTGGAATAATCTCGCCAGAGAAGTGGTAGATTCCCCCACACTGGACACTTTTAAAATTCAGCTGGGCAGGGTATTAGGCCATCTTGTCTAGACTGTGCTTTTGCCAAGAAAGGTTGAACCAGATGATCCTTCAGGTCCCTTCCAACCTAGTATTCTTATTAAGTGATATGATTCTATGGTATGTTCTGACTCCATCACCTGCAAATGTCTACAGCTATGCTCTCTGAAGATAAAAAATACCGGGTTTTTTCTTCTTTTCTTACCCTATTTGTAGAACATATCTTTGCTCTCTTTGCATTGTCAGCCAAACAGTTGGGAACCGTGACCTCAGAAATGCTATGTTCTACAGTAATGCTCCAAAATTCAATAGCATCACATAAGGTTGACATTTGTGTTGGACCATCACTCACCATGATACTGTATCTTTTGAGGCTACAGAAGGGAATTAGTGCAGACCACATAAAATGAAGTAGAGATGAAGGTTTAGAATAGACAGTTCCTGGAACACCAAAAATAAGGTGTTCCTTACTTATTTTAAAAAGTAACTCACATGTCCCAAGGAATACATGAAAAATTATGACTGCTGCCTTGGCACTGCAAATTTAAATTAACTGCTGCAGTCCTCTCTGTCATGTTAGTTGACTACCTTCTTGGGAAATATTTATGTGACTAAGGGTTTGCCGGATCAAGCCCAATATAAATAATAATAGGATCACTTAGGCGGAGTTTTACATCTGTACAAACACTGTCTAATGAATTCCTGATGGAGTTCTGCTGTTGACTAAGGAAATCATGTGAGAACCTCCACGATAAATGAAGCAGCAACACATTTTGGATCAAAGGAAATCATACAGAAAAGCAAACTAATATACAAAGGGCTGCAGTCATTCTTGGCATATTTCCTAAGTCGTTTAGACCTTCTTTAGGCACTGGCACTTTTTACTTTGTAGGAAAACTGCCTGGCCTTTGAATCGAAAGATCTTCAGTCTTTGATATCAGAGCTCTCATGTTTAACCAAGAGGACAGTCTTCAGGGGGAAGAGGGTGATATGTGCAAACTTCAGCTCCATACAGTGTGAACTTTAATGCAGAGGTGACCTTTCATCCTACAATTGCGCGGTGTGAGAACAGCAAGGTCCAAATCCATGCCAAAAACTCCTAGGCACTCAGGGACACGAATAGCAACAGTCCATATTTAATTCAGGTATAATCATACTGAATCTAACACTAAATGCTGTAGCTGGGTGCTCTTCTTGAAGTGAGTCTCTTTGGAAAGTGACTTCTTTTCTACACAGTTTTAGGAACTGCGTCATCCCCTGCAATTGCAGAAGCTGTATGCTTTGATAACTTCCACCAGACCCTATTCTGGCTGTCTTCTCCCTCAGACAAAGGCACAAATAGCACTTTCAGACTCAGACCATAAGGAAGAAGTGTCCTGGCCCTGTTCAATTTACCTGCCAGACGCCAACAGACATTCCCCCTGCTTTTTTACACCCTCCCATGTCCTCTAACTCAGGTTCCAACAACAACCTTGTCATACTGTACAAACCCCACTGAAAGATAATTTACTAAAATTACCTATACTGTCCTCTTCTTCAATCCAGAAGATGTATCCATCATCCCTGCTCTGCATATGTGTGGTGTGTATAGTCCCACTATCAGGGACCACTGCTAAAGAGCTTCTGAAATACTCTGCTTTCCAGGACTTCTGTATTTGTGAGATGGCTGTTGAATGTAAAACCCTTTTTCCAGGAAGTCTGTAGCCAGCACTCCCTGCTTCCCACTGTACATCTCTAAGTCATGCCTCATCCTCCTTCTTCCTCCAGGAATTACATGTTCTTTGCTGCCCTCCTTAGCAGGGTGCTAAGAGACTTAGTGTGTTCCCCACACCTATCCTACAGCCTGACAGACCACTGTTCCAGGGAGGCCTTGAGACAAAAGAGACATCAGACCTCATTCAGTTGCCCACAAATAGACATCTAGCTCCATTTGAGATGTCCTCATTACCCACAAATGGATGCTCAGCGTGAAGCAAGGACAACTGGAGACCTGTACCCTCTGAAACCAGCTGGGTGGGATGCCCTAGGGCAGCACAACAAGGGCAGACACGGACACGCTGGCAGCTGAAATGAGTCCATAGGGCAGGATTCATGTTCCCTTGACTGTATTAGCCAACTCTCTTTAAATATAATGGGATGTGTAAACCCAGAAGTCATGTTTAGACACGCAAATATAGGGCCATATAAACTGGAGTTCAATCTGTCTTAATTCACTGAGACTGGATTTCAGCCCTCAAGGTTGACTGGTTCTTGAGGACCCAATGCACAGGGCTATTCAGTCCAAGACTCTGGCCTGCAAAAGGAGTCTGTCGGGTTAGCATGGAGACCTCGTAACATGTAAACACATACATCCTTCACTGGAGCTAGCTCCTCATCAGGGATAAACTCTGGAAATACCAAAATGTGAGTGAGACCAATCCAATAACAAAAAACAGGCAAGATGTTTTGTCTTGGGTGAGGACTTGCAGAAGAGGGCACTGCAGAAATGGCAAGAAGAGTAGAGATCCATAATGTCAGCATGCACCAGAAAGGCAGGTGAGACTAAAGACGTGGGTGAGTAGTGCTGTAATGAACAGAATCCAGCACACCCAGTCATGCAAAAATGTTGAGTGGTGAGATCCAAGGAGCAGAGACCATCTGATACAGATCCCAGCCCGTAAGGATATAAATATATGGATGAACTGTCAGCCTTGGATCAAGAAAAAGGGAAGAAATAGATGCTGCATTTGCAGATCAAAGCAGCAGCAAACTCCTAATAATTTTATTTTTTTTTTAACAGAGAACTTCAACTACTGTCCAGTAAACTGGTCAAAGTGACTGCTGGGAGAAAATTTAGAGAAATTATTTCTCACCACTTTAATGCTCTAAAATTAGTGTGTCCAGGAAATAAGCATGTAAAGAGGAGAGATTATTCTTGGCATAGAGTTAAAAACCAGTAGATAATGTTACCTGAATCACTTCTCCCGACTGCAAAATAACTAAAATATGTCCAAGGGGTTAGTTGGGTACCAAAAAGGGACCTGCTAACACCACGTATGAAAAACAAAGGCCATGTCAGCAAATGAGCAGGAAAATATCCTGAAGGTTCAAAGGAAGGAAATGAAATCCTGAGAAGTAGCAAGAATACATCTGTTCATGGAATTGATAAGAAAATCTCCAAGGCATGTATACTGCTGAACATAGAAATAAAATTATAAAAAAAAAAAAAAAGAATGAAACACAAAAGCAAGAAACTAATGAACACAGCTGCCTGGCTTGGCTCAAGGGCCTCTTTGAAGCAGTTAGAAGCCCTTCGGCATTTGGAAATCTGACCAAACTGATGCAAATAGCAAGATGCATAAAGTACAGCAAGCGATAGGTAAGGAGTGAATGAGAAGAATCATAGAATCATAGAATCAGTGAGGTTGGAAGGGACCTTTAAGATCATCAAGTCCAACCATTAACCTACCCTGATAAAAACACCACCACTTCTAAACCATGTCCCTAAGCACCTCATCTACCCTTTTCTTAAACACCTCCAGGGATGGTGAATCCACCACCTCTCTGGGCAGCTTATTCCAATGTTTAATAACCCTTTCAGTGAAAAAATGCTTCCTAATATCCAATCTAAACCTGCCCTGACATAACTTGAACCCGTTTCCTCTTGTCCTATCACTTGTCACCAGGGAGAAGAGGTCAGCTCCCATCTCTCTAAAACCTCCTTTCAGGTAGTTGTAGAGGGTGATAAGGTCTCCCCTCAGCCTCCTCTTCTCCAGGCTAAACAACCCCAGATCCCTCAGTCATTCCTCATAAGGTTTGTCCTCCAAGAGGCTGAAAGGATTTCACAGAGACGCAATACCTAAAAGACACAGAAGTTGCTTATAAATAAGAAGACAGTTTGGGAAAGTGCAATGTCCGTTGGGTTGCCAGGGATTAAAAGAGGTGGCTGTTAGACCACTGCCAGAGAGATCAGGAGCCATACAAGGGATCTCTAAGTTATCACATGGCTGATTTCCTTCATAGATGGGTACTCTTAGCATTTCAAGGAACAGTCTTTTATTGTCATTTTTCCAGCATGTTTTAAATGGCTTTACAGATTACATGCCCAACTCCAAATGCCTGGGCAAAGTTTACAGAAATCAGTTATTAGTTGTTATTATTATTGCTACATGCACATATTTCCAAGCCACTAAATAATTGCCATCATGTTTCAATGCAGAATACTCCTTTACAATCTGAAAACATAATGGCACCAGACACACTGAATAGAGAAATGTATTTTTGATTATGTCATGGTAATAATTGCCTTCGCTGCTTTATATGAATTGAATTTTTAAAATATCATCATAAAAATAGCAATCCTTTAATAGGTATTATCCTCTCCCATAATGGAGGCACAGGTCACAGAACACCTTCCTTTCCTCATTACTGACGCGGCTAGAAACCAGGCTAATAACTTCATTGTCAGCACAACATTTCTGCAAGGTTTTGCTTGTGTCTAAAATGCAGATATTAACCCCCTGCTTTAAATATTCATTCCCCAGCATATGACTGTGAACTCTCTCTCTAAGAACTCCAGATAAGGTGTCTGGCCTGAAATAAAAGAGCTTTTCCAGTTTCTTCGTAAGAGAGAAAAAGGGAATTCTTTATCGAAAGCATATTAGCATATTTTGCCTCATTAATAACTTCACTGCAGCATTAATTTGCTTAATTATTGCAGTTATAATTCAACATGGTAGCTAATTAATTCAAAGGCAAAAAAAAAAATTGAAATCATAATACATACACATATAGCCCTGCTTTGTGAGCACACTTTTTTGGAAGATCATTCTTTTTTTGTCATATTCTATGAAGTCTGTGGACACAGTAAGTCAAAAGTTATCTTTTCAGTGATTTATTTTAATACGTTTTCCCAGGTTTGCCCACTTAGGCTTCTCTCCCGATGAATCTCCCTATAATAAATGGGGTTAATGCATCTCAACAGCCTGCTATCAGGACTTCTAGCTCCATTACCCACTATTAAGATCTTGTTCTCTTCCTCTGCAAATCTTTCCTTCTATTTTACTGGCAATAGCCAAGAGGCACACTAAATTCTTAACAGGTTATTTGAAAGAAGGTGTTCACTTCTCTCTAAACAGCCCCAAAATTACCTTCTTTAGCCCAAAAGGGTCAAAAAAGGACCAAAAAAAAAAAATACCACCCCCAAAACACCGCTCTCCACTTCATAAAAACTTTCATTGTAACTGAAAATCTTTCATTGTAACTGAAAATCTTGAGGGATTTGGGTCACCTCTAAAATTCTGATGATCAGAATTGGGAATGATATTCCAATATAGCATCTGCTTAACTGCTTGCTTAGCAGTCTTACATCTTTAGCAAGACAAAACCATCACAAACCAATTAATGCTCCAGGGCTACTCTGAGCCAACTGTCTCTCACGAGGTGCTACAAAGGCTGCTCAATAACGCAGGGGATGCTCACAGTGATGCTCCAGTGATGCTCACAGAGGCATATGGTCCATAGATACATTAACAGAAAAACTTAGCTGAATACAGCCACAACAGAAAACAACAATTTCCAGCCCTGCTACTCAAGTTGAAAAAAAGTAATTATAAATTGGTAAGAAGCTGGTATAACTGGACTGGTCACCACGCTGCTGTTTGGTTGCTGGGGCAGCTCACTTTCCACTATGGGCACTTTACTGGTTGAGTTTCTTGGTGTCCTCATCCATTTAAACTTTGGCATGTACCAGCGTGGTGAGACAATGGAGGATTTCAAGGTGCTGGCCTCAACTGTCCACAATTTTATTCTCTTGGGTTGTTTCTATTTATACAACAGGCTTGCTTACCCTCAGCTGCACTTTTTAAGGAGAGATACCAGGAATGGAGAATGACAGAATCTGCTGTAGATGGTTTAAATCTTTTCAAGCTCAGTGTTATAGCTCACATTACATTGCAAGAGAATTGTGTCTAATGAGTCTCTCTGATTTTATTGGCAGTATTTACACAAGCAC
This sequence comes from Vanellus vanellus, assembly GCF_965231255.1. Classification (NCBI taxonomy): domain Eukaryota; kingdom Metazoa; phylum Chordata; class Aves; order Charadriiformes; family Charadriidae; genus Vanellus; species Vanellus vanellus. The sequence goes on from NC_138905.1 coordinate 187,654,206, forward strand.
CAGAGAAGGCCATCAATGCAGCAGTCATTTTCTTTGGGCTTTGGGTATCTAAAATGGGACTTCAGTGAAACTGAGGCACTGAAATCCAAATCACACTTTTCAAAAGCTATTTAGCCCTGGAAATACTTAAATTCAGCAGGCATTCTCTTTCCAGTTGAAAACATTAGAAAACATTCTAAAAATTAGAGTTTTGCTTCCTGGCAAGCCTAGATTTGCTCTGGGTAGGGCATTCAGCCTTATCGACTGTCAGGATGCAGAAATAAAGTATAAGAAAAACTAGGTTGCCTGCACAGCCCTCTCCAAGATGTATTCTCAGAGCACACCTAACACTGAAGAGGTTCAAGTCCTCACAAAATGCACCCTGAGGCCTCTTACTTTTAAAAAGGATCTGGAAAACAAGATGCTGAGTGTAGCCTTCTTCTATATAAAAGGCTGAAGAATCTTTTCGTGGAATTACGGAATCATGGAGCTTCAGAGTTGGAAGGGACCTCTAGAGATCATCTAGTCCAACTCCCCTGCTAAAGCAGGATTGCCTAGAGCACATTACTCAGGACTGCATCCAGGCGGGTCTTGAAAATCTCCAGAGAAGGGGACTCCACAACCTCCCTGGGCAGCCTGTGCCAGTGCTCTGTCACTCTCACTGTAAAGAAGTTTTTCCGTGTATTTGAACAGAACTTCCTATGTTCTAACTTGTGCCCATTGCCCCTCGTCCTGTCACTGGGAACCATTGAAAAGAGCCTGGCTCCATCCTCCTTCAACCCACTCTTTAGATACTTGTATGCCATAATAAGGTCTCCCCTCAGCCTTCTCTTCTCCAGGCTAAAGAGTCCCAGCTCTCTCAGCCTTTCCTCATAAGGCAGATGCTCCAATCCCTTGATCATCTTAGTTGCCCTTCGCTGGACTCACTCCAGCAGTTCCCTGTCCCTCTTGAACTGGGGAGCCCAAAACTGGACACAGTATTCCAGTTGTGGCCTCCCCAGTGCAGAGTAGAGGGGGAGAATAACCTCCCTTGACCTACTGGCCACACTCTTCCCTATGCAGCCCAGGATTTCATTGGCCTTTTTGGCAACAAGGGCACATTGCTGGGCCATGGATAATTTACTGTCCACTAGGACTCCCAGATCCTTCTCCTCAGAACTACTTCCCAGCAGGTCTGCCCCTAACCTATACTTTTATAAAGGTTCACACAACTATCTTGCCTCTTACATTCATTCCTGTTCCTTCTTCCATCCTTTCTCCCCAGAGTCATGTATAAAGCATTTTTTTTCTGCACAGCGTCCCTCCCCGCCTCATAAGCCTGTCACCTGGTAGTTGTGTCTTTTGTGACCTGCAGATTCAAACCCTGTCCAACAGAGCAGAGAACAAACCTGGGTCTTTAACTTGCTCGGATAACTGCCCCAACCAGGAGGCCACCATGCAAGAAATAGACTGCATCACTTCCAGATGTCTCTTGCAGCAAAAGAATGAGCCTTGTTCCATCCTTTAAGAAAAATTTAAATTAACGTTTGGAAAGGCCTTACTGTGAGGGTGAGAGATGCTCTACACTACAGCCAGGAGGTGGACAGCTTGGGGCTGCAGGTTGGGAGGATTTCAGACACTGTGCAGTCCCCCACCACCCATTCCTAGTTCACAGGTCTGGTCAGCCTTCCACACCATGGACATCCCTCTGAGAAGCCAAGCCCATAACCGTGTTTGGGAGCTCTGGCTGTGCAAGTGAAAGATGGGCAACCAAGCACATGGATTTGAGAACTTCTTCCAGATCTTGCCTCTGGTTTTGGTGCAGTGTAGTGCCCTGGGCTGGACATTCTGTAGCAGCCTCACATTCACTACAAAAATGAAGGATGTTGTTAAATTAAACATGAGGATGAATAACGAGAGCACACACTCTGTTATTTATCTGACTTTTTAAATCTTTTTACATGTTTTATATATCAGACCACTTCCAGAACAGAATGAGCCAAAAGTTTTTGTGCAGGTAACTCAGTGTTTGCATCACCAGAATTGCCAATGCACCTTTCTGTGGGATAACTTGGTACCCAAGGAAGAACAGGATAAATTTGGATGTCTCTGCTAAGAAGTAAGCATCAAAAAGAGACAGTTTTACCATGTGAAATGTTAACTTTCAGTTGCTGCATTGATCCAGTGTGTGAATGAAGCTGTTTAAATTAAATTTCATTTAAATCCCTTTAAATGAAAACTATGGCTTGAGGCTATCTGTAGTCACTTTTGGGGGGCCTTCCTCTGTGACTGTTTATGAGGGAAGCTAAAGTCCCTAGTCACAGTTCTGGGCCAAGTTGTAGCATCCCCAGCAAGTTCTCTAGCAGGGGAGTTGAAGACTGGACACCCAGAGCAAGCAGAGAGCCAATGCTGAGCTGAATTAGCAAAAGATCTATTTAAGGAAACATGTCTAGCATCTGTTTTATCGAGCATATGTACTCTGCTCATTGCTGTGCACCATTAACACTTTTCATGCAGAGATCGTAAGACGCACATGAGCATTGCAGAAACTAGGAGACTGCTATTTTTTTCCTTCTTTACTTTACCTCATCAAGACCACTCTAGCCTAAAATTACCCCGATGGTAAAAAATAAAATCCCCCTGACAATGATCTGAAGGACAATGGGGCATCAAATACAGAGGCAATTTTCAGAGTGATTAATATACATCAGGGACATGACTTTATTTCAGCTAGAGGAGTCTGGATAAGTGAGGACAGGCATACTACGTTATACATGAAAACACATATTTAACCACTGTTAGTTATGACAGGATCTAACAAGACAGGATGCTCTGTCCTCTGGCTGTGTAAATCTCAACAGGCGAATGCCCTAAGCCAGCTCGCGCTCCCATGGTCCAAGGGAGGACACCCAGTGGGAGAGCAGTCACCCTTTCCACCATCTCATGTCCTCTGGACAGCTGTACTTGGGAGCACCTTCACCAAACACAGAACCTCCTCCCCATCCATCCAGCTGTGATGGATGGGACAGAGGAAACCCTGTGAAGCAGCCCTCTGCCCCGTACTCCTGGTCCCTGGATCCCCAAGCTGGGAGGACCCGACAAGGAGCCTTTCTCCAGGCTTTCTCCCAGGCTAAATCATCCCAGCTAGAATATGTGGAGTCTGAACCAGGTGAAAACAGTGGGTAGGTGAATGCACTGCAAAGGAAAAAACAATCTTGCTCAGCCATCTCACAGTCTCCCTGCCTCATTTCTGGTCTAGAGACCCCAAAAGGCACACAGGCCAAGAGGTTAATCTAAAATGACTAGAATATTCAAAAGCTGGTGCTTGGATCTCCTTGGGGTTCACAAGGAGCAGATCAGCTTCTTGTTGCTTTCATTATCTGGATTACAATGAAGAGAGAGGAAAGAGGGCAGAGGCAGATGCTTCCCTGCGAACTCCTTGCCTGGATGTTAAACCAGCTGGCTACGAACCCCACACAGAGGCTTTGATGCCAAAGCCAGGGCTGATGACAGGAGATGGAGACATGGCCTCTACCTTTCCCCTTCCTGCCAAAACAGACCAAATGATCTGCAGCACAGCCCAAATTCCCCACAGCAAACTCCACCTGGGATACCACTCTGCAGAGTCCCCTGCCCCTGTTGGTACCACATCCTTCAGGGTTTGGAGAAGACCTTCACCACCTGCACCAGCTCTTGCCAGTGGACTGCAGGGCAGTCCCATGAGGACCACAAGCTATGGGGCCATGGTGCCCATACTTTGCATTGCCTTTGCCTTGAAACACTGCAGTGCCTTGCCCACCCCTATCCCCTATATGCATCTCACAACTTCTTACTCCCCACGCCACTGCTTCGAGCTGTTGCAGCGATTCTCCTCCAAAGATTTTCCATCTTCCTTCCATTAAATCTTCTCCTTCCCTTTTGCCCAGCACAGTTTTTTAATTTGTATTTAAAGTACAACTCTCATGAGAAATGCACTTAGTCCCCCAGGCAGGGCAGCAGAGGTAGCTCAAATAGACACCCACATTGGAGAGAGAATAGCTCTGCCTTCTGGTAATCCATCATATTTGGGGCCACATGGAGGGAATTCAGAAAATCCTCCTTTTGAGAAGTCCCTCATATCTCTGAACTGAACGGCTGGCACTCCGCACCCTGTTCATCCACAGCATGCTGGCATTCATAACAGGTAAATAAAAACATTATTGCCAAATGCTTCTCCCCTCTCATTTCCAAAAAACAGCAGTCTGTTGATAGAAAATTTCGATTTACATAACCAGCAACTATCAAACCGATAACACAGAACAGCCAACACTGATAAGCAGAAATCAGGACATTTACCAGCTTCAGCATGCTTGAAATCCTGTGTTGTCTCTTTAAAAACAATGAAAAAAACATTCTGGATAAAATCTTTCAGAATGTTTTATTTCCTCAAGAGAATGGATCTCTTTTCTTAAAAAAAAAAAGACTCACTAATATTAAAATATACTGAACCTGATAGAACAGAACGTCTCCTTTGAAGTTGTTTCAATCTTTTTAAATATCTAAAGGACCTAACCCACACAGGGCTTGCACGTTTTCAGCCTGGAAAAAAAAAATCAAAGCTTTCTCCCCTTTTTTCCCCCATGTACACCCGCTTGCCAATTATGGGAATTAGAAAAAAATCAGTGTCTGAAAGAGGTAGAGTTTTTTACACTTTTGTAATTATGCACAGGATTTAACCATTTGGGGAGAGGGACTGCTTGGGGGGAGAGGAGAGTTTTATTCCAAGAGTTATATACGCACTTTCATCCTGGATCAAGTGTCAGCCACCAGGTGATTTTTCACAGGGATGGCCACACTCCTCTGCTTAACAGCTCATCTCCGATTTGCTCAAACGATCAACAGCTCCTCGTCTTCTTTATTAGTCCCTCTGTTTATCTGCCCAGCAATGAGCTCCAGCTCCCGCAGCCAGAGAACAAGCCAAGAATAGCCAGATCCAGAGCTGTGAAAGATAGTCTTCCAGCATCATCTGGCTCCTTGGCAGAATCTGCAGGCAGCTGTACTCACAGCCCCATGCCTGCCGCTGGGTATGTCATGTGGCCACTCCGTAGTGGTACTGGCTGAGCATCTCTGTCCTCCTGGACGCAATTTTCCTTTGATTCACCTTGAATCCAAGAAACCCATTATATGACCGTTGTCTCGGATTTGATAAATAAGGGCTTTTTTTAATGATTGCCCGTAAAAGATAGCCAACGCGTCGTATTTCTGCTGTCATACTTTATAAATCTACGCACTGCCTTTAAGGACCATTCCCTTTGCCGTACCAGGCATACTTCGGCAGCACTTTTCACAGCACGCGAGCAGGATCTTTTCCAGATGATTTGTAGCACAAGGGCTGGACGACTTCGCTGATGGATAAACAAAAAGCCTGAAAAAAAAGGCACAGAGGACAGGAGGGCTACTTCAGGACTGCTCTGGATATTAAGGCTACATTAGCCAGTCTATAATCTCCAAAGTATATTTGCTTATTTTTTTTCAGGAAAAACACACACAAAAAAAAAAAATAAAGTGAGCAAAATGTTATCCCTGATATAAAGGATAAAATCTTTCATAGCTATTGCCTTGTGCTTTTCTTTTCCTCTCTTACTTCTTCATCCTTTTCTTCCTTTCAAGAAAGACCAGTAAAAGCTCTGTATGTGTTAGCTACAAGCATCATCCATAAAAATCCTGTCTTAAAATATTACTCATATCACACTGTCGCACAGTCAAATTGCATAGGAAACAAAGCACTAAATGCAACATAAATTACATCAGCATTACAACTTGGGCATGAATTATCTGAACTAAACAAAATCTGACCTTGCTTCTACTAGTTTGGTCAGTGTCTCCATTTTAGATGCTGCAGGTCATCCTTAAACATAAGTTTGTCCTTTCAGTTGATTTTTGCATTTAAATTGGTTTAATAATTCATGACATAATAAGCATTAAAATATAAGCATTTTCTACCTAAGGAACAAACAGTCTGTCAGCTTCACCAGTAGATGTGACACAGCTGAACACTTGAATCAAAAAAAGAAAATATTTCCATGTACCGCGACTGATGCGATTGTATACAGGCTTTTATTTGTCTGCTCAAAGTTTCAACCCCGATAGTATTTTCCTTTCTTATTGTATTTGTCTAAATCCAATTGTAAGTTCTTCAGGGCAGCAATCTGTCTCCTCATATGTTTGTAAAGCACCATGTACACCTATGGCACTCTGTAATAAGTAATTTCCTATCTGCTTGTGATTAAAGAGGGATTTCAGGTGAAATATTGTAAATTGAAATGGACAGGCTAGGAGGACAGCTTACATTACCAACATCATTAGGTCGGACATTGTGTTTCAGCACAGGACGGCAGCTAATGTGCCATGCACAGTTTGAGCTTGCCTATGTGCGGCTCTAAATGCTTTTGAGAGCCGTCCTACAATCATTCCCCATGTCCTGACACCATGCCCCTAAACAACACATTGCGCAGCAGAAGACAGCTCTCCATTAAATGCTTTGTATTGCGGTACACATTGGTTTGTAAGGGTGTCTCCTGCTTTTTCCAAGGTTACTCTCTGAGACTGTATTGGGTTTGCGTGGCCAGGTTTTGGTAGCTGTGGGGCTACAGGGTTGGCTTCTGTGAGAAGCTGCTAGAAGCTTCCCTTATGTCCGATGTGGTCAATGCCAGCTGGCTCCAAGGTGGACCCACCGCTGGCCAAGGCCGAGCCCATCAGTGATGGTGGCAGCACCTCTAGGATAACATATTTAAGAAGGGGAAATAATAATCGACTGGACAATTGCAGTTGGAGTGAGGAGTGAGACTATGTGAGAGAAACAATGCTGCAGATACCAAGGTCAGTGAAGAAGGAGCAGGGGAGGTGCTCCAGGAGCCAGAGCAGCCCGTGGTGAAGACCATGGTGTGGCAAGTTGTCCCCGTGCAGCCCATGGAGGTCCACGGTGGAGCAGATATCCACCTGCAGCCTGTGGAGGACCCCACACCAGAGCAGGTGGATGCCTGAAGGAAGCTGTGACTCTGTGGGAAGCCCACAGTCGAGCAGTCTCCTGGTCGGACCTGTGGAGAGAGGAGCCTACACCAGAGCAGGTTTCTGGCAGGACTTGCAAGGGACCCACGCTGGAGCAGTTTGTGAAGAACTGCAGCCTGTGGGAAAGACTCCCATCCAAGAAGTTCATGGAGGACTGTCTCCCATGGGAGAGACCCCACGCTGGAGCAGAGGAAGAGTGTGAGGAGTCCCCCCCCTGAGGAGGAAGGAGCAGAAGACAACCTGTGATGAACTGACTGCAACCCCCGTTCTGCATCCCTTGTGCCGCTGGGGGGAGGAGGCAGAGAATTTGGGAGGGAAGTTGAGCCTGTGAAGAAGGCAGAGATGGGAGAAAGGTGTTTTAAGATTTAGTTTTTATTTCTCATTATCCTCTTCTGATTTAATTGGTAATAAATTAAATTCATTTTCCCCAAGTCGAGTCTGTTTTGCCCATGACAGTAATTGCTGAGTGATCTCTCCCTCTCCTTACCTTGACCCACGAGTACTTCATTATATTTTCTCTCTCCTGTTCAGCTGAGGACAGGAAGTGATCGAGCGGCTTTGATGGGCACCTGGCATCCAGCCAGGGTCAACCCACCACAGAGAGCAAACTAGACACACCGTGGAGCAACCGGAAAGACAGGAGTATACTGTCTTGGAGGTGAAAAAAAGAGTGGGATAAGCCACAGAAGGGGGAGCAGAGAGAGAAGGTGAGAATTTGTTATATTAACAGGATCGCCCGGTGACTCGCTGGAGGCACAGACACATCCAGACAGGTCTGTTCCCCACTTAATGATAATTGATTTGTGCAGGTGGTGATATAGAAAACCTGAGAGTCCGGCTGCATGATGCATGCATGGATGAAGCTCCCAGCATGCTTAGGATTACCATATTTTTGACAGAAAAAAGGCATGCAATAGCCTTCTGGGCTCATGACCTTTCCTGAGCCCCAGGACACTACAATGCTTATTGGTGGCCATTCCAAAATCCCTCCTCGTCCAGAAACTCAGCCCTACATATGCCATTGCTGTTCCCTAAAGGCAAAGCCCCTTTCCCTCAGCCCTTCCCACTCCAGATCCCTCAGCTTCCCACAGAGTGCCCATACCCAACCTCTGCTGACCCAAATCTCTTAAACAATCTTAGAGCTCAAATTCTCCAGCTACATCCAGACCATAGCTCCCAGCCTCCCCCACTCCAGCTGCTGGCCCCAAAGGCCCCGTGACCCCAGGATTCCCACCATGTCTCCCCCATTGCTTCCCCCCCCTCAAACCCTTAGCTCCCCTGATTCCCTCAAACCCCCAAACACTCCCCAACCCTGAACCCCAGACTTTTCATCTCACAACCCCCTTTCCTTCCTTTAAGGTCTGTCCACATTTCCCCCTGATTCTTTCCCTTTCAAGTCCTCCCACCAACTCCCTTCACCACCCAGTCCCCCCACCTTGTCCCCTTCTCCCACCTTTGCTCTCTCACCCCAAGTTTTCCCACCCCACAGTCTCCCCAATATGTTCTCCCAATACAGAGTCCTACCTGCCTCCATCCCTGCCACTCGTATCTGCCACGCCACTGACAGCCCTGACATCCTACAGGGACAGACCTTCAGCTTTCCCCCCCAGGTTGAAACCCCACAGCCCCCTTTCCCTATCCGCATCCTCTCCAAAAGAGTTGTTCTGGATGAAATCCCTATCCGCAGTGACTTCACTGAGACTTTAGGTATCTGGAAGTGTTTTAGAAGAATAAAATTAGGGCAACTAAGATGATTAAGGGCTTGGAGCATCTCCCTTATGAGGAAAGGCTGAGAGAGCTGGGACTCTTTAGCCTGGAGAAGAGAAGGCTGAGGGGAGACCTTATTATGGCGTACAAGTATCTAAAGGGTGGGCTGAAGGAGGATGGAGCCAGGCTCTTTTCACTGGTTCCAAGTGACAGGACGAGGGGCAATGGGCACAAGTTAGAACACAGGAAGTTCCGTTCAAAAACACGGAAACAGTTCTTTACGGTGAGGGTGACAGAGCACTGGAACAGGCTGCCCAGGGAGGTTGTGGAGTCCCCTTCTCTGGAGATTTTCAAGACCCGCCTGGATGCAGTCCTGAGTAATGTGCTCTAGGCAATCCTGCTTTAGCAGGAGAGTTGGACTAGATGATCTCTAGAGGTCCCTTCCAACTCTGATAATTCTGTGATTCTGTGATTCTGTGAAAATCAGTAGGTTTTATTTTTTTCACTGCAGCCTTTCTAAGGGACCTAACCATGGACTGCCCTCTGTGGAGTATTATTTCAAATGTAAGATGAAGCACTGTCTCGCCCAAGAGCACACAGAGAGACCATGGCATGGCAGTATAACCTAGATCTTCAAACTCACGGGGAACACTTTAAAAAATCTGTGCCTGAGCATCATTTTTGGCTGCGCAAAATGAGTTCCTCACACGCTGCCCAAAATGAGTTCCTCACAGCCTCAAGGCTCACCTGGGTCTTATACCTTTGACCGCCTTAGAAGCCCATTTTCCTCCTCAAAAAGCCACAGTCCATCTACAATGCTTCGGTGCTATTTATTCTCAAACATCATGTTCCTGAGGCAGCAAAACGAGGGGACCCCATGTGGCGGTTCCTTCCTCGCCAAGGGAAGAGCAGAGGAGCAGAGAAGGTTTACAGCTGCGAGGAAAAGGAAGCCAAGAAGGTCACTGCATACCTGGAGGACAGTGAACAAAGAAGTCACCACCTGGGCAGCCAAACTTCATTGCTTAATGAGCAGTCGCTGATCTAAACCCCCATCACGCCACAGGCAACTTGTGCGATTACAGGGCATACAGGACAGGGCTTTCCCTCCGCAGACCTATATATTTCAATGTCTATGAGGCCCAAGAGAACTGCACTGGAAGTACATTAGTAAGACTGCAAAGTCAGGCACTTAAACTAGGAAATATGGGGCCTGAGGTGGTCTTTGCAGCCCCAGGCATGCTGTGATACAATCCTTATTTGCACAGTGAAGTGTTATTTCTCCACTGGCCTCCTGCTCTGCTCCAAAGACCCAAGAGCCCTCGTTCCCTTCAGTGGTGCGTTCTGGGTCCTCGCTCCACGCCACGATTTCCTCACCCTGCTCAAGTCCTGCTCAGGATGGAAGCAATAATTTTCTCATAGACTTTTCTTTGGCCTTCCCCACTCTTAAATTAGAGTGATTCACAGATGTTAATTATCTTATTTCCATAATGAACCTGTGGAAGGAAGGTGTATCATTAACTCCGCATTGCAGCTGGTGAGCCGAGGCACATAGAGATGCAGGTTAGTAGATTAACATCCACTAATTTTGCACACCTAAGCTGAAACACTCAAGGCCTGCTTTCTCCTCACTTTGGAGGGCCCGGCACTACAAACTCCACAATGCTCTATGCATATCTCCCTAGACTTTAAGGCACAGATACTGGGAAACTATAACTTCACTACCAGCTCTCTGGCAGTCATCCCCAGGGTTGCAAGCCTTAGATTCAGCGCTCAAACCGTGCCCTGTTTGAGGAGTCATGGAGCCAAGACCAGCACTGGGCTATCATGGCCAACTTTTCTCGAAACCAAGAGGGGAAGGGATATTTTGCTCGTGGGTTTTGACGGCTGTTTCCTGATGGCAGAGGAATAGTTGGCTCTGTCTCACAAATATCCAGAATAGCAATTCAAGTTTGTGGCAGACCAGGAAAAAAGGTGCCATGGTTGCAACAGACTCTGCTGACTTTTCTCTCCCCAAACTTTCATCCCTGCTTCATTCAAACCCAGCAGTTTCTTTCTCCACCTGCCTGAGACCACAGAGATGCCGACTGCCTTCAGTCCTCTGGATCTGCCCAGCCTATTCTTAAAACAAAAGCCAGTCCCAGCTGTGGTCACAGTGAAGGTAGAACCTGGGGGGGATTTGTCTGCTTAATCTCTACTCTACTTAACACCTGCAGACTGCAGTGCTTCAAGTGTATGGCCCAATTTGGTTGAATGCTCATAAAAATGGACGAGTCACTAGACTGCCTTAGCAGGGCATCTTCTTGCAAAAGTCCTCAAATGAAACCATGAAAACTCCATGATTTAAAAAAAAAAAAAGGCGGGGGGGGGGGGGGGGGGGAGGGGGACGGGGAACAGAAAAGAAAAAGAAGAGAGCCTGGATCCTGGATATTTATCCCACAGGCAAAACAACCATAAAAAACAGCCTAGGATAAATTTATCCTAGCCTCCTTTCTGGAGATAGCTGAACCGCTTCAGCTGAAACTTTCTCTTAGAAAGAACCAACAGCCTGAAGCGGACACCCAGCATGGAAAATTTCAGCTTAAACAGTTAATGCTTGCTGAAGAATAAACTCCTGGAGACAGGCTTCTATACAACATAAGTATTGTTGTTGCAGGACTGCCTATAGGACACAGAGAGCCCCGCGTGCCTTTCCCCAGCTCACCCGCTGCCTCTACCCCTGCTTCCTTGCCCAGTTCTCCACTGCTCTTTCCCAGCTGGTCTCTGCCAGGACTGGACTCACGTTGTCACCCACACAACACAGCCCGACACCGATTTCTCACCCCAGCTGCTTTCTCTGGGGTAGGATAGCACAGCAAAACAAATACTGGGCAGTCACTGATCCAGCACCTTCAATCCAAGCTGCAGCTCTCCTATACGTAATGGCAGTTCCTTATATTTTGTACTTTTTGCTCTCCTTATCTCCTGTGTGTCTGCCATGTGTTTTTTAACTGGTTAATGACCTTATCCCTGAGCTGAGCACACACTCTCCAGTCATTAGCGAGCGTCATGTGTTCATGTTGTGTTACGTATCTTGGAAAGCTGCATTTGGATACGGTATATCTTCCTCTCTACAATGCCAGGGGTGTCTTGCACAAGCCTCCCTTACTCTTTTGATGGACTGTAGACAGCTTGCTCATTAGTCTAGTATCTAATTGCTTATCAGTCACACTCGCAAGCTCCTCATTACTTCACTTACACAGCTACAGTAATTAGATTTCACATTTCTTTGGATTCTCATGGCATTGTTTTAGCCTACTGAGGAGGCACTCACATATAATACCCATATATTATAAATTATGTCCTATAATTATCATATTCATTATCATATATAACACATACATAATGCTGCTGAGGCAAACTCAAACCTCTCCAGTTCTAAGCATTCAGGATGCTCCTTGAGCATCTCCGAATGCTTATTTGTCAGTTTTAACTTCTGCAAGGCTTCACCCATGTGTGACCCTTCACTTCCAAACCGCGCCCCATCGCATCATTTTCTGCCTCTCACCCACCAACACGTACCTCTCCCACGGAACAAAGCGTTCAGATCTGCTCGCTGCAGAGATGCAAATTCTTTTAGGCAGAAACACGATTGCGATGTTTAGTACAGCAGCAAACAGAAAAGTCGCTTAAGCCGTCAGCCCTTATTTTTGGGGATAACATAGATTTTATGCCTTTTCTTTGGTCTAATTTGATGCATTTTCTTTAGCACCTATTCTCTAAGCCTCAAGCTTTTTTGCGAGATCATTCCACACATTTATTACTGCACTTAAAAAGTGACAATTTATTTCACTTTTCAGAAGAGAATTCTGCAGGCTTTGGGTCCAGATGATTTTTTTTTCCAGGGGATCACGTGTGAAATATGTGCCAGTGTCTGTATTTCCAAATGCAAAAACCACGGATGCGGGGTGGCATGTAAAATTGTGCACCTCTTTTTAAAGTGAATGAAATAAATGAATGCAGTAGACAGTTAAACTTGAAAAGGCAAACAGGTAATTCCCCCCCCAAACTGGAAAAGGGCCATATCATCAAAGGCTACGTCTGCAGAAATAAACTAAGCAGAGCCAGAATATGAAGCATTTAATTCAGTGTTACAGATGTAGCCGTAGAGACTGCAGTGGTTTCCAGATCACCTCCTTGTCCTGCTGCGGTGCACGTTTACCAGTGCAGGAGGGATGGGTGACATTTGGGGACTGACTGGCTATCTCCTAAAGATGGGCAGACACGACTCTCTGGGCTATGGCGCAGATGCGTCCCTCAGCCACGAGAAACAGCTCCGCTCCTCTCAGCTCTGCCACCAGCTCCGGTCCCAGGTCACGTCACCCAGAGCCAACATTGTGCCTCCTCAGCCAGACCCTTACAGTGAAGCGTGGGTGGAGAATGAGCAAACGCCATGAATGAAAGACAGGCACTGAGTACAGGGATGTTTTGTAGCTCTGAAGGTCAAAGTCCTGCAGAGGTTGAAGAATGGCAGGTTCGGACAAGGAAAAAAAAAAAAAAGGAGGGAAAAGTCTTCCCATGGCCTCCTAAAGCAGTCTGATCTAATCCTGAGCAACATCCCAAACTCATGAAATGCAGCAAAATACAGTAGCAGGAAACCATAAAGGAAAAATCAAGAGTACCTAAATGATTTAGAAACCAAATTTCCACTAGTCCCCAAGCTTCTGAAAGGTTTAATTCCCATCGGCTTGGTGTGAATGTCTAAAGCCCCTCCAAATTTCTCGTAGCGGTATGTGTTTGCTCTCCATCCTTCTTACTGCTGTGTGCCATCTCCCTGCCTCGCTCTGCCCAGAGGCCGGCTGCACATCAGGCAGCAACACGGCGGCAGTTATCATAGCTAAATTCGGTCCTTGTGAGAAACCCAGCACGTTAAAGGTGGAGACAGAGAGGGATGTTTAACTCTGAGCCCCACTTGCAGATAGGAAAGGGAGATGATCCCAAACTCAGGATGAAGGAGAGCAGCTTGATGGAACTCACCACCGCTCCTCCCTTCGCCTTTAGTCCCAGGGCTGGGGGAGGGGTGGGGGGTGTGGGGGAGTATCTCCTTGCCATGCCAAAATACAGCTTCGGCCTGGGCAGAATCCCAGTCCCTGGAGGCAGCCGGCTGAGGGAAGATGCTCGCCCGCTTCCCAGGAGTGAATAGCCTTCCTGCCCTGGCAGGCGGCCAAGCTCGGCAGCCGCCAGCGCCGGGGCTCTTCCCCTGCTCTCACAGCCTCTTCAACACCAAGTGACACGAGGCACGCTCTTGCTCGCAGCCCGCTGCCGCTCAGGAGGGCGAGAGAAGAAGAGACTTAGTCCTTCACAGCTGGGGGGCTCTGACTTTGCAAGCTGAGGCGTGATTAAGATGGAGTATGAGGGGGGGAAAGAGGGAGGGGGTGGGAGAGAATGAGAGGCGAGATGGAGAAAGGGACTCAATGGCACAAGGCTGTGCCTCTCCATCGCATTTTTCCCCCCGTGCCACCCTTTGCCGTGATCCTCTGGGAAACAACCAGGAGCAGACCAGGGCAAAAACCTGCAAAGCCTTCCCCCTCCCCCCCCAACCTGGGAATCAGAAGCTGTGGCGCTGTGCCCAAGCTCATTAACCCCGCTGTGACACCCAGCTAATTAGCTCAAGCATGGCATCATGCTAAGGCAACTTCTCTATTTCCAAGACCTCAACAAGGATCGCTTCCCAGTGTCCCCTCCTGCCCCGTGGAGGTATCATCGGGGGGGGGGGGGGGGGCAAGAAATCACATGTGCTGGGTGAAAATATAGAGACAGCAGAGAAAGGGAAAAGGGGGGGGGGGATGGGGGGGGGGGGGGGATGGGTGTCTTTATTGGCATAGTAACAATATATTGGTTAACCCTTGTACTCATGGAAGGATATGATCTTACTGGGAAGGACTTAAACAGTAGGAAGGAGGCAGACCCCAGGAAGTGACACGGCTGTGCTTGTTTAACAGGTGGGTGACGCTGGGTGGGTGGCAGTGGCTGGCCAGGGGCAGCAGAAGGACATTCAGAAAGGGACTTTGGACGCTAAATAGCAAGAGAGATGCCTCTTGGAGCAATCAGCGGAGCCCATCACACCCGCCACGCGTAAGTATTCGCAGAGGACTGTACATCTTCCTGGTAGCTGAGAGGTGGAATTCTTCCACCCATTCATCATCCATAAGAGTCTAAAAATCCCAAACAGTCCTTCAAGGAGGAGAGTGTGAATGAGGCCCAGGAGGAAACAAGGAGCTGCTGGAGGAAAGCCAAATATACCAGCCTGGACACCTTCAAAGTGGTATGAAAGACATCCCAGCCAGGTGTACAGCAGCAGCAGCCACGGAGGGGGAGCACCAATTCGCAACAGCCAGAGAAAGAAGCTGTGCAGCTCCTCCCTTCAATGTCCTAGTGATCTGTCCAGACCTCAAGCTACGGAGGGGGTAGGCATCTCTTTTAAAGGTCCACATCAGAGCCTGGTGGGAATAACTACTTTGTTACCTGCACCCTCTAAAACCAAAGGCACTGAGACATGATAGCCAGAAAAGACCTGCGTAATAAAGATTGACGCTTCTGAGGGTATCTCTGATCTCCTCCCACTCCTGATGGTGGGCAAACAGCAGGACTTGGGCTGTCCTCTGTCCAACGCACCCACAGTCTGTGGTGCATTTGTCTTCACAGAACCACTGTGAGGTTCCGAAGTGCTCTGTGGATGTGAGAGGCTGAGTTTGAGTGAGCCCCAAACCCTCATCCAGGCTAAAAATGCATCAAACTCCCATCACATTCAATGGCAGTTGAGTACCTAAATACTCCAAACCTTGGTGGGGCTGAGCCTCATTAGCTTGCTCCAGATGACAGCCTGAACTGAACCTGGGCACCTGCCTCATGGTTTAACAGCTGAAAAGCCTCATCTGTCTCTTCTGGTGCGGAAAAGGTAGAGGGTAAAGAAAGCTGGAAAGTGGGGGGGGGGGGGGGGGGAGCGGTAGAAGGGGAGGGGGGCAGCAAGGGGTGAGGTTATGCGAGAAGACAAGCTGGGTTGTGGGATAGGAGGGGAAAACTCACATCTAGCTACCTTGCAGGCAAGGCAGACTAGGGAGCACCCCAAAAAGCCCGCAGTAGACCCTGGCTGAGGGCCACATGGGGGGACCTTTAGGAATGCGCTGCTGCAGGGATACCTCCGGGCAGCGCACACGAGGCCCACGCTGTGTGGGGAATGCGAAGGACTGGTCTTTTGTTTCACGCCCCTTTGTTTTAACCTCTTGAATCAAAGACCCCAGCTGCTACTCCGGGAGAGGCTAGAAATTAATCCAATTAAAAAATAAATTCCCTGCGGAATCAAAAACTGCTTGCCGGGTGGGGGGTACGGGCATGTGATTTCTTTCTTCTGCCAAACAAACTCTTTCTTCTAACCCACATTTCCCAGAGCGGAGATACAGGCAGGGAAGCATTTGGAGCAAATATAACAAACAAATGATCGAGATGATTTATAACCCTGGCACCAACCCGCAGCTCACGGGAAGGATCGCAGCCTCTGTCTTCTATAGCCTGCGTGGACGGAGACAGAAGCACAATGCCGCGTGCTACCCTCCAACACAAACAGTCATAGAGCGACAAAACCCTTTGCCGCTTCGTTCCACTCTTTTGTTTTCCAGGGTTTTTTGGTCAGCCCGGGCTTGTGGAGCTTGACAGGTTAACCCACACTTCCTTGGTTGCGGCAGAAATGATTAAACAGGGGGGGATTGTTTAGGCCGTGAAGCAGAAGGAATTCCTTTGTTTTTGTAGATCACTCCAAGGCAGCTCGAGCCCCGCCAGGATGCCCAAGAAGAAAGAGGCAGGGGCTGAGCGCGGAGACAGCTTTCCAGGGAGGGAGGTCATGCCACCCCTCTGCAGGCTCACAGACGAGGGGTGAGGGAACATGTTGCATCCAAACTTCACTGCTGGAGGGAAGTCAGCCTGTCCCTCTGGATCTGTGGGTGAGCGGGACCAGCTGGAGACCATGTCCAGCTAGCCTGGCTCCTCCCTGCCAGGCTCAGCAAAGCCCTGGCAAAGTTTCACCACCCTCGAGCTTGTGCTGCACCCCAGTACCCCGAGGGCATGTGGTCACCACGAAGCATATGGTGAGGGGAACCAGGGCCAAGGGGAGAGGGGGACTTTCCATAGCCAGGGCTTGGTGCCCCTAAGATCTCCTGGGAAAGGGGAAGCACACAAACCATAACCACCTCTTCTTAGAGCCTGGCTTGCTTCCACCGCCCTGTGTTTGTTAAGCTACGCGTCTTCCCTCAAGGTCTGCATGGTCCTGAGGTACTGGGCTGGATCTCTACAGGAGCCTTACCTTCTCTCGCAGCCCCAAAATGTGACACCTCTTTGCTTATATCCATCGACAGAGATCACTGGTGAGGATCCCAGGAACCTGCTGAGAGGAGGAAAGCCTTACCCCGTTGCTCCAGGGACACCAAAACCTTGGGACATACCCAAATATACTGTGCTGTAGGTGATGGTGGAAAGG
Source organism: Vanellus vanellus (assembly GCF_965231255.1). Classification (NCBI taxonomy): domain Eukaryota; kingdom Metazoa; phylum Chordata; class Aves; order Charadriiformes; family Charadriidae; genus Vanellus; species Vanellus vanellus. Next base: position 187,671,424 of record NC_138905.1, read on the forward strand.
GCCAGAGCCATAAATGCCTGTGCTCAGCTGGAGAAGCGAAGGGAAGAGGAGATCCTGGGTTTTGTCACCCTGTGTAAGGCAATAACTACCTGAGGAGACGCGATAAGCACCCACAAACATTATTCCTAAGAGCTGGATCAGAATCGGGGGGGGGGGGGAGTAAATTTAAAGCTAAAAGAAAAAGGTAGCTGGAGTGATCTGCTGGCTATCTCTCTGGCTTGGTTGCTGGTGGTCTAGGAGTGGTCTAGGAGTGCTTTCACTCCTTGGGAGCAACACATTGCCGAGGGATTTGGCTTCACTGGGATGGGTGGGAGAATCTTGCTTTTTTCTTTGCCCGACACCCAACTTTGAGAGCAGCTTTGATTTCTATGTGCAAGAGGTACAGGAAGGAGTTTGGCAGCAGAGATCAGACCTCTGGACACTGCGCAACACCTCCTTCTTAGCAGGCTCTGAGTCTCCGCAACACCACTAAGTGCAAGAGAGCTGGTAAATTATTAAAACAACCTTGCAACAGCTCCGGAGAAACCACCAGTGCCTGAGATTCAAAGGAAAGGCTGTGGTGTGAGAATCCCCATTAGTAACAATACGCACAGTTTGCAAGAACATATGTCCCCGCATGGAGCAATCAACCAATCTGGGCTGTTTAACCACAATATTTCAAAGAAGTGCTTTTAATGCAGCTGATCCGTATGTTTATTTTTGAGCTGTAAAACGGGATTCTTCACTAGCCTTTCAGAACATTTCTGTAATGGACTCTATCCAAACTATCCAGGAGAAGGTTTTGCTCCAGCGGAGCGACTGATACCTTTTTTTTTTTTTTAACTCAAAGTCACGACTGTGAAAAAAAGAATAACCCATGCAGACAGAAAGTGTGTTTTGCCCACTAAAAAAAAAAAGAAAAAAGGCAAGAGGAGCAAGACCCCACTGGGACCCTCTAAAGAATGGGTTTGGATCAAAAGTGAGTGAGATGGGGACCAAGTGGATGGGAAAGCGGAAGGATTTCCAAGACTCTTCTGATGCGGATGCTTGAGCACACATCGAAAATACAGCCCTTTGCACCCTTTTCTCCTGCAAAGTGCGTGAGAGGTGGAAGCCATTCCTAGTTTATCGATTGATTGATTTTTTATAAAGAATAAGGGCTCCTCGTGGAATAGCCATGCCTTTGCAGGGAGGGAGGGAATGGGGAAAGGGGGGGAAGAAGGTCTGCTCTCCTTCCCTGCTCGATCTAATCCTAATTAAAAATAAATTACATGCTGTATGGAACTTGAAATGGCAAAGATAATCCTGTTACACACGAGAGGCCGCCCCCCTGCCCGCTCCCCGCTCCCGACCGGCGGCCCCGTTCCCAGGCGCGCAACCCGACCCCGGACCCCAAACCCCAAACCCCGCTCCGGTCGGGACCCCGACCCCGGTCCAAGGTGGCCCGTCCCGGTCGGGCTGCTCCCCCACCCCCACCCACCCCCCGCCGCCCCAGACAGCCGTCTGCGGAGCTCCCGCCGGGGAGGGGGAGTAGGGGAGGAGGGCGCAAAGAGCTGCGCGGAGGCTTTTCGTATGGAAACCAGGCTTTTGGGGAGCTTTTGTTGGCGGCAGAGCGTGCTCCCCCCCTCCCCCCCCTCCCCGCGTCCCCGCAGTCAGCGCCGAGGCGCGATTTAAATCCCATTTCCATAAGCCGGCGCCGCGGGCAACCCGCCGGCCCCCGCTCGCGTGCCGCCCCGCGCAGCGCCCCGCGCAGCGATCCGCGCAACCCCGGGGTACCCCGGCTGAGAGGGGCGGCCCCGCTGGGAGCCGGGGATGGACCCCCCCACCCCTCCCCCCGCCCCCATGATGCTACATCCATCCCTTCGTGTGCGCAGCGGAGCGGAGCGCTTTTAGCCGAGCCAAAGCAAACCGCGGCGAGGGGGGGGGGGGGGGGGGGGGGGGTTGGAAGCGGGACGGGACGGGACGGACACCCCTATTCAGTTTGTCCCTCACTCTTCCCTTAAAAAGCATGTCTTAGGTTCCCTGATGCAGGGTAAATGGGGAAAGAGGGAAGGGAAGGGAAGGGAAGGGAAGGGAAGGGAAGGGAAGGGAAGGGAAGGGAAGGGAAGGGAAGGGAAGGGAAGGGAAGGGAAGGGAAGGGAAGGGAAGGGAAGGGAAGGGAAGGGAAGGGAAGGGAAGGGAAGGGAAGGGAAGGGAAGGGAAGGGAAGGGAAGGGAAGGGAAGGGAAGGGAAGGGAAGGGAAGGGAAGGGAAGGGAAGGGAAGGGAAGGGAAGGGAAGGGAAGGGAAGGGAAGGGAAAAGGAAAGATGAACGGAAAGAAGGAAAGGAAGGAGGGAAAGAAAGCGAGAGGGAAGAGGGAAAAGTGAAAGAGGAAGAGGAAGGAAGGAAGGAGGGAAGGAAGGAAGGAAGGAAAGAAGGAAGGAAGGAAGGAAGGAAGGAAGGAAGGAAGGAAGGAAGGAAGGAAGGAAGGAAGGAAGGAAGGAAGGAAGGAAGGAAGGAAAGGGGGAAGGAGGGAAGGGAACGAAAGGAAAGGAGGGAAAGGAGGAAGGAAAAGAGGGAAGGAAGAGGGAAGGGAACGAAAGGAAAGGAGGGAAAGGAGGAAGGAAAAGAGGGAAGGAAGAGGGAAGGAAGAAGTAAAGGGAAGGGAACAGGGAAGAAAAAAGAGAAAGGAAAAGAGGGAAGGAAGAGGGAAGGAGAGAAGGAAGAAGGAAAGGGAAGGGAACAGGGAAGAAGGGACAGGAGGAATGAAAACAGGGAAGGAAGGGCATGCAGTTTCCCAGAGAGCTGGATAGATGCCCCTCAGGACCCCCAGCTTCCCTCCCCATCGGGTCCCCTCCCTGCAGGCCAGGGCCAGTGGCCAGCCTCCCCATGGCCGTCCAGCCACCGCAGGGCCGGGGGTCTGCGCAGGGCTCCGCGCCGGAGCCTTGGTGCTTTGCGGGGCAGATGGTTTCGTTCCCCCCAGTTCGTGCCAGGTTTCAGCCTCATGCTGTTATTTTGTTCTTCTGGAACGAGACTGGTGTTGCTTCCCAGAGAGGCCCTATTAGGACAAAAAGAAAATCCTGTGAATAGGCGTAACAGGGCACCAGGAGGGATAGGTCTTAAATGTATTTTAATATGAGCAGGGCATTGTGTGTAATTCAGCGCTCATCATCGTTTAGTCAAAGAGTTATGGCAGTGATTGGGAATGAATAGGGGGACATAATGGATACATGTGGCGTTTGCTCATTATATTCAACTTAGTCCAACTCCTCTGTGGAAACTGTTCAACTTTCTCTCCCTTTAGCCTGTCATAGTGAAATAATACAGACATTGGTTCCTCGAATGGGATAGCCTGCCATGCTATTATATTTCTACAGCTAACGAGGGCTTCATAAGCCTTTGATACAGCCTGATCTTTGAAACCTTTCCAAATCTCCTCAAGCTTATGCTAAATCCTATTTGGAACTTTTTTTTTTCTTTCTTTTTTTTTTTTTTTTCCCCCTCGCCTGCTAGTGCCCCAGGCTTAAGAAACCCGGGCGGTGACATGCATACTAAAGCATGCGGGGACACCTCCTGAAAGGCGACTTACGGCGCTGATCACAGGCTCTCACGCGAGTAACACACCACTCCGGGCGCGCAGCTGAATGCCGCCAACAACCCCCCCACCCACCCACTCCCCCCTCCGCACCCCGCTAATCCGCGCACGCCGCCGCCCCGCGCCCGCGCACCCCCCACCCCGCGCCCCGACACGGCGCGACATGCCACGACACGCCACGACATGGCACCTGTCCGACCTGTGCCACAATTAACAAACCCCGGCCGCGCGTTTTACTCCGCGCTCCCCGCACCAGCTCCGCTGCCGCCCCTCCGGGGGGAGAGAAAAGACGGGAGGGGAAGGAAAGAAATTAAAAAAAAAAAAAAAAAAAAAAAAGGAGAAAGGGGGGAAAAAGGAATAAAACCGGGGGAAAAAAAAAAAAAAAAAAAACGAAAAAAAAACAGAGAGTTAAAGAAAACAAAGGCGAGCGCCCCGCGCCCCCGCTCCCGCCGGCTGCCGGAGCCGCCCCGGTTCGGGGAGCGCCGGGGGGCCGCCCGCGCCCCGCCGTCTCCCATTGGCTCCGCCGCCGCTCATTTGCATACCGCCGTCTATTAAAGGCCGTGCGGAGGCGCGGAGGGGCGCAGACGGCGGTGGAGGGTGCGGGGAGCTGCGACCCGCGTACTGCGCATCACCCCCCCGCCCTCCCCGGGTACCGCGTATCAGCATCAGCAGCATCACCCCGGACCGCGCCGTCGGGCCGAGCCCCGCGCAAGTGCCATGAGCCCCCTGCGGCTGCTGGCCGTCGCCTGCCTGCTGGCCCTGTCCCGCTGCAAGACGGTGAGGTACCGCACCGACGAGGAGGGAGCGCCGGGCACGGTGATCGGTACGCTGGCCGACGAGATGCCGGTGAAGGCGCCGGGGGAGATGAGCTTCCGCCTGATGCGGCAGTTCAGCAACAGCTCGCTGGTGCGGGTGCGGGAGGAGGACGGGCAGCTGAGCATCGGTGAAGCGGGGCTGGACCGGGAGCGGCTGTGCGGGCAGGCCCCCCAGTGCGTCCTGGCCTTCGACGTGGTGAGCTGCTGGCGGGAGCGCTACCGGCTGGTGCACGTGGAGCTGGAGGTGCGTGACATCAACGACAATGCACCACGCTTCCCCCGTGCCCAGATGGCGCTGGAGGTGTCAGAGAGCGCCGCACCGGGCACCCGCCTCCCACTGGAGGTAGCTGTGGATGAGGACGTGGGCTCCAACTCCATCCAGAGCTTCCAGGTCTCTCTCAACAGCCACTTTGGTGTGGAGGCGCAGACGCGGGCAGATGGGGCACGATGTGCTGACCTGGTGCTGCTCCAGGAGCTGGACCGGGAACGCCAGCCCTCCTACACGCTGGAGCTGGTGGCCAAGGATGGTGGTAGCCCGGCACGCTCGGGCACAGCCACCGTGCATGTCCGTGTCCTCGATGCCAATGACAACAGCCCTGCCTTCGCCCAGAGCTCGGTCACAGTTGAGCTGCCTGAGGACGCACCACCCGGCTCCCTACTGCTCGATCTAGATGCTGCTGACCCCGATGAGGGCCCCAACGGCGAGGTGGTCTACACCTTCGGCAGCCAGGTGCCCCCTGAGGCACGGCGGCTCTTTCGCCTCGACCCACGCTCGGGCCGCCTCACATTGGAGGCCACCGTGGACTACGAGCGCACCCGCACCTACGAGCTGGATGTGCGAGCCCAGGACCGTGGCGCCAGCCCCCGCGCTGCCACCTGCACCGTCATCGTGCGCCTCACCGACGTCAATGACAATGCGCCACGCATCAGCATCAGTGCCCTCCGTGGTGCCGCCAGTGCCGCCGGCGTGGCCTATGTCAGTGAGGCAGCGGCCAGTGAGAGCTTCGTGGCCCTCGTCAGTGCCTCAGACCGTGACTCAGGTGCCAATGGGCAGGTGCGCTGCAGCCTCCGTGGCCATGACCACTTTGCCCTGCAGCGTGCCTATGAAGACAGCTACATGATCGTCACCACGGCGGCGCTGGACCGCGAACGCATCCCCGAGTACAACCTCACCGTGGTGGCCGAGGACCTGGGCTCACCGCCCTTCAAGACCGTTCGCCAGTACACAGTGCGGGTGAGCGATGAGAATGACAATGCACCACTCTTTGCCAAGCCCCTCTATGAGGTGGCCGTGCCAGAAAACAACCCCCCGGGTGCCTACATCACCACCGTGGTGGCCCGTGACCCCGATCTTGGCCACAACGGTAAGGTCACCTACCGGCTCCTGGAGACCCAAGTCATGGGAGCCCCCATCTCCACCTACGTCTCAGTGGACCCTGCCACTGGGGCCATCTATGCCCTCAGGACATTCAACTATGAGATCCTCAAGCAGTTGGACCTGAGGATCCAGGCCACTGACGGTGGGTCCCCACAGCTCTCCAGCAGCACCCTTGTCAAAGTGAGGATGGTGGACCAGAACGACAACCCTCCCGTCATTATCCACCCAGTGCTCACCAATGGGACAGTGGAAATCGGCGTGTCCAGCAAGACCTCCCGTGACTCCCTGGTAGCCCAGATCAAAGCTCGAGATGCAGATGATGGAGCCAATGCTGAGCTCACCTTTGCCTTCCTGGAAGAGCCCCAGCAGGACCTTTTCACCATCAATCCAAGTACTGGGGACATTGTGCTGAGGGGAGACCTCTCTGAAGAGCTGGGGCAGCTGTTCAAGGTCATCCTCACTGTGACAGACAACGGCAGACCTCCTCTGGCCACGACCGCCACAGTCAACTTCCTGGTGACCGCCACTGCTCCTTCCAGTATCCAGGGCATAGCCAAGCCCAGCTCCTGGGAAGGAAAGGCTTTGCAGTGGGACATCCCTCTGATCGTGATCATCGTTCTGGCGGGCAGCTGCACCCTCCTCCTGGTGGCTATAATCACCATTGCCACCACCTGCAACAGGCGCAAGAAGGGGAACGAGATCAAAAACAACGCTTCCTTGAAGGAGCCGATAGACATCTCCCACCTGGAGAAGGGCCGGCAGGAGGAGGGCAGCCAGAGGGGGAATGTGTTTGAGGTACGAACCTTTCCCAGCAAAACCTCTTTCACCAGCCCCGATCCTTCTCCAGCTGCCGAAGAGATCTCCACTGCTGAGAGCGGCAGCGACAGCGCTTGCCTCTACGAGGGTCAGAAGAGGCTCAGAGGACCGAGTGGGGAGGTAAGGTCCTGCTGTGGGGAAGGGTGTCGGAGGGTGGGGAGGGAGTCTTGGAGGATGTGAATTGGAGAGATGTGGTTCTGATGTCGATTTATCTTTCACTGCTTCCCCTCTCACCTCTCCTTTGATTCCCTCCACCCCACCCCAGCAGGGTTTCGCTGCTGCTCCAAGCTACGGCAAGGAGGCTGCTCCCCCCGTGGCCATTTGGAAGGGGCACTCGTTCAACACCATCTCCGGCCGAGAGGCAGAGAAGTTCAGTGGCAAAGACAGCGGCAAAGGCGACAGTGATTTTAATGACAGCGACTCAGATATCAGCGGAGATGCCCTGAAGAAAGATCTCATCACGCACATGCAGAACGGTAAGGGCTCAGCCCCTGCTCCCGGCTGGCCCCGCTGGATGGACGGACACGGGGATGGGGAGGTGGATGGAGGGACCCATCCCTGGGGCATGGTGGTTAGGCAGGGCAGCTGGAGGGGGAAACCTGAGGCTGCGTGACTCAGACCGCCCGTCTCTTTGCAGCAGGCTGCTAGATGCTGGTTCCTTCACCCAGCACAAATTAGCAGATGCTGGAAGTACTGTAGGATTGGGGTTTTTTCCCTCCCCAAAAAGCTTCCCTTAAAGTTAGGATTGTGAGGACTGTCCCTAGCAAAACAACATAACCTTCTCCAGCGTGGTTTTGTGTTGTGCTGTAGAGCATCGCCTCTCGACTCCCACTGACAGTGCATTGAGTCATCCCATGACTGATAACTCCGAGGATTATGAATGATGTGGATTTATTCCTGCAGTAACGACAGGTTTCTCCTCTCTCTCTCTCTCTCTCTCTCTCTTTAGGTCTGTGGGCATGCACGGCCGAGTGCAAGATCCTGGGCCACTCGGACCGCTGCTGGAGCCCCTCTTGCGGCCGAGCCAACCCTCACCCCTCTCCCCATCCTTCAGCACCCCTCTCCACCTTCTGCAAGAGCACATCCTTGCCCAGGGATCCCCTTCGCAGGGACAACTTTTATCAAGCCCAGCTGCCCAAAACGGTGGGGCTTCAGAGCGTCTACGAGAAAGTGCTGCACAGGGACTTTGACCGGACGATCACGCTGCTCTCCCCACCGCGTCCCGCGCGGCTCCCCGACCTGCAGGAGATCGGGGTGCCCCTCTACCCGGCCCCCTCGACCAGATACCTGAGTTCCCAGACTGACACGGCTGAGAAAGCGTAGCCCAACGCTGCCCGAGTTACACATGTCCCTGCACGCACACGACTAGGTCACTCCCGAGAGCCTTTAAGTTATTGACCAGATCCAGTGTCGTCCGTGTAAATATGCAAGATGTGCCTTAAAAATGAAGTCGTTGGGAAAGATTTCCAATCACGTCAGTACTGTTTGATATTTGCAAACAAACAAAACAAAATTGTTTGTAGTTAATGTAATTTTTATGAAATGTGCAGTATTTAAATCTTTTTTTTCATGTTTTCTACATTGGGTTTTTTTTTTTTCTTTCGGTTCACCCATGGCTTGCCATTTTTTGTAGTGTTTTTAACCTGTACATTGTGTAATGTAATGTTTGTACATAATGAAAATTGGTTCTATTTTTATACAATAAAAGCTTAAAAAATGGGAATTCTTGCCAAAGGAACTGTCTGAAAGACACAATTAATAATAATTAATTATAGTATCCTGAATATGTAGAACCTTGTAAGGGAAATTCCTCTTTCACAGTGTAATAATAACCTAAGCAACCCAGTGTGCTGAGAAGTTTTGCCTTGCCAAATGTGACTTGTATTTCTTGAGTCTGTGGTCAACTTAAATGTTATTTAATTGCCTTTGGTTCCTGTAATCTGTGTCACTGATAAACACTAATAAAGGTTTTGTGATGTGTTGGAGGGATCTGTTTGTGGATTTCGTGCTTCTGAGCGTAGAGGTCTTCACAGGTCAGCAAAAGTATTTTGTGGAGAGAAATGCAAAGGGGAGGAGCGTGAACGATGCTACTTTTAATCTCGCCCATCGTTCATCTCCTCCAGCAATACCTCACTGGAGGTTTAGCTCGAGAAATTTTAACGACGGGTGGGAGGGAGGGCTATGTGACAGAGCTGACCTTTGCTTTTCACTACCTGGTCTGAGCTCTTCCAGCCCCATCCTTCGCTGGTGGGAGGGGGGTGTAATTTTAGTGAAAGAAATGAAACTATGGCCGTCAACTGAAGTGTTCCGGCTGCGCAAATACCTTTGCATTGGCAGCCGCTCGAGCGCTTCGCTTGCTGATCTGGCTGAGATGTCGATCTGAGTCAAGCTGCACAGGTTCGTGCTTGTGTGTTTATCCCTTGCCAAGGCAGCTTTGCTAAAGGACAGTAACTTGCATTTTTGTGCGTGTATTTATTCACCAAGAAAAAAGATAGGTTTATATTTGTGCATAAACCAGAGAAAGAATAGTTGTTGATTATGTTGAGATTGCCTATGCTACATATTTTGCCTCCTAGAAATGACAAAGGCCTGGGAAAAAAAAATCATCTAGAGCTTCGAAATTCCCTCCCCTCAAGGTTTCAAGTTAAAAGCAGCTCTCAAATCCTTCTGCTGAAATGAGGTATAGAATAGCATTGAATGAAACAAACTAAGCATGAGCATTTCTTCCTGTGTTCAAAAAAATTTGTTTATAACAGAGCTAACACTTGTATTGGAGTTTTAGTATTGGATTGAACTTTTCCAAAAGGAAGAACTGCTACTCACTTGGAGTATATAATTTTGCATTGTGTACAATCCTGAAATTTGCACATGACAAAGCTTTTGGTTTTTATCTTGAATTCTTCAATTATATGCTTAATTACTATGGTACATATATCTAGAAGACGACTTATAAAGAAAATATAAAGCCTTCTTTGACATAAACAAGGCCCTAATAGACTTTGTGTCTCAAAACGTAAGTAGAAAACAGTATCCCACCTGCGTGGCCATTAACCAACAAAAATTCCCTTTCTTCTCGCCCTTCTTCCAGCATTCCCAAGCCCACGTCGCAAGAATGACAGAGCCTGACCAAGTTTTCACACACACACACAGGCTGAGTTTTAACGGGGGCTTCATAAAAGCCGCTGCGTGAAGATTTGTGGTGGGCAGAGAGCTTCAGAGGCTGTTCTTGAAGGGAATTGAAAGCAAGCTGATGCAAGACTCAGCTGGGAAGCAACGTCTGCTTTTATGGTTGGGAAAATAGATGAGCGTTGCCGGCGATTCGTCTAAACCCAGTAGTAAAAACCATGATGTATCTAGTGAACTAAGAGGGACGCCTTGGTTAAATTTAGAGCCGAAGTTGGTGCGGAAGGGTGGGTGCTGAGGAGGAAGGCTGGGAGCCTCCCTGCCGGCTAATCATCAGTGATGCAGAGCAGCAAGCCCGCCTGTGAAGTAATTAGTCATAACTCTGAACACGGGGAGGGGAAAGGCTCTCCGTCAAAAAAAAAAGCAGGGCAGTCTCATAAGCTGTTTCATACTTATCTGGTTTGAATGTCCGGGTTACGTACTGCAAGAGCTCCGCAGGAGGTCCTTCGGTTCCCTGGGGGGAGGCTGGTGGGAGGTGACCACAGCCGAAGGGCAGTTTGTTGCTTTGGGTTGAGGTGCCGAATTCCCTCTGTTGCCTGCAACAGAGCCTGTGCGCTCCTACGGGTGGGTCGAGGCTCTTTGCTGCCTAACCAGGAGTTCGGGCCACCCCAATGTGAAGCAGTCTTGAAATGGGGGGGGGAGGAAACAAAGTCACCTGTTCCTGTTCTCAAAGCAGTTTTCAGCAGCAAACAGCTACAGTCTCGTTGGGGTCTGGAATCTGTCTGTTCTGGGGTCCTATGTGCTGCTAGTTAAATGTGGGATCCGTTCACCAGGATAAGTTCAGCATTTAAATCTGAGCCAGTCACTTTGCAGGGACTAGTGGAAAGATACGGACCTCTTCTAAGAGCGCCTCGTCTTGGCTTGGAGACAGGTAATGGGGACAGCTCAGGTGCATCACTGAAGCTCCTGGTTTCCCCTTTGGCTGTAAGGGCAAGGGGCAGCAGCCCAGACTCCTTTAACTTTTAGACACCTAAAACTGGGTGAGGGAAATCCCTGTGCTCCATCAGTTAATAGCACACATCATCTGAAGCACAGATGAGTAGAGAGGAGAGCCCAAGGCTTAGCTCCTGGACAAGGCACCTTGAAGCAAACGTTTGCTTCATCAATGCTATTTCACTGTGTATGATGTCCTAGTTTTTTTTCTTTTATTTTCAATTAACATAACTGAGATTTTGGCTAACATACTTCACAAATTAATGCAGACCTATCAATGAAATTCCATTTATTTGCCAAGCACAGCATGGCATCAGCCCTGTGTCATGTGCCAGGGAAGAGACCGTGTGGCCACGCAACTTCTCAGTTGTGGAGAACTGTTCTCTCCTGCCTGCCTTTCCCTGGCTCAGAGGGTAGAGGTGAGGAGGGGGAACAGGTACACGAGACCGGTGACAGCATTCTTTCACTGAGCTGGCATTAATTCCATGACCCAAACCGGCTACAGCAGCTGAAGATCACAAAAGCCCTAACACCGCGCTTGAGCCTGCTCCTGCAGAAGTCTCTGGTAGTTACCTATGATGGAGCAAAGCACCCTCAGCTCCCTTCACAGTCAGTGGAGAGAAATAGGGACTTTTTGGACACAAATCATCTCCCCTTGAACCAGCCAGCTAAAATAGGTCTGGTATATCGCACTGAGAAGTTCCCCATCCTTCCCTGCATGCAGCCTGCGGTGGCTGTAGGTGTTTGCACTGTGGACATCCAACAACTACTGAAACGTATCTCACGCCATGTGCTTTCAAACACTGCCAGGTAGTTTGCTGGTAGCAATGGCCATGAGACCATCTGATCTGAGCATACTGGCGGTGTGGCAAAATGAGGGAGCTATAACGAAAATCATCTAGATGAAGGTGAAGATACCTAGTAGCATCAGCAGCATCAAGCCAGGCCATTGGAGACCAGCAGACTCACAACCAGGTGCCAGTGTCCAATTTTTTTGGCATCAGGGGAGAGAACTAAAACACAGAAGTAGGTAATTCCCACAGCTTCTTTTCCATGTGTGCCTGCACAGCCATGAAGATGTACCCAGGATACACAGGAGTGATGCTACAGCAGCACAGCCATGAAATGCCTTGTCTCCTGAGTGCCACAGAGATGTTCTGTGACTGTGGGCTTGCAACTGCCACCCTGGAGACCTTGGGCAGATATCCAAAACTGTTTTAACTGTTAAGAAACTAAACTCATTTTCCCAAAGTCGAGTCTGTTTTGCCTGTGACAGTAATTGGTAAGTGATCTCTATATTTATCTTGACCCATGAGCTTTTTCATGTGATTTTTCTCCCCCTGTCCTGTTGAGGATGGGGAGTGAGTGAGCAGCTGGGTGGGAGTCTGGCTGCTGGCCAGGGTGATCCCACCACATACATCAAGGAAACAAGATCCCAGAGATGCCTTCTGTGCTGCTTTAGCCAAAAAAAAAATTAAAGTCAAATTCCCACTGACCTGGTCTCCAAGGGAGACCTTATTGCTCTCTACAACTACCTGAAAGGAGGTTGTAGACAGGTGGGCGTTGGTGTCTTCTCACAATTTACAACCAATAGGACAAGAGGAAACGGCATCAAGTTGCACCAGGGGAGGTTTAGGTTAGACATTAGGAAAAAATTCTACATTGAAAGAGTTATCAAAGACAGGCTGCCCAGGGAAGTGGTAGAATCGCCATCCTTGGATGTATTTAAAAGTCATCTAGATATGGTGCTCAGGGACATGGTTTAGAGGTGGTCCTGGTAGAGTTAGATGACGGTTGGACCTGACGATCTTAAAGGTCTTTTCCACACATAATGATTCTATGATTCTCTCCTGTGCCTCTGGAATGCCTTCAAGGATATTTTATGTTTAATGATGTGTGATGGAGTCAAACACCACCATGAGGTGCCTAATTCTGGTTTCTGCAGTGCCTGCTCTAGATGCAGGACTCCCAGTAATATGGGGTGGCAGCACTCATGCTTGTAAGTGGATATGACTGTGACCTCTGGGATGGGGGTTTAATCCTGTGATCTCAACACCTGTGAGAGATGCTCAGAAAATGCTGCCTGGACCAGGCCCTGAAGGCAGAGAGACACCAGGGTGGGATTCAGCTGAAGATTCAGACAGATGTACCTTTTGTGACCAAAGGGTAAATGTCTACAAGCACAGTAGGCATCTACAGTCCTGTGGCTGACAATAAGGCCTGGTGAGGGGGATCTAGAGAGCTGCCTGGCTCATCTCACAGTAGGTACCTGCATTTGCTTAGCAAAATCATTCTCCAGTCTCCCATAATTGCATTGACTACCTTGTCATCATATATGACAGCAAATTAAGCACCTGCCTTACACAAAGAGTTACAGAACAGAATTATAGAATCGTTTAGGTTGGACAAAAGCTTTAAGATCGTCAAGTCCAACCATTAACCTAGCACTGCTAAGTCCACCACTAAACCGTGTCCCTTAGTGCCACATCTACACGTCTTTTAAATACCTTCAGGGATGATGACCCAGCCACTTCCCACTTCCAATGACGTTTGGCCCTGCAGCTCTCTTCCAGGCAGCCTCTGACCACCCTCACAGCCCAGCTCCTGGGACTCTTTGCCCACCTGCCTGCTAACCGTAGCATTCTGCCAGGGTGGTGAGCCCTGGCCCTGCCTGGGTTGGTTGCTCTGCAGATGGTCACTGTAACCCCAGCCATGTGCTCCATCCCCTTGGGATGGGGCAGCTCACCAAACCAGGACCAGCCCAAAGTGCCCTGCAGACAAGACCTCCTTTTCCCCACGTGCTCTGTGTAGAAATACTCCTTATGGTTAGAGCAAAATGGGTCAGGGGTGACTTGAATCTGGTCCTTCAAGAAGAGGGGACTTTTGCCGGAGGTCATCAGAGGACATGATGCTGAACAACTCTGTAAAACTCCATCAGAGGGACAGAGGGACAGAGAGACAGAAAGAGAAGAAGAAAGGGCAACAGCTTCCTGCCTTCATCCAGAAAACTCTTATCCTTCCCAATCACAGTGAGAGGAAGACAAAAAAAGCAGGGAGTTTGGGGGGACAGGAGAGAGGGACCCACATGACGTGGGACTATGCTGTCTAGAGACTGCAAACACACAATGGTTTTGGAGGACAATCCCCAATAAAATAGCCAATTTCATTTACTTACAGAGGATCCTCAGCTTAAGTCATCCTCTCTTTTCATTCAAAACATGTCCACTGGATTTGGAAGAAATTCAAGAATCTTGACCTTCCAAAAATCCTACAGCAGGCACTAAAAGCAGGTTTACCGGACAATTAGCTAGAGAATCGCATGAAGAGGCACCTCCACAGATCAAGATCTTAAAATTGCTTTTGCCTACAAATTTGCTATTGCCTGAATATCCATGTGGGACAACAGTGCGTTTGGCATGTGACCCCCTGAGAGGGGGCATCCCATCCCCAGCTCTTTGCTGCAGCTCATGGACAATAATTTACCGCAGTCTCCTCCTTCCCCAGAGTTTAATTTCTGCTCTAGCAAAGACGTTCCTCCTCCCTCCCTTGGGAGCTAGACCACTTCAGGGACGGGTTTCAGCCGGGACTGGCAGCCTGCTGTGACCTTTGCCTGTTTGAGTAATGCTCAGTAATGAGAGATCTGAGACGCCCCTGAACACACCGTTTGGCAGGATGTTAATTAAAACAGAGTAGCGCTACCTCTACCGTTCACAGAGCCGTAGCTCATAGCAGAGAAGGTAAAGGAACACGTTCAAGGCCACACATCACATCTCTGAGAGAGCTGGGAGTAAATCCAAGTGCTTTTTGTTTACATATAAGCATACAATTTGTCATATAGGATGAATCCCCGGCCAAGACCAGCTGGATGCACCAGAGACCGGTGGTATAGGAAGGTAGAAAAAATGCTTCCAATCACTTCACTTGAAAGGGAAGGAGCATCCTGCCTCTACCCGCTTTCACCCACACCAGCAGCAAACCATCACTATCCAAATCGCCTTTGTAAAGGTCCCCGCGGTCCCTCGCTCTCCTGTCAGATGACAACAAAGAGGTTCAGTCTGCTGCTTTCAAGTTCGTGGCTGCTTTGGGCCCCAGGACGACTGGGGTTCTGCTTTGTTTTACCACCCTGGTGTGACCTGGGTTTTCTTAGAAGTTATTTATTTTTATTTATTTAACTGTGTAAACTGATTATCCATGTAACAACTTTAATCAATTATCTGTGGCAAAAAACTTCTCTGCAACTTAATTAGCAAAGTTCTTCCCTGACCTAGCAATATCTGATTGCATCATATAAGAGCTTAACTTTGAAATGGCAACACAGTTCATTAAAAATAACTAATAGCTGCAGGGTTTAAAGATGTAAATGTTCATTTTCTTAATGAGAAAAAAAAGGGCATGCAGACTCTACCTGTCTATATTCATTATACTGTGTCCACATGGGATGACTCACATTTGCAAAACTCAAGTTTAATTAACATGCTTATTTTTACAATGATATTTCTCATTATAATAAATTAAATGTTTAAACAGCCAGTGCAAACATTTTGATCCAAGACAAAAATGCTTGCACAGTGCTAGTTTAAGCATTTAATTTATTATAATCCTTTCCATAACAAATGCCTTAGAAGTTGATTTTTTCGCTGTGAAAGGCTATTAGTATTATTTCCTCTGGTAATGTTTAATCCAAGACAATCAAAATGTAAGGCGTGAACAAAATTGGACTGGAAGCAATGATGATAAATGAGATAGTGGAAGAATCTGCCTCCGCCGGTAACTGCGCTGGAGCCTGCAGCTGGTGCCAGCTCTGCGGCGAAGCTGCACCCTGGCAGGCCGCGTTGTCATTAGGAGCTCATACACAAATTAATCAAAGCGCATCCACTAATCCAAAGCGCGTTTGTTCCCCGAGAGCGGTTACCCCGACCCTATCCTCCGCCTTCCGTATCCCATGGCGGGGGGGTCTTCCCGAAGGGCATCTTCCAGTCGGAGTTGGCTTTCTTTTAAACCAACCCTCCGACACCTCCCGGCTGGGGAAAGGGGATGGATGTGGTTCCTGATCGAGAGGGGGGGGCAAAGCCCCCGGGGACCCCCGCTGCCGGTGGGACCACCCCCGCATTGCCCCGGCCGCTGCCGCCGGCTCCGGCGGGGCCGCCGCTAGATGGGGGTGCGGGTCCGGCCCCGTCCTTCCCCGGGCTGCCGCGGCCCGGGCAGGGTCCCAAACCGGGGCTGAGTGGAGGTGGGGGGGTTGGGTGGAGAATTTGAGTAACATCAGTGATAAGTGGAAGCAGAGGATCCGGGAGACTCCAGCATCCTCCTCCGTGAAAGCGGAGCCGGGGTTATGCTAAAATCATGCTTTTGTCGGGGTTTTTTTGTTTGTTTGTTGTTTTTTTTTTTCAAGATTTAGGAGCTCTCTGGTTAATGTAGCTCCTTATTTTGATGGGGTTTGCAGCCTGGGCATTGGTGCAGGGTAGGAGGAGGCTCAGCCATAAATTCGGCAGCTGCTTTATGCCCTCTAAAACAAGGTTCCGCTGCAAATTTCTAAAAAGCTTCTGAGCCAGCTCCTGCATCGCTGGGGTCCTGGGGGCAAGCTGGGGCAGGAAAGGCGTCCTTCCCCGCTTGGTGTGAATTCACCTAAGGCGATATTATTCCCCAAAGAGATGCCTGCTGAATGGCCTTCATCATCTCCCACGCTGGACAGGGACTGGGATGAGAGGTGGGGACATCAGGGCACAGCGAGGCAGGCCAGGGGCTCCCCGGGGGCACGGGGAGAGCAGGAAAGGATGCTCAGCCTGGCTGGGAGCCGGGAGCCAGCTTCCAGCCTACTTTCCCTGGGTTTGTGCCCCTGGGAGACATCTCCTGCACCTCCTCAGGGGAAATTTCCACCTTTGAACTGGAGCGGTGTCTGCAGAAAGAAATGGGCCAGGAGGCAAATTCTTCTCAAAGTGGTCCAAGAGAAAGAGTCTTGCAAGGGCTAAAGCCAAGTCAGGGTCATGCAATCAGGTGAAAAAAAGCTCATGTGTTCAACCCCCCCAAGCAGCTAGAAAAACATCAAGGCAATGAGCCACCTGGGCTGGGGACAGACATGCAAGGACCCACTGTGGGTCCCCAGCATAAAGCCACCAGCATCCCCTGCCACCATCTCACCCTTGCATCCAGGAAACCTCCCACCCTGGCTAGGTGGCCTGGAACTGATGTCAAATAACCATGGCTGTACAGGATATTTCAGTGACGCTGGCAAGTTAGTCCGCAAGTTTCTTCAGTTTAATATGTAATTCAAAAGTATTTAATTTGAATTAATAAATAAAGCCCTTTAGGGGATCTCATTACACTGTGAAGAGCATTAACAAAACACAAGTTGTCAATCAGTTTAGCCAGTTGACAAGCTACAAACCAGCTGATGATCCCGGCTGAGCCAAATCCGGAAAGGAGAAGAGAAATCTCTCCTGGATTTACCTCGGAAAAAAGACTGTGACAGTGATTGTTTAAAGAAATGGGCATTAAAACATTCGTGGACAAATTACCAAGTCTCCCCAAACCGCCGAGTTAAATTCAGGGGTTGCTCACCATCTAACAAATGTCCTGCCAGAAGGCGCCCATTTATTTTTCATTGCTTGCTGCTTGACAAATTGCTGCGTTCACAAAAACTCGGCGGATTAATAAACTGATCCCACTGCTTAACTAATTGCGAAAAGCCAAAAAGTGATTTGAGTAGTAGTACGATGGTCATTACAAAAATATCCACTGACTTTGGAAAATTGAGGGCACAACATTTTTACCTCGGAGGGCAGCTTTATGTAGGCCACAAAGTGCCTTGGGTATTTCTTAGAGTCCTCGGGTTTATTCATGTATTATTTCCTCGGATATTCAGTATATTTTTCCAGCAGGCAAGAAACTGAGGCTTCTGTGTACGAGTTTCATCTGCTCAATATGTGAAAAAATATAGATCCCCTTAGCACATTCTGCTACAGTAGAAGCAAAGTGTAAAAGAAAAATTCCAAATATGTAGATTTAAAAATAAAAACACAGAACTCTTTCCTCCCTACAAGGGATTCGAAGCACAAGAAAATATAAAAAAAAATGGGCTACAGATAGGTCTAGACTTTAATTGTGGAGTTGCCTAAGAAGAATTGTTGGCCTGGGGTCATTTTAATCAGGTTGCATGTCAGCTTGCAAAATCTCCAAATTAGCTTGCAGCTCGGGGAGAGAAAGATGTTTTTCTTTCCTGAAGAACGCAAACAGATTGTTGTGACATGTTCTCAGTCATCATGACAGATCAGATCCCTGCTTTGCGCTGCGAGCCGGGAAAGAAGTCAGCCGCTTCTCCAGCTCCTTTGGAGATTTGGGCATTTCCCAATTTGTCAGAGACGGGGATGGAGTTTATAGAAATCCTCCTGAAAGTGAAGTTTATATGCAAAGACTCTGATAAAAGAGATTGACCTTAATTGGGAAGCAAGTTTCTTTCACATTTTTTAACAACCTCCAGGCCTTCCTAGCAGTCTGATGAAAGGGAAGTTGTGAAAAGAAACAATCTGTATTTATGCAGCAGGAACTATCATATCCTGAGCTGCGCAGAGAATGACAAGGAACCGACTCATCCTTTTTAAAAAAGGATTAATTTGCCATTTTCTTCCCGAGTTTGTGAAAAGTAAGGCTGTGGGTGGATTTCAAAACAGGCTGAGTACTTTACTTAGATTTACGGCAGGCTCTGAACCTCTGCGAGACTCTGCACGTTGCCGTGGAGCAGCTGACCTGGGATGGTGTCCCTCCTAGGGTGTCCCTAGCCTATGTGTCCAGCTCAGTCCCTTGGCTCTAGCATATTGGGCTGCTTTTTTTCTTTTTACTTCTCCGTATTCGTTTTTTCATCTGTATCAGTAAATGGCTCCAACGGGATCACAGGGGGACAGGAGCTGGGGTGGTGACTTGCTTTCATCTTGATGGACCAAGAGGGAGAGGCAAGTGCGAATTCATGACAATGGCTGATAGTGGGGACACATCTCGCCTATCTGGTTGCCCCCAAAGGTCTGCATCTGAACTAGCAACCAGCAGTGTCCGGTCCACAGGATGAGGGAAAGAAATAGAGGTCTCCAAATGGCGATTCCTCCAACTTCTAGCTGGTGTCTCTTTCTCTTAACTAGTTTGGGCACCTTATTTAGGGAGGTGATTCTGCCCCTCTACTCTACTCTGGTGAGACCCCACCTGGAGTACTGTATCCAGCTCTGGAGCCCCCAGCATAAGAAGGACATGGACCTGTTGGAGCAGATCCAGAGGAGGGCCACAAAGATGCTCAGAGGGCTGGAACACCTCTTCTATGAGGACAGGCTGAGAGAGTTGGGGTTGTTCAGCCTGGGGAAGACTCTGGGGAGACCTTGTTGCAGCCTTCCAGTATTTAAAGGGGGCCTACAGGAGGACTGGGGAAGGACATTTTACAAGGGCATGTAGTGATAGGACGAGGGGGAATGGCTTCAAACTGGAAGAAGGTAGATTTAGATCAGATATTAGGAAGAAATTTTTCACTGTGAGGGTGGCGAGACACTGGAACAGGTTGCCCAGAGAAGTTGTGGAAGGTCCATTCCTGGAAGTGTTCAAGGCTAAGCTGTATGGGGCTTTGAGCAACCTGGTGTAGCGGGAGATGTCCCTGCCCATGTCAGGGGGGTTGGAACTCGATGATCTTCAAGGTCCCTTCCAACCTAAACCATTCTATGATTCTGTGATTCTATGATTTAGGGAAAATGAATCTATCTCATAGTGGCTGAGGGCTCCGTATTGCCCACAGCTGGGAAAGGACATAGGCAGAAGCAGGGGTCCTCCCCTAAGACCTTGGCTTGCTGCAGATATAGGAACATCCCTGGGCAGAGAGACACCTGGGACCACTTTGCCAAAACAGGGGAGGGTGCAATGTGCAGCAGGAGCTCGTGCATTCGCCACAAAGGAGCCATCCTGAGTGGTTGACCTAAGACCCCCAGGCCTTTAAAATTGGATGGGACAAGACCCGCCTGGATGCAGTCCTGAGTAATGTGCTCTAGGCAATCCTGCTTTAGCAGGGGAGTTGGACTAGATGATCTCTAGAGGTCCCTTCCAACTCTGATAATTCTGTGATTCTGTGATTCTGTGAAGACAGTGTGGGGGATATCTCCGTTGGGACAACCCCTGGCATCAGGAGAAGAGAATGCATTTCCCCATCGCCCCTTTTTCCTTCTGTGATTCCGCAAGCCAAGGGAAGTCACAACCGTACATCTCCGGGTAGAAGCTGCCAGTTTCTTTCTCCCAAAGGCCTCCACTTTGACAGCAAAAAAAGCTTCATCTTCCCTGTTGTACTGGTTTGAGGACTGGGTTTGTTGGTTTGGTTTTTTTTTTGGATCCCTGGCTCCCTGCCATCCGCCCCGGTGGGACCCAGGGCAAGGCAGCAGCACCACACAACCCAGATGTCAGCAAACCGCTAATCCCAAGGGACAGACCCCTGGGGTGAGATTCCCGCTGCAACTTCTCCAATTAGACAGCTTACCTCCTGCTTTGCCTCCGCTTTAGTCATTTCGGACCGAACATATTTTATTGTTCAGCCTCCCAGTTAAACGGCTGGGAAGCTCTGGCTGCAAGCACGCAGAGATTACCAGTTCAATAATAGAGTCGGGCATGTTGGCTTTATTTCTTTTTGCTAATAAAGCTGCAAAATAAAGCTGTTGACTCTTCTTTCATCAGCCTCAGCCCCGTGAGGGTGTCCCACGTCTCGCCTGGTGATTAGAGGAGAGGGCTGGGAACAGGGGTCTGGAGTTCATCCCTTAATGAGCCGCCCGTTCAGCGTGTTTCACTCGGGGCTTTTGACCTCTTTGCACCTCGGCCAACTCAGCTGTAAAACTGGCTGAAGGGTGGACCTCACGGGAACCAGCCACCGTGCTCCAGTTGAGCCTCGAGTCCGGGTCTCCCGGTTAAACACAGAATAAAAATCAACAACAATTTGAATCTGCGGTGACCCAGCTCAAATGCCACAAGGACGTCAGGCCTCGACAGCGTAAGCAGCGTCAGTCTCTGGGGTCCCCCGTCACAATGTCAGAGCAAATCTAAGTAGCGCCCCTGCGATTTGTGCTGCGGTGAGAGAAAAAAAAAAGGTGCTGCAGACACCAGCACAGACAAGGACACTTGCTGCCAGCTCCAGTACCCAGCTACAGCAGCACCTGCGGCACCGAGCAGTGCTGGGAAAACCTGGGTGGCACGCACCCATCCAGGTGGGGATGCGGTCCCCCAGCTGGGGAGAGCGGGGTCCCCGTTACTGTCTAAATCTCTGAGCTGTGACACAACCCATCCCTTCTCCAGGAAAGCTCCTCCTGGAGAAACCAGCGTGAACCGTGACAAGGACAGGAAAGACCTAGCGCTCTCTCACAAGTCCAAAACATTTCCAGCCTGTCCCACAGCCAGGAAGACTGCAGCTGCTGGCACTTCTGCTAGCACTCATTGCTCAGTGTACGAGACGGAGATGATTAGGGGACTGGAGCATCTTTCTTATGAGGAAAGGCTGAGGGACTTGGGTCTTTTTAGTCTAGAGAAAAGAAAACTATAGGGGGATCTTATAGATACTTATAAATACTGAAAGGGAGGGTACCAGGGAGATGGGAACAGTCTTTTTTCAGTGGTGCCCAGTGATAGGACAAGAGGTAACGGGCAAAAACTTGAATATAGGAGGTTCCATCTAAACATGAGGAGGAACTTCTTTACTTTGTGGGTGGCAGAGCACTGGAACAGGCTGCTCAGAGAGGTTGTGGAGTCTCCCACTCTGGAGACATTCAAAACCCACCTGCATGCTGTCCTGTGCAACCTGCTGTAGGTGACCCTACTCTGGCAGGGGGATTGGACTAGATAACCTCCAGAGGTCCCTTCCAACCCTGACCACCATTCTGTGATTCTGTGAGATGAAAGGAGGAGCTTGTCTCATATAGCTTGTTTGCCGTGTCACACCTTCTAGGGTATGATGGGGATGCTGAAGGAAGTCCTGCCTCAGCCATCTGGCCCTGCCCAACACACGCACACACACATGTCTACTCACAGGAAAGATGGTGTTTCCTCTCAAAGTTGAGAACAATCAAGAGCTTTTTCCCTTTTAAATGGGAGGTTGTAGTTCAGACTCGGAGGTGGCATAGAGGAGCCGGAGCTGGCACTTCGTAGTGAAGAAGGAAGAGGCACCACCCCTTGGGATTTCAGTGGTGTGGGATCAGCCTCGCATGTGCTGTTCGTCACAACAGGCTTAGTAAAATGGAGCAAGAAATTGTCTTCAGGCAGAGCAAGAGCACCTGGCATGCAGTCAATCCAGTCCTGTGGCAGGGTCATTTGCTCCCACACCTTCTCTGCACCTCTTCATACAGTCCTCCACTGGGCAGCCATGTGGAGATGAGACTCCTGAAGCAGAAAGCTCTTCCTTGGGAATCAACAGGAGTCCCAGATGTACTTCTCGACTACCTCAACATTATTCCACCTCACACTATGCAGACATACCAAACCAAGCACAGGCCTGGAAAGGGCTGAGGTTGAGAACTGTCTTATAAAGCCTTCTCCATACCAGCTACCTAACACTTATAACCTCAGCTCCTCTACCAATTGCCCTTGTGGGCACTTGGTGACTTGTAGGTGTGGAGAAGAGGCTGGCATGAGGCATCTTCTGGAGTTGGGAAAGTGACCTCTTGCATGATGTTACCACCGTACAATGTGCTGCGATCAGTGTGGGTGGCTGGGTGTGAGATCAGACCTTCATGTACAACGGAGATCTCTGTTCTGGTGTAAGGATCCTTTCGCTGAGGATTTTCCATCCCTTGAGGAAACTATGCTAACAGGCTTTAAAAAATTAAACAAATCACATTGCAGGCAAACCCAAGTTGATCTTTAAAAGGCATTGTCCTCAGAGGCTGAGAGAAATGCTCAATGCTTTATGCCTTCCTCCAACCTCTTCACACATTAACTAATTCATCACACGAGGGACCACCCAGCTGCATCTCGACCACAAAGCCAGTCACCTCCGTCCTTAAAACCAGTATTGCCACAGCTGGGGGGCAGGTTTCTTTAGCACCAACAAGCACAGGCAGTGGGGGAACAAAGCTCTTTTCATCAGGCCAATCTTGGACAGAGGATGTCACTCCCACAGAGCCACTTGCTGGTCTCAGCCGGGAAGCGTCGGCTTCCCTTATGGTCACAAGAAGATCTGGGGCAGCTGTAGCCACCTCCTTGCAGAAGGAGGGAGTCATGTGTGGTCACGGCCAGGGACAAGTTTGGCTTTCTGTGGGTAGTGGTAAGGAAATCAGCTACCTTGAGCATCTCCTCTGGGCCACCGAGGCTATGTACAGTGGGACCTTCAAAGAGAGGAAGACAGAGCAGCTGTGAGGCAGTTCTCTCCACCTAGTGTAATACTGCAGAACATTTACCTAGTTCTCTGCTAGCTAACTCTTCTTCTTCCCCCAAACCAGCCCCAAAACTGCCTGGAGACAAGTCCTTGCTCTCTCTGCCAGATGGTGCGAGGACAGGTGAGCAGCTTGATGCAACAACCAGAAGGTGTGTCAGCAAGGAGAAAGCCTTGCCAGCAAGGAGCAGGGAAAGGCCAAGTCCACCCTCAGCCCTCCCTGACATCCCCCTAGCCCGGCAGTGGGGTTGGGCTTTGATCCTGCACTCGCAGGACCCCATGGAGGAGAAGCTGGTGGATGGAGGCCACTGCCACCCCCTCTCTAATTAGTCTGGTTTCCTGCGGTGGTGTTTTCCGGCTCCTCAGCTCTCCCCCATGCCGTGCACGGCCCAGAGCAGACGGGCTGTAACATGTGTAGCTTAAATTATTTGACAGTTCCCCCCTTTGGGATTAGGGAACGCCATGGAAATGGCTGCTCATGGCGCCATGGGACAAGCCCTGAGAAACAGGGCTGTGCTGGGGGTCCTGGGGACAGACACGGCTGTGAGCTCCACATTAGCCAGCTCTTCCAGGAGGTCACCATCCCTACTCCCACCTCACCTGGCCTCCAGGTCCACGGGCTGCCATTCCTCCTTCCATCCCTCGCTCTTCCAGGCTGTCTAAGGTAAAAGGCTCTCAACTTTTTTCCTGCTATTTCTCCAGCATTTGCTCCCCTCAGCAGTCCACACCAAACACGCATGAGGAACCCACTGCTCCAGGCTTACCAAATCATGTCTTTGGGAAAGGAGACTTGGCCCTAAACAGGCCAAAATTATTATCGTGGTTGCTGCTAGAGCTTGATTTTATAAGGAAAGCCATGGGGGTAGGACAGGGAGTGCCCAGAAACGATGATTGCTCTTGGTGTCTCTCTACCCCATCTTTTATCTCTCAGGGAAATATTTATCCAAGTGGTCCATGGCTCCAGTTGAGCCGTGGCACTGTCTGCAAGAATTTACCCAGTTTATCTGCCGTGTCCTACCCTGAGCACAGAGGTCCTCAGAGGGAATGCAGCTCTCACAGCCTTCAGTGGGGAACAGAGAGGCCCTGGACCACCTTGATGGACATGTCATAGGCTCCACAATAATTTCTGAGGACCAGCAATCTCCAGAAAATGGATGTGAAAGGACAAAAAAGAGAAATCAACGCAGCAATAAAGTTTAGCAGAAGACATGGGGTTTTATTGGTTCTTTCACTCTCCCAGGCTTAGTTTCTTAAATCTGATGTGAAGGAGGCTTTTTCGGAAGATTTCTTTTTTTTTTTTTTAAGTAGAGATCTGAATCCAGCGGAAGAAGTATTATAGATTGGATCAAAAAAAGCCTGATGTAAGAGGCCAAATGAAAGACCAGGACATAGATGAATAAGGATTAAACTTGCTGGAATCAACCCACACAAATGTGTCACAGAGGTAATGCAGGCAAAAAAAAAAAAGTGTTTAAAGTGTTGTCAGAAGGGTGAGTAAAATATATATTTCAGGAGATGGTATTTGTGAAAAACTTTCTGGCGCTGCAGGCGCCTCCGGGACAATCTTATTGGAAATATTCTCTAAAGTTGGGTCATGAAATTATTAGAAGAACAGTGCATAGATTGAAAAAGGGAAATACAGTTGATTCATGGGTGCTTTTGGATAAGGGAAATAAAAAAAAAAAAAACCACAACCAAACCAGGCTCGGCCTTTGCTACAAAGCAAAAAGAAACTTAGCAGATTTCTCATCAAAGTGTAAAGAAGCCTCTGGGAAAGAAACAGATTGATGCTACCGAGTTGTTTAAGATAATAACTACTTCCAAAGCACAAAGCTGTGGTTGGAGGTTAAGAAAGAAAGTAGCCCATGAGCAATTTACACAGAACAGCTACAAAAGAGACCACATCGTTAGAGGTAGGAATGAAAGCATGTAATGACAGCCAGTTATTTTATTTTATTTCTTTAATTCAAG
The DNA here is from genome assembly GCF_965231255.1 of Vanellus vanellus. NCBI lineage: Eukaryota > Metazoa > Chordata > Aves > Charadriiformes > Charadriidae > Vanellus > Vanellus vanellus. Next base: position 187,696,442 of record NC_138905.1, read on the forward strand.
GAAAACAGAAGGCACAGCCACTAGCTAAATTAAGAAGAATAAGATGAAGACATATGGATAGATGGGATTCAGCCCTAGGGAAAAACAAATCAGCCTTTAGTGTCCTGGGGTGAGGAAGAGCAAACCGTGATGGACCATATGTCCTCCCCCGACCACAGGAGAGAAGAGGAAGTATTCAGGATGAGCGAGGTCCTGTGCCAAGCATGTCTTGGGCGAACCTTTCAAGCAGGGCCAGCTCATCTGCGCCGTGCCGTCCTGCTGGGGATGCCCCCCAAACAGGGATGCCCCCCAAACGGGGGTGCCCATCTTTTCCAGAGAGTAGCATCAGAGCAAGGGACGTTGCAGGGTTTTCCATGGAGAATTTTACAGCCTACCGGGAAAAAACAATGGGTTTGGTGTTTGAAATTTCGTGTGTTGCTGGTCAAAGAAGGGAGGATGGTGTCAGCACACCCTGGGCATGGGGCGGGTGGAGAGCAGAGGAAAAACAAGCATCCTGGGGGCACCGCAATGTCCAGGGCCACAGCAGAGAAGAGAGCTGTGGTGATGACTTCCGTACATGGGTTTTCATCCTTTCGTCTCACTGCCAGTAAGAATCCTTAGAGTTTCTCAAAAGCCTCAGGCCGTCAAGGGTTAAATAACACAGCCAAGATTTTTTTTTTCTGTAGGACTTTTTCCCCAAAGGACCCTGGTTATTTTGAAGAGACATCAAGTAAGCAGGATCTGAATCACCACCAAGATACGGTGGTGTAAAACCGTGGAAAAGCAGGGCAGTGAATCGGGTGCCCGGTCCCAGTAGCCCTCACAAATTTCCATTTAGGCCATTGAGGAGTTCAAATAACTATTTGGGATACTTAGAAAATGAAGATAAAACGCATAAGGCATCACAAGAGCCTTACGGAGAGGCGCACAGCATCAGCAAATCCTTCTCATTTTTAATATTTCCATTTCTCCTTCTAAACTTTTTCTTTAAACCGAAAAATAATGAGAAAATGTGCTTCCTTGAGACAAGCCAGTACTATCAGCTAAGCAACCTCACATTCATCGTAGCACTCCAAGTACTCTGGAATGCTTTTCAGCCCGGAGGATAATAGTATTAGACGACCAGAAAGGCTGTCCTGTAAAAGACTGTTATTATGATTTCCAGTCTCAGAAGTTGGCTTAATCCAGCTGAGCACACACACGTTATTTAGAGAGGAGACCGAGCTCAGACACTGGTATCATCGTCATCTTTATTGCAGATGAAGAATTCAGCTGGTGAAAGGCAAGTCACGTTTGTTGGGGTTGTTTTTTTTTTGTCCTAAGCCCTGCAAACATTGGCTGTTGCACTCGTCTTTGCGCACCGCAGCGAGCGTCTGGAGCTGCTGAATGCTGGGCTGTTTGTTCGGATTTGCATCTGTCTAAAAAAAAAAAAAATAAAATATAATCCCGTTCTCTCTCTTGTCACCTAATCAATCAAACGGCAAAAGGTGCGCTCCCCGCACCCTCCAAGGAAAACAGATATCCGCCCACACAAAAGGCAAAGCGTGAACATAGGGGTTAACTAGAGGTGGTAAGCTGCAAATCGTGTAACGGGAACATTTCTCTTTTTTTCTCTTCTGCCTGCTTGAAATTTCATGCTGCTCTTCCTCTGCCTGTGGAACAAAAGAAGAAGAGGCAGCGATGCTCTGAGTTGGGGGGGGGGGAAAACAAACCCAAACTTGGGATTGTTCCCTGCATGAGAAAAAGATGTGTGGAAGATTACTCGGGGGATTTGCACCTTGACTTGAGAAAGAAACGCAGCACAGCTTCTCTCCCGGGGTTTGGGCAGAACGGCTCCCTCCTGAAGGACCAGTTCTCCCACCCACATCTCCCCACGCGAGCAGGACCCATCTCACACCCCAACCTGCCGAGGACCGGCAGCCAGGCGCCCATCCCTGCGGATCGGCTCATGGTTGGCACCATTGCTCGGGATCGCGGGAGTCTGCCCAAGCCCAAACCTGCTGGGGCCACCACTGCCCCATCAGTCGGGTGGGGGAGAGCCCTCCAACCCCATCCTTCGCCTTCCCAGGGGTGATATTGCACTTCACTATATGCTGCCCTTGCGGCAGCTGGAGTGAAGGTACCTCTGCAAATATCCAGCGTAGATGTTATCAATTACACCTACTCGTTCTCACACCGACAGTGCCTTTGCTAACGCTCCTCCTCGACACCGCGCCCTCGGCCACCCTTTTGCTAGTCAAAATGGCGCAGCCTCCCTCCATCCTTCCGTTGGCATCCCGGGGAAGGAACCATCGGGCGCTCAGATGGGTATGAGGATGGGGGGAAAGCTGCTACCCCCTCCTCAGTCACGGGCAAGCAGCTCAAACGAGCCGAACCTCAGCGAGCAGCAGCTCTTCCCAGGCGAGCGCTCCCTCCCTGGCACGTTTTCCCACGGGAGACGAGCACAGGGTCCTTAAAATAAATCTGTCTTCTTCAAGCCGCGATGCTAAACGGAGGGTTGAGATCAAAGGCTGGGATTCTCACATTTTGCCAAGATAGACATATCCATTCACGAGATTTTTGGTGTAACAAAATACTTGCTAATGAAGAGGATCATAATCTTATTATTAGCCCCAACCTACAACAGTATGTCATTCGAGAGCGGGCTGGAATATGCCCTAGTTTAGGAAGTTGCATAGTAGGCTTCGCTTCTGATTTAATGAGCTGTGATTGTGTTTATTTTCGGCGGCATCTATGCCCGCTCAATTTTTGTTTAAGGCTTGATCGTTAATGACAGCGATCGACAGGAAGGATGAATTTGGGATGAAGGGAAGGAAAATGGGGATAGTGACTCTGGGACTCAGTCCCCAAGCGCGCGGACGCAAGGCGGTCAGTGAGGCTTGAGTTTTCTCCGCTTTGGCGTTGCTTGATGATGGTTTTCAAGCTACTGGACCCACCAGGGAGGGGACTTAGATGTGAGAAACAGCAAAGATTTTTGGAGTTAAGGAGTGGGGCGCAGAGGAGAGGCAAGTGTAGGAAATCAACTGCAGGGGCCAAACCTGCCTCTTCGGGGCATGCAGAGCTGGGATGAGCTAAGGTGGGAGAGGGTTATCATCTGGCCTCTGCTGTCAAGATCCCAGAAGGTTTAAGATGGTGGGACACATCAGTAGGGTGCTACAACTGAGCAAGACCCACCAGACAAGCAAAATGGAGAAGAGAGGGGAAGAGAAACAGAGGTGCATACTGTAAACGAAAAATTGCTATGGCAGAGGTGGTCAGCTTAGGCACTGCTCCAGCATGGGATGGGGTCCCATGGGGCAGGGTTTCCCCCAGTTTAACAGCCCCCCCCCTCCAGTGCCATTGCCTGTCCGGATAACTGGATCTGGGCCACTGGGCAAGCAGTGCAAGGCACAACCCAGACGTCCCTCCTTCATGCTTTTTTTGCAGCTGGTGTGTTTTTTTCTCTGCTTCCAGCCTTACAAAGGATACTCTGCTCCGTGTTTGACTATGTCAGTCCCAAAGGGGTCCCGCACTGTTTATTTTCCAGCATCTAAGAGCACGCACACAGACACGTGTGTGTGCACGTATGTAGAGGCAGGACATCCACACAGTGCAGACGTGGATAGACACACGGACAGACACACATAGCCAGCTGTAGCCCCTAAAAGCTTCCCATGTACAATATTAGAACGAGCAAAGAGATGCAGATGAACGCCCCTACCAACCCAAATGGCCTATGATTCCACTAGCCCATATCCTGGGCTGCATCTAAAGAAGCATGGCCAGGGGACTGAAGGAGGTGATTCTGCCCCTCTACTCTGCTCTCGTGAGACCCCACCTGGACTACTGTGTCCAGCTCTGGGGCACCCAACATAAGGACATGGACCTGTTGGAGCAGGTCCAGAGGAGGGTCATGAAGATGATCCGAGGGCTGGAGCACCTCTCCTATGGGGACAGGCTGAGAGAGATGGGGTTGTTCAGCCTGGAGAAGAGAAGGCTCTGGGGAGACTTTATAGAAGCCTTCCAGTATCTGAAGGGCACCTACAAGAAGCTGGAGAGAGAATTTTTACAAGGGCGTGTAGTGATAGGACGAAGGGTAATGGCTTCAAACTGGAAGAGAGGAGATTTAGAATAGATATTAGGAAGAAATTTTTCACTATGAAGGTGGTGAGACACTGGAACAGGTTGCCCAGAGAAGCTGTGGATGCACCACCCGAGAAGTATTCAAGGCCAGGTTGGATGGGGCTTTGAGCAACCTGGTCTAGGTGAAGATGTCAACCCCACACACACATGGCAGGGGGCCTGGAACTAGATGATCTTTAAGGTACCTTCCAACCTAAACCTGATTCGATGATCCTATACTTCAGATGTTCGAAAAAACCCAGCTGAGCATCATGAGTGACAGCAAACAGAAGAAATTCCAGGGATACGTCCACTTTAGAGGTTAAGCCACACAGTATCTGTGACCTTTTTAAATTAAAAGATGAAATTACATCCCTCCACCATCTCCACCACCCCCACATCACTACATCACTTTGCCCCGCTGAGCCCGCACCGGGCCTGGGCTCACTGCTGGGTTGCCCAGGATTGCCGTAGGGCTCAGCTGGAGACAGGGATGTTCCCTTCTGCCGCACACCGAGGCCTTTCGCAGAGGAGTCACCGAGCAGCAGCGCGGCAGTTCCAGCGCCTGCGAATCCCTGTGGCAAGTGTGAAAAACAAAATAAAAAATAACAAAACACGTAAAATCCCGTGTCTGGTTTACAAGCTGCTTTTTACAACGGCTGTCTGTCTGCGGGGGCACCTCTCCTCTCCGCAATGGCACTGGGGGAGTTGCGGGGGGAGGCGTCCCCTGCAGCCCCCTGACTGACCCATCTCCAAAGCTGGGGACAAACCCCGGGGTTGGGGGTGGGGGGGACGGGCTGGGAATGGGGGGGATCGCAGCCGGGGGGAGCTGCTGGGCAGCTCAAGGGGCTCATTGTGCCCGGGAAGCGGGGGCGGTCCTGACCACCCCACCCTCCTACCCCCTCCCTCCTGGCCGGGGCCGGGGCGGGCCGGGGCGGTGCTGCCCGCCCGGGGCCGGGAGCGGGGCGGCGGCGGAACCCGGGGCAGGTCTCCGTCCCGCCGCAGCCATGGCAGAGGGCTCCGAGAAGGTGCCTATCGCCCGAGCGGGGCCCGACGATGTGGAGCAGTGCTTGCCACCCGTGAGTGCTGCTGGGTGGCACCGGGCGGGACGGGACGAGACCGGACAGAGCGGGTCGGGTCGGGTCGGGACAGGACGGAACGGGACGGGTCGAGATGGGTCGGAACGGGACCGAGCGGGTCGGGATGGGATGGGTCGGGATAGGATGACATGGGTCAGGACAGGACGGGACGAGACGAGACGGGACGGGACGGGACGGGACGGGACGGAACGGGACCGGACAGAGCGGGTCGGATCGGGACGGAACGGGATGGGTCGGGAAGGGACGGGACCGAGCGGGTCGGGGTGGGATGGGTCGGGATAGGATGAGATGGGTCAGGACGGGAAGAGACGAGACGAGACGGGACGGGACGGGACGGGACGGGGACGGGACGGGACCGGACCGGACAGAGCGGGTCGGGATGGGACGGGACGGGTCGAGATGGGTCGGGACAGGATGGGTCGGGATAGGACGGGACGGGTCAGGGCGGGACGAGACGGAACGGGGCGGGACAGGACCAGACAGAGCGGGTCGGGTCGGGTCAGGTCGTGACGGGACGGGACCGGATGGGATGGCTTGGGTCGGATCGGGACTGAACGCGTCGGGTCGGTCAGGACCGGGATGCGGAGAAACAGGGGGGGGTCAGGGGGGGGTGTCGCCGTCCGCACGGCCCGGGCGGGGACGAAGAGGGGGGGTCCCATGGCGGGGGTCGGAGGCTTTGCCGACTGAGGGGGGGAGAGGGGGGGTCCCAGCACCGCGCTCTCCGCAGGCGTACGCGGCGGCGGCGGCGCCCCCCGGGCCGGGGCGGCTGCTGAAGGCGGGGGCGGCGGTGCTGATCGCCGGAGCCCTCCTGCTCCTGGCCGGGGCCATCGGCGCCTTCTACTTCTGGAAAGCCACCGAGCGGCAGGTGAGGGCGGGCGGGCGGGCGCCGAGCCTGGAAGCACATCCTCACGTCGGGAGCGGGGGGGGGGGAGGCTTTTGGGCTGGTTTCATGTAAGGAGAGGCACAGGCTGGAAACTTTCCTTGCGAGGTCGTTAAAGAGGTCTCTAAGCAGATCTCTATTTTTTCCATGCTTACAAAAAAAAAAAAAAAAAAAAGCACCACCCCCCAAAAAACCACCCAAAGCCATAATCATTATCTTTACTGGCTGGATGGAGCCTCGTAGAAGCACATATATTAATGAACACAAAACGTACCTTTGCGAGCACAGACACTACATTGATTTCTGCTCACAAATCCTCAGCAAACTCAAACCCCAACAAGTCCCCATGGATTCACATCCTGGGCATAATCCAGCTCTCAGGACAAAAAAAGCATTGAAATGTGGAAATTCCTTTTTCACATCATCTGCATTCTTGGTCCAGATCCTACCTGGACCCTCAAATATGTAATGCTATATTTAACCCATTAATAGGAACCCTTATTTCACTCTGGTGGTTTGTAAGACTGTGCATACACATAGGCATTTATGGTTAGCAGCTGTGGAGAAATTTTTAAAGTCATGATACATTTTATTATTCACATTTTTCTGGGGTACAGGAAAAAACCCTGTATGCAAAGAACAAAACTGAGAAACTGCTGATCAGTTTAACGACCCAAACTTCGAAGCATTAGAACATGTTTATATATTGACTTTTCTTTCTGTTTACATAAGATCTGGGTTTAAAACATATTTGAAACATGATGGTGCACATGTGAACATAACTTGCTCCAGAATTGCAATTAGTACCTTTGAATTTACTTTGGAAGAAATTTTGTACCGCCTCCAGCCCCATGCCAGCCCCTATCAAGGGGAGCCTTGTGCGAGGTCCCCTTCTGAGATACACCCGTGCACAGAGGGGTAATTCACATAATCAGAAAGAAAGTACAAGGTTTTACACCAAAAAGACAGGACACGTTGCTGACCTCCAGGACATGCTGTAAGAGCCATCTGCTTCTCTCGGCTTTCGAAAAGGGAGAGGGACCCGAATGCATGGGTGGGCAGGGAGGGGGTACAACATATTCAGGTCTCACCAGGTGGATGAATTTGCGGAGTACAGGACAAAGTTTCCCATTTTTTATTGCTCCCGTCATCTAAATTCTGCTTTGTGAAATGTGCCACGCTCATAGTTGTCATTGAGTATCAAAGTTGATCTCCAGGTGAAGACACTGGGAAAGCTTCGGGTTATTTTTCCAAGCTGCCTTCAAACACAAAGAGCTACACTTGACTTGCAAATGTTTAGGAAGCAACTGTAAAAACTATATTTAGGGTCATTAATTAAAAAAAAAAAAAAAGCATTATTATTATTTTTATTTTAAATCTTCAAATTCTCCCATAACTGACAAGGGTAACAAAGTCTCAACTCCAGCTCAGCCCCCCGCAGGGGAGACCATGTACACTGGTCTGGTTTTATGGACCACATTCAACATAAGTCCTAGACAGCGGAGAATATGGGAATGAATCTGTATAACTGAGGAACCATAAATCTTTAGCACCTTAGACTTTCCTGAGCGAAGGTGAGAGAAGGAGAAATTTCTCTCTGGCTGTCAGTGTAAATTTTTCATTAAAATGCTGTAAGGCTTTTTCAAGACCAAAAGTAAACTGCTTGTGCAGCACTTTCAGCAGAGCTGCACAAGAGAATCGCAAAACCCCTCCACAGATTGTGGTCCTCCAACAAATACAAACCACGCTGCAGCTTTCCTCATTGAAAATAGGATAAGAGCAAATACGCTGACAAGGAAAATACGAGTCTATACAACTTCACATCCAATTTATACAAAGTTCACATCCATTACAAGCTAGGAAGCATGTTCATATTCAAAAGGAACCCGTTTTCTTGCGCCTCAGCAGAACGTCCTAAGAGATAAATAAGGTTTGGTCTCCTTCAGCGTAGGATGTTTGCTCCTCCTCTCCTTAGGGAATCATGCCAGGATAAGCAGCGATTCCTAAAATATGACCTAGAAGAAGGTTTTTAAGTTGGAGTGAGTCTGAATGTGGACTCGCCCCACTTCATTATTTTTGAAGTAAAACTGTGAGTGCTCCCTGAAGGAGGGACCTCAGGACCTCTAGTCCTACTTGCTGCTCAGAGCAGGAACAGCTGTGGGGTCAGAGCTGGTCACTCAGGGCTTTTATTGAGTTGGGCCTTAAAAACTTCCAAAGATGAAGACTGGACAACCTCTCTGGGCAACCTGCTACGCTGCCGGCCAGCCCCGATGGTGAAGTGTTGCAGTAGGGTGCTGTTGGTTGCAGGAGTGTTATCAAACGCCTACAGAAATAAAAGTTAGGAGCTGAACAGGGTTATGATAGTCGGATAGACCCATAGCCTGATGTAGGAGGGAGGCAATAAGCAATTGCTGACAAGTGCTACTGCTCTTTTATCGATTCCAGGTGTACAATGTTCACTACACTATGAGCATTAATGGAAAAGTACAAGATGGATCGATGGAAATAGATGCTGGAAACAACTTAGAGACATTCAAAACGGGAAGTGGGAGTGAAGAGGCTGTCGAAGTTCATGATTTTCAGATTGTAAGTACCACCACCCTTGCCCTTCATGTGACATGCTCCAGCGCTGGACTGTAAGGATACTCTGTCCTGCCCCAAATTCTCTGCCCCAGTGGGTCTCAGGTTCCAGCCCCCAACAGGCTGGAAACACAAGCATCCACGCTCTCCTGGCTTGCTTTCACAGCAACACAGGTAGTTTCCTCCAAACCAAAGTCTAAGCGCCTTTTGGGGATAGGTTGTGCCAGGTCCCACTCCAGGAAGCCATATGGATTAGGCTGCATCAGGCTTGGCTCCATGTAACGCTTTGCATTTTCAAACCATTGAACACAGCTGCAACACATGCCCTTGGGATCTTGCTGAAAAAAAGTGTTCTGGGAGGCTGTGACACTGCCCCAACATGATTTCGTATGATCTGAATCAAAAAACCACCTCCACCTCCCCAAAACATCACCATTTTAGCAGCACAGGATCAACACAGTAAGCCAAACAGATGCCAGGAGAGACACCTATAAAGCGCTGGCAGCGTGCTCTGCCCTGAGATCATGGACAGGAGCTGCTCTCCACAGCTCGGCCCGGGTTCACCCCCAGGGTAGAGGATGGGGGCATTTAGCACAGCTTATGCGTCCCTGCACCAAATGCACCCACTTGGGCTGACAGAAAACGCATTTGGGTACCCCAGGGGTTTGGCTGCGGCAGCTCAGCACAGAGCCTGGACTAATGAATGCCAAATCTCAGCAGCGCTCAACAGCTGGGATGGAGCCGTTCACTGAGCATACCACCTCTGAGCTACTAAAGGCACATCTCTGTGATGTGGCAGAAACCTATTCACGGGGCCCAGATCCCGCAATTAACATTCTTGGGTGTGAAACACTCAACTTCAGAGTTAAGACCTCTGTAAGTCAAAGCAGCACCTAAATACCTAAAAAATACCTAAAAACACCTAAAATAAAGGTGCTGCTGGCAGGAAGACCTACCCAGGGCTTCCGAAGCAGCCACTTTCCGCATGCTTGATCTAGAAAGGTGAGGAAATTCAGCTCTTTGGCTTCTCAGCAAGTACAAACAAATCCACTCCAGGAGACCCGGGACCCCGGCTTTCCTGACACCGGCAGCTCAGCCTTTATGAAACTCTCATTAACATCACCATAGCAACATTATTAGCAGCTGAATAAGAGCACCCACAACGAGGTCTTCCCATTTGCCTTCACCATTCCACATCTGCACAAAAGCACCAGCACCACTGGAATTCACGTTGCCTCCATGTGCGCTGCTGGTAAGCTACCACCTGTCCTGTCGCAACCGGGTCAGAAATCAGCTCCCAGCACCAACCAGCTAAAGGCACCTGCCAGGGACTGGGCCCACGTGTCACCACAGCGGGCTGGGGACAGGCACAGCCAGAGCAAAGAGGTGCCGCCAGTGGGGTTTTGAGCCAAGAATGCACATAAAGGAGAAAGAAATTGAAGGGATGCGGTTCCAGCAGCCCAGAATTTACATCAGCGGCTTTGGATTGACTGGCACCGCTCCAACGATCACATGGTCAGTGAAGACTTGGATTTGGCAATATTAGGATGCTCCTCGCATGCTCGGTGCACCATGAAGTCTCATTCCCTTGTGCACTCACCCCTGCACAGCCACCCCCTCTCTCACTGCTTTAGAATTAGTCGGTTTGGTTTTGTTTTGACGGGTGTCTGTCCAACTGGACAGGACTTGCAGGCACACAGGATGAGACTTGGGTGCCTCAGTACTGTCCATCTCAAGCCCCACTGGACACCTACAGTACCTATGGTGCCCACACAAGGCAGATGAGAGGAGTTGCGATGACACCCGCGCCCCCCTGGCCTGGCAGCTGGAGGCTGGGCAGAAAACCAGCATATCTCAAATGGCACTAGATGTTTATATTTAGGTGGTCGTGCAACCCTATGAAAAACATGCAAATTTTGCCATCTACAGCTGAATTCATAACATAAAGGAGAGCTCTTTTACAGGTTCCCAAAAACCTGCAGCAGAAACACAGAAACTACAGACAAAGTTCCCCTGCCTAAGGGTTGGTAACCCAAGGTGCCGGCACAGGGCTGGCAGATACGACCCCAGACTTGCAGGAGACCTGCAGCCCTCTGGAGCTGCTACGACACCTTTCTCTCGCTTCAAACTAGACATCCGTGGTACAGGCAACCGCATTTCCCCCTTGTAGGCCAGATGAAGGAAGTCCCACACACAGATTTCTGCACCAAATTCCCCGTCACGAGCCTCCCCTTGCTGTCATGGCCTCTTACACGTGGATAAATCAGACCCAGCAGCCCCCATATTTTTGGGAGTCTGTGTCATAAGGGTACCGCACCGCCAGCTAACACAATTTCGAGGCTGCCTACGTGAGGTGCTAAGTTACGGTTCAAATCGTGTCAGCTAATTCCTTAACAGAGCTACTTCGAGTAGCCTACAGCTGGCGTGGAGGCACTTACATAAAACACCCCCAATCCTTCAGAAAGCGAATGAAAACTTCTAGACCCGTTTGACCAAAATCGTAAAGTTAAAATGATGAGGGGAAGAGCACTTAGTTGCATCTGGTTTTAAATAAAATTTAACCTTCACGCTAAAAATTCTGTGGCAATTTTAGCAGAGCTCGAGCGCTTTCGTGGGGGCGGTGGGGAGCTGGAGGGCTGCGCACAACCCTCTGCCTTCTGCTTTGGCAGGGCATAACTGGAATCCGTTTTGCTGAAGGAGAAAAGTGTTACATCAAAGCTCAGCCAAAAGCTCATGTCCCTGAAGTGGATGCTATGACTAAAGCGAGCCTCTCATCTGAGCTGGTAAGGGGTAGTTTATTTATTTATTTAAAAAAAAAATAATCTTTGTATGGAGAGGGAATTTGAATATGAAAACCAGTGAAGCAGGCACAGAATGGTTTGGGTTGGAAGGGACCTTTAAAGTCATCTAGTCCAACCCCCCTGCAATGAGCAGCCATCTGTGGAGAGCTGACTGATTGCAAGGGGTCCCTGAAAGGTAAGAAAAGCAAGACTGGGGTCAGAGATGTACTTATTACGCTGCGATCAGGGACACGGCGGGAGTCCACAGACTGGGGAGTCGGGGAAGCCACAGGCCAGTGTCTCGCAGGTCCACAGGAGACCTCAATGAGAAGCACACCTGCTTGAGATCAGGCTGTGCACAAGGCTGGAAGAGAAAGCATGTTGCTTTAATCAACGCAAAGAGGGATGGTGGTAGATCCCAGGAGACTGGGGGCTGGACTAGATGATCTCCAGAGGTCCCTTCCAACCCTGACCATTCTGTGATTTCTAGCAACACTCCTGAGCAGAAGCAGGAGGGCTCCATCACTCAAGTCCTCTGAAATAGTCAATAAAGGGGAATGGTGGAAAAAAAAAAATACTGCAAAAATTCAGCTAATTCAGAATAAATAATAGTTAAAAAATTTAAGAATTTGCCTTCTTAAATAGCATCAGACTTCCTTTAAGGACATAGTGTCCCTGCCTATGGCAGGGGGGGTGGAACTCGATGATCTTCAAGGTCCCTTCCAACCGAATCATTCTATGATAGCGTTAACTAAGTTTCATGGAATCTGCAGCACAACCACCATGAAAGCTGCAGTTCTCACCCAGATACTGCCAAAACCTCTCCTTACCTCATGTTTGTAAAAAATTCTATCGCTTTAGGTGCTCAAAGCCTGAGATTCCCAGAGCTCAGACACCCAAATCCATCCCTCACACATGAGTGGCTCCAGTGACTTGAGTATGGCCGAACCTGGATGCTTGCAGGGGCTCAGCCACCAGCACGAGAGCACAGGAGATCCACAACTGCTTTCCCTGGGTTTGCTCCAATCCAGAGAAAACAAACACAGATACAATTAGGTGAGAGAGAGGCACCATTAAGGCTGCACCTACCTGCAATGCTGCTGTGATTACTGAACATCTACTTTAAAATTAATAGAAAAAAGGTCTTTCTAACTCCAATCAGCAAAGCACCTGCAATGTTACTAAGGCCCCTGAAGTTGGTGGGATTTTCCCTGTGATGGGGGAAGAGATGTTGCCCAAATTCCAGGCAGGGACCTAGATCTTTCCCACCTTGCCTTATTTTAAAGGCAGGCTGGGCTTCTTGACTTCATTAGCCTAAAGTCAAGATTTCAATTTTCCATCTTTTTGTAAGAATAAAGTCACAGTCCTGGAGACACTGTCCTAAAATAGTCAAAAAGTTATTTCTAATCTTCTACAGCAAGCCTATTTCCTTGTCCTGTTTTCTCTGCATCTTCTCCAAAGATGCACCACCTAAACAACCACTGCAATAAATCGTATGCACTGAGGCCAAAACAAGCAACTGACTTAGTGCTACTGTTGGGATATTAACCTTTCCCTGTTGCTCCACTTCCCAGGTTAGATGAACGATGGGAATGGCAAAACAGTATTTATTTTTCTAGAGCAAGTCCCCTCTCTAATACACGTATATTTAGGAGAAAGTAAGCATATGCCATTTTCTTACAACACGTATCATAACCAACACTGCCTATAAAAACGGTTGATTAAAATAAGCTTTTAAAGATACCCAAACTCCACCTGCTCACAAGTCAGGATCATCTCAAACAGAAACAAAGGATATTTTTATTTCTGAAAACTAGATTCAGATATTTCTGATGCTGATAAAAGCTTAAGTGGGAGAATATAAATAAAAAGCACCTCTCACTAGACAGATTGGACAGCGAACTTAAATGACTTGAGACCTACAAAAGAAATCAATAAACACATTAAAGGAACAGCGACTCGACGGAATAAATTGATCTAGTCAGTTATATAACAAGTTTTGATGACTTTTATGGAAGCAATTTAGAATTTTAACTTTGAAATCATACTGGTTTTCATGATTCACAAGTTGGTTTTCTTTTAATATTTCACTGTTGCTATAAAATACTTACACATTTTATGTAAAATAATACTTTGAACTAACAACTTTAAAGAATCAATCACTGGCATTTTCCTACATTACTTTGAAGATATGAACCAAAAACCTGCAGGGTACACTTCAAAAAGGCAGGCTCCTTTAACTCACACTTCAAGCTTTTGGTCAATTGAATTGCTTTCACCAAACGAGACCTTTAATCAGACCGATCACGTTGCCTTAAAACTGGAAGCTGGAGCAGTTCTCAAGCTATAATCCTCTCTAAAGCTTTTGAACAAGATTCCCCCCCCTATTGTAAATACAGTTATCTCTTGGGAATACATCAAATGAGAACAGGGCATGATAAAAGATTAGGGTCTTGTTTTAAGCTGGCGTATTTCATTGCTGCTCTGCTGAAGGTGGGTAGATCTTCAGTTTCTACCACCTGAAAATTTGCTGCTCTGACATGTAGTCCTTGTACATGGGGCAAAAGCCTTCCAAAAGAGAGATGGGTGAAATCGCAGCCCCGGAAAAGCTGACGGTAGTTTTGCCATTCACTGCAGTGGCGGCAACCTTTACTCAGGCTTTGGCTCAGTACAGTCGGTTCACACTCACAAAAAACAAGGATGCTCAGTATTAGCTGCAGCGGATGATGACACAGTTTGATGCTCAAGCATTAACAGCAAGCAGGCACATGACTGTTCACTGAGCTAGCAAAGGATTTATGTTCTTCTATTTGCAGGAAGATGAAATCATGCCTGTGAGATTTGACGAAAACTCCCTTATCTGGGTGGCTGCAGACGAGCCTGTCAAGCATAACAGTTTCCTAAGCCCCAAAATTTTAGAGCTTTGCGGGGATCTTCCAATTTTCTGGCTGCGACCAACATATCCCAAAGGTAACACTTCTTTTACTTGAAAAGTATGTTATCCCTCCCTTCATCTAAACGCCTTCCCCGAATCAGGTTTGCCACCGAGACTTGGACATCTGGGAAACCAGGATCCCTTCCTCCCTTGCCCAGCCCGTCTTCCCAAGCCCTTGTGGGATCCAATGGATCCAAACTGCCAATATTTTCCACTTTTCTCATGATCTGGCATATCCCATGGGGAAACAAAGAGAAATACCAAAGCTGTCCAGAAGCTGTTCCCACTAGTTTCACCAGTTGCCCTTGGGAGCAGAGCACCAGTCTGTCACAAAGGCACTTTAAAAAATGAGATATGTATGACTGGTCTTGCTCCTGCTGGCAACTGCTGCCGAGTTAACATCGGTGACCACAGGGTGGGTGAAAAAAAAAAAAAAGATCAAAACCCAACCAAATCTCCTCACACCTGTTTCGCCTAAGGGGGAGGAAAAAGGGGAAAAAAAGGCAATCTCACACCCCTTTGGACTGACATCAGCTACAGACACAACACAAGAAGGCAAGCAGCTCCCATGGGGACGCTCATCAAGTTTGCCACCACACAGTTTTGTGTTTCCCTCTGTCCCTCCTCCCCTTTTTTGAAATATTTACAGAAATCACTGAAACCTTAGACAGTGTGTGGGTAAATACAAGGACATGCTGAAGATAAGATTATCCTCCTGTGATTATTTCTTCAGATAACCAAAGGAGAGCAATGAAGAGAAACAAACGCCAATCAGAATCAAACTTTGATACGGAAGACTTGGAAGCTGCTACTGAAGAAGTAAACACCAGATCGCCCATCACTCAGCTGACTCGAGAGCTTGATCACCAATCTAATGAAACCAGGCCAATGGGACAAGAAACCGATCAAACACTTAATCCTGACAACCCATATAATGTAAGTATTTTCACTGTAATCTTCCTTCAGAGCCCGAGACTGTTGTAGACAGGTAAATACTGGTGATGTGGGTTTTGTCTTTAATCTGCACAGTCTCTGGTTGTTCAGCTTTTCTCTGAAAGCAGAGACTTGTAGAACACCTTCTAAAATGTTCAAAAAAGTCTTCCCCCGGTCCTGTTCTCTCTCCCTCAACCCAGTTCTCATTCGACTTCAGTCTGAAACATGCACAAGCGCTTGAGGTTGCAAGATTACGGCAACTGATGCCAAGTGGCTTTTCAGGGTTCAGGTTCGTGCGGATACAGCACTAGAGAGATCCATCAAGGATAGCACCATCAGAAAACAAACCAACGCTGCTGTCGATCAGGCAGCCGATCACCATCATGTACTGACAATGTACAGAAAGAGTCCAGTAGCTAGACACATACTTTGCCCCCAAATAGAAGTTAGTATCAGAAGTGACTGTTACAGAGGAAAGCAGTAGTAATGTCTGGTTGCAAACAGATTAGGGTTAGGACAAATAAATCGGTCTTCTCAGCCTCTTCTCTATCAGAGTAAATGGCCCTAGTCTAGCAAGCAATTCACAGAGGAGAACCTGTTTAGAGACAGCAACAGTGGGTGGAGAATGAGAATCACAAAATTTGTTCTCACTTAAGACGAAGCAGCCCACAGAAAGAGCACAGGAGCCGCCACGCTGAGTCCCAACACCTTTGCCATGCTCCAGGAAAACCGACTGTACAGTAGGCACCTTCCAGTCTACTGCACCAGTGCCAGACAATTTACACCCACCATTTGGTGCAGCAGGAGTAAGTCATTTTAATACAACGCTGTCACAAGATAAATGCCTCCTGCTTTGGAAGTAAGTCCCAGCTCTGACTTGACATTTATGCAACAGCAGGAGATCATTATACTGTGACAGCGTTCTGCCGAGTTGACATTCCTTAATTAAACTTAAATTAATCACTCCAAATAAAGTGGATCTAAATCGACTCTCTCATGAGGTCAGTAAAACAGCAGTGGCACTGGAATGTAAGTTCTCCTCACAACTACTAACGGGACCATGTCCATGGGGCCCAAACTGCCCTGTCTCTGGAGGGCAGTGCCAGAACAACTGCCGCGGGTCCCTTCTTCCAGCCAGAGGCACCCTGGGCCAAATGGAGAATGTCTCATCAAATACGGTCACTGGACTTCCCTCAGCCTGCAGGGCATGATTCACCTTCACTAACAGTAATTGCGTAGATGCCCATATCCAAGCTTTCTTTAGAGGCAGATTCGTTCGATTCAAAAGGACCACTTATTACACTGTAGGTCTCTCCCATAGATGAAATGAATCTTCCCTAGAACTACTTCTCCTCACCCACTATGAGTGGAGTCTGGGTGATGAACTCAGGTGTAGGTCACACCACAGATATCTGAATTCAAAGATGACTAATCCTGCCTAAGGAAGGGACACCCTCCCTGCTCTCAGGGCTGGGGGCCCAAATGACACTGAGCTGTCACTCGCGTCCTGTACAAGCCCAGACAAGAGATGGCACCTTTCTGTGCCTCACCTTTTCAGTGTGCTGCTAGTTTTCTGAATGAAAAATGCTCAGGTAAAAAGCTAAGTGTTATTCCAGCATTTGCTCTTTGCTGCTGCTTTTCTTGCAATAACACCAATGGGAAAATGAGTTTCAAAAAGCAGAATATCCGGGTTACTTCTTCTCCCAGAAAGGAGGGAAGGAACTTTGAAGGGTGAAGGCAGTAGCAAGAGCCTGCTTTTATATATTTTATGCATGCCTTGCTCCATGTAACTCCTTACTGGCAAATACAGAACAGGCAGAATTCTCACTGTCCACAATGCACCTAAGTGTGGCAGACAGGGGAAAAAAAAACAGACTGAAAGACAGGGGAGAAATATTCATAAAACTTCAGGGTAACAGCTTACTGAATAGTTTCCTAGGAATGCTGTAAAAAGCATTAAAATACAAAAATTAAAACAAAACATTAAAAACACAGCATACACTTCAGACATTGTCATCTACATAAAAGACCCAGATAACTGTCTTGAAATCTTTTCCATCACTAGTATTTAAAACTTGGGAGTTTACTGCTGCTGGATCTTTTGCAAAGACTGTAGAAAAAAAAATAATGAAGTTAGAACTCCTTGTTGTTTCTTTCCATTTTACACGGGTGGCTGCACCAATTCTACACTTCTACCAAACAGAGCAAGACAAAAGAAAAAAAAAAAAAAGGCAAGATTCAGAGGTCAGTTAGCAGGAGTTCTGTCAACTTCAACAGGACCAAGATTTCAGTTTTCACCCTTTGTAGGCTTAACAGGAGCATTGGTATATTCTATATTCTCCGAGAATAAGAGCACCAGGATGACATTTAATATTTTAAATTTCAGCAACTGGAAGGTGAAGGGATGGCTTTTGACCCCATGCTGGATCACCTTGGAGTGTGCTGCATTGAATGCAGACGAAGTTACACACAGTGCCAGAGAATCTGCGAACCTCTCATGGGCTACTACCCATGGCCTTACAACTACCAGGGCTGTCGTACCGCCTGCCGAATCATCATGCCCTGCAGCTGGTGGGTCGCTCGCATCATGGGTGTCGTGTGAGAAAAAGCATCCTCCAGACCCTTGACAAAATAAGCAGGAATGCAATGACGACAAACTGGTAAAAGACTACAACCAAAGCAGCAGTACCAATCCTGGCTTTTAAAATCAAAGTGTGTGTTACTGCACCAAAAGCAAAGTCAGATATTCTAACTGTAAATAAAAATTTTAAGTTAACATTCCATTAGCTTTACAAGTGACAAGGGTATACTAGCACTTACTGAATTCAAAAACTAAGACATCCCCAAAAAAGACAATTTGCTCACAAACTGGTTTAGCAGTCCAGACGCTTGCTCATAAATCCAAATTCAGCCTTTCATAACAAAACCCTCTCTTTCCGAGCTAGATGTGAAAATTTACGTCCAATTAGGCAACTAGCTCAACTTGTACGCTTGGGAGTACCTTTCATCCATGTAGCTTACTTAAATAAATCACAAGTTAAGTTGCTCCCTGTTGCTATTCATACCAAGTTGCCAGGTCATTATGAATGGTTATAAACCAATTACAGCATACCTTTCCCACAAAGCTGCTCCAGGGGACACGGGAAAGCGCATATTGTGCTAAATCGGAAACAAACGGCAGGAAAAGGGGCTGCAGAAGGGAATGTGCATGGCCGCAAAATCAAAACCCTTCGCACATCCCAACATCAAAGAAACCCCAGCATCAAGAATCTTGTATCCATGATACCACTGTGGTGTCTGACAAGTATCTGCTATCCAGCTACTACGGCAGAAGTATTTACATGCAGTTGCAGACCAAAGAGTCTCAAGACCCTTCAGAATCTACAACAGCCACTGTATTTATAAATCCTTGAACTAGACACTTTTGACACAAGATTACAACCCCTCTTTATTCCACATGGATAGCAGCCATTCATGCTAGCTCCTTTAGCTTCGCTGAAGCTAACCTCCGTTCCCTGCAAGAGAAACTGCTTACCAGTAACGAGAAAAGAATTGTTTTTAAAAAAGGGGGTTTCTAACCTCTCCCTTTTTGCTTAGGCAAACTCTGCAATTATTGGGATTGATCCTATTACATATTAAATCTCTAAGGAAGGTACTAAGCTGAAACACTCACAAAGATGGAATGACTTAGGATTTCTAACCTTGAAAAACAAAAGTAGAGGCATTACACTGCCTTCATCCATACTATACACCTCGAACCCTACCACTGAGTTTATGGAGCCATCTACATGGGCTTTATACACAGAATGGTCTAATTTTTCTTAAAGTTTAGTTTCTGGAGCATTCATTTTTGTGACTAAACAGCTCTTGAGATGTTGCAAGCCTAGTAATGTTATTAACACTGCGTGACACACAGAAAAGAGGAATTAATTTGACATAATCGTGGCTTAAAGAAAATAAAGACAACCTCATGTGGAATGCTAAACTGCATATCTAAAAAGCAGAGTGTTAAATGAGAATAAGATGAGAATAGAATTCAGTATTTTGCTCTATTGTAGTTTTTTTAATATAAGCTTCACCTTCCCTTAATCTGAAGAAGACTCGCTTTGAAATATTTAAATTAAAAACTTCTTAAAGTGGGATTTCAAGGCCTGTTAAATTTGAGTTTCTGCTTTTTAAAATGAAAATGACCTTGATCATTATGTTGTTTTAGAAGTACATCATTCATATGCTTAGAAGAGTTGGTTTTCCTTTTGTTTGGTTTTGGTTTTGTTTGGTTTTTTTTTTTTTTTACTGCAGATTAAACAAATACATTAAAAAATGGCAATTGCCTTCTGTGCTTTTTTCAATGTAGAAAATGTAACAGTACCTTTACGTACACATTCAAAAACAGCCTGGAGAGGAAAACAAGGGGATCAGAAGTGAAACACTGAAGGCAAAGAGAAGTGTGACTGTATATACAAACTTGACTGTTGCTGTCTTTTGCATCTAAGGCCATCTTGAGGCAACCCATGACCTGCTTCTCCCTGTGTCCCCCCCAGTAAAAAAAAAAAAAAAAATTAAAAATAGTTGCCTTCTTCAGAAGACACTAAAACATGGTCTTGTAGGTGATTTCCACATCTACACATTCCTAACAAAATTAACTCTTAAACAAAAACTTGTATCAGTTGTTTTCTAAAGGCAGTCACAAAGCATGTAAGAAGTAAAAAAAGCACCCTACTCGTGGACGCATTAACTGTCACATACAGCACATATGTCTTGAGAACTCCTCTATACGCACCTTGCCAAGAAAGCCCCAGTGATCCTAAGAGAAGCAGATAGACTAACGTGGTCTGTGACATGTAAAATTGCTGGAACTACAACACGACCAAAGTATAACATAGAGGGCACAATTTATCCATTTCCAGAAGAAATGCAACAAAATACCTTCCTCAACCCATGCTTCAAGTAAGCAAATTTTTATTTACCTATATATTGTATTCAAAGAAAAAAAAGTAAAGATCTCTTGCTGTGGCAAAGTTTAAAAATCTTATTTAAACGCAACATCTAATTTTGAAGGAAACGTCCTGAGGCGACGTAGGAATGACAATAAAACCAATGATCCAGCAGAATGAAAGATGTAGCAATATTACCCTCGGTGGTGGCTCAGACTACAGTTCTAACTATCCGCGGCAATCCTATTCACCACTGTATAACATTTATTACCAATGTTAAAAAACAAGTCTTCCACTGCCACTACAAATATAATACCTTGCACACTAAAGAAGTGACATGTCTGCATTTGGGCAGGTGGGGAGGGCGGACGTTCCTGGAGTCTGACCCCGCACTAGCAGAAACCAGTTCAAAACGTTCCTTTGGCCAAAGCTTAGGGTAGGAGGAAAGAGAGAGGGATGAGCTTTGTCACCAACAGTGCTTCCCACCACAGGTGGGTGGATGTTAGTCAAAGCACTATAATTCTACTATCCTTAAACTTAATTACCCATGTGATTGTGTACTAGGAAGATTAGGATGGCAAAGCAGATTACAGCAGAAAAAGGGGATAAATTCAGGCTGGTGGAAAGGAGAAGGAAAATACAGAGCCATAGGGTTAAAAAGACTCAAAGCCAGCAATGGGAAGGCAGGAGTCATCTCTTTTCTGCATCTACAGTCCCCTTTTTCTCCACCTACAAGGAAAGAACCTAAACCTCTCCCTTTTTCCTTTTTGATATGGCAATCATCCTCCACTTGTATCTACACTGAGAAAGTAAGATGAAGCTGGCGAGTGTGTAAGGGGGGGAATCTGTCTTCTGCCTCCTGTGTAACATTTCACCCCTGCTGCAGCACAAATAAATTCCAAGAAAGTTTCAGCGAAGAACAGACCGATCACTTGTTCCATGCAGTGCAGAAAAAAAAAAAAAAAAAAAAAAAAAAGAGCCCCAAAAAGATGTAGAGAAGCATAAAACTACAGTTGGCAAAGAACAGATTGTTGATTGGCACATCGGGGTGGACAGAATCTCTGCTCAGAAAGGGCAAGGGTTAGACTGAAACTGCAGAACCACCATCTTCTACTTCTGAGAGGCTCAACCGATCTTTTACAAACACTGCACATATACCAAAGGTGAGAGAGGCAGCCTTGAGCTACAACAGAGAGGCATTTTCTATGACCCCCCAGAACCATAGCCAAGAGTAATCCCATCTGTGGTATTAAATGGGAAAGCTACTATTGCCTCTTGCTGCCCTGTTCCCATATTAGCAACAAGACTACAAACCAGAACCACTGAGGTGAAACTGCCTGGACCTTCTAGACAGTACCACCTACAGATGACCAGAAGGCTTGGAAAAACAATAAAAAAAAACTCAAGAGAAGTTTGAACACAATTAAAACATCATCCACTCCGTCCTTGCAGGCAGTTTTCTGCCTCCAGCCAACTCATTGCAACAAATTCTACTCACTCTTGCTAGTCCTGAAGGAAATTCCCTTTGTTACTGGTACCTTTCACAGTGCCTATTCAACCTCCAAGCTTCCTGCCAGCTTTCTCTCAACCTAGGGCTTCTGGAACCATTCTGTGTGTGTGTTTTGCTAAGAACAAAACATATATTGTTCACAAAGTGCATGAAGCACCTTCACACCACCTTCATAAGGAAATTTTGCGTACTGCTTTAATCCAATCCCCTCCCACCACAAAAACCCGAACGAGAACCCTCTGTAAGGCAACAAGAGCTGCCATTATTGGTTCACCTACATCGGTTCCACCTAAAAAGGGGGAACACCCACAGATTATCTGACTGTGCTCAGAAACATGCTGGAATTATGTTTAGACCTGCAAACTTGGTTTACAGGATTGAGATGGACAGAGAGGTCTACCACTCGATTGCTACAAGTTTAAACCCAAAGCTAAAGCATTATATTTGCATTACATATGCCTCAAGAGTACGTAAGTAGCAATGCATTTTATTTCACTTTTTGCCTTACGCTAAGTGAATTGAATCCCAAAGCAGTGAACCAGTACCCACTTAATACAAGACTATATTATGCTTATCTGATGAAATATTCCCATGGTCCTTCTGTAAGTGAAAGTAGACAGAGGAACCCTTACTGTGTTCTCTTCAGTAAGTAAGAACAACTTGACTAGCAGAAAACATCCTCAAATTACTTTTTCATTTCTATTTAAGAGATTTTTATCTGGGCTTTTCCCATAGCGAGTCTTTGCTAAGCCCTGTTAAGTGCTCTGAATGACATTTATAAAGCAAGGCTGGCCAGGAGACAAGAACCCAATTTTGTGACAAAGTGAAGCACTCAGACATTTGTCTTCCTTCTACATTAGAAAGGAAGAAATGCCTTTCAGAGCACAAATAAAAAGCAGCAAAGCACTTATCCAGGAGAATTGAGTTCAAGTCCCTGTTCCAAATCAAGTCAACTTCAATGTTAGCATCCCATATGGATGGCAAATGCTCTAGATATTGAGAAACCAGCTACTCAGAATTCTCTGAAGGGCAAGAAATTCCCCACTGAAACTAACAAATCTTCACTGAAATATGCCACGAGTATACCCTTTGAGAAATTCCTCCAAGAAGCAGACATTGCTCAGCAAGAGTCAAGAGGCAAGACACATACAAAAACCTTCCTAAATTCAATCCATCTCCCTTCATCGTATTCAAAGCCCAGCATAACATTCAGTTCTGAAGGTCATCAAATTCAAGCTTTGGAAAACATGAGTCCATTCTGGAGAAAAAAGTGATTCAAAAAGAAATCACTGCTCAGGCTTGCACTATGATTGATCTAAGTGCCATGAAGAAACTGCAGTTATGTCAAGGCAGCTGTAGACTATGACTACAGTCAAGTATGACATTCTGAAGTTCATAGCTATGGTATACATCCCAAAACAAGCTCTCATTTTAAGATTTGTGAGATTTTAAAATCTTGGTGTCTACCTACTGCACATATATAGTAACAATACCAGGAAAAAAAACCCCACACTGCAATTCCCCACCATCACCGCAAAACCTAGATTCCTAGTCCTGAGGAGGAACAGAACACATCTGTTCTTCCTCCTCCTTAGTTTTCAACCATCTCTTACAGACATTTATTACTGTAACAGCTGCAGACTTCACTTGTCCTATTAAAACACCTGCTCTAATAGCCTTTATATTTTACCAAGCTAATCCAATTGTCACTGTAGTAAAATAACATACCAAATACAAAGAAAACAGATAATAACAAACAACCTGGAAAAGCCTAGGCAGTTAGGAAAGCAAGGAAAAGTAGCAAGTTTAAAGCAGCATCCAACGGTTAGCAAGGAATGAAGTCACCTTCAGGGGGCTGCCAATACTTGCAATTCATGGGTTTTTCTACAATCATAGAATACTCAGGTATCTCTGAATTCCCAAGAGACAGTGGTGCGTGGACTAGGCATGTTTACTCCAACTTTGTAAGTTCACATTCCCTTCACAGAATCACAGAATGGCTGAGGTTGGAAGGGACCTCCGAAAGTCATCTTGTCCAATCTTGTCCAACGCACCTGCTCAAGCAGGGCCACCTAGAGCCAGGTGCACAGGACCATGTCCAGACAGCTTTTGAGCATCTACAGGCCCTTGCAGATTTGTATCCAAGCACAGACATTATTTCTTACATTTCTCAGTTTTTTTTCTGTGAATACCGTTATTTAAAATTTGATCATGATGGAAGACCTAAACTGATGGAAACAAGGATGCATGGGCTGTTCTCTAAAATCTAACCAGTTTCCAATATTCTGAAATAACAGAACCTAAAGCAACTGCCTCCTATCTTTGATTTTATGCAATTGCAATAGATCCTTTTTTTTGAATACAGAAGGCAGAGAGGACCCACTTTTCTGTGAAAATTTCCAGCCACAACTGACTTTCTCCCTTCCATCACACACGACTGTAGTTCAACCCATTACCTAGGTGGAAGGACTCTGTAAGTAGAAATTTTGTGTCTGCATCAAGAATAGTAATCTCATCCTCTTCACTGAATGCAAGTTTTGTTTCTACACATGCCAGTTGCTTTTGTTTTAAAGCAATGTATCCACATCCTTACCCATATGCTTTAAGTGATTCCCCCACTGAAAAAGATTACTAAAAATGAAATGAAGCAGCTTCCGTATAGAAAAAGTTATATTTACAGTTTTATTTAGCAGAGTTAAAGAGCAAACAATTTTAACACTGTTGTTGAAAAGTGTTTTGACCCAAAGTTGCCAAGATCTAATAAGTTATTGAACAGAAATATCAGGCGTAAGGCAATAATCCTGACCAGCCCATTAGAGATCACCCCATCCCCAAAGAGCAGAGCTGATAAAGACGGTAGAAAATTTAGGCTGTGATTGACTCAATTTCCAAAAATTAGACAGAGATCATGAAAATAGGGTTCCACTCTTGAGTGTATCTTTAACATCTGCAGATGAAGGAATTTCTAAAGCACGCAAAATGCAAAGACAATTCCTGTTTCCAAGGGAACATTCAGTGTTTTGAATCCAAGAATGCTATGTCCATACACTGTGGTCAGTACATGACTATGGCAACACACAGATGGTAAAAGATTAAAAATAGGATTAGAATTTTTTCCATTCCATGTCATCAGGAGGATTTACTTCTACCTTCCTTTTACCAACATCAGACCAGTTGGTGCTCAGAACTGTGCCTCCAGACTCCATCTGCAATATGAGAGAAAGCTTGTTTAGTTTGCTGGAGGAATTCTAGCAACATAAAAGCCACATTTCTTATAGCAGACTAATAAATTCTGAAGAAAGGTGAAGAATTTAGCTTCATGTAGAAACAAGTTACACAGGAATTCTGTGTATATATAGAATCAAATTCGACAAAGCCATCATTCAATAATCTTCAGTTCAACAATACTTTGATCAGTACTGGACACAATGAGATATTACTTCATTAACAAGAAGCTGTTAAAAGGTCAGTCAGGTTCTCGCATATGAGGGCTACACATAAAAGGAACTAGATATAAACAATTAAAAGAAATTCAATCCTTTCACTCATGGCAACTCTTCAAGTTCTAGATGAGCCAAAACCTGCATTTCCTTTGATAACACTGATTGAAACAAAGAGACCACTGACAAAGCACAAGGTTCACTGAGGCACAAACTTGGACTTAAAGAGTCATTCGTCAGTGTATAACATTGTAGATTTCAGCAAGACTCCTTATACCAGTATGTCTGACAGAATCACTGCCATTCATTATAGGTCCAAGCTAGAGGCTTCCCAGTTCACGCAAAGCTTAGTAAACTGTGTCAGTGTGCAGTTACACATTTCTTCAGAGAAAAAGAGGGAAGACTTACAAACGATTTGTTCATGGCACGTTTCACTTCATCTGTACCATCTGAATAAATTTGCTGGAAGAGTTTATTTAAAGCAGCATCTCCTTCTAACTTCTCATTCTTCTCCTCTTCTTTGATTTCAACTACCAGTTTGTCCCAGTTCCTCGTATAGTGAGAGGATGATGGATATAAGTGCTGAGTATCTGAAAACAGAAGTGTTAGTTAACTAAGCACTTTCTCACAACTTTTAGAGCAGCAAATAACACATAGATACATATGTATCCAATGAGTCAGAGACAATAATGAAACAGGAATCTGAAAATGCAAATGTAATCTTCCCTACTGATATATGCATTGCAGTAACAAAAATAAAGGAAACTAAGAAATGCTAGAGACTACATTCAGCAGCTGCAAAGTTTACTTTTAAGTAAACAGTTACATAATTTAGTTATCCAACAACAAAGTGCTGGATAACAGCAACACAAATAATAGGAGTCAAACTGAGGCAGAAGACATTGGCTGACAGTAAGAAGAAAAAAAAAAAAAAAAGTTGGCAGCCTAGAGCCATAGGAAAATTTGAGCTAAATTTAAAAAAATATCTGAAATCAATAAATCAGGAAATTCAAATTCTCTCAAAGATAAGAGTGTTAATCTGTCTTGAAAAACTACTAAAGTATTACTTTTCAAGAGAGATGGAATACTGGAGTAAATAATAATAAATGTAAGCAACAATAGAGAGATAACAATGCGTAGAACTGCAAAACAGTGACCAGAACAGACAGCCAAACAGATAGGACCCAAGGAATTAATGACAAGCATATATCTTTAACAATCCATCAGATTAATGGAAGTTTAATACCTAAGTTTTAGCAATGCTCTGCAGATGACTTCTGTCAATTCTTGGCAGTAAAAACAAGACTATTAAGCTTTTTATTGCAAATATGAAGCTGTGATTTTATTAACAATATTTAACACAAAAATATTATTAATAACTGCAAATAATTTAATACAAATAAACAATTTAATACTTAATATTCAGAGAACAAACCTGGTGTAAATTGCTTTAACTTAGGAGAATCTCCCTGCCCCTCTAACTTCTCCCATCTTACAGCCTCTGGCTTCTTCATTTTTATCTCAACCTACAAAACACAAGACAAAGAACAAATTAGTCCAGATGGCAGAGTTCTGCCAAATAGGGTTGAATTAGTTGGATCCTGTACCAGTAAGAAAATAAATTTGCTTTTAGAAACACGGTCTCTAATAAAAAGCCTGTATTTTAACAAAAATTACCTACCTTACAACATGAGGTTACGTGACTTCAAGTCACTTATCAACTACACTCTTATATGGCTGCACAGCTCTTGTATCAGACTTCTACCCTTTTGTTTAGTACCACTTACCTTCTTTTGCTTACTATTCACTTGATTCTTTTTGTAAATTATGGTATCCCAAAAGTAATGATCAGTCCCAATGTCTCCACACTGCCAGACATCAAGGTATTATCTTCTTCAAGAATCCAATTCTTCCTAGTCAGGTCTAATAATTAAATAGTACTTTTGAAGGAATGAAAAATCCAACTTTATCTAGGTTTGCGTTCCATTCACCAAAAAAATTCATGTTTTATGTGTAGTGCATAAACCAGAGAAACACCCTGGGACTATGCAGATCTTCCCACTGGAGAAGTTCAGAAGCTGCATTCATTTGGTTCAATGAACACACACCACTATGGAGAAAACTGTGTAGTATTCATTGACAAAAATGGCAATTAAAAATGGATATGGTTGCAATTATCATAGGAGAAACAAAATTAAGTGAAGTATGTCATGCCCTATTCACAACTACACATAATCCTGTTAGACAACCATATCGAAATGTTTTTTTCGTAATTAACCTTATCCTTTGGTTGCAGGATTACAAAGTTGCAAAACAATGTCAGCAAAACAAGAACTGTCTAATGTCACTCCAAACAACAAACTCACTTAAGAAAATGTCACAAAGTTCATACGATGCTACTAATTAACTGAAATCAGTGCTTGCTGAACTT
The DNA here is from genome assembly GCF_965231255.1 of Vanellus vanellus. NCBI lineage: Eukaryota > Metazoa > Chordata > Aves > Charadriiformes > Charadriidae > Vanellus > Vanellus vanellus. The sequence goes on from NC_138905.1 coordinate 187,724,045, forward strand.
CAGCAGCTCCTTATTTGGGAACAGCTAAGCAGAAGCAAATTCTTAGTTCTACCTAAAGCCACTATAACCTGGGGATCCCTGCAGACCCAAGAACAAAGGCACCACTGTAACAGCTAACCCTAGAGATCCTAACAGCGAGCTCCTTGCACAGCATCATGTTGATCTGAAATTCGAACTTTATTTAATCCATTCTTCAAATCAGTCACTGGTAAGCAATAGACTGAGCTACCTTATAAAAATAAAGAAATGAGCTCATTTAAGTTTCAAAGCTTCTGTGTTTGAAATCATGCGGCATTTTAAGAATCAGAGTATTCAATTACGATTGCTTCTTTTTATATTTTTTTCCCCTGGGGAAGCTATCATTTCCCTAGACAAGTTTAAATACTTATTTTCCACCACTAACTTGTACTAACTGAGAACAACAAAAAGTTTAAGAAATGAGGCATGGAATGCCCTTCAAGGCAGGGGAGAGTTTCAGTTAAGTTTTTAAGTCCAACACCCACATGCATTTGACTTCCCACTCACCGTGTCTGTTGGATTTCCAATATTTTTAACAACTTTACAAGACAAACTAAGCATGAGGGTATCACTTTTTAAAATAGTGGAAGTCACAGAACCAAAAATAATAAAATAAAAATAAAATACTGTACTACTCTAGTTGCTCAACCTACCGTCCCTAAAGACCTGTACTCCACAGTTTAACATTGCAATCTGTAAGGATGCAGAGATTTCTGTTGAAACTATGCAGAAAAAACATTCAGCCTGTGCCAATGATTAGTTTTCAGTACAACTAAAAAGCCAGCAAAGGTTCCTTCACGGGACTCCTTTAAAAACACTTTAGAAATTACAATCTTAAAGTCCATTTTTGAAGACCTACAGTCATAAATCTAACGCTCTGCAACTAGCTTAAGGAACTAAACTATTTGTGTATCTACATATAAGACAAACACGTAGTCCCATGAGTGCCAAAACTAGCACGGTTGGGTTTTTTTTCCAATGGATTTGGATCTCATGAGTCAAACATATAAGTTAATTAGCCACTTACAAAGACAGTAATTAGTTACAAGTGAAATGTGAGTATTAATTTAAAACAACTTGTCTCTCCTCTGCTTCCTATACCACTCTTCTCAACCTAAGGAAACTATTATCAATTCAGTTGCACGTGTAAGTTGAGGAGGCCTTAATTTTAAGATTTTATATTCTGCTTGTTAGTGCATTCCTCCATATGATCTATTAAAAAAGAAACAAACAAAAAAAGAGAGTAAATGCTTGATACTGAGACTGCTCAGCCCTATACCTCTTAAGTTTCTCTTGTGTTTGTTTTTTCCTGCACTATCTCCTCTTACCCTTATACTTCAGGCTTTCCACCAATATCTTTCAGTATCTCAGATACAGACTATTTCACCCACACCAAGAATGACCTCTAATGCAATATAATGTTTGATGTGAGCTACTAGACATGGACTTTTTTCTTCTCAGAATACAACCCTCCTCAAGGAACCCTCAAAGACCTTTGGCTATTCAGAGTACTCTGCCCACACATAAAAAGATGGAAAAAAAAGATCTTTACTTTTGCTGCTCCACTAATCCCTCTCTCCTTTTTTAATCTGCTAGTCTTTACATCATCTTCTCTCAAACTGTCCCTACACTGGTACTACATGACAAACATCCCTAAGGAAAAGGAAATGCTACATACTAATTCCCAGTGTAAGATGCAGATTTAAATCTAAATCATTTCAACCCTGCCAAGCTAGAAGTATAGACAGCTGAAAAATTGAGACAGAATGTATTTATAACATGATTAAACCTCTACCCTATCTACTCCATCCACTTCAATTGAAGTTACTCATTAGGCAAAGTGGCAGGCAGGAGCAAAACTAGGGAAATCATTAGCTGTATACTATTATACAGCCACATTTTCCAAAAATATAAAGCTATAAAATTTTGCTTATGAAGGCGCGTATTTCTTCAACTTGAGAGCTTTATTTGATCTAAGGAGAGACAACTTTGCGAGTCCCAATTATGTGCACAAATGGCAATAAATGCATTTTAATTAACATTTTAAAGCAGATACTGATAGCTATCACACAGACAAGTAACATATCAGTACGGACCTTTGTGTCATATCTAACATGTAAGTACTGTTAGCTTTTTCCTCTCCTTTGAAAAAAAATTCAGTACTCGGGCAAGAAAAATACATCAACACTTTGCCAACTACTTTGATTTAACATTTATATTTCATAAAACGCATGCCTGTGTGCCTCATGCCTACTTTAGAATAAAAGACAGGAAAATTTCATTGCAAATTAAATGCTTTGCATGCCACTTAAGGACAAGCCTAATTCCTCAGCCTCTCCTTGTAGCTCCTGCCATGCAGCCACCTGACCATCTCAGTAGCCTTCCACTAGGACTTGCTCCACATTAGTACCTTTCTTGCATTGGGAAGCCCCAAACTGGACACAGTACTCCAGATGCCTGAAAAGTTCCAATGCAGAAATAATCCACTTTCTGTTGTAATTTTTCAGTTCCTGGTATTTTGGGATCAAAGTGAGCAAAGCAAAAAGGAAAAGAAACATGGAATTTCAACAGAGTAATTCATGCACTACTTGTTTGAAACACTGAGAGAAATGTAGCCTTCTGAGAAGAGGGTCGAATGGGGGATTCCTCATCTAGAAGAAATGCCATTCACAGTGAAAGGATACAGAGAAGTTTCTACTCACAGAATTTTCTAGTCACAAAAGTAATCGATTTTTTAAAACCTATCAGAGATTTAGAAAAGTTTGTTTACAGCTTAATCCAAGCGCTAGACATCAGAAAAGATGCCACAGTTATGCTCAGAAGCTGTTCTAAATTATTTCATTGGTAGTATAAGCACACAAAACCCCCTTCCTTTAAGATGACTGGCATAGAAGAGCATTTAATCTAGTTTTAAGAAATAATTTCTCCCCTTAGCTACAGATAAACAAAATGTGAGTTAGCCAACATTACTTTTGTAGGTAGAAGCTTACTGTTAAAAAGTCTAAAACTTTGATGAACTACATTTCACTTGAACTTACGTTCTGGGACAGACATTGGCAGGTTAACTGAGAAACATTAAAAAGGGAAAGAACTTTTATCTTCCTCCCTAAAGAAGATTCTGGTATACACTGACAAGTTACAAGATTTTTTTTCTAATTTCTACTTTGTTTTATGTTTTACAGTCCATGCTAAGGAAAAGTTCACTTACCACTGGCAAATTTGTGTCAAGCTCTGATCAGGTGGATGAAGGAAGTCAGAACTGGGAAAGCTTAAGAAGCAGTTCAGCCATTAATTTTAAGATGCATCAAAAAATACCCTTTTAAATTGTGATATCAAAGACAAAAATGAGAATTCAGGGTTTCCAGTCACCTACTTGGTTATTTACTGAATACTGACTGCCTTGTCAAAAGCTGTAAATTTGCAATCATCTCATATATTTTGTAATCTAAATTTAAGGGTAGGAGAAAATAGCACTATCTTCTAAAAATGTATGACCTATTCAAACTTACCTCTAAGATCGTATACACATATAGTTTTGGTATCCTAGATATTCAAAGACCTTTTAAACATTGCTTATATTCTGAATTCCAAGGTCTTGGGTTCATAACTTTAAACAAAATAAAAATGAAAATAACCCTACAGTGTTATCACCAATAAATGAACATTAAAATTTTTATTCTGTAGTGAATATATTGTAACAGAAGGCATTCAGCGTGCACCTTTCAGTTTCTTTGCCAGTTATGTACTATGGAGAACTGAGTGCAAAAAGGTCAAAGTTTCCACCTCACTGATATTACATAGCAACTACTTGTTACAATTTTGAATTTTAGAGAATAAGCTAGCAATACAGATCATTTTGGTATTGTAATGCTCTTTCTCACTTCATCCTCAATGTAAACCACTGCTATTCCAATAGTTCTTAAATCCATATTCTCTTAAGACAGAGAAAAACCCTCATGCATAGTTTATGTATTTATATAATGCATGGGCACTGACTTTTATGCTTGTTTACAATATAGTTCTCAGAGTATTTACAAGTTTAAATCTGCCCCACATCCATCTGCATTCATAAAGAAGAAGAAAAAAAAAATCAAACTTATTTTGAGCCAAATAAATATCGTGCCAATCATTGGGAAGGCTTCTTTATGGTCTAGCCAGGAAATTGCTCCAACTAGCCCTGCCTAAGAGATGCAAGAAATTTCAGAAAAGTATCCAACTCTTCTCTTAAATATCAGTTTATAATTTACAGAAAACACTCAAGAATATATATGGGCGATATGAACCTGCATGAAAGCCTCACAGAGAAAACAAGTACGTGAGACCATGGAAGTCTGCATTCAAGTGTCTGCAAGCAATTTAATGAAAATATCCAAAACGAGAAAGTATCTTTTACAGATCAGACTGCAATGGTAAGAACCAACTTTAGTTAAAATAAATCTGTTCCTCTGTGTATCTACTTGTGTACATTTGCCTCTGAATGGAGACTCTGACGACAGTCCAAGAGTGCGTGAAACAGTTTCACTCTTTACCTCTTCCTGGAGTTTGCAAGGCAAAATGTTGGTCTGAGGAAAAGAAACATTCCACTGATGCACACTACCATATTCTTGGCATGAAGCTGCTGAGAGCATGCTTCTACCTCAGACGTATCTATTCAGTAAAAAATGTCAACTGTAAAAGAGGCTGAGGATTTCTAACACCTCCCTGTTTGCAGCACAACTTTACCCCAGAACTGTCCTTGAATTAGAGATCAAAGAAACCACTTTTTACCACTTTTTCAAATGGCTCTAAATTGCTGCAAGTCATTGCTTGCAAAAAGCCCAAACCACAGTAATTGTCCCCAGACTATTTGTAGATGCAAGAACAGAGGGGAAGAAAAAGAGAAAGCACTAGCTCAAGTTTCCTTCAAGTTCATAAGCACATGTGCTAAAAGCACATACTCATCCTCACACTCCTCTTCTAGGTCTAAGGAGAACAAAACCCTGAGCATCACCTAGAACACAACAGAATACCTGGAGAACAGCCCTGAGGAGAAGGACCTGGGGGTGCTGATTGATGAGAAGCTCAACACGAGCCAGCAATGTGAGATTGCAGCCCAGAAGGCCAACCGTATCCTGGACTGCATCAGAAGTGTGGCCAGCAGGTCAAAGGAGGTGATTCTGCCCCTCCACTCCACTCTTGTGAGACCCCACCTGGAGTACTGCATCCAGCTCTGGAGTTCCCAACATAAGAAGGACATGGGCCTGCTGGAGCAGGTCCAGAGGAGAGCCACGAGGATGATGCAAGGGCTGGAGCACTCCTTCTGTGAGAACAGGCTGAAAGAGTTGGGGTTGTTCAGCCTGCAGAAGAGAAAGCTCTGGGGAGATCTTATTGCAGCCTTCCAGTACCTAAGGGGGCCTACAGACCCCACCTGGAGTACTGCATCCAGCTCTGGAGTTCCCAACATAAGAAGGACATGGGCCTGCTGGAGCAGGTCCAGAGGAGAGCCACGAGGATGATGCAAGGGCTGGAGCACTCCTTCTGTGAGAACAGGCTGAAAGAGTTGGGGTTGTTCAGCCTGCAGAAGAGAAAGCTCTGGGGAGATCTTATTGCAGCCTTCCAGTACCTAAGGGGGCCTACAGGAGAGCTGGGGAAGGACTTTTTACTAGGACATGTAGTGATAGCATGAGGGGGAATGGTTTTAAACTGGAAGAGGTCAGGTTTAGATTAAACATTAGGAAGAAATTTTTTACTTTGAGGGTGGTAAGGCACTGGAACAAGTTGCCCAGAGAGGCTGCTGAGGCCCCATCCCTGGAGGTGTTCAAGGCCAGGCTGGACATTGCCTTGGGCAACCTGGTCTAGTGGGAAGTGTCCCTGCCTATGGCAGGGGGGCTGGAACTCGATGATCTTCAAGGTCCTTTCCAACTCTAAACCATTCTATGATTCTATGAGAAACTGTTCACGTTACACAAGTTTCCAACAGAACATGGCAGAACATTCCCCTATAATCCCAAATACGCTGACTGATGGACTGAACAAAAGAGGCAAAAGCAAACAAGGCTGATTGTGCACAAAGAACTGCTTCAGAACATTAGAAATCCTTACGCTATTTGTGCATTTCTACCTTCCTGTCACATTTTCTGGACAGAGACAGATCAGACAGTTTTGTCTTAAACATATTTAGTCATTCATTTGAAGTTTTTATGCCTTTTTCCTTTTATGGAGGGAGCACAATGATATTATACACCCTGAGCTACAGGATAACTGTGCACAAGCAACTTCCCAAGAGCAAACTTGCTCCAGCGTTTACATTTTGGCTCCCTCTTCTGGAAAGAAGCAAAAAAACCAAGTAGAACCACTAAAGGGTACCTTCCTCCTGTTTTCAAGTGTGGTACAGTTTTTCCCCTACTTCACCCGACACCTGAACACAAGTGGGGATGACAACCAAAATACACAAAATCCTACCTATTGTGCACAAAGTCATTCTATATACAAAGACCAGATCAGCTTCCATATGTAAGACTTAAATTTCAAATTTATACGCTTTTTTTTGGAGCTGCTGTTACTGTTTGCTTGATCAGACTGCTACAATCAGACACGTTTGACAGATGAGTATAACCAGTAATGTCAATTGATCTAGTTATGATCTATCAACTATGCTGTTCATGTACAAAAATAGAAAATGCTATGCATATATAGCAATTCCCTCAAGAGGATTCAATACAGTTTTATTCAGCATTTTCTTGCACGAACATTAAGTTGAGGCCTTACATCATCAGAATTATATGCTGAACAACACAGGGTAACTCTAAGTAACTTGTGACTAAATGTGAACAGGAACCATAATCAAGTCAAAGCTGAACTTGCAAGTAGTGTTATCTATTAAATACCAAATTCTGAATTAGGTAAAAAAATGGCTCCAAGCATCGCAGTAATACAATACAGCCACTATTAAAGGCAGTCTGCATCATCTGTAAAACTGTTGACAATTAGAGAATACACAATACCGGAATGCATAAAGAAAGAGATGAAGATTTAATCTCAAAACCAGACTTCACCCACACATCATGCTGTTCTTGAGGTGGATTCAAGTGGTTTACCTTTTCTAGCTCACAGCTTGAAGTCAATATTCTGCAGTTTATGAACATTAATTTACTTCTGCCTATACAGAAACCATTCAAACACCTCCAAACATCTATCTATGCTACCTCTGTACCATTTGCTAGTTCTGTTCTTTTCCAGAGACTTTGTATCTCAGAGCTAGACACAGCATGGATTTATTGAAAGGTATAATTTCTATTTCATTGCTAGGAAAGAAACAATTCTTAAGGTATCAATTGCATTTTTCACTACTGTTAACGTTCCCTGAAAGAACCAATCCCAGAGACTGTAAGTTCTGTCTGCTCTTTGCAGTTATTTTAGAATTTGTAATTCTGCAAATACAATTAAGGCTGTTTTGTCCTCCTGAACTTGCATCTTTACCTTTACTCCTTTGCATTTGTCAAGTGATGCTGAATTTCAGGCAGTATTGGGTAATCCCTCTCCAGCTTCTCTTAATTACCAAAACATACAAGATTGTTCTATTATCTGCCAGTTCTGTTGTTTCATCCTCTATCCATGGCATTTGTTTTATGAAGGTCACGGGAAACCCGAACTATAAGCCACATAACCTGCCTATACATTCCACTGTTTCCCCATATATTTCCTCATATAATTAGAAAAGACAGACCAGACTGTTCATTGCCCAGTGAAGACTACACGATGCTAATGACAATGTGGCTCACATGTTCAAAGAAGCAATACAAAATAAAGCAGTGTGAACACATGCAGTTATTCTCATCTGAAAATATTAATCCACAGGAACAGATTTGTTCCTATCCCATGAAAACACAATTTCTTTAGGAGTGCGTAGTAAAAAATTCATATAATTGGGAAGATAATGAGATTACATCTTTCTTTCCAAGTCCTTACAAAAGTCCTACAAAATAATTTGTAAAGAAGTTCTAAGTAATAAGATAGTTTACTCAAAGTAATAACTGTGTATTTTCCAAACTGCTTATAAGAACAAAGTACATACACAAAACTGTTGAACAGAAATCTGAATTTCTAGTATTCAAACACTAAGGCTGCACTATTCCCTTAAAGTGCTTAATGCTTTTCAAAGTAAAATATTCTAAACCTTTAAAGAAGTCTTTGCATGCTTAATGTAGACCTGCTTTTAAAAGTTCTTCTTCAGCCAGACTCCATCTGCTGGTCAGAACCAGAATTAGCTGGGGCTTAATTTAAATTGTATTCCTTCACTATGCTTTCACAGATGTCCTTATGGTGTTCTTTTCTGCAAGATGAACATGTTGAAGCACTGACTTTTGCTGTTAGAACACCTCCTGTGTTCTCTCTTATCCTGTTTTGTCTCAAAAATATTCTTTCACAATTATATAGGAACAGTAACATTTGGAAACAAATGCAAAATATTTACAATTCAGACACTGCCTGAACATAATTAAAGCTTTCACACCACTTTAGAGAACAGGCTCCAGACTACTACAGATTATTCCCGACATTAACCCAGGCTAGAGATGGCAGCACAGAAAGACAAAGTCACGTTCAACAGTGCTCAGTAGCATGCAGATGCTTCGTTAAAGTAATAGAAAACATCAAGACAAGTGAGAAGTATAACATACGCTAGATGGGAACATAAAGCTAACAGGACCTCACAGTTATTCCTCTTGACAAGGTCCATGCCCTTGCCGCTCAAATTTATATAAATACTCATGGACTAGCAGATTTTCTACATACTTCGAGCACTCTGCTTATCTTCCACAGAGTAAGAGCTCATGTGACTTAATCACATAACCTGTCCAGCTTCCTTAGTGCAAGGAGTGGGAAAACAAGACAAACTTTCTATGGCAATCCTCTCCCGTCATCTTGAAGTCTGAAATGATGCAAGAACTATTATAGGTACCTTTCTGAGAAGGGAACAGGTAAAATGGAACATAAGAACACAAAAGAATTTCCAAAAGCTCTGCAGAGCCACTGCTGAAATACAAGGAAAGAATCAACAATACATTCCTGCTGCAGAGATTCGGGCTTGACTCTATGGACAAAGCATGTATCTGTCTATGTGTTATACCAACAATATATGCTATGCTAGACCACAGTCAGTTTCTTATTTTTCTGTACCTGTAGTGTAGAAGAAACAAAACGCTGAGACCAAAGCATTCTTTCTCACACCATGCAATTTTCAAGTGTCTCCAAGCAAGTACTATTTCCAGGAAGAGCACAGAATACACCTTCTTGAAAAGCCAAGAACAGCTAACTGTATGACTAACCTTTACCAGCAAGAAAAGGTCATGAAAGGGTAAAGAATTATTTCAACACTGAAATCCTGAAAGTCCAACTTTTATTTCTTGGTCACACAAAGATAACAATGCTTCAAAAGGCAGTATTGTCTCCTAAAAGTTTAGTAAAAAGGTGTTCATACTTTCCCAATACTTGAATTGTAAGAGTGAAGACCACAGTCTTCTTTCTACAGCAATAAGTAAAAACATCCTCAACATAACTGTAATTTGCACTTCAGTAAGCACCACCATATTACTATTTCTGATATCTGCAGAAGTTTAGAAAGCCTCCCCCTGGCTGAAAGGCACCTTGAAGAAAGAAAAAGCTGTTCTATATGAAAAGCAAGGTATTGTGACTGTTGCAGAGAGACAAGACAATAGAGCAGAAGCGTCTTCAACATCAGGAACAGTCAAAGAAATAATTTACACTTTAAGAAGCTTACCTTTGTTGAAAGCACTTTAAATGTACTTTGCTCTGGCACTATAGAATGAAGAAGAACAAGCTTTAAGTTGTAGTCTTCACCTGATGGAAGTCTCACTGATGCATTCATCTGTTAACAGTTGAAAACATGTCTCTGGTCATCTTTGAGAGCAGCTTTCCATTTCCAAGTAAAGGATTGTCATTTGGCACCAAGATTAAGTGATTAAATTAATGACCCTTCACTAGGGCACTTAAAGCATCAGGTGTCAGAATTTCAGACGATGCCATTACATTACTGCATTATTGAATAAGGTGTTTCTAAAGTACACTAGAAAATGAACAGGAGATTTCAATTCTTAGCCAGCAAGCACTCAAAAAGCCTATTATCTTGTCAGCTTGATCTGCATTCTTTGGGGAAAGAATTATATGGCAAATGAAGTCTCAACACATTAATAATGGAACATGAAAACAATTCGCAACTTCCCTTCTAATACAGGCAAACTATGTGGCAAGTGCTCACACAATTTTAACAATCTAAAGCAGATAGTAACAATCAAGTGCTTCTGGTAGTTTGTGAAGTAGCAACTTAGTTGGGAATAAGAACTTAACCCTTCAATATTCTCAGATAAATTAAACATGAACATCATCAGTACTGCATACAGTATTACTGTAAAGAGATTACTGCATTTCCTTGAAATATATATTTTGCTGCTGTTAACAATTTTAGTAATGCCAAAACCAAGAAAAACCCACCCACCAACATTCATTCTTTTCCTATAATTGTCCTATTTCTATTCTGTCCTATATTTCTATTTCAATTTCTATAACTGACCTATTTTTAGAATACCTTGTTTCTGTCCATTCCCACTCCAGATGCACGCATACTCAAACATTTTAAGTCCAGATCACTTCCTCCCCTACTCCTCTAAACACACAGGCAGCCAAAAAACATGTTCCCTTTGCAGCATGCACACCACACTACTGCTTGTGTATAAATTCTACGGACCCTGCTGTGACAATAGATCCCAGTTCACTTGATCAGGCATATACACATCTACAGCATAACTGTGCATAAAAAAAGCTCAGACAGAAGACCTCTTGTACCATTTTCTTCATGTTATTGCGGCAGATAATGTTCATTGGTCTAATTATTACATCTTAGGGAATCTTGGGACGTGTATCAATAACCAACACAACTCACCTCCTTCTCCAAGAACTGCACAGTGACAGCATCCTTCTGTGCATTCTTGATCATTATAGTCACAATTACTTGAGATTCTGTTTGGTACCAGTCATATCTTAAAAAAAAAAAAAAAGACAGAGAGAGATAGAGGAAAAATTGATTGCAAAGACATGCACAAAAGAATGCCAAAAGCTGGAAAAGTACATTGTGTAGTTTAATGCGGGACAGAAGACATACAAAATTAGTTTTCTTCCCTGTCCTCTAACAGAACAGTTGCAGAAGTGACAAGGTAAGTAGCTAAAGAACAAAGAATCATTTTTAATCAAGAAGCATATCAAAACTAGGTCACTTTCTTAACCAATTCATAATATTGTTTGCTTTCTGTAAATTAAATGGCATTTAATGGCACTTTTTAGTTCAGGATCTTAAAAGTATCTCTAAAACATTACCTATACTAGGCACAATGGGCCAGTCTTTGAATCAAGCTCAGCATGAGAATTCGAAAAAGAAGCCAGAATGCTTACTCCATTCCCCACTATCCCAGTGAGGCATAATGTCCTGAAAGTACAATTCAGTCTGAACAGAAGGGACGACACTGTTTGAGAAACATTTCACTTGAGAAAGGCTTCACTGCCATGTTCAAAAGTTACAGAAAAATAATTATTTTGCTTCTCCAATCCCCAAGTCAAAGAACAGTCATATGTCAATTATTTTAATTCTCACAGTAAAGCTAAAGTCAACTTACTTGATCTTTGGTGGCAGAGGTTGCTGCTGTGTATTCTAGTTGAAGCATATTCCATTGGAAAAAAAATTACATCAGTATAAGTGAAAACATACCATGAAGTACTTTACAAAGACACAAATAATTTTCATACTGATTGCTCCCCTTTTCTTGATTTATGTATGAGCATTAATTTACAGGTGAAGCTCTTCACTGTTCTTCTAGTCATTTATGCCAGATTAAGAATTAAAAAGTTTCAATTTACATTGAATATGTCAGTCTATAGCTTAGAATATACTAGTCAGATTTTATAAATAGCAGGGTGTTTAGCTTCAACTCATTTTCTTCCTGGATAAGTATACCTGAAAGATCCACAGTGGCTATGTTGCTAATCTAAAAGTCATGAAGGAAACCTAAGATAGATCTGAGAATTGAGGGTGTAATTTTTAAACATTAAAACCTTTTAACTGTAGGATTTGTTTTTACATACACCCACTGTGTTTTCTGTACACTTTTCTCCTCTATCCAATTCGTAAAATGTAAAAAATGGAAGTAACAATGAAAGAGGGAGCAGAACATCCAATGCAAATACCCATTTTTGTCTCAAAAAAAAGACAAGGTCAATTTCAACATTTCTTCTGAAGATTTCCAATAAAAACGTAAACTGAAACCTGAACAAGTTACAGTAGAAAAAATTCCACACAAACCACCCATAAGTTACTGGAAAACAAGGTTACTTTCCAGCAGTCACAAGAAAGTTAGTATTGACAAGATGAGCTGGTGAATTTGTAGAACTAGGCCACAGACCGCAAGCAAAAAAGTTAAAGTTTACTTTAATGAACGCACAGTAATTGCCAGACTTATATGACATTCCTAAGAGTTTTCAGGGCTCAAATTTTGCAACCTTGGTCTCACGTAAAAGAACATGTTTAGAAGAAAAGTTAAATCCTTCAGAACTGCACGCAATAGAAAAGATTATTTTTAAAGCCTGAAAGTTGTAAAAAGTCACTGAAGTCTGAAAGTACGCTCCGGCTTAACAAAGAAATCAAAACCGTAAATGTATTCAGGAAAACATCTTACCACTTCTGTCTGTGATGCTGCAGAAAGAAAGAAAAGTTGCACTTTTAGAAAAACACATTAAACTTACTTGGCATATACATATTCTAGCTTTCCTCAATTACTGCAGACATTCTGTATTTATTCCAGTCTCAACAGCAAAAGAGTTAAAAACATGTCAGTTCTACCTCTAGTATTTTGCTTTTAGGACAATCTACTTTTTAATCAGACTTCAATCAGCAACTTGTGCAAAGAAACAACTGTAATATAAAGCATGTTCTGATTAACAGAAGGAACCGACTTTCCACTACTTCCCCTTGCTTATCAGAAACCTATACAGACCTTTTTTAATGAAAGCAACATCACAGCAAACAAAAGTTTTAGAAATCCCTTCCCACAAATTTGTACTAGGTTTATCATCCATCCATGGGAATAGCTAGCACAAAGTTCTCATCAAATCTGTATCTCATGCAAAGCCAGTGCAGCTGGGGAATGAGATGGAAACCTGGCAGAGAAATTCACTTATCACAGAATCACAGAATCACAGAATTATCAGAGTTGGAAGGGACCTCTAGAGATCATCTAGTCCAACTCCCCTGCTAAAGCAGCATTGCCTAGAGCACATTACTCAGGACTGCATCCAGGCGGGTCTTGAAACTCTCAAGAGAAGGGGACTCCACAGCCTCCCTGGGCAGCCTGTTCCAGTGCTCTGTCACCCTCACCGTAAAGAACTGTTTCCGTGTATTTGAACGGAACTTCCTGTGTTCTAACTTGTGCCCATTGCCCCTTGTCCTGTCGAGGCCTTAATAATACCTGGACCTAAACTATAGCTCAGTATTTCCTCTTCTAAATATTTTTTCCTAAAATATTTCAGATTAAATATGTTTGAAAAGAAACAAACTTTCCCTTTGCTTCTTTATAATGCGTACTGCTAAAAGGACATAAAGACTATTTTTACATGGAGTCACATGGAAAAGATGAGGTTAGTGGGTACAAGTTACTCCTGGGGAAATTCTGATCAGATACAAAAGGAACATTTTTCACAATGAGAACAATCAGCCATTGGAATAATTTCCCCAGGGAAGTGATGGATTCCCCAACACTGGGCACTTTTAAGATTCAGCTGGACAGGGTGCTGGGCAATCTTGTTTAGACCATGCTTTTGCCATGAAAGGTTGGACCACATGATCCTTGAGGTCTCTTCCAACCCGGTATCCTACGATTATTTTTCTTCTGGAGTATCAGAGAAGATAATGGCTCAAAAAGGAAAAGACAGGGATGAATAGTCAAGATTAAACAGGACAACTGACTTGAACAAGACAAAACACTGCAAAAAGTAATTATGACATTACAGAAAAATATCTTTTGTTGTTACCCAAGATAATTCTTTGCAAATAAGACCATGCACGCCAATCACTTATCTAATTTCTCAAAATAAAAATAAACCTGGCAAAAATATATCATGAAGAAGAAATTTGTTCATTCCTATACAACACAGAAAGGTTCTCCTCTATTGGGTTTTCAGTCAACAGGTTGACATTAACTTGTATTATTTCTCCTGCTCCATGCTCCAGTGCGCACCACAAAGAGGGGGGAAGTCACAACAGGTGAAGGAAAAATCCCAATCAGTTATTGTGTTGTATGTCATTAAAATCCACAGGCAGTGTAAGCAAGGTGGATGAGTTCATTGCCTGGAGTGTCAGTTTGTAGGAAGGTATGAAAGGAAACTATGCTCACACTCACTGACTACCACAGATAAGACACCAGAGCAGCAATTAGCACCTGACTCTCTACATGCAATCAGAGTAAAATCCCCAGATTTCCACATCTCTTTCCAACTTTATGCTCTGCAAGACTTAAAAACCAATTTTGATGCTGATTTTGGAAAGCAAGTTGATACATGTTTCCACAGCTAAAATTAGCTAGCAGTTGTATATGAAAGCGAGTTAAACTTAATTATGATTGTCTGAAATTTAAATAGGTACTCCTCTGTAACAGCTAATTATTACATTAAAAACCCAGCATTTGTGTTCCTCTAAACCTGAGGTATGGAAGTGTTCCGGATATATACTCTGAGAGAAACAAAAGTTAGGGAAAAGTGACTTTTTTTTTTTTAAACAAAAATTTCTTTTGTTTTAAGTAAGAGATAAGATGTAAATCTTTGAAAAACACGACACAGCTTCAGAGCACAGGGCATATCAAATCCCTTATCAAGTAAATGTGTTTTTTCTTACCGTTTAGTGTTTCTTCACATCTTTTAATCCAAATAGTGAAGGTATCATCTACATCTAGAAGACATCAAATACAGTCACATTAAAACTCTTCAAGCACTACATGTATTGCATAAAGAACAATTTCTCACAACTGCCAATTAGAACAAATTCATCCCAAACTTGTGCGAAGTTACTAAAAAATAGTATTATTTCCTAGTATCTTCTTGTAACCTCTGTCATTCCAGTTAAGCTTTAAGTATCTTTATACAACTCTACTATTTAACTCTGTTACATTTAATTAACTTCAAATTAATTTGTAGGACACTAGATTTTGTTTGAACTGACCCAAATACAATATTGCTTTCCGGTTTGGAAACTGTTTGGAAAGCCAGAAGTACAGAAGTACAGTTTTATACATTTTTCCATTATTCTTAAAATTATTTTTTCAAACACTCAGTCACATGCTTTCTCTGTAGAGAAACATCAGAAGAGACAGTCTATTCTTATACCAAAGTTGCATACGTTTTCACAAACACCAAGTATTTTCTCCTGGTGGTTTTACACAAAATTTACAAACACATCTGAAGTTTCAGGGATGTTAGGAGTACGTAGGTGCCAATTCCACTCTATGAATCAAAATCACAGAAAAGTTTAGTAAGACCCTGATATTCTAGGAAGCAAGCTCCCCAGATAGAAACTAATTCACTGGAAAATAGCTCAAAAGGTAGTGATGTAACAACAAAGTAATAATTTTATTTCAACAAAATTCCCAGAAAAATCTTTCACAGTCAGGAAAATAAAGAAGTGGCAATGTTACTGACCAACTATGAGGAATAGTTAAACTTTTGATCTTTTTACAGTAGAGAGAATTCACACTGAGGGAGTTCACGAAGTCAACTACCCAGTAGAGGGCTTGAAGAGGCTCGAAAGAAAGAAGAGCTCCCAGTAGACACGCATGTAACACCAAGTGTGACTCCACTGCAGTTAGGCAAAGTATTCACCCCTACCCCTCCAAATATAACGTACATCAATTTTAAGGTGTGCCTCAGGTCTTTAAATTGCTACTCCACTCCTCAAGCCACTTCCCCTTCCCTCTTCTTCTGCCACCCCCACCAGCAATCTTAAAAGTTATCTAAATTTTAAGTTACATAACATTTATATAACCTCTTAGTTGCTGTTAGGAAAAGATAAAAATTCAAATAATATGGTTGTCTTGACATTACAATACAGTCAGTCACTGACTGTGGTCTTTTCTATAATCCTAGCAAATCCTGGAAAGAAGATTCCTAATTTCAGATGGAGTTAACCAAAGCCAATTGTCAAAGCATTCTGTTGGGGTATCCAAGGGCTGTCTTCAATTACCCAACATACACTTAAGGTATTCAAGATGACTGACAGCAGACTGTCCTCAGGAGTACATGGGGAAAGGAAGTGAGGCAAAGGACCTAAGATGCTACAAAGTTCTGATTAGATAATGAAAATTCTTTACTAAAAGAGTGGTCAAACACCAGAGCAGGTTGCCCAAAGAAGCAGTAGAATCTTCAGCCTTGGAGATACTTGGAAAGCAACAGTAGAAGGACCTGAGCAAACACATGCAAGTTCACAGTTACTGCTGCCTTTGGCCAGGGCATGGAATCAGATGAGCTCCAGAGCTTCCCTGCCACCTAAACTAATCTATGATTTTAAAACTTAGCACCCATACCCTAAAAAGATTTCCTAGTTTTGCAGCTGGGAACAAAGTGTATTAATCAAAAGGGAAATTAAACAAAATAGGTTCAGAAGTCTAACCAAAGTGAAACTATTCAGAAAACCTAACCGGGTCTTCACTCACTCATCCATCTACTAACTCTTAGAATAAAAGAAAAGCACCTACTAAGATGTTTCTTTAAAAAGCTGACACATTGCACCTTTACTAAATTCATTAGGTAGTCACAGAAAAAAAAAAAAAAAAACAACCAAGAAAATTTGAGTATAATTATCCTAACTCCACATAACATCCAGAAGAGTAACAGATCACACTGCTTTTTCAACCTAAGGCAAATTAACGAGCTCCAAAAATCCACAAGCATCTAGTTTCATGGTTGAGTGAAAGAAGTCTTATTTCCTAATGTTATTTTATAAAATAAAGAAACATTGCACATTCAACTATTCATCACGTCAAGCCCTATTTAAATATCACTGTAGGTGGGTAATGGGAAGCTTGCTGTAGTACCCTGGGCCTGTCAGTCCTACCAGTAATGAGCACAAGTAGGAAGCTCATCATTGTTAACGTTCCAGATTAAGATTTAAAACAGACCTTACATCAGCAAGGAACAGAAACACGTACCAGTGTACTTCTGCCCCCTTGTGTGGCAAAGAAACCAGTCTTGCCAGCAAAGAATTCCCCACCACAGCAATTCTCTTGGAGGCAGGAACAGCTAAAGTCTTCTCTCTTTATCACCTGCTTAGCCGTATGTGGCAAATTTTCCCTCTGCGCTTTGTTCATTTTGCACTAGCTGCATTTAACCAGAAGTTATTTGTTAATTGTTCTGCCAAAATGCTTATGCTCACAATTGTTTTTACCCGGGATCCACCAAACATTCAACAGAAATGCAAAGGCAAATTCTGTTACTGACATAAAGTTGCCAACAAATTAGGTAATATATGGAAGAGAATCAACTAAAAATCTGTATTTTTAAAAAGGCCTTCAGGAGACTCCACATCTCACAACGGGTCACAGAATTTTGTAATGAGATATGGGAAGAACAGCAGAAGCTATCTTCAGATGACAGAGTAATCAGGAAGGACTGGGAAGCTTCAGAAACACTTCAACTGGGTAAGCAGCAAAACAATGGCAAATTACATTCAAACAGGTAGAAGTCAAGCAATTCAACACAGGAAAAGTTTGTGCTGTATTTCAGGGATTCTGAATTAGCTAAGAGGGTCCTGGTATTCACCGACTTATCTAGAGATAAAGATACCTGCAGCTCTGTGTGCTGTTGCACCCTACAACATAAGTAGGATGTGAGCTTAAACAGAATGAAAAAAAAGCGATGCTCTGGCCTGAGGACATTTTTTGTATAATCTGTATTTTGAACAACTCCAACTGACAAGCTAGACTGCATGACAACTGACGTGCACGTGAAAAGCCTCAAATTGACAGTGGTTGCTTGGGATGGGGCAAGAATATGAAAAAATATAGATTAACCATTAAATTACATTCAGGAGTGAGGAGATGTATGAAAAGTTACCTATTAAGTAAGGAAAGCTACAGAAGGCACTGGAAGGAATCACTTCCTTTCACGGGAAGATATTAAATAGAGAACTTGGCTAGACTGCAAAGACACATTTGCCTTTCTAGCGTACAAACTAGCAGAGGCTACTTAGTTATCCAAACTACCAAAACCGAAAGAACTTTAGGAAATTTCTTACGTATTAACTCCTATTCCAGAGCAGCCTAAGCTGACAACTAACAGTTGCTGCAATTCCACCACATTCCCCTTCCACCACCATCACCCCAACACTCTGCCAACTTCACTTCTGCTGGCTTCGGCACTTAGACCCTTCATTGCTCTATTTCAACACATTAATCCAGGGGGAAAACTACTTTAAAAATAGTAGTTTCCTGCAGACTTAACGCATTGAAAGAGGAGGATAAACAAGTACAAGAGTAGGAGGGAGTACAATCACTTGGCAGCAAGCACATAAATTAGCTTACACTCCCATGAAACTCAAGTTCTAGATCAGAGAAGCAGATCGCTTATTTGGGGAAGGCAAAGTAATTACATTTTTGCTAAACCTTCAGGTCCCAGCCACTGTTATAGATAAGACAACATACTAGAAAGATCTGAGACCACGACAGTGCTTATCAGATTAGTGCACTCTGCTCTGTGTAACCTTTCAAGGTGATTTTCTTACCATGTTGTTCTGGTGTTGGGAAGGAGTGGAATGGAATTATTTAAAAGGGGGGATAGGAAAGTCCCACTAGACTGGACTTCAGGAGAGCAGACTTTGGCCTCTTCAGGGATCTGCTTGATAGAGTATCATGGGATAAAGCCCTGGAGGGAAGGGGGGCCCAATAAAGCTTGTTAATATTCAAGGATCACCTCCTCCAAGCTCTGGAGCAATGCATCCCAACGAAGAGGAAGTCAGGCAAAAACACCAGGTGGCCTGCATGGATGAACAAGGAGCTCTTGGACACGCTGGAACACAAAAAGGAATCCTACAGAGGGTGGAAGCAAGGACAGGTAGCCTGGGAAGAATACAGAGAAATTGTCTGAGCAGCCAGGGATCAGGTTAGAAAAACTAAAACCCAGATAGAATTAAATCTGGCCAGGGATGTCAGGGACAACAAGAAAAGCTTCTACAGGTACATCAGTGGTAAAAGGAAGACTAAGGTAAACATGGGCCCACTCAGGAAGGAAACAGGAGACCTGATTACCCAGGGTTTGGAGAAGGCTAAGGCACTCGACTTTTTTTGCCTCAGTCTTCACCAGCAAGTGCTCTAGCCACACTGCCCAAGTCACAGAAGGCAAAGGCAGGGACTGAGAGAATGAGGTACCACCCACCAGGCGGTACCAGGTTTGAGACCATCTGAGGAACCCGAAGGTGCACAAATCCAGAGGACCTGGTAAGATACATCCCCAGGTCCTGAGGGAACTGGCAGATGAAGTTGCTAAGCCACTATCCATCATACTTGAGAAGGCATGGCAGTCCAGTGAAGTTCCTGCTGACTGCAAAAGGGCAAACATACCTCCCATTTTTAAAGGGAAAAAAAGAAGACCCAAGGAACTACAGGCCAGTCAGTTACACCTCTGCACCTGGCAAGATCATGGAGCAGATCTTCCTGGACTATACCAAGGCACATAGAATTCAAGGAAGTGACCGGTGACAGCCAATGTGGCTTCACTAAAGGCAAATCCTTTCTGACAAATCTGATGGCCTTCTATGATGGGGTTACAGCACTGGTGGATAAGGGAAGAGCAACTGACATCATCTACCTGGATTTGTGTAAAGCATCTGACATTGCCCCGCACGACATCCTTGTCTCTAAATTGGAGAGACATGGATTTGATGGACGGACCACTCGGTGGATAAGGAGTTGGCTGGATGGTCACATTCAGAAAGAGCTGCGGTCAACGGCTTGATATCCAAGTGGAGACTAGTAATGAGTATCATTCCTCAGGGGTCAGTACTGGGACTGGTACTGTTCAACATCTTTGTTGGCGACATGGACAGTGGGACTGAGTGCACCCTCAGCAAGTCTGCCAATGACACCAAGCTGTATGGTCGACATGCTTGAGGGAACAGATGCCACCCAGAGGGACCTGGACAGGCTTGAGAGATGGGCCCATGCAAACCTCATGAAGTTCAACAAGGCCAAGTGCAAGGTCCTGCGCATGGGTCACGACAATCCCAAGCACAAATACAAGCTGGGCAGAGAATGGATTGAGAACCACCCCGAGAAGAAAGACTTGGGGGTGTTGGTTGATGAGAAGCTCAACATGACTCGACAATGTGCGCTCACAGCCCAGAAAGCCAACCACATCTCCTGGGCTGCATCAAAAGAAGCATGGCCAAAGTCAAGAGAGGTGATTCTGTTCCTCTGCTCTGGTGAGACCCCCAACTGGAGTACTGCGTCCAGCTCTGGGGTCCCCAAGGACATGGACCTGTTGGACTGGATCCAGAGGAAGGCCACAAACATGATCAGAGGGCTGGAGCACCTCTCCTATGAGGACAGGCTGAGAGAGTTGGGTTTGCTCAGCCTGGAGAAGAGAAGGCTCTGGGGAGACCTTACAGCAGCCTTTCAGTACTTAAAGGGGGTCTACAGGAGAGCTGGGGAAGGACTTTTTACTAGGGCATGTATTGATAGGACAAGGGGGAACGGCTTTAAACTGGAAGAGGGTAGATTTAGAATAGATATTAGGAAGAAATTTTTTACTGTCAGGGTAGTGAGATACTGGAACAGGTTGCTCAGAGAAACTGTGGGTGCCCCCATCCCTGGAAGTGTTCAAGGCCAGGTTGGATGGGGCTTTGAGTAACCTGGTCTAGTGGAAGCTTTCCCTGCCCATGGCAGGGTGGCTGGAGCTAGATGATCTTCAGGGTCTCTTCCAACACAAACCATTCTGTGATCTTGCAATTGCTTTGTTATATGCTTCCCCATGTCTTCTACCAAAGCCTTCTGTATTGATATACTTCTTTCCTGCTTTCAGAAGGTAAGATTTAAAAAAAAAGTTTTAACTCTCCTCAAACTAAAATGTGTGCGAGTCCAGCTGGGAGGCCAACAGTTTAAGAAGAGAGAGAGAGAGAGAGAGAGATAATAATTATGCTTCTGTAATTAAGTGATACCTAATGTGAGGTAAAAATCAATTTTGTCAGTTTGAACACCCATCAAGGTTCATGTTCTTTCCAAAGACCAGTCTATCAAATGGTTTAACAACCAAGAAATTCCAGCTACATGTAAGGAGCCTTTTCTATTCAGAAACTTTTCAACTTGACATTGCTACCATTAATTTGTGACCTTCAGGAAGCAGGGGAACATCCCTCATTTTATAAAGAGAAAAATAAATTCATATACCACTTGCTAACAGTTTTGATACACATTTTTAAGCAGCTTTACTCTTTAATGCAGTGATTGCAAAAACCTTCCCCAAAGCCACGCATCTCAAATCAGGCACCTAATTCATTACCCTTCTAAAGAAAAGAAAGCCTTGATCTTTACTTTCAGCTAAGACATTAGAAAAAGGTTTTTTCTTATTAGCAATGGAGTACTGCACAGAAAAGAAATTTTAATACTTACTGTCCAACCTCTGTCCCTCTCTGAAAGACTCTAAAGCAGATGCATAGTTTTTGATATGATATTCACCTAACCTGACATGAATAAAGGAAAACACAAGGAAACAGTAATTACTTTTCAAGCTAACAGACATTCTGAAGATCACAACATCCTTATTTTACACACTGTATTTGTTAAAATTACACATGTAAGAATTTAAATCGCCATATAGGTGTGTTTTTGAAAAGGTCAGGATGTCAAGATAATCACCCCAAACTAAATCGTTTCTTACAACCACAGCTTTATTACGGATGGGTTACAAGCAGTACGGCATTAAATTTATTTGTTCACAGTGTTGCAAAAAGCTTGTATAGAGCCATAATTCAAATACTAGTATTGCCCTACAGATCATTACAGTATTGCCAAAGCACAACGTATGATACATACCCTTTTCTAAGAAGCGCTACAGCATTATTGGGGTTGAGTTCTAGGGACTTCTTTGCATCTGCAACTGCATCTGTTGGAAGTCAGTTTAAAGGTGAGGAACATAATAATACATTATAAAAAGTAGTGAACTGTGAGTCTTTTAGTACTGAAAATTTTGTAAGGTGTACTAGCTTTCTTAGGCTGCACACAAATCACGTGGTTTGAATTAAATCTAGCCACAACTGCTATGGATGAACCCTTCATTCAGCTACAGAGTTCTGCTTAAGATGAAGCATGACTTAGTCAAATCCTCTACTTAGATCTGAAGTGTGAACCTGTTTGTTTGTTTTTTACTGGAAAGAAAAAATAGACCAAATCTTAAGTTATTCAGTTAATCTTCTTCACAGGTATTATTCAGTTATCACATTCCCACCATGACAGGATTCAGGCTCTACCAAAAACGTAAGGATGGAAGATGCTTACAACACAAACCTTAAAATCTGTCTAAGTCTATTTCAAAAAAGCTGCCAAGATAATACTAGGCTAAAATCAAATGGAAAGCTGGGACTGCAGAGTACTCCATTCATTGCAATTTTTGCAGAAACAAAACAGTCAAAGAAAACTATAACATTATGCTCTAACTTTAGAATCAGCATATTAAGTTACAGATAACACTTTCTGTTAGAACTATATTTGGTTGCAGATTGAAGACATCTTCTGTAAAGAACGTGTCATAATACACTTGTAAGAGGATTCTCAGTGTTGTCTGAAGATGTTACCAGCATATTTCTGTAGAAGAATATGAGCGTAAGCTCGTTGACAATAATATTCGGCATCATCTGGATTCTTTGCCAAAGCTGTTGTCAGTTCCTGTAAAGACACATAGAAAAACATGAAATGGCACCTCGAAGTCCCCATAAAAATACAGTACCAAACTCTGTCAATTAAGAGACATTTCAGAAGAAAATAGTCTAACTGGCATGACATTGCTCAGTTCTCACCCACAAAACTTAAACATCAGATCTTGAAGTACAAGGAACCTGCCAATTACATCAAATTCAAGATGTTTGTTTCTTACTGAGAAGGAAACAGGACTTTCAAATGTCTTAAATTTGAAGTCTAATAGACAGGTGATCTTCCATATTCCAAAGACCTTCCTACAATTCTTAGATTTCTAAATTCATAGATTTCTAAAACCTCTGGGGTCTCTAAAGAAAGTGGCAGACAGCAGACAGTTGTAACAAGCAACATTTGATCAAATTATACAGATGCCCTCTTAAGATTTAAAGCCATGCAAAAGCAGTCATTACAGAAATATTCATGGCTATAGGTATTCCACATGGGATGGACATGAGGTAATGCATATATTAAAATCGGTTCATATTATGCTGAGAGAAGTACAGCTTTTGATCCTCAAAATCAAGCAGGATCTGACTCTGACACTGAACATTACAGGCACTTCACAAGCAGAGTTACTTCTGTGACAGGTCACCTATCACTCCAGATGCAATTTCCTGCGATTTACACTGATGACAGAAGCACCAGTTAGAACCAGTGCACAACATAACAAATGGATTCTTCTGCAGAACAATCCGTCACCCCAGAAAAGAAAAAAAAAAAAAACAAAACTGAACCCAAGCATCCTGAACAGCACAAAATTCATCTCCTCGTTGGCTTTTTGTCAGTGACTTGTCACATCGCATTCAGACACACACACAAAAAGAAGTTACTCCTATAACATAGCTATTTGAGAAGACAGCCAAGTAATAGTCGACTAGCAGCAGGAACTCCAGATTATGGATATCAGCAACAGTTGCTTAGAACAAGCTTAGACCTATTCCTCACAAACACTCACATATGTGCTTTCTACATTTTTTTTACTCTAAAGGCCCTTACCATGCAACCAAGTTGCAAACCTGTTTCTAAATACATTGGGACCTTCCATGTCCCTCCATGCTCATGATAAAGAGTTTGCATGAATTAAATGCCTTCAGTCTCTTGAATAACTCGTGCCTGAATTTAAGAGGGTCACCACCCTTGTTTCTCATCTGACAAAACACCTCACCAAAACAAAGTCAATGAATGTTTGTTTTAACATACAGTTCTGATTCTCTCCTGAATCATCACCACTGGTGTTGCAGAGCATTTTAAAAATTAAAAGCAAATAGAAAACATCATAATTCCACACAGTAAACTATTTTTTTCACTTTAAAATGACAAAAAAGTGATTTAAGAGTTCACAGCTTTATCATTCAGACAGCATTTAAAGATGGATGATGACCTTTCAGTTGTATCAGACCCAGGTGCAGAAATCTGAAGCATGCTCTCCAGGAGTTAAAGGACTCAAAAGTCCTGAGAACACAGTGCAGAAACACCATGCCACCCTTCTGGTGTGGAAGCACTACACAGCACCATTTACAGGGTATCATGTCCCAGATTAGAAATATTAAGTACACGAGCTAAAAGACCACACCTAAGGTCGTGCAAACATGGTGTACTACCTGTAGATCCAAGCTTCCAAGTCAGCAAAATGCTACATTGTACTATCTGCCTACTCAATTCAGTACTTTTAAAAAAAGGCTACGCAAGTGACACCAATATTACTGTATCAGATAATAACGCCTACAGAATGTATTACATATTGTTTTGAAGTGCTGAATGTACAAAGAATTGAAATATAAAGTAGAAAAGCAAAGAAACTATGTTAATTAAAAAAAAAAACAACAAACACTAAATGCACATTCCGATAATATTCTTTAATACTTCTAAAGACCTTTTTGCTGTTGGGTTTTTTTTTCCCCACAATGGGAAACTTACTTTTTTTTTTTAATCTTAAATTAGTTTTACTATGCCAAATATATTTGGTTATTCCAAACTGCTTTTTAGATGTCATTTATCTTCTGAAAAACTTTTACAAGCTACATCCTAAACCCCAAAAAAATGTAAGATTCAGCTTCACTATTTTCTTTATGGAAAGATAGTTCAGCATCATCTTATGCTTCTGCCACCTACTCTATTCAAGCAGAACCAACCATTTACATCCACTCCTCTTCCAAGTATGTTAAACAGAAATACTTATCCACCCTCCAGTTCTGTCTTCTCCTTAACCCTCCGTTTTAAGTACAAATAACCTTTGAAAGCAAATTTATACATGTTAACGGGTAAGATCATAGAACTGTTTAACAGGCCAGGTTGGAAGGGACCTCAAAAGATCACCTCGTCCAACCTTTAGTGGGAAAGACCCAGATGAGGTTGTCTAGCACCCTGTCCAGTCGCGTCCTGAAAACCTCTAGTGATGGGGGCTCTGCCACGTCCTTGGGGAGGTTGTTCCAGTGAATGATTGTTCTCACTGTAAAGAATTTATTTCTTACGTCGAGATGAAAATCAGATCAGGGCAGCATAAAAACTAATAAAAGATTGGATACATTTCTCCAATAAGCTTTGGGTTGGTTTTGTTTTTTTTTAACCGCAAATTGCAAGTGATTTAGTTATTTGAACTACCATCTACCTGCATAGAAGAGAAAGGGGGTTTGGCTGGGTTTCCTCCCCCTTTCTTCACAACACAGGTAGCACAACTATTTTGACAGAACTGCACCAAACTCCTGCCGTAGCCAGACCTCACACCACAGAGGTTTCCAGGGGAAACTCTGCCAACCCCCCCCCGCCACCCCTCACACACACACACACACACGCCTCGGCTCGCAGCGGGGGCAGCCGCACGACGCCTCAGCCGTTCCCCTTACCCCCACCCAGCGGGGCCACACATCACAAGCCCCGGCTCCCCCCAGCACTCCCCAGCTCGACAGGCCGGCAAACTTCACACAGCCGAGGGGCAAGGCCCGCTGCCCCCGAGCCCCCGGCCCGGCCCGGCCCTCACCTCCGCCGCTGCCGCCGGGTCCCGGTCGATGTCCCCGTCCGAGAACCTGCTGAAGGAAACACAACGGCGTGAGAGGGCGGCGGGGAGAGGGGGAGGGGTAGGGAGGCGGGCGGAAGGGGCGCGGAGCGGGGAGGCGGAGGGGAGCGGGAGTGGGGAGGAGAGCTCACCGCGGAGGGGCCGCTCCCGCTACCGCCATGCCGCCCGCCGCCCCCCGGGGAAACTTCTGGAGAGGCCGAGACACCCGCGCAACGAAACCCCAAGGCCGCAGCCGCGCAAAGCCTGACGGGATAGCGGAGGGGCGAACCGGCCCCCGCAAGCTCCTCCCGCGCCTCTCCGGGCGAGGCGGGGCGGGGCAGCCATGGCGACCGAGGCAAGCGCGCCTCCGCCGCCTCTCCTTACTATAGAGCTGGAGGACCGGCTGTGCCAGAGGGGTTCCTAAGCCTTTTTCCCGCCCGCCTCTTCCGCCCCCGGTGGCGTTGAGGGAGATGGCGGTTCCTTCACTGTCGAAGGTTGCCTCGGGTTGTAGGCCGGGCTTCCCAAACCGGGCTCCGCGCAGACAGGGGCAACGAGCAGGCAGCTGGTGAAGCCGCCCAGCCGCCATTTGGGGTGCGAGTCTGAGGGGAATGGGGGGATGAAGGCTGAGGCGTTCGTGGCCGCCGGCGCAGGGGCGGGCCGGCCGGAAGGCACCGGGTTTGCCTGAAGCTCAGACGCCGCCTCTCGCCCCAGCCTGAGGGGTACCGGTACCCGCCGCTGTCGCTGCCCCTCAGGCGAGCACCAGCAGCCGCCTGATGGCTCCGGCCCGGCGCGGAGGCGGCGCGGGCAGCCTGAGGCCTCCTTCCTTCCTCTTATTCCCCGGGCTCCCTTCCGTGAAACGCCTCAGGAAAAAAAGTGCCGTTTGTTCTTTTTCCGAGCGGGCAGCGGCCGGGATCTGAGATAGGGCGTTGCGTTTGGCGGCTGCCACAGGCTCAAAGGCAGCCGTGAGCAGGGAGGAGTTGCTCTAACTCCACATGCGAGCCTTCGTTTTATGATTTATTCCAGCTTCTGCCATCCTTGGCGGTACCACGGAGAGCTAGAAGTAGGGATACACCCGGCTGGTAGCCTGGAGCCTTAAGGGACAGGGGAAGGGAGTGATTTCCATTTACTGTTGGTGACACAGTTATTGTCTGCTGGAGATTTCTCCACTTCTCCAACTGATGTAAACTAAGGTGACAATTTCCCCTTTGTAATAGTTGTATCTATGGCAAGAGGTTTTGTTGGCAAAGTTGTAACTTTAAGGTGTGATTTTTTATATATATATTTTTTTCCCCATATTTCCAGTAAATCAGCAAAACTCCCTCATTTTTCACAGTCAAGCGTTATCACATCAGGTTTCCTAGTAGTATGAAAGACTTGTACTACAGAAAAAAGTCCCTATTTTATAGTCTGATTAAAAAAAAAAAAAACTAGCCTCCGTCTCCAGTGCTTTCATCAATCTGAAACAGCTCTCAGGATGAGAACTGTATCAGACAGGTGTCCTCAATGCTTATCCACGTTCCTCACAATATTGCCAGCGCTCCCCGGCTGCAGGGAGCGCTGCCCTATAAACAACTGCCGGTCAGCTGGCAGTGATCCCTTCAGTTTGGGTATGGCCAGCCTTCCCGAAAGTGGGGTGAGGCGCCTTGGATTTGCAGGTGGAAGCCTGATTGCATGTGAGTCAGATGAAACACTGAATTAAATGGCAGTTTCAACTGCCAAGAAACAGGACAGCTGCAACAGAGAACTGCTGGTTTGATACAGTATGTAGAGTTACTTCTATTCAACTAGACCAAACTATCCCTGCCACAGTTCTGTTCCCATTAGTTTCTCCACTACTCATATGCTTATATTTAACCTTATGAACCAATCGATAAAACTCCTACATTAATTCAGTCATAGAAAGTCATAATTCCTTTATTTTTACTTTCCACTAATTTTTCCAGGCATTTTATTTATTTTTAATCCACCTTCTGTTGAAACATTGCAATATGTGAGGTTTTGCAGCCCTAGTAGTTTGGGCCAACAGTGGTGTTATACAAGCTACAAAGACCTTTGCGATGAATGGTGCCCCAGAATTACTTTCAAAGATTTAGGTTGTCTATAATGTACTGGGAAGTGACAGAAAAGGAGAATTTTAAGTCCTATTCTTGGCTTTAGCTCAACTTTCATTTGAGCTACAAAAACATACAGTACTGCTATTTCAAAGGATACCCACAGCATGTTGGATGCGTTCGAGTCTGTTCGGAAGTGATTTGTGAATTGCTCATGTCCCACCACAGACCCACACCAATTAATCACATTGTCCTATTTCTCAGTGTATTTTGGTTACTTGTGATGATCATCAAAACATTATAATAATAGAAAAACATTTCAGAGTAAATACAGAAAAATGTTTTTTTTTTCCACTTGATTTATTTTCATAATAAACCAATTAAAAATACAAAAGACAAGGACCCAAGGTTCAGAGGGCTCCATCATTTAAAAATTTGTCTTTAAATACAAATTCACTCTGTAATATGAATACATATAACATTAGACCTCTAAACATAATGATCTTATTTGCATCTATCAAAAATTTGTATGGAAACAAATTAGCTGAAAAAACTTCCTTGTGACATTGAATGTACATTATTTACAATCAGAAAAAGAACTCTTAGCAGTATTAATCTCCAAATATCTGCATAAATTTATATTTCATTTCCCTCCCCCCTTACAAAATAATCTGAAATAGAAAGCAAGATTGTTAAGCTTCATAATCGCAAAATGACATGAAACGCTTGCACCTGTAGTGATGCTGTTAGCTTCTGTAATTAAATATATCTGATGTTTTCATATAAAATATAGACATGGCATTGTCCATTACTGGAATAAATGTTTCATGTACTCTCAATAGGAGTGTATATTCCATTTTGCACACACAAGAGCTTGTGCTGCAAAAAAATGCAAGAGGATACCTGGTTATCAAAGTCTAAACCTGGTGTAATTCACCAGTATGAAACATATACTTGATCATAAAAATTCATACACATGGAATGAAATTGTCCCACTAAAAGTAACTGTTGCTTCAAAAGTTAAGTGATACACGTACGGATTAAAAAGAAAAGGTTATAATAACATTACTGCAATGTAAATTGGCAACAGACTGAAAAGATACAGTAAGAAGTTTGAAACTTTGGCCAAAAACCTCAGGAGAAAGTCTTCATAGCATAAAAAGCATGTTCCTTCATGCCTGTATTTTGAAACATGAGTAATATATAATTTTATTTATATGATAACATTTAGCAATTAATAGAAAATCAAAATCCATTCTAAAGCATGAATTCTAACAATTAACTGCAGAAATTAAGTAGCTTTGCAACATCTTGCTTCAGATTCAAATCATATATACATAACTGAAAAGGTCCCATCACATTTATGAAAATAATCATCCACAGGGTCTTTTTTTTTTTTTTTAATTTATTAATACGAATTGGGTTCCAATGGCTCATTTTCTTGCTTCACTTGCACGTTAGATGGGAAGCCATTCGAATTGGACACTACCATCACAAACGGTTGCTGCTGGAATCTCTGCTCAGACTGCTCAGTATCATCTAATTTCTCACTGTCTTCTTCTTTTACCACTCCTTGTACACCAATCTGTTTCGTTTCTGGTGCTTTAATAACCGAAGTGATCACCGTGCCTGATGGATGAGCTACCACCTGTGAGCTGCTAGGCGAAAATGTTACCACAGGGGTAGTGGTACTGAAGGATGGAGAGGAAGCCATGTTGACTGTTCCATTGCAAATTGTCTGCACACTGCTGGTGAGCACCTGCTGAACTTGTGCTGGGCTCAGCACAATTGAGGAAGGAGGCGAGACTGGCTTCTGAGACTGTAGCATGACGTTTTCTTTAAGAACCGTCATGGGTTGTGAAGTAGGAATGGCTTGTAAAATGAATTTTTGGGGCGTTGTTGCTGAGGCTGGATCTGTGCTGGCTATCACTGTAGTAAGAGGCACTGTCTGGAGTGTTACAGTATGCAGCTGCTGACTTCCAGGAGAAACGACCACTGGAACTTGAGTCGGAGTCTGTAAAGTCCTATTAAGATTAGAAAAGATTATAGGGTAAGAACACTTCCACCCTGAGTTTTGAAAAATAATTATAGATTTACTATTGAAAAATCACTTGTCATCCTAAACATTTCATTTACACAACAGTTCCAGAAGAGGTAGCAGTTGCTCTCCTAATAAAAGAAGAACTAGACCTGACCCCTGAATTCAGCAAAACAGTTCCCAAAGTAAAGGTACCCCACATGAATGATACTACCATCACCAAACAGCCTGCCTTAGAGGCGTTCCGTATTTCATCAGAAAACATGGGAATCACATCTAAGATCTTCTTCTCATGCTTACCAACATTGTGAGCATGACCCACTACACATCTGCCATGAATTTCACAAGGTACCTTAAGTAATGTGTAAGTCACAAACCCTAATAATTAATAAACCAGGCTGCAATTTTTCCCAGACTCCCAGGACACACCGTTCTCTGTCAGGCTTGTATGCACCTTCTGGTAAAGCAACTGAACAGAATTTGCTCCCAAAACATCAGTTTAAATCAGGAATGGTTCCGTCAGTTGCAGGGTCACAGACTTGGGTACCACATTACTTTCTACATATGTACAGCTGAGAGGGAAACGTTAGAGAATTAAAAGCGACATTGCTGAAGTACACAACTACTATGATGGACAATGGTGACTTAGAGATGTGGCTGAAATGCATATGGTCCTGTCATGCAAATAAAAACAAACCAAACAAACAAAAAACCCAAACCACAACATAGTCCTGGTGAAGCAAATGATTTCCAGAGTAGGGAAAGAGGAAGAGAAAGGTAACTGCCTTGACACCCTCCCACAGCTTGCTGCAGCCCACCGTGCCATGCTGCCTCCAACAATCTTTTTCTTTCCTTCCACCTGTCCTGCGAAGTTCTCTCCAACCTTCCTGCTTCTCTTCAGTGTTTTGTCCTGCTTGCCCTCCTCTCCTTTTTTAGTCTTAAGCTCTCCCTTGTGTTTTCTTAAACATGCTTGACAATGACTGAAAACAAAAATAACTGTCTCTTCCTCCTCATAGCTTATTTCTACCCCTGCTGAAATCCCTTTAGATGGAAAGCAATTTACTGTCAACGTTTGTACTTTCAAATCCATGCACAATACTGCATGGTCTTCCTTCTGAAGCCTGGTCCTCAGGTATACTGTCAGGGTTGCCTTCTATACCTCTGCCATGGAATGTCCTCCTTTTCTATAGTCCTTCTACCCACGTAGTACCTTTTTTTTACAGCTCTGTGAAATCCTACTTGCCAGTGTTTAACCACCGATCAGTCAAATCAGACTCAGCATATTCAAAACTTCAATTTAAAACCATGCTCTGGCTATCACAGTGTCGTGGTTTAGGCCAAAATCCACTTCTGGGGACCTGAGGGACCCCAGACGGGACCGACAGATGCTCCCCTCTACCAAAAAAAAAAAAGCTTACCAAAGCAGGACTTACGAGATGCTGAAGCTATGGGGCAATGTGGATGCAGATGCTGCTGCTGGCGGTAGTCCAACTGCACAGGGAACTGCACTCCCCCTTCCCTAGTGCAGCAGCAGACAAGTGAAGGAATATTTGTAGAGGATTTCCCAGGCCCCTCTCAGCTCAGTCCTCTGGGAAAAGCCTCTAGCTGAACTCCACAGATTGCGCCAGCAAGAGCAGCTCCAGTAACGCAGCTGTTATCAGGCTCAGAGCACATCAGTACTCCCCGAGCGTCCTCCAGCTGCCAGTCCCTGCTGCAGGCAATCTTCTCCCCACCTCCTATGTGGCTTGGTAACACAAAGAATAAAATCTGCATGTGTAGCTTTCTGTTCCTCACAAGAAAGTAAGTTGCAGTACCCAGCAATGCTGCTATAGCAAAACGAATCCAAACCCCTGTCCATGAGGCTCCCATGCAGGTCTCATCACAGAGGCCATAATAACCAGGACACGAAATTTGATGCAATGGCACTAGAGTCAATCTTGAGCTCCTGTTTCACACAACTGGAGACAGCCCAAGGAAGAAGCTCACGGAAATGGGGGCTGTCTGGAGGTGAAGCACCAACTAGAGTGATCGCTTCTTTCTTTCCAGCTTCTGGAGAACTTGGTGCTGCACAGCAAATGCCGGCAACCAAGCTTAAAATGCAAGGCTCAGAATGACAGCACCAAGGCTCACACCAAGTCTGCTAAGGGTTATCTGTGCTAACACCACCCCCACACCACCCCCCGCCAATTCCCCTGGGACCTTGATAGAAAAATGCCTGTGTCAAAAGTAGTAACAGGATGAAGGAATCCAGTAGCTTTTTTTTAAAAAAAAAAAAAAAAAGAAAAAAATTAAGCTACCTACGGTTAAACAAACTTGCAGTAAAATCAAAATGCCACATAGATACAGCTCAACCCAGGAAAGTCCACAGAAACCAGCAATGCAAGTGGAACAGTTGAGAAGGAAAGACAACTGACACTTTCCATCAGAAAAGCATTAAAAGTATCAGAGTAGATACCAAATCAGCTCTTTAATCCATGAAGAAACTTACTTGAGCCTGGAGGATTAAGATCAACTCAATAGTTGTAGTTTTGAAAGCAACAGCTGAAGCTGCTAGCATGTGCTGCTATGCCATCCAAGTATTACTTGAAGCTACTTTCCTGATTGTTAGCTGTTTTGTTTTAAAACTAAATAGTAAAAATAAAAGCTTTGAGCTGCTAAATGGCTGTAAAGGACAACCTCAAAATGTGTGAACTGGATCTAATCAATGCAGAAGACATTCTGCAAAGCAGTAGGACCAACAGCTGAGAGGACCAAACCAGACCATTCGTCTCGGCACACTGTAATTAGTATTTGCATATTGATGTTAAATCATTTTATTTCTCCTGAAAGCAAGTCCCATACCTGTACACCATACTGTGACTAATAGTTCACTCCAGATGCTCAATCTTCTCCATAAGTCAAGATACGTATATATGATACACGTATATATAAACGTATATACACATATATGTATACACACACATGGAATGTGAACTTGCTACAGGGAAAGCATGCAGCAGACGTCTGTACAAGCACAGGATTAACTAGTACACAGCACCATAAATACACATTGTTATTTATGCTAATGGTGGCCAAACAAAACATTTGCCTTAATTGTCAAGACTATAGACAAGTGTGTCTGTTTACAAACTAAAAACCTATCTGCTCAAACTATTTGCATTGAGTATCATTGCAAAAAAAAATCAGGTTTGGTTAATCGTTTTGCCTGTTTTACAAAAAAAAAAGTACACATTACTGTGTACCCAGTACTGTTAACACTGGGCTACACTATTTTAGGTGCTTTGAACTGTGTATGTTGCCATGCTTCTGAATTTTACTGTCAATTTGCTAACACCCTTCTTACTCTAAATTACAAATCTATTGGGTGATTACTTTAAAAGTTCCTCCTGAGGATACAAAAAGAACAAGAACACTGAGCAACAGTGATGAAAAGGAAAGGCTGCCATAAAACAATCTGGTTACAACTGAAAAAAGAATGACAAAAATTCTGAAGTCATTTTAGCTTGGCAGAAAATGATCATCTGTTTCTTTGTCCACTTGGTACTCTTAACAGCCTAGAATTGTGCAATATCGCATTAGCTCATCAAGAGGTAACTAGTGATAAAGCAAACAATAAGTGACAGGAAAACCAAGTTTATTCATGGTAATTTATGTGAAATTTATGAAATGGAGAAAGGGAGAAGATAAAAAAAATTGAAGCTACAAGCCAAGGTAAACAAAGTATTTCACAGCACAATCGGAAAATGAAACAAGGCAATATTAAGAAATACAGAGAGAGGTAACAGAGGAGAATTCCCTCTTCAACATGCACATTGTTCAACCTATAGCTATAGGGGAAACGATGGTCTTGAGATAAAGAGGCAAATTTCCAGGGACTTTCCCCATTTGTTCAACTAACCAGTGGCAAACAACTCATTCAGTCAAGCTAGGAAGAGCGAGGGAGGTGACAGGGTGGGATATGCTTGTTGGAACCACATTAGATGCCTGAGTTGAGAGGCAGTATCTTTTGTGTGACTATGGGAAGCATTGGCCAAATGCAACTCAGGACAGCTCTACTGTCACTGCAAACCCCTGCACAGCTGCACTTGTGTACATCATCCTCAGAGTTGTCAACAATCTTGTCAATACTGCACCCCAGCGTATCGCTGTCATAACCACTTGCCCTTTTACAGCACAAGCCAACAAGACAGGAGCCGCTAAGCAGTCTAGGGGGAGATGTCCATGTGAGGTAGAAAGGGACTTGATGCCTTTATGTCCCGCCTCAACACAGCCTCCTCTGAAGGGAGGGCAGAACTTGCCTGTTCTTGTCTAGCTCTTTGCCTGGACAATATAATCTCTTATGTCATAAGGACAGACACAGAAGACTCCGCTCTCAAGTCTGGTGTCTTTTTTATTGCCCCACACAGTCTTACAGCCTTCTTTCCAGAATTTTTCAAAACTGCATGCTCACCTGAATTAAAACTCAGAAATTTTGCTGCTAACAGAGTCCTGCAGAAACCCCACCTCTTTTGACAATGCCAAAGACATGCAAAGAGAGATCCTGTGGATAGCTTCTCACTGTGCAGAAACAAAATTGATCTGCGTAGCTGATTTTGAAGTCCCATCTGCTGTAAACAGCCTTCTTCCTACCTACCACAGAAATTAAATCAGAAATGGGCTTAAGAGAAGGTCTTCCCAGCTGCAGGAAAATCAAATCAAACATCTGGTTATAACCAAAGTCTTCACTGTAACAAAAGTTGTCCCTATTGTAAGTGTGTTCTGAGAAACGCACCCTGTTGTAAGCTAAATGAGACTTTGTTGTAGAAGTCCATCAAGATCACATCAGCCTATTTCTCACCAACACCTCCATCAGAAAGGGCATTTTCCTCACCATCCTCATACCTGAGCTGCAGTCAAGCCTTTGCTTGAGAGATGACAGAGATCAACTCTTTGCAACAATCACCTGCTTCCGTCCTTTTGGGGAAGTCTACAGTAGCAGTGAGCCAGATCCAACAGTATGTGCTAGCTGGTGTGTTGGAGAGCTTCTACTGCAGGCATGAAGACCCAACTTGTTGCACTGATGGAAGACTACCCTCTAACTGCAAACAGAACCAAAACACATGCACCAATGCTGGCTGGTGAAATTAAGGCATTCCAAACATTAGCCAGGAGTTGTTTCCGATTATCTAGACGTCCTCAGCTGGCATTGTATTTTTTTTCACTTATGTTCCCCATCAAGTCCCAGGGAGCCCCAGTGAGCTCTTTACTGAGACTGACACCTGTGTCAGTTTTTATTCAACATACCTAGAGAGTGATGGGCTACAACATTAGCTGACATTGTGGAGATTTGACTCTCATTCTTATTCAAGGAAAAAGGACTGAAAGCAGAGGGTCAATGCAAAATCTCAGTGGGACGGTGCCAGACTGCCTCCCTGTGCATGTGTGGTTATGCAATCTTGAGCAAAACCAATATAGATAGGGTATAAAAGTATGATTACAGAACATTAAGGTGACATTCACTGTACAACTTACATGAGCTAACATCTATACATGGCACAAGATGAAGACACTTCATTTGAAATAGCGGCCGTAACCACATTTTCAAAGTTGATGAAGTCACGCTAGCCAAATCTGGTTTTCAGC
Source organism: Vanellus vanellus (assembly GCF_965231255.1). Lineage (NCBI taxonomy): Eukaryota > Metazoa > Chordata > Aves > Charadriiformes > Charadriidae > Vanellus > Vanellus vanellus. The sequence goes on from NC_138905.1 coordinate 187,759,754, forward strand.
ATCAGCATAGCTGCAGTCAGACCACCAATACATCATAGCCTGGACACAGAAACAGATTATGGAACAATAGCAAAAAGCATATGTGTTTGCTTGGGGTAGACATGACTTTCAAATGTAACTCCCTCTGCTTATTGGGACAATCCACTGTGTTGGCACAGTGGCTTCATGTTGGCTTCATCACTGTTTTCACACAGAATGCTCATGCCTAGAAAAAACACGATTCACCTTCAGCTACTTCCTTCTCCTCTTGAATGAGGATCTTGCCACTGTGGTCCACGCTTGTGTCACCTTCAGGATGAATTATTGCACCATTTTCTACCCCAAAGGTTGCAAAAAGGTCAAGCTGAAAGCTGTGGCTGATTCATCATGTAGCGGTTCTCCAGTTCAGAAGTGGAACATAGAGCATATCCCACTGGTCCTCTGTGGACCCCAGCTACAGAACAGAGTCAGGATACTGGTCTTCTAACATGCTCTGTCCAAACTATCACAATGACAACTTGAAAATACAGAAAAGACAGAAGAAGCTGAATTTTGATAGAAACATTGTGTTTAAAACCTGAAGTCTGCTAAAGCATTGCACAGGATATGTCAGCAGTCAGCTAATTGCAAGTTTTTTGGTATACAGAGCTGCCAACTAGAAGATTCAGCTATGTCCCATGCAGTCAATATGAAATGGAGACATATAATTTTATATTACTCACAATATGATCTTCTCTGAACCATCAGTAACATCAGAACCTTTTCATTCCATCCAGAAGACACTCCATCTTGAATCACTACTATTCTAGATAAAAGAGATATGAAAATGCATATCTCTATCTGCAGCCCTAGTCATTTAAGGGAGCAATTTAACTGCCCAAAGGCAGGGACCTTAGAGCCCTGTATGATGTCCTAGACTACCCATGACAAGGTAAGTCCCTAGCCTTATAGGATGTACACTTTCTGGAGCAACAGAAGATATTCCCTTTATGCTCAGAACGACATGGAGCTGAATCCAAGGCCTACTTCAGTACTCCGAATTCCAAGCTAAACCACAATTACTCCAGATAAGCCAGATATTCTGGTTAACCTGTATCAGTTATTCTAGTTTAAACAGAACAATTTTACAAGTGTTAAAATCAAAGCCTTTTTTTTTTTCTTCCTTAAAAAAGCTGGCTTATTGGAAAAAGTTAGAAATAAATCATCTGATCCAGAGAGGTGTTTTTATTTTTGTCCTGTCTGGAAACATGTGGTGCCAAATACAACTCCCAGTTACACGACTGGACACTGCAGTAACTGCATTTGCATCCACCGAGCCACAGTGGTTAAACCTGCAGAACAGCAGTGAGTTTTCAACTCCAAATATTCCCACTGGGGATACTAGATGTCTTCCCTGGTCCAGAAAACCCAGTCTGCATGACCTGACCCTGCTCCTGCCCTGTTTCCCAAGTTTGAGTTAACACCACATCACAGCCTTTTTATTTAAGCACTAGTGCTGAAGAAGAGCCACATTGCCCCGGCCACTTCTTGTCTCCTGCACCAAAACTTGTATTAAAAAAAAAACAAACAAAAAACCATCAAAAGCTATCCAAAAGACAAGACCTTTCCACTTTGGAGTAGGACACTACCCTCCCCCTCAAAGTATACAAAACTCTACATGAGCTTTGTGCATCTATAAACAAAGCCACTGCCTGTCTCCTGCAAAGAACCAACCCCTTATTTTCACTGTCCTTTTCTTTGAGAAACACAAAAAGGCCCTGGGGAATGTGCTGCCACACTCTTCCAGCGATGCTCTGGGAGTAGACTTTACCAGGCAATGCTGCCTAGCGCAGGGGAGGATGGTGACATGAGCCCTTCACCACATTCTTCAAATGTGATTCTTTTCCAAGTTCCTCAGCAAAGATGCATTCAACCATATTCTTCATAGAAGAAGTCTAAGTGTTAAAAAGGCAATTGCTTTGACCTCAAAAATCCTCAGTCTCTTCTCTATAGTATGTTGTTAATCACATAAATATTTTTCTTCTCACAACACAACAGAACTAAATTGCTGCAGAGAGAAGAACGTTTATTTCCATGAAGAAGAGGGAAGAACATTTATATGAATCAAACTTCAGAAGCTACATTGCATTAAAACAAATTAAATGGGTCCAAGATGTTCATGCTTCAAGGCAGAGCCCAACCACTAACCAGTACGTGTTAGAAAAACTTCTGAGGATCATTCCCAACCCCTGGCTGCCCTTTCTCCAAAATAACCTTGACTATCTATGTGCCCCAACCTCTGAACAGAAACTGGCAATGAATGTTGCTATTTGTCCTCATACTCCCTTATAAAACTGCTATAAAGCGACTCCAACCACAACCCTAAAGAGAGTGTGCATACATCAGAAGGTTTGTCAGCTCTTAACTCTATAATGGCGATTGTACATGCTGTATGTTTTCAAATCACGTAGACCATTCATTTCATCCCTCATGGAGATCCCACTGCAGCAATTCAGAATGTGTACACAAACACATTCAACTGCTAGAGATTTATGGCTGCTTGAACAAACAAACCCAAAATCCAGTTCCTTTGTTTTAGCTTTATTATAAAACGAGACCTAAAACATATGCTCCAAAAAATGCTCCATGTGTCCTTCTACCTCACCAAACTATTTAAGTCTGCATTTTGAAACTGAGCAGAAATGTATCTGTCATAAACTGTATTTTCAGAGCCTGGAATGGGCAGCGACTACTTCATAGGACTCAACAGCACCTTGGTTTGCTTGGCGCATCCTGGTTAAAAGCACACAAAAAAAATCTGGGTTGTGGTTTTTATTTTCACTCTGACTGCTCAGACACCTCAGTACCTTCTTTCTTAATTAGCAATACTTCTATACCATTCAGTAATTACATACTGTACTGCAAAGATCTGATAGGTCTTTTTTTTTTTCCTTCAGTTGAGACACTGTGATGTCGGCTAAGAAAAGGGCAATTGAAGACTTTGTGGAATAATGTTTTAAGTTACAAACATGGGATTAGAACCAATGCAATACAGAACTCTAAGGCTTTAAGGCTTTTACTTCATTCGAACTTCACACATCTATCTTCTCTACTGCTTTTTCCCCTTAGCTTATTGCCCAAGGTCCGATTGTGAAATACCATAACGCAATAATTGGATGTCATAATATCACTGAGCAACTTTTCAAATGTTAGGCTGGACTTCTTGCCTGCCTTATTAGGTCTTACGGATACTTCTGTTGTTACCATTTTTTATACCATCTATACTATTTGTATTGGTTTTGATATATAATCTAGTGTAGGTCTAGCCTACAGCTATTTAACTCCGTAAGTTGCTGAACTTTTCCCCTATTAATGTTTAATAGCATTATTCTACTGACTTAAGTACAGACATAATTGAAGCTATACAGTGCCATTTGTTTCCTTTCACTATATTGCCCTAGTCAATTTTTACAAATAATTAAATCCTTCATTAACCTTGAAATCATAGGATTGCACTGTACACAGTAGCTGCATTCTTAAGCTTTAAAAACTTATGAGACATCGCCTTGATGCACACTTTTATTGATTTTCTAAATGAATTCCAAAACTGGGTGGTGGGTTTCTTTTTTTGTCAAATTCTTCATAATTATCTTTCACATAAACTTCCGATCAAATAACCCTTCCCTCACTATGTGCCTCTTGAACTAATTGTAGTTGGTTAGAACAATAAGCAAAACAAAGTTTTATTTCAAATAATGCATTTTAGAATTAAAAGACAAATGAAAACAGATATCATCTACTTAAAAATGTTTACTCTTTCCAGTTTGTTTTAGAGTGCCTACCAGTTAACTATGAAAAATATTTTTGCTTTTATGACCCCATGTATTTATAACCTTGCTGCCTTGACTAACCAGTGAATTTCTCTTTTCAGTGCGTATTTTTCATATTGCAGCATGAATGAAAATATTTCATGATTTTTAAGGAAACTTAAAAAACCCCCAGGATTCAAACTACAAAGTCCAGGGATAATTTCAGAGTTTGGGGGTTTTGTACACCAAGGAGCGAAGAGATAATATAACTTTTTTCCTTGATTGAAGTTGCAGTCTTGGTTTGTCATTTCCTATACATAAAACCTTGAGCTTCCTCCACTACTTGGTTATCTCCTAAAGAATTTCTTATTGATTCTATTGCATCAGTCACTGGAGGCTGATCTAAACAGTTCCAGTCATTCTTTCAGTTTTTCTGAAAAACCTAGCTGCTATCGCTATTCTGGATTTAGCTTTTATATAACTGGACTTTTAATTAACTGACTAGCTTTTACAGCATCCCTGCATTAGCAGAGAGCACAAAACTTATTATTTGGAAATGAAGAAATCATTTGGTCTCATTACTTACTTCTCTCTGACAAAATTGCATGGTTAACCCCAGGTAGTCAGTACCACTCCAAATCTATCAATGGCTCTGGACGTAATTTTCAAACGAAAGAAGGGAGGAAGGGAGCAGAAAATAGCATTATTGCTATTTTGCAGCACAAAATGACAACCATTATAACAGTGATGTTAACAGAGCAAATTTCAAAAAAAATGTGATGCTTATAGGTCATTAAGAATGTGCAGCTTCTGAATTACCTCCTGAAGCTTTTCTGAAACAGCTTTAAGGTCCAGAATCACCATAATACAACTCTCACATTCCTGTGAGGGGCCTAAATTACAAGAACGTTTATTTGGTTTAGGTCTTTTGTAGTCAGTGGAGATGAACAAAGCTCCATCAGGGGACGCCCTCAGGCTAGGGTAAACCAGGCTTAAGTGACTGTTTATAAAGCCTCTTCAATTAGGATCCTGCTACTAAGGGGTAGGTGCAAAGGAGTCAGGATGCTTAAACCCTGTGTAGCGTTAGCCAGTTGACTTACAACTTAAGCATGGAAGCATGACTGTCTCCCAAAATAGTCTGCAGATACACAGCTCCCATGAGATTATTCTGTTAATTGTTTTCTAAAATCGAAAGAACATGCTCTTGTAACAGCAGCAAAATGCTAGAATAGATAACACCAAGCTTTCCCTTGTTGTAACTGGGGACAATACAAAACATGAAAGAGATGACAAAAAAATATTAGGAAGAAAAATTAAGAAGCAAGAAAGAAAATCTTTTTGAAGGGATCATGCAGACACACCATGTATAATTCAAAAGCGAAGACACAAGTCAGTGAAAAAAAAAAAAGCAGAGCCATGAAAATACTGCCTCTGCTGTGGGACAGAACTGATGATACCAATTTTAAAGAGAAGTTGTGTATTTTTTGTCTTTAGAGAATTTGCATCAGGACTAATACTGCAGGAAAGATGCACTTCTCTTCATCAAAGTCAGAGCATTTATGAGTGTACACATCGCAGTATGATGTAGTAACTCCCAATTCCTAGGATCAGCCGTGAAGACACCGTTTCACTTCAACCAAACTGGGAGATGAGCATTTTTTTTTGAGCACAACAAAACATCCTTCTAGCCATCATCCAGTGAATTTATTATTATTCATACATTTATTTTCTGTACATTTTCTTACCTTATATTCTGAACTGAGGGATTTAACGTTTCATCCGAAACATTACTGGTTACAGCTGCATGTCCTTCTGTGAGGGACTGCAATGGCTGCATTACGTGAACTGTCCGAAAAAGCTGAGTGGGATGTACTGGCTGCGGAGATTGCATTGTCCTCAAAACTTCTGAAGTCAAGCCAGGTGTCTGCTGCTGTACAACCTCTACGTGCTCCTTCAGCTTAGCAGGCTTTGAGTTTCCTGTTTTTAGTACTGTGGTTGATCCTCCCTTTGTTCCCGCGTTTGCAGATGCTCTAGATCTGCTCGACTGGTTTCTATTGGCCACAGGAGTTGAGAGCAGAGTTGAATCTGATGATTCTGTGCTAGGGCTCGCATCTTCATCATCTATATAGACGAGATCTTTTGGCATGTCTTTAAATTGATATACCAGGCGCTGACCTTCTACTTTAGCCAGTATTCCTCTTTGGTAATAGTACCTGTTAAAAGTGTACACACATCAAGTCACACAGTGTTTTTTACCAAAAAACAAGCAAAACCGAACAAACAAAGGCAACAAGCCCCCCAGAAAATAAGATCAGGAGTAACAAGTAAACAGTATTTTAAGTGCCTTGTTTCTTCATTATACAGGAATGGCCAATTTAATAGCATATTTTTTCCTCAAACAACTTTCTTTTACTGGTATTTCTTTTCACCTTTTAATTTCAACATCTGAGGTTGAAATTAAAAAACTCTAGGGAGACTGAGGATAACTCTGAGGAGAAAGAGAAGAACTCCGTGACTCGGCAGCTCTGCTATCAACTCATATGCTTTAAAAGTTGCATGAAACTTGTAATCCTCATGCAGTTCTTTCAGTTACCCGAATTGATGCCTATTCACCAGTAAGCACAGACAGACATTTTTGCTACAACAAAGCAAAGGGAATAGGACAGGAGAGCACTACTTCTGCCATGTTTAAAAATTAATATGACAATTTGAAATGACACACAATGACGTGAGGGGTGAAGGGAAATGAAAAGAAATGCATAGCTGCTCAGTTGGACAATTATCAATTAGCAGGTTAAGACTAAAGCTTCATGTATGTCTCCTTACTTTGTATAGTCTTTTATGTATGAGAAAAATCCCAGCCTGATAGGCAGAGGCACATGATAAGAGGTTTTAAAACTGTCTGTACACACAAGTTCAGAGAAGCACAACCAGACCTGAATTCTAAAACTGTATCTTCCACTGGAAATGGGATCATTTGCAACAAGTAGAAATAATTTCATTAATACACCTGAATTTAGGATTTTTTTTGACAAAAGAGATTCAAATTTTATGTAGAAGGCTTGCCCCATTTGGAATCTTCAGTCTCTTACTTTGGCTGGTTGACTGAGAAGATGCAGTTTTTGCACTGAAAATGTCTGAGCAGAGACTGAAAGTAACTGATTTGGGGTTGAGGTTAATGAAGGTTACTTTTAGTTAGCTAATTTCTTTTGATGAAAAAACTTCATTTCCCAAATGGATAGAATATTAACTCTTTTCCGTTGTTACACAAATTAGATGAGGCACTTCATGCATGCAAACACAAAGGCAACAAAAACAGTCTATTATTTAAAATGTACATACCTGAGAGCTCTACCCATTGTTTCATAATTCATGTCAGGTTTGTTTTTGTGTTTTCCCCACAACCTGGACACAGCCTTGGAATCTACCAGTTTGAAAATGCCCTTCTCTCTTTGAGTCCATTTGATATATTTAGGACATGTAGCTTTGTCCTGGAGCAGTGCTAGTAAGAACTCCCAGAGATAAATTGTATTTCCTAAAATAGAAGTATTTCAGGACACAGAAAAAAAAAAAAAAGAAAAAAAATTACTTGACCATATTTTATTAATGATGTAAATAATCTAAAAATTAAGAAGCTGGTTACAAATACACTGTAATACATTACCAAGACTAGGAAATAGTGATGGAAGGGCATGGGAAGGGATTCTTGTTAGTTATTATAATCTGGGTGCCCAAACACCCTAGCCACTGTCTGTAACCTATAGAGTCAGGTACCAGTCAACCTACCGTCACCCCGTTCCAACCACCAACGTTAGACAGCATTAGTCACCTACGGATACACTTCCCTCCAGCCTAATCCATTTACAGAAGCAGTCACTATTGCTTTTCCTCGAATAGGAACATGTTCAGATCCATCCTCTGAAAATGCTGGAAATTAAGCCCTTGCTTAAATACTTTGCTGAACTGAGGTGAGTGTTATAATCCTTTAAAAGGCTAAACAAAATCCTTACTTTTAACAATTAGATTTATATGGGGCAATCAGTGGCATACGCTGAGGTAGGCGAACCCTCAAGAATAAAATTCAGAAAAATGTGGGTTTTTTTTAATCCAGTGAGCACTTGCTGGTAGACAACATTCAAATTTAATTTTTCAAACAAGAAATTTAGAAACAAGCATTTTACAAACATTTATATATGGAAATCCATCACATCTGTTTGGTGTTTACCATGTATAAAGAAACAGTATTAAAATCACAGATTGTGAGTACTTAAAACTACTACAAAGATTGCATATTCTTTTTTTCCAAAAGCACATTTAAGGAGTCTAAACTCATACAACTAATGAGATCCTTTTTCCTGCTTTTTTGGTGTGAGACATTCTTTTGGACACTTGAAGCTGCACATAAGCTTCTTAGTGATATGTTGTTAGTCTGAGAAAGGAGGAAAGAACTTCTTGTATGAAAGCATCATCTCCCACAAGTAGCTGTGCAAAACCACAGCAAGGATAGCGTGTGCAGATTTCTTAAGTTTCACAAAAACCCCGATGCCCAGTGCATCAGAAGGTGACAGGAACTCTTTTGTTAGCTTCAATTTAACCCGGCAGTTTTTCAACTTTTATAATAACCACCAGTCTGAACTTTTTTCAACAAGAGAAGGTGTCTTACAAATTAAAACTCCCATACTACTGTCTTACAATCTATATTTTGCAAATATCCAGCCAAGTCATCAAGCACTGGCAGTACACCTTCAGCAGGTGGAAACTTGAAAAGGGAGCATCCCTAGAGAAAAAACACTGCATTTGCAACAAATGTCTCCCAGTTTATATAAAACGGTCAGCCTGTTTGCCTTCAGATAACCCGAAGGCAAAGGTTAAGACTGCTTAGGCAAGACACAATGTCAGCCAGGAGTGAGAGCATTCCCAGCCACTTACCATCTAATCCAGGGTGCTTTTGTTGTAGTCTAGACTAAAAATGCTCAACTGCATCAAGGCAGTCTGAAAATTTGTCACTGCTTAGCCACTGAAAAATCACTGTAAAGAGGACTGTCTGCGAAAGCGTCTGCTTTACTCACAGGCAGATTTTTTAACCTCCTCCGAGTTAACAGCACAAGAAGAAATATGGAGAAAACCCAGTTTTCTATATGTATTACATCAAATAATTATACGGAGGGTTCGGTATTTTAGCATACACGTTCCCCTTAGGGGAACATTGTGGATACTGAGAGACAAGCAACTGTCATGATTTTCCAGTTGCTTCCCTGCCATGGCCAGTTATATTAATATCCCTTTTACTTCAATTCTATGTTCCTCAAAATGCAAAACAAATGCTTTTGTTGCAGCTTTTTTCGTAACAGGCAGTGGATTCAGGCAACAAGTTCCTTTTTAATTCCTTCTGAATTAGCAATTTTGTAACAACGGACAAATGTGAAATACGGTGTACCCATGCTATCAGACAGAAACATTAGACTCTTCTACCTTTTAATTTTGTGGCTAGCTGCTTTCATATTTTCTGTTATTTCCTTTGAGCACTATTTGGAGGTTCCTCTGATACTTTTCTTTCATTTTTACTTAAAAATCAGGTTTTAATACAAAATATTAAAAAAAGGCAACAATGCATACTCAAAATTGCTGGGTATTAGAATCATAGAATGGTTTAGCTTGGAAGGGACCTTGAAGATCATGGAGTTTCAACCCCCCTGCCATAGGCAGGGACACCTCCCACTAGACCAGGTTGCCCAAGGCCACATCCAGCCTGGCCTTGAACACCTCCAGGGATGGGGCCTCTGGGCAACCTGTTCCAGTGCTTTACCACCCTCAAAGTGAAAACTTTCTTCCTCATGTTTAATCTAAACCTGCCCTCTTCCAGTTTAAAGCCATTCCCCCTCGTCCTATCGCTACATGTCCTAGTAAGAAGTCCTTCCCCAGCTCTCCTGTAGGCCCCCTTTAGGTACTGGAAGGCCGCAATAAGGTCTCCCTGGAGCCTTCTCTTCTCCAAGCTGAACAACCCCAACTCTTTCAGCCTGTCCTCATAGGAGAGGTGCTCCAGCCCTTGCATCATCCTCGTGGCTCCCTCTGGACACGCTCCAGCAGGCCCATGTCCTTCTTATGTTGGGAACTCCAGAGCTGGATGCAGTACTCCAGGTGGGGTCTCACAAGAGTGGAGTAGAGGGGCAGAATCACCTCCTTTGACCTGCTGGCCACACTTCTTTTGATGCAGCCCAGGATAGGGTTGGCCTTCTGGGCTGTGATCGCACATTGCTGGCTCATGTTGAGCTTCACATCAATCAGCACACCCAGGTCCCTCTCCTCAGGGCTGCTCTCCAGGTATTCCCCGCGGAGCCCATGTTTGTGCTTGGGATTGCCCCAACCCAGACGTAGGACCTTGCACTTGGCCTTGTTGAAGTGCATGAGATTGGCTTGGGCCCACCTCTCCAGCCTGTCCAGGGCCCTCTGCATGGCACCCCTCCCCTCCAGCGTGTCTACCTCGCCAAACAGCTTGGTATCATTGTCAAACTTGCTGAGGGTGCAGACAATCCCACTGTCATTGTGACCAACAAAGATGTTGAACAGTACAGGCCCCAGTACCGATCCCTGAGGAATGCCACTCATCAGTGGTCTCCACTTGGACATTGAGCCGTTGACCGCAACTCTTTGAGTGCGACCGTCCTACCAGTTCTTTATCCAGAGTGGTCCATTTGTCGAATCCATGTCTCTCCAATTTAGAGACCAGGATATTGTGTGGGACGGTGTTGAACGCCTTGCACAAGTCCAGGTATATGACATCGGTTGCTCTTCCCTTGTCCGTTTAATCTGTTAAATATTTACTGCTTGCCAACAGTGTTTTTTTTCCCCACTGTTATTGCAGAAAATCCCTCTTCAAAACATACTCATTTCTCAGTGCAGCGATTTTTTTAATTTTCAAGCAATTCTGACATTCTTATGCCACCACCTTCCAGGTTTGGCTGGGCTTCTGTCCTGGCCAGTACTGCATGCATGCAAGCACATCAGTCCCTAGGCATGTGTGCAGGCACTTGTGGTGACACAGGGGAGACTCATTTCCAGCTCCCACCAAGTGCAGCAGAACTCACTGAGGGCCGGGGCATCAGGCTGCCATTCAAACACCAGCCCAGGGAATGGGTACACGCACTGGACCCAACAGCAAAGCAGCTGAGTCGTTGACAAAACTGACAGGCGCTACTGAACAGTTCAGTCTGGAGGAAATGATTTATTGTATCAGTTATGTGGTATTTATTTTCTTTCTTCCTTTTAAATGCAGGAGGAATGAAAGAAGTATCGAAAACTCAAGTTTTCTGCCCAAGTCTTCAAGCTGCGTTGTAACTTTTCTCAAAATTCAGGGCTTTTAACTTCCTGCTGCCAACTGGCAGCCTTGATTAGCTCCTCATGCAGAATTAGACACACACAGATGGAAAACGTTTTCAAAGATCATCTGTCAAAATAACCACAGCCCAAGAAACACTAATACAATGCAAAGCACTCCCCAAGATTCAAAACGCAGCAGCTCCTGCAGAGGGTTGAAGGGTTTCCAAGAACCCTTGCAACTAAAGTGACAAATGTGTTATTCTCCCTAGGAACTGGGTATTTCACCAAGAAATTTCCTGCACTAATTGTTTACTTGCTTTAAGAGGAGAGCATAAGACCTGGTTTTACATTACAAGAGAACTAGTGAACTTTTTCTTTGTACAGGTCACTCGGAAACAATGTTCTTTTAAAAATTTCAGTAACAACTCTTTAACTCTTTGACTTACCCTTTCCATCTTTGTTTTTCTTTTTCACAGATATGTTTGGAGTTGTGGTAGGGGACTCAGGACGAGATGGTTTCGGCTTCTTCCCTGAAATAAACCAGCAGTAAGTCAACTGCAGCTTAAAAAAAAGGAAATAAAAAAGAGCAAGGACCTAAAAAGGGAAGAGATTTGTTTCCCCAGTTCAAAGAGGATTCCATTTCTAGTAAGTTAGGAGCTCAATCCTATTCTGAAATTTTTCAATTTCTACAGCAGGATTGGACCCCCATGCTCTTAACCTACTTCTAGTAAAGATTATGCTCACTTTTCTGAAGTCCACGTGCCTTGGAAATTTCTGTGGCTTTGTAGGTACTCTTAAGAGCACTCAAAACATTAAAGATGAGAAGAATAAGCTATTAATTGTGGGCAAGAGTTTAAACAGGAAAAGGTAGATCAAATACAGAGTGCTATCTTGTTCACTCACCACCAAAATGGAATTTAGGCATAAAACATGATTGTCTGCTTGTTTAATAGACTGGAGGTCTCCACTGACAGCAGCAAACTACACTGTCATGTGAAGAAAACATCTTCCAGTCCTATTGTCTTTTACACCTTTCTCAACAGTGGCTACAGGTAAATGAAAGTCACTTGTTTGTTTGTTAAGACCAGCAGAAACAGTAACAGGCTTTGAAAAAACACCAGTTTTTAAAGTCATAAGCATGGTGGCTCTATCTGGTGAGGAAGACTGAAAGGAAGAAGTTAGTTACAACGCGTGACAAGAATGAGGAGCATTCATTTGAAAATGTGAGAAATCAACTACCTAAACGTAAGTGGAGTAAAAAACGTAAGTCATGCTGTAGTATTTTTCAATATAAATCCTTGTCACCATTCCTATATCAGTGCTCATTCCCTGCAATGGCAGCTTTTACAGGTAATGTAATGAATCAGAAACCTTCAAAACTTTCTTATGAAATAAACATTTCTCTTATCAGGTTTTGCAGTGACCCCTTAGTACATTGAAAATACCTAAATTATTCACGTACTACCTTTGCTCTTTTGAGAGACAGAATAGACCAAGCAAAGGAGTGAGAAACGTATTTCTAGTTCAAATAGCATATTGTCATAATTCTTTTTCTCTATTTATCACACTTCCAAAGAGTTTACATCCTAAGGAGGCAAGACTAATAGACCTGTGCAATCCCATACACTATGATGTTCCACTTTTGGTTTTGTTTTTAGGGGCTGGTTTAGAAAGGAAACGGCTCTGCTGCAGAGTAAGAGTTAGGGTTTTCCACCAACTCTGGAAAAAAACGGCTCACTGCCAGCCTGCACTGTCTGCTTTGTTCTGGACATCCAGGTATCTATAAAGAAGTCATAAGAAACACAAAGAAGTGCTTGAGCACTCACCTTTTGACATTAGCAGTCTTGCTAAGTCCACCTGTGCACCTTTTACTTTCTCTTTTTTTGACAGGCCATGGGGGAGGAAGGATAGCTAGTTGCAAGGGCTACAGTGCAGAAACTCTAGTAATGCCTGGAGTCCTCTAATTTTCTTGCTTCCATTCAGACAGGACTCATGACTGAGGGTGGGACACAAAGTTCAGCTGTGGTCTTAGCCAGTAATGTCTTCATTCATTTGAATTAAGATGGGAGGGAGGAAAATCCTACAATATTGTTTTTTTCATATATCATCATATCAAAGGATAAAGAACTCCTGGAGTACATTTGTAGCAGATTTGTTCCACTCACCATTATTGGTTGCAGAAATGTCTGTTTTCTCTAAAATGTCTAGTCACTCTTGCATAGATGAGCTTCTACTGCACAAGAAGTCCCTCAGGGTAACTTTGGCTAAGTGCTTTGCTCCCCTTAGAGCTCTGTCATGGGAAGACTCTGTTGGGTGCTCATCCCCTCTTGTACATGTGCAAATGTACACCATTAAGGAGCTGGGAGTGTTATTTTGATGTCATTAGTGACCTTGCGTCCAAATGAGATCAGGTCTTAAAAGAAAACTAAGTGGATGAGGGTTCAAGAAGGTCATGACTGAACTTCTGCTCGTCAACTTCAGGAAACATAAGTATTGATCACATATAATTCGTACACTTCTGATTAGGGATAACATAGGGTACTAAATATGAATACTACTGCTACAGCAACTCTAGGTGCTTACTTCAGCCTAAACTACTTCAGGACATCCTATTTGGACAATCCTCTACCAGAAACCCATCAAAAATTAGAAATCGGTGAAGAATGTAAAACTCATTTACAGAAAGGTACTGATGTTACTGCTCTATATCTGGGCTAGAGATACTGAAGATGATGGTTTTAGACTACACTACAGGCACTCACTGATACCATCAAAACCACAGTTAACAGAGACACACAAGATACATTTCCTTTGTTTAAAAGAAGTTATTTTCTGAAAGCACATTAAGCATTAGCACGCTTCCTCCTTTGGTTCAACAGAGCATGAATTTGTTACCTTTCAGAGTACATCACTAAATTCCTTTTTAGGAGAAAATTTTATAAGGAGGAAGGATGAAGAATGTGCAAGAGCTAAACCTTATGTGGAGCTACCATAATTTTGTATAGCTAATCAAATTTATAATTGGTATTTCCACTTTTGTATTTCCATGGTTGCAAAAAACACTTACGGTTAGAAAATCACGTTACAAATTAATGTGATGTTTAGACAGTGAGATGCTCACCCTGATTAAATAACTTATACCATACCAGAAAGAGTTCAATGCATTTTCTTGCACTGTTTTCAGTGTTTTTTGTTTAAAATAATGTGTACATAACTTATGTGACCACCTACTGCTGGATACCTTCCACAGCAAAAATGGGACTGAAGGTATTACTATAGCAAATTTCCAAGTTTCTTTCTTTGATTTCCCTTTGTTTTTCCTATCTTTCCAATCCATAGTTCAGCAGCTCAGTACTCAGACGTTCATAAATACAAACATCACACTGAACACAGGTTTGAAGTTGAGCAGATGGGTGGATACAGCTCCCTTGCTGCAGCAAGAAGGCCCACAAGGAAAGGAAGTGAAATCACCCCATCACTTCTGGAGAACATTTTCTTGGAGGAGCTCTACTTGGCAGTGCCGTTCTGGCTCAGTTAGCTGGCAATGCTCTGCACAATGCAACCCTGTAAGTTTAGCTGATGGGTTACATACACTAGAAGTCTATAAAATCATAAGTGGTATGGATAGGGCAAAATGACCATGGTCCTTTTCCATGCCAGAAAACTGATCAAAGGGAAACAGATTGCACTTAAAAAAAAATTTAAAAAGTAAAACAACAAAAGAACCCCACCCACATGCTGCATACCATCCTAAAGTGCATTACAAAATTAATAACATTTTGCAGCAATTGTTGTACACCATTGCCTTACAAATCCCTGGACATTCTGAAGTAACACTTCAATATCACTGAGACCATACCATCTACCTCATTAAGTTTCAACTTCATTGAAAACAAGTAGTTAATGAAACATTAAGCTGATGCGCCTTTTCTAGTATTTTTTCTGTCTGATCTAATTGTCAAAAACAAACACACACATTTGCTGTGAAGCAACTGGTTTTCTAACCTACAGCTAGGGAGGAGGAAGGTGTGGGAGTAAGCAGAAGCACAACACAAAAGAGGGTATGAAAGCATCAAGCCAAAGGGGTTAAATATCTGCCAGACAGTGGCTCCTTGTTTTGACCCACATAGCAGCCAACATTAAAAAGGAGAAGAAAAGAAAAGAACAAAAAACCAAAAAAAAACAGTTTAAAATCCTCTTATGGTTTGTTATCTGACAGTAGTGCACATAGCACGGTAGTTTCCCCAGCAGCACTCTCAGGGCAGCTGGTGGTAAAGCGGTTTCGGTTCAGCTTTCTGACGGGAATCGGAGACTTCCCGACCCACACCCAGCCCTACCAGACCTTGTGACACACACGGGGCTCAGGAGGCTTCCCCAAGATCTCCACAGGCTGATATACACTCTCTGACAGATAACAATTCTCAACTTTCAGAAGCAGCAGCAAAAGTAGCAGCAAAAATGCACTCCCTCATTCAGCAGGAGTATGGCTGGCTAGCAGGAGCCCAGTTCTGGAAGGCTTTTATTTCACAGGGGAACCTGTCAAAGTCCTAATGCTATGATTCAGCCCTACAATTAGTTCCAGAAACATAACTCTCTTAGTTTATTTTTCTTTTCCTTTTTTTTTTTTTTTTTTTTTTTTAATTTGTTGCAACAGCACCTTACATCTGCCTGCACTGCATGACTTTTTTCCACTGCAGACATCAGCTTCAAGACCTCTGACGGGGTCCACACGCAAGAAGGGTGGGAAAACAGGAGCAGAAGGTCTGGCTAACACCACTTCATTACTCTTTGGCACAGCACCGACTCCAATGGAACATCACTCAGTGGACACTGTGTAAGTGTTATGTACCACAAATGGGACTTACGCTAACTATAGCATGCAGCTATTTAAAAAAAAAAAAAAAAAAACCAAAACCATTTTTATTTAAGAAAAGCTAAAAAACCCTCCTCATTCTCATCCCATACTCTGAACAGATCAAGTACCTTTAGTTGAAGCTAAGTAAGAGCTAATTAAAGTGCTTCAGGAATCACAGTAACAAAAGTTCTATAACTTGTATAGCAATTCTGCTCTGAAGAAGAAACTATATGTAGGAACAAGCAGAGATTCGTGTTTCCAGTGGGATAACCCATTGCTGTTACCTGTTCAACATCATTAGTATCTAAGCACCAGAATCTGTGCTCACACTACCCAGTAAGAAAAGGCTTTCTCTGTATTTCTAGCTGAGCCCACTCACTTATTTTGACCTGATACCCAGAATGGTTCCAGACCCCCACAGGGGAGGTGAGCATGCCACCCACTGTTCTCCTACTCCATGCCGCTGTTCTCCAGTAGCATCTTACCTTTTTTCTTCTTTGGTTGTTCAAATTCTGGAGTTTCTGGTGATTCAGCGTAAGGGTCTGGGGCCTGATGAACTTCCACCACCTCAGGGATCCCATCAAGTGTGACTGATACATGTGTAATAGGAGCCACCATATCATCATCTTCAGTTGCGCCAAACATAGTTGCTTAAGGGAAAGGAACAATAGGAATATTTTCACACAGCCACAAGGACTTCTAAAAGCTACTTTTTTTTACATCAAAAATTTAAACACAGAATAAAATAAAACTATGACACTTAAGGCCTTCATGGGAGAGAAAGCTAGTTCATAACGCGATACATGCACTAATAACATTTTGCACAAGCAGAAGCACTATTAAAATAGAACAATTTAATGATATAACCTACACCCCCAAAAAGCAAAATTATTTTGTGATTGCACATTTTTATTCATATTTATGGCAATCTGCAGATGTAAGTGCATATTGTCTTATCTTGGTAACATAAACAGACTAATCCTCTATCAGGCAAACAAAACACTGCAATCTAAACCACTCAACTTCATTCACACCTTCCCTCTGTAATTTTTGATTCTTTCCTTATCTGTTCAATTCTGGCATAGCAATGAAATCCTTTATTGCATACAACACTGGATTTCTGATATCCAAACTATGTACATAAAAGTTACCTGGAAGCAAAATAATCTTACCAATTCAATGCAACCACGCTGCACTGAATCCCTCCTTCTTTCACAAATAAACAAGACAAGGCAAATACAGACTGGATTCACTTTCATAAAAAACTTACTTATTCTTTTTTCATCCAACATAGGACCAGGGGAGTCCATATTGAGAAGTGCTTCAGCAGCCTCGATTGTTTCTATTGTTTCATCTCCATTATGACAAGATGCTTCAACTAAAAGCAAAAGAGTAAAATTAATTCTTAACAAGCTACAAACTGGACTTAAAGCTTAACATGGTATTTATTCCTGTTTCACTTCTAGAAAAAAAAAGAAGTGGTGAACACTGTCTTCTACTAGATGATTAATAACACATTAGCTGGGGAGAAAATGCACACTGCAATCATTTCATTTATTTAATACACTACATTTTTCAGATTGTATGTATTAAAAAAAAGCCACAAACAACACAAACCCTTTGTTTCTGCCTCTTTCTAACTCCTCTATTTGCTGATCAAGCACATGCAATAAAACACAACACCCATGAACCTTAAGAAATATCACTACCACAAAAAATATTCCAGACAGTATCCTTTAAAAAAAACAATACTGCTAATTTCTTCTTATGGTGGTCCAAAGGAAGTGAATTCCATAATTAAGAAACGCTCACCAAAAATGTTTTGTCATTTAGCCTGGAGGACAGACAAGAAAATATTCCACAACTATTAGGCAGCGTGTGATCTAAAGGTGAAACTGGATACTAAACCATTCAAATTCACGGGGATTACAGGTAGGGTTTACAGTGCAGGCTCCAGGAACACACGGGAAAGCAAACACAAAACACAAAAAGCTTTTCTTGGAGAAAAAAAAAAAAAAAAAAAAAGGACAATCCCTCATCAATCTCGGGAGGATAGTCATTAGACAAGTCCAAAGTTCTTGAACATTAATTTATAATTAACGTCATCTGAAGCTGCACACCAAAAAAATCCAGTAAAATATCATTTTGCAAAATAACAGCTGTCAAAGTCCAAAAAGATAATATTGGTTTGACTGGAGGAGTACATTACCAGAGGATTTTTTTTCAAATTAAATGTAGCATGATAAATAAGTTAGATGTTAATTTCAGTACCTGGTACCGTAACCTTTAGAACTGTTTAACACATTCTTTTAGAAATTACTCTTTGGTGGATGGAAGTGCATGGGCCAGGCTTCCTTATCCTTTGACACAAATTTGAAGCTACATTGGGAGATTCACTTGCATCTATCAAAGTGGTATGAAGGGTTGCATTAGTATTCCCCTCCCTAGGACACCACTGAACCTCAGTTACTTTCTCAGTCCGGTAATGAGTCAGCTTCTCGCCCTCTCTCCTTGTTTAGCTTTGAGGAATTTTGGGTGGGGCAGTCACAAAAAAGAAAAAAAAAAAAAAAAGAAAGGAGACAGACTGGCTGACAGAGCAAGCAAAAACACACTATAAAACACAATGCAATGACCTTGGAACATTTCTTCTTCACATAAAAGCAAGAGGTTTATGCCAGAATTTCTATACTTTAAAAAAAATTAAAAAAAAAAAAATCACAGTAACAACAAAGCAGCTAGCTCACTAGCATAAACAATCGCACAATTCAAAAAAAGCAACCAAACAAAAAACTCCCAGTTTCACCCTAAATATTTACAACTTCAGCAATCCCTATCATTAGGAGAGGGCAAGATGAATGCACACATTCACACATCAGCCCCACCTCCTCCACCCTGCTGTGATTTACAGGCAGCACAGGGAGCTCAGGAGAAGCCTCATTACCTTCTGGATTTTTTCTTGACCTTAGTCCTACCATGGCCCAAGCGTCAGAGGCTCAGGCTAAAACAGAATAAAGTAGACAGGCGTTGGGAACCCCTTGCCCACACAGCAACTCACCCTGTTGTCTACAGGACCCCCTTCGCCCCTCATCTTGCACAGACATTCAAACAGTTAAGAATCTGCACCTTCTGGAGGACTTAATCTCCAAACAGGATGAAGAAATGAGAAACACAGCTGGGGAGGAGGACAGCGTGAAGAGAAAAGGCTAGGTAGTGAGTATGGACTAAGGTCCTGGCTTGGGAAGCCATAGAGTGAGATGGGGCAGCAAACTGCTGGCACCTTTGTAATGCAGCTTGCAGGCTCAGGAGCTCAGCCGCAGAGCATCTCAGCCCCAAGAGCCGAAGAGGACCCCTGGCCAGCTGAGTAGGAGACTGAACCAAGCGTAGCCCACGCAGTTTGCAGGCACGCTCGCGCTCGGCCTGGCAGCACCGACTTGATCGCTTCTGGTTCTAACTGGATGGGAACTTTCCATACCATCTACCAGCATAACGAAGACCACAGTAGGGATGTCACACTAAATACAGGCACACAGCACTGCCAAAGCAGCTGTCATCAGTTCTGATGGCGTCTGAATGGATGGTTAGGTACCCTGCCACGGTCCAGCTCAGCCAGAGCCATTGAGCAGGGCTGGTTTACGCTGCCACGTATGATTTAGAAGCCAGCAGTGGTACCCCCTGCTTCATAATGCTGCAGGCGGGGAGGAGTTTGCTCTTTCCTCGGCAAGAGCTGTACAAAGAGCAAACACATTCGCTTTCAGGAGCTGAGGTGACAGAGCAGAGCCTGTGAATTCTTCACTCTGAATAATGGCAGGTGAGGCAGAGGTTGCCAGCTTTACATTGCTATTACACCGTGTGGCTAAAAATCAACCTTCCATATCCAAGACTAATAAAAGGAAATTATAATAGTAATAGAAATAATGTAAACATAGAAATTAATATAATTTCATGCTCACAAAAAACAAAGAGTGCCAGCTATCTGCCTATCCACAGACACTGAGCGGCAAAAATAAGTTTTTAACCACATTAATGCCCTTGCTAACACCCTTCAAGCCTCTTCTTAGATGATGACTTCACAAGGTGGTTTGAGCCAAATTAATATTTCCCTGTTGCTGAAGAAACAAGGGCTGTGGTTCTTCCTCCTGTGTCTGCCCCTGGTTCATGATCCAAACTCCTGTCACTTAACACAAGCCAGGCTTCACACTTCTTTGATCATGCAGCGAGATAATTTAGTTTTATAAAATGGCTCTAACGAAGTTTTTGGGGTTTTGCTGGGTCAGCAAGTTGAATTACAAGAACTCAAGAGCTAACACAAGGTGTGGGGTACAGCACAGAGGAGATGGAGCACCACCCCTCCGTCCTACTAGCAGCAAGATGCTAATTTGCATCACTCAATTTGAGACAGTGCTCAGAGATAACCACCTCAACTACCAAAGGAAAGTTGGTGTCTCTTATTTTAATTTTAATGTTGCTGAAAGGTATTCCAGTCACTGGCACTTATGATACATTCACAAATTGAAGAAGAATTGGGATGAAATGCCTTATTTGTTACACTTTGGCAAAGTCAGACACGAAAGAATAGTGGTGGGAGAGGTCATTTCTAAGAAGCATCAGATTTCAAATGTTATCCTAAATAGTTAAGAGACTTTAAAAAACAGAGGGAAAAGAAAGAAAAACGAGGGAAGGAAAAAAGGAAAAACGAGGGAAGGAAAAAAGGAAAAACGAGGGAAGGAAAAAAGGAAAAACGAGGGAAGGAAAGAGAAAAAAGAAAGAAAAAGGAAAAAAGAGGGAAGGAAAAAAGGAAAAAAAAAGGGGGAAGAAAAAAGGAGAGAAAAAAGGAAAAAAGGGTGGAGAGAAAAAAGGAAAAAGGAGGGGAGGGGAGAAAAAGAAGGGGACAGGAGGGAAAACCACACCCTGAAGTAACTTCATTTTTTCCCAGGGTACTCTACAAGTTCTTGTTTATCCAAGCAAGGCACAAATATAAGCCTCTGTATCTGCACGCCAATTACAGCCCTGTTACTGCAAATCCAGGTTTGCTATGAATCAGCACTCCCCTTCAGTGCGGGGCTTGCCCAAACACAGCTTTCTGCTCTTCTCACCTGGTGGAGAAAGAAACTATGCCTCATGCTGGAAGCTTCCCACCCAAATCCAAAGTCCTGCTTTCCCTGCTCCTGCCTAGTGTCTTTTTTGAAAGCTTTACACTGCTTTCAGAAGTCCCCTCCAGCTCCTATTGCTTGCCCGGTGGCCAGCAGCTCCTGAGAGTGGAGTGGCAAGTTCTTGTCCAGGCCAAGATAAGGGCTGTGCTAGTCACAGCTGTGTTTAAATTCACTGCTGCTTTTACTACAGACAAAAACAGGCACCACAGAGCCTCAAAATAACATCATAAGAAATCTGAAGTTGCTAGAAGTAGAAAGAGATCCATTAAAAGTGGACAAAGCTGCCTTTTGCAGAATAGCTGGCTCTTAAATTTAAGTGATTGCTTTTTAGTATCAACTCTGAGCTGATTCTTAACTGACACTGTAAAATTGAGTTTAGTAACACAGGTATTTCAGGAGACCTACACATCACTCTTCATTTTCTTTTTTAAAGAAGGCTTTACAAATTACCTTATTGGGGAGCTATACAAAAAAACCCTCACTATTTTTAACCAGATGCTATGTGCAGCAGTGAATAATTTCTTTACAAAGTAACTGAAACCATACCCATTTTTTTTACAACTGGCATCTCGTCAACTCAAAATGCTCGTGAATTAGCACTATGAAGTTCATTTTCCACCTAACTGTTCCTTTGGATCTCTCTGAAACATCATAAATGATCAATGAAGATGCTGGCTTTGTCCAGGACTGCAGTACCTAAGAACTGTCTACCCTCTTCTCCTACCTGACCAGCTTGGCTTGCGCCACGAAAGCTAGAGCCTCACCAAATGTACAAGCCGAGTGCTACCAAACTTCAAAATGCTGTAATATAACTTCTGAACTGGTCATTAAGCACCATTATTGATCTATGAAAACGCACACTTCCATGCTCCCTATTCAGACTAGGGCACAGGGCATCTAAGCGCCAAGTTTTCTGTCCCTCCTTTCACATCCCCCCAAACTGTCTCAGTGCAGCCACTTCCCTGACCCCATGAAAACACCAGAACAGGTGAACCACAAAATAGCAGTTTGATTAACTGTAGTTTTTCTAAATTAAATTGGCCAGACACGGCAAAGTTAAAAAAAAAATTATAAAATAAAATAAATGTTTTCAAGAAGTTACATAATTAGTTCCTCCTTCCTATGAACCTTATAACCATAATTAGTCACATTACTACGGCACATAAAGCGTAGCAAATTGTACCACCTGACAAGTCAGCCTAGAATTTATTCTGCACAAAACATCATGCCCTGTACTTTTCAGAGAACCCCCTCCCCCAATTCAGTATTCCCTTTAGAGATAAAACTTAATTGAAAGCCAAATGCTCCAATTCATTTTGTTAATCACCCTTTACTACATGATGGTTAATAATTTAAAATCCCATAATATTGGCAACAAACTGACCATGTAAATTTCCACTGCAGTTTTTCTAGGGAAAAGTGCTTTTGAAGAGGAGGGTGATAAGGCAGGTCTGCCTATTCATTATAAAAAAATCTACAGCATGAGTGTTAATGTAACTAAAAAGCTGGTTGTTACCCATCTTTCAGCAGGGTTTCATGTGAAACAGATGCTGTTCTTATAGTTTTCTGCAGGGTATAATTTATACTTCAGGTAAGTAAGCACCAGTGAACAATAGCTGTGGTTTTGAAGGGCTGAAGCTACATCCTATAGATGGAAAAACCTACCAGCATCCATCATTCTGCAGATAAATCCCTAAAAACTAATTGCTTCAGTTTCAGGAGACCTACTGCTAATTTCTGTTAGTTTAGGAGAAAAGACAAGCTTAATGTATGATGGAGCCATAAAACAGTACTGAAAAACGACTAACTTGAAAAAAAAAAACAAATCCGGCAAATTAGGCAGCCATTTCTCAGTAATGTTTAGTCAGAAATGATGGCGGTTTCAGTTTCATTTTGCTGTGAACTTCAGTTTTATGAATATTTTAATGTGGAATTAGTACAGCCTTTATAATGCCCAATCCTCTCTCAAAGGCATAACATGGAAATGACTGAAAAGACTGGTACAAACTTCAAAGAGGAAAACAACCCATTTCACTGTTAAGACCAAATGCGTTCCATGAAAAAAAAAAAAAAAAAAAAAAAAAAAAAAGAAGGGAACTTCAAGGAAGGGAGGGGAACAAAAAAAAAGAGCAGCTGAAAAATAGAGTAGGTGGGAAATTTCAGCTACGATTAGGCCCATTTCAGAGGCAGCCTACGGCAAGCCATGCTTGAACTGCGTCTCCTCCTCGGCAGCCTGGCAGTTCAAGCGGGCAGCCGTGGCCACAGCCGATGCCTGCCTGCAGCGGGCAGGGAGGTGATGGGGGGTGCTCCTTCCCCGACGTCCTTCCTCTCTTCACCTCCTGCAGGGTGCCCTTGCAACCTCTGGGCCCCCGAATTCTTCCCCACCTGAATCAGGCTAGATAGCTCCCTGCCAGAAACCGGGGGGCTGAGCTGCCAGTGCTGCCCGCCTTGCATCCTGCTTTCAGCAGCAGTGCTGGTCCCTGCCTGGTGTGCGCTCATCCACTTTCCCTTCCAAGGAAACCCACAGCATGCACAGTAGCTAGTGGGATGGAGAGTGTGAAACAGATAATTAGTGAACATCTCCTTCACAACAATAATCTCTGCAAAGTGGCAGCTCTGGTTTTCTGAGGACTTTGCCTTTAAAGAAAACCAGATTGCTTGAACTACAATGGATGATGGGAACAATACCGTACTTGTCTGCCTCCAAAATATCCCAGAAACCCTTGGACACCATCAGTTACAAGGATTACATATTTTCAGTCTCTGGCAGCAATTTGCAAACCCTTCTCATGTGACCAGCAATAAAAAAAATGTTAACAAGAGCATTCACAAAAGTGGAGTTTCACAATTACTCATACGCAAGTAAAAATTCACACACAATATATTACAGTGACTATGGATTCATAAAAATGATCTGCTATGAAAAAATTGCACAGCCGCATTAAGTGGTGCTTAAGTAACACACTGAGGAAATGCCAGTTGCAGTGTGAATAATTAATACGAATAGCAAGTGAATAGTTGGCAAGAGGTCTCAACTTGAAATAACGTTTAAGTATGTAAAACCTTTTTGAATAATCAGCTAACTTATTTGTACGGTCACAGTCTGTTCACAGATAATTCACTACTGAAAAAAAAAAAGGAGCCATTTTTATCAGATAAAACCATTTACTGAGAACAGCTCCTGTCAATTTACTTTGTGAACTGTTCCTCATGTCAAGTTTATTTGAGTTTTTGTTTTGCTCTTGGTGGTAAAAGATTATTTCCAAAGGCATACACTGATACAATGTCAAAAGCAT
This sequence comes from Vanellus vanellus, assembly GCF_965231255.1. Lineage (NCBI taxonomy): Eukaryota > Metazoa > Chordata > Aves > Charadriiformes > Charadriidae > Vanellus > Vanellus vanellus. The sequence goes on from NC_138905.1 coordinate 187,784,139, forward strand.
GACTGAAACCAGCAAGCTGTCTCCAGTCCTGGAGACAGTCCAGGTGTGGAGCCTAATGGCTGAAAGAAGATGCAGAAACAGATCCTCTCTCTGTGAAGTATCTACTCCACCTTTCAGACTTGTTCTGCAAAAAATGCTTCATTTGCATGCATTCAGTGAGGGGTTGTTTTTCAAAAAATGTGACACATCTTTAAGCTTTCCTCTTGAGAATTGTTTTCTCTTTGGGGATACCTTTTCTAATAGTTTTTACACAGAACGTCTGTATTTTAGGTGTTAATCGTTATTGGCGATCCAAAATTAATACTATGCTGAGCACACACTTACACCAGTAAATCACACTAATGCGCACATTTTATGGCTAATTGTATACCCTTGAGAAGCTAAAAGCAGTACATCTACACAAGCTGCATATCCGTGCTTTTTGGTATGTACGTTTACTTAGGTATGTACCAACCATTAAAAAAGACCAAACAAATCTTACAAAGAGCAAAGAAAAATCTTGTTGGTACTCTGAGCAGCACTCTGTCTAAATCTCTGTTGATGGATGAAATTCTTCACTGTTATCAGCTGTGCAGCTGGGATTGCAAGCCACCAACTAACAGTATTAATGCCACTTTCTCCATCTTGTACAGAATTAACAGTATTCAATACTACTATAATTTTGTTTCCTATTGCTTTTTTGTCATTACGATTTTTTTCCCACCATTAGCCACAGACACCTTCGTGCAAAAACATGTCACAGAAATGTTTTTATTGCCAACCTGTGAGGGTGATATCATCATCTTCTATGATTTGCTCTTCTGCAACATCCAGAGAGCTCTCCGTGATCATGTCACTGGGTTCATCCACGCAGGTTAAGCCAGAGTAGTTATGTAGGAGGTCTGCACTAGGAACATGCTCCACGATGACAGCAGGGAAAATAGATGGATCACCAAGCTGGGGGGGTGGAAAAAAGAAAATTAAAGTAATAGTAGTTCATCTACATCCAATCTAACACTTACTGATTCATACTTCAAGAGGCCTATATTACATCACTTGAATATGAGACCATCAGGAGGGAGTACCAAAGAATGGGATGATTTTTAGCACATAAACCCAAATAGCAGCAGTGTCCCACTATGGGCCACAGGCTGAGAATCACAGTAGTATGTAATATGTTGACTTTACTCTAGTTGGTAATACCAAACTCCCACGACACTACTTTGCAGCATAAAAGCTGACAATACAGACTTTGCCGGCAATAATACTAGGGAAGCAACTGTCTGCAAGCACCTTAATCCTTTCCTCTTCCCATCAACCTGGGGGTGGAAGAGTCCTGCGGCTGTCAGGACTGGACAAAGCTCTCATAAGCACTACATTTCCCACAAGACACTAGTTGAAGATCACTGTTTTAGGGGACACTTGCTACAAGAGCAAGGGGTGTAAGAGGGAGGGCTTGATACATGTGCTGTAATACTTTCCCTCTCTAATTCTTATGGCTTTAGTCACTTGACATTACTTCCCCCCTGGTTTCTTCCTAAGTCTGCTTTCAGACATCATCTTTCTGTCTTGACAGTTATTTTGCATCAGACCCAGAAGAAAAGAGGCAGCTGGGAAAACAGAAATCAAGCTGACCGGTAATAATAATACACACACGCTCTGAAAAAGTAACCAACCAACAGGAAGAGGTTTTCAGAAAATACCATTTACTACAGACACAGTATTTTCCAAAGTGAGTCTTTAAAAATGTCATTTGCAGGAAGAAAGTCATAGCTGATGATTAGCAGAGCAGGCTAAAAGAAAATCTACTCTAAGGCTCTCTCAATGTAAAAATAAATCACACTATGAACATGGCAAGCTTAAAAACAAGAAAACAAACCAAAAAGCTGCTCAAACATGTTTCTGAGAAAACCAGTTTATGTACATTTGGTCTCACCCTCCAGAGAAGAGTGCAAATATGCACGGATCAAGCTGTTTTTTTATTTAACCACACAAGAAAAAAAAACAAACCCCAACCATATGATTACGAACATGCTTAGGGATTGCTTATGTCTCACAATCTTGCCACTAAACAGACCACCACCAATGGAAAATGGTATCAGAGCTATTGGCTCAACACAGACAATGGCTATGCAAGTAAGCCTCTCCTAGGGAAGAGTTGCAACTTCAATACTGAAAGTAGAAAGTGCAATTGGAAGTTTTAAAAGGCAGTAATTACCACTTTAAATTGCTCTGTGTTTTGTAAAACATGTCTCGGCAGCAACCGTGGTAAAGGGCAATCAGGAAAAAAGGGAGAATTAAGAAACAAAACTAGTATTTCAATGAGCTTCTATCACGGACAGTCTGATAAACAAAAAGCCTCAATAAAACTCAAAGACAAATATAACAACTTACCTGCTCTACCAAACAAGCTTAAAAATAGAATAACATCTTAGGAGATCAATAAAAATTAACAAAGGGCAGACCAGTTAAAGCCCCCTTGTGCAACTACGTTGCCAGATAATGGGCATATATAACCAGTCAAGCAATGGGACAGCTCCTACCCCACGCCTTTGTGGCCACCTCTACCCAAGGTCGCATCTTCCCAGAGCTGAGAAACCAGGAATCATTGGTGGCCAAGAAGTCCCTGCTGTTTCTCAGAAAGAACTGTGTTCACATTGTGCATCCTGTTTATTTACTGACCCCAACATCCCTGATCGTATTTGCTTCCAGGCAAGAATAAATAGATTTGATTAAATAAAAGCCACATCAATACAAAAATATAAGGACTGTAAAGAGAGAAGAAAAATAAAATACTGTATGCATTAAAAAAAGGTTTTGTTTTCAACAATATGCTCCATAAACTAGAAGGAAGATGGCCCATTACAGCCTCATTACTGAGATACAATTCATGCTCTAAAAATGGTTTACATACCTCAATTTCAGTAATATGCCACAGTATATAACTTTTGGGATATAAGTTACATATATTGTGCACCCATATATGTAACAACCTTTTAAAAAAAAAATTAAAAAGGATTACATACAACACTCAGGCTCCCGTCACCTGCAAGCAAGAAAAGTACGTGCTTTGCAAGTAACTGTTCAGTATTCTAAGCAGGTAAAAACTATGGATTTTAGGTAGGGAAGATGCAAGTAAGAAGACCTCAATCCTCTCATCCTGCTTTAGTTCATAGACACTAAGGATGAAGTTCATCTCACCTAACTTCAGACAGCTGTGGTGCAGGCTCTTGGACTTGAGCTAAGAACCCCAGGTTTCCTTTAGCACCAACAGAGAGAAATAGGTATTTCCAGGGCACAGTTTCCCTGCCCAGTTTTAGGCTCCTGTGCTACGACAGGATGAACCATGCCCTAAAAACGCCTATTCCTCTCCGTTGACTATAAAAGGGTGGAGGTGTTGGGGTGTCTATTTCTGATGGGCATCCATCTCCTACATGCTCATCACCAAATGGCCAGCTGCCTCCCCACCACCACGTCTTTGAACTGAGGCACTCCTTCCTCCCTGCCTCTGCTGTTGCACCAGCTCGATAGCTGCAGCATCTACAGCAACGTATCAAGTTGCCTGTGCCTCATGTTAGCTCCTTCTGGATAAAAAAATTACTCTGGCTCAGCACCATCCTTCTCTAACGACTGACGCTCACGTCACTGACTTGGCCTCTGAGAGGCAAAACCAACCCCAGACCTGCTGTTGTTCTTTAGAGGGGGCAAGTCATAAAAAACTGTTTCAGAATAATACATGAAACACAGATAAAACCAACTGATTGTCACACGTTTTCAGCTCAGTTTCTCAAAGCCCTAGTTAAATTACACACTGCTCGTCACTCTGCTCTGAAACCTAACTACAAAAGCCCAGACATCCATATAGTACTGAAACACCCATCACCACTGACCGGTATGTTTCCCACGGTACCGAATAGTGCTGCTGTCACCCATTTCGGCAGCAGTTGGTTTGATCCGTATGACCAGATGTGATCTGCTCTGCAAGGTTAAACTGTATTTTGGCCATCATACACATACTCCGACACAGTCACTGTGTCTGCCTACAGGCAGAGAAACCCCCCTGGCAGGGGTGTACGCCGTCGCTTGAACTTGGCGCCAGACCACCCGAGAAGCTTGCTGACACACTACGCTTCCAAAAGACAAGAGATGAACAGAAAAGCCTTCACTCATGGCAAGAAACTTTTAAGTGTGGTTTTCTTTAAATTAATAACAGTTTTGAGCTGGGAGACTCAGAGTAAATATCATTTCCTGTGGCCTTTTATTTTAAAACCATTGTTAACGCCTGCTTCCAACTCATACCTTACGGAGCTACAAAATATGGATTTTGTTTCCTGCCATGGTTGTGAAAAGGAAAGGCTGGAACAAATATAAAATATGCTTTCAGAGACAAAAGCATTCACACAACTGCAAACAAATCTAATTTGAAATGCATTTTTGCAGAAACCGTCACCACTTCTTTGCAATTGGTTATGATTTCATTAACAAGCATTTTATTAAGTTTTAAAAGCCACCACTAATGTACACTGATGTTTATATAACTGTTGAGAGGTAAAAATCTCACCTCGGTGCTTCTATAATGTTCTTGATTTCATCAAAAGCACCTGGATCCCAGACGAAAGCCAAGCTAAAACTTCCCGTAGCTCTGCTGTTGTGAGACACAGGAATAATTTTGTACACTTTTAGGGCTGCCGAAGAGCCCAGGTTTACTACAGCCCCCTTTGATGCTAGTGTGTAACGAGAATTACACACAGGGAAAACATTAAATTAAGGAGTAGAAGGTAGTGATTCAATTAAGACAAATTAAATTACCTCTCTAATAGCAAGATCATGAAATAATTTATTTCTAATGCAAAGGTTGTTCTACATGCACTAACAAAAAACAAGAGTGCTAAGTATTCCAAAATATAAAAAACAGTCGTAAATCAAAGTGTCAGCAATGATTTTCAAGAAATCAAGACATAAATCCATAGAAAAACAATTACCATACTTTTTTTTCCTTTTGCCTTCTGTTGCTTCACCTTTCTCATGCAAAATATAGTTAAAATAAATGGCATGCTAGCTCAACCAAAGCGTTGGCTTACTTCAGTGCATCTCCCAGGTCTGCTGGACACATAAAGGAATTGAGCTACTCCTGAAATCTTCCCAAGTCTTAGACACCAAATTCCTCACTGTAGTTTATCTACAAACCAGTCCTGTAGACTGACCTTTAACAATTTGGAGTGCAAAGCTTCAGACAGATGCTGAAGTCCATGGAAGGTCCCATAAGCAAGTCCCTCAAAGCATCCGTCATGCTCCATGATCCCCCTGAAAACTGAACCCTGCCCTCCTCTGAGGGCCAAAGGCAGCAATCTTCCTTCCTGCTCTCAAATTTTTCTTGGGTGTTTGACATGCTGACAAGGTGTTTCTTTTTTTCCTCTGAGAATTTTCTCATCAGCTGTCACCAACTGACAGAAGATCAAACCACCACCCTGGCTGTGGAAACGTAAAATAAGAAAGGGGGTTTCTTCTGCTTTGGAGGTACTGTATTCTCATACTACAAGTCCTCAAAGGAAGAAAACTTGTCCCAGGAATAGGTGATTAGCTTCTAACTGGTGCAGAATAAATTTTGTGTGAGTGATGGGAAGAAAGGCATGCGATAGACAGGATCAGGTAAAAAGCTACACACATTAAAAAAAGGAGAAAGAAACCTCAGTGGAAAAAAAAATGGCCTTTTAACAGAGCAACAGAATTCAGACTTGCAATACAGCTGACCATTTATTTTTTTATAAAAACATAAACAAAACTAGGCAAAGTGACCTTGGTGACTAGAAAATAGGCTTCAGTTTTATCTTGCTGAAGTTTCCGTGCCAACAGCAGAGGCAGCCTCTTGATTTTAAAGGCATTCGCACAGCCAGCATCTGAGAAATTACCAAGTTTCACAGAGGGATGCTGGAAGCAGATAAATGCCGCTTGCTTTCCTCGAGCGATAACCTTATTATGGATCTCACAATGATTTCCTGAAAGTCTTCATAAAACTGCAAGTGGATAAGGTGGGGGGGATTTTCTGCAGGAGCTGGAAATAGCCAAAAAACATAGACCTTGGCCTTGACCAGGTGACTCGATGTTTCAGAATGTTTCCCATGGCAATGTGGAAGAGCAAGCCAAGGCATGAGAAGATGGTGTAGAATTCACAGCCCAACCTAAGGGTTTGGACCTCTCTTCCTCAGAAGGGAGTAACATCCCTCAGAGACACAGAAGGTGTCTTCAGGCACAGGTTATGACACAGGTCACAGGCACTTAAGAGAGCACTTGCTGGCACAGAGCAGTCATGCTGGGGACCCTGCTCGCAATTTAATGGTTGCAATGATGCAGCATGTCCCTGGCACCATTTAAAACTTCCTAGTATGGATCCAGCCTCTGTGGCTGCTTTTATTCAGCTTTTTAAATCAAGAATGTCCTGATAAGTATCACGTTAACTGTGAGTTAACAAAGGGCTAAATGAAAAGACATCAAGAGGAGAAGCTGCGGTCATGAAGGAAAGCAGTTTTAGGCAGCAGGACTGACTCAGCCAAAGCCTGTAGCTCCTGCCCAGTTTTACATGTGCAGTCTCTCACAAAAGAAAAGAAGAAATTAAAAAAAAAAAAAAAAAAAAGACAAACGGTCTATTTAACCAGGACCTCTGACACATAGCAGCAGCAGCCAGTCAGGTTATCAGTAGCATTAGTACAAGCCACTTGTTCCCTTCTGAAAATTATGAGGATATTTTCATCCCATTTCTTCCTCACCATATATGCACAGTGAGATAAATGAACCCCCAAGAAAAAAAAAGAACAAAAAAAAATTTCATTATTTTCTAAACTGAAAAGGATAGAGCTGATATGAGAGAGCCTTTCCCTTTCACACGGGGCCACGTGATTGAGTCCCTGAGTCCCTCCCATTGGCATCTGCCACTAGCTGAATGCTTACATTTGCAAATAAACTCTTCATAATTTATGGTTGTTTAAGCAAGACTTAAAAAAAAAAAAAAATTTAAAAAAATAGCCATGAATTATGACTTCCCTGAAACACTGAGCGTAGCTGCCATCTAGACCTCAAACCTCTCCCTGCAGCTGTTTCACATTTTGACAGCTCTGGGCACAACATGGCTCCAGCTTTGACAAGAAGAAAATTACCAAAGTTCTTTCAATGCCAGCTTTTGGGGGCATCGCAAAAATAATTATCCAATGACCAGTTAACTGACACCCCTGTATAAAGATATCACCTGTTGTATACTGATGAAGCTCAAAAAAATGCTTTTGACCAACACAGAGTAGTTGCAGAGTTAAAATTTTTGCAAAGTACACAAATCGTGTTATCTATCTCTAAATACAATTTATCTGTCCAGAACTGAAAAATTTCAGCAGTAGCAATTGTAATAGCTCCTATTTTGTAAGAAGCAGATCAACCAGGTATAAACATAATCAGTCTTTTTGGGTTAATGTTATAGTATAAATTCTTCTCTGAGCTAAATCTTGCTCCAGCTTCCCAGATCTTTCCCTACACAGGATTCCTTTTCTACCACTGAGCATTTAAGACCTACCTTCACGCAGCCATCTAGCTGGCTACCTGTATCTTTGTTATCTGAACTAACATAACCCATGATTTAAGAGGAGCTTGCATCCAACTGTTTGCAGACCTTCTGCTATGCTCTCTGCCTCTTTGGCCTTTTGCATCTTTGATTTCACCACCTTTAGTTAGGGTATACAACAGGACGCCTTCTTTCTTCAGGCTTCATCTGGAGCAGGAGTTATTTGGGTTATGAGATAAACGCCAAGGTTGACTTTGTTCTGGGGCTGGTGAAAGCTCTGTTTAGGGAAGTTTTACTGCCCTGTTGAGTGCTCCTGAATATTTTTAAAGTTTTTCAGGTGAGCATCTAAAGAAATTGCAAGAGGCAGAACGCACAACTAAACTGAACAAAACCACATTTGCTTACATTATCCTTTCCAGAAACCACACTGAAGTAGCCCTCCCCATCTCAACTCTCCCCTCTCCCATTGCCTTGTAAAGTAAACGCAGCAACGAACAACAAACAGAGGTAATAAATAAGGTTCGTTTTCCACTATGTTTGTGCAATTCCCATATCTAAATCCCCAGGCTACCACAAGCTCTGGAAAAATACAGGGAAGGAAGTTACATTACTAGTTCCACCCAAAACTGAGTTAGCACTTTAGACAGACAACACTCAGTTCATCGAAATGATTACATGATTCTGACAGCAAAAACAGTCACTGACCCAGCCAGACATTAGGCCATACAGAAAACCCAGAGACAAGATTATAAAGCCAAAAGTATTTTTGAAAGAGAGGAGGATAAATGCTTCCCACATTCACAAAAAGAGGAACAGTTTGTCGGGTTGTACTTCTCAGCCTTTTAAGAACTGTCTCTCCACAGTACCCAGACACCTCATTTCTTGTTAACAAATGCAAACTCCTACTATTCGCCACCACCTACAGAGGAGCTGCCTGTTTTTTACAATAGGAATCCTTCACTGAAGCCTCAGGACTCACAGGATGTGGTTTAGATAATCAACACCTAGCTGAGAGCCTCCTCAGACAGAAAGAGAGATATTTTCCCTGCAGTGTGAAAGAAACCAATTTAAATTACTTTGAAGCTTATTTCTGAATAGCCAGCATACAGTAACCCAATTTAGAAACCAATCTGTAAAAAGCAGTGAGCAGGTACCTGCTGCTCCTAGTCACCTGTAGTGTGACTGTTACTTTTATTCAGAATTTTATCCTAGCACACTAGGAAAGTTAAAACTACTGTCAAAGAGCAGAATTTGGAGAATTCTGCATCACAAATGGAAGGATTCTACTGGCACAAATCAGCGACACAGGAAAAACATTTTCGGAGGAGGATCTCTGCAGTACTGCAGAAGTTATAACATTTCGACCAATTTCTGTTCGGCCCATGCAAGTTACAGGAAGCAACAGGAAGCTTTTGAAACAGCACAAAGATCTGCTGCAACAAAATTACCTAAATGTTCAGTTTTTTGTGTTTTACACATTTTTTCCTCTTGTTTTCACAATAGTCCTAGGACCAACTTGTACAAATATGGTTTCTTACACCGTTCCCATACCTGCTGCTCATCCTCCATGACGTTGCTGGCAAATTCAAACACAAGCTCATTCTGCTGTACAACTGCTGCCATAATAACGCATTCCCAGGTCTCAGCTCCACATACAAAGAAAGATGTTCTTAAACGTGAAAGAACGGAGAGAGGCACTGAGGTCCAGCTGGGTAGAAAGGCAGGATCACAAAAGGAACCAAGTATCAGTGTTCGTATTTCTTAGATCATTGGTGTTCCTGGGTTCTCCTCTTCTTGAAGGGAAACAAACCAAGGGAAATCCTTTCCTGAGTCGTTCTTCCCACCTCGATAGCCTTTACCACTATGGAGGGAAAAAATAAAAAAGTTATAATTAAGAAATGATTGCTTTAGCTATGTGAAATAGTAGCAGTCACAATAAAGCTTGCTCTGAACTATAACTGTTCTGTCGAAGTACAGGGAAGTCAGACACCTTCGTATCTTCAGAGGTATTACTTTTACTGATTAATTCATGCAAATGTTCACTCCCTTAAAAATAAAACTGTTTCAGGAAGTAAGACGTCAGTTTCAAGATGTTTAATATTAAAAGTATGAAACTAAGAAAAAGTTATGAAAGTTAACAAAAAGAAAATCCATCTTTTAATTTGATTCATATACACAGTTTTCACACTCATTAGTAACTCTCATCTTTAAGGTATATTTAAACTAACAATACAAAACCGAGACTGACCTACTCAGCTGTAGGATATCTCAAGTATATCACCTTTCTTCTTCACACAGTTCAAATTTAACAAAGTTGTTATTTTGCAAGTAAAATTCTCTAGGTCTTGATTCCCACAGTGTCAAACAGATGAAACCAGTATATACATTCTTTGTACAATCCAGAGAGTCCCCGAGTTCCTACATGAAGCAGATCTTCAGCTTCTTGTTAAAAATGCACTGTAAACGTATCCTTATCTCTACCACAGGCTCGCAAGCAGCCGGAAGGAAACAGCACTGACCACGTCATGGCAAATTAGAACAGGCAAAAAAACTTCACAGTACAATAGCAAAGAAAAAAAATATCCCGAACTACGGAATGTAAACAGCTTCACTGGAGGGATGCGTGCCTAACAGCTCCCACGTTTTCATTTACTCATCAGCACGGAAGGTAAACATGGCTAACATGAGGTTACGGAGAGATGTGCCGTATCACTTCAGAGAAAAAAGGCGAGCACAAAACGTAATCTTTTTAAACAACTAAGGTGACCTATACATTAATAAAAAAATCTGCCATTTCAAAAGAATACCAGAAACAAGTGTCTAAAATTAGGAACCTAAGGGAGTATGCTGGTGCCTAGGAGTGAAATCCGTGTGTTTTTAAGGAAGCAAAACGTGTGGTGCCTAGCGTTTTGATCAAAATTATTTAAACTGCTTTTGATTAACAGCTGCTGTGACACAAGAATAAGGGGCAGAGGTCTAACACATACCCATCCAGACTGAGACCCCCAGGAAAGCCCCTAGGCAACTTCAGTGCCATTGGTGAGGATTAACATCAGCCTTTGTGCAGGAGGTTTAACTTTGCCTTGTTTTTGCAGTAAGTTGAAACTCAAAAAAAAATGAAGGGCATCTTCCTCTCCTCAATGCCAAGCAATTTAATTAGGGAGGATCATGTCACAGGCTCATACTCCCTCACTCTAGGAAATGTAACAGCTGTTTTTCCCATATAGATTGTGGTATTCCCAAATTCCTAAGTAGTGATGGCAAAGCATTCAAGCATTTAAGTCACTAGACCCTAGACTTCTAAGAAATCAGGAAACCCAAGATTATGCAAACAGGAGAACCTTCCCAACGTCCAAAGCATGCTTTAATTAGCTGTTAAAGGGTTCATAGCAGTAGCCACAACCCTAACTAGAGAGTATTTGCACTAATGAGAGCTACACATGAACAGAAAAGGATGTGCTTTGGGAACCATGACTGTTCAACCTCACCCTGTGCCATTTTGCAGGACGCCTTGAATAGTTACAAGGCTTTCTCTGTACTTCAGCAAGGCTATGGCAGTGAAAACATTACATGCAACCATATAAACCTGGGTAACTTCCCTAAATTTAACTAGTTGGCCTCACCTTTGAGAAGACAAGAATGATACAAAAAAGTTACATGCCAGCACAGTGGGACTAACACCAACTTGTCCCACCCCAGAGTCTTACCAGCTTTGTATGCCGGCCTCAAAATAAAGTATATAGCCATATAATACATAGCTTAATCCTACAGGGATTGAAATGGGTCAGTATATGTCAATAGGGACATACCAGCTCTTTCAGAAGAGAGGACACGCATGGAAATTTACTTAAGTACAACTTCTATTTTGGTTACTACCTAGAAATAAATTATAGCTCTCCAACAAAATGAAATAATAATATCTGAAGTCACTCCCTTTAATCAGTGAAAAGTAACTCCAAAAGATCACCGGGCAAATATGAGAATCTCCTCAGCTTCCCAATGGAGACTTATTTTAAAACAGGGGTTAAGCTAATTGTCCAGGGAGGACGAGGCCAGAATACAGCAAGGGCTTATAACCATCTCCATTACACTAATTGAAGCCACATGTATGAACAAACAGAACAAGTTCTTAAGGTCCAGTAACTTTCTAAGGTCAGTAACAATTAACAATATAAAATCAGGATAAACGAAGTGTCAGAGACACAGGCTACCTAGTAAGCTCCTGAGGTATAAGGAAAACTGGGTTATAGCCACCGTAAGACAAATTTTTTTAAAAGCTCCCTGCATGCAATGGGAACTGGCATATTCTTCCACTAGCGCCAGCTCATTATTCTGAAAATATGAGTATTTACAGTACATACTACAATACCGAGATGCACACTAAATGCGTAAGATCCAAACGCTGCATCAGCAAACTTACTAAAAGCCATAAAGAGATCTTTTTACACTTTTTATTTTTTTAAAAAAAACAACAAACCCCTCAATGCAAAACTAATCATCGTGGTTCAATATCATTCAAGAGACTGCATCACTGTAATGAATTTGATCCTGAAGGGATCCACACAAACACTACTAAGAATAGTCACACTTTTTTTACTTTTTGAAGCGCCTAATTATCCAATACTGTTGCAGGAACAGATATTCAAAAGCTGTTTTACAAATTTTGCAACATGGTGATGCAGTGATGTAAGACTATATTGCAGATTGTTCCTTCCCCCTACACCCCCTCCCCAAAACCACCAAGGAATCTAAATAAAGTAGAATGATACCTTCTTACAAGAAAAGAACCATCTAACAATAACATTATGACCAAAGTCAAAGACAAGCGAGCGAACAGGCTTTAGTGGGCTTTTGTATTTAACCTTACAAAGGTTAGGCACTCAAACTATTATAATTTACAGGAAATTTTTCATTACTTCTTTAGCGGTACACAGTAATAGCAAATGATCTATTGGGCAATAACAGCATGGCAAAATAATGCAAAAGTACTTTCCTTTAACCCATATCACTTTCTCTGGCATATAGAAAACAAATGCAGCTTTTCACAGAAGCCAGCACAATTCTAAACCAGCTATATTTTCCTCCACATCTATTTTTATAAACTGTGCTTTCATTATTCCAAGTATCACAGGATCCTGCTGTCTATAGGCAAACACAAACATGACTATTGTTTTTGATGTATAATGCCACTTATCTCTCTGCCTGGTTTCACGTACATCTGTGAGTAGCAAATTAATTATTTGCATACAGCACAAAATGTGTAAATTGTATTCACACACACAATAAGCTTGATTACATACAAATAGTCCCAGGAGAAAGGGTACCCAGTATACATTACCATCAAATTTGCATCAGATTTTCAGAACTACAGAATAAGTACGGTTTTGCTTTCATTTTTACTAATTTTTGTACAAACCTATTATAAAAAGCCATATTAAGACACAGCAATATATAAAAACGTCTTAATTTTGCTTCATTCTTGAAACTGAACATACAAATAAATTGTTTCAATCCCTCTTGGAAATTCCCCTCCTCTACTGATTTCAACATCTAGAAAAAAATGTCGTCAACAAGTCTGTCAAAAAGCACATTCAGCCACTTTAACCCTTACTACACTGCTGCTCTGGTATTCCATATGATACATTGTAGGACTCCTTCCAGCTAGACATCACAACTTTTTCCCCCACCATTCTTCACCATATATACCCTGCACTTAAACCTAGCCCTCTTTAGCCAGTTCAACAAAGCTCGTAAGAAATACTTCCAGAACCAACATTTTTGGTCCCAAAGGTGAAGCTGCAATACTGCAACTAGGCTCCAACTTGAAAGCAACAAATCCACAATTTCTCCTTCAACTCCTGACGATATGAGCCGGTATAGCCCATACTGCCTTAACATTCAAGCACTGTAATGCAGAACACTGAAATAACACAGCAGCACCACACCGGAGCAGGTAGCAGGCATCAAAGTGCTAGGCACAAACCCAAACATATGCTGAAGAAGCTCAGCTGTAAACTGGGAAGGCTCAAGTTTTGGTACTGAGAGTGCTCCAACTAAGCTGAAAGACGCCTCGAGCAAGCTACTGGATCCAGTCCCATTTAAGGTTATTAAAAATGACTGTAATCAGCCCACACTGCCTTTTTTGTGACATTAGTAAGATTATTCGTACATTTAAAATTAAGAGCCAGCTTAGCTGCTTTAAGATTCAAATGCAGATCTGAATCCTGAGTTACTGCTGAAATGGCTCAACTCGTTTAGCACAAGGACAAATTACTTGGGACTGAAACTTCTAAGACAGTCTGCAGCATTAGTTCTAGCCTAGAGTGTGAAAGTTGTGAATTAACAGAAATGCAAAGCAGAACCCCTTTCTCAAAACCATCCTGGACGCAGGAGAAAGAGGGAAGTGAACGAGAGGGAAGGGAAGAATAAAGACATCACCTGGAAATTTTGGACTGAAGGGCTGAAAACCATCCTGGGTGAGGTCGGACAAACGCATGGACGGTAACTGCACCATTTCACTCAAGTTTCTAACTCCTTTCTACAAGTGGAGGTTAAGGATGGATAAACCCAAAGACAGTCCACCCTCTGCAGAGTCACATCTTTTTAAGACACTGTACAAGTAATACATTGTAGAGTCTGGTTTTCTTAAAAGGGGGAGAAAAGCTGAATGATATTGCAGTTCTCGTAATGCAGAAATCCCAAACCCATGATGATGTTCTTTATGTGTGGTCCACACTCAACATAAATGCTAACAATATAGTCTACTGTGGCATTCTTCACAGATTGATTATTCCTATTCAGCAATATTAAGAAATTGCACAGAACAGGAGCTTTGAACTATGTCCTTAGACCCGGGGCATCTGTAATCGGCAAAATGACATACAAGAAGAACAAGTTAATATAGGTTACTTGGCCCAAGTATTTCAACTGCTCACACAAATTAAACAAGATAGGAAAACAACATGGTAAGGAGGTATCACCAAGGAAGGAAAGAAACAATGTAAGGAACAGTGTGGATCTTCTGAAAGCATCCACGCTGCCCAGGGGAAACTGCAAAAGCAGCTGACATAATAAAAGTCAACAGAGTGACCTTTGCTGAGCTTTCGTTAAGGACAAAGAAATCATCGGTATCAATAAATCCCTGTTTTGCAGCTAGGCTGGAAACCAGCCTGTCACCACGGCTATGTCACCACGGGCTCTCAGTACATATACAGCAAGGAGGACAGAGAGTAAGTGGGTTCATCTGTTAAACAGAAACAAGCATAAAAGAAAAAGGAATAGGCACACAATTCAGTCAATACAAAAGACATGAAATTAACCCCCCCTTCCCTAAATCTCACATAAAAGCACGTTTACTCCAAAGAGAACAGAAAGCACAAACGCAAGCAGCAAGCTTTTCTTCGCTGTCATAAAAAAAAAAAATCACATTTTCAATTAGTATCTTTTTTTTGGCAACTACTTCTTCTAGCCTGAATATTTAATATGAGGCAAGATTCCTTTCTTGACTATTGACAGTAACGACTCCGGCACTGTTTACAGACTCCCCCGCCCCTGAAAACCTTCCTCTTCCTATCTCCCATGTTCCCTGATACTTTTTAAGTCCCTTGTATTTAGCACATTTATATAACACAGCTGTTATACACAAACCCAGCAACCCAGCAGAGCGCTGCTGGGAAATGTAAAGCAAATTACAGTGTGGTTGAGGCTTTTTTCCCTCTGGATGCTCTCCCAACAGCATGCTTGATGTGTAAAAGGTAGCCCCAAAATCAGTGTAGGTGTGTAGACATAGAGCACTGTAAATAATAAATTTATGCTGCAGCAACAAAAGATCAGACTACCACTGAAAGGCCAGTCCTAAACAGTAAGTTAAAAACATACTGAGGCAAGCAAGGCTCTCCCCAATTCTACTACTGAAGCTCTTGAGCTCTGAATAAAGTATTCGAACATCTGCTAAGACAAAGAGCAAACCTCCCTAATCTGACCAGGCCGAGAGAAAGGCCATGCTGAGTTTTAGTCACCTCTCCTGCAAAGTGTTTGCTCTTGCAAAGTAGAGCCAACTGAACAGGAGAAGTTAGCTGTAACTTGCCCTAAAGCAGGGGAGCGAGGGCATTCCAAGGGGAAGCAAGGGTCCAAATCCGATCCCCCACATCCCCATTCACCTGAGAAGAAAATAACTGAATTTTGCATTTCCATAGGTTGGCTGCATGGTATAAGAAGGTTAGGGAGATGGGACATCACAAACGCCAGCCCTCCCTTCCTCCCCAAATCATGTCAGAGATTTGACCTACTTCCCTCCCCGCCTGTACCCCCCTGATTAAAACTGCATAGTGGATTTAAACACCATTTTTCAACTCCCCAAACTGCACTTTTTGGCACATTAGACACATAAAAGAGAAGATGAGGGTAAATTTTCAGAAGTGATTATATGAGCTAGCAGCCTTGGCTATGCATAGGGCTTCAAAACTTTTCAGATTGAATTTGGGTTACTAAAGCCTCAGCTCACAGATAAGCTGCATTACTTCAACTACACTTAGATAAAAGCCACATCATGTTGCTTCAATGCATAGCGCCTACTCTAGATGCCTGTGTGGATGCATACATACAGATAGCAGTTGCAGTTACATAAACACACTTTATCCCCATTTTTGTATGTGTATGTGCACATACACACACATACGTAGTTACCAAAACAAACATATGAAATGTATGCCCTTCTACTGACTTGACTGTTTACTTTTGGTGTAGCTGTTCTGGCTACTAAAGAAGCAAAACCCCCACAACCTCCCACATCCCTATACAACAAGGGGATATGCAGAAGTGCTCCTTTCTCTGCTTCCAGTTCAGTCACCTCCACCCATTGCTGCTCATCACCACCTCAGTACTGCTGGCAGAATATCTAGCTTGATCTTCCCCTCACCCACTGAAGGCCAAACAAGCAAGATTAACTGGGCTCCCCGCTAAAATGGACAGTGTCCCCCCAGGCAGCGCATAGGGAGCTCACAGTCCACCAAGCCTGCGAGAACTCAGCAGTAGGTCTACCAGCCTGGGGAATGGAGCAGCACTAACATCTCTGTCTTGCAAAGGTTACATTTGTGCGTACTTACTTTCAAAAAAGGGAGAAGCGTATGTGCAAGTCAGGCCTTCAGCACCTGAAAAACACTGGCCACAAGCACACTGTCACACCCAGCTTCCTGGTGACAGACAGTATGACTGCCAGTCTTTCTAAGAACTCTGTGATGGGCTATCTAAAGACCTCTTATCCTAACAACCATCAGGTTTTGTTACGAAGAACATTTCTGAAAACGAAGAACATTTCTGAAAGCGTGGCCTTGTTTAGTGATATAACATGGATCCAAGGACAGGCTTAAAACAGGAACATTCACAGTAAAGACCTGCTTCTCTTCTTGCTACTGCATAATGGTACACGTGCATGCTCATCTCCAGTAAATGCAGAGATGGGGGAGTGTGGTTTGCTGGTCCAAAACTCTTGGGAATCACTGAAATGGTCTGTCCTTTGATTCTGCATTTGTAGTTAATTCATCACTACTGGTAAAGAGAAGGAAAAAAATCAGGTGCTCATATTTCCCAGTTGACAAAATGAGAACAAGAAAACAATTAAATTGAGAAGCAACTAGTTTTGAAAGGATGAAAGGAAAGCAATTAAAAATGCATCACCCTAGATGTACTTGCTCAAACTCCTTGCTACAAACATGACAGAAGTCAAAAGCTTAGGGAAATTATCAAATGTTTTAAAAACAGCTCTATGTAATTAGAACAAATCAGCTTCATTACATAAGGATTTCTTTTTAAACAGAATGGAAAAGATCTGTCATAACACAAGGTAAACCTCCAGTAATGCTGATTGCAATAACACACCTCTACAGGCAGGATTTTACTGTAATTTTTTATTTCTTTGTAACTGCTCACTTCTGGACTCACATATTCTCCACCAGAAAAAAAAAAAAAAAAATTAAATGCTCAAAAACCAGAATAGACTGACTACAAGTCTGACATGACACTGCAAGCGTCTGCATACTCTAGCTCAAGAGGTCAGTGATACTAAGTATGAAGAGAAAGGAAAACAAAAGATCTCTCATTACTTCCTCTCCTACAACACTCCGCATATGCTATTTTATCCAATAGTAGATTTGCAGAGACAGGATTGGTTTTACATGTTGTCGTAAGATTACCAAATTAACAGCATTAATAAATAACATTAGTAACAAAGATCTTACTATTTTTTTATATTGCACAAAATCACAAAAAGCTGGTTAAAAAAAGACACTGAGAAAACTTTAAATTGATAAAATCCCAAATTTGGTTTAGAAATTTCTGTACACAAAATTAATTATTCTAGTGACACAGAACAAATGTTTTAAAAGGCACCCTCGAGCAATTTCTGGCATTTAATAGCACCTTTTAAGGAGCATTAAGACCATGACCCTATAAGCAACTATAACAAGAGAGCTGCAGATAAGTCAAATCTCACTGATTTCAAAGGGAAAGGGTCTCAGTACAGAGACAGCTAAAGGGCTGAGCTCCAAGACATCACATGAGGAAACTTGTAAAAGAGGCTGGAGGGGGGAAGAACTGCTTGACCCCCAGACGTTTTGCTCTTTTGATTAACACATACACATAGGAGAATGAAAAGGTGGCAGTGGGAGGGAGAAAAAGATCAGGGGAAACGAAATATAATTGCTTTGGCTAGGTGCCAAACTTCACAAATTACCACATGCCAGTCTGTACCCAATACTGATATAAAACTGTCAACTGTTCTCTAAAAATTACTATGCCCACAAATTAGTAACGCAGCCATTATTTTTAAATCACCTGCAGGAAAATTAAGTTTACCAAATTAAATCTGCTGGCCAAAGACATAGACTTTTTTTTTTTTTTTTAACTGGAATATAAATGCACACAAAATATATACATTAAAGGGGGAAACTGAAAAAAAGGCCAGCGGAGATCAGGTTAAAGTCAAAAGTTTCTTATTCCAGGCAACCTTTTGCAGCCAAGCGTCAGTAATTCTAGATCTGGGAGTTAAACTCTCACAGGACTTTTCCAGCATTCTGCAGAAGATGCTACAAGACCAAGCTCAGTAAAAATCCCCATTACGACTTCTGCAACACAAATTTTTAGCATTCTCTGGCTTTCTTTTTGCAATGAATTAATTTTTAAACTTTTCCAACTGGACTGTCAAGCGCAATGAACAAAACATCTAAGTATGTTCAAAATTACTCTCTGTTGTAGACATAGAAATACTGTGTGATTTGCATTTCTATGTTTGAGTATCTGAGCAGTTTCAGAAATCTGAACTTGATTTAATTGATGTGTACCAACTAGAAAGGGGCACAAACTAATCAACACAGAATTTGCTGAAGCCTCCCTTTCCCCAAACACACACAGACTTCAAGCCTCAGTTTGGTACTTTACTCCTGTCGAGGATGTATGCGTTCAAGGCTGCTTTCAGCAACTCTGCTGGGTTGAGAAACGTAAAAGGTCTTACCTTTGCAGTGTCTTTAAAGAATCTGTATGAATATAGAGCAGATTAGGCAACGTTTCTGTTGTTTGCCTCTCATTTGCTGTCAGCTGTCAGCAATATGAACAGTCAAAACCCTCTGGAGCAGGCTGGTATTAGTCAGCTAGACTTGAATTTCCAGTTCTTTTACATAGCTCTCTATTTTCCTTCATTAAGTTAGGCTGTCCTACCCTGGTATCAGATTACAGGGAGCCAACATTTATAGCACCTTGCAAAACAGTCAAACATATCACATACCTAAGTCTGCCTATACCTGTTGCCCTCAATGTTTAACCCTTGCTACCAACAGGAAAAAAAACTTTTATTCTAGAATGTATCTCCTAAAAAACATTTGCAGCAGAGGAGTCATTTTTCCTTCTTACCTGACAGCTAGAGGACAGCGTGAGATTTCGTTTTACGAACTGGAGGACACAGGCAGGCTATGCCAAGAACAGCAGCTCCAAGATGCCCACAAGAACAAACCTGGAGACCCAGCCGCAGACTTCCACCTCCAACGAGAACCACGGCCAGGAAGCACTTGCTGCTTATTTTAGCAGGTCTCAGAAACCCCAAACGGTCTGTTTTGGGTTCAAGATCATCTAATTACACTAATTCCTCGCCTCCCTTCAGACCCTGCCGTAGAGCAGGAGGTGGGCAGATGTGTTCTCAGCACATGACCAGCATGGCAGGAGCCGATGGCAATTCCAGCCCACGGCTCTCCCAGCGCCGCCGGCTTCTCTCTGCCCAGCCAAATGTGGTGTTGCCCTGGGCTAGGCTCTTCCACCTTCTCCCTGATGGCTTTTAGCCCACTTTCTGTTTCTGGAGGGTGTGCTGCTAATCCTATTTCCAGTCTAGGGTCTGCAGTCTAGACAGCAGTGAGTTAAATCATACAATGCTGGAAAAAAAAGTAGCAGCGATTTATCTCTGTATGCAAGATGCATGGCCATCCCTATGAACATCAGCTGTCATGGTGACACTTCAGAGGACTATACAAGGTGGTAGTACGGTCTTATGTGGTGGTCTTGTATGACAGGTACCTTAGCTTTCCTACACGCACATAGTTGGAAGGGACCTTAAAGATAATCTAGTTCCAACCCCCCTGCCATGGGCACGGACACCTCCCACCAGACCTGGTTGCTAGTTATGAATGGGTTACTCCATATGAAAGGAAATCATAAAAAGCATGCAATCAGCTTGTTAGTGGATGTTCAGAACCCGGCTCAAAACAAGACGCTGGCGGGTTGCAACCACTGGGGCTAACATGCCATGTTCTCTCCTCCTCTCCAGCTGCCAGTGTTGAGAAGATCCACAAACTACAAGGAAATCCACAATACACTTCAAAACCAGCAAATCAATGTGTTTCCCCGTGATTTCATCTCTGCGTTACTCTGCTGCTTTGAACATGGGTGCTATGTTGCACGCTGCTACCCGTGGGCGTGCAGCTCCACACCTCACCAGGATCCCACCTTTGCAGCACACACTTCAACGGTCTCCTAAGATCATACACCTTGGGATTAAACAGAGTTTTAACAAATAAATATGTATATTCTTACAACTCACCCAGGATCGTTCAGGCAGCCTCCTTCTTGGCACAAGTAGTCCATTTTGCTAAAACTGAGATTACAAGGTAATACTCACACCATTACACTCACACAAGCGAGCTAACTCAGAGAGCATGGATGAAACACACAAGAAGAGTTTTAATTCCATGCTGCTTTAACCTAAATCTTTACTTAAGTAAGTTTTTAAACCTTCAGACAAGAAACACAGACCCAATCAAAGCAAAGCAAAAAATAAATGTCTAAGAGGGCCTGTGTCGAGAAACAGTACAGCTCATATCACAAAGCACCGCAACTATAAACTGCTTTCTTAACACAGCGTTAAACAAGCGTTTCGGCCTTTGAGAGATTCTAGCTCCGGATTTAGAAGGGCACGTACATTTATATTTAAGTTAGCATTGTGGTTAAGAATGACACGTGGATAAAATATAGATAGAAACATCAGATTTGCAGTCTTTCTTATTTATAAAGCTTATCAGTTAAAACACATTTTTGAAAACTGTGCCTGAAGCTTTTTAATCTATCTGTCACAAAGATCCTCATTGAAATTTACCCACACATATAAGAGATGGAAGTACTCACTCACGCATTTCCAATAGTTATACCACAGGAATTCATCAGTGAGGTTTTTTCACACCAGGCAAGAGGTGACCTGTTTTCTCCAGTCTGTAATCAGACACAGCACAGTGCCTGTAGGATGCCCCAACACACACCTTCCTTACACACCCCCAAGGGTCCACTCTGTCACCTGTTCAGCTACGACCACTGAGGTTACTTCTTCTTCTAAGTGCTTTCTGGAACAGTTTGATGAATGTACTAAGACAAGTAGTACTCTGATTTTTTTTATTTTTAAGAGCTTGGAGAGTCCAGTACTATTAGTAACACAGCCAGGGAGTTATTTACGAGGTTGGGACAGATGAGATATATCTCCATCACCAAATCTCTCAGAAAAATTAAGACTAATCTCCTACTTCATCAAAATCACAAAGTTGATGTTTGCACTAAGCTTTCATACAGATTAAAAAAAAAACAAAAAAAACAAAAAGCAACAAAAAAGCCCAACCCAAGAGTGAAAGACAATGCCTCCTAACATTTCACAAGCAGAAACACTTGATTCAAAAAAGCCTGTAGAAACAGGAATGCAAGGTCATATAAGAGGTGCAAAGTACCAAACCGTACCTACAGTCCTGCAGATTGATAAGGCACAGTTGCACACAGGGAAGTAAGAGATGTCAGTCAGACTTCATGAGCACCCTCCCACTAACCTCCAGGACTGACCAGTCTGGGGTGGTATTTTTTCACTCTTTGTCTTTTCTAATATAACTGTGTCTTTTTAGCCTGAGTGTGTTCAACTTTATTTTTGGCTTAATCAGCTTCTTTACTGTAGTTCAGAGCATTCATGTAAGAAGAATTCATGTAGGCAATGACAGTCTTGTTCTCCTAAATGGGACACCAAAATTAACTCCACACCTTCAAGATAGTCTCCCTAATCAAGGCATGGGGTTTGTTACTCCTTTCGGAGGTAAACTCTTCCACATGATTTCTAGTTTATCTTATGTTACAGATCGCAGCTGCAACTCCTGTATTATGTACAGGCCTAACAAAAAATATTTAAATTTATTGAAAACTGTAGAATGAGGGAGCTAAGCTTTTACACTCACAGGTAGAAGGGCTGAGGATTATTTAGGATAGAAGGCTGTAACTGTACGTTTTCCCTCAGCACGAGTCACAGCTCTGAGCTGGTACGTGCTTTCTGCATGGGTAATCCATACCAGCGTTCCTGGTCACAGCTCACCACGGAGAAAGGCAAGAAGCAACAAAGTACTCCAGATATGCTCAAGTAAACACGATTAGCAAGCTCTCCCACAGCATGCAGGAAAGGGAGCAAAGTCACCCGCCAACCAGTTTGCACTGAACTCAAGGAATACTCTCAAAATACTTGTTTAAAACCGAACTTGAGATGGGAAAGAACTCACCAGAAAGCACCAACGCACACACCCGAAGAACAAGGAGGGAGAGACGTGGCCTTGGTTAGAAAAGGTGAGCATTACATAGCCAGAGGGACTTCAAAAAACAAAACAAAGCAAAAAAAAAAAAAAACACCACCACAACCCACCAAACCCTAGGCTCTCGCTGTAACTTGTTTTGTACACAAACCACCTTGTTACTAGAGAGCTAGCTACCTATTGGCGTGAAGCACGCAGCGCGAAGAACTCTACCGGCAGGTTATCCCAATAATCTCGTCTAATGTAGACACACCGAATATACCTCCACTATACCTGGAAAAAGGAACATAATTGTCTTGTCTCTAAACCTTCCTGAGATGACTTCATCATCCCTGAAGAGAGACTGTAAATTTGGGTTTTTTCACCCCCAACCTTTGTCATCATCTTTCCTTCTTACTGCATCTTCACCATTAACTCACAATATACTTTAGGAATATTGGTTTGAGATGCAAATGCTTCTATGTTTCTCATTTCCCTCTTGGATACGTTTGTCTCATTTCAGCCAGCTTTTCAAAAGGTAATCCCCTATGTCCAGGTTCCAGGTGTTTGCGGAACGGTTGTGCTGTTTTCACAGAATCACAGAGTAGTTGGGATTGGAAGGGACCTTGAAAGGTCCTCTAGTCCCTGCCATGAGCAGGGACATCTTCAACTACATCAGGTTGCTCAGAGCCCCATCCAACCTGACCTTGAACACTTCCAGGGATGAGGCATCTACTGCCTCTCTGGGCAACCTGTGCCAGTGTCTCACCACTCTCATTGTAAAAAAATTATTCCTTCTATCTACTCTAAGTGTATCCTCTTGTAAAACTGTTACCCCTTGTTCTATCACAACAGGCCGTGCTAAAAAGTTTGTCCCCATCTTTCTTATGAGCCCCCTTTAAGTACTGGAAGGCTGCAATAAGGTCTCCCTGAAGCCTTCTCTTCTCCAGGCTGAATAACCCCAACTCTCGCAGCCTGTCTTCATATGAGAGGTCCTCCGGACCTCTGATCATTTTTGTGGCCCTCCTCTGGACCCGCTCCAACAGGTCTGTGTCCCTCCTGTGCTGAGGGCCCCAGAGCCAGACAGGGTACTCCAGGTGGGGTCTCACCAGAGTGGAGTAGAGGGGGAGAATCACCTCCCTTGACCTGCTGGCCACGCTGCTTTTCATGCAGCCTAGGATAAGGTTAGCCTTTTGGGCAGTGAGCACACATTGCCTGCTCATGTCCAGCTTTTTATCCACCAGTACCCCCAAGTCCAGAGACGTGGAATATTGTGGTGCCTTTGCCTTTTAAGCCTGCATAGCAAAAGCGGTCATCTCCTGAGCTGACAAGCTGCATTTTTTAAAACAATGCTCTTCACCTACTTGTTCAGTATTACCCTCCCCCAAAAGCTGCCCCTGGGTTAAATCAATGAGGTGCTGAAGGCCACCTAAATTGGAGAAGAAGCGTTAACAGTATGAAGAGTACAGACATTTCTGCTGTACTGAACATTTATCCAGGACATAACATGCGAGATATCTGATTCACTTAAATGCCTGCAGGAAAAAAAAAAAAATTAAATAAAGAATCAAACAGAGAATCCTACTTCTAAAATTATGCCTTTAAAACCTCTGCAAGGTGAGAGATCGCTTACACAGTTACAGTGGAGAAGAGCATTCACTCAAGCCATAATTAAAAGTTAGGTAATACTTTTTAAGCTGCCAATTTGAATGCACTCTAAAATGCAATGTATTCACTCAGTTTATTCTGAAAATGTGTGTGCTTCATGATGTTTAGCGTAATTACAATAATAAATACATTAACTTGCAGCTATGTAGGATAAGACAGAAAGTAATATTCCCATGCCATTTGTACATTTTTCTTCTCACAGATCAGCGTAGCTTAAATTTTATGTTCTAAAATATTTGCATAGGGTGGGATTAAGAAGGGAGACTATTTGTCTGGGGAATTTCAAACTAGTGAACTTGGCTATTAAGAGAATATAAATTATCTCCTGACTTGTTGCTAGACTAACAATTCCCACCGTGGGGCTTCAAACAATGATGAAACAGGAGTTAAAGACCAACAAGATTAATATAAAAAAGCAAAAAAGATTTCTCTTTAGAGCGATGTGGAAAAGGAACAGGGTCTGCAAAGGTCCCTCCAGGGACAGTAACGTCTGGACAGGCCAGTATTTCTCATTTCGTAATGTCTGGGGAAATATTCGCACTGAAGCCAAAGTCACTCTCATATGAGCACACACCTGCTCCTGGGAGACACAGGAATTCACTGCTAATGAACTAGACACAGAATTTATGAGTGCTACATGAAAAGACCTACAAAATCAGGGTGTTCTGGAAAGTTTCAGAGCCCCCACAAAGCAGGTGTAGAGAAATTCAAGCCTCACCTCTTCCTCATTTCACCATTCAAGTTCCTGTGTCTTTTGCAGAACTAAATCAGGCATCAGAGCTGGCTGCTGCGCGCCTCTCTGTGCCATCCAGCCATAGCCCCTACTGCAGGACTCCACAAGCCAGCCTGACTGCCCAGTTGCATGGGGAAGCAAGGCAGCAGGGTGGGAGGGAACCAAAATGCCCAAGTAAAACACAAAATTGCCCGGTCAACTTGGGCTTAGTTATGTGCAACAGAAATCAGCGCAACCTTGCTGTAGTGATTAGCTCACAAACCTCGAGACCTTTTTCTACCTCCCCTTGGCTCCGCAGAACAAATAATACAGATATTACGGCACCAAGGCTCATAAAGATTTTGATATGTGGCTTGCCGGCTCAGGAGATGGCCACTCATGCTCTGCAGGCTTCAAAGGCAAAGCTACCACCATATCCAATGTCCTTATTCAGGCAGGCAAACACACATGTGCAAACATGAGCCCACACACACACATGCACTAGCCCCTCTCTCTCGGGCACTGTCTGAACCGGGCTGTTGCACAAGTCCACCCATGTGTCCCAAAAGAGAAACGGTGTCATATACAGGAGAAGAGTCAAGCAGACACGCACCCACACAGCTTCTACTGTCAGGAAACAATTTTCTCCTATGACAGCTTTTCCTCCTTTGACCCACAAAAGTAGGATTTCTCCTGACAATCAAGTCTCTAAATTCAGATTAATTCTAAGAACCTCAAACACCTCCGTAAGAAAGTTTTACCTACAATCAGTGGGAGGAAAGGTGGGCTACATCTCCTGGAGATGAAAGGCCCTTCCTTGAGTCACTTACCTGAGTTGCCTAAATTATCAGGAGTTGATCCAGGCCTCAATTCATAGAATCACAGAATGGTTTGGGTTGGAAGGGACCTTTAAAGGTCATCCAGTCCAACCCCCCTGCCACGGGCAGGGACATCTTCAACTAGATCAGATTGTTTAAAGCCCCATCCAGTCTGACCTTGAACACTTCCAGGGATTGTGCATCCGTAACTCCTCTGGACAACCTGTGCCAGTGTCTCACCACTCTCACAGTAAAGAATTTCTTCCTTACATCTAATCTAAATCTACCCTCTTTCAGTTTAAAACTGTGGTCCATTTTCCTGTCGCTACAGGCCTTGGTAAAACATCTTTCTCTATCTTTCTTATAAGCACCATCTATATATTGAAAGGCTACAATCAGGTCTCCCCGGAGCCTTCTCTTCTCCAGGCTGACCAACCCCAACTCTCTCAGCCTTTGTTCACAAGAGAGGTTTTCCAGCTCCCTGACCACTTTTATCTGGAAAAACAAGTGTATGGTGTGGCTGAAGCAAGCACTCCAGACTTTCTTGCAGCACAACAGCCTCATCACACAAGAAGCTCCTCAGCAGACATCAGTTATATTGTGAAAACTTGCAAATTATCATAGAACCAGAGATAAAAACCACTCTATCTACCACTTCTACCCTACCCTTTCCTCTCCCAGCACAACATTCAACCTGTACACAGTCAGGGGAAAAAAGAAAAAAAAAGGCAAAAACCAAAAAACAAGGGAAAGCTGCGGTTAAAGAGGAAGATTAACTAGTACCATAAACAAGAGGTTGCTTTACATAGTTTCTAATCTATCCCTTCATTTATACTCCAGCCTCCTTTATTCTTTTTTGTTGCCTAATATTTTATCTACCTCCGTTAAGTCTCAGTGGTTTGCTGTGATCACAGATACAATAAATTAATATCAGAATAGTTGATAGGTGGGGAAAAGGAAACAATACTATGCCTTTTTTCAAGTTGCCATAGACTTCAAGCAGAGTTTCCTGGAGGTTTTACTATGCGTTCCCCCCTGAGGGCTGTGCCCCATTTGCACCTTTCCTCTCTCAAAAGAGTATTAAGAAAAACGATGCTCAAAACTGAAAGGAAAAGGTGAGCAGAAGCATCCTGTCACTGTGAAAGGCCTCTAGCACAGCTATGTTAGAAATGCAAGAGCTGGTGCCTTTCACAGAGGCAAAATACAGTTTTGCCCTTGTGGTGCCAGCTCCTGGCCCTGCCGAAACCCAGGGGGACCAGAAGCTGCTCCCTTGGAGTCAAGGCACCGCCGAGAGCTACAAGCGGTACATGCCTCTGTGAAAGCAGCTCTTCTGCAGAGCGCAGAACTTCTCCTCCCCACCTCTTGTGCATGGTGTGATGCATGGTGCTCCATAACCCAAGAGAAGTCAGGAGGAAAAAAACCAACATAACAAACAAACAAACAACAAACCCCAAAACAACAAACACTCCTTACCCACCCAATCTCACTGCCCCTACAACCTTTCTACTCTTCTCCACGCAGAAGATGTGCCCCTCAGGCTGAGAGCCTCTATTTTAAAGTGCACATGGTACAGAAATATTTTATCACGCGGCAAAGACATCTCTATTCAGTGCTGGCTAGTCAATGAATAAACAGTTTAATGGAAAAAACAATATTCTGAGAGTTATGCTATCACATGAGGAAGAAAAGAGCATCAAATCAAGCAAAAAGGCTGAAACGAATCCACACAGTTTCAGTTCTAGCATAATTTTGATGTGCAGAGTACTTGGTTCTCCAAAATCTGATGCTGGGAAGATATTATTAGAGTTCTAGCTTCAATAAATTAACTACGTTGTAATAACATGCATATCTTCAGAAATCATGAGACCTACTTAAAAACCATTACATCTTTTATAATAGAAGATTTTATGTCCCTTTTCTGTGCGTTGTAACAAGCAGTTTAACTGAAAGCCAGAGCTGTCTCAGGAACACACAGATCCACAAGTGGATTTCATGAAAACAAACAAACAAACAAACAAACCAAAACAAAAAACAAAACAAAACACTCCAAAGATCACAGGATCTTACAATAAAAACTCACTGGGTCAAGTAATGTGGCAATTATCTGCCCAGAAAGACATTCACAAAATTGCGTGACTTCACACCCAATCTGTCCATTTCTTATATACATTTTAAAAACTCCTACGCTGGCAGCAGTGGAAAAAGAAACACTGGACCTCAGCTCTCCCTTCTTTAGGATAACTTCCATGGTTACTCTTTTACAGTCCATGCTTCAAGAGTTCAAGTACTGCTTTCTGTTGAACTAATTAAATTCTGATCTTTACTATCAGGTATCTAAACAAGGGTCTGGGATGGATAACAAAGTCAAAAGCATAGGGGCACGAGTACGCTCTTGAGAAGACAGTTTGTCACAGAATGGCTGCCTGAGGCAGACAGCCGAGTCGTCATCTCTGGGTGCATCTGCTCCCCTGCTCGTGGTTTAACTGACAGGAAGCACAGATGAAGATACCAGGACCCAGTGACGAGTGTTTCCTGCCTGCACAGCCACGTGTGTCGTCCCCCTCACCCACCCGCTCTTGTCACTGTGCACGCCTGTCCTCCTGCACGGGCCACAGCCTCCCACGTGGGGGAGAAACTCTGTGACACCTTTAAAAAAACAAACAAACAAAAAAAAAAACAAACAGAAAGAATTCAAATAAGTTAAGCCCATGCACAGAAAGCCAGCCAGAGAGATGGATAAAAAATAATCAGGTCAAGCATATTGAAACGTGGTCCCAAAAGGCCACCAAAGCAGGGTATAAAACACTGGCGGCATGTTCTCGTCCAGCGCAGCCCGGGACAGCACTCAAGCCAGCTCTGAAGGTTTTAGAGTCCGGCCTTGCTCAAATGGGTTTGTACACTATCAGGAAACCAAGCTATCTGACTTAACAGATGAAGAAGCAAACAAGCAGAAATCTTCAAAAATGAACCACAACCAGTGATGGAAACCACACTGCCAAATAAGGCATCAGCACATCTACTTAACGGGACCACCCTTGTCCTAGAGAAGGGGACAAGTTAGACGATCTACGGGGCTTTTTTAACACTAATACCTAGAGTAACACCTGTTAAGCCTACCACAAAATTGAACTGCTGAGGAAGCATTTAGTACCAACAGGATAAGCACAAGAATTAATATAGCTTAAGTAGGCAAAGAATCAACCGCTAGACAAAGCAAAATTTCAGTGAAAAGCAGAAACTCCAGCACAGCTGTAATCTCTACCGTATCTATATGCAAAGCTATAGGCTATACTCAGGCCCTCTCAGTCTTCTGCTTAGTCTTAGATCATCCCACAATGTCACCTGTCAGAAAACATCCTCTCCTGAGCCAGCCTAAAAACTATGCTTCCCGGTAGGATGAGAAATTATGAAGACAGCCTCATACCCTTCCTCCACCAATGGCCAACTGGCAGTACAAAACTGAGGAAAACCAATTTTGAGCTGTATCTGCAGGGTTGCCAACTAAAGCAACAGAAGACACGTCATTTGTGTAATTAAGTTGGGAAATCAATCAACTGGTAGATATCTAGTAGATTTAACACTACCATTTACTGCTATAGTCTAGGAACATTTTATGCATAAACTTTAAAGCAGTAAAAAAGTCTTTGTTAGATTTCATGGAGTTTCTGCCACATTTTACCCTTGATAGAACCGAGGCTCTCCATCCTAACATACTCTCCATCCTAAGGTGCTCTCCATCCCCATCCCAGAACAGCTGGGAATAAAAATGCCTTCTTCACATGGTAACTGGCACTGTTAGTAATACAAACAGCCATCTCAAAGTCACTGGTCTGCAATTTCCTGAAAATGACCAGGCTCCAAATTCTCCTCATTTCTAACTGGAAACCTGTTCTGTAACCAGGTTCCTCCGACACAGCATGCTTTGTCCCCAGCTTTCACATGCTCCCATCTAGGCTCTGTGACCGTCTGGGTTATCCCAGAGAACTGCAGCTGTCCTGTGCTCCAAAAGACAAGACTACATCCCTCCAAATCACTTGGCGCTTGATCCCTTCATGCCTTGAAAGTCAGAAGAAAAGCCCTAAACCAGGACCCATCAGACACTAACACTAAGCCAGCGGATGAACTTTTAGCACACGCTCGCTGCTGCAGCATTTCTGACGTCCACTCAAGACACAAGTCCCACCCTTGACAAATACTCAAGTAATCCCAAGCAGCCAACAAATTAAAAAAAGATACAAAGTAATGGTTGCTCAAAAGCCCTTCTGAACAAAAAAGCCTTGCAGCATGATCCGAACCTTACTAAATTTTGCTGGATTGGCAAAAGGACTTACAAGAGAACTGGAAAAAAAAAAGAATTTTCCATCTCAGATTCCAACAATACTATGTAGCCAACAGCATTTTGTAGATTTGCTTCTTAGTTTGTAAGTCACGTTGGTCATATCTTGCAACATGTACTGGCAGGATTCAATGTTTTCCTAAGAAAATTGGGGTGGCAGATGCTGACACAGATCCAGAAATGGTTTACTCTCAAGCTGGATATTCTTTTTAACCCTGAAAGTTCATCTGTGTCCTGCTAATGAACTACAGATTTTATTACAGCAAACATTTAAAAAACCTCGTATGTATTTATTTTCATGGTGTAATACTATTGTGCTAGCTCTAAGCATAACACCAAAAAAGTTATGTTTACAGGCATAATCATCTCTATTATATTGATTATCCACTATTAAATTAGTCAAAAATGTAATGTAGCACAAGCATAGGGCTAGAATAAGGGTGGGGGTGTTCTTTCATAAATGATTTTGTGGCACCTTAAGATCACCTAAGTTTTCAAGCTCTGTATATAAAAAAAAAAAGGAAAGGTAAATGTTGTGGTATTTATATTTATATTTACAAAAGCAAAACAAAAATCAGGGTTCTTCCAAAACTGAAAATTTATTCCTCAAGGCTGCTGCTGCACAGCATGAGCGAGGCACCCGCATGCTCCGAACAGCCTGCCCCCTGCGTTTCTTCCTCCGACTCGGTTACAGCTAACAGGGGAGGAGTGGTCTCCACAAAACTGCTTTTCCTGCCAAACAGCTATGAGTCAACTTGTCTCACGTCTCTGCAACCAGTAGCCAAACCACCTCGCCACCAGTGTGTTTTTTGGGGAGGTAGGAGGGATCACACCTCACTGAAACGCCATACAGAGAGAGGAGCAAAAGTGAAACCAAGCTGATCAGCACCCACCGACCAGGCTCCCCGCACAGCAAGAAAGAAACGGCCTTCGTGGATTTCTATTTGTTTTAACCAGCTTCAACAGAGGGGAGTATGATTTTTTAATCCTACAGTGTCCCTTTAATAAACACCCCAAAGAAGACATTTTCCAGATAACCAAGGAATTTTTTACAGTGTTGACTTACCAAGCAGAGCACAATAACCAGCTATTCTGTTTGCACTGCACTGCAGTACAGTGCAATGAGTTAATAATTTATCACGGCATTGCTCTTGGCAACTGACCATAATCAACTTTTAAAATTCTTCCTCATTCTTACATTTTTAGCCTCAGCAAGAATATGGCATCCTTAGAGCTTCAGCTCTATCTGAACATTTTCTAGCTGAGGTAAGAGGTTTAATCTTCCCAAACACCTGCTTTCCTCCTGTATTGTTTCACACTCAGAGCAAAGGTCATCATTTCATTTCAATAACCTGATTTAGCAGACAGGAATAACTAGAATATTTTTAACAAAGCAAGAAGTTAACAGCATTCTTTCAGAAAGCCAAGGCAGTGCAGTTCTCATCCCTGCGCTTCCTTCCCCATCTTCTCCCAGAAGGAAAAAGAACAAAAAAGCCCAAGCTTCTCCCTCCATCAAAAGCTTTTATTTGCGCATGTTCCCCAACCAACAAGCAATGAACTTTTCCTCCCATTTTATATTATCAAGACTTAAGCCTCTACATAATTTTAGGCAAAACCTAATTTATTAGTTAACACACTCTTTCTCTTAATCAGAAGGATCTAGCTGTGGTGTTCAGACGACTCACTTGGAAAACAAGCTTTTAAGAGAGTTTAGACATGACATCTTGGAGAGTGTTAACTGCCGTAATTATCATTTCATTGAAGCTTTGGCCATGGACAATGGTCCTCTTTCCAAGGACAACTGTGCTACTTTGTCCATCCCCTTATGTCTCAACCCCATCTCTTACAAACCCCCCAGCTCCACCACTCCAATATCAATCCCTTACCTGGTTCAGCCAACCAGCCCAGCAACTTCCCATGGCGTGGACATCTGACTTGCCAACTTGGCTCATCTTGGCTGAACCAGATAAGGGGTTGCTTACACAAACAGTTCAAATTGCAGATGGGAGGGGAGGGCAATAAACACTAGGAAAAAAACTATGCCGTCAGTTTGGAGAAATGAGGGCGGCACCCCTCAAGCAGCACTGAGGCAGCTGGATGAGTAGTCCTGCCACGGAAACATCTAGGAATGATCATGCCCACCTCTAACTGTTTCACTAAGGGTACGCTTTAAATTAAATTAGACTGGTGCAAGTTCATATACTCACAAAAATGTACATCTGGAGTTTAAATTGCAACTTTAGCTCAACTAGTCCAGCCTACTGTTGAGTCAAGAACCTAAGGGCAAGTTAAGGGGCTGGGCAGATGCTAAATGAGCCATTTAAGGATTTACGACCCATCGCCTCCAGGACAGTTGATTACTGGAGTAAAACTTGCTTGGTCCAAACCTCCCTTCTGTGCTTCAGGGCCTATCCACATAAACCATCGCCACGTGGGTTTAACGGGATGTGCCGCCAAGTGATACGGGGTGGTTATGCACACAGCCTTCACTGATGGGTGAAAAAGAGCAGCTGGGGTGAGGCTGAAGCACCTTCAGTGTGCACGTAAAGTGGGTAAGCACACGGTGTGTGGAGATACCGGAGACAGCATCGAGGCACTAGCATCATTCTCCCATCTAGTTAGTAAATACCAGGCTTGTTCACGACAGGTAGCATAACAGGTTCTTCCAAAGCAGCCTCTGTCAGAAAGTAAGCTGCTTTTTCCACATGTCTTCTTTTTTCCTGATTTCACCCCATCTAGTGATTCTTAGGTAAGGCAGCAAAAATGAACCCACAAAAATTCCCACCGATTTCCGCCCCCCCCCCAAATGCTGCATCCATGCAGCATGTATGGATCTTCTCTCAGGGCAGCAACTATTTTACCCAGCTAGCTATTTTGCAACTAATGACGGCTACCGTCTCTCTTCTCAAATGCACACATTTTAAAACACAGTTTACCAATAAAATGTCATCACAGCTCTTGTGTTTACAAAGCCTGGCAGTACAAATTAAAAAAAATGCTTCCTGAGTCCACCTAAATGCAGGGCACCCAAAAGACAAGCTTTAAGTATTAGGAACACCGGAATCTAGACACAAAATGTACCCTTTCTAACTACATGGCTTCAAAACTATTAAAACTTTTCTGCAAATATCCTTATTATTTTTAAACAAAACATTTGCAAGACCAAGCCCTTATCTAGTAACCTGGCAAAAGTTTTCTGACATTTCTTACTGTTGAGAATTACTTCTAGTCCATTACCACTGAAACAACATTTAATACAGCTCATTTGAAGGACTGTATTAAAGGACAATTAGCTTTTTATAAAAGCTAATCGTAGAATGTTATATTACATCAAGCATTCATAATTAGACATACGTCTTTCAGAAGTGTACTTTTAGGAGTCTACCAACAGTAACTTTCTTCTTGGTTTTCTTCTCTGGAAATCCCTCCACGGCCCATTCTTACATGGTCTAAATTAATGGCTTTCTCTATCACGGCCCCATCAGACAAATTAAAATTGTATTTCACTTAGTTGCTTCAAAAGCAACTTATTTCATTGTTGATTTTAGCTAATACTAAAAGATTTTCTTTTAAATAGAAAAGGGTCAGTATTTTTTGAAACGTCACAAGCCATCCCTAGCAGTCAAACTTGAGACTGTTTCTCAACACAGAAAGTTTCATTTTCATTCATACATCTAAACCACCTTTGTAAAGAAAAAAAGCCCCCAAACAGACACTTCCTCACTACAGTTCCTCCTTTTCTCTTTTTGAAATAAACAAAAGTCGGTTGTTTTTTTGAAAAAAAGAAAAACAACCACCAACCAAAAAACAGGATGGCAGCCTCTCAGTAGCACACCACCACCGGCACCTAGAACCCATTGCTGGACTCACAGAGCCCTTGACAAGCTGGTTCAGAGGCACCAGGAGCTGGAGAAGTAAATTCTTGCAATTTGTGTGGGTTTGCAACCCTTTGCATGAAAGCTTCGTAATTATTTTTTGATAGCAAATACCCTCATTCGCATGCTTAATTTACAGGCACCATGACAAAGCTTGAATAGCTACAGAGAGTAAATAGTTTACAGAGGCTCTGGAGAGGGGGGAAAATAACTGCTCAAAACCGCAAACATACCACGAGAACAGGAGTGGATAATGTAACCACCATCTCTGAGGACGTCAGGACAAATTCTGCCTTCAATAGACAACGTGCAAGCCCTGGTGCCTTCAAGATACAGTTTTCATGAAAGCTCTTCCTAAGAGGGTCATCTTCTGGTCAGAAAGAGACAGCCTCCACTAAAAACAAACCATGCCATCACATCCTTGGGAAACTACTCCTGTTAGTTCCAAAATTATCTAGTGCAGCACATGTAACATGCACAAAGAGGAGAAAACTAACAGTATCTTTGTCAACTTGCTTTTAACTTGAAATTGAGTCTGGTTGGAAGAGCAAGTTAAACATTAATTTTCTGACAGCGGTCAGCCCTGCGTATCACAAGTTGTAACCGTAATTTCACAATCACATTTTGCTGCTTCTTTCCCTAGCTGTGATATAAAACTGCAATATAACACCGCGATAGCCAGGAATGGAGAACAGTAGAAATTACTTGATACAAGCTCATAAAAGCAAGGTAGCTTTCTCCTAACCCGTCAGCTTTATTAACTCTGTCAAAAGATCCCATGAACAACACGAGTAACTACAAGAACATACAGCATGACAAAACAATGTAAGCAGCCATGATATAGATTAACATGTTTTCTTCTCCCAGCAGCAGACAACAATTTGAATCAACCAAGCACACCCCCTTCTTCCAGTTCTGAAACCCAGTCTCATGTGGGATGACATTTACACTGAGCACACTTAAGAAGTCAAACCACTACCACGCAACAAGTAAGGCAAATGCGGAAGGAGCTCACAAATGGAGCGATGAGACCGTTAGTACACTAACGGTAACCGTTCAAGAAGCACAAAACATTCCCCTCAAAATAAAAAATATATTTGGTACATTCACACAGAAATGTTGACGATGAGTTAAATATAGGGTGTTCTAGAAATAGACTAAAATGTCTAATTATAGACACAGACAGTGATATTCAATCCATCTAAAAACAACCCTTTCCCACAGTTTCCAACCTATGTATTGAGTATTCCTATTTTTAGCATGTTATCTTAACTGTAATATTTGTTCCCCCAATACAGAAAGAACTAATTTTTACATGCAAGTTTAAGAATTGGAGGTTCTTGCCAGGCTAACAAAACGGCTATAATTTTCACATTCAAACCTGGACCTAGTACAAAGTCACATGTGAGCCAAGATCACTGATCTCTTTAAGAATAAATAAATGACCTGAGCTCTAGCCATCCGATTCCTCACTAACGATAGCCGGTAGGTAGTTAAGGCCTAAAGCACATCAAGGTAAGAATGCATAAACTTCAGTCCCTATCTAATGGGATCCTTTCAGCACAAAGGCTGACACAGTGGGAAGCTTTGCCGCAGGACAGGCCCATATTGAAGAATAAATCGTTTTTACCTCTACACAGATTAGCCCCTTCAGGTCAGGAGAGTGAGAATGTCCAGAGCCTTTCACATGGCTGCTGCGGACTTTTGATAAGCAAAAGATTTCAAATTTCAGTACGTATAGTCCCTGTCAACCACTTTATCTGTGAAGGAACATTTCAGTAAGATTTAAGAAAGCAACATTTAAGTAAGATTTAAGGAAGCAAATAATCTCTAAAGCACATCAGTGGCATTAAAAGGATAAGCACAGTAAATCAGCAGCATACGGCAGCAAAGTTTCAGCATTTACGGAAGGGATCGGACCATACCAAGGCTGGAAACGTGAACTCCACCTCCTGCCACTCCTGCGCTGAATCACTCCGGCGGGGGAAAGTCCTTGCTGCTCCTCGCACACCCAACAAAACTCCAGCGAGTTACCAAAACTGTCAGTGAAAACAACAAAATCTGCCAGCGAAAGCTGAGAAACTTTTGCTAACACTTGCAAGAAGCGAAAGCTGTTTTGGAGATCAAAGCTTCTCCTCTGATACAAAGGGATACCCTGCGTTTTTCTTACAAAGTCTTTGCTATCAGCTCACCGAACACAGTCCTACTATAGTCCCCTCCCTTGAATATAGTTGGGCTGGAAAGAGAGAAAAGGTTACACTTACGCACCTCATGTATTTTATTTTTTTACATACACAGAAGTGTCCCAAGAGTAACGCACACCATTGAAGTACGAGTTTGCAGCAATACTGAAACATCAGGCTATACCAGGCCAACAACATTCTTCAAATCTGGACGTTCACTTCTTTTTTTTTTTTCTCATTTGAGTGCCAAGATCACGGACTTGGCAATTCTAATATTCAACGGATGAAAAAAAAGGAACACATTAGAGAACAGGCACTTCTCTAAAAGCATGGGTCTGGAAATAATGTTCAAGTTAACTAACTGGCATCTAATGATACCACTCCCACGGCTCATCTCTCAACAACCACAAAGTCCATCCAAACTGAAAGATCCGTGCCTTAGGGTGGGGGGAGTAAAGAAAGGTTGGGTTGGGTTTTTTTTGAGACAAACACAGTCTTCAGCTATAAAAAATAAAAATTAACGCCATTTCTCTGTCCCCTCTAATCCACTTCTCTGCCTTCCAGAAGATCTGTACAAACTGTCAT
Source organism: Vanellus vanellus (assembly GCF_965231255.1). NCBI lineage: Eukaryota > Metazoa > Chordata > Aves > Charadriiformes > Charadriidae > Vanellus > Vanellus vanellus. Next base: position 187,820,903 of record NC_138905.1, read on the forward strand.
CTGTAAGGCGTGGAGGAGTTTCAAATCACTTTTTTCTAGCTCCACTACTGTACCCCAGATGCTTCTGTAGCCCTGGCGCAGTCCTTGCGCAGCAGCAAGAGAGCCCAAACATGGCAGCTTTGCCTTCAAAGAGGAACTGCTCCTTTGCAAAGCCCTGCTCGAGAGAAAGCAGCAGCAGCAACTTACCCTTTAGCACACAAAAAGCATTCTGACCAAGACAAGCAGCTGCAGCTTGGGAGCCGACTTAGGATAATTCAAGTTTTTAAGGCTGGATGTCTCGGCAGGGTCCGGTACAGCAGAAAGAAGGGGAGGAAAGAGGTAAGGAAAGGGAGGCTTGTGCTCTGCCAGCTGCAAGCATGGCAGACAGTTGTTGCCTCAGCCCTAAGACCTGAAAATAAAACTCATGGTGAAAAAAAAGGAAGATGCAAATTTTTCAGTAAATAACTCCTATCACTAACTCAAAACAATTTTTTTCCAAGTGGTTCCTCTGTAGCCTTATCATTTTCTCTGCGGATTTTTCAACATGAAACAACGCACCAAATAAATCTCCCAAACCCTTACAAAAACTTTGCTTTTAGAAAGAAAAAAGGCAAAACATAAAATCAAAAAATGATAAAAAACACAACATACTGTAAGATGCAGAAGGAAGATACGTGTGAACACTGGAAAAGCTGAAGACAAGAGACAGCCTCACTCAAAGCATGACCATTTACTTAATGGTCGCCTCCCTCTGCCTCCCCTGCAAGTGATCACAGTATTAAGCAAGACTCCATTATACTTCGCAGATATTGGCTCCATATAGTAAAGGAAACTGAGAAGCGTGCAACAGTTTGAGCTCACTGTCACTTCATTTTCAGTAAGAAGATATTCAGCTTTATTTCTCAACTGAAAGACTGACATATACTGTCCAAAGTTATACACTCAGACAAAACTTCTAACGGTATTATAGCCTGCATTTCTGTTCAACTATAAACAAAGTGGAAACGCTCATTCTTTTTCAAAATATTGTGCTATTGTACATAATTAGAAGAATCAAGGTGGCTTTCATCCACTGAAAGCTTAAAAAGCAATTTGACACACCGCAATTACCTCCAGGATTTTCTTCTCCCATTACAACTACCACTAAGCCCATTTTATAATTGCTCTGTCCCTCTGCCATGTACACCATCCCCATTACCATTGTTTCTTAAGTATTTTCAGGAAAGGTGAGTACCTTGCCCATTCCCCCACCACCCCCCCGCACAAAACAATTTAACCCCCTCTATTTTAAAATGACACCGCGGCGGCCGGCGCCAAATCAGTTTGTTTCGACAGACACAGAACCGCGGCTGAAGGCCGCGGGTGCAGAGAGCGATCCATGTTCGAAAGGATGAACCTGCCATTTTAAAGTCGCACGGGACCACAACAGGATAAGGGCGCCGGAGCCTTCGAGCATCTCCAAAGTGCTCAAAGCCACGGCGCTGATGACTTAACACTTTGCCCGAAACCGCTTTGGACCACCACTCTGTTACACGTTAACCGGCTCCGGGTGAGCGTACCTTTGGAATAAATAAAATCCGTGTACTGTGCAGCCAGCTGAGCGGGGGCTGAAGGGGGCCCAGATGGGCAGCCTGCCTGACACCTCCACCGGCTCCGAGGGCGACAAAATTCTACAGACGCAGTGAAATTACAGACCAGCTCTCGCACCGACGGAGGGTGCCGGTTCAGGGCAGCGCAGCGGCAGCCGCGGGTGCCCTTCGCCCCGAGCGGCTATCCCCGAAACGGCGCTTTTACTCCCGGCTCAAATTATAATTTTTTTGCTGCACTTTACCACAAGTTCCCTTTCTCCTCCCCCACCCCCCCTACCCCACCCCACCCCCCTCCGCTAATCCTGCCCCGACGGCTGAGGAGAGCAGCTCCAGGCGCGGGCCCCGCACCGTCGAGGCGGCAGGAGGGCAGCAGCCCCGGGGGAAGCCGCGTCCGTCCATCCCCCTCCCTCCCCACCCCCCTTCCACTGGCCTCGGCCGCCCTTCCCTCCCCAGGGAGCACGTACCGCCTCGCCGCGGGGCCTTGCGCCGCCGCCCCGCAGCTTCGTGTAGCTAAAATGGCTCCTGTCGACGGGGGGGAAGTGGTGCCCGGGCCCCGGCCGGTGAGTCACCGCGGGGCCGGGCGGCTTGGCTCGACGCTGCGCGGCTCGGCACGACACGACACGCCCCGGGCGGCGGCCAGAGCTCCGCCGAGCCCGGCCCGCAGGTGGCGGCGGCCCCAGCTCGGTTCCCCGGGGCTGTGCTGACAAGAAGGGTGCGTGGGGGAACGGGGCAGCTCGGCGGCCGCAGAAGGGGGCTACGCCGGCTGGCTTCGCGCCCCGCTTCTCCTCCCCTCGGTGTGAGGAGCCTGACCAGGCTGCTGCGCCAGCGGTTGGGCTTCATGGCTCCCCCCTCCATCCCTGAGGCGGCCCCGGCCCGCCTCTGAGCGCCCCAAAGTAACATCCCACCCGCTCCCCTTCATGAGCCACCAATAAATAAACGCATTTCTGTGGTATTTTCTACCTACGCCGTCTTGCTCGCGCTAAACTGGTTCACCTCATGAAAAAAAAAGCCGAAACTTTGGAGGGCCCAAATCGCTCAGGGAAACACACAGTGTTCGATGAAGGACTGACACACATGGAACTCCAAAGGCAGGGTTTTCCACCATCCCCAGTAAATTTCCAATGTGCACCTCATGTTCTTCAAATGAACTCTTGTGCCTAATAAACACCAGCGCCAGAAGCCGCCCAGACGAAGGCAACGCGAAGCGCTTGGGACGGGGCTCTACGCACCAAAAGGCCCAACAGAAATTTAGTCGTGAAGATAACGGCACAGAGGGTGAGGACCAGAGAGCTTCTGTCCCAGTTTGTGGTAAAACAGGACCTCTGCCTCTCTCTTTGAAGAGGGGTAGAGGGGAGCATCTGTCAGTCCCATCTGGGGTCCCCCATATCCCCAGTAGCCAATTTGGCCTAAACCATGACAGCTTCCCACCTTGTTTCAGTGGGAAGGGTCAGCACGCGCCACGTTGGCAGGCGTTCATTTTCCGACCAAGTTTCCAGAAGGACAGAGCCCATAGCAGCACACTGGCCCCGAGGGATGGCACACCACAGCACAGAGACCCAAGCCCATGCGGAAAAGGAGAGGGCAAGGAGCGCTGCAGGGAAGGAACACAAGTGGCAGAGGTGACCTCGCAACAAGCAGGGAGGACGCAAGTTAAAACCTGAAGCTACTTCTAGCAAACGCACTAAAATAATTCCAAATATGATTAAGTGCAGCTGTCATTAACACACACACACAGAGTAATAATTAAACAGTAGTCCCACAAGTGATTCGCTGAGCAAAACTCTGTTTTATGGACATTAATACCTCCAACTACTCCTTATGTTTAATAACCGAGAGGAAAATTTTGAATTTACTTCCAGGTAATTCAGTCCCTGATACCTGCATGGCACTCAAAGGCAAAATTGGCTCCCAGTTTATTGTTTAGAGAGCAGTTATCCAGGTATGATTTTATTAGATGTATTTTTATCATGTTATTTTGCAGCCTGCTTCAGCAGAAGATCTGGAAAAAAGCAGCAGCAGCACGTTTTTTATGACTTACTGAGTAAGGGTATCAATTAAGTCACTACTACAGTAGCTTTGCTACAGCTCTTTATCAAAATATGTGTTCATTTGTATTTCTTGGTTGAAAAAAGACCAGGTGGAGGAACCACCACGATGTTATTTTAGTCACTATATATTTTCCCTCTCTCCAACAACTTCATTCTATTCCAATGTTACATCTAAAAGCATTTGTTTCTTGTGCTACAAAACCCTTTGGAAATCTTGGGGCATTGAGGGGAGAAATCTGACCCAGGTGCACAGTGGTTACAAGGAAACTGTAACATTGACACAGGGAGAGTGACATTTTAATTATTAAAGAAAGTCTAATAGTTATGTTTTACGGGGGAAAAAAACCACAACACAGTCTTATCCAGGCAATCAACTACATTGAAAAATCCTTTTGTAGTGATGTATGAGCACAAGCTATGCAAACATTTCACCATTTCTAAGCTAAATCTGGAAGCAGTATTTTTTTAAAAGCATATGTAAAACGTAAACATATTTAGCGAGAGAGAATGCAGGTGGATGTTCATCCCTGGAACTGTATCAGGTTTCTTGCTAATTATAATTTCAGCTTAAAGAAGTGACCTTGCCCATCGCTGAGGTATCTCTGTGAAACTTAGATCATCGTTTGCCCAAAAGACATAGCTAGACACTGACCAACAGCACAGCTTAAGCCAATTTAAACAGCTTTAGCCCTCTGCTCCGTCCTGACTGCATATTCCTCGCACCGAGCTACTCCCCAAACTGTTTCCCAGTGCAAATATTTGTGCAGCCGCACAGGGTGGCAGAGGGTGGAACCCATCAGTGGAAAAGTTAAGGCTGCACAAATAAATAAATAATGCATAATACAATTTTCACGTTGCTGTTGGCCCTGGCTCCCAGAGAAAAGGATGCCAAATTACACCCCGAGGGGAGCAGTGCCGCCAAGCGGGCGGCACACTGGCTGGAGTGGCAGAGATCTGGATGTGGCTCCCACTTCTGCTGGCCTCACACGTGACCCTGAGGAAGCCACTTCTCTTTTCACACCCTGGTTTGGTCATCGCTGTTCCTCCTTCCCAACTGACTTTGAAAGCTACAGGTCTACAAGCGTGGGGTGGGATGGGATGGGGTGGGGTGGGGTGGGGTGGTTCCACAGGAGGAGACCACAGCAGCCAGCCTGCACAAAGGACAGCATGAGGCTTGGAAGCCATGCGAGGACAGAGCAGAAAGTTGCGCTTTGGAGATACGCTGCCCCACCTGAAAGACAAATACATTTTAGTCTCATAAAAATGGGCCGAAAGGGAGGTTTGTGACAGTGTTCAGCTTTTGGTTTTGGATGGCGGTTGGGGAGAAGGAGAAAATACTATTTTGACAAAGGGAGCAGAAACTTTAGATTTAAAAGCTCTTTGCTTTTTATTTTCCTGCTATATTATACACAAGGTCACCACACAAGAAGCCTAGCAAGTTCCCATTTATGTGGGATCCTGTGGTGCCATTCCTAAAGCAGCTCGAGATGCTGTAACTCCTCTCCACTATTGCAAGAGGAGACCCCACCACCCTGCTCTCAGCTCAGGCTCATACCGTCAACTCACATAGGCTCAGGGACTCATCAAACTCTGGCTCAAGACTGGGTAAAAATCTGATTTAAAGAACTTCTGCTTCGTGTTTGTTTTTGTAGGATCCCAGGATCTCAAGCCTGCACCCAAGCCTTGAGTTAGCACCCAAACTCCTGCACCTTCCTTGTTTCTTGGTATTGTATACAAAGAAAAATAGTACACTGCTACAACATTTCAACATAATACATATCTATCACGGTGTTACTATCCCAGTACTCTGGATTTGTGGACTGGCACTTCCCACTGCGATAAGTGCCGCATAAAACAGACTGAAGCTGTTGTAGGTTTCTAAAACTGCCGGATGCATAATGACCTAAATATCTGCACATGGAGAAATTGCATCAGGAGATGGTAAGTAAGGTAACTTACTCCTATCCCCACAGGAATTCTCTGCTACAGGACATTAGGTATAGAAAAGTTCTCATTGCTGTGTTATTTAATAACTTCATCACAAATTCAGACCATATACTTCCGATAATTTTAAGATGATTGTTTGCCATCTACAAACCTCTTGCATTTTCAGAGATTTCTGTAAAAAAGCATCTCAAAGGAGAAATGCGGAACCTGGGGTTTCAGATACCTGGAGTGCAACCCACACAGCTATAAGTTCTTAACTTGCAATTTAAAGGTATGGTTCAGTGATGTTTTAGTGCACATTGAGTATGGGCTGAAAGTAGAGCACAATGAATTTGAGAGAAAACAGTCTACTTTTTCACTGTGCTGGTCTTCTGAACTTCAGTTGAATTGTAGGAAAGGAAAGGTGGTAGTAAACAAAGCGCATATGAACAGGCCACACTATTCTTTTCAAAAGCTGGGAGGGAAGGCATCCCGGCCGTCCTGTGTTTAATTGAAATCCTTCAGATAGTAAATGTCATCTTCTTTCAAAATACACAAGAGAGTCTTTTGCAAGTCTGCGGTCAGGAAACTCCCAACCCTCCAGAAATTATGCCTTGGTAGCAAAAGGGGCGAGAGAGGAGTTTGACATGAAATGGATTCACAGCTGAGCACCAGGCAGCTTTAACCTCATCCATTTTACACTTCCAAGTTTGCCTCCAGTGTTCCCTAGTGAAGGCAGATTTGGCAAGGTGGCTGCCTTTGCCAGTAGCACAGCTACAAACCCTTGACCTTGTACAGCCTTGCACAAACTCTTCTTGGATCACCTCTAAGGTATTCCTAGGTCACATCCCAGAGATGACAAGCCTCTAGGAAAATCTGCTTATATAGTCACACTTTTCCTCGCTCTTTTAGGTTCCTTCCTTCCTCCTTTTGTTATGGGTTTGCCTCTGCTGAGAAGAATGCTTCTCAATATTTCTGAGAATGACTTAAAATGTGGTTATATCCTCCTTTCTACTGACAAGCAGGCTTTGGAAGGAAAGAATTGCAAAAATCCAGGTAGTAAATACAGCTCCAACACAGGATAACCACGGATCCACTAAGCCAGAAGCTGCAAGCTCCAGCTTCTCTCTGACGCTTCTCTACCAACCTCAACTGCACTTTTCTCTCCCCATCCTCTCCTTGCACTGGTTCTGGTCCATGCAGTACCTGTTAAACCTTCCATTGATCCCATTAAACACATTAATGTGGCAGAAAGCTGCAGGGGGGAGAGGGGAGCGGGGTACCGGGACAGGACTGGCTGCTCTTCAATCAGCTCAGAAAGGCTGTGATGAGCACTGCCAGCAAAGGACATAGGACCTCCCTCTGTGGGTAGTAATGAACTTCTAGACTGGCCCAGAACTAACATAAATTTTCACTCTAAGACTTACAGGATTGCACAATAGCTGGGGGAAAAAGAAAAAAAAAGCTCAAGGCATGTTACCTGGGGGATGCTGCAGGCAGAGAGAAGGGATAAAGATGCCGCTTAACCTACAGCTCTCAGACCTGAGCTAGCTCTGTTCCACATTCCCTTCGCATGCTACTTGCCCGTCTGTTTTGGAAAGTGCACTGAAAGTCATTTAACATCCTATAAACACGCCGGCCAGTAGGTGCGACAGAAGTCACACTTGTAAACCCACATCTCACACAGAGGCAGTGACACAAAGAAATTCAAGTAAGGACAGGACAAATTTATAGCCGATACTACTTCTCTCAGCAGGCCTTAGACCCTCCAAAAATCACAAAACAGAAAGGATTAAACCACGATCTGCAAATGTTTGTAAATCACATGCAACATTACCTGGTTTTCTCAGGTGCCAGTCAAGAGAAATCCTCGTGCCTCACCCACATTCAGACAGGCAGTTAAGGCTGCTGCATCCTGAAACCCAACTCTCTTATAAATTGCTGCTTCCCAGTCCTTCATTCAGGATCACTAAACTGATCCAAAAAGGCCAAGATCCCTTACATCTTTAAATATCGACCCTGTCCCAGCACAGGGCCTACAACAAATAAGGCAACTAATGGAAAGACTGGGAAGAAAACAGGCAGAGAAGTGTATTTTATACCAACAAATGGGTAACTCTATCTGGTTATTTTTTTTCATTGAGAAGAGCTTACTGCTTGAAAGGACAGAAACAGTTGCTGAAACCAGGCAGAAAATAGTGTGCAGTTCTACTTAATGCCCAAGTATAGCTATGCACTGTAACCGTAATGCTATTTTATGGACAGAACACCTCACTACCACGTATTGGCAACAAAGAAAGCCAAAATGACCTCATTTTAGTATGGTAATAATTACTGAATATCCCAAGAACCAGCAAGGGCATAGCAACACAATGTTTTTATCCCAAATTCTAACAAAATATGTGTACCAGCCCTGAAAATTCTTTAAAAATATACTTCAATATCATATGAAGCTATACAATCCTGACTGCAGGAAGATCATGCTAGATCCACAGCTTTCCAAAGGAAATTATCACCTGGGTGTACAGCTGGTTTGAAAGACCAGCTCTAGGTTGCCTATCTAATTCTATGGATTTGCACTCCAAACAATGCTTTTAAGCAAATACGGGCTTCCTGCTATTGTGCAAGACAGACACAAAGGTGAGGGGACACTAGGCATGAAGCAAAACTGATAAACACCCTTAAAATTCAAAAATATACATATGAAAGAAAAGGTTAGATTTTCCAAGAGTAAGAAACAATCTTTCCAGAAAGAAGGTCAATGTTGATTTTTGAAGTACATCAGTGCTGGACATCATCCCACAAAGTAAGCTTCAGACCCCCCACTATTATATTCCTTCAGAGCTGTGTTACTTTAACAGGATGGTTATATTTGCTCTGGAGTCCTTGCTAGGATAATTTTTAAGAATATAAGCTCAATGTAAAACTATTAGAGATGTTACTATGCCAGTAACAGTAAGCTTAGCCTTTGCTCTTTTCCTTTCTAACAAAAAAATAAAACAATTCCAGAACTATTTGTAAACACATTGTTCTGTGGTTTTTGTTTGTTTTTAATGTCAGAATTTTGTCATGCCTGATATAAGACAGACAAAAAAAATATCCCGCAAATGAATGAATATATACCAAATGAAACTATGTTGCAAATACACACAGAAGGAACACAAAAGCAAGGACTGGGTGGGTTTTATGTAGTCAAACAGTGGTTTCTTAACTGGGACACTTGTAGTCCACTGAGGAATCCTCATTAAAAAGCTATAACTGTATTTTTCCTCTTCTCATTCTGTGAGTCACTCATTACATTTTTGTATGTTGCAACACATTCATGAATAATAAACACATACTGGGAAGAAGACGGAAAAAACAGCCAGTGTTTGTTCACACTGGATTTTTTTATGTCTATATTTATCAGGATAAAAATCAAATCAAGAATGAAGCTGAGATTTGTAAAAGTTTCTATGCAAGGAATGCTATTAATCACAGACAAAGTATTTGGTATAGCCAGAGACAAGCGTACAGATATGCACAGAAGTGAGAGCACGGCGATGTTAGTATTACTATTATTGTTTGGCCTTTATACAGAGCGAGAGGATAGGGGGAGGGATCATAATGTTCCCCATCAAACCCTCTCCTAAGGGAGAACAGCCAGGCACCGCCCTTAGCTAGACAATTCTGGACCCAAAGCTGTACTTTTGCAGCTGCTTTTTTTTTTTAATAATTTATTTTTTTTTAAAGACTAGGCAGTTATGTTGCGGAGACTGCGCAGCCCCAGAAAGTCATCCGTGCTACAGGAAATTATTGTTGACATCTTGGAGAAATACCAGCATATTATTTATTCACATTTGCGTTTCAGACAACAACAAAGATGCATCTAGCACATGCACACGTCGGGGTGGTTGCTGCAAAGTTTGCTGCTGCTCCAGTCTGATGAAAAACTGTTTGCTTCTCTTCCAATTTTTGTTGTCCTTTCAATCCCACCACCCCAGGCAGGCCATACTAGCTACCTCACGCACTTCTGCCGACTCCCTGTACAGTTGCAGGCCAAATTTATGGAATTAAAGGAAATCCAGATAAACATCATTTTTAGAAAAACGTTGAGCTAGAGTTCCACAAATATTTTAGATGCTTAGGAGAACGCAACAGGGTATTTCTGCACTGCTCAGGATGTGAACACAAAGGAAAGGAAAGTGTGTTTATTACTGCTCTTCCAGCTGCTCTAATTAAATGAAAAAGATAAAAGTGTTAACTTGGAGAGGCAGAAGAAAAAAAAAAAGTTTTGCAAAAAAGTAAGCTCGTGTGAATGAATCCATTTTCCATCGCAACTCATTCCGACAGAGAACTGGCTATTAAAGAATAGTTAGCTAGAAACACAACCTGATTACTTGCTTGTTCAGGAAACAATCAACACTTTTAGGAACAGGCTTACCTATCCACATACATGCTACACTACCCAATTGGTAAATACATAAATCATGGAGAAGAGAGAAAACAAATAGAGACTGCAGGACACACAAAGAAGGGGTGTCAATGAGCTTGGGGCTGCAGGGAAGGTGAACAGGCCACTGGAAGGTCAACATTTTGATTTCTCAGCTACATTTCAAGGTGCCTTGCGTCTCCACGCTGATCTTCAGCCAGGCAAGCAGACCTACCAGGTCTACCTACAGGATTACAATCCTGTGGATCACTCCAAGAAACCAAACCATCACATCTACTGTTGTCACTTTCCCATAAAAATGAGATACGGCAGTCAGACATACCCTAGAAGATACCACTGCACACACACATAGAGGCTCAGTTCCAGAGAGAATTGCTGCTACTGCGACGTGTTTTCCAAAAGCCTCCCAGGAATCACCTTTCTTGACTCTGTGGTTCGGGGAGCCCTGAAAACAAAATGAGGAACCAGAAGCTAAGAAAATGAGAGGACATTATGGCAGGCACAGTTTCACAGATGTGATTCTTCTCCTGCTTTCCACTAACAGAGATCATTTATTTAAAGGAGGGAGCTCAATATTCTCCTCAAGTAACTTGTCATAAAGACTGGGTATTCCCAATACTCCATTCAAAGTACTACGTATCCATTTCTGTTTATTATTTTAGTCTAATATTGTCAATTTAGCATTTCAGTATGTATGTTTAACCTTATAACCCATTTTGTCCCCCATTTACTGAGGGTCCATCAGCTTTAAAGATGTCTGTGCTCTGGAAAACATCCCACTAGCCAAAGTGGGCTGATTTCAACTCCCTCACTCCCTCTACCATCAAGGGACAGAGACCTAAATTTGAGGGTAGAGCACTCACATTATAGGACAGTAGCCTAAATTCAGAGTGTTTCATCCACTGCTTCTCTGTTACCAATTTTATTTCTTGAACTTCTACTTTTGATGCTCTCCCTTTTTAGCGAGACACATTAGAAGTGTTTTCCAGCTTTGCGTATCAGACAAAAATACACTATTTGTGACTGTGGGCACAGAAATCTGCCTTTATTTCAACCACTATGTAAGAGTAACATCAAACTAATTTAATTTTAATATTCAGAATAAGAATAATTAATACAGCTTTTCTTAAGACAGATCTCACTCAGGAAGGAGAAAAAGTAAAGAAAATTACTTTTTTTTTTTTTTCATTAATTGCCCACATCCTCAGGCTTGTTGGTTTTACGATATGAGGCCTTACTGCTTTGCACAAGCTCAGAGCAGCTTTCTCCCTGCTACTCTGTTCCGTGAGAAAACTAATTCCCCTACCCTAAACAAGCATCCTTTCATTCCTTTATTGCTAATCCTTAATTGCACGCAGCAGGCTGCTGCTTCACCAGAAGATCCCAAATAACCTATCCGAAGGTTTTGGTTCCAGGTGATTCTAACAGGGTTAGGTACGTTATTTCTACTTACTTTCTGAAAATATACTAATTTTCCTCCACCCTATTTGATTAAATGACATTATCCAGTGAGCATTTCCAAAGCTACATGGGTATATCATATGTGCACCATTCAGGCAGAAGTCAGATCTGGAGGTGCAGGAATTACACAACAAAATTATACATACAGCACGTTGGAAAATTCACTTGGTACGATGAAGTGCCAACTAGCAACACCAAGCAGCGAACAGGAAAGATACCACCTGCATCATCGCTTGCATTTTTGAGGTGAAATAGCAGCTGCATACTGTATAGGGAGAAAAACAGGGAGGAGGGAGCACCACACTTTGGATACAAATCCACAGGGAACTTGGCTTTTTACTTACAATGCCCAGGGAATGATTCATGTTTATAGGCAGAAAAGAGATGGCTGAAAATCTGCAGGCCAAAGTTAATGTAGCAAAGACTTTTTTAATCAAACTAGACAAAACAAAACAGAAGAATGTGGAAAACAGCATATAATCATTGAGTAGTTTTGTTGGCTCAAGGATTGTTTTCTTCTACACTTCTGTATTCCTCAATATGGGGGGTGGGGGTGTAATGTAAGGTGTAAATAGGCCTTCTCCTTCCAAGTTCTACTTAACTAAAGAAAATTATGACCAGGTTCTCACCCCTTTGCCCATCAGCCTTCCACCTTGCAGAACATCATTACTGGCGTAACCACACAAGCCTTAAAAAAAGGGAATGACATTTACTAACGCAAGGTCATTCCCCTTACCGCTATATCCAAAATGGTCAAAAAATGCTGCAAAGTCAGTTCTCCTAACAGGATTTGGATGCCAGTGTTTCTGGATGAGAAGATTTGTGTTAGGTGAGATTTAATCCATGAGTGGGAGGGGAGAGGATAAGAGGGTCCCACTCATTACTTCATTTGATGTTGTATTAAAAACACACCCAAAGTCAAGTCACCAAATTCCTGTACATTTTATGGGAAAGGTCAAAATACAGAATTAAATCTCTCCCCTGACTTGGACCATAAATGTTTAATTTTATGCAAATATTGTCAAATATCAGTCCAAGAGACACTTGAAAGAATAAAGACAAAACAAGACTATAACTGAAGAACACCACCTCAAAGTAATTTAAATATGCTATTACAAAGGAAACAGAGAAATAAGCATAACATAGTTAAGGTAGACACAAATACACCATTATAAATGAAGATTTTGACTCCCAAGTATCAAAACTTTTCCCAAAATCATGATATCTATATAGACTATACTTACATATATGGTGTATACATACATATACTATATGGCTTTATATACAATATAGCATATGGCTATACATATACCATATAGATTCTGGTATGCTGGGGGAACCATATTCAGAAAAACATTACAAAGGAATTATGAAGAGATCCTACTGACATCTCTCAGTTAATCTGAAACACCACAGCAGGACACTTTTCGCATCTGTATTCCACCCCTTATACGTTTTGGTGCCCTCAGGTTCAGTTTTTTACGAAACTGCTCTCTGACACACCATCCGACATCACAGAATCACAGAATGGTTTAGGTTGGAAGGGACCTTCAAAGATCATCTAGTCCACCCTCCCCACCATGGGCAGAGACACCTTGCACTAGATTGGTTGCTCCAAGCCCCATCCAACCTGATTTTGAACACTCGTTCATCCATACCATCTCTCTGACTCTGAGCAGAGCAGAAAAATGCTTCTACTAGTTGTGCTTGTACAAGTACTGAAGACGTCTCCTCCTCATCCATTTATTTTCATTTCCATTCAACACCAAAGGTATAAAGACTGGAAATCCTCTGAAAAAAACCCAAACATCACTACTGAGATAAAATGGAACTGGTGGCAGGCTACTCATTCATATAGTCTTTTCCCCCCACATCCTTGATGGGACCTTGTTGCCTCAGTTTCTCCATCAACTCTCCCCTTGGGTCTGATCACTGGCACCAATCCCAAGCTAACAACAGCACCTGACTCCCTCCTCACAGAGTTGCTCAGGGCTTTCTCTACCTTCCTCCTTGTTTGTAAAGCATGGCAAAGTCAGCCCAGACTGTCTAAAAGGTATTGGGGGATCTTGAGCTTGAGGTCTTTGTCATACCCAACTGGGAAGAGCTGGGACTCTTTAGCCTGGATAAGAGAAGGCTGAGGGGAGACCTCATTAATACTTACAAGTATCTAAAGGGTGGGTTGAAGGAGGATGGAGCCAGGCTCTTTTCAATGGTTCCCAGTGACAGGACAAGGGGCAATGGGCACAAGTTAGAACATAGGAAGTTCTGTTCAAATACACGGAAACACTTCTTTACGGTGAGGGTGACAGAGCACTGGAACAGGCTGCCCAGGGAGGTTGTGGAGTCCCCTTCCCTGGAGATTTTCAAGACCCGCCGGGATGCAGTCCTGAGTAATGTGCTCTAGGCAATCCTGCTTTAGCAGGGGAGTTGGACTAGATGATCTCTAGAGGTCCCTTCCAACTCTGAAAACTCCGTGATTCCATGAAAGCTCTGGCACTTCACTGATGGCTACTGCTTACTTAGAAAACCTGATCAATTAGGTGAAAAAACTGCCTGTCCACACTTCATGCTCTTAATCTCCTCAAAACTACATCACACTAACAATATTTGGGAGAGCAGGGAAAAGAAATCTCAGCTGTAGCTATACAAGATTGTTCTTCAATGTTATTTGGTAGCAGCATTCAGATTTGAGTCCATTTTCCTCACATATAGTGAAAGCTAACATTTTTTTGTTAAAAAGGACCCCAAAAAATCCTTCAGTAAACAACTGTCCACACATTAAGTTGGGTGAGAGGAATTTAAATTTCTCACCATGGGTAATGAATTCAACTCAACATGCTTCTGTACGCACTGATCAAGCTCCTGGTTATTCTATAGCAGTTTAAGTTATCACAATTTTATCAGCAGGACTATTCAGAGTTTCTTCTGCATCTCATTTCCCTGGCTCATATCCTGATGGTTGAAGAAAACTACTTTGGATCTACCTTTCTTTCATTCCCAGCTCTGTTCCCTATTCCTCAGGCATATGAACGAACACCCAAGATATATTTTGGAATAAAGATGGAAGAATTTGATTGCGGTGGCTCCACAGAGCAAAAGCATAGAGAAGTCTGGTTTGAAATTACCCAAGCTGTGACCCTGTTTCAGGTAGAGTAGTCATCTCCCCACCTTCATGTCACAAACTGGTAAGCAGGTCCTTTTTCTGGCAGATAAAACAAGTAATCTCAAGAAAGTATTTCCCCCGGAATGCCGAAAAAAACACCTTTAGGACTTTTATTTCTGCCTGTCTTCAGTTTACTAAAACAATGTAGAGCATGATTTAGAAACCTGATTAAATAAGAAAGAGGGAGCACGTATACGAAAAAGTACCAGTGACAGTGTTCATAAAGCCACCTTCTCACATCGGTCCTCCAATTTCTTTAACACAGTATCCAAATTCAGTGGTTTTCCTAGTACTTCTCAATTAGAATAGCTTTCTCTGCTAAAATGCAGTCATTCTGCAAAAGTGAATGCGGTGCTATACAAAAGAACCAGAATTATGCATTTACTCCATTAAACCACGCCTGCACAAATACTTGGGCCTACTGAAACACCTGTAATAAGACTACTGTTCAGTCTGATAAGAAGATATGCAGAATGGAAATCTAAATCTGAACATGTACATAACTGATCCTTCTCCACCTTAAAAAAAAAAAAAAAACACAACAAAACAAAAAAAAAAGAATTTTTATATGGCCGTCCACCACATCTTAAACCAAAAGCTCAGATGAACTATGCAGAACTTTAATGTCACTACATGTCTTGACATCAACCTGAAACAAGAAAAGGGAGTATTACACAATTCAGAGAAGTAAGCAATATTCTTGACAATACTGAAGCAAAGATGTAAGACTTGGAACCTAGTATGAGTCTTTATGTGAAGAAGTACGCAGTATTTATCGCTAATTCTCCACAATAAAGGCAATTCCCTGTACAACCACGTTTTTTCTTCAGGAAAACATGAAACAAGTCATTTTCTTTCACAAACGTGTACAGATTTGGGAAAAGACAAAGAACCCCCACCTAGCTAGTAAAGACAATGAGGGACGGCTTGTAGAGTTAACATCCTCATGTATGACTTGACCTTCCAGCTGCTCGTCACACAGCAGGGACAAAATATAGGCTACGAACCCCCGTTTCTGATGCAGCTTTTATTTCAGAGGGACAGAACACACCACCTACAAAAGTTAATGTATTGGTTTTCTCACAGAAAAAAATACGGAGACCTCTTAAGCAAACAACATCCTGAAAAAGTGCTGTGTCCGCTCAGCTGTCTGACCTCTGTTTTAGACAGCCCCAGAAACTACGTCCAGCAGCAAAGCAAGTAGCTACATCAGACTTTACGTAATATATTTGCAATAATTCACCTCGAAAGAGGTACATAATGATGCAATCACCCCTTTCCCCTCCTGAAAGAGTACAAAAAAATATATAAATATACCAGTAAATTTGATCACAAGGAAATTAAAAATATTTAACACCAATAGATGTGTCATGGAAAATTTTCACAAATGGTCATTTGCCAAGAATATGAAAACATATTTCTGGCTCTCACCATCTCGGCTGCAATATATTCATGGTCAGAAGCCAGTTCATTCATTCATTAAAATATTACAGCTGTAATGGCTGAAAGTTTTTACTACACTGTAACATTAACATTTGAAAACTGAATTTGAAAAAGCCCTAGTAAAGTTTTTACAAACCCTAAAGACTAATCTGTTAACGCATAAAATCTGTTCAACTAGGAAAACCTAAAAAAAACCCTAAAGGTTTGTTTTGGATGGCTCAAGATGAAGGTCTTGCTTGAAATGCCATCCAGTGAAGGATGGCTGCACAGAGCAGACAGACACCCAAATACGTAAGAAAAAAGCTCAGCACTCCTTCAGTGCGGGTAGGCAGGTGCTGGGGCACCTATTCTCTGCATGCATGTGGGTAAAATTCCCCACTCCCAGAAGGAGACATAAGAGTATAATGCTGGCACAAGGCTGGAGAAAGGTTTACAGTTCAATAGACTGCAGACACATCTCATCACCACCATCTCCACTAAATTCTTCAACCCACCCCCCAGCAGCTTCTCAGTAGAGTTACCAAAACCTGCCTCAGCTTTGCCACCTAAGCTCCCCAGTCCATTTTGACTGAAATAAACCCACTGTGTACACTGCGTAAGTGAAGCAAAACCATTTTGGCAGAACCAGGAGGGTTCCCGTGTTCAGCTAGCAGGTCAAGGTGCAGCAGTAAATGCTGGCAGAAGATGAGTGACAAACTGCTGGGGGGGGGGGGGGGGGGGGGGGGTGACCGATGGAGAAGAGCGGTTGCCATCACAGCACTTCCTGTACTTCTTAAACACACCATGGCCCACACAAACTGCTACTTCCAGGGACTGCACAAAAAAGCCAGTGCCTTTGCCTGCACAGCTGTCCCTCAGGCCCAGCATCCTATTTAGAAGATGACTGTACGCAGTTGGGATCCGTATCAATTAAATGTCAGCCATTTCATTAGAAGGCACCGTCTGGCACGTGCGAGGGGGGACGTGCAGGGAGAGCCAGGAAAACCACTGTGCAAGAGCTGCCCAAAGGCATAGCTGTGCGGAGAAATTACTGCTAGAAATATTACAGCACTGGACTTTCTTCTAGAGCTTGGTAGTGGCTTCGTTTCTGTTGCGTTTGTCTGCAGCCCGGGAAGCAGAACAGGCGGGAGGCCCAGGGTCCATGTGGAGAAGGTATTGGAGCTCTCTTGTCTCCCACTGTCATTTCACTCAGTACGAATGGCTGTGCCAAGACGAGGAATAGTCTTCCTTAGGCTCGAGGGGAAATGTGTTTTGATGCATGAATGAATTCAGTCGTCTGTACTGAGGTACTCTGTTTGCACATTTTTGATGTTTACATCAGTTGATCTCCCTCAAATTACTGCAGTTTCTGAAACTGCATTGGACTGTGCTCTTTTCCTAGAGATTTATTGTTCCTTGGGTAACACATTATTATCATGACATGTTCGATCAGTCAGTGTTCCTCCAGCAGTATATGAATGTTAAGTGCCGTCACCATATGCTTTCTGACTAGCCTTGCTGTCCTTTTACCCACAATACTACTTTCCCTGTCATTTATCTTAAAAAAAAAAAAAAAAAAAAAAAAAAAAAAAAGAGCAAATCCGATGCCACGGGGTAACATAACCTCCTCACCTCTTCAATTGTTTAAATTGGTGACAAAGTGGGCTCCTCCAGTTTCCCCCAAAACAAATGTGTCTGCTGTCATTCTCTTGACCAACATTGAGAGAACTTGCAATTTCTCATTGAACTTCCCCTCCTAACAAAATCAAAGAGCAGAGAACAGACACCAGGATGCTGTTCAACCGCTTATTGCCCCCAGAAGATCTCTGAAGATCTGAAGCAACTTGCAGACCCTACAACTTTCCCACCAGCGGTTCCACTTCTCAACCTCTGGCTTGTGTCCCCTCCCCCTCTGTAGAGCCCGAGCACACCCCAAAAGCATCTGATACACACTTAACCCATGCGCTGCTGGAAATGACACAGCAGCAGTGTCTCTCCAAGCAGCAGCAGATGTTGAAAGAGAAGCTGCAGCAGCAGATGTTGAAAGAGAAGCTGCAGCAGCAGATGTTGAAAGAGAAGCTGCAGCAGCAGATACCGGGTGAGCGACCTTCTGCCAGGGCTCGGAGCGTGCCCAGTTTCCTACCTGAATACATGATGCATAAACAAGTCACAGAACAAGGTCAAGCAAGCTGAAACACCTCATTAAATTTCGTCGATGCCTGTATGACCAGGTACTTCAGACCCTGCAACTGCTTAATGTCACAATTATATTAAAGGAGGGAAGAGACAGGAACACCACGCTGCCCAGAGTACGTGGGTGAATCTGAAACACTAGGTTCTAACAAGAGGAAAGATATTCCTGCATACACACATAAATAAAAGAAGGAAATTAAACTAATTCTGGGGAGCAGGCACAAATATTCCTTCGCTGGTCACAGATGCGCTGGACTAGGGACTGGGGGGGATGTTTGCACACACACAACAGATACAGAATAATACATTCAATAACAACACCTAACTCAACTATCTCAATTATAGTTACGTGTGGCACCAGTGAGGGGAGAAAACCAAACCTGGCAGAGAACGCTGTCCTACTACTATTTCTAGCCTTTGTTAATTTGGTTGTCTGGGTGCATAATTCTCCTACGCACACACAATTTGTGCTGTTAGGGGTACAAACAGTCAGTAATATAGCTCAGCTGTTTAACAGTATTATGTTCAAATTTGATATACCCCTGAGATGGACACAGGTCACTTAACAATTCTATAAATTTTAATCTCAGCCTAAAACACCGTTTCACTTCAAAACCCGCAAAGAAATAAAACTCACTAAATATTACACACGCAGTAAGATGTCATGCGGTGGAAACTATAACCCATGACTGCACTGTCAAACCTGACGTTGTGTGGCGATATTCGTTATCATCTCTATATTAACCCAAGTCTTATCCAACTACTGGAACATTAGAATAGGATTCAAAATTTACTGTTGATTCTCTGATTTTGCCATTTTCCGAGAAGAAATTTATTAAACAACCTGACTAGAGCTCTTAAAAACTGAAGACATCCAACCTGATTTGTACTTTATTAGTGAGTTGGATCCTGTATCTCCTGGAAATCAATAGAGCATTATCATTAGCTCCAATGAACATAGTGACAGGCATATAGGCCAAACCTTAGAAGGCTGTACTCATTATTATCTCAAACACGCACATCTCAATAAGGCAGCTGAGGAAAGTGTTTTTAGAAATTATGTTTGAGAGGAGTACTTTAGCACTTAAGTATTTCCAAGTAAGTGGAAGTAGTTATATGCATGTTTTTGAGAAGTCTAGAGATAATGATTTACAAGAACTTATGCTTGTTTCAGTTCTTCTCAACAGGAAAACTTCCAGTAAGGTCATCCTGTATAGAAAATGAAATTTGTTACCTTAAAATATTCATAGGATATTTGAAAGTGTGAATGAAAAAGCCCCAATTAAGACCACTGTGTGAAAAACTGAACAACAGATCCTGACATGATTTTGCATACCAGGCATCCTAGAGTAGGTACAACAAAATAAATTTTCTACGAAAAGAAATACTTTAACACAAAGTATATTTATTCTAGTTCAGATGCCAGAGGGGAAAAAATGTGTCTGTTATACTAAAAAGAATGAACTACGGAATGATAAAACATCATCTCATAACTATCGGTGCTCAAGTGCAATTCTCAGGCCAAATTAAACCTTCAGCTTTATTGTGAAGCTGCCTGAAAAAGAACACTGCAGGTAATGCTTCAACTTGATTTGAGCAGTCAGTCACATGTTTCAGGTTACAAAATTATTTCACCCACATAACTTCTGTTGTTTTAGTGACTGCTGGGGGTGCTATGCTGCCAAGCCTAAAAACACACGTGTCCCCATCCCCATCTCTGGTGTCTGTTTGCAGCAGGAGATCTGGCGGCAGGAGAGGCATGCTCAAAGGACAGGGAGGTGGTTAAGGGAGAGCAGGCTTACAGGTGCCGCGAGCCCTCAGCAGCTGACTTACTTCTGAACAGTGAGAGACATCCTTGCCTATCTAATGGCAGGGGAAATGTCTTCATCCCTGAATACAGCTGTCAGTATCCTGAGCAAAGAAAGACGGTACACCAACCTGGGAATACAAGGGGACTCTGTACTGACAGAAAGAAGTAAGTGAGGAAGGTGAGCACCCGATATCCTGTCCCCAGCTGCAAGCAGATGTTGATGCTCTGGAGGCAAGTGAATAGTATAAAATAATTAATCATAATCCCAGAAGTCAAATTAAGCACCAAGAAAAAACGGTCTTCCTGAACCAAGAGAAAACCAGCCACGTTCTGAAGCATGACATTTTATTATAAACTTGTCCAAGGCAACAACATGTGCTACATTACACAGAAAGCACTACGAATAATCCTGTTTTCTCAATCCAGGGAAGAATGTAGGTGAACAGAGAACAGCCCTTCCCTCTTCTACACGCACTGGAAATACAATGCTTTATTTCCCTCATTGCTACTTGTAATTTCAAGGTACAACACACCTAACGAGCTCCCAGACACCAGATGTCTCAGTAGGGTCAAGTAAGTAACATGTATTTTCCTTACACATACAAAGGATTTATACAGGCATCATTGCCCCTTTCAGTCTCTTCCGAGCTGAATGAACTCTGTACACCCTGCATCCTGAAGCTTAGTTTCCAAACCCTGGATCACTTTTGTCACTGTGCGTTTATTAATACTTCACATCCTTCCTCACATGTGAGCAGCAAAACCAGACACAGAATTCTCATGTTCTTACTAATGCCATGTACTTTCCTATTTCTGTGTGATATTTATATTGCTATACAGCCAAAGACAGCACTTCAGTCACAGCATTACAATGAAAACTCCTGTTGAGATGATTCTCTGCACAAATTCTTAAGCCTTCTTTCAAATTACCAGTTCGAAGACAGTCTCCTATCCTGCTGGTGTAACTGCATTCCTGGTTCCTTTGTATCTGGCTCCGTGAAAAATGCCTTCTGCTGGACACAAACTATTTTAAAAAGTGATTGTTTTTTTTTAAGAGTATGCCGTACAAATAACTAATTCCACATGCGCACAAAACTGCATGTAATCTGTTGGTAACGATAAGATATCATCATGAAAACTATGAATATAACAATATTAAACAGCCTTACACCAAGATCCAGCCCCCAAGGAACCGTGCAAGAAACAGCTGCACTCCCATAGAAGAAAGGCATGCCTAAGTTCCTCTCTAAACTAAGAAAGATTTATGAAGCAACTTTGCCAATGTTTGTGGTATTTATTCCACAGTGACTCCATGGCACAATTGTTTTAAACTCACACTTCACTGCAGAGTTAATAGATATATTGGGGACACAATATAGGGTGAGTCTGCTACAACAGAACAGTTAATGAATAGCTTAGGAATTTGGGAGATGTGGTTTTTTACAATTCAGAACGCTGGGAAGCAATTTGCTCTAGTTCTACTGTAAATTGGTCTTTAACAATTGTTAAGTCATTCTGAAAGATTCAAAACAAGTGAGCCCTGGCTTCTCATTTATTTCAGAGGCTCCATTTTAAAGTTTTCAATTTTTCAGCCAGGAAAACAACAATGGATAATGCAAGTAAGGAAAAGCATTCATACAATTAACCAAAGAGTTTTAGGTTCGATTCTCTATTAAAAAAAAAAAAAATCAGAAACAACTGGGTGCCAATTAGTCAACTGGGTAGCCTATTAATTAATAATATAATTCAGCAGCATATTTCAATGTACCTAAAGATATACATATTATTGATGAAGCTTGTAGCATCGCCTATTAGGCAATTGCTGAACACTTCCAATGCAAGATGCTGCTTCCAGCTGCTTTAACTTGGCCAGACTTTGACTGTTTGGGTTGAAATTTTCCAAGTTGAATGTCTGCCTCAGGCTAAATTTTGCCTCTGAGGGAGGGGTGCAGAAAGAGGTAGACTGCAATTAGAAGAACTCAGCCAAAATACTTCAGCTGTTCTCAGAACAAGACCAGGGAAAATGCTGTCTTTCAATGTTAATAGAAATCTCTGGCAAACTTGGAAAGCTGTAGCACCCTACCAGCTCTTGGTGACAGATTTGAAATCTGACATGAGGGCTGGAGCTGTGATGTTGGAGGTGTCCCTTTTGCTACCCCCATGAAAAATCCACCTGCATTTAGTCAAATGTCCAAAGACGAATTGCACTTTTTGCATTTTCAGTAGGTATTTGCTAGGCCATGTCCACATTCTTAACTGTTCAGATGACACAGGCCATCCCCACACCAATAAGCAACTTCTCCGCCAGCGCCGTGCAGGACAGGGCTGCAGCTCAAATAACCGTACTCCAGGCCTGGGAATGGCAGTAGGCGCCGGACTTTCCATGTAGGGGCTGGCAGAGGCCACGATGGTACCAGGTACTTGGGACAAGAGCAGAAGTCCTGCTTCTCCTTGCCCTTTCCCTGCCCCTTACTACGGGTCTTTGCAGCAACACAGACCAAGGCCATGGCCTACCACCACCAGTTATCCTCAACAGATTGCTCCAACAGCAGAGTCCCAGCAGTTACATTAGGAATCCAGCTGATGAAGGATGGTGACACGAGTACGCTACCCTAGGCTGCCTATCTGCTTTTTGGCTCTTTTCCTAAGGGGAAGAAAACCTAGGAAATTACACAAAAAAAATCTGTATTAAAAATATGATTAACACGGCAGAATTTAGGAATTATTAGAACTAAGTGGCCTATAGTAATTAAAACCATCTCCTAGTGCTTATACGCATGGAGGTCAATCTCTAATTACAACTGACCTGGTCACATTTTTTTCCCGATAGAACCTTTGCTATAATTAACACACACATTCTTCTTTTTGCCCTTGTTCTCTAGAGCATCACTACACACTTTCAAACCACAGAGGGAATTATTTCTATTCTCCCAGGTTCTTTTTATGGTTCTCATCACTACAGTAATCTGTAAGATAAAGGATACTGTTATCCATATCTTTTTAAAGATGGGAAACTAAGATATGAAAAGATTAGCGGAAACAGCTACAGACACTGATCAAGCAATTCTGACACTCAAGACCCATATTTCTAACATGCTTAGACCTACAAAACATCTCCTGTACGTCAAGAGCAAACAGCTGTTGACTTTTGTTTCAGATGGACAAGATCAGCATAACTGCACCCCTGATCCCAGGGACTCAGGCCAGGCACCCAGAAAAAACAACAGTCCATGTGCAAACCCCTTTATGTTTATGCAGAAATCCTATGGGAAAGGCAAAGGCTGCAAAATCCAATTTTCCAGCTGTCCCAGGTGTGAAACTGCCTCTCTCCCTCTGTGTATAATCGTCTGCCTCATTCACGTCACCTCTTCTGATGGCTACACCTTGGTGGATGCACCTCTGGTTCATCATCCGAGCTGGCCAGGGAGGACAGTGGCGAATCACAACACGATGGACACCATCATCGCACACAAGTCCAATGCAGCCAGATGAGCCCGGGAATTCTTACAACTCCCGAGTGCTTTGCTCTGCAAAAGGCTGGGCGGGGTGGAGATGTAGTAAATGTATAGAATACAGAGTATATAGAGATCAGCTACATCCACTGGGTGGCAGGCATGTTTCACGGGATCCAGATATGTGTACATACAGAGGTACACAAACGAAACCTCTTCAATACCGTGCTTGTTCCCTGTCTCAGAGTCAGCAATTGAACAGACACGGTAAAAAAAAAAAAAAGAAATAAAACCCACAGAGCAAAGTTAACATATTCCACCTTCATTTTAACACCGGCTTCTTGTCCACAGCACTCAGGCATTCAAACTGTCCTGGCACTTGACGATCCGAGCTGTGTGGACACGCGGTGCTCCACGTCACTTCTGTAGGTGGGTTCCCTAATGCAAGGCAGCACGGACGACGCAAGAGACTTCAGAGAGTCCCTGCTGCACTAATTAACACATAAAGAGCAAGGCCTGCAGAGGCCGAGCCTTTAAACTCTTCCTTAATTTAACAAACTTAGTGGTGGGACTTTTTTTTTTTTTGACTAACAGCTGTAAATGTGTCCATGTACGTAAGCAGCTAAGTTTTAAAGTTCAGAGAAACATAAAAAGCCAGTATTTTCCACGGATTTCCACTTAGCATCTAAGCAGAGCAGTTTCAAAATCCGCTCAAAAAGACGTTTCTGGAGAAGAGGCCGTTGACCAAGTTTCAACCCAGCGCATATTTTTATAACCAAGCTGTAAACTACATAAAAACTACACTTATAATGGAAATGCTGACAAATGCATAACTACTGCAGTTAGCTATGACAGCCTAACCACAAGTCCTCCTCCAGGAAAAAGCAACATTTACTTCCCCCCTCACCCCCCCGTCTCCTTTTTAAGGCTCCTCGACAGCAAGCTGGGGCAGGGGGTGTGTGGTACGTACGGGTACCTCGGGTTTAGCCTTTTATTGTGAATTTAAGCAACTCTTATTGCACTTATCTCCCACATGTTGAATGAGCCACCCCCTGGTTTTGCCACAAACAACCAGAGGGCCTCTTTAAACCCATGACTCACTCCGCAGGCTTCTCCTCCACCCTTGTGCTCGGCTACAGCTAAAAGGTTGCCAGCTATACTCGATTAATTAATATTTTTATTATTATTTGGGTTGGGTTTTTTTTTTTTTCGCGGCACCGTCGAGAAATATCCCACACAGCGCTGCGTGGGGGGTGGAATACGAACCCGGTATGACTTCTCTTGGGGGGGTGGTGGTGGGGGGCAGCTTCTCCAGCCCCGGTCACCCGGAGGGACGAACAGCCCCCCCCGCCCAGGGCAGCAACGCGGTCCGGCCGGGGCCGACGTGTCGGCGGCGCCTATGTGCGAGCGCGTCCCCGTCCCGACCCCCCCCGCCTCTCGCCACCGGGGCGGCGCCGACCATCGGCCCTGGTCCCCCTCCCCCGTTGCCGCCGCTGCTTCAGGGGCGCACGCACGCGCCGCGGCCTCCCCGCGCAGCGGCGCGCGGCCGCCAACCGTCCCGCCCGCCCGTCCGCCCCGGACAGCGCCGAGTCGCCGCTGCCCCAACGACGGCAGGGAGAGGCAGCCGGCAGGGCAGGGCAGGGCAGGGCGAGGAGAAGGAGGCGAAATCGGCAGGCAGCACCCCCACGCACACCCTCCTCCCCTTCTCCTCCGGCGGCACACACGCTGCCCGAACTCCTCAGAAAGTTGGCAGGGGCGCCCGGCGGGACGGGGCGGCCGCTGGCCGCGCACCACCGCCCGCCCGGGGCCCGCCGCCGCCGCCGCCTCCCCAGCCCCTTTGCACACTCCCCCCTCCACACACACGCACCACCACCACCCCTCTCCATCTCCCACAGCCGTGGCGGGGCACGAACAGCCCGGCATAGGGGTACTGCCGGCGGCGGCGGGGCTCGAACCGGCGGCTCCAGGCGGCTCGCCCCCCCTCAAGAAAAAGGGGGAGAGCCTCTCCATGTCCCCCCCGAGCAGTGGGTCTCACCGCAACCTGCGGCGGGCGGGCGGCCGGCACTCACCGAGCGGTGGTGGTGGCGGCGGCTCCCTCGCTGAGCGGCTCCCCGCAGAGCGCTCGCCTCTCCCGGGGGCGGGGGAGGAGGAGCGGGCGGAGGGGGGGAGGAGAGCGCGGATTGAGCCCTCCCGGCTGCCGTCGCCGCGCTCCTTTGCCCCCGCCCCGGCCCGCCCCAGCGGCGCGGTGCGGTGCGGCTGGCGGCGAGCGGAGGGGACCGGCGCGGCGAGGCGGCGCTGCCGGGGAAGCTGTGATGTGAGTGCCTGGGGGCCGGGAGGGAGCGGGCAGCGCCGACCGTGCTCAGCGCGTAGTTCCCCCTCTCCCCCCCCCTCTTCGCTCTGCGGGCCGGGGCCGGGGCCGGGGCCGGGCAGGACCGGCAAGGCGGTGTGGGGGCGGCCGGGCCGGGCCCCGATGCCCGCAAGCTGTGGGGAGGCCTCGGGCAGCCGGGCTGCGGCTGTGCCCCAGCTGGGGCCGGCGCCCCCCGCCTCGCTGACCGAGTTATTTTCCTCTCTCTCCGGGCGCTCTGCTCCCGTCCGTCCTGCTCACCCCCCTCACGGTTGTTTGGTTGTTGGTTTTTTTTTCTGCTTATCTCTCCCGGGCAGCTTCGCCTCCCGCCGGCGGGGGACTCTCCGTCCCCAGCGTTTCGGCGGAGGGCGGCTTGTCCCCACGTCCCCCCGCTGCCTCCTTTGGCTCCTGTGGGCCTGAGTGAAGCCTGAGGGGGAAAAAAGCCGCCGTGGCTTGGTTTGGCTGCCCATCGCGACCTCTTTTAAGTCTTTAGTTAGAAAGTTTGCCTTAATGCCTGGCCACATTTTGGGGGCCGGGGGTAAAAATCCAAGCTTTGGTCTTTATTAAGGGGGAATGTCATATGAATGGCATTTGCTCGTTTCTGTTACTTTTCAAGATATCCTAACTTCCCTGCCGAAAAAAAAACCCAAACCTAAAAAACCGAATTTTGAACCTGACCAAAAATATCTTTTGGGGGAAGTGTTTGATGGTTAGGTTGTGTCAGTCTGTCTTGCAGTCTGGTACTACATACAGCAGTGTTCTTAATTTTAGTTACTGCTAAAATTATACCCGAACAGTTTCTTGACCCAATTTATCTTGCTGTTTTTTTCCTCTCTCTTCTAATTCTTATCACAGTCTTCCTGACATAGCCCATATCCTTCTTCTGCATCTACAGCAGCAGACCTCTGCCCGCAGTAGATATCCCCAACTTCAACTTAACTTTTGAAGGCTGACTCAGGCAGTTTGCTTTAGGTTCTCTGTATAAGGAATAAATATGCACCTATGGAGTTCAATTTGCTTCTCAGATGCCTATTTAGGATGGAAAGAGCGGCGTTCAGGAGATGACAGTCTCCATCTATTGATGTGGAGAACTTGGACAACTTGATATCTCACTTTTCAGACAACTGAAGTTGGGGGAGATGAACTCTGTTGGAGCTCCATACATGCAGAAGGCTGCTTGCCCTGATATTCTTGTGCATTCATGTATATTGTTAAAAATATTTGTAGCGTTACATTTCAAGTTACATAATTCACAATTTAGAAAAGAGATTTCACAAAGCAAATCCATGCCAAATGATCTTCAGCACCAAGACAGGTCAGACTGAGCAGCTTCTGCAGACTCTGCTCTCCACTCAGGTTGTCTTGCAAGATATCATGATTTGTTTGTTGTTCAGAGGGGGATAATATAGTAATAAAAAGGAGCAGCCACTCAGGTTGTAAATTAGAATTTACAGAAGGATTGCAAAAAAATGTAATTTACTTGAAGGTCAGAAGAACTAAACCCCACAGAGAACTGTGCTGTTTCATGTAGATGAAACTCCCATCCAGTACTACTCTGTAGGAGTCCACATATAGACGTATATTCTGTGATATATTGGGATGCCAACAAGCTAAGGTTAGGTAGAAGGACAGCCCCATGTACTCAGTGTGTCAGGGGTGCTGTTTTCTTGAGTCCTTATTTTTAAACACTATTTTTTAAAAAAATAAAAATTAATGGTATGTGTCTAAGAAGAGTTTTTAGAGTAGGGTTAGTGCACTATGAATGAATAGGGTTGCTGTAAATTAGTTGGGAGTGTGAGTTGTTAGGATCATGACATCAGGACATACTTCATGGTACAAGAAAACCTTTTCCTTTTTGGCCGCCTTCTCTGTCCATTTTAGCATTGCATTCTTAGGTCTTACCAGTACTGAGATGTTTGAATTAGAATTAGCTGTTCTGGAATGGCTTCCCATGTGGAGGAGGATCTGTTGTGTAATATATGTGATTTTTTTTCTTTCGTTCTTTCTACTTCTTTCCATTACAGAACTATTATTTTTCTTTAGGAGTATACAGCATTCCCAAATAGAATTTATTAGTATTTCTGAATGATGTCTTGTTGAGTGGCTGTTATAGAACAGCCATCATAGCTAATTTGAGTTCATTTTCTTCTGTAGTCAGGAACCTGAATATGCGTATTGCTTCACATGCCTGTATTCAAGAAGACGATGCAGGCTGTTCACTGCTCAAACCTGCAGAAAGCTGGAAGATAATAACTTTGTGTAAAGTCTTATAATTTGGACAGATATATCCCTGATACAAACTCCCCTTCATCCCTGCCAAATTTCAAGTCTGATGTTTTAGAATAGAGCTAATCAGAGCAAATGCTTCCAGATTTTGTTTACATGGCCAAATTATTTTCTTGTGTTCAGAACCACCTGAAACAGTTGCTTGGGTTTTTTCTTACTTTTTTTTTTCTTCCCCTTTTAATTTCAGCCAGTATGTGGTAGGAACAAAAACCTCCAGCCCAGTCTCAAAGTAAAGTTTGGCAAAGCTGTCTGAACTGAAGATAGCTTTTTTATGAGGGTTTCTTAAGCTTCCCTATATAAGGAAGCCTGACTGCACCACCTGTTAAAACATTAATAATGCTGTAAGTTGTGAGGAGAAGCAGCGCGCAGGTTGACGATTTGGGTCCTGGACCGCAGTACTGCTGGAGTTACCCTTCAGGGTTACTTTTTGAATGTTGTCAACAGAACCTGTCCCTTTTGTGTACTCCCAAAAGCGTGGTTTACATGCATTAGGAGTGTGTAACCCGGTCATGCAGCCTAGGCTGTGTGATTCTCATGGATCAAGAAATAAATTATGCAAAGGAAAAATACCTGAAATTAGGAGTTTTCTCTGAGTTTAGACATTTTTCTATTGTTTGAGATGACAAATGTGGCAGGCGCTGTTAATGCAGAGTTGCTATTTGTTCTTCCCCATTTTCTCACTCCCTCTGATGTTTTAAGTAAATTTCAGAAATCTGAAAATGGTTTTAAGACTTGCACTTTACAGCTGTTTGCAGCAAAAAGTTTGTCATTTCATTAAAGTTTCAAGCAAAGTTTAATGTTCACTCCTTCTTTTTCCATCCTTTAGTCCTCTGGACTGTTGCACATTCTGCCCCTTTGACCAGTTTGACCAGTAGAAGTTGAAAGAAAATCACTTTCCGTTAGGAGACACGCATATCTTGCAAGTTAGTACAGGATTTCCCAGTCTGGCTGAAAGCTTACAGCAGTGTGCCCACTACCCATCTGTGCTGGCGCTGCTTTGTTCCCTGTGTGCCAAGTAGCAGGTTGCCAAGCTGACTTGCTCAGCCATCTCTGGAAATTCGGGCTCCGAGTGGACTTTGCCAAAACCCTGCCCAGGAGGTAGAGCTTTGCAGTAAAACTTGCGCACCTCTCAGGGTTGGTGTCACCAAGCTCCCGTTTGGATAGCCACGCCTGGGTAAATGTGTAGAGAGCTGAGGTCTTGAGCCTGCAAACCTGGACTTGATGGACTCTGGACTGTCTCTTCATTTTAGTGAAAGGAAGACGTTGTGGTGGTGATGGCTAGCTGGTTGGCTTTCTGGCCCTTAGCAGGTTGGCCCACCTGTAAAGCTGAAAACAAGAATCAACCTTAACTTTACTGATGTAAGTGCAGGCAGAAGATAAGGACTCTTAAAAGCCATATCGTTTTGACTGCAATGACTTTAAAATAACTACATTTCTCCTGATTTGTACACAATTATTCAAGTATAAAAGACTTCTGTACCACTTTAACAGTGTCTCCTCCCAAGCCTGTATTTGGCAGATTAATAAAATAGTCGCGTAGTGAAACATTGTCATTGATCTGGGTTAACTTTCAGGCTTGTGACCAGAGCCTGTGAAGCACTTGCAGCAAAGTTGGGTCTTGCTCTAATTGCTGCTCCTTTCCAAACTCTCCTCTTTGCTTTGTTCTCATTGCAGCACCGTTTCTGCTTTGCAGGCTCCATCGTTGTTCAATGGCAGATGTTATTCAGTGAATATTTCAGCTGAGCTTGCTCTTTTATTGAGTGTTATGAACTCAAGTTGAAAATCTGAGAGAATTACTCAGCATATAACACTCCTCATGCTCATAAGTCGCAGAATTGGGACCATAATTTACACAATTAACTTCATTAATCATGAAATGCAGAATTTAAGGTTCCCAGGATATCAGGTCTTCTGCACAGAGTATCATTTACACTTATTTTATATATAACAGCAGAGAGCCAGCTCTAATCTTTATCAAAACCAATAAGAGGTGGAGACAAAAGGCTTCTGTCATCAAGACCTGGGTTTATATTTAAGCCCCAGGTGTGCCCCCAGGTTCTCCAGCACGATTACTCTCTGTGTAGCTAAAGAGGTTTGCGACAGATGTGATGTTCAGTAGTGTTTAGGAAAGAAACTGGTGGAAAATAGAGCAGTGAAAATACAGCTCATCACACTCTCAGGTCTTGATTTTTGGTAGGTGCAGCTGTACAGTCTTAATTTTAGCACTTGCACTCAATTCTGTTGAAGAGAAAGAGCCAGCCCTGTTAGGTTAACCTTGGAAATACACAAATGTTCTTGCACCTCCAAAACATGCAGTAAGGCTTTTTCACAATTTATATGTTTTCTGTCAGAATTGGTCCACTGCCTTAGGAAGGTTAACACAGATTTTAGCTGGAAATTTATCTTAGATGATGTTGAAGGATTTAGAGACAATTTAGGAGCTATAGCTCAAATAGGAAAGAGGGCCTCGAGGTATTTCTGAACTCTGAATTTCTCCCTCCCACTCAGCTCGTTTTCCAGCCAGAGTGTTCAATTTCCCAGGCTTTGGCCCTAGGACGTTTTGATATATAAATCTCAAAAGCCTTTTAATTAAATGTGTGACTAAGTAATCACCCAGTTTTAAAGTACACCATTTAGGGATGAGCGGATTTCTGTTTAAATCGGGGGAAGCCCAGCTGCTTCTTTCTAGCTTTCCAGAAAATTGCTTGAAAAACTGTTCGTTGCTAACACAGTATTGGTTATAGGTTGATATATTTTTGCAGAGGATATCCTTCGTACCTACACTTTCAAATGATCATAGCCTCTTAGAAATTGTATTTTTACATTAAGCACTGATAGGAGAATGTATTTTGATATCTCCTTAAATTTTGAAGAGTTGGGTTCATCAGGTCTGTTTCTGTTATGAAAGATCTGCTTGCAGGTATCATAAGGTTTAAGGGTGCTCTCGTTGTGCATGGAAGAAGTTTTGTGTTCATTGCATAAAAATGTCAGGAAGTATTTTCCTTGAACTCTGTACATTGATCTTCAGACGGCAGGCAAAGATACATTTTTTTGGACTGAGCTTTTTTAATGTTCTCAGTGTAATTTTGGATTGGTTTTGGTTTTGCCCCTCCTTCTTTTTCATTTTAACTTAAAAACGTAGAAATCTGTTGCTGGAATGTGTTCTGTTGAACCAAAGTGTTGCATCTGTTGCTGCAAGCCAACAAGAAATGGAATTATTTCTGCACAAGCCTCACGTGGCATTAGAAAGTTGGTTTTGATAAAGAAACAGCCGTGGGAGGCGTTGTTTGTTTTATTGTTAAATACTTTTATGTACTAACTTTTAAGTTCTGAAACGTTTTACCCAAGTTTCCTCGCACATATGCAACTTATCTAAATTGCATGGTTCAGAAGTACTCACACTGAAACATCCAAACAATTTACTGCTGTGTCTGTGACCCCACAGGTCAGAATCTGTTCTAGGATTCCCCACAGTAGCTCATGTTGTCCAGAACTGCACCTTTGTGTTGCAAAGCTCACTGTGTACAGTATCCAAAGTAGTCTCCAACACTAAATCTAAAGTTTTACACTAAGAAGCATTTATTGTATGCATTTTTATGAAAAATAGTGCAAGTTGCACTTTCCTCACAATTCTGTGTTTAATTAGGGTATCTAGAGCTGCTTGTTTATCTCTGGCTTGCTTTGTCTTGTATTTCTGGTCCTTACAGCATCACCTCCATTGTAAAAAATTTGCAGTCTTCAAGGGTCAGATGGGCACAATCCCAATACTGAACTGTGCTTTATGGGGGACAGTAGTCAATATAGCTACTCTTGCTTGCTCCCCATACTTTGTTTACAAAAAAAAAAAAAAAGAGACAAAAAAGAAAACCAAACCCTTAGCACTTTATGACCCAAAGCAGACTAAATTTAGATTCTGAAGATAGAGATAGAGAGATATATATAAACCTGTGGCTGTGATTATTGTTTCAGATTTCAGATTATACATCTTTTTTTTTTCTCTCCCCAGGGCCGATTACTGGAAATCTCAGCCAAAAAAATTCTGCGATTACTGCAAGTGCTGGATAGCAGACAACAGACCTGTACGATGGTCTACCCTACAATGTCAATGATTCTGAAATACTAGGAATTTGAATTACAGGCTTTTAACATCATTTTTGATACTAATCTCTTGATGCATGAAATTTGTGGTTTTAAAATGCCTTTGTAATACTTGTGATGTTTAAAATATATTACGTGAGAGCCAGATAGTGCATACAAGATGATGTGTGCTGTTCTACTCGGCAGTACAGATAAGAACTGAAATATCTGGCCCTGCTTTTTCTTCAGGTTCTATAACTTAACATTTGATCTGTCTTGAAACTTTGTCCATGCCTGTTCCTAGCTGTGGTATGCAAGTGGAAAGCAAAACCTGGCATATATGCTGTCTATATCTGGTAGACCTGGTACAGCCAGCGTTTAAAGCAGGTTTCTTTCATTTCACACAGCCCACAGAAACGTTACTGGGTTACAGAAAGGTGTTTCTGACTTGCAGATGCCTTTTGGAGACTAATAGACCCATTGGTTTCTCACTTATTTCTAAGTTTTGCATTCCTGACTTGATGCCAGGGGTAGTCCTGGAGCTGAGCTTCATCTGGCTTACAATTAGATTGATACTTGCAGTTCACAATGACAAGTGTGAGCTAATTGGTTTAGGTTTCTTCTTGTAGTCAATGAAGAGAAATACACATTAAAGGCGGGGGGTGAGGGGGTGAGGATTTAGCTATCTTGCTATCTCATTTAACTGTCTTTAAATGAGATGAGTCATCCCCCTGGATGTACATCCTCTGCACATTGGTTTGTGCAAAGAAATTCTAGGGTTACAATGTTAGGCTTAGGCACCTAACATTTGAACACCTAAATGAGCTCAGATATTTTCTGTGAGAACCACATGAGGACTTCTACTGTTGTACCTGTAGAGCTTCTGATTTCCTTCCAGTTCCTGCTGGCTTTGGTCTTTTTGGCAGCTTTTTGGCTTGCAGACTGTTCTGTTGTCCTCAGTTACCCAACTCTCCCACCTTGCCTTTTCCTCTCTCAGATTTGTGGACCTGCAGACAAGTTTAAGTTCATGGGATATTTGTGGAGTGCAGCATAATCTAATCAAGGGCCATAGCTAATATTTGGAACTCCAAGTAAGCCATATGGTTATTAAAAGTTTGCATGAAAACAGAGAAGGTAAAAAAAAAATCAAGGGATGACGCTTGGAAGGATAGCATGGAGAGGGAGTCCAGATTACCTGCTACTTGTCTCTAATCTCTGTGCTGAATAGTAATATTTGAAAAAAATCTTATAAATACAGACTATGAAATTTTATTATACCATTTCGGAGTGTTACTGATTTTTCATAATTTGTGTGTTCAGTGTTTCTCAGTGTTCCTGAATTCCTATAGCCATTTTATAGCTGTAGTGTTTGCTGTAATTGTTTTCAAAACAGGTTACATTTAGGCTTTTTCAACTAAGTTTAGTCTAACTAGATTTTAACTAACTAAAATTAACTACATTGAAATTGTATAATACATATTATTTTTCTTGGCTTTTTTCTCGCTTCTAAGAGCATTGATTTTCATGAAAGAGGAAAGAATCATAAAGAAAATGTGGCAAAAAGAATTAGTGAGGTAACTGAAATATCTTATTTGCACAAATACTTATTTTTAATCTCTCTCATTATCGGACTTGTTTTATTTATTCTCTTGGGGGTTTTTGTTTTGTTTTAGATTAAAAAGAAAAGCTTGGAAAAAGCAAAAGAAGAAGAAAACATGTCAAAAGAATTTGCAGCAATGGAGGAGGCTGCAATGAAAGCATATCAAGAGGACTTGAAAAGGCTTGGAATTAAGCCAGGTAGTTCATATAGCTGCCAAAGGATTAGACACAGAATTGAAAGAATATTGAGTAGGAATGTTTTTTTCTTAAATTAGGTTTTAGGAACGTGAGAGCAGGCCTTCAAGACTGTGTTTGCTCATAAAAAAACCCCAAACTGCCCCACAAAACAAAATACCAAAAAATCAACAAGGAGTCTGCAGGTTGCCAGTAGTAGAAGTTGCTTCAGAATATTTTTAGCTATGGTGTCCTGTGGTTGATGGAACAATCTGATTTGGAGTAGAAAAATAAAACGTGACAACAAAACATAGGCTGTAGTTGGTGCTTTGAATCAGCAGTGCAGCTTCCCTTAGTTAATTTTATTTTTCACTTTTGCCAATTGGAGACGAAAGTTCTTACTGAGTAGGAGAGGTTTGGTTCCTGCTGGTGTCAAACATTGGAGATGAGAATCTCCTATTTGGCTTCCATTTCAGCAAGTGCCTTTGTTCTGTCCATGTGAAGACATACTATCCTTTAAAAAAAAGTTTGCGGTTTCAAGCTCCTGTAGGAGCTATCTTTTTCATAACTCTTATTTTTTTGTTGTTGTTGTTTAGTTAAAGCTTATTGGTCCTTACAGTTTTTCTCTGCATGTTACTCATCCTTTGATATTTGGACTCTTATGACTGTATAGTATTGCTACAATGCAAGATTCTTTGAATATAATCTTTTAAGCTTACCTGCTAGGAGTGTAATGCTAATGAGTGAAAGTACCCATAAGAACAACATTTCCTATTTGCTGTTGCTAAAAAGTGACAAATATTTAAGCTCAGATCACTACTCTTTTTTTTGAAAGAGTATTATTTTCATTAAGATGATGTAGGTCCCAGTTCGACACAGAGTAAACCACAGAGTAACACAGTGGAAACTAAAGGAAAGAAAGAAAAGAAAGAGAAGAAGGAAAAGAAGGAAAAGAAAGAAAAGAAAAAAAAGACACCTCAGGATACCTCAATGCCACCAAAAATTGAAACGAAGGAGTGGGTGCAAGGATTTTCTCCCGAAGGCTATACATACTACTACAACACAAGAACAGGAGGTAAAAACTAGTGAGAAGCAAATGCAGATATTGCATATATTGTATTGTATAATTGTATTAAATGAGAAAAGACTACCTGCATTTATTTACTCCTCTGCTCTCTCAGTAGTAAGCTGATTATTAAAATGTGAACAATTAGATGGAGTTTTGATATTTAACATTCAAGGCTTAGGCGTCCAGAACTTCAGACTGGTTTAGTTGTTTGTTAATAATGTGAGAATGCCGTATTTCCAATTTCTGGAAAAGTTTAGCCTTTCAGCATTTAAGTATACAAATGATAACTGTGTTCTTCCTAAAGAAGCTTTTTTATAAGGAATGTGAAATAAATTGATTCTACCCAAGTAAATGAAAGCTGGTATTGATTGCTATCTGATTGTTTCTTTCCACATTTACAGGATTTATCTAACAGCCTGACTTCTGTTGAGGAGCTATGTGTTATGATCTACTTTAGACCATAAAAGCAACTTTCTTTTAATTAGACTTAATAGGACTATTACAAGCTGTTTCTTATAAATTTAAGGATTGGTGTTTGTATTTACTATAGTGTTTTCTCATACAAGATAACTTCCAAAAGGTAAAAATCTTGTCTGTTTAGTTTCCTCTGACCTATGCTACCATTTAAAAAACAAACACCTTTTATGTACCAAAATTCCAGTACCTGTGCATCAGCCATAGTTTAATAGTCTGGAAGGTGGTTAGTCTCAGTAAAACCAAATATAATTATTGTGATACTTTGGTTTATTGTTCATACCATGGTTTGATCAAGGATGATTTATATTCCAATAAGGTGTACCTATATTACTTGTTTGTATGTGTGCACACATTGGTGTCATACCCTTGAGATCTATTTTTTCTAAATATTATTAAACATAAACAGGATTTAATGATGGGTGAAATATGTTTTTGCTTTTTAAGAATCACAGTGGGAGAAACCTAAAGGATTCCAAG
Source organism: Vanellus vanellus (assembly GCF_965231255.1). Lineage (NCBI taxonomy): Eukaryota > Metazoa > Chordata > Aves > Charadriiformes > Charadriidae > Vanellus > Vanellus vanellus. The sequence continues at coordinate 187,856,881 of NC_138905.1, forward strand.
GCAACTCTCAAAACTCACAAACGGTAATCAAATACTGTTATTCATACTTTTCTTTGTCCTTGTAAACACTTATCAGAAATAAGCTAAGTAATTTGCAAGTCTTCTGATTGCAGAAGATAAATTGTTTGCTCTTAGTCAACTTAGGAAAACATAACTTGACCATATAGAATGTTTTACGATATACTTGATGAAAACTCAAATTTTGCTATACAAACCTTTTTTGGCTAATTTCTTTATCAAGGGAAGAGAATTGATAGTAGTGGTTGTGCTTTTACAAAATACGGTTTTTTGATGCTTCAGCCCATAAAATTGAAAGCTTTTGGGAAATTCTGAATAAATTCTGTTTAACGTTTTGTGAATAAAATGTAATTTAAAAAATTAAAACTTAGACATTTGAAGTAGGTAAGACTCCTTTATCTTAGGAAACATTGCGATTGCATTGTCAGATAATAAAAAAAAATTAAATAACAAGAGTGCCTATTTTTTGTGTTTGCTTTAGGATACAGATATGTGATAATTTGTCTTTTTGGAACCTATGTGCAAGCAACCTTTTAGAATATTACTTCATTTTCATTATTTAAGGCACCAGAAAACTTGCCAAGTAGTCCAAAGAGAGAAAGATTTCTTATTACTGTTAATGGGCTTTCCCTGATACTTACCAGTCCAGGATTTTTGTGCTTCACAACATTAAAAGTAGGATTTTTACAACACTCCCATGAAGTGATGTTACGTTTCCCCATTTCTAAGATAGATGTCATAGGTACAGTACGATTTAAAGTCGGTGTTGTTTGCTAATGTTGGTTTTATGTTAGAGATCAAAAAAGCCTGGCTTTTTCAGAGTGCTTGACGTTCTGTAGCTCTATATTGTCGCATCTGAGAAGGCAGTTTACAGTTGGTCCTGAGTTACAGTCAGAGGAGAAAATTATTGTAATTCTGTATGTTTTTAGGCAACTGAATCCATTCACAAAATGTACATGACATTTTATCTGTATTCCATCTCTTGTTAAGGCAATGTTTTATCTTTAAAATGCAGGTTTTTTCCATCCAGTGTTCATTCCCAAGAGACTGCGCACTTTGTGTCAGAGCTGCCCATCACATGCTACTCTGGCTTTCTGATTCCTTTATCCTGTGGTTTTGCACCACTTGTTATGCAGCACTTCAACTTTATCTTTTCAGTCAAGGCTTAGCTTTGCAATATTTATAAACCAGTCTTATTGTAGCCTTCCACTGAAAGAGGTGGTCCCTGTGACTAACCTTGTATGGTCCTTGGTGCATATTTGCCCTGGCAGTGAACTAGTTCAGGGAGTGAAGACATCAGAATTTTGGTTAATGCTTTGTAGGCTTATGTCCTTGCATCAGCTCTTTAGGTAATCAGAGAAATGCCAGTGCGGGGGAGCAGATGGAGGAGAGAAGGAGCTCCCTTCTTGGCAACAATTTGAAGTTAGCTCATCTCAGCTCTATCATAAACGCACACCTTCAGCCTCGGATATCTTTCTATTGCCACATGGCTGTATTTTGCCATTCCTCCCTCACACAGCTTGGTGACTATGTGGTGTCTTGAGTTATTTTTGTTATTGCTAAAAACAGGCATTTGATTGCTCCCTTATTTAGTCTGAGCTAAAGATACTGGGAACATTCCAGATCTCTAACAAGGACTCACACTGCCCAGAAATTAAACAACGTGTTTGCAATATGTAACGCAAGTGGGTTTCATAGGCCCTCCTTGTTTTTGCAGCACGTTGACTTGCTGCTCAGACTTAGTAAGAGTTTTAGAGAACAGAGTAATGAAAAGGCATGTTGAAGACTACCTACAACTTCAGTTAGATTGACATCATACATGTTAGCATTTGTGTATTAGGATACTCAGTGTGCCTAATGTCAAATATCTGCTGAAAACCTCTAAGAACCAGGTCTAAAATGTTCAGGATCTAACTTAACAAAAAGGATAGGTTGTACTTAAGATTAGTCTTTTGTCCTCTTTCTACCTACATAAAATAATTTTTCCTTTTGCTTCTTTTGTTGAAACTAGCACACTGAAACTTTTGAGAGCAAAACCTTGAGGAAACTTGCTTACTGAAGGTTTTCTTGGTTTTTGCCTGCTCTGAACCTACTGATATATTTTTTCTGTTTCACATAATAGCTTTCTACAGAGCAGGTGTGAGAATGTTAACTCCTGATTTTGTTGTGTTTTTGGAAAAAAAAAAAAACCACAAAGTTTTAATATAGTATTAAGCAAATGCATAGGTATGTGTGTGCAGAAGCCTATCTAGGGGTGCGTGTGTTTATGTGTACACATAGAGACATGTATTAATGCAAAAATCATGTATGGTAAATCTGCAGAAATGTTCTGCCCAGTACAGGGGAATGGGCAGTGTTAGTACTTAAGGGGCAGTGAGATAGTGTATGTGTAAGCGTTGATGGAAATCAGGTTCTTAAGGAAGATGTTAAGTCACGTGTAATGACTGATTATCTAGCTGTGGCTGATTCTGCAAAGCATCTTTATTTTAATTACACATCCACAAAGACGTACCAGCAACTTTTGCTGCATTTCATATGTATTTATTAATTAGTAGGGAAAAACAGTGCTTTGTTGAAACTGGTGTTTTGTTAAATAAGTAAATTCGTGGCGTGCATTCCTGCAAAGTTTGCTTCTTCAGTATTTTTGGTGAAGGTCTATAGAAGTATTGGTTTTGTTTTTAATCTGTGATAGTATTTATTGATACTGTTTTTCTTCTTGGTCTCTACTTAACACGATGACAAAAACAGGAAATGTCAACTTCAGATGTGAATACTTTGGAAAATAAAAAGCATGTCCTTTTATGACTTTTATCATAATTTGAACAGTATGGCAACCTTTACTATACTGCCTCATACTAATTATCCACTGTTTGAAAAAGTTGTCTATGTGCATTTGTGGTACGTTAAGTTAAGCAATTCAATCTCATCTGAGTCAAAGGGAATACTTTCTAACAACTTTAGGGGTTCAAGCTTTAAAACAGTACAATTATCATGAACAAAAAATACTCAAGGGTTGAATAGTCTTCTAAGTGATGTTTTGGCTGATTCTTAAAGCTGTCTTTTAATTAGCTCCTGTATCTTTTTCTTAGGCAGAGTGGGTAGAAGGTGTTACTGAAGATGGTCATACCTATTACTATAACACACAAACAGGAGGTAAGAGCTTGTTTTCCAGTTAAGCTCTATTTCAGAAGAGAAGGTTTTCAGAGCAGCATTTTATTTTGCAAATAACTGCATTTTAAGGCCATTACTAAGTTTTGTATTTTTAAGCTACTACCTTAGTCGAAATATACTTGTTGCTTAAGTCAACGGTGGCTTTATAGTTGTATTGTCAGTATGTATGCATTTGTACTTCATAGGTTTTTTTTTAGATATTCAACTTATAAGTCTAAAATATGAGTCCTTCTTTTCTACATATATACTGAAATCATTGTTTGGAAACCAGAAAGGGGCAGGATTTTCTTTTTTTGAGAGGTATGTAGAACCAATTAAGAATATCCTAAACTTTTCCTGTTGCTGACGTAGCATTGATAAGAGAGTCCAGAATCTTACCTCCTACTTCTTTTCCCCTACACGGGGAAATTTGTGGTAACTCCCCCAGAACAGGCATCTGTTTTCTAAATCTGTTTGAATAATTTTAAGGGCAATGATGCCTCTCTGGAGAGCAAGTGATTTTTATGCTGGCTATGAGTTTTCCTTCTGTTGTTGGGTATGAAGTGGCATGTCTGATGATGCCAAGAACAGGGAAAAAAAAAACCAACCCAAAACTTTTCAGTTTTTCAGCGTGCCACTCCCCTGCTCAAATGATTTGCAATTTTTTGTTTAAAGGGAAATTAGATGGTTGTTATGTTTAAACATTGCCTTCTAAGTTCAGATACATTTTATGCCTTTGGTTGTATTGTTTTATGAAGTTCTTCATGGATACATGACACTCGAGAAGAATGTTTTTGTAATCATCGTATTTAGTATAATTTTGACTTCTGAGATTTTGAAGCAATCCCTTACTTTTATATATCTGCGTCTTGGAAATGGTTGAAAATTATTTGTCAGTTTTGTTAATGCTAATCCCATCCTCTGAAGACAAGACAAATTGGTAACCAAGGGGACTGATTTGTAGTGTCTCATCTCAAGCATATAACTAAGGAGGATGGTATTTTGAGGCTTAGTTCCTGCTACGAGTCATGCTTTGAGATACTGCACCTTACTCCAGTGGCTATATGTGACACCCAGGAAAGTGAACTTTCTCAGCTACTGGTCTAAAGCTATATGACAGCGGTACCCTTAAGAGACTGTTTCGTTCACTCAAAGCCACTCATTGCCAGTTTCTTACACCTTTACTTCTTCAAGATACATCTAGAAGCATACCTGTTAAATGTTGTTTTCAGTTGGGGATTTCTTTGGAAATAGATAAAATAATTGGAAAAAATAGTAGTTTTGATACATTTGAAAGCTTAAATAAAATTATAGATTGAAAGTTGGTGTACTTTTGCCTTATCGTTACTAAAAGCAGTTTTAAGACCATTGAGTCAACTTTTATTTAAATATTTCCTCTCAATATATTTGCTGGAATACTACCTTCTCATTGAAAATGAGGTCATATCCTGTAGATACTTTAATATCTTTTCAGAATAATGTTTTTACTTCCTTCTTTACGTGACAGCTCTTTAACTAGAGACCTAATGTTACCAAGCCAAGTAGTAGAGGGAAGAGGTTTTACGGGCCCAGGGAGCTGAGGCTCACAGTTAGCATTCTTTACCTTATCCTTTTTTTGTAATGAATGGACAACTCAAATCAAATAGGCACCTCTAGAGGCAATTTGTCTGTCCTGTGTTAGGATGAGAAGGACCACAGTCTTGTGGACCACAGTTCGCCGTGCGTGATATTTTTCTGAAGCACCAATTACAACAAGCTTTATCAACAGTGAACTCAGCTGTCATAACAGTATCTCTGCTGTGAAGTGAAATGTTATGTTTCTGATTATGTTTATTAAAACAAACATACCGAACAAAGGCAAAAGCCTAGTGCTAAATTATTTGCCCTATTTTTGCATAAGGCAGCACTGCTTCTGAAAGGTAATGTTGTCAAAGCAATAACAGGTCAGAATTAGAAACATAAATAATGTGGTTATTCAAATATCTTGGACAGTATCCACATGGGAGAAACCGGCTGGTTTCGTTTCATCTTCAAATGAGAAGAGTCAACGTGACAAGCATTCTGAAGAGCTTGCAGAAACAGATTCCAAAGCATCTGATTCAGACTCGGAAGACAGTGAAAGCGAAGCACAGAGTTCAGAAACAAATTTCAAGGTAAGTTCTCTCTTGAGATTTATTTTACATACAATATTAATTTTCTAGCATAAGATGATTTATCTTTTATCTCTTGTGATAGGCTGTACTCATTGTAGTGAGGATGAACCATATGACTGGAAGTAGAAGGTTGCACTTGTTTGAATAGTAAAATTAATCCGTTCAGTTACTTGGCCCATTCCTGTCACTGTTGCAGAACAGAAAGCATGATCTTTCCTTCAGTCCACCAGAAGTAGATTGAATTCTGCAAGAAACATGATGTTCTCTGAGAAAGGTCACTGTCATCTCTCTGAAATAATTGACAAAATGATTTGGATTTCAGCGTGAGCACGTGACTTCTAACCTTCATTGGTACATGTTACTGCCAAGAGACCTTCAGGGAATGCCTTTGACTGAAAATGACATAGTTGTAGTTTCCTTATTAATTGAGAAAAACATTGGCAGCACATAGTACAAAACGGATATCAATTACGTATTTTTGTCTTCAGATTTAAAATTTAAGATAAAGGGTGATTATGGCTCTGGTTTTTTCTGAAACTGGTAGTTCAGAACAGGCAGAGGCAGTTTAAATATAAAATGTATTTATAGACAGGTGTTAAGTCTAAAATACATATTTTTGTATCACTGTGCATCATTATAAACTACTAGGCATTAGCTGTAAAGTGTGTGTATGTGCGTGCATAGAAAGCTGTATGTGAATTTTTGCCTTTTTTTTAATATTATAAGCTTCGTTTTTAAGTAAGTTTGTATTGGCCACTTCTTACTAACTTCAGCCTTGATAGATGGGATTTTCCAACTTTAACTTTTGGTAACATTTAATATTTTTTTTTTCAATTCTGTGTGATAAAAGCTAAAGGAGAGAAATGCAAAGATTTTATTACAATATGAGTTTATTGTTTCAAGTTACTCTTGGTTGAAAAGTATGAATAGCAGATAATAGTAAACAAAAGATGTAAAATAAAGCTACATTGTGTTTTTATTTAGGCATTTTTGCTTAAGGTGGGTTTTTTCCTCTTTAGAGGAAAAGAGATAATGGTGAAGAATCAGAGGAAGGGAAAAAGTCTTCCAAAGCTAAAAAGTTGAGTCCTTATGGGAGATGGCGAGAAGTTAAGCCAGAAGAAACAGTTGATAAAGAGGAGAGTACATCACCTTCCCAAGAAACATCCAGTGATGCACCTAACAAGACCAACCCTTATGGAAAATGGAAAGCAATTAAGGGAGAAGGAGAAGAAGAAGAAGAAGAAGAAACAAGGTGAGGATATAACTACATACTGTAGTTATTTTCATAATATTTGTTTCCAAAATACTTGTTTTCAGAGCTGAAGCTTTTTCTTTTGAATTCTGGCAGAATTAGCACAGCAGTGATCAGAAACGTAGTCCAAATACAATTCTTTCCTTGGTGATTATTTTAAGTAATAGCTCTCCATGGTGGATAGTGGTGGTGTTTTAGTTTTAGTGCAGGAGTTCACCATGAGTACAAAGTAAATTAAAGTGATTTAAAGGATCATTGTCATCCATAATTTTTCTCAGAGGCTAAGTATCAACTATTTAAATGTAGTTACTATAAGCTTATGTTCCTGAACATCGTCTCCTTCAACAATCTCATTCAGCTGCCTCAGGAGCTCTTGTGACTGTTCTTTCAACTGCTTCTAGCCTTGGAACAGCATAGGCAGCTTTTTCAGGGCCTTTAGCTTCCAGGCTAAATTCTGTTTCTTTCTGATGAGTGATTTGTTGGGCTAACTCTGCCTGGAGTTCAAGATCTGTCTTGATCTTCTGGGGCCAGCAGCAACCTGACCTTGATTGTACTGGGTTAGCATTGCTTTGAATTCCTTCCCTGTGGGATCAATAGTTGCTGACATAATGAGTATGGTTTTTTAGACTCCGAGCAATTTCTACCTAAGCCCAGTATGTTTGGCTGAGGTACTTTCACAAGCAGTGAATTATTTCTCACTTTGTGGTGTTATACTGACTCTAAACTGTTCACTTGAAGGATACAGCTTAAAAGACGCATCAAATTTTGTGTCTTATTTTCAGCTAGTATTGCAGTAAAAGGCTTCTGGTTGAACTGTTTTTCTTATTCCCTAATTTCCCTTATTTCAAAACAAAGTTAAACAAAAGCAAAACTAAATCCACTACAACCTTTTCTGCTGGAGGCTCTTATAATATGGTGGGAGACCTTTCTGTAATGATTTAAATAAGGAGATAAAAGACTAAACGTGCAATCTGGTTAGGCCAATTTTAAATCTGGAAGCTATCTCTCTCTCCCATGTCCAACCAATGTATTGCAGATGTTTTCATGACATACATCTGAGGAGGAGGGTTTTTTTGTTTTGTTTTACTGCATAATGCGTGAGATGGCTCATTTTCTTGTGAAGCACACTGTCTTTTATGGCCAGTTTCTTGTTATGGGGCCCTCTAGGAGTCTGGAAAAATTTGGTTTGGGAGAGTGAAATCAGTCTTTTCCCTCATACTCACCCCATTCTCCAGCATTTTAGTTCTAAATTATTCAGCAGATATGGTTTTGACACTGTTTGAACTAAATTAAACACTGATACACTTCCTTGGAGATAATAATGTCAGTTGATCAGTTCATGTAACACCTCCTGTATTAGACCAGCTCCTTGACTCCAGAGCTGATAAATTCTTTCAGGTTTTTGGAAAGCATTGTCCAATAAAAATTGTTTTTACCTATTGAACCTAATATATATATATATAAAAAAATATTTATATATTAACACACAGGCTTGATATATACACACATTTAAATGAGACAAATGCATTTGTTCATTATTTAGTTTAAATTGAGACTAGGCACAGTACCAACCACTTCAATGAAGTTTACGTTTTAGGGATACTGCAACAGTTGGATTTTCTTGACTTGCCATCATTCTTATGGCTCTTTTTTGGGTGCTTGAGCTGATCCGTGTCTTCCTTGAAGCATAGGATGTGCAACTAGGTATAGTATATGAGCTGACATCAGGCTAGCACTCAGTAGTACTGAAAGATTTCTTGTATGGATTGGCCAGGAGTACAAGTTGTATCTCTTTGTGGTAGTTTATGCTGGTGTGATTCCTGATGGACTTGTGATTTAGATCATTTTCTATGAACCATTCAGTTGTTCTCCATTGTATGTTTATGCCATGGCTTATTCTTGTAGTGTTTTGCTGTTGGCCTCCTAAAACCAACTGGGCATTTTTTGACGATGACTTTGATTTCTTCACAGAATCACAGAATGGTCAGGGTTGGAAGGAACCTCTGGAGATCATCTAGTCCAACCCTCCCGCCAGAGCAGGGTCACCTACAGCAAGTTGCACAGGACAGATCAGTATTAGCTGTGATCCTGTCCTCTAGAGCTGCTTCCCCAGCTTGGGGTCATTGGCTGATTTTGTAAGCCTGTTCTCTGTTCTGTCATGCACACCCTAAAGGATGAACACCTGCAGAAAACTGCTCGATAGCATTTTGGCAATGAACCATTGCTAATTACTCACTGACAACTGTCTTTCAACATTCTTAGATTTACACACTGCAATCCTGTTGTTTGTTACAGGACTGTTTACATGATGAGTGCTTGGGCCACAGTATAAGCTCTGTAGAGAATGGGGTCTTAGTTTTTCACTTTTCAAACCAGTCCACACAGAAGAAACAAAGAATATGATTTTTTTTCTTGATCCCTGTCATGGTGGTGATCTTAGCTAGAAAAATGCATCTAGCTCAAAGCTGCTTTGACAATTAAATACGGACATTTGGCAATCAAATATCGAGTACTGTGTCCAGCTCTGGAGCCCTCAGCACAAGAAAGACATGGACCTGTTCGAGCAGGTCCAGAGGAGGGACACAAAATGGTCAGAGGGCTGGATGACCTCTCCTGTGAGGACAGGCTGAGAGAGTTGGGATTGTTCAGCCTGGAGAAGAGAAGGCTCTGGGGAAACCTTATTGCAGCCTTTCAGTACCTAAAGGGGGCTCGTATGAAAGGTGACAACAAACTTTTTAGCATGGCCTGTTGTGATAGGACAAGGGGTAATTGTTTTAAATTAAAAGAGGGTAGGTTTAGACTAGATATAAGGGGTAAATTTTTTACAAGGGTAGTGGTGAGGCACTGGAACAGGTTGCTCAGAGAGGTGGTAGATGCCCCATCCCTGGAAACATTCAAGGTCAGGTTGGATGGGGCTCTGAGCAACCTGATGTAGTTGAAAATGTCCCTGGCCATGGCAGGGTGGGGGTTGGAACTAGATGACCTTTAAAGGTACCTTCCAATCCAAACTATTCTATGATTTTGTGTTACTGCCTGCAGTACACCATGTCGTTTTCTCCATGCAGATTAACCCTTTTATGTTTTCTTCTCTTCTCCCAGTGAAAAAGTGGACCTGGAGCTTCCTAGTACAGAGAGTGACAATCTACCACCTCCAGTGCTAGAGGTTCCAGAAGATGCAACAATGATATTTAAAGAGAAGACAGTCACCTCCCTTGGAGATGTGACAGAAGGGGTGCCAACATTTAAAAAGAGGAAATTTGAAAATGGAAAATCTAGAAACTTAAGACAAAGACTAAGTGATCAGTAATAGTTAACAAATCATTTTAGATTCTGTTTAAGCTAGAGTGAATCAAAAGTTTAATATTTTAAACAGGCTTTTATAAAGAAAATGTTGGATAGAAATTAAGGATTTATAGGTATTAAAATGTGTGTGAGTTGTAATTTTTTTATTTTATTTTGATGTGATTGATTTTGGAATGGAAGTTTGTGTTATATTACTTATGCAATATTGTAAATACATTTATTTTTTATTTTAACCATGCCATCTAAATTTGATTGGCTCTATGTATGCTGTTTTAAATACACTGTGTAAGGTTTTTTACTCTTTTTCTAAGTATGGAAGAATATAGTAATCCTTAATCTGGCAAAAATGATGCAGACCTTTTATTTTTTTCAGAGGAACTGGATCAATGGCATGTACTAGAGAGTAAAATTATCCCCCAAGATTGTTTATGTGGAGTAGTTTCCTAATTAATGAGTAAAAATATTGTGCTTACTAACCTTCGGCTAATCACTTGCAAAAGAGTACGTGGTGAGAGTGCCAACATTTTGAATAGATCTTTTGAAAGCTGTTTTTAGAGGAGTTAGTCACATCAGTTATTTCAAATAACGTTCTGAAAGAAATTATTTGTGTACATGCACGATAAACATATTAAACCTCTGCAGAAGATTTAACCCTGATTAATTTTAACTTTTAACAACAGCACCAGAGCCACCCCTGTTGGAGTAGATATTTGTGGTGTTTTCCTCTTGTATTTTGCTCTATTGTTGTTTCTACTTGAATGTTTCTTTCTTTTTACGTATCAAGTTTTCTGGGTTTGGTCTTGTTTGCTTTTTGTCTCTTTCCCTGTAAAAAAACTGCCTGATATTTTCATGAAAAAAATATTCCGAATACCTGGCCCTGCTACAGCATGCAGCACCCTTTTTGAGGCTGATGGGTTTTGTCTGTTGATAAGAGGAGCGCATTGAATAGTTTGTGTTTGCTAAGCTGAGAGAGGCTAAGTGTATTGAAGCTTCATTGTTCTCAGTACCATAGGAGAGGAAAACAAAAGATGGATAAGTAGAGCTGATGGCTGTACTGTCCAATGTACTTGGACATTTTCTTAAGGATTGTAGATTTGATTTCTTCACTTGGTGGGATTGGTCTGCATTTAGCATCATCAAGGTGCATTAGCTGCGTAAGAACACAGCTGCGCTCATTGCTTCTCTAGATATCAAACAGTGGACCATAAAGGTTCACATCAAGAATACGTTAAAAAAATATGTCTCCATTTCTGAAGCTCACAGTGGTATGTTCAGGAGAGTCTCAGTCAAAAGCAGAGGGTGCAATTGAGACAGTTGTCAGAGTCCAGTTACAGCAAAACTGCTGTTGGCAACTGCTGAGCTTGAACTTCATTGAGAAAATGACTGTTCATCTGTCAAATCAGCAGAGAAGGGAGTGCAAGACAGGGAATCTGGGTTATTATGTATTACAAAGGAAGCTGAAGTCCTTTTTTCTCTTCTGCAACATTTTCTTTGTGTGTAGAAGAGAACTAAATATTGTATTTAATCCATGTGTTTCTTTGGCTTCATCAGGGTTGTTATATTTCTTCTGATGTTTGTTTTGAGAAATGTGGAAGTGTCCTGTAATATTTAGCCCTGGATTGTTATTTAGAGATGCAGGATGCAGGCTGGATGCTCTCACAGTCATAGATGCAGGAATGTGTAACGTGTACTCCACATGAAGGACCTCACATGCAAGGTGAGAACAGAAATGTCCTTTCTACGAGGAGAGGTTGTCAGGTTTCTTGAAAAGCGGATTTTTCAGGTTTTGTTCTTACTCTTATTTGAACATTATTCTAGCAGAGGGGAGCCTGCTCTAACTTGAAGCCTCCATGTGTTTGTAACCAGTTTACACCCATTTCCTCCGAACTACCACAAGTATCGCCCCTTAGCTAAGTAGCTTTTCTTCCTCTTGCATCCATCGTGTCTTTTCTGAATCACATAAAGCGTCCTTGTGTGACAGGACCTTCAGTGCTCTACCAGCACTTCCCTTCATCCATTCCAGCCTGAGTTTGCCTGGGCTCTGTGTTCATGGAAGATTAAGGCCATGCATGATGTCACTAATACTTCCTTAGCATATTGAAAATAACTTCTGATACATCCCTGAACCACATTCGCCTTTCACATGACTGCATCATGCTGTTTGCCGTGGCTGCCCTGTGATTTACCAGTACAACTGGCTCTTTCTGCTCCTCTGCCATCACCAACTGCTGAGTTAACAGCTGATCGTGCTTTCCTTTCAAGCACAATTTTTTTTTCTTGCTAATTGTTTTGTACTGCTGTACTCATCCTGCTTCTGTTGCTCCAAGCCTAAAGTACATTCATTTCTTTATGATCTCCGTAAAATGATTGTACTGTTTATTACAGTTTTATACAGTGGTATCATTTTCTTGTAGGCTCCACTTTTAATATCCTCTGAGGAGGATATCTTTCCTCTTTTAGTGAGTGCATCTTTAAAAATGTTTTGTCGCATTGAAGTGGTTGTAGGCAGTGACTTAAGATACCTGTAACTAAATTGCTAGAGCAGGTGTTTAAAAACATCTGAAAATAAACATTCAAAATTTGTTTCCTTGAGGAGCTGCCGTTAGTTTTAATATGAACCAAAGATCTTTGTCAAGTACTGTGTTTAACAGACAGACCAAACATGTATTTATGTTAGGAAAAAGGATTAAATGTTCACTTTTCACTTTGTTCACTGCTAGTAAAGTTGGTTTAAATACCATACACTTGCTTTTGCTGATGTGACTTCTCAAGTCTGCATTTTGCAAAGAAATACAGCGCTTTGCTCCCCACTACCTCTAAAAGTCAATTTGAGGAGAGATCAGTTTATTCTTTGTCTCCAAGTGTAAATTATAATAAGGGCCGTCTGAATCAAATTTGATATATCCAAAGCCACTACTTAATCTTGCACCATGCTGCCATTCGATTTCCTTATTGTGTATCTAAAACAAATATTTTCTCTTCTGTAAAAAAATACTGTCTTTTGTGAGATTTAAGGCAGACGCTGCTTCTCCAAGACATCTGTTCTGCACAGACCTCGCTCCCTTCTGTGCCATCTCCCTGCAAAATCTTCTGCCTTTGGAATTTGCCGTAGGAATCCTCTAGGTATTACCACAGTTACTCATCTGCTAATCCTTCCGTGGGCTGCACTGGCTTTTGACAAAGGAATGTTCATTCCTTTTACTGTTTCAGAACAACAGTGTTTTCAGAAGAATGTTTTGTTTTCTGACTAACTTATTTTCTATGGTGCAGCACGTTTTTATCTGCTTGCCTGCTTTTATTGCAAGCTCCTTGAGTGAAGACTACATCCTTGGTTTTACAGGCGGTCGTAGACATTATTAGGGATATGGGAAGGAGAGTTGGAGAGAAAGGGGGAGTCATTGCAATTTTTGATGATAATTTCTTTTGTGTGATTTTTCAGCAAGTCAATTCACTGCTCTGTATTTTTGCTTCCTTTCCTCGTCTTTTACCTGTCTTACCTGTTTAGAAAGAGCTTTGCAGTACAGGACGCTTATCTTTGGTGCGCATGTTTTTACAGTAGGGCCTGCCTGAAGTTGGTGATGCTTTTAGAAGCAAACATATTGCATTTACTGAAAAAGAAAATTCTTTTGTTGGGTATTTGTTATGCCAACATAGAGAGACCTGCTCAATTTGACTCAGGTTACAGAATAATCCTTGTTCCTAAGCCACATTTTAACCCCTTAGCTGCGAATTCATAGATTGAAATCCAGACTTCTCAATAGGGTAATGTTTCGTTTTTGTCTGACCCTCGTAGACAAAATCTGTGCTGCAGCATCATCCAATCCCAATATTCAGATTTAGAAGGTAGGAGGGCTGGTCATGACATGGATCTGAGTTAAATTGACTAACCTGTGCATGTATAAAAACATTTTTCCTTCACTCCCCCCAAAAGAGATGTTATTTCAGTGCATATTTTGGCATCTTAGAAAGGGAGTAAAAAACTATTTCATGCTGCTTGGCTTCCTTGATTTGCTTTTTTGAGTTGTGCCTCCCCTTTTTTAGTGATTTTCTTATTATTGGCGTCTTCCTCAAACTGTCTTCCTCCAGCATTCCTATATATGCAAATCTACATATCACCACTGTGCCACGTTTCTAGTGTCCACCTTCACCTTCTCCCCTGCTCTGCCGAGATCTTCGGAAAGCTTCAGGATGTTTTATGTAGGCCACCGTGTCGCCAGATCCCAGCTTACGCTGAGCGCTCCTGCTGTCTGTTTGCATCATGCCCTGAAGAAGTACAACCTTACCTGTTTTCAAACAACACGCAAGCTCTTTCAAGACTGACTACATGTGCTCTTTTGATTTTCTTGATAATGTGTTTTCCTGAGACAGATTTCATTCCATTCCTGCTATGGGGTTTGCAGCCCTTAAATCCTTTCGCTTGTTGGCACAAAAGCTGTCTGTATACCTTCTGCTATCTGCCGCAGCAACCCTTGGGTCCTGTTTTGTCAGCCATACCTCTTCAGTCTCTCTTGTATCTACCTCTTAAGTCCTCTCACCTTCTACCTGCTAAATTATTTAACCTAGAAATCATGTTAACTGTTTGTGTGATTAACAAATCTAGCTTTGTGCAATGTTTCGGGATATAGCTTGAATAAAAGATATCTGTACAAAGCAAAAAGTGTTGCAAATAATAAGCTGAAAAAGGCTAAATTTGCCCAAGGGGATTCCCAGAGAATGTCAACAAACATTTCATTTATAAAAGCAGGAATAGCCTATGTTAAAAACCAGCAGACAGCATTATACAGACCACGGGCTGAAGGCAGGGGATTTTAATGGCTTAACTGAAGATAACAGTGAAGAACAGTGGGGTGATTGAAAAGCACTTGTTTTAGTTTATAATTATTGTCTGCAAAGTTAAACAGCTGGTTTCTCTTTAGCAGCTTCTCAGTTGCTATTACAAAGTATCGCAAGATCTTGAAGTGGAGTTTATATGAAAATACCAAATAAAGCTTTCATTTGAACAATCTATATTACTGTTGTTCATCTATTCAAGGGGTTTAGGACAACCTGAGAGATTTATGGGTACGTGTTCTGTTAAAAATGGGGCCCAGGGTAAATACAAACCAAAATAGGTATGGAAATATGGAAATGCTTCTTAAAAGAAACACCTTTATTTTCTGGTCACCAGTGTCACGTCTGGGTGCCTCCCAGTACCACATTAAGCAGTTATTGGAAGTTGTTTTATTCTGTGCATCAGTTATGAGTAACAAATGACCTGGGTTAAAATTGTTAATTTAAAAATTCCTAACAGAGTTCAGGTAAGGTTTGTTGTAGTTACGAATTAGTAAAATTCAGAATATAGCTGAATAAACCTTCTGATGGTAACAGATTGTGATTCAGTAGTCTCCAAAGACACACACTTTAAAAAGGTGGGGAATGTATGTAAGTTATTTCATAACATTTCTTTTAGTGAAAAAAATCTTTTTGTCAATGTGATCTTTTGGCAACCTTTTCACAGAAAGTGAATAAAAACTCTTCAGCTATACTAAGCAGCTAGAAAATCTTCAGTTACGATCCGGGCAAACAGCTCTGCCAGATGAGGAAATATGTTTCGTTGCTAACAGTGTTTGGTTATTTCTTCCTTCTAGCTACACGAGAACAAGCAGCTTGCTGCTTAAAGTGAATAAATTCATCCGTAGTTCCAGGATTTCAGAGACATTCCCTTACGCATTCTGTCAATGGTTAAATGAAAGGAATGGAGATGAAGTGCCAGGGCTGTTCTTCATATGCAAAGAGTGAGCAGAGGGCTACTTCCAGGCTCAGTTTTTGTCTGGCTTCTGTCTTTGCTGCTGCTTGAGACCTCAGCAGAGAAATGAAGATTGGGAACTACATTTCACGTCCATCAGCAGGAGCTGAAGAGAGATGAAGCTACCACCTTGCACCAGCTGCAACATCCCATCCACGTGTAAGGTCTCGGTTAGGCACAGGGACGATCATGAGGGGAAGCCAGGCAGACAGGTGCTATTTTGTTCTGTTTCCTGTAACGCTGTTTGATGACGGAATAGGAAGCTGCAGGAGAAGGCTGGTTTCACCGGATGAACCTGCTCTTGCTCTGCTCTCCCACGACCACTTGTGGTGTCCTGAGGGGGCTTGGCTTGCCTTCCAAGGAGACGCTTTCCTTTTCCTCCCTCTGCTTTGCTGTTTTCCTCCGAGGGGTTTCACAGCTGAAAGTCGGGGTTGCTCATAGGAATTGAAAAGCCCAAGTTGAGCGTGTTCCATCCTGAAAACACCCCAGAGATGGCATCATTACAACCCACATCCCTCCCATGAGGACAAGTGCCAGCCCACAGCCAAACTCCATCACAATCTCTCTTCATCCCACAGAAAGAGACTGGGGTGGAAGAACTTAGAATAAAATATGGCTTCAAGTAATATTTTGTAAGTTAGGAGAAAGCATTGCTTCAAATAATGCTGCGTCAATGAGGAGAAGCAAATATATCTGGTTTTAGTAAAAGAGAGCGCCGCAGGTAATGACCTCCTGTAGAAGCAGGTCTCTGTCCCAGCTGAGCAAAGCAGTATTTTGCTGTCATATACAGGCATGAGTGACTGCAGGATAAGCTTAACACAAAGATCCTTCAGAATGCACCGGCCCAGGCTGGGAAAAGGGATTTAGCTGCTACATTCCAATGCCTACCATGGGGACACCCAAAATTTAGTAGTAAAGGGGAGTTGCCTTCTGCTTTCCCCTTTCTCATCTTTGTTTCAACAACAAATAAAGGCTGCAGAAAATTAATTAATTTTGTGGCAAATATCCCAAGGGCCCTGCAGTCCTAAACACGAGCATCTTTCTTCCAGTACACATAAGTGAGGCTCATTTTTTAAAAGTGTTTCAGTAGTTTTTCATAGTAAAGAATATCACAGGCATTAACTAAGCCCAGAAGTACAATATGGCTATTTAAAAGGCATATTTTGCAAGAAGTTTCTAAAATTGTTCAAGGTACATAATTAATAAAATAAATCGGCTTGCATCATGAAAGTGAGCATGGTAACTGGATAAGCACATTAACTGGATACTTTCCAGTTGCAGCTGATCGTATTAGTTATTACCATAATGTCAACACCACGTAAGTACAACCTGAGTACCTTCCTGGAGGTCTTTCTTTTCGGAACTGCTTACTGCAAGTAGTCAAAAGTTCAAGCGTGCAAATGACTCTAAGTCACATGGTAATATGTTTCCTGATTGACTTACAGAGCTATAAATTAAAAAAACAAACAACAAAACAACAACAACAAAAAACACCAACAACCAAAAGCTTTTGTAATTGAAGTGCTGGAAGCAAGTCAAAAATTGTCAGACAAAGCTTGCTGATAAGAATTTGCAAACACACAAAAAAAAAGAAAAAAAAAAATCTCCAGAAGTGAGAAACTGACTATAGTTTTCCTGCTTTCTTCCTGGTACAAATTCTTTCTTAATATAGCTGAATAAAGTTAAAACTGTTGTTATATATATAGTAGTAAAAACTACACCATTTAGAAGAACTGAGTTTTGAAATAGTTCTTTTTCTTAAAATAACTGACATTTTCTCAGTCCGATATCATTCGTTATTACAAAATAAGTGTGCAAATATAAATCAACCACAAGGCGCAATTTAAATCGTAACAATGAATTGATTCTTCACATGCAAAAGATCGTGCAGAGCAGCTTTCTAGCGTAACCTGAGAAGAGCAGGATAAAAAGAGAACGCCGTGATCCAGCAAGTCAACCCAGTTCAGCAGATTTTTGTGCAACATTAACCACGTGAGTATTCCTGAATTGCTGCCTATGACCACTGCCTGCCTACGCGCGTGTGACACTCAGCACACTGCGCAACATGCGCTCTGGTGAAAACATGAACGTGAGTCCTATTAAAGCCGAGTGTGCTCTGTAGGTATCTGGATCGCCCTCAGAGACAGGCACACGCTCCCAAAGACATCAAGGCAGAAACTGAATTCCAGAGCTACTCGATTTGCTGAAAACGCGCTGTGAACTTGTTTTCTCTGCCAAGAAGCAGGGAGCTGCCTGTTATCACTGCTAAACTCCTTCCAGAATCTCATCAACTTCATTTGAAACTAGAACACGTACTTTTACACTCCATGGCAGCATGTGGTCCAGACCCACCCTAAGCTGACCCAAGAATGGCTGGCAGAAAGCTGACAGGCTTCTTTTTTACGATTCTGGTCCCTTGCCTGACATCATTCCCTTTGCTTTTGTATATTCACCCTAAAAAACAGAGCATTGTAATACAGAGTTATCTTTAAGGGACCACATTTAGGAAGCTCACCCAATCAATGGATAAAAATAGGTATTATTCAATAGGCCAGATTCTAGACTATATTAGGGGAGCTTAGGTTCTTCCACCTGGAGAGGAACATCTCCCACCCCCAAACCAAAACATGCACTAGGTGGTATTTTTCTGCTCTATCACCACGATTCTGTACCTTTCCAGCTGAATCAGGTCAAGAGAAGGACGGGCTTAACAAAGCCACACTGCCAAGACAGAAATTATGTGCACACAACACTCCAAGGTTGTTCTTTCCCACTAGGGGTGCTGTAATAAATTCAACCCATTTGCAACCAAAATATAAAAAAATAGTAGTATCACACACTGAAAAGCAGAGCCATGGATTTTAATCCATCTATCATCTAACAAAGGCATCCGTTTTATTTTGCTACAGAACACAACATTTCTGCTTTAACTCTACGCAAGGCCTTCAGCAGCCTCCTCCTTCTAAAGCCTGCAAATTTTCTAGATATTCGGTGACAGCCTCTATCTCTGCAAACTCCAGTAGTCTGTTGATTAGCTTATCCAGTGCTTCTTTCCCACTTAGAATTTCCTATAAAAAAAAACAAACAACATACAAAAGCATTACTGACTGCACATCAGTATTATTCTGAAACGCTGACTACTCAAACGAGAAGCTCCTGGGATGCACTTTGCTGGGAGTCTTATCCGAGCGCATCCACTCGCTCGTCTCTGCGGTTCCCCGCGTGAAAGCAACACGGCATGGTGAGCAGCCCCAGGACTTCTGCTGGCTGCCTGTGAAAAGCACATTGATTCCGGCAGCAACAAAAGGAGCTATTGGTGCCATCCTGCCATGCTTTCATGCAACCCATGGGTTTACATGAAAATCCCCCAGCAAGAACAATCAAGGATCGGAGAACCTAGTTCAAATACCATTGAACTAGGTTCAAATGCCAAGAACTAGTTTGTTTTGCAAGCAAAGCCTAATAAACTTTTGTTTGGCAGTTGATGGTTTCAGTTTCACTCCAGAAAAGTAACAAGTTCCAAACACTAAGTAACTGAAAAGCTCAACTAACAAAAGTAATTTTTATGCAGTCATGGAACTTCTTCCCATTCTCCTCCACCACAGTATTCACGTGCCTATTCCCCACCGCATTAAATATGAACCATTTTACATTCTGTGTTCTCTGAAGTTACCCAGGACATTTGTGGACACAGCTTGAAAATGCAACAACAATTACAGTAAACTGGACACCTAAGCCAAAATATCGAAGGGTCACCCTAAACCTTGTCCTAAAACTCAAAACATTTTCATAAATTTCATACAGAAAAATGTATTACTAGGTATTTGTTTCCCTGTAAAAAAAAATAAAAATAAATAACATTCAAGACATATGTAGAGATGTACTCAGAAATAAGACACCAGGTAATCTTAAAATGAAAGCGTTCAGTTTCAGGATTTTTTAACTGTGGCTTGCGTGGCAATCATAAAGAAAAGTTTTTCTCCTTCTTCACTCTGTCATTAGAAGGAGGAAGAAAGATTGGCTTAATTAAAAAGTCCTTTGTGTCAGGTTTTTCTTTTGGATGTACTAAGCTTCAAGAACCTCAAATGTCACTTGCCCAGTTTGGCCGAGGGACTCAGGGAGTTCACCGAGGACTACATGCTACATCATTTTTCACTTACATGGTAGGAGAAAAATCGGCAGAGAAGTAGGCCAGTGAGTTATACCCTGTGCCAGTCATCTTTAACACTACCCTACAAGGCAGGAAAGTTTAAACTTTCTAAATCTACAATATTCTGTCAGAGCACAACTGACTATCTGTTTTCCTCATACACACTAAATTGTTTTCACAAGGTTTAACTTTTCTTCATATGGTACACATAAGCATCTAAGTTTTAAAACTCTCATAAGAAACCGTTACCTTGATATTACGTGCATCGTACGAGATCCTGTGGTCAGTGACTCTGTCCTGGGTGAAGTTATAAGTACGAATTCTCTCTGACTGGGCTCTTGTTCCCAACTGTAGTGAAACAGCAAAAAACAAATTCTACTATATTGTGTTTAAAAAAAAAATATCAACTACTACTCTAAAACAGAATAAACTTTAATGGATCAGCCTGTTTCACCTACAAACCTAGTGGTCACTGACAGCATTTTTTTCTAATATTGTGGCATTACTCAACTGTATTATTCGTGATTTTGCAGACCAAGTTTTTACATCCTCCAGTATAGTTCTGTTCCAGCTCTGCAGCTCGAAGAACTACATAACTCTCAAAAGTCATGTAAGGCAAGAGATATGGCTATACTTGTCCTTAGTTCAAAAATGTGTGGTTTTACTTTTTGGGGCGTTGTAGCTCCCACAAAAGATCATGAGAGTGGGCACCATTAACAAAAGAGGCACCACAGTCAACGTGTGGCAAAGCAGTTCCACTAAGGCTTGGCTGTAAGAAATTAGCACTGAAAGAGGATTGAGATTATGACAAGTAGTCCTCTAGTGGTAAAGCACAAGACTGCAAGTAATTCCAAAAGTTTTGAAACAGAAATCCAAATGTAGCATTGTTGAGTAGTTAAATGCTTTATTAAAATGGAGAATTAAATGCTAAAAACTGCTTAGGGAAATGGGTGTCTGCTTCAATGGGCTTTTTTGAAAATTTCATTTGCACCCACATATATATTTCAAAACAAGGAATTTATTGAATATATTCTGAAATATCAAGAAAGGTAATTTACTTTTGCCAGGGTTTCTGTAGTATTCATATAAAGTCCCTTATGCAGCTTTGAAGACTCTCAGGCTGAAATTAATAATAAAAGAGAAACAGCTTGCTGCTTACGATGACCAAGCCAATAATCTGCAGGAACAATCTTTTAAATGCAACCTGAAATTAGTGATTAAACAGCTAAGAAAGAAATTCTCAAGTACTGAATAATTTTGTAATTCTGAAGAATTTTTTTCCTGTTGATCACTGTTGAAGTTTGTACCACAAATGTGAAAATACTCAAAGAATGGGAAAAGAGTGATAGCACATTTCAAGAGAAAAGCACGTTCTGCAGCATAACTTGAGGCAACTCACTTACAAAGTTGCTTCTTCCATAAAAGGTTACCAAAACCATAGCAAATAAATTTACCCAACTGCAAAATGGCAGGATTGTTTATATACTTGTTTCTTTCAAAACCTCTGTATGATCTTATCAAATACTTCACTTTAGACACAGGTTAAAGTACAATTCTGAGACTTCTGATCCCCGTTTTCATAGAATCATATAATGGTTTGGGTTTGAAGGGACCTTAAAGATCATCTAGTTCCAACCCCCCTGCCATAGGCAGGGACACCTTCCAGTAGACCAGGTTGCCCGAGGCCACATCCAGCCTGGCCTTGAACACTATGAGAGATGGGGTGTCCACAACTTCTCTGGGCAACCTGTTCCATTATTTCACCACCCTCATAGTGAAAAACTTCTTCCTAATATCTACTCTAAATCTACTCTCTTCCAGTTTGAACCCATCCCCCCTCATCTGTTTTCATGGAGATCAATGCATCAATACATGATGTTGAGT
The DNA here is from genome assembly GCF_965231255.1 of Vanellus vanellus. Lineage (NCBI taxonomy): Eukaryota > Metazoa > Chordata > Aves > Charadriiformes > Charadriidae > Vanellus > Vanellus vanellus. Next base: position 187,878,576 of record NC_138905.1, read on the forward strand.
GTTGCCTTTTGGATAATTCCAGCTACAGTCTTTGGGCTCTTCTCTTTCCAGCTACAGCTGATGTTTCTTTTTCATTGTCTGAGAAGTCCACACCAGTGTTGAACTGGGACAAGTAAAAAACAGACTTACCATTTTAAAGCAGACTTACCATCTTAATATAAAAGATTCTTCTCTGTAAGCACACCTGGATAGACACACACGCTCACTTGCCCTGCCACTGTCACTCAAAAAGACCAAAACCAAATCTACAGCATAGCACCCTCTCCATATTTCAGCAACCCCATGTTCTCACCTGCAGTTTTCTGGCATTCCGCTCTTGACTTAGTTGTTTTTCAATGACCTGCTGGAACAGCTTAGCTCTCAGTGTCCGCAGAGCTATTTCCTTGTTCAAAAGCTGCGATCGCTCCTGCTGGCACTCAACTGCTAGTCCTTTACATAGAGATGCAAGAGAGCTCAGATCAAAAACCCATTATAACAAAGAACAAACAAGCTAAATTATTTCTAACACATTAGGCAAATTAAGCCTTTCAGAGTGCTGGTTTGCAGGGCCTTTCAGCTGTAGGGTAAAAAGTCATTTTAAGAGACTGACCAGAATCATTAGGATGTTTTAAACTCTTCACAGCTGCACCAGGGGCTTTGTTCAGTGCTACAGAAAAGTCAGGGATACTTTAAAATTTCATGAAACAAACAAGTTTCTGACATTGCCTCCAGAAAAAAAGTTCACTCCAATTAGCTATAATATGTTAAAAATGTCATTTTCATGGTCTACAGAAGCATGTTTAAAACTACGCAACACAAGTTTTTCAAGTCTTAGTCTAGAAAAGCTCTTGGAGACTGGAAAATTCAATATTGTAGCAGAGCAGGGTGTCTAAACAACACTGGAGGGTCTTGAACTTAATTATGAATAACGAAATAAAGTAAAATAAAGGTCTTTAAAAGAAATCTAGTATTTATTTTTACTTCTCATTTGATTTCTGAAATAAAAAGGCATATAGGAAACAGCTGTTTTCAGGTCACTACTGGAATTTCCTGTGTCTAAAGAGATTCTACATCTGGACAGATAGCAGCTCGCCGAATTTCAATACAAACAAATCCTGACAAGGACAGAACGGTCGTCTATACACTACATTCCCATTAGTATACATTCTCCTTCCTATTCAACCTACAATAGCATTATCTAGTACCGAGTGAAAGTCTCAAGTCTCCTTTTTTCTTGGTCTTCTAACTACACAGGTTGCAGGTAGGCAAAGTGCACCCTTTATTGGCAATGGCCATTACCTCCGAAGGTATAGAGCACACAGCATGAATTATTTACATCTTCCATCGCATCTCTGTCACCCTCCATTTGTTCTTTCATCCTTCAAAGGCAGTCTAGTCGTTAAACACTCCCTCTGAAAACAAAACTGGCATAATAGCAACATGCTGACCATTGTGCAACTGGGACACACCCCTTTTCTCACACCTTGCCTTGCTGTAAGAGAGGCAGAACGAGAAGGGGTAACTTCCTTTTTTTAGTATAAGGTCCAACTCTGCAAACTCCCTCTAAGAGACAACCTGCAGGATCACAAGCTTTCTCTTCAGGATACAAATTTAGGGTCATTATAATTATGAAATACAGCCAGACTTACCTGTGGGAAGGTGTACAATTCTCACAGCGCTATCGGTTTTGTTAACATGTTGCCCTCCAGCTCCTTTGGCCCTGAATGTATCTATACGCAAGTCTTTGGGATCCACTTTAACATCAACCTAGAATCAAAGAAAATTACTACTTTCTGCTCATTCTAAAAATCTTTTAAATGTCTTTTCAATTATACTTGGTGCAAAACAAAAAATCACTTCTCAAAAAATTGCTCTTTTACAACCACTCCTGAGTAATAGCTATAATTATAATGCTTTAAAAAAAATGCAATGTCAAATATCTCTGCAAAGCAAGTGATGCTTTAAATATTTCACTTATTTTTTCAAACTCTCACTCCAGGTCCTTCACAAAAGAAGGTGTGTGTGTGTTTGTGTGAAACAAAACAAAATCAACAACTTTTTGTAAAACCACTAGCTTTGGCAGGGAGACTAAGAAAAAAGCAAATAATCAAAAATGACTTCTAAACAGCAGTGCAAGGATCTTGTTCATGAATCAAGCCAGAATGATTCAGTGCTTAAAAACATCTAATTGAGGAAAAACTGCATGTATCCAGATCCAAGAACGGACTGCAGCATTGGAAATATGAGCCCATGATGACCCGGACCATAGTTTGAGCTCAGTGGATGGGAAAGGAACATTCAGATCTGATCAATGTTGCAAGGAAAGCATTAAAAGGAAGGAGGAGAACGTGCAGAGAAAGTGTACAGGATCTGGGTTTGTTTATTTTGTGTGTAAATTGCTAGTTTAAGAGAGAACTGCTGGTATCACCAAGATCTCAGAAAGACTAGCCAACACACTTGCTCATTCAAACTCAAAGCAGATCATCCTTGATTTAACACAGAAGGACATCAATAATTTAAATTAAAAAAAAATCAAAAGAACTTGGAGAATCACATCACTATGCAAGACTGAATATTTTCTTGGATATATTCCCTATCTTATTACATGACATAATTTAAAATTGGCTTACTCATAGCAGTCAGCTTTGTGAGTGTTGGGGCTGGAATACTCATTGATTTACATATCATTTCAGGCAATAGGAAATCTCTGCAAAGTTGCTTCTGATGATCCATTTAAGCACGTAAGGTACAGAGCCAAGGACTATTGCCTTCCGGAGTCAGAGAACTTGTGGTTCGCTTGCTGAGACTTGCACAAAACACTTGGGTATCAATAAAATCCCCAAACAGTAACAGCAACATCATTTTAAATAACACCTACTCCAATGCCTAAATGGGTGAACAAGGATTGTCTCCCTGATTAACAGTTAATTTACCTCCTCTGGTTGAGGGAGGACAATAACTGACATTGTCCCAGTGTGAATACGCTGCATTCTTGATGATAGGCCTGTCTCAGGGATTCGCTGGACTCGATGAGTCCCTCCTTCAAATTTTAGGTGCCTGTAGACATCATCTCCTGAAATATGAGCAGCAGCATGATGCAACCCACCTAGAGAGACAAATAATGTGTGACAAATAGAGCACAGAAATACAGGTTTTAATTTCATTGTCTTGGTAAAACGTCTGAAGAACTACTGTACCTATCTCAGCCGGCGTATAGTTCACAATGTCAAAGGTCCAACGTTTATAGTCTGCATAGTTCTGGTACATCTCAAACATTTCTTTAGTGAACTGTTGGCAGATGTCTCCTAAAATTATAAAGGCACTACAACATAAATAGCAGCTCACAAAATGGCAGCCACCAGTTTTTACATCTAGCTGCAACTCTAACCATCATTAGACAGATTGATACTCTTCTTTAGGAAGTATTACTTTGTACCATTAAAGTATAAAAAGGCATTAAGAATAACCCATAAGAGGTTTAATAAAGTTGGAAAGAGGTTTGAAGTAATCTTTACTGCAGGAAGTTTGCTGACCTCCAGTTGTTCTGCCAGCTGTCACTTCTAATATGACATGACTTCTATCATATTTTTCCTTTGGCACTAGAAGCTGGAAAAGCTGAAAAGGAAAAAAAAACAAAACAACAGAATGTCATTACCTCCTTCATGACTCTGTATCTCCTCTTAATCAAAATTACAGCCAGCCTTCACAATTGCCACAGCTTGACCATGCACAATCACTGATTTCTTTTGCAAACCAGTAAATAGGACTAAAAACTAGTCCTACTAGTTGCAACTAGTTGCAATAGCCGTTGCAACTCAGCACAGTCACAGTAGAACTGGGATATACTGCTGCATCCGCAGCAAACCTAGCTGAAAATGTGATCCCACAAAGTCAGGTGCCAGGTCACCCACTCCGGCCCCACCTACCTATGAACACAAAGTTATTAACTATAACCCAGCCAATCTTTACATTAATCTTATTTTTCAGAAAGTCCCATTTCATATTATCTCAATCTGAACACAGAAATGAACCCAGTCATAGAGCTCTCCACTGAATCATTTCGGCTTCTCTGCTTATAATTAATTTCTCCACTCATGGGGTGCTGTCAGCTGAAGAGAAAATGAAAGACTGCAAGTTCCAATGAGAAATCTTTCAAGAATGCATGCTCCGCTGCCACAAACAGTTACTAGGATGTCATGTCAGGTCTCAATAGCACAGACTCACCATTTATTTAATCCCCTTCAGCATCTGCAGACAGACAAGCAAAGCAAGCAAAAATGACTAAAATAATAAGCTTCTAAGACACAATTGTCAGTAAGAAGCTTACTAATAATTAATGTTGCCACTTCTCAGGGAGAATAGAGAAGCTGGACTTCTGTTTCATTAAATGCAAGTGTCAGAATCTATTGGTAAGATCACAAAGAAACATTTTTCTGACAACTTTATTTACAAAGCCATATAATTTTACCTCAGGCTCACCTTTCTGCACAGCATGTTGATTTTTTTATCCAGGGTTTCCTTCTCTTCTAAGGCAAGCTCTAGAAGTTGTTTCTCACCTCTGCTGTCTAGCTCTAAATCCAACAAGAGGAATAGATGTTAGCCAATGTCACCTAGCTTAGAGCAAACTGTAATACAACTGACCAAAGACATGTACTGCAGCACATAAAAGCTTGCAGTTGCATTTTGCCAGCATGAAATATCAAATAAGAGCAGCCCAAGCCAGGATGCATATTGCTAACTAAATGATCAGATTTTTCAGGTGTGCTGGAAGGAGTAGCAGGTATCTTACCTCTCAATCTCTGCCTTATGGCTCAAAGTCTGCATTAAATAGATGCCAGTCCCACCTGACAGTTACTCATTCTCAGTTATACTGATGGGTATGTCATACAGATTGACAGTTCAGGGGTAAATCCTCCAACAGATTTGGCATAATATATCAAAAACATGCCTGCAGACAAGCAGTGCCTCAGTTTCCCTTATTATAATTTTTCATGCAACAATTTTTTTTGTTTCTAGACTTGCCCAGAAACACTAATATGTTCCACAATTTGTAGGCAACTCATTAAGGTAAGCACTACAAATAATGGTATGATGATAATAATAAGGTTTCTAACCTTCTGTTTCCTGCTATTCAAGAGGTCACTGAGATCTGGGAGACCTCACTTTGACTCTTTGTTTTGTTTAAGGAGATTCCCTTCCTCTGTCTTCAGCACATGAGACCACAATCTGGAGTACCGTGCCCAGTTTTGAGCTCCCCAGTACAAGAAGGACATGGAAATACTGGAGTGAGTCTAGTTGAGAACCACCAAGATGGTCAAAGTCTGGAGCAAAGCATGTACGAGAAGAGGCAGAGAAAATTGTGTTTGTTCAGCCTTAAGAAAACCAGGGGGAGGAGAGGTTTTATTGTTGTGTACAACTACCTAACAGAAAGACATCAAAAAGATGGAGACAGACTCGGTATGTCATGATTAAAGTAGACATAAGCTGGAATACGTGAAATTCTGATTAGATACTGGGAAAACTGTTTTCACCCTAAGGGCAGTCAGACACTAGAACAGGGGCTCTGAGAGGTCGTAGGATCTCTATCCCTGGGTACATTCCAAACTCAATTGGACAAGGCCCTGAGTGACCTGCTCTAACTGGTCCTGCTTTGAGTTGGACATCAGACCAAATGACCTTCAGAGGACCCCTTTAAACTAAATTATTTGATGATTCTGTGATTAGATTGCCCCTGCCCACGTTTTAGAGCTTATCACCAAGCTAGGAAACATTCTCAGTTAAAGCTAGCAGAAGCTCCCAACCTTTTCTACTATAGAGGATCCAGTTTACAATAATTAAAGAAAACCTGCTGTTGCCAAAATAGGGAGCACCCTCTCCTTTGCATCTTTCTTCCCACTGTCCTACCAGCTGTGGAGTAGCTCTGTCACTCATCTCATCAGAATGTAAACCAATTCAACTCACCAAATGAAAAAAACAGGTCTGGTTAAATAAATGCATGTATTTTACCATGCCAAGTTGAACTAGATTTAATTTACAATAGAACAACCGAACAACCCGCACAAATTAACAGCTGGGAGTGACAGAAAGAGAAGAAAGCAACAAAGAGGAGGAGAAAGCCCTATGCCTTTTGGCCAGCATGGAAACCATAGGTTTGCCTCAGATGCAGCATAAAACTGGGCACACACACACACACTCTCACTCACTCACTGGTGGCCTCAGCAGCAAGTCTTAAGAACTAAATGGGCTGGGATGTTGAATCAGCTTTGTATACTGGAGCAGCAGCTCCTCTGTATCACAGTTTTTAATTTATGCTCTGGGTTTTTTTTCCTTAAATAAAAGACATCAGATCAACACTTGAACCCAGCATCCCCTGCACATAAGGCAAGAACTGCATAAATTTCCTTACCAGTATGTCACAACTCCAACCTAAAGCTCATACTGAATCAAAGGCTTCTAGCTGGTCCAAAAAGCATCCTTATTGATTAGTTAGATAAAAGTATCAAATTAACTACTGTCAGCAGAGATAAAAGAATGGCTGGTGGTGACCAATATGCTTGAGGTGCAAAGGACTGGAGTCCCATTCCTACCTCCCTGCAAACCTGACCTTTAAGAATTCACTTAATCTGCCCCGTGATTCACATCACAAGTGGCAAATCAGGAAATAATATTTTTCTGCTTGACTGAGTGTTGCAAATATAAAATCTTACAGCAATTGTGGGGAATTCAGGTACTGCAGAGAAGAGGGTCAGTTAGGGAGCTAAACGGAACACAAAGAGCAGTCATATGAAGAGAAGATCTGTGTTTTAAATTGGCCACACAACAAAGAGTACAGAGAGAATAATTTGGCTCCATTTAATTAACTGCTTGGCTGTAATTATTTTTCATTTTTTTCTTTTCCCTTCTTTCAACTAGAACCCACTCCATGCATCCACATCATAATTTATGGAATTAGAAAAATTCTTCATTATATTTACTTGATCCAAAAAAACAGCCTTTTTAAGTTGAAGTATGAATTTTCCAGTGTTTTCTTAATACTTTCTGATTCTTTCAAGAACATTTCTTTTTCAGCATTAAATTTTTGTCCCTCCTCACCTTTACTCCTTTTCCTCTTTCTCCAGACCAGAGAACTTGAGAGGGTTGGGGATTATAACATTTTCAAAAACAACCGTTTTTTCCAAAAGTACAAACATTTATTTATTTCTAAAACTAAAGAATACAAATGTTTTCTACCTTTCTAAACATTTTACCAGCTTTATTTCAATATGTCTTTTGCTGTTTTGTCAACAACCCTTGGTTTGCTCTGAAAAGCACCATGAACTTTCATCCTCCTCCATTTACTCTGCTGGCTACCGACTTCTCCCGTCCTTTGCTTCTCCCTTGCTTCTATTCTTCAATGTAAACTCCATTCTCTCCAGTCCAATGTTTCCCTCTCTTGGCTTAATACCTCCTCTCACAGCTTAATACCATGTAGCAGAATGGATGACATTTTTTCCCTCCTACTGTGTGCAGCTCCTCTCACTTCTACCAACGTTTTTTTTGTCAAAATGTTGCATCATTGCATATTTTGTAAATTCTTTTACTCCCGGTGTACTTTCTTATTCCTGAACGATATAAAAAACAATTTAAAATTCTTTTTTTACCCCAACTTCTACTGTAGCAGAGTATTGAAAAGCAGCAGGTTCTTAGACAACCATCAATTTTTATTTCTTGAAGGACTCCTCAAATACTTTGAAAGAAATATTAGCTTTTGCCATTTAAATTGGAAGCTAACAATGCAGGGCTTAATGAAAGTTCATGTAATTTGTTCAATAAGAACCAATGAACTGGCTAGATGGCATCCCATTTTAAATAACACGGGTGAAGTCTGCATCTATCAAATGCATTAGTCTCGCTAATTTTTTTTCCTTCGGTTCACTCTGCTGTCGGTTCTATCAAAAAACAACCTCAAAACAAACATTTCCAAACTATTTCTGCTAGACAGATAGCCCTGAGATTCCAGACAATCCTTACTCTCCCAATTTGACTGTATTAAGACCTCAGACTTAAGCGAGGCAAGATGAAAAATGGAAAGATATGGTTGGATGCAGAAAGCCCTAACAGCACACAAGCTCTCAAAGCAGGCAGGACCAGTGTCTTCCAGGGGTAGCTTAACTTATTTAAAAGCTTTCCTCATAGGCTGGGCAATGAAGTTTATCAGAAGCAAAGCTACTGTTTTGAAACAAGTAAGTAGATGTGTCCTCCTTACCTCTGCACATAGCTTCTAACTCATGAACTTCCCTTTCAGCCTCTTTGATTTCTTGAAATGCAGCTGCAATGGGGGACAGATCGGCACATCTTCTCCTCAGGGTTCTTTCCTGAAAGTCATTTATTGAATCAGCATTTAATAGACGACTAACCTCCTGGTATTCCTTGCTTAGAGTCTCCAGATACTTCTGCACAGCTTCATGCTTCCACAATGCTCGAGAATTCTGATGTGTTTTCCTATGCCGATTGTTAAAAGACAGAGTGAATCTAGCCGTGTCCAATAAAGATTTTGGCCTCCAAAATTGACAGTTGTGCAGTCCCACCACATAACTTATCTTCTTTGCAACAGGAGGGAGAAGACAGCTGTGAAGTTGACTGTGACAGTAGGAATTGGCAAGCAGGCTCCTAAAAAGACAGACGCTTTGGAAAGGTTTCATTTTGTTTCTTACTTTTCCGCCACCTGAAATTAAAAGTAGACAGTACATAGACCACTGTTATTATCTAGAAAAAAGAGAGAATTCCATTAAAAAACCCAAACCAAACAAACACAAGAACTGTATCAGGCCCAAATCCTGTTCTTGATTACACCAACACAAATGCAACTGACATGGTTAAAACAGAAACTCTTATCAGCACCATTATATGGACTGAGGGTTGGAAAAGGTCTCTTCCCTCACCTCTTCAGTTTATTTATGCTGTGGAAAAGCTACTGTAGATGTGGCTTTACAGACAACAGCTTCATTTTGCCATACGTTTCATTGGAAAAATCCAACCATTTCATGCCTTACGAGTGAAAGAAAAATGTTGCTCAGAGAAGACAAATCTATACTAGAAGTGCAGAATTATATACAGAGAATGTATGAAATGTGCAGAACTATCGTGCAAAATTATACCCACTACCATAACAAGATATAACTTTGGAAGGAGGACATTAGTTACATTGAGCTGACCTTGCAGCAGATCAGTCAATGGGACTACAATATACTTGCAAGAAATTACTCACCCATATATGTGCTATGTAATCATAGGTGCAGTGCTTTATGTCGTGTATACTCCTTCCCGTGACAGATTTACATACAAGTGTTACAAACATTTTCTATCCAAAAAGTGATTAAGAAGCTGGTAGTCTGAAATACAACCCCTGTATTTTTCTGAGACACTTGGCCTGCAGTTTTTCAGGACAAAGGTTCCCCTTAGCATCACTGTTGCTTGAGGAAAGATCCTTTCCTCTTCATTTTATATCATCAACATTGCAAACTACGCTATGAATTCTTACTGTACTCTAAAAACTTATATTGGAGTGCAAGCATCTACCAAGAGGACTAAAAAGTGAAATAATTTATGTTCTAGGACTACCCACACAGAAAAGGTTTAACAAATAAAGAAGCGCTCCTTAATATCTCTGCCAGTGCAACAATCTCAGGTCTACTCATTTTTACAAAAAAAAAAAAGTGGATTCAGAGAAAATGAGAGCATGAAACTTTTGCAACAGGATCTCCTTGAAACACACACTTCAGGTTTTTGACACAATTATTTTTTACTTATCAGTGACAACACTTTCTGTGCATCTTCAGGCACAGAAGAATTAAGAAATGACTATGACATCCTAACTACTCAACTCACCCATTATCCTCACCTATTTACTTTCATCCATTTGTCCACAATGACAAAAGAACAATATGCGGTAAAAACGGAAGTACTGCGTCTTGCTTGCCTGGATGTCTGTTTCACTACCTACAGAAGACAGGAAGGACCTTTATTGTACTTCTGCACCTTCCCCAGATTCCCTGGCCAGGAGGAGCTGTCGAATCCTCAGCAGCAACTTCAGGACTGCTGTGATTTACAGAAAGTCACTGATACCCCCCATGGATTGTTCTAGTGACTAAACCTGGCTGTAGCAGAGGGATCACGTTCCCTTCACCAGCAACACAGCAAAAGGCAGAAATCAGGCTCATGATCTACAATCCTGGACTTAGTTGCTCAGGGACATGCCTAGACTCAGTTCCAAAAGATCTAATTCTGCTGATAGTACTGGAGTTGCTCCAGGCCCACATGGTCACCATAAAATGGTTTGGGTTTGAAGGGACCTTAAAGATCATCTAGTTCCAACCCCTCCTGCCATGGGACACCTTCCAGTAGACCAGGTTGCTCAAAGCCCCATCCAACCTGGCCTTGAACACTTTGAGAGATGGCGGTTTGGTCAACTCATTTTTAAAATATTAATGTTATATTTTAATTAAATAATTAATGTAATCATAACCACCTAACTCATTTTTCACTGGTGTAGTTAGGAAGCAATATACTAAAATAATAACAGATTTGTACTATAGTTCTGCCAGAGCTCTCAAAAATAAAATTCTTGCTTTTAAATGCTTAAAAAAACTAAGTAATGGCATGACAAGGAAATCAGAAATTTCAAAATAACTTTGCTATGCTAAATAAAAAGGGTATCTCCTTTTCAGAGAGATGCTGCCACACTACTTTTGTGCAGAAATAAGCATACATAAAATTTTACAGAGCTATGAGCAGCAGATGACCTATTAACTGCTTTTCAAACCAGATTTTAATAAATTTTTGTGACATAATTACCCTGTGCACATCACAAATCAAAACCAGTAAAAGTGACAACCGTAATTGTCTTATTACAGTATAACTTAGTTATGTCACTTATATAACAACAAAAAAAAATTCCAGACAGGAAACAGTTATCAATGTTGTGACCATTTTAAGGGGTTTTAAAAATCATTTCTAACAATCAAAGGTGTTATTAACCCCATGCAAATTCAGACCCGTGAGAATATGTAGGTACACAGAAGGAGCATGTATTTCAAAGCATGCTGAAATAGGAACAGCTCAAGGCCGTGCCTCCAAGGCCACTTTTCGTACACCTCTGCCTCCCACCGCAGTTACCCTGAGCAAACCCCCCGAAAGCTGTGCACGAAGTCCCCCCCGGGCAGCCCTCCCCCATTGCAGGGGTTATGGGTGGACGGGGATGGCAGAAGCAGGCAAGAGCAGGCAGGAGCAGGCAAAGGTCATGCAGTGGCAGCGGAGGGCAGCTGTGCGGGGCACAGGGGAGTCCACTCCCCAGCACCCACCGAGGAGCTTTGGCACTCACCGTCTGCACACATCGGCACCGGACGGATTCTGCCTCCACACAGGAGGCCATGGCAGACGGGAAGTAGAGCGGAAAAACTCCCAGTCCCAGAATGCCTGCTAAAAAACAGGACTCCCGGCATGCTCCGGCTCCAGCTCATGCCGGCGTGGCTGGCCGGCCGGTCAGCCCCCCACAGCACAACCGGCCCGCGGGGGCACGGGGTACCCTCACCAAAGGCCTGCCAGCATTGCGACAGCAATGCCGTCAGTAATGGCAGGCTTTGCTCGGCTTTGTGAAACACAAGCCCTGAAATAAAAAAAGGGGAATGCGACCGTAAAAATAGGTCTTCATTTTCAGTATCTTCCTCAACAGTAACATACTTCAGCAACACTTCGGAAGAAATGGCAAGAGTAACAACAAACAGGATTATTTCACTTCTGTTTCCAACTTCTAAACTGTTCTATTACGTACACTTTTCCATGTATTTTCCCAAAACGTGGACTGAAAATACAAGTCATTTCAAATCTGGTTATTCAAAGCCTAACTCCAGAGAAGTTTGCATAAAACAAGGTTAAGTTCCACTTTATGTCAAAGCTCACTATTTAATTATATTTAAAATGAATTATTACTATGCTCTAAAGACAAACATCAGTTATAAAATATTAATAAGCATAATCATTCAGATTATCATTACACTAATAGGCTATAGCTTCCTAATAAGGTTTATTTTAAAACATACTATGTATATGCACATTTTAATATATAATATTAAACAGATTATACAGCTACCTCCCTAATTATATTTGCATTTTAAAAAGACTTAAGTAACATTGGTTTTTTACACTTATAATCACCCAAAAAATCAATTTACTTACTCTCTGCTATATATGCTATAGGAGGGAAATGTATTCAAACATCTAAGATGAAAAATTATGCTGCTTGAGACTGTTTTACATTTCCCTTAGGTGCACCATTTGGACTCGAAAGTCATCCTTTCTTCTGAAGTTTGCTTTATTCCAGTAACTTTTCCCACCTCTTTTATATTTGTGCAAATCCAGCTCTGCTGTAAATGCTTTAAAACCCATGGTGTGCTGAGTTTCTTCCCAGCTACTGTCATTGAACAGGATTTTAAAAAGGTAAAAATTCGGTGTTTGGCACAGATCATATCAGTGGAGTTTGGTGAGGTAAATATTCCAAAAGATTGAAAATGAGACTGATAGCGAGGATTTGGATCAAACCTCACCAGCACAGAAATGACAACTAATGGCTTGTTTAGATCTAAAGACAGATTCTGTCTCTGCTCCATCCCCCAGGACAGAAGGCAAAGCAGGCAGATTAAAAGGCTCTTCCAAAGAGTAGGACTCACCCCAGAGCTGATCCAATCTACAAAGAGGCCACAGCAAACAGCACCCTGCTCCGACAGGGGGATTGGACTAGATGATCTTTTGAGGTCCCTTCCAATCCCTAGCATACTGTGATACTGTGATACTGTGAAACCTCCAAGGTGCTTCCCCAGGCATGAGCCTGATGTGCTGTGCCATGCAACGCCACCATCCAGACACTGTTCCCACCATGCCTCACTCTTCTGCCACTATGACTTAGACCTCAGTGAAAGGAAATAATAAAATTATCCTTGCACTGGAACTCTAAATATGCAATCTGATACTTAAAAATCTTGGGAAGGTAATCTGTGGGAGGACAACCAAGAAGCTGATAAGAACATGAAAACCGTAGGCAGACCACACACTCAAAAATTGATTTTAAAAGAAGAGGGTAGGCCAAGGAAAATCAAAACAGCTTCTACTCCAGACAGTAATCATTCTTACATTAAATCCTCTGATTAAATGCGAACATGATTCAGTTTTCATTATGCCTTTGTGGTGAGTTCTTTAACTTAGCTCCAAGTGTGAAAACAGAGACTGTAACACACTCTCAGCCCTCCCTACCAGGCAGCAGAGCAGGCAGGGACCACACAGCCAAGACAAGGGCTGGACTCCGTCCTGTCTGCAGGGTTGCCAGGTATACCATCAACCACAGGACCTAGCCCATGCATCTCATACTCAAAATGTATAAGATACACTCTTTCCCCATATTTACCATATGCTTTTGGAATGCAGTATGGGAATTGAGTTATGAAGGACGGGAAGCCATCTGTGCTCCCACCTCCCTCACGGTTTGCTTTGATGCCTTAAAACCTGCGTGGCCGAAGCAGCTGCCTATGGAGCCAGTGAGGACCAGGGGTGAGGGGATGGAGGCTGCCTGGGGCAGGGTGCCACTGCCTTCCTCAGCCACCACGGCAGCTCACAGGGACGTTGGGTGCAGAAGGGAAGAGTGACAGCAGAAGTACAGTGAGGCTTCAGGACAGACGTGGCGGTCCTGTACTTTAAAATCTGGCAACTCTAAGCTGCCAATTGCTTTAGAAACTGGAGGCAAAGAAATGGCTCCTCAGACAAAACAGGCTCCAGGCCTTACAATGTGCTTGTCCCTGCCCACAGAGAGGCCCTTTTTCGCTCAGGGGGCCCTAACCGGGTTTAGTGATCTGCAAGCACCGTGCCACAACTTCTACGATACCAAGTGACGTTGACAGACCATAGAGTAAAGTGAGAGACACGGCAAAATGGCAAGCTTGTTATAATGTATACATAGCTTTAATATTGCTCCCCCCTTTCGACCCAAACAGTTTGCCAACAGGCTCCTGAATTCTTTCTGTTTGAAGGAAAAACTGGTGACAGAATCATACGCGTCTCGAATACAGTCCCGTTTATTAACAAAGCCTGAAGAAAGAGCTTTGTTTTGGCCAGCACAATGGGATTAAATGACAAGAAGTTTTCTTGACTGCGCTCCCAAACCTCACTTTCAACTAGAGCTCTGCCTCCCTCAAAAGCTCGTTTATTTGTTTATTCTCTCCCGGCTAGTCTACAAGCGTTTCTTTTATTGCCTCTTTGCTTTCCTTTTTTTTCTGCTTTTAACACAGATTTTTAATACAGACACATGTCTAAATGCAAATTGAACCCCTGCCTCTTATTTGTAATTTGTCTATTTTCAAACAGGGTCCCTTCCAGTATTTGGACTGGGAGGAAACAGAGCCCTTTAGCTGTCAAGAACAGCCTTATTGCTTCAGACCAAAGGTCCACCTAGCACAATATTTGCCTGACCATCCCCGAGATGCATCTGTTTATCACTCAACCCAACCGGAGGCATAACATGCCTTTTGTTAAGACAGAAAACTAGAGTTCATAAAGTCAAGGCTTCAGCTAGTTATAACAAGTGCTGAATACATGCTGAGGTACAACCAGGATCTGAAAAGGATGCAGCAGTGCAAAGTGAAGTTGGCCATCCTTGTCAACAGTACTCCTGCTCTGAAAATATTGGATACCAAATACAGCAGTACTACATCATACAGCAGAAAGAACAGTGAATTGGGTACAGCATGCGGAAAATACACATACTGCTATCAGTGACCCAGGTGACTGACATCATCAGCACGCCAGAACAAGAGAGTGAGAAATAAACACAATAAAGATATTCCTTCTACGAAGAAACTTATAGACCACACATCTAAACAGATTAACAAAACAACACCGAAAGCAACCACCAGGTACAAAAACAGTGGCCATAAACTGATGCTCAGCTAAGAAGAATTAGGAAAGCATATGCTGTACTTCTTTAATATTCTCCTCGCTTTTCCTATTTTATATCAGGAGGCTTCCTAAGCCTACCACATATTTTTTTCTAATTATTCATCCCCAAGTTAGGCCGTCATCCAGGCTACTCTTCCAAGAAATTGTCTGCTCTGGTTCCCTCCTTTCACCTGAAAGGAAAGCAGCTATCATGTCCATCAGCTTCAGCGAGGCTTGTGACAAGTCAAAGACAGGTTGCTTGGGATCCTTAGTCACAGTCACATAGTCACCTACTTTACGTGTGACCAAATAAAACATGTTAAGTACACAGCTTTTCTAATTGGCTTGTTATATACTATTTTCCACACACTTGCTTTTACTGCAGGTATCTATCATGTTGTTCATCTGGGATGGCAGGCAGATAACCGTGTTATTACCAAATTAATATCCTTTTAAAATATACCAAAATATAATTAATATTTTAAAAGGGTAATTACATAAACAGAGATTCTAATTGAAGCTGCCTAATTTTTTTCTCCTGTAAGATGGCATTTTAAATTGGTTGTAACCTTCACAGTTTAACCAGTTTTCCTTCTAAGTAAATGTCCCAGGCCATGCAGGTTTAACGTTTCTGGTTGGGTGGGTGTTTTGTTTGTTTGTGTTTTTTTTTTTTTAATTTTTGCAAAGCTTCATGTAAGAACAATTTCTGGGAATAACAAGAAGAAGAAAACTTATTTTCAAAAAAACCTGAAACCTCCTGTGGCGAAAAGGAGCCAAGCCAGGAATAAACGCTTACTGTTCTAAGCAGGCATGATAGTGCTGGGAAGTTTTACATAACCCACTGCTGTTGGAAAAAAAACAAAACAAAACAAAACAAAACAAAACAAAAACCAACCAACCAACAAACGCATTAATGCCACCGATGACATCCCCACTCGCTCAAAGCCCGACTGCTAAGTTTGCTGTTGTTTCCTTAAATACCAGCCCGGGCACAAGCAGCCGCTGAAACCTCTCCAGTTTACGGAGACTTTGCTCTCTTCCAGCAATACCTCCCAGGCTTCCAGGCGGCCTGGCCCTCCAAAATAACCCGCTTTAAGGCCAGCCGTCGGGATGGCGGCCACCACAACGAGGTTACGAGGGGCAGAGAAGGAGGGGAGGGCGGTACACAAAGGAGACTTTCTGCCCTCCCAGCCACCACCCGAGGAGGAGGCCCAAACACTGCAAAAAACCCTCGGCGGGCTGGAAACGGCCGTGACTCGGCCGAGGGGCTAGTCAGTATTTGTGAGGAAACCTCCGCGGGTGCGAGCCCCCGTCCCGTCCCGTCCCGCCCCCACTTCCCTTCAGGGCCTTGCCGAGGCCTCCCCCCCCACCTCCGGGCCGCCCGCCTCGCCCATGGCCAGGTAACTCCCCTCAGGGCCCGCAAACAACGACGCTTCCCCTTGGGCCCGGAGGGTGAGGGGACGCCATGGAACATCCCTTCACACCCCGGCAGATTCCCCCCCCAGAGGCGGGGGGGGGTTAGGGGGGGATGTGTAGTGGGGGGGGGGGGGGGGAGCGGCGGTTGCGCGTGCGCGGCGGGGACCCCGTCTGCCATTTTGCAGCGTCAGACGGGCGGCGAGGCCTCCCCGGCAGCTGCGCAGAGGGGCCGCGCTCCCGCGCCGCGTCGGAGGGGAGCCGGCGGGGAGGGCGGTGCAGGCCAATGAGTTAAAGAGTCGCCGCCGCTGCCGCTCGGGCAGGAGCCGCCCCGCGGAGTTCGGGGTTCTCCTTCTTCCCCTTCCCTCCTTCCCCTCCCTCGTACCGACAGCTGCTGGGCCGCCCCCACCCCCGCCAGCCGTGCCTGCCCCGGGGCCGCCCGCACCATGCCGTCCGTGCCGCTGCCGCCCAAGGAGAGCAACCTCTTCAAGCGGATCCTGGTGAGCCACCAGCCCCGCGCTTTCTCTCTCTCGTCCGCCGCCGCTTCTCCCTCCTCTTGCCTCTCGCACACCGGCCTTGCTCGGTGCCCTCCGACCCGCGGCGCGGGCTTACCTCGCCCGCTGCCGGAGTTGGCTCCGGCTGAGCGAAAAAGGATGCGGCAGCCGCGCTCGCCCTGAGGGGGGGAAGGTAGGGGGAAAAAGTCGGGGCCGCCGCCTCCTCCTCCTTCTTGTCCCGGTTCGTCCCCGTTTCCTTTCTTTGTCTGGGGCCCGCTGAGCAGGCCGGGCGAGCCCCTCTCGTTCCTGTGGGGGGGTGGCCGGGAGGAGTTGGTGTCGCTGCCGGCCGGGCGAGGGCGGGAAGGAAGGCGGGAGGGAGCCACTCCGCCTTCCTCCCCGCCCGCGACGGTAGCTCTCGGGGGCGAGCTCCGGCTTAGCGGGGCTGTGCAACGCGCCGCCGCTCCGTCCCTCCCGCCGCAAAGCGGGCGGCGGCAGCCCCGGCGGTAGAGGCGGGCTCGAACCCCCGGCCCGAGAGGGTCTGCGGGCGGCTGGAAAGGGGCGGGGGGGGGGGGGGGGGCTGTCATCCTTCCTCCCTCCCCCCCTCGCCTGCCCTGTGCTGAGGGTCTGGCTTAGGGGTTGGTGTGCTGCTCTGCTCGGTGCCCCCCTGCCACCGTGCCCCGGGAGGGTGGGAGAAGCCGTCGAAGCACGGCTCAGTTGATTTTACTTCATTTGGGGTAAATTTTAATCCAGTGGGGCGAGATTAAAGCTAGCTCACGGACCAATCTTTAGTGTAGTCGAAGAAGTCTGGCGGGCTGCAGTATCCTGGCTCTGTGGACTTGTCTCCACTTTTGTGTGCTGGGCTACTTTGACTAAATGGGCTGCTTCAGCTTTTTTAGACTTAACGGTGCAAAGGACATGTGGTGATCGTGAGGTAACTTTTAAAGAAGAGCTCACTTTAGCTTTAGTAGTTTCTACTCCATCACTGTATATTTTATAGCTCTAACGCTTTATGGAAAGAAACACGCACACACGTGCGCGCACCCCCTCCCCAAGAAAAAAAACACAACCCACAGTAAAACACCAAGACTCCCCTTTTCCTGAACTTCTCAGTGTGATAGTAATGGAATTCCAGCCTCAATGCAGTTGAGGCGTTTTCTGCCAGTTTGCTAGTCTGCAGGCAGAGGAGGTCTGTGCAGCATGGTGGTAATCTGTTGGCCGGCACGAATTTCTTCAGTTATGTCGGAATTTGTTAGGCTAGTTTCAGTAACTTTTTGGTTGAGAGGTGAGCATTTTGGCTGCGGGAAGCTGAGCTCAAAACAAACAGCATGTGTAAGCCTGCGTACTCTGTATGTAGCTGGTGCATTTCAGCAGGTGCTTCAGAGCTGTTTTACCTGCTTTGGGTAGTATGCAGATTTTAAAAGACTTAATGGTTCTTAATGGTGATTTGTTGCTTACTGCATGCTTATGGTATGCATCTTAGTAAGCCATTCTAGCGCTCCTCTCTCTCTCACTGCTAAAAATAAATGACTAATATTAGAACAGTTAAGTGATTATTCTTACTAGTAGCAAACAAGTTCACAGTAGCAGTCACTTCTGATTTTTTTTTTCAACTGAAATATAGAACTTGTCCACTGCTTAAAAAAAAAGGTTAAAAAGTAAGTGCTTAGACAAGGAAAAAGAGACGTAAAAGACTTCAGTGAAGTTTCTATTGAAATTTACTTCCTTTTTAAAGCTTTCAGAAGGTTTATCTGGTGCTGTGTAGTGGCTAGTTACATTTCGTAGAGTGTTAATCACAAACTTGTTGGCTTGTTACTTCATGTATTGATACTTCTTGAAACTTACTTTCTTACTCCTTTTTTTTTTCTAGCTGGCTTTGACTTTTTTCATGGTTTGCTGTCTGGAATACTGCTAAATAGTGCAAACTGAACCCTTTGGTTGCTTGACATGTTTCAGAGTATTTTATTGTAGTAGTACATCCTGTAGTGCTAAAGGCTCTTCTCTAATTGAAGCAGCTTTTACATGATTTGGCACTACCAGAATACTTGAAATTACTAGGCATGCTATGGGCATTTTAAAAATTGGGGGGGGGTATTATGTAAGAGGCTGTATAACAAGACCTTACAAGCATGTAGTGATTTAATCACTTGGAACAGTTGTGAGGAAACTGTACTCATATTTTAAGACTAAGTATTTTTACAAACACTGTGCAGAGAATTAGCAGTTATGAAATAGGAAGCTCATTTGGAGATCATGAGAAGTACTTAGGAGTCAGTGACTTGGTGTGCGATGTAACGTGTGAGACAGGTTATTGACTGTCTGAACAAGATGCCCGCATAACAGCACACTAAGCTTAGAGGTGCGTGAGCTAGCGTGGCCTCACAGAGTACAGTGTAAGCTGTGAAGTCTGCTCAGGAAGCTGAGTAAATAGTCTTTAAGCCACATCAATTGGTGTGCCTGCATGCTTGGCAGTACTTGAACAAGCTGACTTAAAACTAGCTGTCATGTGATTAGGGAACTAATAGCAATTGCAGCATGGGTAATAGTTTTAGTTTCTCAGTACTGCTGTAAGGTAGTGCTATAGCTCATTTCTCTCACTGTGCTGGCTTCCAGGTCTGTTTTGCTTCTTAAGATTTACATCCACTCTTTAACAGGGGCTTTTTCTCAGACTAGTGCTCTTCCCCTGGAAGCTCTCATGGTGCTTACAGATGTGGTGTTGTTTGGGAGGGAGGGACTGAGCGACTTCAGGCTCTTCTTTCACTTCTCAGTCTCACAGAAGGCATGGAGAAAGTGTTTGAGAGCTTCCTGGCTCCCCCTTTATGGAAAGAAAGACATCCATAAAGAAGAATTAATACAGGAATGCTGGTGTGTTTCTTGCCACTTAAAATTGGGCTTCAGCTTGTGACTTTAAGTGAATGGGGCAGATGCAATCTAAAATAAATGTGTAGACTGGTAACTTAAAAATGCTTTTTGTTAACATCGAAGTTTGTTAATGTGCATTCGGTGTTTACTTCTAGTAAGCTTAGGCAGATCTTTAATTTTGTGTATTTAAAACAGAGTTATAAGCTTGCCTTCAGAGTATGTTTATGAGTGCTTAGAGGAAAGCCGTGAGGCTGTGGTCATACTTTCATGGCTTACTTGCGAAATTGTTTTTAAGAAATGCTTAGTGTCTTCTAATAGCCATTGGTGTCTCCCCAGTGTCACATCGTGTAAGGTATTGTCTGCTGTTTATTTCATGCCTAGTATAACTGTGGATAGTACCATGCCTGTAAATAATCCTTTGATTTCTTAGTGAATTCCACATATTGTTGTGTAAAATAAGGTTTGCTGCTTAAATTGCAAATGTGTTTCCCCTGAGGAAGGGCTAGCCTGTGACTATTTCATCCTGTTATGAGGGAACTAAGTCCTAGTACCTCTTCAGATACAAGGCATTACTCTTGCTGAGACCAGTTTAGCCATTTACTCTTGTTTGTCTTCAATAATTAAACACAAAAAGTCTGCAAGGATATCCCTTTGTAGCAGTGACTTGTTGCTGTTTAGTTCATTCAGGCATGTATCTTCCACTTTTTTGAGTGAGGAAATCTTAGAAATTATCTAAAGTGCCTTATCTCTGAAGAGTTGTTCAACGTCTCTGTAGTATACTTTTTGTTTCCTGACTTCTACAATAACCTTAAGAGATTTCTTCTTTCATAAAAAGATAAATATGCAAGTGTTTGTAGGAGTTAATTAAATTAATCATAAAATTCTAAAAGTATTTTTCATTTTATTTAATGAAATAATAGTGGATTATAAGTATGCATAAGTCACTCTCCTAGTAATGATGTGGGGGAGTTACCAAACTATTAAACTCAATAATTGGGATGGTATGATGCTATGCTAATTAATGCCTCCCAAATGACATGAATAACATGGCTGAGGTAGCCATTGTAATCCACTGTTGGAATAGGAAATATTTGAAGTTTCTATTAAAGACTCCTTCCTTTAAAGATGAGAGTGTGGATCTGTCATTAAAAATCTTCTGGGGTAACTACTGAGACTGATTTGTGGTGTGGTTGTTACTTGCACTGCTAAGGAGGGGCAGCATGGGAAAGTGTAGGCTGTTTCCTTTCAAAAGAGGTGGTGAGGGCACCTGGCTAGCTGCGGGCTACTAAAATGACAGAATTGTGGAAGATAGGTAATAGGCTAATGGTAAGAGTCATTAAGACTTTCATAAGAGAGAATCATGCTTCGCATTTGTTAGTGATTTGAGGGAGTCTGATGTGGAGAAGACTTTATCCCAAATAAATATTCCTGGTTCTGTTTTTGAAAAGGAGTTTGTAAATGTCATCGTGGAAGGCTCATAAAGCAGGCTTCCATGGAATGGTGCTGGTTATTTATTCACTTGGGACTTATTTTTTTTAAGGAACGTTCCTGTATGAATAAATGATAACTTTTCAGAATTAAGTCCTGTTGTGTTTTGTGCTGGAACTTTTTCTTAATTGCCTATGGTTATATAGAACAGAACAAGTGATGAATAGCAAGAAGAGTCCACTTGTACTAAACTCCTTATGGCATGAGAAGTGAAGGTCATCTGAAAACATGCAGAAGTACTTCATGTTTCTGGAGTAACTTGAGTCATAGCAAGTAAAATTGTTTGTAGGTGACTGTTAGACTTGGGAATGCTATTATAATGTGGACCTATTATGGGCTATGTGCTGGATTGTCCCTAAGATCTGAGATTTTTAGGAATTTTTGAGGTTGTCAAACAATTTTTGTTGTACAGGAGTTGAAAGGTGGTGAATCCTGGGAAGAGAAAAATGCTGTTATGCCACTGCTCAGTCTGCATTTGCAGTACTGTGTGCATTGCTGTTTCCCCTGGTCCTGCCCCCTCACCCCCTCAAGCCTCCTCAGAAGAAGGATGCAAGTATGAAATGACCTCCTTGAAGGAGAAAGAACTTGATAGAAGACTTTCAAATTATGAACAGTCTAGAGAAGTTAAGTAGGGATTTGCCTATTTTCAAGCTGTTGTGCCTAGTTTGCATTTTGGTAGAAATGGTGGCCGCAAAGTAGCAGGCTCCAAAGTAAGTTCTTAACAAAAAGGTAGTTATACTGTGGATCCCTGTGCTACACCCCTCAATGAGCCCAAAACTTTTCATAGCTACTACATCTTGTGTGTGGGGAGTTCTTTACTTTTTTTCTGTGAATATATCCCTTTGGCTCAGGGGATGGGTGAGACACAAATAACTGGAGGCTGAGAACATTCTGGAGAGAACTGTAATAACGCTTGTCTTATAAATAAGCTTCTCCCTATTCATCTGCCACTTGTATCTTATCTCTGGTGGCCTGTATCAGGTAGGTCTGATAGCTTTGGCCTGATCTGTTATGATTCATGCAACGCTTTTGTCTGAATCGCTGTGAAACATTCTAGGGAACATTGAGGTGCGGTTAGTGTTGAAGGCTTGCATCAGTAATTGCCTTGAACTTGTTTTAAGATGTCTAAATAAAAGCATAACTTTTTAAAGCCTGAGATTTATATGTGTTTGTCTGTCAGGTCTTGCAAAACAGTGCTCATGTTGATAGTTTCATTCTCTTAACTACTCACAGATGCAGTTCCACTAGCTTGTGGAGCACCTGCTCAGGCTGAGTTCTTGCAAGTCAAATTGCTGTTTCATCCCAGGAGATTTGGCAGATTGGTCTCTTCAGTACTTCTACACAAAGTGCAAATTAAAAACTAGTAGAAAGTGTGTGACAGGGCTATGACTCGTCTAATTTCTAGTGTTGCTGTTATGGTTTCTGCTTTGCAGAGGCATACATATGTTCATAAATGGTAGAGAACTCTACTAACTCAAATAGCAAAGAAGCTACAGATGCTAAGTACTTGTAAGCAAGAGCTTTTTCTACTGCATGTTCTCTTTTTTTTTTTTTCTGCCCCTTCAAAGCAAAGTATATTCTAAGGATTCAAGTTGTATTGAGTGTGTGCACACAGTGCAAAATTAGACTAGGTTTTAATTTAAGACAGCTTTTTAATACTGAGCTTCCCCCTTTAAAAGGCATAGTTTATAGGGCTGTTAAAGATGTTTCTGACAACAAATGTTGAAACAACATTCTCTTATCACATGTTCTTTCCAATAGTAAATGCAATATCAGTTTTATTCTGCCAATAGTATAGTGTACGGAAAGCAGTGATTACAGCTGTTACTGTACTGAATGCAGGTGAAAATGTTTTGTGTATTCTGTAGATTTGAATTTAACAGGAAAAAGCTGGTTAAAGGAAAAAATGCTGTTGTATACAGAGAGTCATGGTATCAAAAGCTTAGCTATTACTCTGATGATAGTACTTTGATCAAAATGTTACCACTATATGTGATGCTGGCCACATGTTCTATTGTTCACCACTGTCTGTGGTCTGACTCAGCTCTTCCCCAGACCTGTGGACTTAGCACTGTTCTGTATTGCCATGTGGCCTGTCTGTTTTGACAGTGGAAGCAAGCAAGGCTGGAGCTAGGTTGTCTTCCTCTTCTTATTTCAGCTGATGAGGCTAACCACTCTTACCAGCAGCGAGTAGGTGGCCATGCATATATAAAATACTGGGGAGGCTTGGGGAAAAGGGTAGAAGAACATGTTGATACTCTGGAAAGGATGTCCTGGGACTAGAAGTGTAGGATGTTGTGGGAGTGGGAAAGCAGTAATGAACTTTTTCCTTGGCCTCCATGAGCTGAAGCCCCTTCCAGCTGATAGGGTTTTTTTTTCCATTCTCTCAAACATCAGTGAATTGAAATCAGCGTGGAGGGAGGGTTGATTTTTGGGGAATCTCATGCAGAGGTCTCTAGTCTGTCTCTGAAATTTTACAGTATTGTCATGCTTTCTTTTCCTGTATCAGTATTTCAGAGTATCCAAATATTTCATGTTGCAAGGAGCATTTCCAACACAGATGGAAAGCTGAACTCTTTTGGAACTTAGTTGTATAACATTCAAACAACATGGTGTTGTATATCATTCAAACAACATGGTGTCAGGCCTTGGTATCAAACTGGTGAATAATTCGGTAGTTATTATTTGATATCATAGGAACAGTATATGCTGAGTTATGCCTAAAAATCTCACTAAGGTACTTGGATAACTAATTTCATCAATTGCTGTGAGAAACATAAATTGTCTGTTAGATGCAGATGACATTGTTTATAGATGTGCAATAAAACAAGGAAGGCTTTTTAAAAGGTCCAAGTGTTAAATACCAATTAAGAAGAATGCTGACAGTATGCTGTTGTTCCTGTATTGACTGTGCCTGGTTTTGGTCAGAAATGTGTATTAATGATTTGAACAGCCTCTAAATAATTGTCAGGTAGCTCCCAGAAGAAGTTGCTGATCAGAATCGCAGTCAGTGATAACTTTGAAGGCTTTTCATTACTGAGCTTGGTCACCATTGTCGCTTGGACAGATTTCCAGCACAACTGACTTCCAGCATCCTTTCCGTAATGCTTGATGTGTAAGCCTTGTCCTTTTCTCTAGGTTCTGACGTTCCACATTTAGCTCTTGGGTTCTTTCCTTACCCAGCCCAGGTTTTTAAACTGTGTGTCTGCTGCGTAACACTGATTCCCACCAGTGTTACACAGCAGACACACAGTTTAAAAAATTGAAGATGCAAGCATTGAGAACATAAGAATAATTTTTTTCAAATGGATTGTAGGTGTTAGCAAAAAACACAGCAGTATTATGTGTAAGTATAGTAGGAGGGAAGCCTAATAAACAAATGTTGTTCTTCTAATAGAGCTCAAAGCTGTTTTTATTCATCTGCTTAGAAATAGTTAAGTTGGTTGAAATGCTTGTTTTTCTTATTGGTGATTCTGATGGTTAAGCATGTTTCTGGCAAAGCAGCCTAGTGATGTGCAGACCTGTATTAATAGAGTGTGTGCTGCACAGGTAGAATCTGAGAATAGTGTTAAATTATTGGCAGTGTTTTGGATTTATTGTTGGACAAGCTCTCGTCAAGAGATGCAAACCCAGCTTCCAAATCACAGTGTTATTCAAGAAAATTGCACATAGAATCATAGGGTATTTTGAGTTGGAAGGGAACTTTAAAGGTCATCTAGTCCAACCCCCTGCAATGAGCAGGGACATCTTCCACTAGATCAGGTTGCTTGGAGCACTGTCCAACCTGACCTTGAATGTTTCCAGGGACGGGGCATCTACAGCCTTTCTGGGCAACCTTTTCCAGTGTTTCACCACCCATATTGTGAAAGATTTCTTTGCTGTCTAGTCTGAGTCTACTCCTTGTCCTATCGCAACAGGCCCTACTAAAAAGTCTTTGCCCAACTTTCATATAAGACCCCTTTACACATTGGTCAGTGTGTCTCATTTGGATTGAAGCTCTTTGCTGCACATGTTACAGTCATAGACCATCTTAAACAACTTAAAACTATTAAATGTTGAAGCTGATCAAGGAAACCTGGTTGTTATGCTTAACACTGCTATTTGGTTTGACGTAATACCTGTCCTCATTCTTTGAATATGATACTACATTTTTTCAGCCTTCACCTGAAAATGATTTATAAACTAAGATGTCACTTCACTATGTTCAGAGGCACAAGGGACAAGGAGTGAGGAAGGGAATTGGTTGCTGCAAGTTGAGATTTCTGTGTTAGATGGCTTCTCAGAAGTGAGTCTTAATGTCTGAGGGCTATAATGAGATGTTCTTGAGCCATAAAACTGCTGATCTGTATATTAAACTATTGTCAGTATGTGAAAAACATAGCTGTTCTCTCAATAAAAGACCTTTTAAATGGCAAACGCTTTGTCTAGGGAGGTGTAGTATGTAAAAGCCTCCCTTTACTAACCTGATGTTCCAAATAGTTGAATGGAATTTATGTGGAAGTTGCATATGTGATTGAGTCCTGTTTTATACATTAAGTCCTTCTGTTTTATAACTAAGTTTAATGAGCCATTCAGATCCCTGGTTCTGTTGATATTTAGTAGTGGAAGGAGATATTGTCTGTTTAAAGGGTGGAAGGGTTTTTGTGTCTTAAAAAGATGGCATGACATAAAAAATAAACTAGAATTTCTGAATGACACTTCCTTAAGTAGAAGCAGCAAAGCACTCTAATATAGGGTTAGTCTCCTCTTGCTCTTTATTGCTAGTATTTATGTTTACGGTTATAGTTGCTTCCTAGATGCTGTACCTATTTGACCTCTATGTAGAGGCACCTGATACTTACCTGAAAGTGCATAAAATGATGTCTAGCTTAATTGTATGGCAAAGTCTTGGAATTAGTGTTGGAAAAGGGAATAAACCAGGATGAGATGTTTGCTAGAGATACCATACTTCCAGGAACATCTGGTAGCAGAAGATCTGTATAACGTTTTGGCCTTGCTAAAATCTCGCTTTGAGGTTTTAGGCATGCAAACATTCGTGATTTGGCTTTAGTTTTAGCAGGAAATTATTGCCATAGAAAGGTTATGGGGAGCCTCACATTAAGCAAAACAGATAAGGCTGTTTTATAAAAAAAAAAAAAAAAAACCACCAAAAAACCCAAAACCAACCTGGCATATTAGCTTGAGCTTCTAATATACCAAAGACTTCATGCAGTGAGACAGATACTAGTGAATGCATTTCAGCTATATTTGTGCTGATAGTACAAAACTTGAGAATACATGTGGAGACATCAGGGTTCTCAACTATGAAATTCCCATCTGTACTGCAAAATGAGATGGTATCATATGGCATCAAACTCTGTTCTCCTGTGAATAAGTTACAGGTGTGCTCATTCACAGTTTTGGACAGACAGAAGTTTAAAAGCAGTCCATTCACAAAGTGTGGCTGCTTTAAAGCCCCGGGCTTGTCCATGTAACTGAATCTGTAAGCCCTTCAGTATATCTGTATATGTTGAGAGTAAAATCATTTGCTTTGCTCAGCAAAGTCCTTTTATCTTGTGTTGGTATACATTTTAGCCAATGTATTGATATAAATGCATAACTTATTTACATATGCATGTGTATATATATGTATATATATTTGGGGAGAAGTGGGGCTGGGAGTCACTTTTGACTAACCAGCAAAGCTCATCCCATAAACAGTGGAATTGCATTTCCTACTGATTCATTGTGTTTCTGTAGTGAGCCCCTCTTTTGTCTAGCAACTAGCAAGAAATGATGTGGTTTGCATCTCATTTTGAGCTAACCTGTTTATAAGGTCCCTTTCAACCTAAACCTTTCTATGATTGACAAGTACACTGGTTGTCTTATCAGCAAATGAGACAACTGTGAATGTTGAACTCATGCTTCTTTCTCAGTGGAGAGCATTAACTTCTCTCTTCCATCCATCTGTTGGCCTTTGGAAAATGTGATCTTGTTTGTCCTCAAAAAAACTTTTTCTGTAATTATCTAAGTTCAGTTCTTATTCTAGGCCTGAAACTGAACTCTATAGGATAAAAATGTCAGAACAAGGATAATAGATATAATTTCATCAAGTAGTTAATCTATTTTAAGTGCACACTTGACTCAAATAGCTTCTGTTCTGTGGTTAAGTGTTGTTATATATTTGGAGTTTCAGTTAACATTGCAAGAGTTAGAGTAGGGAACATTCATCCACAATTCTACTACTTTTTTAGGCATACCTGAATAAATTTATAAAATATACTTAAAGATTTTTCTTGTGATTCTTTAACAATGGTACAAAGTGTCTTATGTTAAGAAAGGAAAAAAAAAAGATGAATGGGAAAATTTGACCTTCCCCTGGAAGGGACTCCCAAGTTTTGCTGCAGCCTGGGTTATTTCAGATAAAGATGTAGAAACTAGTTCTCAGTTTAAAATTCTCAAAGCTTTTTGTTGCTGCTGTTTAAATGTTAATTGCTATAGTATAACTGTTTGCCTCCAATGGGAACTCCCTGGCCATCCTGCCAGAAGTCAGCCAGGCAAAGCAACCTGATCTAAGGTTAGCTTTATTTATATTATTATATAATATATTATCATTAAGGTTAGCGCTCCTTTGTTTTCAGGGGTGATTTAGATGACCTCTGAAGGTTCCTGCTGACCTAAATTATTTTATTATTTAGTCACCGCTTAATCATAGTTAACTGCAAGTGTCTTGAGTTTCAGGCAACAAAGATTTAAAAATTGTCTGCAGTTAAGCTCTTTCCCACAGACTGGAGGAGAGCCCTTGTTTTGGCACCTTAGCCAGTTACCCAAAAGTGAGCACAGGCATGTTTCTGTGTTGCTTGTACCTGTGGAAGCAATGTGATGATGTATTATGTCTGCAAAGGGGTTACTACACTCTGCATTAATTTAACATAGATTTTACCTTTGTCCTGGAAGATTGACGAAGTGATCAGTTAAAGTGCTCAAGCATGTAACTGAGATGACAGTTTCTCCTGAGGATAACTGTCTAAATTACAGCAGGACAATATACCTTATTAACTAAAAATGGTGCCAAATAAGCCTGTTTTTTTGTTTCCTTCAAGTTAAGAAACTTAAGAAATGAACTTAAACCACTTTTATGCTTACTGATACAAGCATGCCTTTAACTGGCTTACATAAACTTGTTTTAAAGTGATCAACTGTAGTGATCAGTAATTGATTTAGATTACTAAGACCTTACTGACTTACTAACATCAGGTAGTGTCTTTCCAAAGAAGAAAAGAGACCCAGGTTTGCATGTTGTGGGTTTTTTTTTTTGTGTGTTTTTTTTTTTTGGCATGTGTTCTCACGCTTGAACCATATTGTTTGACAGTTTACCTAGTGATTAGGTAAATGGTACCCTGAATAAATCTAAAAGTAGCCCTTAGCTGTGCTATTCCAGCTAGCCATTAGATTTTATTTTTTTTTAATTCATGGGTAAATTCTCCCTCCCTGGATCATTATGTATAGACTTTTGAGGTTACAATAGTTCTATCGTACTTCATGCTTTCTGTCTTCCAAAAGTCTACATTGGCAGCAAGGAAGATCTGTCTGATATTTCTTACTCTGGGAGGTTACTAGGCCAGGGAAATGGGATCTCAAAAGGAATATCTAGACTCTTTAACACTATCTCATCTCAAAAGAATTTCTGAATCAAAGTAGACATTCCTACTTGCCTTTCCTATTTCTGTTGAAAAGGAATTACTATCCTTTTTATAAAAGGGAGGTCATGAGGTAGAGCATTGGCTGCATGTGAATGAAGGCAAATGCTGTTCTGAATGCTGAAAAAAGGCGATGTAATATGAATAGTCATATTCAACTAGAACTTGTTAGCGATCTGATTATCATACCTTACTGAAGGAACTACTGCATTTGTACTCTTATGTTAAGGTACTCGTTTTTAAATGCATTGCAGTGATTGTATTCCACCTTTCTTCCAGAAATGTTACGAACAAAAACAGTACAAAAATGGACTCAAGTTCTGCAAGATGATCCTCTCTAACCCCAAATTCGCTGAACATGGAGGTAACTGCAGATTCAAAAGTTTTGTTTTTTTTTTCTCCCGTCATGAGTTTAAATGTATATTCAATACTGTTGGGAAAGAAGGGAACCAGTTGCTGAGTATTATTCTGTCCTTATGACTGAATAATTACTCTGGATTTTCAGTCTTTGTGCATTCAGACCAAATTCCCACCCTAGCTCAGTCAGAAACACTCCTGTGCAGTGGGGTGATGATCGAGATACATGGTGGAAGCACACTTCAGTGAAGCTTCCAAGTAAGTTGCCTTTCTAGGTTTCTGGGTCAGAATGCTAGTGTGGGGTTTCCTTACATTCCCACTTAATAGCAAGCTTAGCCTTTTTTTGAATATTACATGAAGGTAATCTGACAATGAATTAAAAATCTTGCTGCTTTTTATCAAGTGCATACGCTAAGTTTTCTGTACTGTGTACCAAACTGCTACTTATAAGGAGCAAGTCTTAGCAGCAACAGTTAACTTTGAAGCTAAAGACAGAATCTGAAGATTCTGTTCTGATCGATGTTGCAGGGAACTGGACAGCAAAATGTTGCTTATGTTTACATCTGTCAGAACTTAATCCTCATAAGATGTTCTAGTCTTACTGTATTACAGGGTTTCTCTCGCATGGTTCAACCAATCTTTCCTTCTGATGCAGTGAATCTTTCTTGTTTGCTGTTGAAGCAATGTAACGCTGGGTGTGCATGTACTGTGTCAGTAAAATTATTTTCCTATTTGACATTATCATTATCATTATTTGACCTTGGCAAAATGTTCAAGTAATCCTTTTCATGCTTCTGTCAGTGTCTGCTTTTTCATTGTTGTCTTCATTATTTCCCTAGAGATAAAAGTACAGTTTTCTTGTTGCCTCAAAGTTAGAGTGGCTTGTCCAGCTCTGACCTAATGCATTTGTCTCTACTAGTGTTTGTGTTGTTATAACATCTCAGTATACATCTCTGTCTTTTCTGCTCTTGCTGCCTCTTAAAATTTTCCAGGACAACTAGCTGCCTTGGCAGTCCACATACTACTTGGGCTCTGAGCCACTAATGGCTTTGAAGCTTGGGAGCAAAGCCTGGAATGAACAGCTGAAGCAGAACTAAGCCAATGAAATGATCTGATGGGAAGCTGCACTGTTGTCACACTTAGCTTCAGAGACAAGGAATTTGAAAAATTTAGTGAGAAGGTGACAAACAGATGGATTGCTGTGGCTGGACAGTGATCTCCCTGGTGTGGGAAGGTAGGAGTAGCTCACCCTCCTTCCCACAGTGCAGACACTCTTTTTCAAGCTTCCCAATATTATTGGGAAGGTATCATTCTAGCTTTCTCTCTTCTTACAGTGTGGATGTAGGACAACTTAAAAATAAACAAAAATCTTGACTTATTTTGGGTCATCATTCCCTTTATGTGTACTTTTACAGAAAATGGTGTTAAACAGGTCTATCAATGAAACTTCAAATTGCTGTTGAGGCTGACTTTGAGATGATGGCCCATTGCTATTAGTACTGGGGAAAAGACTGCAACTGGAGGAAAACCAGAATACTATGATGAAAGTGTGACTAATAATTTTCCGGCAGGGACCAAAACTAAGTGGTCTCTTATTTATCAAAAATAAAAAAAATCTGGAGCAGCTTTCAGGCATGGTGCATGTGTTACATGCAAGGTGTTTCCCACAGTGTTACTTGAATAATGGGGCAAGAGGGGAAGCAATAATAATACCTATGTGTTATTTGGAATTTTATGCCTCTTGGAATGTTGATTAAAATGCTAGGATTTGAGAAGGTCTTTTACCCCCCCGAATACTGTAGAAGGAAATACACTTCTAATACATTATATACTTCTAAATATGTATACTTCTATATATACTTCTAAATACATTAACTAATGCTTTGTAAGCAACCTGTAATAGCAGAGCTGACTGTGACAGAGATCTGTTTCTTATGGTGTCACACAACCTAATGAATTTTTTCTTGTTCTACCTACCTGGAACTTTAATACACATTGAGAATCTCTCTAAGATTGCTTTAGCTTACTGTTAACTCCCTTAAAGCTGGTTAAATGTATTTATTAATTTAAAAAGTTTGTGTTGTCTGTGTTAATCACATCTGTATGGTATTCTGCAGTGGTCTCTTTAAGACTAATTTCAAGAAAGGAAATGCTTTCATATAACAGTCTTCAGCTGTGCTAGGCTGCTATCCTGATCTAAATTTATCATTTAATGGGGAACTTCACTGTGTAACAACTTCAAAGGATATCTGCACTGTGAAACTGGCATATGGGAAGTCAGAAACATAAGTATATGATATGTCTTACAGAGACGCTTGCGATGAAAGGACTGACCTTGAACTGCTTAGGGAAGAAGGAAGAAGCATATGAATTTGTTCGTAAAGGACTTCGTAATGATGTAAAGAGTCATGTCTGTATCCTTTGTAATTCAAAACCTGATCTCCATGCTGTGAGTTTTTACTTCGTGTGTATGATTTTGTTGCTACATGAGTACATACTTTTGAAGTACATAACAAAGTCTGTACAGAAACAGTCTAAAATAAGGTGTGTACAGTGAAATTAATTTGTAACCAAATACTTGAAATAAGGTTCTATTTTCCTGTCTACAATTTTGCAGAACCTTTAATGAAAATGCCTTTTAAGAAAAGAATGTCTATGATGTTTACTTTCTGCGGAGAATAGGTATGGCTTGTAAAATCTGGCCTTTTCTTAAGTTTTCTTCTCTCTTAAAAAGGTATAAGAAATCCAGTCTAGAGGTGCTCTGAAAATACCTATTTTGCCACTAAATTTTAGGTAATGATTTAGGTCTACTGGCTTGACGACTACTACTCTATTTTAAACTTGTCTTCCAAAAGTTTATACCTGCAAAATACTTAACAGCTACCCTAGAGCTTCGGGAGTAGCTGTCTTTTGTTTAAGCCACAGGTAGGAGGGTACTTCAGATTTGCACAGAATGCCTTACTTATTCTGTATGCATTTGAGTTGCATGTTATGGGGCAAATTTCCCATTAAAATATTTAAGTTTTTAACATTTAAACAAAAATCTTCCATTAGTAACACAGCTGAAAGAAACTTTCTGATGGCCATCTAGTTGAGCTAGAGGGGTGGCTGTTTACACTATTCCTATATTAAATGTCCAGGGAGCTTGAGATTGGGAAAAACCTCTAAGTGTATGGAGATTATCAGAGTTACTAGAGGTATGTCATAGAACAGCCAGATAATTTGTATCTTCTTGATTTTATAAGCTGAACAGCTGAGGAATACCAAAGCAACTTTAATGTATATGTAGGAAGTCTTGCACCTTAAATTGGGGAGCAAAAGAATCTGGGCAAGTTAGTGGAGAGTTTGGGGGGGGGGGGGTGTGTTTCTGATTCTTAAACAAAATTCCAGGGTGGGATTGATCAGCATCCCTAATTCTTGTCTGCAATTCATGCCAACTCTTAAGACTTCCCTACAAATGCTGGAGGAATCTGTGCTTTTTCAGATCTAATTTTGGGGGTGGGGTGGTGAAAGGGACCCTCTTGCTGGACAAGTTTTTAACAAAAAATTGATTTTTTTTTTTTTTTTTTTTGAGTTTCAGTGGATTTTATTAGTTTTACTGACTCACTAAATTTACCTGAAGAAGACTACAAGGTATTTTGTTTTCTGAATTCAGAGAAAGTATAAACTCATCTAAATCCTATTAGGCACAAATGTGTGTTTTTTTTTTTTTTTTTTAAGTTGCATCCATAGAACTAGCTCTGACAAAGCAAGAAGTTCCAACTTTTGCGTTCAAGTGTTACAGCTCTATGGAAAACCCCCTTGAGTAATCTGTTCATGCAGAATTACTTCTCTAGTGAGCATAAACTAGTTGATACTGAATTAATTCCAGACTAGGCATCAGGTTTGTCACAGTGCTCTCAGTTGTCATGTCTTGGTAAATTCTAAAGACATAGCAAACCTCTTACTGTTACCATACTTCAAGCACACCTGATGTGCTGTCATAGTGTCGCTACCCAAATATCTGAATCTTTCCAGATGGTGAGGCTCCAGTACATGGGGAGAGTCAAAATATATATTCTAGTCCATGAGAAACTGAGATCTGAGGCTGAGCTTTTTAATAGAGGTTCCTTCTATGCACTTCGCAAAGGGTTGTGACCAGCCATGAAGTTCTCATGGAAACTTGAAGGCCTATTGATCCTCAGTGCTACCTAAGCAGAACTTGGGCAGTACTTTAAAATAGTGTTTCCATTTCTGGTTTCATGTGATCTTTAAGTATGATCTCATGTGATCTGTCACTTGGTTTCAAGGGAGAGGCAGGGAGTAGCAACTAAAGTCACCTTTTTGGTTTTGAGGAAGTGCAATAAATCTGTGTTCTTAATTTCTTGTGGTAACATCTGAAGGTGCTTTTAGTGTATTTTGCCATCTGTGCTTTCTAGAAAGCACCTGGTAGAGGGTGTTTAAAATACAGCTGGTTACTCCAGTGTTCTGATGTTTGAGTAGAAGATTTTAATTCTTCTGCGGTTCCCTGTTTTGAGGTTTGGGGGGAAAATGGCCATTGTAAAATTGTTTAGAAATCCTGAAATTTTCTGGTCAAACTATACATTAATTTTGACCTTTTTTTTTTTATATAATTTGAGAAATTATCTGTTCAGAGATCTACGCTTATTTCAAGAGCAACTATTTCAGATAGTGCCATGTTATACTCAGGACACTGTAGGAACACATCCAAGACTGTCCAGAGCTATCTATTATAATAAATTGGTCGCACTGTGCTTTATTGGCTTGTATCAGCTGTTAAAATTTCTTAGGCTTAGTCTTGACTACTGTACACACTTATTTCTGAATGGGTTTATGCTTTTCTTTACTTGATTGCTTGGTGAAGAGTATGATTTATGAAAGATTGAGCTGGATTACCGATTAATGATGTCTGATAAATTACTCAAAGCATCCTCTTAGTTTAAGTACACTGTTAAAGTGCGCATAAATTCTTTTGGATGGCATTGTCTTGCTCTAGGCGAGAATCTAAAATATCAGTAGTTCTGAGGCAGGTGTATGAAGGTGCTACATCTAACTTTGATCCATGTCCTGAGTACTTGGACTCAAATAGGCAAGGCAAGATCTGTAGAAAGAAGTAGCAGTATAGACTGACTGCTGTAACTGTATGCAAAACTGTTCTGTCCCCCTTTCCCCATTTAGTCTTAAATCGTCACAGCAGCAGTCGCATCTCTAGGAGTCCTATCTCTTATTCTTGATAAGAACAAACCTGCTTTGGATCTTCATATCTAGAACTTACTTCAGGATGTGAGTCTTTCTAAGAAAGAGGGAACTTACAGTTCTGTTTCTTTGACTAATTTGACCAGGTTAACCCACTGAATTTCTTATGTGCTTTCTCAACTCTTTGAGATACAAGGTTTAGAAATTATTGTATCTTTGGAGGGAACAGTTGCTTCTGTTTCAATTCAATAGCATAAGAACTCTTAAATATTTTGGTTATTAGCACTATGAGTTATTTGTACCATATTAATTGAAAGCGGATAAAGGATGTATATACTGATCCCCAAGATTTGCTGTGTTTTGCTGCTTCAGGGGCACACGTGACAGCTTCTTGAGACAACTTTTGAGCCGCTTCTAATTTGAAAATCATAGTAAGTTCATATTTGCTATTGTGGAATATGTTGCCTCAATGAGCTACGAGTAACCTGGAGTAGCAAAAGGTAGATCATGTCAAGTAATCTTTCTTTTAATATGACTCTTGGAGACTGATGTAAACACAGAGTGTAGTGCGTTACTATGACATACATTGGTTTGATGCTTTGAATTCAGAATCTTTGCAGGGTAAAAAAGGATGCTTGTAAGAGAAAAGTCTATTGAAATGACACTACTGATGGAAATCTGAGATGCTGAGACTGTGATGCACAGAAATGCTAAGGTTTCCTCTTATCAATGAATAAAATGTAGCTATGTGTTTATCCCTTACTGTAAAATCTGGAGACTAATTGAGGTTACAGATAGGCAAGTGAGAAACTAAAACTTGTACACCGGTTGTATTGTTAGAATGAGACACTTAGTCCCTAGAATTCTTACTGTAATTACAGTAGTATGTTTTAAACAATACATCTCTAGGAATAACTTCTGGCGTTTGTGGAGTTTGGATCATTTAGTTTGTATCACAGTTTTTTGAGGGGTTGTGAATGTGACTTAAAAGATTTTTAAATAAGACTATTGCTTATTTGGAAGCATTTAATATTTTAATATTTTAAAATGTATCAGTAAAGTCTGGGTACAGTAATCAAACTTAATTTAAAAGGGTGCTGATCTTCAAAGAAGGTGTCAAGTTGGTTGGTCGGTCTGTAACATGAATGTAGTGTAGTTACTGTTTGAAAATTGTGAATGTATCTTCCTTAATGTGCGTTAGGTTGGCACGTCTATGGTCTTTTACAGCGTTCTGATAAGAAATACGATGAAGCCATCAAGTGTTACCGGAATGCACTCAAACTAGATAAAGATAATCTACAGATCTTGAGAGATCTCTCTCTGTTGCAGATTCAGATGAGGGATTTAGAAGGCTATAGAGTAAGTATTCTCTTTGAATATTGTTACCATTCTCTCATTCTATTCCATTATTAAGTCTTTTATTTGTAGTAATTTTGTTGCTACTTGTTTTTGCTGTTTCAAAAGTGTTTTAAGCTCTTGTTTAGGAAAGCATGGAAACATATTGCAGCAGAGCTCCATGTAATGTTGAGAACAGAACTAGAAGTACAGTTATTCTGTACAATTTGACTTGTGGATAACTGTAAAACTCTACTTCTCAACTCATTTTTCACTAAAATAATGAAAATAAGGGTAAGACCTGAAGCTTAGCAAGTAAGAGTACTTATTGTGATATTGTGAAGTACTGCAAATGGTGTTTGGGGTCCATATACTGAAGGGTTTTTTTGTAAGAAACATACCGTTGTGTTTCTTTGAGTATGTGGGTAAACTTGGCCCATGATGGCCGATTTCTTGAAACCCAATACTGATTTTTATTATAAATAAAACCTGAAAATCTGTCTAAATAGAGTTAGTGGTTTCAAAATAGCTGAACTGATTTGTCTGTGAAAGGGAAAAGTCCTGCTCCTCTTCCATCCTCTATTTCATGTGAAGTAGAGGACTGGATTGTGGGATTTGGCATTAGTTGATCTCCTTCACTGAGGATGTTGAATTTGATAATGCAAGAAAGGGGAATAACTGATGTGGGGATGTGATTTGACTCGGGAAAGGGTGTCTGAGAAGTACTGCAGTGGTGTAACTATGATGACCTTGTGCCTGGGCATGAGGAGAGTGGGACTTTCTTTCAGTGTCAGTGAGATCACGCTTTCTAGTGGAAGCCCTTCTCTGAGGTTTCAAAGCTATACCTTTGGAAATAATTTGGGCCCTTAAGAGGTACTCTTGAAAATGACACCTTTTGTGTACCAAGAAGTAGATTTTATGCTTTGTGCTATGACTCCTATATTTAGAATGTAGCCCCCAGATTTGAGACAGAAACATGCTGCTTCCCCCTGTGCTGTTAGAATTTAAAAAATTGCCTTGGGATTTTAAAAGATCTTTTAAAATATTAGCCATAGTGGTGGTAAATTGTGAAAAAAATGTAGTAACTCTTTTTTAAGATCTCTTTTATTTTTAAATTGGTTTTCTTTCGCTGAAGGAGACAAGATACCAGCTACTTCAGCTGCGCCCCACACAACGGGCTTCCTGGATTGGATATGCCATTGCATACCACTTATTAAAAGATTATGATATGGCCTTAAAACTACTTGAAGAGTTTAGGAAAACCCAACAGGTAAGACTTCCTATTCTGGAAAGAGAATGCTTTCTGTATAAGAGGCACAATCTGAGGAATTAGTTCTTCGTAATTAGGAAGAAATAATAAAGAACCAGTTAAGAATTAGGAAGAAATTTGTTATTTGTGGAGCTTTCTGGTTTGAGCAGAAAGATTTCCAGGAGCTTAGCAGTTGATGCAAATTATACAGGAATAATTTTTCCCCTTGCCATAGGCTGGTAGGGTTGAGGATATAAGGGTAGACTGATGTGGAGTAACTGAATGTTTGTGAGACGTGTAGCTAAAGAGAACCTGTGATGATCCTGTCTCTTTACAGTAGGTAAAACTTCAGAAAATACTGTTTAGTGTTGGATGTGCTCATTTGGCGTCTTCTGCCATAGCCTGCCATTACATCTCTACAAAGAATGTGAAAGAATTTTTTTCATTGCTTTGTATGCATCTGTATATTGTGCACTTGAAATCAGTGCTGGTTGTCAAAGTAACATGAAAGTATAGCTGAAAACACTTTGAGAAGATCTGGTGTTACTGAAGCTTTGAGTAAACCAAATGGTACAATGCCAAAGTCACTGAGTATAACTTTTTTTTTTTGTTTGTTTTTTGTTTTAGAGAGACCATTCCCATGTTCTGTTATTGGTAACTCAGAACTAAACGTCTGAATTAACAGAACAGAATGGATGTGTTAATTATTCTGTAACACAGAAAGATAAAACATGTTTATAGATGCATTCAGCTCGGGAGGCGTGCTGGAATTATTGTGTGCAGATACAAAGATATTACCTGACCTACAGATTGTGATTTTTTTTTTTTTTTTTTTTTTAACAAAAATCTCACATCCTTTCTGAGAACTGCATTTGAGATCATTCAGAAACGAAATTAGTAATTGCTAGGAGGGACCAGTGTTTGTCTTCATATATCATGGTCAAACAAAGGCTGTTGCAAGCCAAGGGTATATAGATTGAAGTTACAGCTCTTTTGAAATATTAATGTTGAACAAAAACTGAAAACAAGTTTAAATGAAAATTGGGTCACTTTTTGAGTGTTTGACAGCCAAGTGTCGCAGCTCTTGAATGAGTCAGCGGAGCCCCATCTGAGTTCAATGTCTAAATGACTGTTGGAATGAGAGAGAATATATAATAGATGGAAAAAACGGCAAATAAAGTGTAAGAAATTGGGGCTGTTTTAAGGACTAAGAGGGCTTAACACTGGTATTGACCACTTGGAGAGAATGGAAGTGATGCTGTTAATGTTGTTGTGTGTAAATATACTTGTTGAGGGCAGTCATCACGACAGCTCTTTAGTCTAGAGACTAAGCCAGATTTAAATACCATCTGCCATAGATGAACATATTAAATCAGTGGAGTTTACTGTGGAAGTTGTTATTATAATCTTAAATCTCAACTTAAAGAAATCATGAGAAGATGTCAGGCTCTGATGCAATTTTTTAGTAAAACTGGAAATATTTGGGAAATTTCCATAAATAGGAAAACTGTACTCGAACTATATGAGCTGTTTAATTATTGCTTAGCATAATACCGGTCACAAGCAAATGGTGAAAAATCTGGTGAAGCATTAAAGGACAGAAATATGCTACAACTGTTGGACAACATGCGTTTATAGAAAATTAGGTATGTCAAGCCTTTCCTCTTTTTTGAGAATAGTAGAAATAGTTAAGAGGTATATTGTGTTTTCTCCCTCAAAACACTAAAAATAAGGATGACCACATTAGTTTCATTGTATCTGCAAATAGAGGGATTCTTGTGCTTTGCTGTGCTAGCTCCCTTAGGAGTGCAGGTCCATGTAGAGCCCTAACCACTGAAGAGAAAATCAATGTGTTGGGTCCGGAACAGTCAGGAGAGTCCAAACAAACTCACAGCTCAATTTTGCCACACTTTGTCTCTTCCACAGTACTCCCCCAATGTAGTGTTTGTGCGGTCTCTGTATATTTAGTAGTCCTACACTCAAAATGGTTGAGTTCCCAGTTGGTTCCAAGTAACAGGATGAGGGGTAATGGGCACAAGTTAGAACATAGGAAGGTTCCGTTCAAATACACGGAAACACTTCTTTACGGTGAGGGTGACAGAGCACTGGCACAGGCTGCCCAGGGAGGTTGTGGAGTCCCCTTCTCTGGAGATTTTCAAGACCCGTCTGGATGCAGTCCTGAGTAATGTGCTGTAGGCAATCCTGCTTTAGCAGGGGAGTTGGACTAGATGATCTCTAGACGTTGCTTCCAACTCTGAAAATTCCATGATTCCGAGTTCAGGATATTCCATTGATCTTTGAGGAGGTACACTCCTTGCTTATTTTACTTTCCAAATCTCCCCTCTTGCCCTGTCCTTTGTATTCACTCCAACTCCATAGATGAACTTTTGTGACTGAGTTTATAGAATATTGCATGTGACTGTGATAAGAGTGGTGGTGTTCAAGGTTTAAAAAGAGGATTGAAAGACTGAAGGGTTTCCAAGTCACTAGTGAATGGGAATCTTCAACAAACTGATGTTTTCAAGGAGTTTTATGGCAATAAAAAATATGGCAAAATAAAAAATATGGCAAAAAAGCCTGTGGTTTTAGGCTTGATACTGTTTACCATTATTGTTAATGAATCAAGACATAAATGTAACATGTAAAATGCTGCTGTCGTAAGAATTGGTAAATAATGGTGATGTCAGGTGGTCATATTTATTTACTTGGATTACTCAGGCAGTTCTGTTCATTCAGAAGTGAATTAACACAGCCAAAACCAAGCAGTAATACTAAGAAAAAGATCAAGGAACTGTCATTTTAGTGATTGTAGGTGAGTATTTGAAGATGCAGTATTGCAGAATAACAGAGCTAATCTAACTACAAGCCGTTGCCAAAGCTAGCAGTCTTTTTCCTGTGTGCTCCCACTGCTTCCTTGTGTAGCACTGGTTGACTTGTGGAGGGCTGGTTCAGGAAGCGGAGGTGACAGAAAAATAATCACTCTTTTGAAGGATTGATTGGCTGAACTGAACAACTGTGAGGTGAGAGGGGAAAGAGGAAGGGGAATAATAGAGGGACGTGAGCTGCCTTTGTTGATTTAGGCTGTGGTTAGATTGACTTAGCTTATTGTAAAATTGTCCCTCAGTGCAGGCTCATGGGTAAAAAGCAAAAAAACCCTTATTTCTGAGAAGCAGGGATTTTCTCTACAGAGCACTGATTACTGAGAGCTCAAGACTTACTGACAACCCTGTGTTTAAAAAGTTAGAGAATGAAAAGAACAGTATGGAAAGAGGACTAGAGAAAACGCTGTCAAGTGAAGGGCAGAGATTCTTTGTTTACTGTAAGCAGAAAAAAACCTAGGTGATTCTCATACAGTTTAGATCCTGGTTTTAGGAAGAATGATAGCAGGAAGATTGCTTAGTGGGGAAAAATAAAGGAATAAGTAGTTGCAGGAAGTTGAGCAACAAATGATAAATCACTCTTTATCACTGACATTTTTATTCTAATGGCTAAATTACCATTGGAAATGATGAATTTTCTGTTTCTTAGTGTAACCAGATCAACGCTGCCTGTCATCTGAACGCTGTAAGTTAGCCAGATGCACAATACTTTGGTCGAAAACAGGTTATGAGGTTGAATGCGGAGATCACTGCAGGAAATATAACAGCCTATGCTGTCCAAATTAAATCAAATGATTTAAGAATCACTGCAGAATTAAAATTTTCGGAGCCAAGGTGTGAAACAACTATGCAATTTGTTTTACTGTTGTATGTCCCATTTTTTCCTTTCTTCTTTTCCAGAATAAAACTTTTATTCTTAATTTTTATTTTATTCCTAATTTCTGCATCAGGCCCACAATTACAGATATGGACAGAAAACCTCTGGAGTTTTGGGGGTCTGCTCTTAGGTATGTTTTGGCTGCATCTTGTCACATTCTTTCAGTGACAGTTATGTTAGGGCATTGTTGTGAAGTTTTTCTTTGGTCCAGGAGAGGAAGAAATTTGCTCTGAAACAGCAGAATTGAGTTCTCTTGAAAGTTGGGCATCTCATGTGCAAGAATCAACCCTTTGGGGGGGAGGGAGGGAAGAGTGAAGATGTATTGTGCAGCAATAACAATGGAGTGGAAAAAACTTATTTTATAAAATATCTTAGTCTTTATAAGACAATCTGATTATTCAGATTAAGTACTAGGGTTATAAGATGCTTGTCTTCTGATGAATTGCACGTTTAAATCATTAACCTGATGAGATTTCAAAATCTCTTTCAAAATGAACTTTTAAAACTACTTTTAAAACAGCTCTGGGTGTGACAGTAAGTGCAGTATCTTTCTGGTGGATTTGCTCTATGTGTAAGAGGGCAAAGTAATTTGATATTTTTTTTTTTTTTGACATTTCACAATTTCTTTTGTTAGTCCTGCCAAGCCAGAAGAGCTACGAAAAAGTTATTTGATACCTGTTGTTGGGGTGATCTGTTTTTTTGAAGGCCTAAAAACGATTCATGATGTGCCAAAAAGCTGTTCTATTTGTGGAATTTAGATACGTGTATTGTATTGGATGAGAGGATATTTTTATGGGGGAAGTGAAGGAGAAAGAACTAAATCTGTGCTCTGCAGTTTCATTTCTGTGGTATTGCAGTAAAGATAAGCAGGAAGACATGCTTAAATGCTTAACCCCTGTTGCATGTGTCAATTCTGTGAAGCAGTTAAAAAATGCTTTCCAGGTAACAAAGTTCTTATTAGTGACTTCCAATATTTAATAGGGATAAAAATTGAGCAAAGGAGGAAACAGAAATGGAGCTGCAGGCAGAGGAAATATACTTCAA
Source organism: Vanellus vanellus (assembly GCF_965231255.1). NCBI lineage: Eukaryota > Metazoa > Chordata > Aves > Charadriiformes > Charadriidae > Vanellus > Vanellus vanellus. The sequence continues at coordinate 187,920,383 of NC_138905.1, forward strand.
GAAATGGGTAGGATTTCGTGCTACCTGCTGACTGTAGTATGTACAAGGTCTAGTCTTGTTCCATTTGCCATCATTTGCAATAACATGTTAACAGTTACTGAAAAAATACTTGAATGCTATTATTTACAGCCCCAAAATTGATGTTCAGTGTCAGATATACAGTTCTTTACAGTATTGTAATTTAGTTATGCTGTCTTTCAGAACACTTCTGTCTGAAAGGAAAGCTCACAGTTATAAAAGCTGCCTCTAGAAATTCAAAGAGCATGTAAACGGAAATGTTAAATCTCGTAAAATTGATCTGTGCTTAGGGAAGGGCTGGAAGTAGTGGTTTAGGACATGAGTCTTCTAATATGAATGTTAATTTCAACTAGTTTTAATGTTTTGGGGTTTTTTGTTGTTTATTAAATTATTTAATTCTTTAAAGACCACAGTGGAAAAGCTTTACTCAGGGAACAGAAAAGTAGTAGTAAAACGTTTGACCAATGTGACTTCAGTGTTGCTTGCTCAGGAAAAAACAGAGTATGTACAGTCATGGGAAAGAAAATCATTAACATTTATCAAGCTCAAGTTTCTTATCCATTTTTATTATTTAAAAAAAAATCATGTAGACTATAACTGTCTTTACTGCCTAAATAGAAATTGTAGAAGGATATTTCACATATTAAACTGTTGTATATATCTGCTGGGCATTGTCTGGAGACTTCTGCATTCGGTCTCTGAAATTCTTGTAAATTACTCATAGTTGAAGTAGTTTCTGTGCGTATTAGTGAAGAGTATTTTGTATGAAATAATTATTATAACTCTGGCAAGACTCTTCATTGCCTAAATACACTTTAGGGTGTTATCCCTTGAAAGAAATACTTCTGAACATCATCCTGTTTCAGTGGCTGAGTTATCATTGGAAGGTGGATGACGCATGAGTCTTACATAGCCTATAAGCCAAGTCCTAGGTATGCAACTGGCAGCAGACCTCAAAATAATTACCTGTTGCTTGAAAACACTCTTTGCATGCTTGTGCACCGTACTTTCTTTGTGATTGAAGTGTAGTAAAAAGAACACTTGGTTAGAGAGAAATAGTCTAAGTTTCCTGTCTGAAAAATTCTAGTTGTCAAGCTATGGCCAGTATTTGGGTGGTTCATTGCTCTTGGAAATGGTTTGATCCAGAATTTTTGGTATGTTGAAAATTAGTATTGTGATGTTCCATCAATCTCCTGTGGAACTTAGGTCAAAATTGTTGTGGAGTACACAAGTCCTTCAGAAGGAAAAGATTACCAAGATCTTTGCAAGTTTTATTGAATTGTATGGGAGAAGGCAAGGATTCTTTTTTAATTATCTTGTCACAGTGATGTAGAAAAGTGAAATACAGGTAGTCTTTTGAACTGTTTTCTAGCAAAGGATATCCTGAATTAATCTAATTTTGTTGTGAGTAATGGGAGTTCTACATTTTTAATGTTTGGATGGATTTATAAACAGACCTCTGATATATGCTGTAGCCTGAATCTTGTGTTCTGTAATGTTGCATACAGTTGAGGTACAGGTAAATGTTAACTAACCTATTGCTTTTTTTCCCCCCAGATTCCTCCTAATAAAATAGATTATGAATATAGTGAACTGATTTTATATCAAAATCAAGTGATGAGAGAGGCAGATCTATTTCAGGAGTCTTTAGAACATATAGAGACATATGAAAAGCAAATATGTGATAAATTAATAGTAGAAGAAATCAAAGGTAAGTAATTCTTTTTGCCTCAGCCAATTCGTTCTAAGCTTTTTGCTAATGGCATTCAGATATGATAAAGCAGTAAAAGAAAAATATGTGAAGTCTTTAACTGATTTGAAACAATTACTATAGGGAAACTGGTAACACCAGGTTTACAGTTTTGTGCTCCAATAACTCACCCTACCATATGCTGGATAGTGGATGCAAGTAGTTTAACTTGGGCTGACACAGGAACAGAGATCTCAGAGATGATTATATTGGTGTATATTAGAGGTGTATATTGCCTTCTGTAAATCACAGCTTGTATAACCAAGTTTTAGCCTCATGAAGAATATTGTTTGTAGTACAAACACTGACCTTTTTCTGACTGAAGTGTCAAATTCTTGTTTCCTCTTTAAGCTTTCTAATGCACTTACATGTATTGCCCTACTTTAGTGAATACTGAAGCTGAGTTTTGATTTACAAAAAAAAAAAAACCCTGCAATTGTTCTGGGGATTGGAAGTACTAATACTGAGTTCTAAATATGTGCAATTATATAGTGTAATAGCATGTATTCTTCACATGTTCCTCACTTGCACAGTTGTGGGTTGACCCTAGCCAGCAGCTAAGCCCCACACAGCTGCTCACTCAGTTCCCCCAGACTCCCTCATCAGCATAGGAGAGGGGAAGAGCAAAACCAAGAAAACTCATGGGTTGAGATAAAGATAGCTTGAGTGAAAGGAAGAAACCAAACCAGATCCGCCAGTGTTGCAAAGGCAATCACTGACCACTTCCCACAAGCAGACTGATACCTAGCTAGTCCAAGCAATGACCACCTGCCCAAACACTCCTTTCCCTGAGGTTTTTATTACTAGGTGTGACATTATATAGCATGAAATATCCCTTGGCCAATTTGGGTCAGCTGTCCAGGTTGTGTCCTCCTCCTAACTTATCAAGCACCCCAGCCTGCTTGCTGGGTGGCAGAGTCAAGGTAAAAAGAGGGAAGCCTTGATGCTCTACAAGTACCGCTTAGCAGTAGCAAAAACATTGGTGTGTTATCAATGTTTAGTTGCAAATCGCAAAACACAGCACTGTACGGGCTGCTGTGAAGAAAACTAATTCCATCTGAGCCAGACCTGATAGAACGACTTACTTGGTAGCAAACCAGTTGATTTGAAAAATATAGGTGTAGTTAAGTAAACAGCCTGGTAAGAAGGGATATAGTCATGTGTTGGGAGTCCTGGAAGGAAGAGTTGCTTGTTTCTCTGATAATCCCAATAGCTATTTTAAAGAGTCAGATGCAGACATTCAAATAATCTTTGTTTTCACAGGTGCTGAATACTCCAAACTGTGGTGAGCTGTGTGTTTGGTAGCTTTAAGTAGCACTTGTAATACAAATTAAATGCTTCTGGAAAAAAAAAACCTTTTTCTAAGTACCTACATATGATTAATTCCAATTTTATGTATCTAGTTTTGTAAACTTTACTCCCATCCCATTAGTGTTTTCTCATGTAATTCAGTTCTTTGCTGCATGTTTTTTTTAGGAGAGATGTTACTGAAGTTGGGAAGACTGAAAGAAGCTGGTGAAGTATACAGAGAGTTAATTGAGCGCAATGCAGAAAACTGGTATTATTATGAAGGCTTGGAAAAGGCCCTACAACCTAGTAAGTTAAGATACACAGATACATTGAAAATATGTATGATAAAGGATATACTTAAAACTCCTGTTTGATATGTTACTGGTTTAGATTAAAAAGCTTTACTTGGCAGAAAACTATGTGCTTTCTAATAGTGAATAAGTTAGTTGTGTTTATCCACTTTAATATAATGTTACCTGACAAACTTGCATACATGAAAATAGCAACAGCAAGTCTATCTTCGTGGAGCTCAAGGTGACATTTGCTAATATGCTTACATGGGGAATGTTTCTTTGCCACACATGAACTTGCAAACCAAACTGCAATTCACTCCTATCTGGTAGTTGTTCATTGGGCTACTGTCATACACCACAACATAAAATTGTCATTCTGAAACTTCTTTAGGTGGTACTTCTTTCTGCGGGCATGTAAAGAAATAATCAAATATTTAAAGATAGCCTATCTTTAAAAGGCTTTCTTTAAATTTAAGGCTATCTGAAAAAAAAATCTTTAAGCTGATTGTTGTTCCGAGGGAAAGGTGATAAATATGATAAAATCTTTGTTATTCCAGTGCTAGTTCACATGACTGCTGTTCTGTATTTCCAGGAAAATAGCTAGTTGTCTCTTTTAAATTACAATACTGCAACAATTTATACTAAGTGTTTCCCAAATGTTTACCTTTACACAGGAATGATTTCCCTGTATTTCACTGTTCACTAATTAGAAGTTTTACTGGAGTTATTCTGATGACATCATAAATCATAAGCCCACAAGGATATAATTTGTAGATGTTGTAGCTACATTATTTCTTAACCAGCTTCCTCCTTAGACAGTTTTACAGTTGATTTTCATAAGCTCTGGGAATATGGCTTGCGATTTGGGAAATGAAAAGGATGGCATTTGTTACGTTTATACAGACAGTAGTTGCCCTTTGAGTGCTTTTCCTGGTATATTCATAGAGTTGAAGATCAAGATTATTGTCTCAGAAAACAAATTACCCAAGAATTGGGTAGTTTGATTATTCTGTTTAATATAACAAGAACTTGATTATTGTTTGATATAACAAATATGTTGATGAAGTTGTGTAGTTCTTGTCAAAGAACCAATCTAGTAGTCAGACATGTTAAAATCCTATGTAGATTAAAACTGTACTAATTTATATAACTAATAATGCTACTTTATTTTTTAGGTGGTCTTAGGACTATTTCCTCCCCCATGGTAAGTTCTGGAGCTCCAACTTGTGACTTCAATTAGGGCTTTTATATGCTTTAGTTCCAATCCAAACATTATTTTAGTATAACTTAGAACTGTATCTCTTGGAACCACTGGGTAACATATTCCCCCCCCTTCCCCAACATCTGAGCTCAGTGACGAGACAAATTGTTTTTCTTACGAAATTAAACCAGTCAAATTTATTAAATGTATGTTGTCATAGTCTTGATCTGTACATTCAGTTTTATTTAAATTGCTTGATCAGTTTAAAAATATTTAAGCAAAATTGATCTTAATTATGTGAAAATGGCATTTCAAAGCAACAGATTAGTTTTGTTTAAGTTCTAACCACATTGGAGCTCCAAAGCATATTATGGGGGAAAGGGGAGGAGTGGGAAGAAAAAAATTAACAAAAATAAAGCTACTTAAACATTAAGGTATAAAGAGTTCTGGTGCTCAGCACTTACGCTGGCAATTTTGTGCCCTGTTTTTGCTGCCACCAGAAGACCTATAATAAAAGCATGCTTGTGTAGTACCCTAAGATGACCCCATGTAATTAAGAAAAGCAATATATTTCTCTGGATGTTTTAAGTATGTCTGAAACAGATGCATAGTGAAAAACAGTTAATTGAAGCTGTGAATGTTAAACTACTGTGTGAATGGGTCCACACAGCATGTAACTGAAAGAAACCAAACTCTAGTATTCTGTGATTGAATGTGCAAGGTAATTGTTCTGTTAGCAATTTATCCTTACAGTGATTAATGCTGGTAGTTGTCTTGTACATACAGCATGTGTTCAATATGGTTTCACACAGTAATGTTTATGATTAACTGGAAAAAGTAGCTAGAAATGTTTAATTGTTCCAAATCCAAACTGTGTAAGAAGTCTAGCTAAATTAATTCTCAACACTTAAAAACATTTAGAAGAATAGATTTTTTCATCTCTGTTACTCACATCTATTATATTTACTGATAATAGGCACTTTAGAAGAGAGGCTTCAGATTTATGAAGAAGTTAGTAAAAGACATCCCAGAGCAGTTTCACCTAGAAGATTACCTTTAAACTTTGTTTCAGGTAACAAGTTGCATATCTGTTCTGTAATAGTGTACTTGGGGTTTTTAAGTTTTCATCAGGCGGTTGAATGCACATTTCGTACCTATTTGTACATGTACACCAATCAGACTTATGTGTTTCTCTTGCAATAGACAAAATTATTTATGTTTTAGGAATTGATAGAAAAGGTTGCTCTAATATGGTGATACCAACTATGTGATGTTTGTATTGATAAAACTACCATATGCAATGGTTTGTAGACTGCAGGAATTATTGTACGTAATTTTTCTGCCTCATGCAAGTTAAGAATCGTAAGTTAAAAGGTATGGGTATAGTACACTTGAATTAAAGCTAGGAGGGTGTGTATATACACACCCCCTACCTTTAATATACTTATATAAGCAAACTTACTTTTTTCAGTGCTTATAAATAATATAAATGATAAATATAACAATTGCAATGGCATAGGACTGATGAATTTCCTGATGTGTTCTTTTGTACTGGTGATGTACCAGGAAACACCAAATCTTTTTTTGTGACTCAGTATCTTAAATCTACAACATAAACTAACTTTGTGCTGATAATTTAATAAAAATAGGAACAAAAAGCAGGTTTGCAGTTTTATGTACTATGAATTATTTTATTTTAATTTTATAGCTAAGTTCTTTCAGTGACTATCCTTTCAAAGTTGTATTGGAATACAGTGCACAAATATATCCTCATTTCTGGAGGGAATATGTATACACTCTTTAAAACAGAAAGCTATGACCTTTCAAAATAGAGGGAAGGAGGCTAAATGAAATGGTAAATCCCATAAAAAATATACACTTGATTTGTAGCTAACTGCTGTAGCTCCGGTAGAAAACTTTTGGAAAGAAATATAAAGTTAAAAATTTCATGCCAACTAGATATCTAAGTTCAGCTGCAAATTCCCAACATATCTGCTCATGCTTTTAATTTTGTGAGGTTAGTTTTCAATTTAGCTCACTTACTGAGCACTGCATATGTGTACCTTTAAATGCTGCAGAGCATAGCTAGTCTGGGGTTTTGTTGTTGCTCAGGAGTCTGTGCATACACCTTTCCTGTGTAAAATCACAAGATTTTTAACTGCTTCCTAAGAGATTTAGCCCTGAAGTTAACACTTGTGCTCTACTTAGTCCCAGGTATTTCAGTTTCGTTGAAGATACAAGGGCAAATTTTAAGGCAATTAATCCAGATTTTAAAAGCTAGGTGACAAGTAATTGTTTCTCCTGTAATAAAATTGTTTATAGTAATACACAGCAAACAAGGAAATAACTTGCAAAACACTTCCCCTATCTTCATTAACAGTGTGTTTTGCTGTTGACTTCACTTCACTCTCTGTTTTACAGTAGGTTACTGTATCATATCTGTTAGTGTAGTTTCACAGCTTATGTTCATTTAAATAGAGTATCTTTCTTAATAAAGATTAGTTGTTCCTGTTACAGCAATACTCTAAATGAAAGCAAAATTCATTCCTAAATCAGTCCAGAAAAAACTCTCAGTAGACTGCTTTCTGTGGTGTTTCATAACAAATAGGAATTTTCCTGAATTAAAACTTGGGTTTCTATTAATCTATTAGCTTGTATCAGTCATGAATGTAAAACTTTTTTTGATCCCATAGAAATTAATCTGCTAGCTTTACATCTATTTGCTAAATGATTTCTTGTGTTTATAAGTACGGCAGATGAGAAATCCTGTTAGCAAAAGTTAGTAGTGAAATGTGAAGATGTAGAAACAAACTTTTTTGCAGAAATGTACCTGCAAATTTCAGGAGGATAGAATTGTTGGTTAAATGAGGTTGCTTTTCCAGTGTGGTCACTGACCGGTTGCTTGCAACCAACACTGTTTGATTCAGAATTCACTTAAAATACTTTCAAATGCAGGCTTGTATTAAAAGGGCAGCCCTTCCCGGACCTTGTCAGCATTGCATCTTAATAATCTTATTTTATACAAATCAGCTCCTTGATCCAGCTGGAAGCCACCTTTATGGAGGAAGGCCGTTACAATTAATTTTTGGTTTTAGATTTGTTTACGCTGGTGTGAATTCACTGTTCCTGTGGTCAGGTGTTTTCTGTGCCTCATAACTAAATTTTGACCTTGGCTTCATGTCATAGGTGGATGCCTAGCTGTATGTTTTGCATATTACAGACTCTTTTAAAGCTGTTCTGCTTTCTAGAAATAAATATATACTTAATGGAAACTTGAATTGTGCTCTCCTAAATTCTGAATTACAATTCTTCCATCAAGAATATAAATTACAATAATTCAACAGAAGAAACTGAGAAGCAGAGATTGTTTTTTTTTCTTGTCATATAGGGGAGTTTCCTATAGTGCAAGGAAACGAGTTTTATTTAATCCCTGTGTAATAGAGCATGTGCTTATAGTTGTTATGGATCCCCATTTACAGGTAGTAGGAGTTTCTGTATACGGCAGGTGGTTTTAGTACAGTGAGGGAAGAACATGAGGTACTTTTATTAGTCTCAGTAATAATGCTGATAATAGTTTAGGGTAATTAAGAATTGGTGGAAATAACTGAGAAAGAATGTTGTATACAAAGCAGTAGTGTGTCTTCACTTTCTGAATATCTATAAAACACTATTAATCAAATTCATTAATGCATTCTTAATGAATTGAAGCTTATTTCAGATTTATGTGTATATGTTAGCATTACGTGAAGTGTACTGCTTCCTTCTTTAAAGACTTAAAGAAGTCCACAACAGAGTAGGCAGTATAGCGACTTCATCCCTATGCAAAGCAAACAAAACTAATAAGAAAAATTTAAAAAATTGAAAAACTGAAAACAGCCACTTCTCATCATAGGAATAAGGACATGAAAGCCAGCTATGTTTTCCTGACTGGATATTGTCTATTTGAAGTCCTGCCTTTTTTATTATTTTTAAAACAGCATTCTCAAAGGTGGCATACTGCAAGTACTGTGATTTTTACCTGAAAACATAATTAAATCAGATTTTTAGCTTTCTCCCAGTATATTTTGATAAAGATGATTCTGATATGGTGCTTATCCTTCTGAAACCCAGTCTTCTATTCTGTTTCTGATTCCAGAAACAATCATATCATCAGAAGTCATGTCCTACTCATAAAAAATAGAACTAGAAGAGAGGTAGAGGGTTCATTTCATCCATCCTTCTTCCTCAAAGCAGGATAATTAATATCTGCACTATTCCTAACATACATTTGTCTAACTTAATCATAAAAACTTCCAATGATGGAGCTTTTACAAGATCTCCAAGGTAATCCATTCAAGTGCTTAGTTATTCTTACCACTATAATTTCTTCAAATGTTTATTTAAATAGCTCTTGCTACATCCTCTGTAGCCAGCACTTTCTCTTTTTAATAGCTTTTACAGGTTTGAGGACTGTTACCATGTCTTCGTCAGCAGTCTCTTAAACACTAGGAACTTAAGGGTTTTACTCTGATCTTTTTTTCTTGAGCATATTAGCATCTTATTCTTTAATAACAGGAAAGATGAAAAGCCTTAATTGCAGTTTCTCAGTTACTCTGTTATCCAGAGTTGCACAGCAATTAGTGCTTATATTTATACAACACTTGTAATCACTGACATATAACCAAATACACTTTTGTTTCTAGGTGAAAAATTTAGAGAACTAATGGATAAGTTCCTGAGGGTTAACTTCAGTAAAGGCTGCCCACCCTTGTTTACCACTTTGAAATCTTTATATTACAATCCAGAAAAGGTAAAATTTAGTATTTATTTGGTTTTAATGAAGTCTTCTATCTTGAATTTTTAATAGATTATCTAACTGGTTTTGTATAGATTTTCCTGTAACTTACCAATAACTTGTGGAACATTTTTCTTCTTAATGTGCTATTTTGTCCTGTGTGAATGATCACTTGATGATGCTTAATATGTATGAAACTTCACTACAGTAGCCAGCTGATGTCAAAATACTTGAAGTTGGAATAGTGCAGAATGCAGTGAAGTTCTTAAAATGAAAGATAAAAAATAACTTTATTTTTGTGTACTTCGAGTGCAAGTGTGTCAGGATTCTTTCAGCTTATGGTTTATGATGTCACCAGAAGTCATGATTTTAAAATATCAAACAGATGGCTATTCTACATACATTTCTGAATTGCATGAATACATTATTTACCACATAGGCTTGCTTCCTGTTTCAGTCTTTGGCTAAAATGTCAGTGTTTAATTTTTGCACTTTTAAACTCTACCCGTTTTGGCAAAACTGTGTCATGTTAGAACTATTGTTTCAAGTGTAGTTCTTTGTTCCAAGCCTGTCAGTAAGGTATAGAAGAAATAAACTTTCAAACTAAAGCATGTTACTAAAATGTGTAGAAAATAAAAGAAAGATCAGAGATCAGTCTATTCTGATGGTGCTGTCTTTGCTACAAGCGATGAAACCTCTGGGTATTCTAATCCATTCACGACTAGGTAAGAAGAGTTTTTGCAGCTGGAAAAAAAACCCTAAATACATGATGCAGCTTTATAACTAGCATTGTATATTCCTTTAATTGGACTAAGATTACTCTTCTTTTGAAGAGTCTCTTTGCTAGTTGTCCTAACATGAAATTTTCAATACGCTTCTGTTTGGAGAATGTATTCTGTACTGTCTCCGTGGTTGACATAATTTTAGTAAATTCTGGTATCGTGTAGTATGAGCTTTTCTACAGTGCCTGTTGCTAATGCGTACTTTCCAATGTAAACTTTTGAAACTGGATTGAAATTTAGCACTTAATTGTTTTTGACATGATGAGTAAACAAGATGAGGACTACCAAGTTTTGGGGCAGACTTATCCAGAAAGGTGTATTGCTGCTAGTTATCTTCATTGTATCAAATCGGCGCTGCTCAGAACTGCTGGCTTAATACAGAAATGTAATTAAAATTAAAATCAAGAGCCTCAAAACTTCCAGATATGCTTGGTTTTGTTTGCACTGCTAACTTCTGCAAAAACATTTTCCTCTTCTTGTCCTTCTCTTCCCAAGAGAGGGTCTCTTTCACATTTCACTTGGTTGGGCTTTCATGTAACTACAATGTAACAGAAAGATCTTTGAAACTGAGAGAAACTTTAATTTTAGACTCTGATAGTTAATTTTAGAATTCATAGACTTTAGGGATAAGGGGGAAGAATATTCTGGCAAACTAATATGTGCTACACCTTTCAGGAAAGTGTTATACTTGAATATTCAACTTGTTGAAGTCGGTGCTTAATGTTAGCTTATCACATAAATTACTGGTGTATTTTGACTAAAAATAGAAAGAATCGTAGTCAGGATCATGTCCTATGTACAAGAAAATACTTAAATTACTGAATTCTCTACAAGTTGGGAGTGAACGGTTCCCATCTTATTTCTTTGGAAACAGGTGTAATTTGGTGTAGTCAACTGCAGTTGTATTTTAAAGTTGTATAGGTATGACTATTTTAAGAGTTGGGCTTTAAGCCTAGAGGGTTCCTTCTTTCCAGAAGTACAGGTGGGTCTAGGGTCTTTCATAAACCATGGTTTGGGGAGAAGGTGAAATAAGCAGTATTTATACTAATAGAAGTGTTCTATTTATATGTACTTGTATATGTACATATTTTATATGTAGGAAAGGAAAATGTAAATTGCTTAATTCAGTACCTTCACAAATACAGAGGGGTTGTGTGTGTGGGGGGGGGGAAATGTAGCTTTACTTGATCAGTGAAGATGAGGATTAAATTTCTCACTAAGTATCTCTTAACATTCTGGTGTTAAGAACACTTTTATACCCGGCTGGGGAGACCAAAAGGTAATGCAAAGAGGTACTGATTATACAGGAAAAATGTTGATGTCTCCACTCTGTTTAGAGAGGGTAAGGAAAAAAGGTGGTTGTACAGAAGGCAAATGTAAGGCAAATGTTTGTCAGAAGTGTTCAGGAAAATGTTATTTGTTATCTAATTGCTGTAAGTTAGTACTTCATACTAAATGTTTTAAATAAAAATCACTGGTACATTTTGATTTAAAAACAGATTCTAGTCTACTAACATCAGTTAGCAGTTTTGTGTGCAGTCTGGCTTCAGGTACATGGAGCTGCAAAACTCTGGGACTTGCCCAGATCAAAGTGAGAACTATTCAGGAAGGCTTTAGAAACTCTTCAGTATACACAGCTTAGGAAGACTCCAGATACCAAGGTTATAGGTTGGAAGTTATGCTTTGTATTCCAATACAGACATTGTTGTGATAAAGATCTAAACCAGGTTTGCTGTACTTATGGAAGTAACATCAGGAAAAACTCTGATTTTTTGGTCTGTTTAAGGATTTAAAGTTCAGCTGTGTTTTTATGATGATCAACTAGCAGTGTTTTAGTATGTTAGCATTGACTTGATCAAAGATCTTTTAAGCAATTAAAAAGTTTGAAAGGTAAAATGCTCAACAAGGAAGTTATCAAATCCACCAAGAGTACCCTGGAGTAATTTTTAATGTACACATTGGCCAAACATGACATTTATTTCAGCTACACTCACTTTTGTTCTGGGAATTGTTGTACAAAATCCCTCTCTGGTACTACTTTTTACATACTTGTTACACTCAGAGTTCTTTTGGAGAAACTAGAAGTGTGTCTGATATCTGATGTGATTCTTAAGGAAGGTTTCGTGCTGTTATGCTAGTCTGGTAAGTAGCACGTGAACTATTCCTTGACTGTTTCTTGCTCTTTGTCAAGCCCCCTAGTCTGGGTGAGATGTAAGTAGTAGAGGCTAAAGGGTGAGAAGCTTGAAGAAATGGAGCAAACAATTGCCTTTTGCCTAGAAACTGTACTGTTACTTAAACTTGGTCAAATACATTATGCTGTGGAAAGAGCTTTCGATTGTTAAAATGCTGTATCACTAAAAGAAAAAAAAAAGCTGTTGAGTGTACTTCTATACCATGCTGTAGTATAAAATGACTCTATTATTGAAATAACCAAAAAAAAAAAAAGGCATTGAATTGCAGGAGGAAATATTGGACAAAGCCCAACTGAAAAGGTGTTTATCACTTTCTGTAACATCCATAATGTGGATGAGTAAGGACACAAGTTCTTTCTCAAGTGATAATAATTATTATGCTCCCTGTTCATAGATACCAAAGGCATGTGCTAATCACCTCCTAACTTGCTACATTGGTACACAGCCGGATTCTGTGTCTTTCCAACTGAAGAAAAGATCAGTTAGAGGGTGATGGGGACTGTCAGACTGAGTCTTACTACATTTTCCAGTGTTTCATTCAAAACAAGTTTGTAATACTACATGGAGTATGTTCAGAAGTATATCATTGCTGATACTCAGTCATAGATCACTTTTTACCTACAGCATGTTAGAGAAATCATTTGATGAAACACTGTCTTGATGGCTTTGTTCTTATTTTAAACAAATATTTAATCAGTAAGAATAATGTTCATCATTGTATGTGTGTTTCAAATGACTCTTGAAGTAGCTACTGTATGTTGTGAAGAAATTGGCCACGTCTTCCTTCCATTTGTTATATGGCAGCCTCCAAGGAATGCTGTAAATATAGCCTGGAGCTTTTTAAATGAGAACCCTTGGTCACGATGAAGTAGTGTAAAGTGAGTGTGGTTACATGAAAGACAAAGATTACAAATGTAAGAAGTACTGTTGCAGGTTCTACTTACCTTTTAAGGTTGAAGAAAGGAAAGGAAATGTCTAGTCTGAACAAGAGCTGAGACCTTCTGTACAGGTTACTAGCATTAAGGAACAGACTCGCATTCTGAGCTCAGTATTTATTTTTCTCAGCTGATCTTGCAATGTCTTGTAAGGACAGTGTCTGACTCAGTGTGTCAACTAGCTAACTTCTGAGTTGCTAAAACATCTAGCAGACTCTTAAATTATCACATAGAGGAACTCTGATATGGAGCAAGTGCAGGGAAATATCTTTTACATGTAGCAAAACAGTCAAGCAAAATAAAAAAAACTCTTGATACTTCAGGAAAATTAAAATTCACCCACTTTCCTGCATAAGTTGTTACTGTAGCTCTGTGTGTTGGATTGAGTTGATAGTGATTTCATTAGTGTGTATTATGAAGCATGATTTTACCAAAGTATGGATAAAAGAGTATCCTTGATATTTTTGTGGTGTTTTTAGGTGGTTGCTATCTGTCCTTCAGAAACAACTTGCTGTTTTCTGTCAAAAATAGAAAATTAATTCTTCAGAGGAGCATGCTTTAATTAATCTACATGAATCAAAATTTGATTTGTTATCTACATTAATATATGGCTGCTAATTTGAAGGAAGAAACTAAGATGGGGAAAATACAAATATAGGCTTGAAGTGTTTCTATATTATGTTGAATGTTGTTTCATGTATTAAAACAAACGCCAGCAACTTCTGATTCTTTTCATGAATATCTCATTTAAAAATAGCTTTTAGAATATGGAGCTATTGCAGAGATTCCACAGTAAGCACATGTGCCTTGTTTATGAGTTCAGTCATCTTTTCAAATACCGGCCTGTGCCTCTTTGTGCAGTTCCTCTTGAAGCACACTCTTGATTCTGCCTGTTGCTCAAGACACCAAGAAGGAACCCTGTGAATGCCGTACTGCTCTGGGAAACTCTTTAATTTCATTCCATGTTTGTTTGTTTCTTGGGACTGTTTTCCCTTGTTAACTTTATTTGGATAATTTCTATCACAAAATGGAAGAATTCTGGGGGAGGAGTTGCCTAGAAAGGGAAGGCACTCTGTGCTAAACACCATCATGGATGGTAGTGTTTAAACTGTGGATTTAGTGTAAACTGCCCTTTGTGCATTGAATCTATGCCTTTAATTGGCAGGTACAGCAGATGCCTAGTCTGCCTGGGAGGAAGGCGTGTCCCAAGCAAGTACTTAGTAGGTTTTTTCCTTCTCAACCTACATCTTCCCACATCCAGTAGCACCAAGACAAACATGGATATGGTGCTACTTTTATTCCTTTCTTCTAGGTATCCTTCACTCCTCTGATAGGACACTCCTTAGATCAGAAGGAAACTCTAAGGCATCTGCATATATTCTGTAATTTTGAGCAACAAAACAGCAGTGGATTGCTCAACTGATACCTAGTTGGTGCCCTTAGTGCTGTCGTGATCATACTTGTGTCTATTCTCTTACACATCGGAGAGTGGATTCCTGTTACGTATCAAGTAAAGGGTCTCAATTGTCAGTGACTTCATTGACAGCTTCACTATTGTGCTTAAAAAAAAAAAAATCAACCCAACCAAAACCCAAACCTCTTCATGAGGCAGAATCCAGAGAAGCTCAAAGCACCTTTCATGATAATGCTTTTTTGTCATCTTTCTTAACAAGATTCTCATTTCAAGCTCAATGCTTGTGGTAAATCTTCTTAAAGCCTTCTGAGAGTTGCTGATAAAAGTAGCATGTTTGGTATACCAAGGCAACAGAGAATGTACTCCTGTGATACTTTTTTTTTTTCAGGGCACATGGGTGTCACTTTCATTGCGTTCTTAAATATATGCATCTCAATGAGGAGGATTAGGTTATAGAACTTTAAAACAGATTTGATGTGTGCATGCCAATTAGACCTGATGGAATGAATCCACAACTGCTAAGGGAGCTGGACAATGCCATTGCACTGCCACTCAGTCTTGGAATGGTCATCACGATGGCTGGCGTTTCCTGAGGACTGGAGGGTAAAGCAAATGTCACTCCTGTTTTCAGGAAGTAACAAAAGGAGGATCTGAGGTGCTATGGGCCAGTCAGCTTCATCTCAGTCCTTGTGAAGTTAATGGAGCAAATACTCCTGGAAACCATTACCAAACACACAAAGGACAAAGTGTGGCTGGGAGTAGGTAGGATGGATTTATGAAGGGGATGTCATACTTCACTAACTTGACAGCCTTCTGTGGCAAAATTGCTGCCTCAGTGGACAAGGGGAGAGCAGTTGATGCTATCCTCACTTCAGCAAGGCTTTTCACACTGTCTTCTGTAACACAGACAAACTGTTGAAGTACAGCTTAGTAGACAGTAAGGTAGACTGAAAACTGTCTGAGCTGCTAGGCTCAGTGTTGTGATCAGCAGCATGAAGTCTAACTAGTGTCCCCAGGGGTTTAATACTGGGCCAACAGTATGTAATATCTTTGTTAATGATATAGTTGATGGGGCAGACTGTACCCCTCGACAACCTTGCAAGTGATACAAAACTGGGAAGAGTGGCTGATGCATGAGGGGGTTGTGCTGTTGTTCAGAAAGACCTTGATGGGCTGGAGAAATAGGCTGAAAGAAAGTTTAAAAGAGGGAATACCAGGTCCTGCACCTTAGGAGGAATAACCCCATGCTCTAGTATAGGCTAGGGACTGACCTGTTGGAAAGCAAACTTGCAGAAAAGCACCTGGCGGTTCTGGTGGACAGCAAGCTAAATGTGAGCCAGCAATGTACCTTGCAGCAAAGAAGGTGAACAGTGTCTTGTGCTACATTAGTGAAGGTACCACCATGAGGTTGAGGGAGGTGATCCTTCTCTCCTCAGCCCTGGTGAGATACATCTGGAGTGCTGTGTGTAGTTCTGGGCTCCCCTGCATAAGAGCTACCTAGACATAATGGAAAGAGTCTAGAGAAAGTTGATGAAGGGACTGGAGTGTCTGGCATGAGTAGAAGCTGAGAGCTAGAATTGTTTAGCCTGGAGAAGAGAAGGCTCAGGTGGGATCTTGCATGTATGAATATCTGAAGGCAAGAGTGAAAAAAGACAGCCAGATGCTTCTCAGTGGTGCCCAGTGAACAGACAAGGTATTATGAGCACAATTTAAAATATAAGAGAATATATGAGCAAAAGAAAACACTTGTATCATGAGCGTTGTCAAACATAGGGAGCAGGTTGTTCAGAGAGTTAGTGAAGTTGTCATTCTTGGAGACAGTCAAAACATGACTGGACATAGCCAGAAGTAACCTGCTCCAACTGGCCCTGGGCTGTAAAGGGGGGTTGGACTAGGCGGTCTGTAGAGGTCTCTTCCAACCTTGATCATTCTGTGATAGTATCTTCTTACTGGGTTTCACCTTCAAGTCTAGGATCAGCTTGTAGCCATTGACTTGCTAGCCAGCAAGCTAATCTCCAACTGGTACTTCAGTACTGGGGCAAGTGCATTTTATGGAAGTCTGGCAACACTAAGATCCTATAGCAAATGGTGCAGACAGGCACAGTAAAGACGGATGTGCCAATATACATGATTGCCTATAGACAGAAGCATTGAGATCCCTAATCTGGACACTGATTTAGAATCTTTATATGTGGGTTTTATATGTTTGCCAGCATAGCTGCTGTAGTCAATTCCTAGAACTTTGTCCTTCCTTCTCAGATCGTCCACACAGGGAAAAACAGGCACTTGTCGCAGAATCTGCCTTTTAGAAATAAATTAACTTCAAACACAGGTGCAGACTTTCCCTTAGTATTAGGCTAAATAAAAGTACATGCATGGTTTACCACATGTCAAGTGAAGCATCTGTAATTGCTGCTTCAGGGTAGGTGCTTCCCAAAAGAGCAGGTTGTTTATTCAAGAGTGAAATCAGGTTAAGCTGAGGATGCTGTCTACAGATACAAAGGGATCTAATCATTGTTTCAGTGTAGTCCTCTTGATTTTTGGAGCTAAGTGGCATGTGTGGCATCTCTGTTTATTTCTGCAGTGTTCCACAGTGCAGATTCTAATAGACAATGTAGTAGTTGTGCATTTGGTGAGTTGTTGGTGATCATGTGCTTGCAGTCTCAAGTAAAGAGAGAGCTGTATAAAGAATACTTTGAACTACTTAGAAATCAGCAGTCAGTTGCCAAGCTGTTGATATAGCTGTTCACTGAAGTTGAGTTTGCCCTCACCTAGTTGGTAAAGTGGAGGAAGAGATACTGATAAAATTCTGGTAAAGTCATAACTGTGTCCAGGGTATTTCTCAGGCCATAGTTCGTGTTCAACTTGAGTAGTTGCCTGTTGATGGAAACAGTTTGGTCCTGCAAACCTGCTGATGTTTGTAATGTTATGCAGCAGGGACTGTTGGTGTGACACTAGTTGGGTCAGAGTGCTATGCTCTTACTCTTGCCTTCTTGTGTTAATGTACAACTGTTGGGAGGTGCTCAGTGGAGCTGTTGCCTGTAGTGCTTGACAAATGTGATATGCTAGGCTTTAAATGAAGTGCTGCATTTTGGAGATCGGTACTTTTTAATGACTGTTACTTATACTCGCTAACACAAGTACCAATTGCTGTCCTGTACTCTACTTTGGCCTTTTACCCTAAAATAGCCTCCTCTGGGAGACGGTAACACAAGTCACATGACCTGTCATCTTCATCTTGGAGTCCCGATTTATATAAACTCTGTGCTAGAAAAATTCATGATCTTTGTATACTGTGTGTAGAAGGTGAGAATAATGGGCACAGAATTTGTAGGACTCCAGCAGATGATGCTACTCAGCGAACTGATGCATGGAGTGGGTCATGCGATTCAGAATGGATTATCTAAGCACCCGAACTCATGGACAGAGCAGTTCACATTCCCAATTGTCAATTCCACCCTTGTCCTTCAGTTGCTGCTTCTGCTGAAGGATCAGTGCAGGTGTTTGAGTACCAGTTTTTGAATCTGTACAGCTTTACATTTGTACTCATTTTTGTTTTTTTAATATGTTGTACTACTTAGCAGCTGCACTTTTAGCTCAACAAACAGTTTCTGCAGTGCCATCTAAAAGGTGGTTGGATTGAACATGTAAAAATTGAAAATACCAGCTGTCCTTGTTTGAAAGATGAGCACACCTGCACCATTTAGAAAGAAATCACATGCTATGAGAGATGCTTGTGTGTAGTGGGACCAACATTGATAGTGTGTTTCGAAGAACTGTTGTTAATTCTGGAAAAAGCAGTTTCTTTTAAGAACGTTATTTAAAACGTGTACTTCTCATACTGCTTTTGGGGACTTATTCACTGGATTTTCTTGATCTTGCCATAAAATACTAAACTTCTGCATCATCAATTCGTAAGCATACTGTGGAGGTGACTTGGCAAATTCAATTTACAAATGCATCTTTGCCACTTTTAACCATGGACTAAGTAGTAAGAATTGTAGATGACTAAAATTAGTTCATTCTAAGCAAGTGACATATATGGGAGGCTATAATAAAAAGGCAGCTTCACCCTACATAAGGAAACTTGTGGGTTTGTTTGGGGGTTTTTTACTAAAAAGATATCCTGCTTTCTTATAGAACTTTGACATCTTACCTAAACAAGACATGGCTTTAACAAATGTGAATATAATGGATTTTTTTACTTATGGTTGATACTTCTGAAATAGTATGAAAAGTTTCATTTTCGTGGTTGGTGGAGCCTTTTGCAATAACCACTTTACTGTTGTGTGAATGAAAGGGTTTGAAATGTGACTGAATATATGTTTTATTTATTATGCTAGGACACATGGAGGACTTACAAGGAAAATGTCTCAACACGATACAGTCTGTGTGTACATTAAATACTTTGATATGGGTGTCTTAATCCTTTTCTCTGGTATAGGAGCCTTACTGTGTAGCTACTGACTGGGCTTTTCCTCTTTTATGCTACAAGTGGTTTTATAGTTTTTATTCTTTGCTTAGTGCTTTAGTTTCTGAAGTTTGTTATTAAAAAATGGGTATCAGCAAAGTAGACATTCTCCTTGAGTTTTCTGTAACACTGAACCTTTAATTTAAAAAGCCTGCTATACAGTATGAAGGCTTATCAGGTTTTTTTATCAGGCTTCTTTTAATTTCTAAATAGCAAGTATACTTGGCTATTTAAACTACATTTATCATGTTGATATCTTTGTACTTGAATAAAATTCACACAGTTGGCACATTACATATTCTGTCACGAAGAAGCTGTAGTCATTCTTGCATATTCAACAAGCAAACAGTTGTATTTAGGAGTGCCACTGCATTATTGAGTTTTGTTGTCCATGCAAAGCTATTGTTCAGGGTGAACATAGCTGTGGATCTTGGCAGAATGTTTCTGCTGGAAGCTAATAACCTGAGGTATAAGCATGGGATATAGTAATGTTCACACTCTGTAAGCTGCTGTCCAGATGAATTCGAAATAACTGAACAGCCTTACTTGTTTTTGTTCCTCAAAAGAGAGGGATCTTGAAATGCTATCCCCACCTCCCCCAAAAAAAGTTCTCTTTGTATTTGAGCAATATTCAGAAATACTCTTTGGTTCCCCATACGTGCTGGTCTCTATGCCCATGAGGTAAAAATCCAAAGAGTGAAGATCTGCAATTAGTCAACATCAAGGTTTGCGTCGATTGTGTTGCAGGTGCGTTGGTTGATTCCATTGAAGCTCGACATTAGTGCACATGTGCCCTTTTTCTGAGTAACTAAAAACATGGAGACTGTGAGGAAATACTGGATGAGAGAAAATGTCTGGCTGGAAGAAACATCAGAAACAACAGTCTCAAAAAAAGGTGTAAGACTGTCTACACAGGAAGGTAGGCTGTCTCCAGTGAAGATCTTTCTTTAAACCTTTCAGGAAAGAAGGCATTTTCCCTCCTTGATGTGGAAAGCTAAAGGAATTTAAAGCAAGTTGGAACTGTTTTTGTAGTTAGAATGCCCTCTGTGAACTTCTGGTGTATTATGTAAGGAAGTTAAAAACATTAGTTACCCTAGGAATCATTTAAAGAAGAAATAATGCTGTAAGATCAACCAAGGACAGCCTTTTGTTCATACTGACTCTGTCAATTCAAGTTTTAGAAAGCAGTGTCTCTGAGTTAAAATTCCAGGAGGGGAAAGCTGGTAAGTGGACTTGCTCAGGATCTGGTTAACAACTGGTACTTCCATAGCAAAAGATAGCACTTCTGCTATATAACTGTATGTCAAGGAGGAGTAAGGAAATTTTAAAATAGGTAGAGGAAGCGGGAGAATGAGAAACTCCATTGTAGGTACTGCTGGGATAGGATGCTTCCACTCTGTAATGAGAATGGGTGGTGTCAGCCATCAATGTGTTTTACAATTTGGGTCCCTGAGGTAACATGTAAGCCAAGAGCTGACAGGTGTAGCAGCTGACTTACAAACTACTTTATCAAGAGAGCTTTTTAGTCTGAGCGGTCTACATTGGTAATAAGTGCTCCAAATACCCACCTGAAGACCCACAAAAAATGCTTTTAACATCTCTGCTCATGATTGCTGCTACTGATGCTCTACTCATATGAAATTACTTCTCTTGCACAGTCCCTAAACTTGTCCAGAAGCTTTAAAAAAAAAGGTTGCTTATGAGAGTAGTTGTGTGATGACCACAGTGACATCTTGGCACGTTGATTTGCTCTGAATTTGTGTTCTTATGAGTGTCTTAACTTTAGTACAAACTTGTGCTGCTGTTCTTCGCTTCGTGTCAATTTTATGACTGGATCATTAGGAGTAATACTAAAACTGGCAAGTCAAGTGCCATAAAATGAAGAATACTATTTTTCTGAGTGTGTTTACATATTGTGGTATAACACAAACTTTTTGTTTGGCAGCCTTCTCATAAGCCATGGCTTATGTTACATCTCACAAGTTACTAGTCTTGACACATACAGTAACGAGGGGAAGTATTATCCATGCTTCACACATTTAAAACAGGCAGTAAGATGTCAAGGCCAAATTCTGCAGGCATTGAGCATGTAGCCCAAGAGTTATAGTTTCAGGGATGTTTATCTTCAGAAGCATTCACTGACCTCAGTTGATGTGGAATGCTCAGCATGTTAGAAAATATGGTTCTGGATGTTTTAAGGCAATAGGAAAATGAAAGCAAAAATCTGTTTTGTGGGTGTCAGTACTTTTATAGAACACTATACCATTTCTTTCTCATTTCATTCACTCTCTGGTATATGTTAAATGAGGCAAACAGTCTCCAGGAAAAAACATGTAACAAAAAGCTTCATATTGTGCTGTTTGTTATCTGTATTTCTGTCCCTTTAGAGCAGCTCCTTGATTTGTACCTTGCAACCTGGTTGTCTTTAGTGTAATTCAGGCATGTGACTGCTGTTAGAACAATGAGTCTGAGCTAGCCAGTCATTGCTGAATTTTGGTGGTGTTTTTCTTCTATGCTACACTTATATTAAGAAAATGTTGGTTGTTTTAACTTATCAGATATTTGCAGTTCACTATTAAGTGTAGATTAATTTGGGGTGGAGTGAATTAAAAAAAATGGGTAAACTTCAGGTCCTCAGTCCTCCATATGAAGTGTTCTCCTAGCATAACTTTCCAATTTACCACTTTCTGCTTGTAAGAGTCTGTTTCATAAGGCTCTGTCATGTCTGTAACAGTTTATCTGGGGAAAAATAATATCCCACTTATAGTCTGTTTATCCTTTTGGGATAATTCCTAGATGAAAGATGTCTAATATTTAATCGATGTGCTTTTCCTAGAGGTCTATCTTTGTGTAACTGGAAATAGCAGATAAATGAGTAGGCTTCTCGAAATTATGCAGGCTTCAGTCATAGACTGGCATGCTAAATTTCTATAGCTTATTTTGAAAATGAAGTGAAAGATCAGTGTTTGGAAGCGTAAAATCAGAAAAGAAATTTAAAAATTAAGCCTTTAATAGTCTTTCATGCAGTCCCTAGGTTTTTATTTTAATTTCATGTTGTACGTTTTACAGCTTGACCCCTGTGGCAGAGTTTTCCTGGGTCAGTAAGACTGTTCTGACTGGTGTTGCTGTCCTAGTGAACTCTAGGTTTCTGCACAAGTTTTCTAAATTGTGTAATTTCACTGACAGTTTTATAAACTGCAAATCTGTGTTACCTTTCACTTCAAAAAAAAATATATCCTATGTAGAAATCTGATATGAACATCACAGTCAAATTAGTTAATATTTATAATACAGCTGAACACTAATGTTCATACTGTGAAGTGTTCGGTAGCTTTTCTATAGGCAGTGTGTTTTCTGCACTTATAGCCAATATACATTTTCATTGAGGTTTTCCTCAGTTTTTGAGGGAAGCTAAATTTTATGTTTTATAGATAACTAGATGTGCAGTTGAATTTGAAAAACTATTTACTCAAGTCATGCTTTTTTCTGAATAGAAAGATGCTACATTTTATGGAAAAGATTTGCGCAATTCTGACAGTTCCAGCAATCTCAAAGTTAAGAAGACCTCACTTCCAAGTCTGGCTGAATCCTACATTTTTTCCATCCCGAATAGATGCCTAACAGTTTGTTTATAAAGATATCAAAGGAGTATTGCTTTTAAAATAACTTTTAAGGAGCTGGTTTCATATACAGCTTGTTACATTTCAAGCACTTAAAATTCATGGCGGTCTCTTGTATTTATAGTCATCCTACTTGACGTTTTTGTTTGACATGAGACGGGTCTCATACTTCTAATGCTGTTGCACAGCTCCCAAAGGGCTTGTGCAGTTGTACTTTCAATGTGTAAACATACACGTGCTAGACCTTTCCCAAGCAGCAGTAAATTCTTTAATGAAGACTTCTTGTTGTGACTTGTTTGCCATTCCGCTTGAGTAGTCTGCTTTCTGCAAAGCTGGTATACTGAGCAGCTTTCTCCTAGCTGAGAGTTCTCCTCTGAGAATAACTCAGAAGTGCAAAGCCTGTTACATATGGCACAAAATGTTTCCAGTGCATGTGTTCAAGGAAAAAAAAGGGTTAGTGCAGTCACATACGACTAGAAATGTTCGGTGGTTCTGTCAAAGTCGCAAAACAATTGCAATGTTTATCAATGCTACTTGTACTATAAACTTTCCAAGTCATTATGTTTATACATAACATGCCCTAAAAAAGAAATAAAGCTGTTTCAACAGAGCAAGTGTACAAAATACCATGTTAGAAGTTACTTTTTGAATGACAAATAAAAACTAAACTCATTTAGATAAATGGAGGAAGTGTTTTCTTCTGGAGTTTAGTATTGCAAATAGCCTGTGTGTTCATTAGTGGTATTGACACTAGGACAAAGTACCACTTATTTCAGGAGTAGCTCTTACCAGTGCTAGTAGCAATGGACAGCAACAGTAATCCTCACTTACACAGTGAGTTATCATTATCTTAAGATGCTAAATCAGAGTAGGATTTGGCGATGTATATAGTCAAGTGCGTACAGATTACACCCTAATTTACTGCAATGCATCTGTACTGTTCGGGAAGACATGCACTTTACTGGCACACCTCCAAACATAATCCAGGGCAAAAAGGAGCTTTGACTATGCTTGATTTTTAGCAAATCTTAAATTCTGAGTGTATCTGACACTGTATTGGATGTATTTCATGTTCAAAATGATTACAAGTCACTAATGGAGGTGTTTAGTTGTAAGGAGCCTAAGTATCAAGAAAAATCTAAAAGCTAATAAAGCTCTTATCTCATTATTTTTTCTGTGAAAATATAGGATAAACCAAAATGTGTGAACTTCCTCAGAGTGTAGATCAGCTTGAAAGAAACATATCTAATAGAAGGCTACTCTTTTTACTGCTTGCAGAACATGCAACTGGTTTATTCAATGGTCAGGGAACAAAGAAAATGTATAACTTTCCAAGGTTGTGGGGTGGGTTAGTTTTTTGTGCTTTTTTAAAATTCTGTTTTATTTAAGTATGATACTATATAGTTAATGCTTTGTGGCTAGCCGGTCCTTATAATCTGGTAGCTCTTTGGTGAAATTCGTGAGAATTAGGTCAGCTTAGCCACCACACACTGAGAAATGCTGAAATTGGTGACTAACCATGATACCATAGGATTAGCTTTATAGAAAAGGAAATAATAAATTTCTACTAGCTGGGTCAAGGTGGCCAGGTGCAAGCTGACTGGAAAGGTATTTTTTACAGGTGCTTAAAGTTGATTGTAGAATACCTAGGTTTACACTGAAAGGGGGTGCAAGGTTCTGTGCAGCTGCTTAGCAAACTAGATCAAGGAACAGGTCTGAATGAAAACTGACTGGGTAGTGGTTGGTTGTTTTTTTTGACAGTTGATTCTCATTTAGGTCAATTTAAAAAGACTGTGGAACTTTGCTTTAGATGTGTGTTTTACTGCAAGTGACAGATTTTTGTCTTGCCCTGTGTATGCATGAGCATACACTTACATTTAACAGTGCTTTTCTTAGGGAAGCAGGAGTGAGTATCGACGGCTCAATTGGATAAATTTAAAAATTGGTGCACCTGCATCTGAACTGTTAAGTTTCAAAGCAACACTTTAATTGGATGTTATACAAAATACTACAGTTTCTTACAGAAACATACTTAGCATCTATATGTGTCAAAGATACATAAGAAATTTAAGGTGACTTGTGTTGAGTAGAAGGCTGCTTGTCATGTTTTCCCGTTTATACTTGCATGGCATGAAGTGGTAAAATAATTTTTAATGGATTGTAACTTTTATTGTGTTCAGATGTTAGCCACATAGTAAAATGTAAACAATGGAAATTCTCCATATGAGGCTGAATAGCCTTTCACAATTGGAGTAATTTATTTGAATAGTCTCTATGGGCTTGTTCTGTGGCTCATACCTCATTGGGTGGGGTGAATATGTATGAGCTATACAACGAGTTGTGGAGCCGAAACTTTTCAAGTGAGACTAAAGAAGTTGTTACAAGTCAGTGTATAGCTGCTTCGAACAAAAATGGAAATATTCACTCATTTGCATACCTTAAACCTTTTGCTTTTTATACTGATAAATCTGATTGTCAGTATCTTATGTTTAAAGCAGCTAGGTGGGACCCTTTTTAAATAATGGAGGAACATTACTTTAAAAAAAAAAAAAAACAACCAGTGTGAGCCTTGCTGAAGAGGTTTTTTGGTTCTTCTGTGAACTGTGTAAGTTTATAAATGTTGTAATCTTAGATATTTTTTAGTTAAGTTTATGGTAAGCCATAGGAAGTAGAACTTTAGGTGGCTGCCCATATACACCTTCCTGTGCGGGTACACTGGAAAAGCCTGAACTCAGACCTTTTGTGCGGTGCAAGTGTGCCAGCTGGCTCGTGTGTTTCGCATGCTCTGTTCTTTGCTGCCTCAATTAAAAAGCACAGCTCAATTCATGCCAATCACCTCTTAGCTATAAACGAAGATGCTTCTTGTCTTGGTTAGGCTGTATCGCGTGTGTTGTCTCCCCTGTCCCATCCCTGTGTCTGTTCCCCCCCACCCCCCCTTTTTTCCCTCAATATGGTTAGTTGAATTTATGAGCTTTTTTCTCTTCGAGTCTGTTGGCAGCTGCTTTATTTGAAATTTCCTTCCTTTTTTTTCTGTATTTCCATCCAGAAAGGTACGGTCAGAGCACCCTGGATTGAGATATGGTTAATCATGTGGTCGGGCCATGCTAGATCACCAGAAGTGTGTCTCTGCTACCACTCATAATATTTTTCAGGCCTCAAAGCTCACATCTAAATGTCTGCATTTGTAGAGATAGGGACTCCAGGTTGCAAATTGACCACGTGGACAGAGTTTAACTGGCTCTGAACCCAGGATCCTCCTGTACAGTGTCTCTAGCAACCTAGAGAAGGGAGTATATTCCTTCACAACCTGTCTGTCTCTTCCATCACAAGTAATAAAGTGAGCAAAAGGGAGTTTTGAAACAGAAGTGTTCAAGAAATATTACTTCAGAACACGTCCTTCTTTGTGCCATCAAAGGGGGTTTTTAGTGCAAAACTGTTTCTGGGGAAGGTTCTGTTTTGAATGGTGTAGAGAGCAAAGCATCAGAAGAAAAGCAAGGAACCAATTCTTTATAGTATTCCTCTTTTGTGGGTTGAGCTCCCCGGCTTTCAGGCTCTGTGGTGGCTGGTCTTGTGTGCGTGTGTGAATGACTAGCACTGCCTCAAAATGCACTGATAATGGAGACAACTCAAGAAAGGGGTGGTTTAGTACTGTTACTGTGCCACAGACCAGCCCTAAGCCCTGTTCAAAATGTTGTCATCCAAGGCTTTCTCCAGAACTCTGAGCCAGCAACTACTTTCTGTTTTTTCCATCTTAACTTATTTGGTACTAAGTTCATAAATGTTTTTCAGGGTCTGTTGATACTGCTTCTGTGTGTTGGGAGCACCTTATCTCTCTTGGATAACACCTCATTGTAGCAAAGACTTCAAGTATTGACATAGCACTTTTATGGACTGTTTTTTATTGTCACTGGAACAGGCTGCCCAGAGAGGTGGTGGAGTCTCCCACTCTACAGACATTCAAAACCCGCTTGGATGCCATCCTGTGCAACTTGCTGTAGGTGACCCTGCTGTGGCAGGGGGGTTGGACTAGATCTCCAGAGGTCCCTTCCAACCCTGACCATTCTGTGATTCTCCATTTCCCATGAGGCATTTAGGGTATTGCTTCAGGGTATGCATGGGATACTTTGTGTCTTTGTGAAAGATGCTGCTAATAATCTGGTCACAAGGACTTCTATCTGTTAATAACATGGTTTTCTTCTGGCCCAGGGAAAACACTTTGCCAGGGCTGCTGTTGAAAGGCTTAGTTTGTCATTCAATCTTTAGGTATCCTGTCTTTCTTAGATAATGATGACTGTTTTGAAGTTGCACAACAGTGATTTGCTTTGGGTACTCTGTATCAAAACAATTTGCAAATGTTTTCTAGAATTTTGAAAAGTACAACTATTTTGCAATTTCTCATACAGGCATGAGGATTCTTAGCAATTCTGGTGGATGCCTCTCATGCTGTGCTGGAAAAGTGGTGTCACAAACTCAACTACACCCCATTCTCCTGAAGAATGCTGCTCTTACTGAGGGAACCAGAAAGCTTTGATCAAGTACCACTACTTACAATACTGGTGATAGGAAAAATGGTCAAAATTCAATTCTACTCTGAGATGAAAACAAAAGAAATTACTTCCTCAATTTTGAGACATACTTTTCAGCTATTAAAGTGGATTTTTTTCATCTTTAGGAGTTGTTTTTTCAAATAAGTACTCATGAGATTCAGAGATGTTTGATTTGTTGATGGCAAATCATGTGGTGCTTTGGGATCAGTTTCTGTGACCTGCAGGCTCACTGTTGTGAGCACCATAGAATCATAGAATGGTTTAAGTTGGAAGGGACCTTGAAGATCATTGGGTTCCAACCCCCCTGCCATAGGCAGGGACACCTCCCACTAGACCAGGTTGCCCAAGGCCACTTCCAGCCTGGCCTTGAACACCTCCAGGGATGGGCCCTCAACAACCTCTCTGGGCAACCTGTTGCAGTGCCTCACCACCCTCAAAGTGAAAAAACTTCTTCCTCATGTTTAGTCTAAACCTGCCCTCTTCCAGTTTAAAGCCATTCCCCCTCATCCTATCGCTACATGCCCTAGTAAAGTCTTTCCCCAGCTCTCCTGTAGGCCCCCTTTAGGTACTGGAAGGCTGCAATAAGATCTCCCCGGAGCCTTCTCTTCTCCAGGCTGAACAGCCCCAACTCTTTCAGCCTCTCCTCATAGGAGAGGTGCTTCAGCCCTCGGATCATCTTCATGGTCCTCCTCTGAACCTGCTCCAACACCTCCATGTCCTTATGTTTGGGATTCCAGAGCTGGATGCAGTACTCCAGGTGGGGTCTCACAAGAGTAGAGTAGAGGGGCAGAATCACCTCCTTTGACCTGCTGGACACACTTCTTTTGATGCAGTCCAGGATACGGTTGGCCTTCTGGGCTGCGATCACACATTGCCAGCTCATGTTGGGCTTCTCGTCAATCAGTAACCCCAGGTCCTTCTCCGCAGGGATGCTCTCCAGCCATTCCCCGCTGAGCCTGTATTTGTGCTTGGGATTGCCCCGACCCAGATGTAGGACCTTGTACTTGGCCTTGTTGAACTGCATGAGGTAGGCTTGGGCCCACCTCTCCAGCCTGTCCAGGTCCCTCTGGATGGCATCCCTCCCTTCCAGCATGTCAACCTCGCCAAACAGCTTTGTATCCTCAGCAAAATTGCTGAGGGTGCACGTAACCCCACTGTCCATGTCGCAGACAAAGATGTTGAACAGTACAGGTCCCAGTACCAACCCCTGAGGAACGCCCCTCGTCACTGCTCTCCACTTGGACATCAAGCTGTTGACCGCAACTCTTTGAGTACGACCATCCAGCCAGTTCTTTATCCACCGAGTGGTCCATTTGTAAAATGCATGTCTCCATTTTAGAGACCAGGATATTGTGTGGGACAGTGTCAAACGCTTTGCACAAGTCCAGGTAGATGACACCGGTTGCTCTTCCCTTGTCCACTGCTGCTGTAACCCCTTCATAGAAGGCCACCAAATTTGTCAGGCATGACTTGCCCCTGGTGAAGCCATGCTGGCTGTCACCAATCACCTCCTTGTTTTTTATGTGCCTCAGCAGAGTTTCCAGGAGGATCTGCTCCATGATCTTGCCAGGCACAGAGGTGAGACTGACTGGCCTGTAGTCCCCTGGGTCGTCTTTGTTTCCCTTTTTGAAAAGAGGGGTTATGTTTCCCCTTTTCCAATCAGCAGGAACCTCACCAGATCGCCACGACTTCTCAAACATGATGGCTAGTGGCTTAGTGACTTGATCTGCCATTTCCCTCAGGACCCGCAGATGTATCTCATCAGGTCCCATGGACTTGTGCACCTTCAGGTTCTTCAGGCAGTCTCCCACTTGATCTTCACGTACAATACATCGTTCTCCATTTTCCCAGTCCTCGTCTTTGTATTCTGTGTCATGGGCAGTGCGGCTGCAGTCCTTGCCAGTGAAGACTGAGGCAAAAAAGTGATTGAGTACCTCAGCTCTGTTTCTGTCCTGAGTAATCAGTTCTTGCGTTTCCTTCTGGAGAGGGCCCACATTTTCCCTAGTCTTTCTTTTCTCGCTGACATACTTAAAGAAGGATGTTTTGTTTGTCTTACTGTCCCTGGCCAGATTTAGTTTTACCAGGGCTTTAGCTTGTCTAACCTGATCCCTGACTGCTCAAACAATTCCTCTGTATTCCTCCCAGGCTGCCTGTCCCTGTTTCCACTCCCTATTGGCTTCCTTTTTCTTTTTGATCATGTCCAGGAGCACACTACCAGCAAGAAACATTTTCTTCAGGAAATAAACTACTTCGGAGAATTCTCTATTTAAGCATAAAGGTTGTTCAATTCCAAGTTTCAAGGACAGATGGCATAACTTTTCTTTGAAGGGCAAGAACACGTGCTCTTCTCTTTCTTTCCTTTATGCAGCCTTTCACCTTAAGTGAGAATGCAACACGCAGAAATATTGCCTTTGCAGATTGTTTTTTGCAGTCCTTCTCCCACTCTAGATCTTCAGAACCAGCTGATAAATCAAGTTTCCCAGTGGTGAAGACCACCCATTTTGACACTTTGAATCATAAGAAAATGCAGCTGTCTGACATCTGAGCCAAATTGTCAGATACCACAATTGAGAACATCTGTCTTAGGAAACATTCTATTTCATTTCCAGCACAGACCACCTTCATCCTGTGGAAGATGATCAAGTTCATAAAGGGTATCCCCTTCTACCTGCTGTTCTCCCTCTCTTTTTCAGGCCCTTCTACAGTAGACATCTTTTTCCTAGAACAGTAGAAGCCTTTTATCAATATAGGAGAAGATGTTTCTGTGAAATTACTCCCTTTGAAGGAGGGAGTAAAGTTTGGCAGCAACCCATCCCCCCCTCAGGAAGGGCTACAGTTGTCTTTAATATTGTCTGCAAACTGAAATTCAGAAAGGTAATGCTCCATTTAACAACTGCCTCTGAAGTGAAGGGAATGCCCATATAGGATATAGCTGGTACTTGTGCCAAAATTCAGTTAGAGTTTGAACTTTCAGGCCACTATTTGGAAGATACCTGCTTAGTAATACCGAGGCACTTCTGGTTCCTGGATGTTAGAAATCTTTTTCCTGCAACCAAAGGTTTTATGTACTGCCTCAGGATTGGGTGTCTCAAAGGAGGTGTGTGTTTAAGTGAGTCTGTGTTTGTGTAGGTGGGGAATAAGAAGCACCCATGCTTTCAGGTCTTTGTTTTTTCCAGTCTAGGTACTCATAGTAGATGGCTTGTGAATACAGAATGATCCTTCTATGTCATCTTTTTCTTACAGTTTAATTCAAGAGCTTTCTGAGACAGATGAATCTGGGTAGGTTCTTGTGATAGTTCTATTTTTTCAATACCTATCTGCTGTAATTACTGAGAAGTAAATAGTAGTTTCTTAAGAGAAGCCTCACTGGTTGCCTACTGGAAGCTGAAGAACTGTTGGGTAATTTTCTCCTCTAGCCCTTTGTGGAAGGTTATTAAAGGGATTAACCAGAGTGTTCCCACATGGAAAAAGTCTTCAGCTCTCTCATGGGGCTCTCAAACTTGTAGCATCCATTGAATTCTGCTTGAAGAACAAGGTACAGTTTGAAACACTGAAATTTCAGAAGCTTGTAGGCTTGACACAGAGGCAGGGTTGGGCTATTTTCTGAGGCAGCAGCATCCTCTTAAAGATACCAGTTACTGTTTTGGAATGGGTTGCAGTGGACTGTGCAGCTGCTTGGAGGAGGACAATGCTACTCTCATTAAAGCAACTAAATAATTTAAAGTATTTTGGATGCAGTACAAAATTGCAAATAGCTAGTCTTAAATTTTCAGTTCTCTTATTAAAAAAAAAAACAAACCACAAACAAACAAAAAACACCCCGCAACTGCAAAACAACAACTTGCAAATACTTAGCTTCTGGTATGTATGATTATTAGGCATTCTATAAGGAAACAGTCAAAGTGGTTTTCTAAAGTGTCAGTCTACCGCTGTGTGGTAACTCCCAGAAATGATCTGTTTGATGCATGATGACGATGGGCCATTTTAGTGACTTAAATGTCACTCTGCAAATATTTGTGCCAAGTAAAGTGTGATCTTGTTCCTGTCCACTGGCTTTTTATTCATCCCCACTGTTTTGTATTCTTTTCGTTGTTGGTGGTGTTCAGGGCAAGATAATGTAGCCCTTGCCTGTGTTGCAGTAGTGTAAATATGCATGAGTTTTGTAACAGTTAAATCTTCTTCTAAAAGCACATCTTCCTAAAGTATTTCTGGGATTTGCTTGAAGATTCTCCTGCACTAATGCATAACTAAATTTTCTTAAGAACTACTGCATCTATATCTGCAGGGCAGTAGCATATTTTCTTGTTTGGGCAGTTTTATAGGTGCATCTTGAAATTTATATCTTAGTAACAGTATTCGAACCTTCACTTTTGGTTATTTGCGTTGGAGAACAGTGCAGATTAATATTAAACATGTTCTCAGGAATTTGAAAGGCAGGGACTCAAACTTGTGCCAAATGTTAAACTATGAATGGCTTCTGAAACTGCCTACAGTAGCTTTTAATCTATTTGTGCAATGGAAGTGATGGTAACTTCTTACTGATTTATAATGGCAGTAACTGAAAAAAAAATACTTAAATGTAGTGGTTGTGACTGCTAAATTAACAAGCTGAATCCTTTTTTAAAAAACAGCTATTGACACAGCTCAAGTCTGACCACTTTATAGTACATTACAATATTTCTATATGATTGGTATTGAAATTCAGTTCCTTTTCTTGCTGTTGTTTCATTGAAGAAAGAAATACAGTATTAGTGTTTTGAAGGTTGTCAGAAGCAGAAGTCTTAAAATATTTTGCCCCACTGCTGTAATAAAAGGATATACGATCAATTTAGTGATTTAACTTCCATAGTAAAGAACCAGAGGGTTTGAGCCTCTCTGAAAAATTTGCATCTCTGCTTTGTGCTAGTGGGCTGTTGGTTTCATCTTTTATTACATATTTCACCTCACCTTTGTTATGTATGTTTCTTAAAACTGTTTCTATATTGCCTTTCTCTCTACTTTTATTCCTTTGTCATTTCATTCAACTTACCTCCTACATGGAGTATATGAAAAAAAAAATCAAACTAGGATTGTAGTAGCTAAAAGTGATGACAAAAGAATTTTAGCCATCAACCTGGAAATCAATAACTTTCCCTTAGGCTATCCCTTACAAAAGAGAGCACAAATGTTTCTCAGTATAACGAGATAAGTAAAAACTAATGCTCACAGGAAGTAGTAGTACAGAACTGGGGTTCAAGTGAATTGTTTATGTTGCTTACAGTGTAAAAAGAAATTAGGATGTGTATGCATGATACTTATTTCAGTCTTAGTTTGTATTTCTCAAATATGTATTTTAAGGCATTTAATCAAAGTTTGTTTATGAAACCATTATTCCGAATTGAAATAAACTGCATAAGAATAGGAAAAAAAGACCGTTCTGGCTTTTGTGGAGTCTTTGCTTCAGGTAGTATGGAGCATGGAAAATGCTTTCTTAACTTTCAAGATTGTTACACTTCACAAGAATCTGTACTGGTTAGTGAACGTGTGCTATTACAATCTTTACATGAGGTATAGGAGGGAAAATGAGCCCTTCACGCATCTATAGTAATGGGGAAGGCTAAAGCCCTTTTTCCTCCTTGCATTCATGCCACTTAGCTCATTGTTCTTTCATAATGAAATAAAAGTTGTAGGTAGTGACCTATGAAAAGGTATGAAGTTTGAATTTTGATTACTTAAGAGGCTTCTGAAACTGGTGGCCCCAGTTCTGGAATTGGCTCCATTCTTGTCATAACAAAACCTGAGATTTGCTGATGACTTCAGTTATGCTTTTGTAATACCTTAAGCTTTTTCAGATCCATGGCAAGGGAATAACTGAAACTTTTTCTAGAATAGTACTGTTTTAAATTAACTCATGGTCAGTATCATGGTATTTTCAGATACCTCAGCTTGATTATTTTTTTTTTTTTTTTTTTAGAAATTGCAAAATGATCTTTCTGAAGAATGTTGTAGTGTTTAGAAATAATGAAATATTATTGCCTTTAAGATGGCAGTGGTGACTCTAGAATACAAATAATGGATGGTAGTAAATCCAAGAGAGATTTTACTACTAAATTTGCAGTTAGGATGGACACAGAAATTAAGGTTCATATTTCCAGATCATTTTTTCCCTGAAGCAGCACACAAATTTTTCTAAATTACTAGCAAGAGATGGAAGCATAAGCATAAAAAGGAAGGAAGAAGATTCTGAGTAGTCATGAGAAACAAAGATACAGTCATTTTCATCAAGCATGTCTGCAATAACCTACCTGATTGTGTTATTTTTGTAGCTGGTGATTTCATGGAATACTTATTTCCAAATGTATTGTTCAAAGCAGTTTTCAAAATAAGAATTCCAGTGTAGTTTCTTGGAAAGTGGAAGCCAAAACCACTGCAGAATTCTGAATTTGAAAGAACTCATCATCTTTTAAAACATAGTACAGTTTAGTGTTCTCCACCTCAGGATCAGAGGATTTGATTTCACTGTTGCAGTAAGCTGATTGAAGACCCTCCAGCTAGGAAGAGAAGCTTTCTTACTGCCTCACTGCTCCAGGTCTTTCTGCTGCGAGCTCCCCTGATGATGAAACTCATAATTGGGCATCTGTACGCTGAGATGGAGCAGGGATTAAATCACTTGTAACCCTGGATACAGCTACTAGCACTCACCCAAAGCAGCAACCAGGCAGATCTGGCTCAGAGATGGTGGTGCCATTCGTTTTGGTGGCAGCATGGTCTTTGTCCAGCTGTGAAGCCATACTCCAAGTGTGTCTTAGTGGGGAAAAAAAAATACACATAGAGTTTGGTAGAGGTGGGGTGTGTGTATTAAGGAAGTGAAGGGGTTTTTGCCCCTTTAAACACAGTTCACTTGCAGTCTAGCAAAGCTGGCTGATGTGAAAAAGAAATTTGAGTCTACTAACAGCCAGATGAGAATAACTTTTGAAATTGCAGTGAAAAGCAGCAAGGAAATAATACTTCCTCTGTTGCACGCATCCATTGCAAGCCTGCTGCATGAAGCAGAGGCTTACTTCTGCATTTAAATTCATTTTAGAGAAGAGAATCTTCAAAGATTTTCTGAGGTAGCTGAAGGTTTCTTTTAGTAAATATACGTTTGAGGTCAGAGAACAGCTTAATGCATTTATTTGCCTTTGTCCTTTCACTTGTGACTTCTTTACATTCCTTTATCACTTTGTAGTTATTTGAAGTCTAGTAACATTTTATTGTATTTGAGATTTTGCTACCTGGAACCATTTCTTATGAGATTTGCCCAGAGCTTGGCAGAATGCATGTGTGTTTAAATGATTTATTACACTTTTAAGACATTTACACTGGCTGTGTATGACTTGGGCATGTTACCTTCTCTGCTCTCTTTGAAACAAAATGTTTGACGTTTCTTGCCTATTGTGTTGAATTAGATTAAATAAAGTAGTATCCTTCAAAATTGTATACTTTAATCTTCTAGAACAAGATTTTTTTCTTCCTTTCCCAAAGTGTATCTTAAAGTGGATGCTTGCTTTGTCAAATCCTTCTTTTTTACATTTTGCTGTCTCTCCATGGTATTTTTTTACTTTTGCAAGTGACTTTTTTTAATGTAGGATCATCTTACTTTTAACCATTGAAGTTTTAGGTTTTTACCACCTGTAGGTTTCACCTAATTGGTGAATGTAGCCATTATCCTGCTATGCTTACACTCAGATCTTACTTTAAGTTAAGTCTCTGTGTTTTGGGTATATATACATAGATCATACTTCTTTCTTTAGTATTTTTCTTGTTTCTTTAAGAGGCTGGTTACTTGCTGGATATGGCAGGCACGTTTAGAATGCAGCTACAAAACAGGTTGAGCATTTCATAAAATGCTTAGAAATTTAACATGGCACTTTTATGCTGTGGACCTGGTATTGGAATAGTTTGTTGTACTAACATTTGTATGTGTTGTAAATGTCAAACTTGTGAGTTCAGAACTGCCTGTGTTAATTTTGAGTCTTCAGCCTTGGAATGAACAACAGTATTGTTGACAGGGTCTGATTTCAGAAAGTATTAGCCTTAAATCAATCAATACATACATTTTTATGTAAAAAGATGCAGCCCATATTCTAGGCAACAATACCTTTTTAACAAAACAAAAAAATCTTTAATACTACATATCAGCCTGCCAGAAAACCACAGAAGTCTCTTCTGTATCTTCATTGTTATGGGAAGTTCATGCAGAGTCTTTTCCAAAGCACCTTTCTTCACTTGGCTTAGTTTGGAAGCTTAAAAACTAATAGCATAAATAAATAAAAATTCCTCAAACCAGGACAACAACTTAAGTATATTAAACAAATGTACTTGGTTACTTTCTGCTGTAAGCTGCCAAAGATTACACCTGTTTCCTGCTGTATCACCAGTTAAAACGGGTGATCAAAGATAACTTGTGAAAGGTGAAGTAAACTAAATGAGGATATATCCAATTTTTTTCCAAACTAAGTAATTACTATAGCATAGGTTCTCTGATTTTGCCTAAGTATTTTTCAGTGTGTTAATTCATGTAAACATGATAGTAAAGCATAAATTAAGTTAATTTTTTTACACGCAGGTTTCTACAATTCAAGAACTCGTTACTGGTTATGAAGCCTCTTTGAAAACTTGTGACCTTTTTAGTACATGTGGTAAGTTTTTATGGTCTTATTAATTACACTATAATTACTAATACTGTTTATGGCAGTTCTCAAGAACTGTTAAAGCGCTGATACTTCTTGCAAGAAAATAGTTGTGATACCTTCTAGTAAATGAATGCATTACAAGAAATATTAGCTGATTTTTCCACGCTTTGTTTTTTGTGTTTGTTTTTCAAATGCAGTCTTCAGCCTTACTGTAACTTTTTCCATTTTGTTGCAGAAAATGGAGAGAAAGAGCCCCCAACAACACTGCTTTGGGTTCGGTATTTCCTGGCACAGCACTTTGACAAACTTGGCCAGTGTTCTTTGGCCTTGGATTACATTAATGCTGCAATTGCAAGCACTCCAACACTAATAGAACTATTCTATTTAAAAGCAAAAATTTACAAGGTAAGAAGTTAATTTGGATGTGTAGAGTACCTAACTTAACAAAAACGCAACCCATCTAACTGGTGTGAATGTGTGGATAGTATTTCAGTTAGCAATGGTTATGGGCATTGTTTTTCATGCGGGTTTCTTTTTGGGCACTGTTCTGTCAGGAAGAAAACGAAAACCCTTCCGTTTAGGTTTTGCAAAGCAACTTGCATCAAATTGTCATTCTGAGGAAAAACTGAGGGGAAGGGGGGAGCAAACAAAGCCTTTTGTTATTTCTGAGGGAGAAGTACCAGTAACTGTAGATTTCAGAAGTTGGTCAATAGCACGCTTATACTGAAAGCAAACTACTTAATTTCTCCCTAACAGCATGTAGGTAACCTCAAGGAAGCTGCCAAATGGATGGATGAAGCCCAGTCTTTGGATACTGCAGACAGATTTATCAATTCTAAATGTGCTAAATACATGCTGCGAGCAAATATGGTGAAGGATGCAGAGGAGATGTGCTCTAAATTCACAAGGGTAGGTATATGGCTTCAATGAAGCTCTAGAGGCTTTGTTTCCCTCTAGCAGTTTATTTTTCACCCATGTAACTTGACCAAAATTAGAAATATCTTTTATTAGTGCCCGTTTTCAGGATAATGCTCTTACTTAGTGGTAAGTAACTATATAGAAGCGTAGAACAGTTTGAATTGGAAGGGACCTTTTAAAGATCATCTAGTCCAACCCCCCTGCCATGGGCAGGGACACCTTCCACT
This sequence comes from Vanellus vanellus, assembly GCF_965231255.1. Lineage (NCBI taxonomy): Eukaryota > Metazoa > Chordata > Aves > Charadriiformes > Charadriidae > Vanellus > Vanellus vanellus. The sequence continues at coordinate 187,957,469 of NC_138905.1, forward strand.
AGACCAGGTTACTCAAAGCCCCATCCAACTTGGCCTTAAACTCTTCCAGTGGTGTGGGGCATCCGCAACGTCTTTGGGCAGGCTGTCACGGTGCCTCACCATTCTTATGGTAAAGAATTTCTTTGTTATGTTCCAATCGAAACCTAGCCTCTTCAATTTAAAACTGTTACCCCTTTTCCTGTCAGTACAGGCCCTGGTGAAAAGTCTGTTTCTTATAAGCCCCCTTTACATATTGAAAGGCCACAATAAGCATCTCCCTGGAGTCTTTGCTTCTCCAGGCTGAACAAGCCCAACTCTCTCAGTCTTTCTTCATAGAAGTGTTGTGTTCATGGCCCTCCTTGGGACTTGCTGTAGCAGGCCTATGTCCCTCTTGTGCTGGGGGCCCCAGAGCTGGATGCAGTACTCCAGCTATGTAGACCCAGTAAATACTGCAAAAAATGGTTGTTCAAAGGTGTTGTCCAGAAGTATTTTTTTTATTGCCATACTTCTATGTACCTCTCTAGAAATGTATCTGGTGGATACCTTGTTTGCCAAACCTGCTGTTTCCCAGTAATACCATCTGAGCTAACTGCACAGGAATGTGCACTGTATTCGTTATGATTTAGCATTAACATAAATTAATTTTGACTTGAACATTTAATTCCTTTTAAGCTAGTACTACAGACAAAAACTTTGCTAAAGCAAATCCTATCCGTAAAAGATGGGGTAGCACTTTAAATTATGGTTTTTTGACATGGAGCAAAATTTAGATTCATAAAGGCCAGATTTCCGTATTATTTTTGTAACTAAATATGAAGACAGCTGCTTGATGTGATTTGCTGGAGCACATAAATGAATTAGGCTCCTTAATTCTTCTTAATTTTAGGTATGAAAACACTTGAATGTGAATCTGAGCTGTCTAGATATTTCTAGGAAGGACTAAAAATTTGATTACTAAAACTCATTATGTACATGTGTCGGAAGCGTTAGAGCAAGAAATACAGAACTCTAGCATAGATATTGGGATAAGATAGGATAAATCTGATCTGAAATTGTGTTGTGAGTTGAACTGGGTTTTCTTGCTAGTATAAAACTGCTCTGAAAATTTGGTGGCTAGCATTTGCGATATTTGGAATGTGCTTCCAGTTTGTTTATTCTTAATCTAGAGCACTGAAACTATAGAGAATAAATCCTAGGATTCTTTCTTATAAAAGTATGAGGTACAAATCTAACTTCATTTATTTAGACTAACAACAAGTTCTGAGAAACTTACAATTATTCATGCTATGTGATAAAGCAGTAAATATATTGGTGGATTTTTAGACTAGTAGATGCCACTTATCTGACAGGTGAAAAAAGAACAAAAATTATTTACTTAAAAATTCTTAAAAATAAAGTTGTTTTCTGCCTCCAAATTGTAAAAGTAAGGCTGTGTATACAGCATGAGTTAATCTTAAATCTGAGACTCTTATCTTGTTCAGATAACTTTTTTTATCACTTAATTCTATTCCTTTCTATCTTGGGGAGCATAGGGTATCACAAGTATTATTCTCAGTCTCTGGGTGATTATATCCATTTTCTATTGTATTCCAAGTAGTTAAAGGATTGATTGTCTCCTACTAATGGACTGAAACTAGCCATAGTTGAAAGAAGCAGCTGGTAAATTATAATAGCAAAAAGGGATAATGACACTTGTTTCAGGAAGGAACTTCTGCTATGGAAAACCTAAACGAGATGCAGTGTATGTGGTTCCAGACTGAATGTGCTGCCGCTTATCAAAGGCTAGGGAAGTATGGCGATGCCTTGAAAAAATGCCACGAAGTAGAAAGGGTAAGTAGGTGCAAACACCATCAATTTCTTTCCCAGTTTTTCTCACATGCTAATGAAGATATTTGCTGATGTAATCATCATGAATTTCTTTGCATATAAAGTTTCTTGTATAATGGTTTTCAAAAACAGGTTAATTCTTGGTGATTTATTGTAATAGATAAGATGTCATCCTCTAGCTATTATGTGAAAAATTATGTGAAAATTTTAAGTGAAAAGGATTCAATATAAAATATTATGTCTCCTAACTCTACAACCATTTGTACCTTAACTTTATGCTGTCTTTTGACAATTATTTTTTTTAATCGGGTAATCACATTTCACTTGGCTTTTAAAGAATGCTGAAGTCTCTCAACAATCACATTATAGTTTTTGTTAACAAAGTGAGATTTTTCTGAGTGGTGTGTTTTTGTTTTTTTTTTTTTTTTTTTCCTACTGAGAGGTTCCCTTGGACAGTCAATATTACAAGGCTATTTCTAAGCCTGTTAAATATTGTCTGTAAGTACCGGTTGTGACTTTATGCACTTGCTTAATCTATTTTTTTAATTAGATGGAGGTGAATAAGAGTTGTGTGTGTGTTCTTTTTTCTTGAAGCATTTTTTTGAGATAACGGATGATCAATTTGACTTCCACACATACTGTATGAGAAAGATGACTCTCCGTGCCTATGTAGACCTTTTGAGATTAGAAGATGTGCTCAGGAAACATGCCTTCTACTTCAAGGCTGCTCGATCAGCGATTGAAATCTACTTGAAGCTCCACGATAATCCTCTTACCAATGAAAGCAAAGAACAAGAAGTGAATTCAGGTATCTAGACCATAATGGAGGCTCATATGTGTATGACACATGTAAAAGCTTATTAAGCTAAGTAAGTTATATGCTGTAGAATAAATGAGTTGTAACATACACAATTTTTTCCTCTCTTCTGTGGTGATTTGATAACTGAAGAGATCATGGATAACAAGCTGGAGCTTTCTTCATCTTTATTCTTCTGTCGTCATATTGTAAAACTAGTACATGAATGAACCTAGCTGTAGTTGGAGTACTTGGGGAGGAGTAGCATTTCAGAACATTAAGAGGAGAAATCAAATTCAGTTCAGCCATTTATCCATTTGAACAGAAGATAAGTCTTTAACAGATAAATTAAGAAACAGTGGATAGATTTTTGTGGGAAAGCCATCTGAATTGTAAGAATTTAATTTTGATCTATTGTATTTAATTTATTCCATAGTAATATAAGTTAATGCAGCATTACATCTTATCATTTTTTCACACAGCTTCAGGACCAAAGAATGCATGGATAAGTGTATATTAGCAAAATTAATAAATTTAGGAGATGATTTAAAACTATTGTTAAATGGAAAGCAGATTTTCTTGGGAAACCAGTGGGGTGTGGTTCAGAAAACTGAGGATTCAATGACAAATGATTTATGAGTTTTTTTCCCTTTAAGATAAATAGTTGCTTCTCCTTTTGTGGAATCACAGCTACTGTCAGCACTGCAGTGGCTGTTGCCTAAACAGGTGAAATTGATGTCTAGTGCTCCTCCCCCATGTCAAATATTTTTCCCTTTGCAAAAGTTAAACATGCCACTCGATATTGCCAATACAATCTTACCATTCATTCAGAGCTGGATAATAATTTTTTCTATATCAGCCTATATATAATGAAGCACATGTAAAAAGAGACACACTTCACAGCACAGTTCAACTTGCATGTTTTTTCTCTCCAATTCTGGTTTGTTTCTGTATATAATGTAAGATTGGCATGTGACAGAGGATCTTGATAGCAATATGTCTTAGAAGCGAAGGTGGGGAAGAGCCTAAGAAATTGTGTTAGTTCATTTGCCTGTGGTGCATTGGGATTCAGTAGGCTTATCCACAGGGGAAGACAGCACTGTGTGAATGGGGTAAAAAGAATGCTTACTTCTCCTTTCTTCCATATCTCAGAATGGTGGCTGGCCCCAGTAGAGAGGTCATGGTGCCATAAAAAAATGCGTTAGTCCCTCAGTAGCCCATTCTTCTGTTTCTTGCCACATTATTAGCACAAATTCTGTTCTCAGTGAAACACCACAGTAACCAGAGTAGAAACTACAGTATTATTCTGGCTAAACTGGTCAGGTGAGTGTGATAGCAGGGAAGGGGGGAAAAAAAAAAAGGGTGAATGGAAAGGCTGAAGGCTCCTCACTTCTATTTGAACCTGTAGGAAACCATGTTTTGTGTGTTATGCTTCTCATGCAACTGTTAAACCTTCTTGGTTTATCTAAATGCTAGTCCAGTCTAAAAAAGCTGAATACAGCACCCAGCCTGAAGGTTCATATAATGGTCCTGCTAATACAAGAATATTTTACCTCTCCTCACCCCGAACAATATCAGTTTTTGCTTGCGTTCATTTAGCTATCCCATGGCATTTGCAGAAAATCAATGCAATTATCACAGCTGTATATTGTTCAAACACTAATGAAAGACAACAAGCTTCTTTTAAGACGGAGTGTAAATCTGTCTGGACATTTCTAGTTAGCATGTGAAGGAAGCTGAACTACAGTCAATATGGGAGCTTAGTGCTACCCTTGAAAACCATTGTCTGTTTTCTGAAGTAAAACCTGTCATAGATGCAACAACTTCCTGTAGTTAACCTTTCAAATAGTTGAGGTGTCTGTAACAACTATGTAAGAGAAAATAAGCAAGATCAAGTGTTGTGTTATGCTGTAAATAGTAATCCAACAGTAACATTGGACTATAGTGATGATAGTCTGGCAAATGCCGATATGTATGAAAATTGCTGTAAAAGTATGCCATTTTGATAAGGGGGCAGAGCTTAGTGGCATGTCTGAGTGCTGTTTGAGAGAAACAGAACTTTTAATTTCTGTTAACAGAGTATTTAATTATCTGTTTGTTACCTTAATCTGTAGAAAATCTCTCAGCCAAAGAATTGAAGAAAATGCTTAGCAAGCAAAGAAGAGCACAGAAGAAAGCAAAACTTGAAGAGGAAAGAAAACATGCAGAAAGAGAGCGACAACAGAAGAATCAAAAGAAAAAGCGAGATGAAGAGGAGGAGGAAACCAGTGGGCCCAGGGAAGAGCTAGTTCCTGAAAAACTGGAAAGGGTTAGCATGGTATTTCATGTTAAATTCATGTGATTTATCATAAAAAGCCTATAATCTCTTATAACTATCAGGTTCTTCTAAAAGAATCCAGTTTTTTTTTTATAAAATTATTTTTGCATGCAAAGGTACCTTTTTGTAGTTTATTTACACTAAAGAAAAGTACTATTTTTCCTCTAATAAGTCAAAGTTCTGTATTAATAATATTGTTACTTTCTTTAAATTTAGGGGTTTTTTGAGCAGTAGGCCATCCTTCATGAAAATAGATATTGAACAAAAAGTTGGTTCTTGCCTGAAGAACTCTGGTGAATAGAACGAACAGAAATGTGATTGCAGTTCACAAAATTTCAAGACATGAGCCAGTATTTCTCTAAGCTCAAAGAACTGTCTCCTTTATCACAGTAACTTAGAAGTTTAAGCTTGCTGTCTAAGGTGGTCATATTTCGTTTCCTAAATGCTTAATTATAACACTGAGTACATCACATAAGCAGTGCCAGAGTTAGCCATGATGTTGTATTTGTCAATGTGAAATCATGAGTAAACACTTCTTAATTCGGAAAGCTATCTACAGTTCACCTTTGGCCTCTGATTGTTTAAATGATCTGAGTAACAGAAACTGTCCTTGGTGGGTTTTATTTGACATTTATGTTAAGTTTTAAATTTCACTGTGTTTTTATTAAAACAGGTAGAAAATCCATTAGAAGAAGCCATTAAGTTCCTTATACCACTTAAGAATCTTATCGGAGATGACATAGAAACACATTTATTAGCATTTGAAATATACTTTAGAAAAGGTAAAGTACTGTATAATTTCATTTTTGTTCTACAAAATTTTAACACTTCACTGCAGCCTGTTATCTGAGCATAGCCTAAAATGGTCTGGAATAGATATTTACTTGACTGAAGCTGGGGTTTGCATCATATCCAGTAATAATAGGGGAAATAGCGTTTTCATTTAGCCACTTTTAAAACAAACAAAAAAGCCTACGAGCAAAGTAAGCTCTAGTATAAACTAATAGATGCTACAGAAAGACATTTGCAGTGTGATCTTTAATTATGTAGGGGAAAACAAAGCCAAATAGATAGTAACATAATCTATGCAGTGTTCCCAGAATTTGAGCTGCAGGATTTCGATGTTATTAAGCAATTTGGATGGGAAAAATTGAATCACCTTCCTAATTCTGTTGCCTTTCTAATTCTGTGTAGGCATTGATGTTTCTAATGTTCGTACTAGATTTACTAAAGAAAGTAGTTGATATAAAAAGTTCTGTATTCTTAATCTTGGTATGTTTTTGTTTTTTCTCCTTCCCACAGGAAAGTTTCTGTTAATGTTACAGTCTGTCAAAAGAGCTTTTGCTATCAACAGTAATAACCCATGGCTACATGAATGCTTGATTAAATTCTCTAAAGCTGGTATGTAGGAAGTACATGTGTATGTAAAAAGATACAGGAGGTTATATTGTACAAGGCCATAACTACATATTTTTGTAACGCATAAATACTCTCGAACCACAAACGGATACAAAGAAAAATAAAAATAAATGTTTTGTTTTCCATGCTAATACCCAAGAAAATGCAGGTTGTGCTATGTGGGGTACTGTTTATGTATTATATTGTGCTCCCTTCCTCCATTAATTCAGCAGGTGGACCAAATAACTAATTTTGGCTAGATTTCATAGAGGAGTAGGTGTTCCAGAAATCTTTGACGTTCTTAAGTTTTAAGTAAGTGGCAGATATGGGAGAGAGATTGACTAAAGCAAAGTATCCATTGTGAACTTGCAGCAGAAAATTTACATGACAGAGCACCCTTTATGAATGTTTAATCTATAATGCATCAGTAATTCTGGTGTTCACCTGTTTTGAACTGAAATTTGTGTTTCATGCCCAAATTTTAAAAAAGGGAATTTTAGCAGTGATGCTTTTGGTTTCATACTGTTTTCTATGGTTGCTTAAATGATTCTTTTTGCTTCTCTCACTCTTGCCTTCCCCCCCCTTCTAGTATCTGACCATAGTAACCTCCCAGAAATCGTGAGCAAGGTCCTAACTCAAGAAATGCAGAAAATTTTTGTTAATAAAAACTTGGAAAGTTTTAATGAAGAATTTCTCAAACACAATGCTACCTCCATTCAGCACCAACTGTCAGGTTTGTTTAACTTTTTAATGTTTCTGAAAAGCAAATTATTTAAGTGATTTAAATCCAGAATCTTTATCTGCAGTCCATAATTCATACATAAATTCCAATGAGCCAGAAATTCACATGTTTACATTGGTATTTTTCTGCCTGCTTTTACCATGGTAAAAAAACAAACAAACAAAAAAAAAACCACAACAACTTGTTCACTTTTTCATTAGATGCATAAGGAACCTGCTTCTTATTTCCAAAAAGTGTGATCAAACCACCACAGATATTCAAGTACGGAAGCACTGTCATCCCTCCTGTTGCAGCTTCTAGTTTTGAAATGATTAGAAAATATAAAATGAAAAATATTATATGTTAGAAGCAGTGCTTTTCCCTGTTTTCTCATCAGCTGGAATGTCTCTGTTCCTACTCATAGCTTTGTCATGTAGCAACAGCATCAATAAAAATATCATGGCAAACTTGTTATGCTACTTTTGCTTTTCTGCTTCATGGTTACCAATGAAGATGTTGAAATATGACGCTTGTAGCTCTTCTACACAAATAGTATGAGTAGCTGTTGGAGGTAAGTCAAAGGAAGTTGGAATTGAAATTTGTCATGTCTACTGATTACAGAAAGCTTTGGAGTAAAAATTGATGTCACCTGAGAAGCTAGTAGAGGAGAAAACAAAGCATCTCTCCAGCTGTTAGGAAGCAAAAAATAAGTGTAGATTTACCAGGGACTTAAAGTACTTTGAACAGTACTAATCTCACCTAGTTGTAAAAGTTACCCAGGGTTTGTCCAGAATATCTGGAGAAAGTTAGCTTCAGAGCATTGTTCATCTCCCTTAAAGGAAGGTTAGGGAACTTTCCCCAAACTTAGAGGCTGTTAAAAGATCCCTGTTTCAGGCAGCATCTTGAGAGAAATACTTGCACCCCTTTTCCTGTGAGCAGACTCAAGATTTGGGAAGTCAAGTACAGATATCCCAGCAGGCAATTGCTCCTGATTCTTACATATGTGTTCTTCCACTCTTGCCCTTGTTGAGCATCTAACTGGATGTTTTCCAGGTTCTGCTTTCTGGTACTCTGTTATTATGGAAAATAGTAGAGTCACTTTGTCATAGTAATTGTATAGGCTAAGACTTGTCTACATCTTTAGTGCCTTTGAGAAGAACCCAAGCTAGATCACTGGCAGTAGTGGCACCCATGTTAAGAGATATCAGGGACCCCTTTGAAGAAGGTGAGTCTCTTCACATTCAGTGGAGGCAAGGGGCTTAAATGTGTAAAACCTCCATAGGGTGAATCAGTGGACCTTAGCGTCCATTGATTGCTGTGATCCAACAGTGTATCAATTTACAGGCAGTGGGAACAAATGTGGGTTTAGGATTTTAAAGTGAAATCGGGAGTGAACTAACCATAGACATGTCCTTGGTAGCTTTAGGTCTTCACCTATGTGTCAGTCTTCTGTTTATGCTGAAACAGGTTTGAAGCGATTGCCTTAACTGCTGTACAATTTATAACTTCTTAAACTGTCATATTTAATCCAAGTTTGAAAATTTAAAGGTCTGAAAGACCTAAACCGTAAGTCAGAGTACAAATGAGTGCTTTCTTAGCTTAAAATGATTACTAGTAAAAAAAAAAAAAAAATTAAAAGCAGAATTTTAAGCCCTTTTCAGTTTCTCTACTATAGCCTCCCTGACTTTAAAGAAATGTAACTAGGTTAAGTTTAGTAAGTTTGACAATGATGACTCAAACACAAATATATTCAGTCTAGCAATTCATTTTCTGAAACCTGGATACAACAAGCAGTAAGAATGAGGAAACTTCCTTTAATTAGGAAAAGAAATTTAATAATTTGGGAAATGAGTTGAGCAAGAGGAGGCAGTACACTCAGAATGTGGGGTTTTAACTTTTTCAGTAAAATTATTTCTTAAGCTTTTTGTTCTTTATAGTAGATTATGCAGTGAGGTGTGTCTGGATTTAGTATTTGGGGAAAAAAGTACATGAAATGCCTACATGTTCATTAAGATGAGATTTTTAAATTAAGGCAGGTATGCTATGAGGAGCAGTACCGTATTTGGCAGAGATGCCCAGACCAGTTTTGATAAACTGTTTGTGGTCTGAGAAACTGGAGAACTTCTTCTGGACCGTGTTCTACAATTGTTTTGTAACTGTATTGTTCACTTATCTCAAGTACTTTTCAAAAGAATTCAGAGTATCTCTGAGAAAAATGTCCATTTGTAGGATGGATTTAATTTAGCCTGCTGATTTGAAGAGCTTAGTCATCAGTATACTCTTTATGTGTGTTTCTTGACTGACAGATCTTCAGTGAAGTGAGGCATTTCAGTTTTGCAGAAGCAGATCTCCTCTGTTACTCAATCCTTATGCTTCTAATAAATTTCAAAATAGCTTTAGTTTTGTTAGTTTTAAGTTTTAAATAAGGGAGGAAAACATGGTTTATTAAAACTTGTAAGAAGTTCTAATTCACATTGATTTATAAGGGGTTGGATTCTGTGTGCCTGTGTATGCAGTATAGCATTTAGGAACACTATTATCTAAATGTTGTGTTCTTTCTTGTGATAAGGTGCAAAGATGATGTATTTCCTGGACAAATCAAGACAAGAAAAAGCAATTGCTGTTGCTACTAGATTGGATAAGAACATGAGAGACAAAAATGTGAAGGTAAAAGATACAATATTTAAAGCCAAAAAATGTGTGGGATGTTAAACAACATATGCTTAGCTGCAGGATAATGTACATGCTTCATTTATCATGATAAATTAATATTATTTGAAAGGACAAGGTTTCAGATTTTTTTTTTTCTCCTTCAATAACTAGAAGATATCCCAATACCAACAGAGAAGTTGTTTGCTCAGATTAATATTGTTTAACAGTACGTCTTTTTAGTAATAAAACAATTGTAAATCACTTATTAACTGTTACTTTTGTTTCTTTAGACATTAACAAAGGTTTTTGAGGCGCTGCTTGATGGCAGTTTCGGAAGCTGCCACACTCAATGCGAAGAATATCAAGCAGCATGTCATAAACTGTTTCCTTTTACGTCTGCCTTTATGCCTGCCACAAACGAGGACGATAGCAGCATTGCGTCTGTGAATCATACAGCCATTAACCATGATTTGCTGTCTAATGAAATTTGAAGTAGTGTGTGTGAGCCTGTGTGTGTGTGTGTGTTATACCTACGTGCACATACATATACAAAACTGACTCATTACATGCTGGCTGGATACGGATCAGGGTTACTTTTCCAGGTTGTATTTTAATATCTTTAACAGGTATAAAACAAAATATTTGGATAGTTAAATGAAATGGAGTATGCTATTAGCTATTTTTTTTTCTCCCAACAAAACCTGCCAATATTTATGTAAACATTATCCTTAATCAGCATTTTTCATGTTTATACTTGTACAGTTTTAAGTCTTTTAATAATCCATCAGCCCTCCCTCACAAAAATTATGGATGTTAAAGACCGCTTTCACGTAAGTGTCGTTACATATACAGATAAATGTGATCATATCTTGTTAATAAATTATTATTTGAGCTTTTTTAGCAGATTAAGACTGAAGTGCTGCTTAAATTGTCCTCTTTGTCTTTTACTGTTCTTTAGGGTTTTTTTTCTGGGTTTGTTTGAGGTTTTTTTTGTGTTGGTTTTTTTTTTTTTTTTTTTTTTTAAATCGTTGGTCAGTTTGGTTTCTTTTGAAGCACAGTGACAATGAAAGCATTAGGGTTTGCATGTTTTTGTCAGGTGTGTGTCTTATATGGAACCAGTGTTGATGGATATGAAGATTAGGTTTGTGTAAAAACAAAAAACAAACAAACAAACAAAACCACAACAACCAAACCAAACAAACAAAAAAACCCAAACCAACAAAAAACCACACCCACCACTAAGGCTTTTTGAAAACTATTCTGTCTACCTTGTGTTCCATAGCTATTGTCTCCTTCATGGTCAGCTTAACATTTTTGAGTATCCTGAAGCAATTCCGTGTGAAAACATAATGAATTTGATACTGATGTTTGTCCTTTGTTCCATCTTCCTCTTCTTTCTTCTGGTTTCTCCCCATCTGCTTACTTGTTGACACTTAAGTTGAAAAAGCTGCTCCAATTTTGAGCAAATGCATAAGGTACAGTAATGAGGAATACAGTTCTTCTCTACATCAAAAAAATTTACTGGTAAATTTACTGTATTACCTCCATTAAAAGTCTTAGTTGTCCACTTATGGCCAATACTCTGATACTTCTCATAACTAACTACTATTGCTTTAGGTGCTACAAAGCAAATAGTATGTAAGGAGTATGTTTTACATTTTAAAAACTACTAAAGGGAGCACAAAGAGGCTGACTGCAAATCACAATGAACTTTTTTCTTACTTTGTGTTCTGGTGCATTAGCTATTAAAAATACAACACATCAAAATGGAAATCTGAATCTAATATACCTATTTAAAGCATAGTATTGCTGGACAAAATGGCTACACGACAGCTTTACATTCTATAAGAACTGCTATCAAAACATAACTATACTGTGGCTTGTACAGAAAATCTGTTTTCTGGAAACGGTAATGGAATCATTCAATCTTGGTTTGTTTTTATTTCACTGCAATGTAAATAATTTCAGTAATATTAACTAGCCCCTCAAAGGAAAGTATAAGTTCATGACGAGGGGATTTTATTAAGACAAATAAACTGTTCTAATTAAAACTCTCCTTTGTGTGTCATCTGTTTAGATTCAAAACTGTTGAATGGAAAACTCACTGTAAAATATTGCCAACATATGTTATGCTGTAATAAATTATTTTGTACACACTTGCCTTTGGTTTGGAATTTTTGAGTATTTGTGGACATCAAACTTCAGCTAATCACATTTATTATTTTTTTTCGGTTCAGTTGCAACATTCACTGGTTTAATGTGAACTCTGTAAGGAAAATCACAAATTTAGCACATTGAGATATGTACCACTTTATATATAGTAACATACTACCCTGAAAAATATGGTGAGATGGTTTTGTCTTGAATATTCACCGTGCCGCTTGCTGTGGAACAACTTGCTCAGAGACATCTCAAACAGGGAGAGGTAGTTAACCATAATGGGATTCTTTTGGCTCAGCAGTGCCCTGAAAGCACTGATCAGCCCACATTAGGTGAAGACATTAAGTGGTATGGTGGTCTTCTGCCTGTTTGCTAGAGATTTAATTCAGGCCTTCAAAAGAAGGCTGTGGTGCTATGGATGGAATGGTCAGGCTTCTGTCAGTCCTCTGCTATCTGTCTAACTCAACACTTTAGATCAGACTTGAGCAAACATACCTGGGCTATCATTGTAGCAGTTTATTTCTTGAGAAAGTAGATGAATAGTTTTGATTACTAGACTAAGAATTGTAGGAAGCCTTGAGAATTCTGAAAACGCAGAAATTGATTCTTCTGCCGCCCAGCGTGTGGTTTGATTTTTCTCTTAAAACTGCTGGAGGCATAAACTGCTGAGTTTTCTTCAGGGCTGTCAATGCAGGTGTGAACTGCTTGCGATAATCGATGTTTGGCAGCCCTGTCGAATTGCAGAGAGTGAATAGGGTAGAATGGGAGGGATAACAAAAATAATGGAGAACAGATGTCAGGAAAGGTGTTTTGCTTTTTTCCTTTTTTTTTTTTTTTTTTTTTTTTTTTAACTATTCTGAAAAAATTTGGTGTTTCTTCAGTAACTTGGGTTAGAAAAGTCATCAAACTTAACAGGTCTGTTAAATCTTCCCAGAGGAAATGTGCTGTAATACATAAATGCTAACAGTGTTTCCATGTCATAGAGTCAGTGCTTCACATTATAATGTTTAGACTTAAAAATATATCAACTGGCTTGGCTCCACTCTTTTTTTCACACTATTTTTTCCACTCTTGTTTTCTTCATCACTATCTTGGGGGGTTTTTTCCTCTGTGCAATTTGACCTAATTTGTCATCTCAAATTATTTAATCCACTTTGACAGTCAGTTGCAGTCATTCTTGTTCCACTCTCCCATCCCTTAACTTCTTTCCTCCTTTAGCAAATGTGACATCCCAAGTCTTAGCTTCCCTGTTCTTATCAGTCCTGTTTGGCGGCATCACTTCGTGGACAATCCAGATCAAGTCATCATGTAGGGGTGAACCTTGTCTGAGGTTGAAGAGCCTCACATCTCCTTTGTCCCAGCACAGTCGCGCCCTGTACCTCATCTCAGGTCTCAGATCTGAGACCGGCTACCTTTATCTCAAATATCTTAGGCTAAGGCTCAGATACTTGCTATTTTCAGCACCACCTATTCCATTGTCCTACAGGGAGGTGGAAGGAGTGACCTATTTATGCTACAGCTCTCCATTCTTCTGTAACTCTGACGTGGCCTTAGTTAATACATAAAAAGCAAAGCAGCAATTTCATCAGGCCGTGAGTAAGTTGCTTTAAGATGCTTCTGTGGCCACCTGCAAGTAAACCCGTGTCAATGAAGCTATTAATATATAGCCTATTTCAATAGGAGACAGTCTTTGTGGTAAAGACTGGTGAAGTTTTGTTTGATGTAGCAGTGGTTGTGCTAAGACAAATTGACTAGTGTAGGAAGTGAAGCCATGGTCATCTACAATAGAGCTATAGCGAAGTCTTGGAAACTTGTTCCTAATTACAGTCTGAAAAGTCTAGAAGAATTGCTAAAGACCAAAACAAATTCCATGTCTTGTAATGTGCTTGAGTATTTTCACCCCTTTTTTTTTTTTTTTAACAAAAAGAAATAAACCTTTGATTAATCAAGGAAATCATACTGTTTTCCTCTGGCAGATTAACATTTCTACATAGGCCAGATTTAATAGATTAACAGGAAACATCTTTTGTAATCAACATATCACAATTTTTTTTCAGTTGTTTTTTATCAATACCAGATCCTAATGCTTCACAATCTCGTTATGCGTTCTCACAATCTCCTTCAAATTTAATTTTGGTTGCAGATGGGCATGGAGTGGTGTGTGCTGTAACAACTTTCAGGTACCTTAAGATGGGATTTGCTGCCCAGGCAGAAGGAAAACATAGAGTTGGAGCAACAGTCTGGCAAAATGCTGCCCACGGAGTGCAGGGCCTGGCGGTATTGGAGAGCTCAGGGCATCGTTCAGTGATGAGCTCGTTCAGTGTGCTGAACTGACAGAAATGCTTGGCTTTATCTTTGGCTGGGCTAAATCCAGGTGGTTAAGGAAAATTCAGAAGCTTGCCAGAACTACAGCAGGGGAAGCAGCAGGAGAAGGAGGAATCCAGCTCATCTTCAACTGCAACGCGAGTGTGTGGCTGGGCAACGTATGTGCCTCTTGGGCTTCAGTGCCACCAGATTGAACCATAAGCCGTTGTTGTGGATGACTTATCCACGCTGACCATCCAGGTGTCAAAAATGCTGCATCTCTGTCAGCAGCAGGAAGCTGCCTCTGGCTGGGCATCTCAGTCCAGATGTGCTGCAGCTGGGGCTGTGCCCTTCCGTGAGGCCTGTGAAACAGTTTTAGGAGGAGCTGAAAAAGACAGTAGTAGCAGCCATGCTTCTTAAATATATAACTGACTTGTACACAACAGAGAGGCGTGGGCACAATCCTGACTCGAGCTTGGGTTAGGTGTGTTTGCTGCCATCCACAGCAGATGTTCTGCAGCTGTGTGCTCGTATAGCACCTCTGTGATTACATTAAGTATTAGGGAGGTGATTCTGCCCATCTACTCCGCTCTCGTGAGACTCTATCTGGAGTACTGCCTCCAGCTCTGGAGCCTCAAACATAGGAAGGACATGGACCTGTTGGAGTGGGTCCAGAGGAGGACCATGAAGATGAGCCGAGGGCTGGAGCACCTCTCTTACGAGGAAAGGCTGAAAGAGTTGGGGCTGCAGTAAGAAGGCTCCAGGGAGATCTTATTGCAGCCTTCCAGTACCTAAAGGGGGCCTCCAGGAGAGCTGGGGAAGGACTTCTTACTAGGGCACATAGTGATAGGACAAAGGGGAATGGCTTTAAACTGGAAGAGGGTGGATTTAGATTGGATATTAGGAAGAAATTTTTCACTGTGAAGGTGGTGAGACACTGGCACAGGTTGCCCAGAGAGGTTGTTGAGGCCCCATCCCTGGAGGTTTTTAAGGCCAGGTTGGACGTGGCCTTGGGCAACCTGGTCTAGTGAGAGGTGTCCCTGCCTATGGCAGAGGGGTTGGAACTCAATGATCTTCAAGGTCCCTTCCAACCTAAACCATTCTATGATTCTGCTATGCTGTATATATACATAGGTTAGTTAGACTTAATTTGCTCATTACCAATCTCGGCAAAATCTTCAAAATGCTTTACATAGTCTGGATGTGAAACCATTGCTGCATTAATTTTGACTGCTATAAATTATAGTAAAAGTTTACTTACCTGTCTCTTTTTTTTGTGGATTTTTTTGCAAAGCTTTTGTTTTGAGCTGTTTTAATGTGGGTTTCTTTTATAAATCCCTATGGCTTATCCCTGCATAAACCAAATAATGGTGTTAACATAAACATCACAAGAACTCACTCACCCAGCATCCCGTCTCACGTAGGGTCCCACAGTCCTACTGCCATCTCACATGGGTACCCCCTCTTTCCTCCTCGCTCCCACAAGCGGGCAGGTAGAGTGGTGTACCCCATGGCTGACAAACTTCTCATTGTAGGAAATAAGCCTGTTCAAAAGCTCAGGCCCTCATGGAAAATTCTGTACCCAACAGTCACATGGATAATGACAGTTAAGTCCAGAATTAGCAATTATGGTGGAAAGGGCAGTTTCTCACATCTCTTCAGCTCTAGCATCTCCGAACTTCCCAAATAATGAATCCCTCAGCTAGGAAGAGGTCAAAGCTTTAAGTGTGACACAAAAGATCCCAGGGTAATGATGTTTTCATATGTGAATGCGCTTGCCACTTACACACAACGATGCTGTTGAAGCAGTACTTTTGGCATTTGTTTTTTCATCTCTGAAACGACAGGAGTTACTGAAGTGTTCAGTTCATGGATTTTTCCACCAGAGGGAAGCCTTGCATCCAGAATATTATGCTAGCAACGAAAGGCTGCAGTTGTTTATTTTCAGGTGGTTTCTGGTTTTGTAGTAAGAGCATAGGAAAATGCCTGTCGTCTTTTTTCTTTCAGGCAGCGCAGAGTGGCCATTGGTGTTTTGTATGTACGGCTGAATTAGACTCGTATTCGTATAACCCAGCTCTCCTTGGCATCGATTTGGGGATTTGAAGTTGAGAGCATAGTTGCTTGGGTTTATTTCATACCAGCTGAGAACAGAGACACTGGGAGAGGATATCTGAGCCTGCAAATGGTCAGGAGCACCTTTTGGGAGATGCTGCATCATATGCAGAAAGTGTCGGTCAGGCTTCTGAAGAGAAACTGCCTTCTTTACTGCCTTCTCTACTTCTCAGCTGACACTGAATGTATTGGCCTTGAAGATTAGCCTTTGCTCCAGCTACTTTATCACGGACTAAATACGCTGTCTGTTCACCACTCAGAATTCACCGCTTAAGCATATTTCAAGTCTAGACAAAGTATTTGAGAACAATCTGTTAATGCTTAAGAGGAGCTTCAGGTTTTGAGAGGTTCCTGGAGGTATTGTAGGTATGCAGTAAGGTGGGAGAAGGAAATATATGGTATTTCCAGGACTGATTTCATATGATAAATGGTGAAACTTAAAGCAAACCAGGAAGCGAGGACCAGAGCAGGAGCTGTTCTCCTGTTCCTTGTGCCTACCACCAAACAGTCCTAGTTCAAGACAAGAGTTTATACCTCAAGTAATAAACTGTCATATAAAAGAAAACTGTAAATGTAAGCGAGCTATACCTACTTGAGGCCTGGCTCTGTAAAGAGTAGTGCAAAAGTTGTCCAGGGATCCACAAAAGGCATCCGGCACCAAAGGAGTCTGTTAACTCTCACTGGAGATGTTTAACCAAATTTTAACTAAGCCACACACTTAATAATATTTGAAATGAGCTCAGAGAGTACCTGAAGTTGAAGGAACTTTTATTTCTATTAATAACATTCCCTGCAGGTCTAAATGTCTTTCTAGGGAAATTCAAACCAACAGACTGGAGCAGCTAGATTTTCCGTGGATAAATTTATTGCTTTGGGATCCATAGGAGAGACCATAATTCGCTGGCTCAGGGGTTAGAGTGCTAATCCAGGTGCTGAGGACATGTACTGGTGGCTAGCTCGGGTATTGCAGGGCATCCAGGAGCGAACCGGTATAGAAATGTCAGCAGGTAGCTTACTGCTATTGCGCTGGTCAGGACTACGGAACTCAGCTGTGTCATTTGTGAACACTTAATTATCCTCAAGGTGCTTCTCCAGGACACACAGGCAACAAAAACCAAACAGGCCTTTAGTGACGTCAATAGGTATAAATCTTCTCTTTGGCAGCCTACGGCTTCACTAGAGACTTTCTTTTTTAGTAAGCAGGGAATTAATCAAAAATCAAAAGGTTGGATTGAAGGGGGATCTTATCAATGCTTATAAATACTTAAAGGGAGGGTGCCAGGAGGATGGGAACAGTTTTTTTCAGTGGTGTCCAGTGATAGGACAAGAGGTAATGGGCACAAACTTGAACATAGGAAGTTCAGTCTAAACATGAGGAGGAACTTCTTTACTTTGAGGGTGGAACAGGCTGCCCAGAGAGGTGGTGGAGTCTCCCACTCTACAGACATTCAAAACCCGCCTGGATGCTGTCCTGTGCAACCTGCTGTAGGTGACCCTGCTCGGGCAGGGGGGTTGGACTAGATGATCTCCAGAGGTCCCTTCCACCCTGACCATTCTGTGATTCTGTGACAGCTCTGCTGTCAGGGAGGCCACCTCAGGGTGCCAAACATCTAAAGATAGTTATTGCAATACTGAGATCTGCAAGACTGATATTCTTTTTGCTTCTGATGTGCCACCTAGACTGTAACATGTTGTGCTGAATGATACAGATTCACAGGATTTCTTGAGCTTATCTGACAATTTGTTGGTCAAAGCTTTTCTCCCCACCGTACTTCTCCTCCAGCCTCTCTCCCTGCTTCAGGCTCTGGCACTTGATGTTCGCTCCTGTGAACAGATTCAAATCAACAGCTTAGCAGGAACCAACCCAGCAAATGTAGGTTGGTTATCTCCCAATTATATGTAGATAGACAGTGAAGAGACAGTAATGTCTAATCAAATATTTGAGGAGCAGCCCACAAATAGTTGTATAAGGCTATGAATATTTTGTTCATGGCCTTCCATTCATGGAAGGTACAAATTCCTCTCAGTTACCTCCCAACAGAGGAAGTATGTTTTTCTGGAAAAAACTCTGCTCCTTCTGGGTTTGCTCAAACAGAGCCCTGTCTATGGCCATGCATGGTTTTTCCTAACATGTTTCATGGACAATCTCATAAGACTGGCCACCTCTGAGGGGCAGAAGCAGGCATTGGGGAAATGGCAGCAATAAATAACTGATCAAAAGAAAGTTGCCTCGGTGTATGGCTATTTACTATTAGACAACCTCTCATCAGCATTGCCTGTCTTGACAGAAGCCTGGGCCTTCCTGAGGAATGAGGACCACAGTGGCTGGTGGCCACACTGGCCTGACCTATCATGACAGAAACTGGCTGCAGAGATCTCTTTTTTTCCTCCAAAAACATTGGCTATTGCTATCTCTGCGGGTCGTCTTTTTCCCTCTGTTGTCTCTTCCTACTTGCTGAGGGCTTGTAAACTTCATGGAATCATGGAATAGTTTAGGTTGGAAGGGACCATAAAGATCATCTAGCTCCAACCCCCCTGCCATAGGCAGGGACACCTCCCACTAGATCAGGTTTCCCAAGGCCACATCCAGCCTGGCCTTGAACATTTCCAGGGATGGGGCATCTACAACTTCCCTGGGCAACCTGTTCCAAAGTCTCACCACGCTCACAGTGAAAAATTTCTTCCTATTCTAAATCTACCCTCTTCCAGTTTAAAGCCATTCCCCCTTGTCCTATCACTACGTGCCCTAGTAAAAAGCCCTTCCCCAGCTCTCCTGTAGGCCCCCTTTATGTTCTGAAAGGACACAATAAGGTCTCTCCGGAGCCTTCTCTTCTCCAGGCTGAACAACCCCAACTCTCCCAGCCTGTCCTCATAGGAGAGGTGCTCCAGCCCTCTGATCATCTTTGTGGCCCTCCTCTGGACCTACTCCAACAGGTTCATGCCCTTCTTGTGCTGAGGACTCAACTTGCTCTACATAACATGAAATTCATGTCTGTATCAAGTGCTAAGCCTGGCACAATACCATGTCAGTATTAAGTTGGTATGTGCTCTTTGAGATGTGCTTTAAGGAAGACTCGTGGCCTAAGTAATCCTGGATGTAACAGCATAGTATACACATTTCTCAATACCATACCAGGATAAACCTGGATGTGCAGAGCTGGATTTTTAGGTGTCCACAGCGGCAAAATCTGTGTTTTCCATTGTATTGTATTTTATGTCTGATTTATTTTTTTTTAACTGTTGTCCTGTTGTGTAAATTCTCTGTCTCTAGTTTTGTATGCAAATCCACTGCTGTAGAAATAAAACTAATAAATCAGTGCTGGGCAGTATGGAGTGGGAAATTCTGAAAGCCTGTTATTTATGAAATAAAAGTTTGAAATAGAAAATGAGCATATGGAAGAAGTGGCCTGTCACAGATCCTCCCTCTGGCTGGGAGAATTAGAGCATGGTTTACTTAAATTTCATTTGTGAGGAAGACAGGATGCTGCTATGGCTTGTCACAAAAATTATTTGAGGCTGAGAAAATGGAAAAAACCCAGGGCTTTTAATAATTATTCTTAAATTGAAATGCAGTTGTGTCAGTCAGAGGAAAGAGCTGGATGCGGTACGTGGTCACTGACTGTAACACTGATTCTTTTCTTCCCATCTACACAACCCCCTGTGCACTCGTAACAAGAGAGACTCCAATGGACTAAAGCACGGTTATTTCCCAACCATAAATATGCAAATCCCCATCTCTTAAAGGAGAGTGATTTACTGGCTAACCAAAGCCCAAGGATTACTGCTTTTGTTCCACGTTTGTATGGTGACTGACTCAATGGGGTCCTGGTCCATGATTGGCACTGCTGCAACACAAATAAATGAAGAGCTCCGCTTCTGTTCTAACATATGCAACCACATGCCTTCAGCAAACAAGCGGTCTTGGCTTCTCCTTTGGCCTCCTACTGCCTTAATGCCAAACAGAGCATGGGAGGAAGAGTAAGACTTGATTTTTTAAGCCTGCTCTGGTAGCTTGCTACAGCAGGGTGCATGGGAACGACATCCTGCACCCCCTGCCATTCCCAATTTCCCCTATTCTTGTGGCTCTAGTGGTCTGAGTTACCTTGAGATGGGTGCAACACAAGAAAGAGATGCTTCTGGACCATGGGAAAACCAAAGCATTGGTTTAGTCACACAAGAACAAGTAAAACAGACAAAATGCAAACCCATGTACATTTTTAAAAAGAAAAAAAAAAAAACAAAACAACACCACAAAACCCAATATTCATTGTTCCCAGGAAAAACTAATAAGAATTCTTCTTGATCAAGGAACATTTTTCCTTTTTTTTTTTTGGATGTGGTTAGTATCTTTTTGGACAGGTATTTTGGCAACAGGTATATTTTATTATCATTGTAATTATTAATTACTTCAATTTAGAATCTATATTCTTGGCCTGGGATAAGGCTCTGGAAACACAGACCCCAGACAACGTTGGATGTGAAGTACAAGATGACTGAGCCAAACAGGCTATGTGTATGTGACTGTGTGAAATATTATAATAGAGACAGTACAAAATGCATAAAGTTTACCTGGAGCAAATAGCATTGATGTAAAATACATCCGTCTGAAAATTTCACTGCCTTTTATTTTACTTATGGAGGAGATGAATTAGGAGAGATGTCTTATTATTTTAATACATAAGAGTTTCCTTATATGTTTCACGTCACAAGGCTTAAAAATTGTCTCCAATGTGGTTTGTGTGTCAGATATTTTTCATGAAATACAAGACTCTTAAGCCTTAAATTCCCATTTGCTTCTTGTATGTAATCATCCACTGTTGAGTCAACATTCCTTCTTCTCTTGACAAAATTACAAAAATGGTACAAAAATTACCAAAATTGACAAAATTACCAAAAATGGTACAAGTTTCTTGATGGAGTAGTAGTCATGAAAGGGTGTGAAGCAAAGCTGGTGGAAAAGTAGAGAATAGAGCTTCTATGCTGGCAGGACCATCAGGTGGAGGTAGAAACAGTGGTTTGCCTTGAGCTAGAGCTTATGAGCTAATGACACAGAAAATAAAGTTGTTGTTACATTGCATTCATGTGTATGGGTTTTGTGCATTTGTAAAAGTTTCACATTACCTTTTTAAACTGATGTTTACTGCTACTAGACTCTATTGGATGACTTCTGCTGAGGGAGAACTTAATGGAAGAAGAACAAACTCTTCCCTTCACACAGTCTTGTGCAGAGTCCTCCGTGCAATCTGCCCATGCAGAGGATATGTGCACAGCCTTGTTTTCCTGAAAAGAGCGTCAAAAGGAGGCAATTTCTTCACTTCCAGTTGCCACACAGCACTCCAGCTGCCAGGCTCTCTCCCCCTCCTGGCTTACTGCCATGGTCCCTTTGCTTAGATTTCTCTTGCTGTCTTCTTGGCTTTTTGACCACTTCTTTCCCCTTGTTCTCTGGTTGCTCCTTTGCGCTGCAAGGAAAAAAATACCAGACAATATCCATCTCCTTGCATTAGGATCCAGAAACACAGTACATCTGAAGCGATCTCACTCTAAAAAAGAGCTTCTTGTATCTTTTGTATTACCTATGGATATCTTTTATCAGAGGAGGGCAACCAAGATGGTGAAAGGATGGTGAAAGATGGTTGTGAGAAGCAGCTGAAGTCTCTTGGCTTTTTCAGCTTGAAGAAGAGAAGCCTGAGGGGTGACCTCATTGCAATCGACAACTTCCTCAAGGGGGGCAGCAGAAGGGGTGTTGCTGATCTACTCTCTCTGGTGACCAGTGATAGGACACGAGGAAATGGAATGAAGCTGTGCCAGGGAAAGTTCAGGTTGGACATTAGGAAAAGGTTTTTCACTGAGAGGGTGGTCGGTCACTGGAACAGGATCCCCAGGGAAGTGGTCATGGCACCAAGCCTGTCAGAGTTCAAAGAGCATCTTAGTCATATGGTTTAGTTTTAGGTAGTCCTGCAAGAACCAGGGAGTTTGACTCGATGATCCTTATGGGTCCCATCCAACTTGAGATATTCTGTGTTTCCATGATCTACTGCCTACATACTATATGGTCAGCTCATGCTCTGTGCAGTTGGATTTTGAAAATTTTCTGATGGACATGAACTTTTGCTGCGACTTTTAGTGAACTCAAGATTGAAGGTTTCCTAAAACTCAGCTGTAATATATATTACAGCTCAATATCTCTTGTGTTTGGTTTTATAATGCACTCCATTCAGTTTGCTTTGCTCCTAGACATTCTGTTCTCAGGATATTGACAATGTTTTGTACTAGCAAAACAAACATAGGCATCGTTGGAAAAACTTGGTGACCAATGAGGAAAAGGAGAAAAAGACTTGTCATGCAGCTGATATTAGAAGTGTTTCTGCAAATATAACCAGGAATTAGGTTGTCAGAAGTCATCTCTTTTGACCAAAACAGCTAAAATTTAGCTTGTTACACCAATGTGAAGAAGAAATGGAGGTGGTGCTAGGTACCTCCAGCAGTTCTGTACCAAGAACATGCAGAGAGTACTTTCTTGAGCACAGAAGAATCAAACAAGTAAAGACCATCTCCATGTTTTCAGGTCCAAGCCTTTGGTTGGGACCTACATGTCTCCTGTAGAGTTGAAGTACATTTGGGCTGGTCTTCCAGTTACATTTCCTCTGAAAGAGAAGTCAGCTCACGCGCAAGAAAAAGGCTTAGAAACTGAAACCACCAGAAGGCAGCTGAAGACAACAGCAGATCTGCATCAAAGTTACCATCGCCCCAAGTCAGATTGATGATATGAACATACCTTTCATTAAGTGACACTATTCCTTTAATCTTCTCTCAAAAAGGCGCCAAACAGAATCTGATCGAGTTATTTTGAAAGTTCCTTATCTCTGACTTCCTCACTGCCAACCCTCTCCTTACCTGAACTCCTCTCCCTTTCCCATGTGATGCTCAGCCGAAGTCCCTTAACCCAGAATTTTCAAATTCTTGAGTGGTTTTGCATATCTCTTTGCTGTGGACAGAAGCTCTCACTCATCTGTCCCTTCCAGCAATGTCAATATAAGTTACAGTTACACCTATCAGTTTCAATGACTTTTAATCCAGCTGCAACAATAGTGATTACATTTAAAGGGCCTTAAACATGTTTCAGAGTAAATAACTTAAATATATCCATTCAAAACTCTGAGAGCTTCTGCCCCCTGTTACTGAAAGACAGAGGAAGAGAAAACTGCATGGGCTATATTGTGTTTGTGTTTAGGAGGTCAATTTGACAAGCAGAAAATTTAGAAGTGTAATGGGTCAGAGAAAGTGAGTTTAGGTTTTGGCAGAACTCAGCAGGAAGATGTATGCTTTGCTCACAAGGCGACAGTCGTGGGTGGCAGTGAGCTGCTCCGTGAGTTTGCATCCACTATGCATCAATCACAGTGACAGAGAAAACCAAAAGGAACTGCAGCAGTTTGCGGTAAGTCCAGGTTCAGGCTTAAGGTCTACAGAAAAGGTTGGGAGAAGAGGGAGGAAAATGCTGTGAAAAATCTCTGGAAAAAGTTTTTTGTTGTTTTTTTTTTTTATTTTCAGTTATTCAAGCTTAATTATATTGCTGTAAGTCACACACTCTTCCCAGTGGTGGTATGGATTGCACTCCAGGTCACAGGCTTGTATTTAGCCTGACTGGCAGCAAATGCAGGTTGTTATGCCTCTGATGGTAGTTAGGTAACCTATGTAAAATGCAGGGCTCATCTCAGCCAAGTTTTAATTAGGCAACTGTCCCTATTACAGAACAAGTTTAGCAATTCACTCATATAGGCAATTCCACTTGCAGCATGAAGGATAAAATAGACTGGAGTGTTAACCACTGTCTCACCCTTCAAAAGAGCATCCTGAGGGCAGGGTTGCGATGCACTGAGCAGGGAGGCAAGTTATACCGATGATATTTGGTCTGTTCCTGCTCCGTGGCTCATGGGGTTGGGTTTCCCTGCGTGTCAGTCTGGCTGGCACCTGTGCTTTTTCATCCTCTGGCAGTTTTCATTTTTATTCTCCACAGCTGTCTAAATGTTGGGTTCCTTCGCTTTCCATCAGGTCGAAGTTTGGCAATGATGGGCTTATATTTGTCATTCCCAGGTTTTAAATGAAGTGTCTACTTTAGTCACTCGGTACCGTTACTTTTGTAAAGAACTATTATTTTCATGGACTGAAAAATACTAGAAGACACCTGGAAATTTTATGTTTAAAACTCCAGGCTGCTTCCATGGGCAGGGATCTATCACTCTAGCTTTTGTCTAGCACCGATACCAGTGAGAAGACGGGGTGAGATTTCACAGAACATCTGCTTTTAACTGTGGGAACATGGTGCTTACTCAACAGGATTGATATTTTGGGGTACTCTTGATCTTTGAAGTGCTGAAAAGAAATGATTGATTAGACCAGAACTTTTCAGCCATTTCTGACTTGCAAATTCCCCCCTTCTGTAGCTCCGGTTTCTGCATATATGCATATGGGGCTGCATATGTACTGTGAATTTTAACCTACTTCCAGTAAACTTGCCTTTCTTTTTTTTTCCCCTGTCTTACATGAATGCCTCAGAAGTTGTTCATGGATCTGTAAGCACCTCTGGGCCATGGTTTGAAAACCACTACATTAGTCAACCTGACGCACCAATGCCTGTGTAAACGAGTCATAGGATTCTCTTTGGTGTAGCAACACAAGGTTTTGTGTCCCAAATTACTCCCATTTTTCACTTAGAAAATTAGTACCTTGTGAGCCTTGCAACTTAGCTATATCAGGCAACCTGCTAATGTTTTAAAAGTCTTTCCCTGAAGCATATCTACAGGCAAGATTTGTTGGTTTAAATAGCTATGTGGCTTACAAGGTTGTGAGGTTAAAAATGCGGTAGGAAACCACTGTAAACATTGCATCACCAGCTGAGGAGGATTTGGAGACACTGTGTCGAATGGTCAAGAAGAAATTCACTTTAAATACAACTTGGACGGCTGCCTAGAAGAAGGGAGGGATTCAGTAGCTGAGGTTTACATTACAAGTTGTGTTGGATGTTTCCACCGATAAACAAGAGCAGCCTGACGCGTCAGTCTGCAGTGTTTCAGGGCACTGCACTTAAAATTCACCTCTTCATTTTACCAGATGTGGGCTGATCCTGTTGGCACCAATGGCAAAGCCACATCTAATTCAGTGGGAGCATGTTGGAGTCCTTCAAGAATATTTACGGAGATGCATGGCTATACGGTCTATAACATAGGCATAAAAATCAATCTTTATTCCCTCATGTATAAGCTAATGGTTTATGCTGAAGATTAAAAATTGTCAGCTGAATCTCAGTGGCATTCAATGGAATCACAGGCTCATTAGGAAAAAGAAGGAGCTGCAGTAGAAAACGTGAGTATTTACTGGCAGAAATGTTTAAGAGACTCATCTATGGAGCAGTAAACATGACCAAGGATTTTTAAGCCCAGGTTTTCTTGAGGAAAGACGATTCCCAAACACATGGCTGTAAAGAAGGGAAGTTTATGGAATCATTTCTTCAACATGCATAGAAATTATTCTGAAAACAGTAAATTTGAGTGTAGAATAATAATTTAAAAAGAAGGCCAGAGATAACCTCTTGTATCCCTGCAGGGAAGCAGTTGTTCTCTTCCCCTACCCACGTCCCCATCCACTCGCTCCTTTTACCGGCTCTGGAGCTCACCTACCTGAGCTCAGTCCATTCAACTCAGTTCAACAGAAAACAACTCATTTTCTCACAGGATTAGTTTTCTGCTGTTTTAATGTGTTGAATTGGATCAGCAGAAGACTAGACAAACTCTGATCATACGTGTATGTGCTTGGGCAAAAGAGAATTGACATCAGCTGCAGGGTCGGGTCTTTGTCTTTTGAGGCTGAGAATCACATACTCAGTGGTTCTCCTTTCTGCCTTGTGTCTATTGTCCTTCATCCTGCTCGTGCTCTTGACGTCATGCCCTCATATCTTCTTGTTCTCTACTTTTTAACCTCGCTTTCCATCTATGTCACTCCTGTCTTCAAAAAGGATTGTTTGTAGCCACTTTTATGAGCAGAAAGAAAAACAGAGGAAGACCACAAGAAAGGAGGAAGCTGCAGAATAAATAATGATTGAACTTCACCATGAGAACTTCTTTTGATCCACTGCAAAAATAAATAAATGCTTCCATATCAGCCGGTAAGGAGAGGTGAACAAATCTGTTAGATACAGATGGTTTATTGTCTAGAATATTGTTTTTCTCATTTTATATCTTGCAGGAGCAATGACAACATGTCTGAAAAGGTCGAGAAGCTTCCGAGATTTTTTTTTTCTTCCCTCTTCCCTCTCCCTGTCCTCGAGTCTTCTATTTTAATTCTAGATATTCTCATCAACACACAAAGACAATCATAGCTCCTGACGCATATGCATGGAACAGCACCTGATGTCTGTTTTCAGTATCACTGGCCATAAGTAAATGTGAGAGTCTTCCCCAATGGGTATTTAACAGAACCGGTATTTTAGCCGCTCAGACAGCTTTTATTTAAAACGAGCGAGAGGCAGCGCAAGAGCAATACTCGGTAGCTATGGCATGTATAAACATCAGGTCAACCTGACTTCAGGACACGCGCTAGTATCTTTTTCCCAAGAATAAGGAAAGCTCTCTGCCGGAGAACCCCCCCTGCCGAGGCGGCTGGGGCCGTGGCTCCACGTGCCTGTGCAGCTCCCCATGTCACTTGCTCCTCTCCTCAGGTCACCCTCTGTAACCAAACTGTCCTGGGTGGCCCTGTAGCCGCCATTGAGCTGTGCAATAACCAGAGAGACGCCAGCACATGGCAGGGTGGCGGACAGGCACCGATGGCGATGGGTAAGGGGGTCCCAGTGGTGGCCGAAGTAGCACTGGTCCCATAGGCGAAACCACGGGCCCGCTGCAGGCGTAAACTGGACTACGCGCAGTGGGCTGGTGCCCCCACGGTGGGCAGCGGCCGTGGGGCTGGGTAAGCACCATCCAGCCATCTTGTGGTAGCGGTGAACTGTTAAGAGGTACTGAAGTTGTCTGGAAACCCTCAGCCTCCAGCCAAGCATCCATGCCGGCTTGCAGCCTGTGGCGCTGTGCCGTGCTCCCCCCGCCCGCCCCCGGCACAGCGCACCTGCACCGCCCGCTCGGGCCGGGCCGGGCCGGGCCGGGCCGCGGTGCCACCTCCCCCTCCCGCCCCCTCCGCCTCAACCCCCAGCCCGGGCGGGCTATAAGGAGCGGCGGCGGCGGGGCCGGGCCGCCTATGTTGGCGGCGGGAGGTAGGGGCGGCAGCGGTGGTGGGGCACCCCGGCTCGCCGCCATGAAGTCGCCTCAGGCTCAGCGGCCAGCGGGGCAAGGTGGGAGCGGCAGGCTGAGTCGCAGGGAGGGTCGGGGTGAGGGGGCGCGGCGGGAGCCTTTCCCCTTTGCTCCGCCGGGGTTGAGGGGGACGCCGGGAGGGTGTGTGGGGCGGGGGGTGAGCGGGGCGGCGGGTGTCCCCTCACAGCGCGGGGGTGCGGAGGCGGGCAGCGCCCGGCGGGCCCTCACGCTGCTGCTGCCGCCGGCCGGCAGGGCTGGGGGAGGACGGCGGCGGCGGCTTGGCGGAGGCGCTGGGGGAGTTCGACGCGGTGCTGGCGGAGTTCTCCTGCCCCGCCGGCCGGCGCCGCTTCCACTACGGCGAGCACCTGGAGCGCATGAAGCGGCGGAGCAGCGCCAGCGTCAGCGACGGCAGCGGCCTCAGCGACTCGGAGAGTGAGTGTCCGACCGGCCGTGCCCGTCTCTGAGGGGGAGGTGGGGGGTGGCGGGGGTTGGGGGCTCAAAAGCGGGTGTTAAACCAGCGCGTTGCCCTCCCTGAGAGAGGCGGGCAGCCTCAGCGAGAAACCTATCTTAAAAAAAAATAATAAAAACCAACCCGAAGCCAGCACGTTTTCGCTTAGTTTTTGGGTGAGAAGTGGGAAGGATGGGGGGAGTGTGGCCCCGCTGGTGTTAGTCTCCCGGGGAGGCCACAGCGAGGTCGGCTCTTGAGCAGAGGAGGCCGAAAAACTCGCGCTAGGTAAAGGTCAGGCTGCTGCCGGAACACCAAAGCATCCCGCTGTTTAGAAAAAAAAAAAAAAAAAAAAATCTCTTCAAGTTTAGAGAGACCGTGTGTTGCATCTCTGTAGCTGAAGTATCAATTGAGGGAGAGCAAGCTTTCCAGAAGAGGCTGAAACTCATCCAGGTTTCTGGTTTAGTGTTATCCCTGTTTGGGAGGTGATACTCTCACGCTAACTTGCACCCAAGTATCCTCGGTGCATGCAGAGCATGGCACAGGAAGGGTGGGGAGCAGATACTGACTTGTGACCTGCTTTGAGCAAGAAAACGTAGAATTGGAACTAATTTTTTTTTAACTTAACTTGGAGAAAAGTTTTACCCCTCTTACTTTTTGCTAGTCAGGGAGAGAAGACGTCTTTCCTCTTCCAGACAGCAAGGCTGGAAGCTGCTGTTCTTCTCGGGAGAAGTAGACTTAAGGGCTACTTTGTTGGAAGTGAGTTCTGCTAAAAACAAGCTATACCCAGTTTTTTTTAGTTCCCAAACTGTACGGGCAGTTGTAAGAAGCTTATCTGATTTTCAGTTACTTAAAATAGAATTGCTGCTTTAATTTCTGTTGTGCATCTTCATCAGTTCAGCGACTTACCATGCAGTTTTGTTGACTTAGCGCTAAAACATTCATATAATCTTCCTAGTGCTTAAGCTGTGAGCACATAGCTTCTCCATATTATCAGAGCCCTTCACTTCATCATCATGGGTGGGATTAATTTAATTTCTTTGACAAGTAATGTTTTACCTGCTCTGAACTTGGATACCTTGCCTGGCTGTGTCTTTGAGATTGTTTGTTGTTTTTTTTTTTTTCTGTAGTCAGTGGAGGTATGTGGATCCCAGATGCTGCTATGTTGTTTCATAATGTAGTGTGTGAACCACTTGCAAGTATGTCTTTCCCTCCGAGGGATGTTTAGAAATTCACGCCTGATCTAGGCTGGACACTGGCTTTTTGGATGGCTGAGGGTGGGTAAGGTGAGGTCTGCCTTTACTGCGTCAAACTGATGAAATATGTAAGCTGTGTCGATTATTCTGTCAAAGTCTATTATTAACTGCAGCAATACAGCCTTATTGTTACTATTTCTTGAGCAGTCTTCAGTATTGTAATATATTAACCTCTCACATATTTTTACCACAAATGAGACAAATTAATGGAGTGAAGATTCTTTATCTAGTGAAATAATCTACTGTTGAGAAAACAAGAAAAAAACCAAAACAGTATCAAGAACTTATTCTTCTTGCATGGGTAGAGACATCTGTAGTTGCTTAGCATATCTGCTGTGGTTCAGAAAACTTAAATCTTGAACAGTGATTAAAACAGCTGGTTTTGGATGGACAGGAAGGGCCTTTTGAGGACCATGGTGTTCTCCGCCACAGCAGGAGGCCTGGTAAGAAACAGCATGCTCATGCAAATTGGCAGACCAGATCTTCAGGAAGATCTGGGAAATAAAAATCAGTGTCAGAAATCTGCACTGATTTAGTCTGAAGGCGGTAGCAGGGTAGCAGGGTTTGGTGTCTCCATGCAAAGTGCTCAGGAATCTTCTGTGAGGAACTTGTCAAGCTCCCAAATCCCATCCTGTGCCGGGGTTCCTCCTGTGGTGATGCATCATGTGAAAAGTGGCTCTGGAGAAATCAGAATTCACCGTCTTCTGGAAACTGGCATATACTGGTATACTGGACCAGGAGGTGCAGTAAGAGTGATCTGTTGGCATCCAACAGTGTCAAGTGTGTGAGGCTATGTTTAAGGGAAGGGAAGGAGAAAATTAGCCAACTCTCCTCATTTCTCAGTACAGGCCCACTAAAACTCTTATTCCTAGAGGGGCAACTTCTTATTTTGAAGTTATAGTAGGATTGGAGAGGAGTTGTAGATTTATAAAGATCTCCTTTTATAAAACAGGCTTCAGTGTCTGATGTAATACAGCTACACTCCCTCCATCTATTTTAAGAATAGAATACTTACCCAGGCTCTTTCTGTTCAAACTCAAGTTTATTTTTCCCCTAGGTTCCCGTTTCCTTTGGTCTCTATCATTTGGTGCAGATGTAGTGCTGAATTCATGACCTCGCTTTTCCCATGGTAATGCTTAGGTTAAACATGACTGCAGGATCAAGGAGAAGCTGGGCTGAAAGAGCGTGTTCTGACAACACGAATCTGTAGCAATGCCACAGAAATTCCAACAATATTATCTGGAGATAGTTTGAATGATCCTCTCGTTCATGAAGACTCTTTATGCCTTTGCAAAATCTTGTTATCCAGTGCCAAGACTATTCCAAGTACACTTTGTCATCTGTGTACAGAACAGTTCAGCCTATCATATTATAGTGCTGTCTTTTCGTGTTTGTTGGTGAATCTAATCCTCCTAACTGATGTGGTGAGGGTGAAGGTTAGGCATGCGTATCTTTGGGTCACTGCTGCAGTGATATCTTTTTGAGTCTAGAGTGGGACTGTAAGGGGAGGTAACATTTTAAACTGTTGCAACTGTTTGTTTTAGGGGCCCCCGAATCAGTCTTTACAATAAGCCAGTAACCTGTATCAAGTGGTTGTACTTGAATAATACTGTTTTGTAGTAGGGTAAGGAAAGTCTTTCCTTTCCTGGGGCTTCTGCCATGAGGATGAGCCCATTTCATTTAACAGAAGTATTTACAGAAGATTTTTATCAATATGGTTAATCCTGGAAATATTGCTTTTAATCTTAAAATCCCCTTTCGAAGGACCTATCTCCAAAAGCACTAATTGAAATTCTTGTATTACATATCTCAGGCTCTTAAGAAAAAATAAGAATTTGAAGACACTACTGTGGAAAACAGGCATGATAGTATTTGGCTCTCCCACATCGTGTTCTGTTATTTTTACCAAATGATCTTTGGACAAGACCCATCTTGGCCATGGTTAAGTATTGTACATAACAGAGCGGACTCTAGACCTTACAGTAATAGAAAGGCTCACATGTGCAGGTGTTCATGATGATCTTAGTTCTTGGCCCTCAAGTATTATATTAACTACAACAGCTGATTGGGTCGGTGCTGGAAATCATGATGCAACTGCTGAGTTACTCCAGCAGACATTCTTGAGTTGCTGGACTGTGAGTGAGTACCAGTTGTTTCAACTTGATGTATTCAACTAAATTGAAGCATAACAGCTTTGCACTTTAGTTTATTAATCATGCTGAAACTTTTAAGTTGAGGAATACCTTATAACTCTGCTATTTACAGCATATGTTGGTTGTGATAAAATAGGATTTGTGTTAAAAGTGCTGTGCTGGCAAAAGCCACTCGTGGAGATGCACCTATGTTGATGAACTCTTGCAGATATCATTTGCTTCTTGTGTGTTGGAATAAGCTTGCAAAGAGAAGTGCAGGCTTGCCTGTGTAAATTGTGTGTCTGCTCATTGCATTGTGCTAGTGCAGTATATGGCAACGTCAGGACAGTCTTCCATGTTTAGGCTTAGGATAATGAATAGAAAGTTGGCCTTTATGAGAGGTTGTGAAGGGAAGTGCTTTAACATTTCTTGTGCCAAAGCTATAACACCACCAAAAAGCTAAAGGATAATCTGTTGTTGTGCTCTCAGAAGTGTTTTATGCTTCTAGCTCCAGATGCGTTTTGTTGAGACAGGTTCAACTTCCAGCCTCTTTGTTAAAAGCATTGCAAAATAAATGTATCGATTTAATTCTTGCACTCATATAGCCTGCAGTGTATCTTCATAGTTATTTTTAGGAAAGCGTAAATGCTTTCAGACAAATACCTCCTGGCTTTTAAACACAACAAAAGACCTTGAGTGCATCTAGAACTCTTCATTTTATAACTTCTGAATCAAGCAGGTGCAGGTTTACTACGGGCTTGCACAATACCCATTAGCACCCAGTGCCTGGTGTAGTGCAAGCATTCGTGGTTACATGCCATGGATGTCTCCATGAGGTTGTGCTAATGCCTCCACCATCTAGAGATGAAGCATAAGCCACTGTTAATACTGCAGCACTCATCCTGAAAAGCCTGCTTACATTTGCAATCTGTTGTAGAGAAGGTACAGAAAAAAGCAATGGAAATTATTGAAGAAATAAAATAGTTTCCAAATGACTAAATGGACTGGGACTGTCAGCCCAAAGAAGAGATGACTTGGGTGGGGACAAGCTAGTTTTCCAGAAAATCCTAAGTGACATTAGGGAAGTGACTGCTACCTCACCCAGTATGAGGAAATCAAATTAAACCAGTATGCTTCAAAGAAATAAGAGGAGCTATTTCTTCTCATGGTGTATTGTTAAACTGTAAAATATATGGCATTAAGGTATCCTGGATGATAAAAGTTTGCATACTCAAAAAATAACTAGATAAAATCACCGTGGGAGGGACAGGGACTGCTGTAGGCTAAGATGCTGCTGCTGTCTTAGAAAAGATACTGATCTGTGCATCACTCAAACTTGGTAGAGTTTACCTTGAAACTATCACTGAGTGACTGCACCACTCTTAAACTCTTCTATAGGCATCTGCTATGAGAGAGAGAATGTGGGATAGGTGAGCCTTTGGTCTCAAATGCAAATCTCAGTATTATATGAGGAAGAGGAGCACATTTTAAGATTTTTTTTTCTGCAAACTTCTAATGGCCTGTCTCTAACAAGAAGGCAATGCAATATTTATAATGAAAAAATGAAGCTAGACTGTCATGGAGAATTTATTAAATCATCTAAGAAATAGTGCTTTATTAAATTACTGATACATTCAAGAGGAAGAAAACCCAGAAGTTTCAGGTGCATGGGCTTCTCTCCTGGTATTCCAATTTAATGAGAAGTGTGCTCTTTTGTAAGATTTTCTGTTCTTACCTCTCCACCATACCTGTTTCTCTTACACTTTAGAAAGGAGGTGTTAGTAAAGGGGAAGGTTGGAGTTGGAAGCACCACCTCACAGATAAGTGTGGTGGGAGAGTAGAAAGGTAAGCTTTGTATATAATGAGAAGACATGCTTGTACATCTGAATTTCAGGCTTCCTAGATAACTTCCTTGTAACTATGTGATTTGAAATCTTTTAAGTCATGAAGCCTAGACACGTAGATAGTCAAGAAGTGTGATTTTTTTGTGTCAGTGTTGGAACAGATGTTTGTTAGCTAGGCAAAAACCACAAAAAAAATAAACAACGCAGCCAAGTGTAACTGTGATTATGATAAAAATAAACACTATCCTTGAGGGCTGCAACATATGTATTGTGAAACAAGCTCTTCACATCATGAATATTTCTCACTTCTAGTGTTGGCATTAGAAATTCCTGGTTTTATCTTTTTTTATTATTTTAGCAAGTAGGCTGTGTTCTCACTAGGAATGAATTGTGCAGTCTGTTCATTAAATGCCGAACTATTGTTTTATAATAAATTCATGGCTTGTAGAGACTTAAGTGGAATTTTAAAGGTCCTCTCTAAAAACTTAAGGTGTGTGATCTTTTTTTTTCCTCTAAAAACTTTCCCCACTGAAAACTGCAATAAAAATTTTACCGACTCCAGTGCTGTTTAAAATTGTATCCTGGACTATGGTACTAGAAAGAGAATGATATTAAAGAAGTCAGACAGCTTAACTTTTCCGTTGTCTGTTTTAAAATGAAAAGTTTGAGGTTTTCCTCCTTCAGTTAATTACTGCCCAGAACCTTTCAATTGCTCATTTCATGGGGACATTCTATATTTACGTGGTATTGCCGTGTTTTTTTCTTTGCAGTTTAACCATATACTAGAACAGCAAAGGTCAATACTAACTACAGATTACTTTGCCAAAGTAAAATACACCCATATTTATTCCAACCTTCTAATTTTGCAGCTATTGGTTTAGTTTGACTCATGTAAGTCAACTCAGTAGCTTAAGTCTCAGATTTTAACGCCTTTTTTTAAAGAGATAGTTTGACTTTTTTTTTTTGTAAAACAGTTAAAGGGGCATAGTTATATATGTGCACAGGCAGTAGAATGAAAATACAAAGTGAAAAATAAGTAATGGATGATGGAAAAATTTGTGTGGCAGATGGGGAGAGGGGCTGGATGGGGAAGGACAGCAGCAACGAGAGATCCTTGGCGTCAGCCTCTGGTTATTGGGTTGCAGGGGATGTTGTGTTTGTGTGGCAGTGGAAGTCTTCCAAGGCCCATTATTGGAGGTGAATGAGCAAATCTTGGCTGTGGCAGCTGATAGAGAGCAAGGACTGAAGTGTCCTTTTCCCAGAGCCTTCTGCCCTACAGCCAAAGCGGATATTTTTGTGCGATGGGTATCACAAGTAATTTTTTTTTTAACAGTCCATTGTTTTCAGCAGTTATAGTGACCTCAATGGTGGAGTCAATGCATTCCTCCTTCCATCACCAGAATTTCTGCTGCTTGCTGGCATGTATAAGCCACAGCCAGTAGCTAAAGTATGTTTTTGCTTTTTGAGAAAGATAAATGTTGATGTTTTCCTGAAACTATTAATATTACAACCCATCAGAAGATAACACTGTTTTGTGAAGACATTTCACCTTTTGAAACTGGAAGAAAAACATTCAGCTATTTAAAGCAACAGTTCTGTCTTATTTTGTCTTTGCCCAGTTGTAAATATTTCCCAGCATAAGGCTTGTGGAAGCCAGTATGAAATAACGTTTTCAGGTTTCAGTACATTGCAAGGTGAGCGGTCAGTTCTTTCAAGTACTTATAGGAGTATGGAGAGAAAAAACCCAACAAACGAACACAAAAAGAATCAAAGGTGACTGTTAGCTCAGATGTGTACGTGGATATAAATAAAAAAGAATTGTGTGAATAGTTTGCCGCCAATTTAAATACCTTATTAAAGCTTTTGTAATTTGAGGTGCCCTCACAAGCATTCACAAAAAGAACACTTTATTCCAGCTATTCATAAGAGCAACTGGAGCTTTGGATTTGGTGTATGAGAAGGATTGGTTTGCAATATAAATTCCCACCACTGCTACATCTGGTGTCTGGATACGAGCAGCATAGACTCCACATTTAAAGTACACTTTTTGGGGCTGTTGTGCTCTGGATTATTTTTTTTTTTATTAATTCAACTAGCTCTAAAGCCTTTAAAATATTAAATCAGTTGGAAGTTCTTGTTTTGCTCTTTTCAAATGCATTGCCTGGAAAGTGTTTTATCTTTGATGGTCTGTTTTATCAGCGCTTCAGTGAGTTGTACTCTTGGCTACAGGACTGTTTGTGTGAGGTGTTTGGCTCTTTTTGTGATGGTAGGGGTTGTGTCCTGAACAGCTAGAATTTTCCATTCTAAATTTCTTGGTCACTGGGGTTTGCATCTTGGCTGAAAAGAAATGTGGGTTTAGTTGAAACTTGCTGTATAAGCTGACTTCAACAGGAACTTTATCATCCCTTTAACCGTTACTTTCAGTCCATTAATGTACAGGGTTCGTATTGCATAGTACAACACTGGTGACACATCATTGCAAAGCAGCATCAGATTTTTTTCCCCCTTTAAGTTGTGTTTTTGGTTTTTTTTAGGAGCTACTTTTAAAGTTGCTTATTTTTCTGTTTTTCTATCTAAAATTATCCAAATTCTGCATCGTATTCCTCAAATCTTTCTTATATCTGAAGTTTCAATTAGACCGGTTTTGATCAGGTTTGGAGAGAATGGGCACTTAAGAGTGAAAATAAAGAAATTACAATAAAAAGCCAGTATGCATACCACCCCTTCTGAACAAGAAACACCAACCGGTGGCTGATTTGGGCAAGCAATAGACTTGGGTAACAGGTGTCATTCACATCATTGCTCAACGTTTGCACAGTGCTGCAGGTAGCATGTGCCTTTGCTGGAAGAGGATGCCAGATGATTGCAGAGCAACCGGAAAGATATGGTACTGTGGTGGGTCACCATGCTTGTGAAAGAGGAGAATATTCTCGGGTGAAGCTTCTCACACAAGCCTCTTCCGTGTGCATTGCAACAGAGGTAGGCTTGGAAGCTAGCACAGAAGAAACAAATAGACAATCAGCCTACAGCTGAGGAAATATCTGGCAGGCTTAGAGAGAGTTGTCCTGTCAGGACTGATTTGATGCTGTACCTGTATACTCCTGTGGAAAGTGGGTTTATGCTGGTAAGGACAGCAGGCTAGAGGAGACGGGGTGTAGACCCATGGTCTTCTTTCCAAAGATAGGAGGAACTTAGGGTAGACGAGTAGTCAGCTGGGGGATGGTCTCTATGTTGGATATCTGCAGACACTGTGGTGGTGTTCAGTGAAGGTATAGATGTGCAGATCTTGGCAAGGTGAGCTGTGGTACTGCCCCCTTTTGCTGATTCAGCAAGACACCCAAGGTGGTCAACTGCTGGCACAGCAAATGGGACAGGTGTCCAAGGAAATGTGACAATTGTGACTTGGATGGCCTTAATGCAGTGTAACCACCTCCTAGCCTGGGGCTTCAAGGACAAATGCTACATGTGCTGCAGGTAGGCAGAATCGCTGGCCTCAATGGCAAGCACTGGTAATCACCACCCCATATAATGGACATACATTTACTTCCTGGGAAATTTGCCAAATAAATGTAGACTGTTGCCATGTTCGTGTTACAATGGTTTCTTTTTGTAGAACTACAGTTTTCAGGTCACTGGCTCAAAACTGCAGGAACCAGCAGTTTTAGTATCTCTAACACATTGACAATACTTCCTTCCAGTGGAGCCATGACTAATACTTTGTGTGCCCTGTGCATCATGGAACTCTCTCTTTATAAAAGGAGGCAAGTTAAAGATCACTTTTTGAAACTTAAGGCTTTGTCTAGAATCCAAGAACGTTAGAAAGGTATTGGAACCTTTCCCATTGCTTGCCATGGCATATGAAAGCTTTCTTTGAAAGACCACCTAAAATAAGATTGCAGAACATCTTGTGCACAGATTTACTGCTTTGTGATCTCCAGAGAGTTACAGAATAAAATAAAATTAAAAGATACCATACAATTTATCTAGAACACAAGACCTGAAGCAGAGGAGTATGGAGAAATGGGTGAGTTTGCTTCAGGGATGAGGACAACACTGAATGAATTCTCTGTTCTGAGTGACTGTCCTTGTCCTGGAGCTCTATTCAGCTTTTAAAATAGCTTTTGAAAAACTCAGGTAACCAGAATTTCCCAGAATATTGTAAATCAGGCCTGTCATACCAGGTCCTATCTAATGGATGTGGAATAATTGCCATTCCTATAGTATTTTCCACATGATGCTGACTGCAGGAAA
The DNA here is from genome assembly GCF_965231255.1 of Vanellus vanellus. Lineage (NCBI taxonomy): Eukaryota > Metazoa > Chordata > Aves > Charadriiformes > Charadriidae > Vanellus > Vanellus vanellus. The sequence goes on from NC_138905.1 coordinate 187,994,954, forward strand.
AGCTGACACAGTCATTACTGGGAGGGTTAGGATTTGGCCTAGGATTGCTTGCTTTTTAACAGTAGGTGTGGGAACAACAGCCTTCACACAAGAGATCATTTATTTGTCCCTCTGGCTTTAAGGTCTGTAAATATGAGTTCTACAGATGTTGATCTTTTGTTGATCTAGATGATCTTTTGAGGTCCCTTCCAATCCCTAGCATACTGTGAAGCCAGTGTAGGAAATGTCCCATTTTTCTCTCTTTACTTCTGTTGGAGAAATGCAGAAGGTGTTCATTTTACTCATAACGTAACTTTTTTACAGGTGCAGATTCACTCTACAGAAATAGTTTCAGTCTCAGCGATGAAAAGCTTAACTCTCCAACTGCATCTACTCCAAGCTTGCCGTCTCCATCAGTAACTCCATGTAAAGGTAAATTTAATTTTAACTATCGGCATTTCTTCCTAATTCTTAACTCTGTAGGCTTCTTTCTGTACGCCAGGATTCACATGCATGCATTGACCCCCCCCCTTTTTTTTTTTTTTTTTTTAAATGATAACAAAACTAAGAATTGCTGTTAAGCACACTAAGGATTCAAGTATTACTGTCTTGATTATCCACAATTCTTTGCAGGTGACCTGGCAACTGTTTTTATTTTGAAACACCACGCTAAAGAAAATTACATTTTTTTGGTTGATGAGGAATCATGGTACTACTTAGAGAATACTTCACTTAGAAGAAAAACTAGTTAATTCTTAACTTAAGCAACTAAGTAGCTTAAGTGTGCCATCTACATATGGAAATATTTAACCTGAATGTGGGAGTGCAGTAGGTGACTCCTCCAAAACCATACGCTGCCATTCATGTTAACACAGTTACTGGGATCCATATAAACCTTGCACTGCTGATACAGGCATGTGCTCATAATTCCTTCTTCCTTTGTCTTGCAGCTGATCTAACTCTACAGGAGCTTGTTTCATTCAGGTTATATTCGATTAACTCTGGAGTAGACATATCAATAAATGAACAGACATACATACATACTACATGGTGCTTTCATTACAACTGGTCTTTTCAGATGTACGCTCAAGAGCTTTTCACACTTTCATGTCTTTTCCACATTGACCAGTCACAAAAAAAGCAAAATGCTTTTTCTTTTTTTCCCCTCACTAGCATGATACTAGGGAGAAATTATGAGTAATAGTTAATAAGAAGTAGCAAAAAAAAAAAAAGTTCAGTTAAACTGGTAGGAAATACTTGGCAAGGAATCACACTAAAGGTCAAGATGCTCTTCCTGAAGAGAGGACAAAAAGACAGAAATAGAGTTGGAACCGGCTTGGAATAGACCACAGAAATGAGATAAGGAAGCCACTCGCAGTAAAACTACATTGAATGGAACTAGTGGTGTTCTCAGGAGTGGGGATTTAGGTGGATGTTTGTATCCAAATTTATAATGTATGGACCAAGATCAAAGAATCTGACATCACAGCAAACCAGTGATACTGATTTGACATGATTTAAGAGGCTTAGATCTGGGTAGGACTGGGAGCTAACAGAGTGGGGTTTGATTAGGGCCATGAATGCAGTATCTGTATACATGCAATAAGGAGGACTCCCACCATTAAGTTGATTAGTTGAGATACAGCTTTTTTTCTCCACTTCAGCCTCTGCTTTTTAAGGAAACTTAACTAGAGGGTTGCTTTGGAAATGAAAAACTATGAAAACTAGAATTTTAATTCAGTCTCTCCTGTTTTCTAAGAATGCATTTGGACATTGCAGCAACTCTATTGCACTTCCCTGAAAATAACCCACAGCATGTTTGATACCACTGAAGATTATTTGGGGGATTGTGTAGTCCCAGTGTTTCTTTTGGCCAGAGAAACATGTCACGTCTAAGCAGTATTGACTTTCTTATATTACAGCAAAGCTTGGAGACACGAAAGAACTGGAAGACTTCATTGCTGATCTTGATAGAACGCTAGCAAGTAAGTAGAATTTTATTAGTAGGCTGCATCTCACTTGGTACTGTCAAAGAGTGATGAAAGCTAATGTATGAGGGGAAGGGAATCACAAAAGGGTAGTGGTTGGAAGGGGCCTTCAGAGATCATCTAGTCCAACCCCCATGCTAGAGCAGGTTCACAGAATCACAGAATGGTCAGGGTTGGAAGGGACCTCTGGAGGTCATCTAGTCCAAACCCCCTGCCAGAACAGGGTCACCTACAGCAGGTTGCACAGGATGGCATCCAGGCGGGTTTTGAATGTCTGCAGAGTAGGAGACTCCACCACCTCTCTGGGCAGCCTGTTCCAGTGCTCTGCCACCCTCAAAGTCAAGAAGTTCCTCCTCATATCAGGAAGGAACTTCCTGTATTCAAATTTGTGCCTGTTACCTCTTGTCCTGTCACTGGGCACCACTGAAAAAAAAAGTTCCCATCCCCCTGGCACCCTCTCTTTCAGTATTTATAAGCATTTATAAGATCCCCCTTCAGTCTTCTCCAGACTAAAAAGACCCAAGTCCCTCAGTCTTTCCTCATAAGAAAGATGTTCTAATCCCCTAATCATCTTTGTAGCCCTCCGCTGGACCCTCTCCAGCAGTTCCCTGTTCTTGAACCGGGGAGCCCAGAACTGGACACAGTACTCCAGATGTGGCCTCACCAGGGCAGAGTAGAGGGGAAGAATGACCTCCCTCAACCTGCTGGCCATACTCTTCTTGATGCACCCCAGGATGCCATTCACCTTCTTGGCCACCAGCAGCAGTTTCACCTGCAGCAGGTTGGACAGGAACGCATCCAGGTGGGTTTTGAATATCTCCAGAGAAGGAGACTCCACAGCCTCTCTGGGCAGCCTGTTCCAGTGCTCTGCCACCCTCAAAGTAAAGAATTTTTTCCTTATGTTCAGATGGAGTTTCTTGTGTTGCAATTTGTGTTGTTGCCCTGTGCCCTGTCACCAGGCACCACTGAAGAGAGTCTGTCCCCATCCTCTGGACAGCTGCCCTTTAGATATTTATAAGCATAGATAAGATCCCCTCTGTCTTCTCCAGCCTAAGCAGACCCAGGTCTCTCAGCCTTTCCTCGTAAGAGAGGTGCTCCATTCCCTTGATCATCTTTGTAGCCCCTCTGCTGGTCTCTCTCCAGTAGTTCCCTGTCCTTCTTGAACCGGGGAGACCAGAACTGGACACAGTACTCCAGATGTGGCCTCACCAGGGCAGAATAGAGGGGGAGGATGACCTCCCTCTACCTGCTGGCCACGCTCTTTTTAATGCACCCCAGGAGACCAGGAAGGGTAGTATAATTTTATATAACATGGCTTCATTTTAGTTGCTGGTCCTATAGATCATTATGTGGATAAGAAGGTAGGATAGACTAAATTCTGGTCATTGCTGGAATGTTCAAGGCATGAAGTTTAGCTTGTGTGACAAAGGCTGTACTGCAGTGAACCCCTGTCCCCACCTCTGAGGCAGCTGCAGTTCACCCCTCCTTGACAGTGTGTAGATCAAGTAAACGTCGCTTTCTTAAATACTCAAAACTCAGCTAAAAAGTGTTTTTTTTTTTTTTTCCTTATTATAAAGCTAGGTAACTTGAGGATTATCCATATGGGAAGGAAACCTTTTTATTCTAGACTTTGCTTTCTGAAAGAATTAAGGAGCAGATATCTGTATCTATAGACTTAGATTAACTGTCAAAGTCCTGTTTGTGCTTGTCTTTACCAGAAACGGAATTTAAGTCACTTATTCTGTCACTATCTAGAAATCTATTTTCCAGTTACAGTACTAGGTTCTTCATTATGATTTTTAAAGAAAAACAACAAAACCAAAAAAACCTACCCTCCTATTTCCAACCATGTACTCTGCCTATTCTTTCTGCTTCTTCCTGTGCTGTTACGGACATGATACATTTTTTTTTTTTTTTTTTTTTTTTTTTTGTATGGAACCAGACTATATAGAGCCCAAAACAAATTGTAAGACTAGACCTAAATAGCAGCATGAACAAACCCTCCCCAATAAACCATGAACTGAGAGTTTCTTGTATTCATTAGGTATTTTCCCTTCCCTGTAATTCTTGAAGCCTTGGCCATCTGCCTTGGACTTAACTCAAGACAGCTGCCCTTATGAGCTTCCCACTTCCCTGTCATCTGACTTGTATCGTAATCCTGGTTTCACTTCTCTTCCTTAAAATATGTTTCTAGTTTCCTGACTTCTGTCATGGATGTATGCATGAGCTAACTCCATCTTTACCACTGAAACCTAGTGACTGCTCATCTGAAAAACTTCTGAGTTTTTGAAGGTTTGTGTGGAACAAGGAAACCCCAAACCAGCAAATATTTACATTGCTGTATCGTGCACAGCCGTCTCACAGCTAACTCTTAAGGGGCTGCCTATAGCATACGGGTTTCATTGTCCTCTTGCAAGGCATGTTGAAGGTGAGGGCAGGGATTGCCACCTGCTGTAGTAGGTTTTGGGGTTTTGGGTTTTTTTTTATTTATTTTTTTTTAATCCCAATTAAGCAAATCTCTAGTGATTTCAGCAGTCTTATTTATACAGTGCCACTTGTCTCACAGTGATACACTTTATCACACCCAGAAAGTCTGAGGAAAAAGTCCAACTTATGTCTGATATTTATCATTGTGTTTTTGAGGAGTTGTATTTATATGCTTGAGGTTACACAGAACTTTGTATGCATACCTTTTCAAGCCTAATGCACTCATTAGAACAGTAATTGCCTTAAATTTTTACATGCTAACCTTTTCGCTCTCATGTTAATTTAAAAAAAGGCATAATTTTGGCCTGTCAGGCAGTCTAGCAAGCTGGGGGTAGATAGGGTGACTGGTATGTCAACAACGTGCAATCTTATTTAATATAGAACTTAATGATCTTTCTTCTTTTGTATTTCCAGGTATGTGAAATGAATCCTTGGTGTTGTGCTTGCCTGTGAGTATCATCTGAAGGATAAGTGACATCAATCACTGAGAGCTGCTGCCCTTGTCTGATAACTTTGCTACCCCAGATATTCACCTTCTGAACGTAACCTTTGTAAAGTCCAAGTATTTAACTGGCAACATCAGTTTTGTTACTTTGCAGCAGATGGAATGAGATAACTTAAGTGTTACAGCTGTATTTTGCTTTAAAATATAGCTTGAATTTTAATTTAAAATTGCTTTTATGAAAATATATTTGTAATTTTATATAGTTGAGAACTTCTAATGCTTTTTGCCATTATAATATATTTTTGTATGCAAATAAACCCTGAACTGGAATCCGGATGTCTGAAAGTTTCATATGAACCTGCAAACTCTGAAACATAAGTACAAATTAAGCTCTTATTGAAAACATCAATCTTTAAAACATCTGATAAGGGTGTATTTCCTGTTAGGCAAAATGTGTTGTCCTGGTTTCGTGTGGAACTTCATGTTTTTCTTTTCAAATTGCTTAAATAAGAGAATTTTGTACTATGTAAAGTTAATACAATCAGGAAAATAATAAAATTAATTGGTCAAATTTGCTTTGATAGAAATGGAATAACTGACTTTTCACAGATTTGAGCAATAACACCTATTTCAAACCCTGTGTAAAAGCTAGCTTTAAAATTACGTACCATTCTACGTGAAGTACTAGTTGGGAGGTCAAATATTTAGGCTCAGGGGTTTAAAGGTATGGAGATCCTGTAGCAACAAGAAAATACTTCAGTGTCTGGATGTTTCTGATACCAGACCCTTGAGTCCAAAGCAGTCTACTGCTCTTAAAAAGACTTCCTGGCCATCGGTGTTAGGCTGAAAGAGTGGAAGGTGAACCTGTCTGTACTTTCACAAGGAACCTGATTCTTTCCATGTGCATTAGGCACTGGACATGTCTTTATGTGAGCTCTTGTCCAGCTGCTGCAGGCGTTACACTCTGCTCTGCTGTCTGAGCTGTTTATGCGATTGCTCCCTAATCTGTTCGGACCAAATGAGCTGGGCTTGTTTAAACTCCAGGCTTATTTTGACCAAAGCAGGCTAGTGAGCAACTGCACAAGTGGTTTGGATATTGTGCCTCCTTGGTCTCTTTGCTGAATGTGTCTGTGCCCATGGCACAGCTTACGGGCCTTAAAGGATGGATTTGGACCTATCTTCTGCAGCTAGGGGAAAGTCTACTGTGTATTTGCTAATGGGAACACCATGGGGATGATTGCAAATCCATGTCCTTGCTTCAGATTTTTTAAAATTGACCAAAGCATTTGGATCTTATTAAACATATTTTTTTTCTAGTTTGAGTCATTGGTAAGAAAATGAAATTCTGAACCAGGTACATCTTAATCAGTCTGAAATGATCTTGAGGTGGATGTGTGGGTTTTTTTCCTTCTTTCAGGCAGAAGGGCAATGTAAGATGATAGAGTATTTTTCTGAAGAGGAAAAACTCCCTTCAGCATTTCCTACCCCAGGTTAAGGTGGTTAATTGTCCCTTAGAACAGAAATGAAGTGAACTGATTTAGGAGGGTGAAGTTTCATGTTGCTCTGGGTGAACTGTAAAGTCTGTGAAGGAAGGTGGGACGGTTCAAGTTTGAGACAGTGATGAGCTGCTGTGTGCTCTGGGACCTTCTCAGAGCCTCCTGCACAGCCAGAAACCCATTTTGAGCAGCAAGGTGGGCTTGCTCTGGCAAAGCCAGCGTGCTGTGGAAATTCACTGCTGCTACATGATAAACACACAGGGCCAAATCCTCCTTTTGGCTGCCTCTGAAACTGAGAGGGGAGCATGGCCCTTCTCCCCAGTCCCAGGTGCAAAGGGATGTGTTGCTGTGCAAAGCCAGGGTGGGAGATTCCCTTATGTCCTAGTTTGAGCGACACAGGATTAACTTCTCTTTCAGTAATTTTACTTTTCAACAAGGTCTCTTCTAATGCTTGAGAAAACTGCATTTGTAGAAGACTCTAGTGTCTGAATTAGTGAAAATATTTACTTTATAGCCAGCATGGTTGTGTGGATTTCAAGGTCTCAGTGTTTGCGAGCTCACCAGGTGCGGGGGTGAGGAGGATTGAGACCTGAGCACCTCACCCAAGCTGCCCAACAGTACTATGTCATACCATGTCATATTCAGTATAAATTAGACAGTTTGCTGAGGAGTTCTCTCTCTCTCACTTGATGGCTGCCATCCTGAGAACTTCTTGCCCCAGGGCCGGACCCCTCAGCCCTTCCCTTCCTCCTGAAGCTGTAGCGCTCGCAGTGTCTGACATTTACTGTCCACTGCTGGGAGCGCACAGCTTCCTACTGATAGAATTGGCTGAGTATAATCCTCATATATTTTATATTGGTATCGGGATCAATATTAGTTCTTTAGTAGTATTAATGTTAATTATTTAGTCTTATTCTATTAAATCTGTTTATATTTCAACCCCTGAGTTTCCTTTATTTTTTCCTGATTCCCCTTCCCAGGTGGGGAGGGGTCATCAGGTGATAGAATAATTGTCTAAATGACAAAAAATTGTTGTGGCTTCTTCAAATGTCCTGGTTTGCGGTAAAACAGAACCAATTTTGTTCAGTAACTTCGCTTCTTAGCTGGGCCTCTTCTAACTACTGAAATTAACTGCATATTGTGCAGACAATGTTCACTCTGAGAGTGGTAAGACCCATGTTTATAGCTGATGCCCAGGCATGGGATGCAGAGAGGCTCTTACTTATACTTATTGCTATACCACCCAAGGCCAACCAACTTTGTTATTTGCCCCGTTGGAGGGTCAGAGGCGGAAAAGTGCAGTGGGGTCCCACCTGCGGGGAGGAGCGGACAGGACAGGTGACCCAAAACTGACCAACAGGGGATTCCATCCCATCTGCCTCATGTTCAGTATAAAAGCTGTATAAAAGGGTCAGCTCTCTTCCTTCAATGGCCGATGTTTGAGGAGGACTCTGTTCATCTGCCTGTGATCCTGATCCTGAATGCAGATCTGGAATCCAGTTCCCATCCATCACTGAGTCCAGCCTGGGACTGCCCCAGTGCCAGCCGGTGTCGTGATTGTCATCTCGGGAGCTTGATACAGTTTTGTATATATTTTTCATTATTTCTTTTTATTTTATTATTAATATTTCATTAAAGTAGTTTATTTCCTTCTAAACTCATAAGTCTCTTTTTCCCTCCTCTGCCTCTCTCTTTGAAGAGGGGTAGAGGGGAGCATCTGTCAGTCCCGTCTGGTGTCCCCCAGGTCCCCAGTAGTCGATTTGGCCTAAACCACAACATTCAAACCATAACACCTTGGCTGCTGTAGGACTTACTGTTACATGGGGATGGAGGGCCACTGTGCCTTTCAGCAGGAGCCAAGGGAAGAGGAACCAGGAGAGCACAGACAAGCTCACGCTTTTGTTTTAAGAAACATCATTAGCATAAGGTATGTTTTTACAGCGGCTTGGATAGCAGCAGCAGTTTTGGCTGGCTTTCTGTGTTTTAATGCTCTTTGGTAGGGTGAATGATGGAGTGTTGGTGAATGGCAGATGTTCCCATCCTGAAGGCAGAATACCCCAACTAAGGGTGTGCTAAATAAGCCACGAGTTTCAGAGGAGGCCACCTCAAGCGATCACAGGTTGTAGGGGAGATGGACAGCTGTTTGCTCCTCTGTTCCTCAGATCAGATTGTTTGAGGCACTGAGCATGGGTTTTTCCGCTTTCCCTCTGCACATTGAGTTGTCTCTCGATCCCGTCGAACGCTCTGGGCCCATAATCAGTGTTTAAAGTTGGATGTCTCTCTTTATAGAGTGATATCACCAAATTGGTACAGTGCTTTGGAATGGCAACACTTTGTCCTTACAGACACCCGATGTTGAAGATTTTTCCAGTGTAAGCAAAGGTTTAAAGCAAGGCACGTTCCTCATTTTGTGTAATGTCAGTTGGGGATGGAGTTGGGGATTAAGTCACCATCTGTTTGGGGTTTTGAATCTTATTTATGCATGAACAGGTGGAGACTTCTGCTTGCTTATACAGCAGATCTGGAGATCATCAGCTGCAAAATCTGGGAGTGTCTTCTGCGGAGCTGTTGATCTGAATTCCCTCCAGTTTGTTATGCTCAATTTTGAACATCTTGCTGTGTCAGAAAGAAGGCACTAATGTAGATGTCATTTCACTGGAGCACGCTTATCACTTAAGTTCATCATCTAATTACATATGGCACTGAAAAATGCATTGCCGAGAAAAGTTCCTGCGGTACTCCATCCCCAGTGAGCATTGCTGGAGGCTGTGCTGTCCTTACGGACCAGCCTGACTTTTTAATCCTTCTTTTGACCTCCCCCTTGTGCTGTGATGCCGAATTTGGATTCAGAAGAGAGTCCCAGCCCTGTCGTGCCAACGCCACGCATCCAGAAATGGAAGCGAGGAGCTTAAACTAAGCAGAGGTATTGCCACAGCTTAATGTGGGTAAGGTGAGGTACAACAATTATTTGCACGTATGCTCTTTTACCTATTGTAAATTCTAGGTTAAATGGATTAGTTTAAACCTCCATCAGTGAGGCTTGAGCTAATGTGGCTTATCTTGGGTTTGCTATTGACTGTGTGTGTCCTCGGTGCCATCACCCAGACTCAGCTGATATGTGGTAACTCATTAAGCTTGGTAATGTGATCATTTGTCTGAGCCCTTAATAAAGGAGAGAGAAGAGCCACAAGAGGCTCTATAGTGATGCACTGACAGCCAGGTGAGTTTTTGGGAGGGAGGAAAACATCTGCGTTGGCAGGGAAGAAGCTGGCTTGTAAGAAAGGGCTCAACCCCTGCCAGCTCCTACAGCCTGTTGTCCTGGTGCCTCCCCCCACCCCTCCTTCCTTACTGGTATTTGCTTTGCAGCACATGCTGGGTGTGGAACTGATTTTCAGCAGGTTTGCCTCAGGAGAAGGGTCAGAGAGAGCGATGAGAAACCATCTTCACAGATTTATTTAAGCCTTGGTTTTGTTAGTGGATGCTTGCAAAGAGAAAACCCGTGCAGAGAGCTTCTGCCTGCTGGGAAACATTTGTGTCTGGAAACAGAGATTTTTTTTAGTTTGCATCATTAATTGTTGCTTTTAGATCACTGTCCAGCTGCTTCACACCCTGCATGAAGTGAAAAGAATTCACAAGTGGGAAAGGAAGATCCACCCAGCATGGGTGTCTGTAGAGGAACTCAGATGAAGTTCATCTCAGACGGTGTTCAGCTCAGATGGGCCCAGCCGACCATCCAAGAGGTATTTTCACCACACTGGAGCCCGTCCTACATGAGATTTCATTTATCTGAAGGTGCCTAAATGTGCTAGACATGACATCTGCTAGACTGTCGGAGAGAAACTTCCAATGTTGTGATGTTTGGAAGCAAAGCGAATATCATAAAGCCAATATGACGGCAGCAGCTCTTGAACTAAATCCATCTCGGCATACTAACAGCACGAACTCCGTATTCTCAGTGGACAACTCCTCTGTTTTCTCTGTTACTTTCTACATTACTGACTTCATTGCAGCCTGGCCAACAGCTTTAGCTGTCTAAATAACTTTGCAATAATGTAAGATGATCCTGGCTCCTATATCTCATCAGCTTAAGAGTTGTAAACCAAATCTTTTCAAGGTCCTTTTCTTTCTTACAGCTTCGGAGCTATCAGTTCAATGCCGTAGATTGGCTTCGTGGGATTAAAATGGGCCAGTCAATGCAGAGGGACACTAGTGCTCTGGTTGCTTCTGCTCAGCAGCCCAGCGAATGCATCTTGCCTCCCCACCTCATGCTCAAAGTCAGGCCAACTGTGCTGGTGTAGCAGGATGTCTGGAGGCTTTGGGTTTGTTTTTTGGTTGGTGTTGTTTTTTTGTTTGGTTTTTTTTTTTAATATTTTAGGAAGATGCCAGCGACTATCTCAGCTGCAGATAAGTTCTAGGTTTGTTGTCCCTAATGAGGGGCTTAATGGCTGAGGACCGAATGGGAGTCACTGAAGTCCACGGCAAAATTTCCAGGTGGGCTGGGGTTTAATTCTGCACGAGTACATAGCAGGACTGATGGCTCCGTCAGTGCTCCAGAAAGTCTTAACAAATTGCGAAGAGCTGGGGAGGGGTCAGCTTTCTCACGCAATGCAAATAGGAGTTTGTGAGCACTATTTAAAACATCTCAGGAGACCTTTCGCTTAATAGCTAAGTTAAACTTGAGTGAGTGATCGTGTTCTCCCCTGCTCTTTCTCCATCTCTCTGAGATGTAGAGCGATTCTTGATGGTGGATGGGGTTTGTTACCCTTCCCCTGTGGGTCTTGGCAGCAGGGTTGCGCTAGGAGCTTATACCCACAAAGATTTTGCACTTTTGAGCTGTGACTTCAGTGGTGTCTCCCGCAGTGTTAAGTTCTGATCTTGGCAATCTGTCTTCATAGACTGGTTCTTAGGGCTGTATATAGTTTAAAAGCTTTATGCTCTTGGAAAGCTGATTTATGAGCAGTAGCTTTATGCTTGTTTATGCATAGAGTTTATGACGTGAAACAAAACACGTGTTTTTCTTAGAGGCCAAACTGAACAGCTCAGCTCTCAGTCTCCAAATAGCATCCCAGATAATTTATTTTCTTGACAGCTGGTACAATGTGCTGCTAATACAACAGTAATTATTACACATTAGCAGCTACGCATTGGCTGCCTCAAAGCTCTTTGGCATGCTCTAATAAATACCACTTTAAAGCACAAGGCAGATTTCTCTAGCACGCAGCAATCCTAACTCAGAGTGAGACGGTGAAAGTTTGGCGCTTGCCCCTGATGGCTTGGCCAAAGGAAGCTGGTGGTGTCCGTGGTTCGAAGCCGGCATTAACGCTGAGTTTAGGATTAGGGCCTCTTGCTCGCAGCACTTCTGCAGCTTTAAATAATCTCATAGGAAACACACCTAGCAAGTGTCTCTGGCATTCCTGAGCTCTCATTGAACAAAATTAATGAAAACACCAACTTGGTGGGTTTTTTTCTGAATTTACTACTTGGTAACTCTAGCCCTGTTGATTGCAGGACAAAGTTAGAGTTTCCAGAAACTTATCCAAAACCCATTAGTATCTCCTTGCTTGGTGTTTTCAGTAATGCATTTCACAGAATCAGAGGATGGTCAGGGTTGGACGGGACCTCTGGAGATCATCTAGTTCAACCCCCTGCCAGAGCAGGGTCACCTACAGCAGGTTGCACAGGGTGGTGTCCAGGCAAGTTTTGAATGTTTGCAGAGTGGGACACTCCACCACCTCTCTGGGCAGCCTGTTCCAGTGCTCTGCCACCCTCAAAGTCAAGAAGTTTCTCCTCATGTTTAGACGGAACTTCCTATGTTCAAGTTTGTGTTCATTACCTCTTGTCACTGGGCACCACCCATCTACCTGGCACCCTCCCTTTCAGTATTTATAAGCATTGATAAGATCCCCCTTCAGTCTTCTCCAGACTAAAAAGACCCAAGTCCCTCAGCCTTTCCTCATAAGAAAGATGTTCTAATCCCCTAATCATCTTTGTAGCCCTCTGCTGGACCCTCTCCAGCAGTTCCCTGTTCTTCTTGGACCGGGGAGCCCAGAACTGGACACAGTACTCCAGATGCAGCCTCACCAGGGCAGAATAGAGGGGGAGGATAACCTCCCTCGACCTGCTGGCCACACTCTTCTTGATGCACCCCAGGATGCCGTTGTGGCCACAAGGGCACATTGCTAATTCATGGTCATCCTGTTGTCCATTTCATCAGGGACTATGTTGTTCTTCATACCTTCACTGACCATGAAAAGTACCTCTTAACATGAAATGCTTCCCATGAACTCTTCTCTTCCCTCTATATTCTCTTGTACCTAGCAAAACCCCTCCTTCCAGTACCTGCTTCTCAAATTGGGCCAAAAGATGAGCATCACAGCTGGTCCATCTGTGGAAAGGTAGGAGGAAAGGAGAGGGACACAGCCAGAGGTTGCAGACTTCTTTTCCTCCTTCACCTCTTTTCGTGGCTCAACGTTCACGTGATCTTCTGTGGGAAACTGCTGTGAGAGACATGAGCCCCTTTCCTGTGGCCTCGGAGGTAGAAAGCAGGCAGAGCCAGAGCTGAGCTAATGCGACCCTGCTCATCTCTCCGGGATTTTAAATCTCCTGTATCCTAGCTGGCCCTGTCCCCCTGAGTTGTAGAGCCACAGGGAAAATGTAGGAGTAAATATTGTGCATATCTAACCAGCCTTTAGGCTCTTGTTTCCTGGGCTCCGGCCTTCCCCAGCATCGTTGGTGCCCCGCTGTGTAACGAGGAACGGCAGCTCCCTCATCACATCCCTCCTCGGTGGCTGAATGGGGCTGTGGGGTGGCCCTTCTCCTGTCCCCTACCGGCACATCTGGCAAAGCTGCAGCCTCGCAGGCACCTTGGCCGTGCTAGAGCAGCAGTGAGCACTGAAAAACAATAAAATAAGAAAGGGACTTTATGCTAAGTGTTTTCCGAGATCTGATTTCACACTTTTGCCTCCTGGCTCGCGTAGTTTTCTGTTTCCCCTGTCTGTTTTGCGGGGTGTTTTAATCGCAGGATTTTTAATTAATGGTTTGTTTTTTTTTTTCATGCTGATGAGAAAAGGTTTATTTTTACACTTGGCTCTTGTGTTGGAGGGAGGAAATCTTGGCATGTCCAGTTGTGCATGCTTCATTCATTGCTCTTGATAAAAATGTAAAGTTTTGCCATCACAGAACTTGTGCTACAGAAAGATATGCCCAGTGGCTGCTCCAACTTGTTGATATTTTTAAGACTATGTGTAAATTAAACTATATTTACTGGTAATTTACCCGTGATCAATGTTGAGAATCCCATCAGCTTCACCAAACCCAGCTTTTAGGTTTCTGTGTAGCAGAATTTGGTAGTTGGCCTGAAAAATAAAATTTTGGTGAGACATAACCCTGGCTTTGTAACATGGGTGTAGTTATGCTGTCTCCTCTATGATTCCTCTATTATGACTCCTATATGACTCTTCTATGACGCTGTGACTCCTCTATGAAGTGACCAGGGTCACTTCATCCAAAGGCTGGTCCATGGCTGGTTGCCCGGGATGGCCCAGCAGCTGAGCTGACAAGTCATCTCCGCTTTCCAGTGTCTCTCCTGGAAGTTCACCCGCTTTCTAAAGCCTCACGTCCATGTGGGACACACGCACAGCTTCTTGGCAGCTTTTCTAATTTCCCAAGCGCCTGTGTCAGGATTAATGAGAGCAAAACTGGTTGCAAAGAGTCCTTGTGATGAGTTCTCTTCAGTGAGGGATGTGGTGGCACGGTCCCATCCTCTCAGCTACCTTCTTGCACTGCTTGCTGAGTTTCATATCGGACATAAAACGTGTTTGTTGCACCTCAGAGAAGTAGCATTTTTACCTTGGGTTAGTCTGGTGTTTCTGGCTTTTCACGGAGCTGCTTGGAGCCACTGGTCATGCTTTTGCTGGTTATCACAGGTCAAAATACAATCTCCATTTTGTTTAATACTCACCAAATCCTGTCACGTGGCAGCTGAATATTCTCCCATATGTTTATTTTGAATGTACACTGATGGGTATAAGCTGATCCATGAGTACCCTTTTCTGTATCTCCTGGTCCTCCCGGTAGCTGTCGTCTGAGGGCTCTGCTGATGCTGGTGAACTCTCGCAAGGATGCTCTTGCATCCTTCCTCACCACACTGTGCTGCCTTGGGTGGGCTCCAAGGTCTTCCAGACGTTCTGCCACAGAGATTTTTCACCGCTAACATGTCCACAAGGCCAGAGTCCCTACAGTCTCATACAGGCAGATGCTTGGGTGACTTCTTTGGCTTGAGGAGTCTTTCCAGCTCTTGATAAATGTTAATTGTGGGTCTTTGAGAAATGCTGACCCATGTTCTTTTTCAGTTGTGTCCCAAAGCTGACCTGCAAACTGGTTGCTGAGCAGGCATTCCTTCAGCTCTGGCAAAGCCCACCTTCAGCTTCAGCTGGTCACCAGCGTTGCTAGAAGAGGATGAGACCAGAAAATTTGGTTTAAATATCCCAGCATCCTCAGATATTTCACTCCCACAGGAGTGCAGTTGGCCTCATCTTACTGCAATAGGTAACTTCGTTAAAAAAGAGCCAATTCTGGAAAAACTCATTGTTGGCAGCAGTAACGCTACCTTCTCTCTGTTTTCTGGGGTGAAGTATCAAATCATGTCTGTTTAGCATCTGCATTTAGCAGCACATTTCCATTCTGCTTTGCCCTCGGGTGAAATGCCTTGTTAGAGCACCATAAAATCACATTTCCTCACAGGTCTTTGTAAATTGCTCGTGCTAAAACTCTGTCATCTTTCCAGCCTGAAGATTAAAAGCAAAACATTGCCCATGGTTCGGAGTGGGAATAGGACTGTAATGATCCTGAGCAGATTGGAAATGTGTTGGGGTGTAGGAACTGATTTTGTAAACTCCCATGGCACACAAAAAAAATATCAAAAGAACTGTGTGGCAGGGTAAAACCCTACTTTCCTCCCCAGATCATTAAATTCTTCTGTCGTGAGACATAGTCACCTTAAACATGCACCTAGAGACAGCCAGATTTTACCCTTATTGGGCTCTTTGTTTTTCTTACCCCTTAGGAAAAAACATTATCCAGCAGTATCAGCAGCTCAATCTGCATCTTTCGGAGGATTTTCTCCCACACAGATTTCTACAATTAAGAGCATTGACACCAAGTTATTGGAATTTGTTGTCTGCTCTTGGTTTGGTTTGCTGTTTTTTTTTTCCTTTTCTTTGTGATTAAATGGCTTAACTTCAGAGGATGGGCCCTGGGTGTACATGCCGATTTGTTTATCCCTATCAGGGATGCATTGAAACAGTGGGCAATCTTGACTAGAAAATATTTAAATATTTAAAATGTCAGATCCATTTTAGTATTTCTTTAATATGACACATCCACAATGGCTCACATTTAATTTCCGGAGTCTATGGGCTTGTGTTTAAGACTAAAACAAGCTTTTCTCCCAGTGATGGCCGGGCCATCTGCCACTCTTCCCTAGTCCTCATGGCTGGGTGGCTAAATAAGGAGTCATTCAGCTAACCTCAGCATCTGCCAATTGTGCTTTCTCAGTGACCTTTCCAAAAACTGACTTCTTTTTGACTAAAAATAAATTTTACATTACTGACCCAAAGAGGCAGACATCCCTATGCATCTTGAATAACATCTTTGTTTTGAAATGTCTCTTGGCCCCTGTGTAATGAAAGCCTGACATTAAAAAAAAGTGGTTTATATTGGTGCTGAATATTGGGTGATACTCAAAATCCAATAGGACAGTTGAGTTTCCATGCTATCACGTGACATGCCATCATTAGCACCTCATGAAACGGAGGGGAGGGAAAATAATAACACTCAAACATTTCTGGAAACCTTCCTTGAGCTATTTTTCTATGCAAGAATTTTCACTTTCAGAATGCCTCTGTTTCAAAGCGTTTCACCATAACGATGCATCTAGCTTTTGATGAAAAAATTTCAGGTATCTCTTATTTCTCGGGTTTCTTCTCTCTTTCCACCCAGGGGTAAGCAGTTGGTGTGGCGATGACCATATCCGAAATGGGAAATAGACTCTGAATTGATCCAGTTCCTCAAGAAAAACTTTTCCTTTGCGGGTTTAGCATGCATATATATGTGTGTACATATATAAAACCTTGGCCTGAAATATGAGAGTGATTGTCCTTAAAATGAAAGCTCAGTAGCAGATGTGAAGCTGCAGAAGCCAGGAAAGGGCAGGTGGGATTTCGAGGGCGCTGGGCTGTGACGGTTTGCTTTGTCAGCTTCTGCCTTACAACAGAATTTGGTGAAGAGCTTTCAGAGAGAGAGCTACGCAAGCTGGTGTGTCTTCGCATGCAGTACTGTGCTAACAGATTGGAAACTGTGCTCCCAAAAGAGTAATTCCTGCTTTATACCTGAATGTAAAAATGCATTTGCAGTATGCATCTGTTAAATCACTGATATCATTTCAGATGGTTTCCTCTGCAGTTTACAGACCATTTCCCGAAGCCAACCCAGTTCCATTGTATCTTTTGCCTTTTGTAATAAATAATTTCAAGATAAATATTCATTTTTCCTGGCTTTTGCTGAGAACCAAATGGCAAGACGACAGACCTGTCAGCCTTGCAAATGTAGCCTTTTTATTAAGAAGTAACACTACTATATTGTTGCGATGCGTGGTTGCAAACTGACCATGCTAAAGGGAGAAGGCAGGAAAACTGACCTCTCTTAGCTTTGCTCAGACAAGGGCTCTGCCTCTTATTTTGCCTATTCTTTGGCTTTTCTCCAACTGCTGTGTTGTTGAACTTCTTATTTTCCCCATAATCAGGCTGATATCATAGGGATTTGCATGGAAACTGATGCCCTCAGCTCATCTCGGTGCCAGAATTACAACAGCCTCTTGTTCCTAATGGAAAAAAGATGTAAAATCTCCAGACGGCCCCAGTTCATGTGGTGAGTGATTTGCTAGCCTATATGCAGAGCCCGGTTTGATGCCTTCATCTAATTTCATGTAACTGGAGGAGAAGCAGAAAGAAAAAGGATATATTTATATGGTATATGCGTGTGTGTTCATCGGGTTGGTGTTTCGCTGCTGCTTCTGTTTGCAATCCCCGTGGGACCTTGCCTCTGCCACCTGGGCCATTCCATCTTCTTTTGAGCTGTGTGAAGAAAAGACCCCAGGGTGCTTGGTTATCCCCAAAGCAAGAGAAGATGCCTTTGTTTTGGGACCCTACAGCTATCTGCTGCCACGTCAAGCTCCCTGCATATTCAGTCAAGCATCACTATGGGCTTCTAAGTTTTGCTGAAGTTGTTGGGTACAGTGTCCGGCCCTTTGGGGGGTTAACTTCTTGGTTTAAATGAAGTTTTACCCCGAACTCTACCAGCTGAAGTAAACCATTCCTCCTCTGTCTAGCAATAGCTAAAGGGACTTTCAAGAAGTGATAGGACTGGTGGTAGAATTAAAAACCCACTCGTGCCCTCTGGCTTGGGTACCCTCATTTGCTACCATCAAAGGAGGGCTGGCAGAAATGGGTCCTGAAGCACGTTCAGAGATGTTGGATAGATGGATTATGGTGTTAATAATACTGTCATTCATCCAGAGGAAAAAAGCCAATGGATAGGCCTTGTATGTCTTGCCCCTTCTAGCATATTTAGTTCCTGGTCAAAGGTTTGGGAAAAATAAACTGCTTTTAAGAGAAGCTTGACCAAACAACACCCAAATATTGACACAAGGCTGTTGCTGCACAGCAAGATTGAATCTACCTGGCTTGTCGGCTCGGTCCTTTGGAAACCAAGCCACCGTCCAAGCTGCGAACAAGTCATAGTGTGTTGCTCCCGCCTGATGCAATTTAAAGCAGCCGATGCAGGAATGTGCACCGGAGAGCCAACTCAATAAAAATCAAGACCTACTTTAGCGGTGGATTATGTGTAAGCCACAGTCATTTCAGCTTTTAAAGCCTTGGCTTCGGCCCATTTTTTCCTATTTAGCTCAATACTTGCTTTAACCAGAGCTGAGAAAGCTGCTGACTCTGTACCGTGAAACCTCAGCGACCTGGACGAGAAGCTGATGTGACTTAGTGCCAGCGTCATGCTTGAAGTTACTGGCTGTTGTGTACTGATGTTCAAAAGACCCTGAGCCTGACCCCATGTGAGATTCTCTCCTGGCGGTCCCCATCCACGAGCCAAATCAACCCAAGTCCCTAGCAATTTTAGGGAAATTATGGTGGTTTGAAATAACAGGCTTAACATGGGTCCTTTTCCTGGGCTAGTAAGCTTGAGTGGATGCTATGTTGTCCTAAATAGAATCATAGAATTATTTGGGTTGGAAGGGACCTTGAAGATCATCTAGCTCCATCCCCCCCGCCATAGGCAGGGACACCTTCCACTAGACCAGGTTGCTCAAAGCCCCATCCAGCCTGGCCTTGAACACCTCCAGGGATGGAGCTTCCACAACTTCTCTGGGCAACCTGTTCTAATGTCTCACCCCCACACTGAAAAATGTCTTCCTAATATGTGATCTAAACCTACCCTTTTCCAGTTTGAAGCCATTCCGCCTCGTCCTATCACTACATGCTCTTGTAAAGAGTCCCTCCCCAGCTTTCCTGTAGGTCCCCTTTAGGTACTGGAAGGCTGCAATATCCCTGGTGCCTTCTCTTCTCCAGGCTGAACAACCCCAACTTTCTCAGCCTGTCCTCATAGGAGAGGTGCTCCAGCCCTCTGATCATCTTCGTGGCCCTCCTCTGGAACCGCTCCAATGGGTCCATGTCTTTCCTATGTTGGGTACTCCAGAGTTGGATGCAGTACTCCAGCTGGGGTCTCACCAGGGCGGAGCAGAGGGGCAGAATCGCCTCCCTCGACCTGCTGGCCACACTTCTTCTGATGAAGCCCAGGATATGGTTGGCTTTCTGGGCTGTGACCGAGCATTGCAGGCACATGTTGAGCTTCTCATCAATCAGCACCCCGTGCACGCAGGTATTCTTTCTTTATAAACCACGCAGAAACAATCCTTCCCATTTCTGTTTCTTCGGTAAGTTTGCAACCTTGAAGGCTATAAATGCCTCAGTGAAATAGAAAGTTTTAAGGTGTGCGTGGGGAGGAATCCTGCTTTTTCCTTGGGGGTGCTAAAGTTAACCAATATCTGGGGCTTTTTAGCGGTTGGGTCTGCAGGGGGTATGGGAAGGGGCAGTGGGTGGAGGTCTGCAGCTCTCTCCTTGCCTCCATCCTGAAGTGAAGGGAGTCTCTGAGGAGTGTCTCAGACACTCCTGGGGACAACCCTTGCAGGCGCTGAGGTCCCCACAACATGTTTTTTTTTTTTCCTCTTGTGTCAAAATTAGGGACAGAAAAGTAGTTTTTATTTACGTGGTATGTGTAAGTGCTTTTCTGGCTTTCTTGGGAGATGTCCTCTTTCCACTCCGCCCCCCCCCCCTCCCCCCCCCGCATCCCCCTCAGACTTCCATCTTCTTGTCTCCTGCCTCCCATGCTCCCCCCTTGCACCCTCCTGACAGATTACTCCTAACGGGAATTGGGGCTGGAAGCCTCTCCTGTGGCCAGAGGGATCAGCCTTGGCAGCTGTGCGAGAGCCAGGGTGGTGCAGTTTGGGTGTCCTCCAGGCCCCTGACTCACTGCAGCAGGCCATGGGGGGTGGCCACATCCCTCCCAGGGGGGGCTGAGCTGCTCCAGTTTGAAGTCCAGGCCCCTTTCTATCTCTTTCCCATCCACTTTCGGGTTATAGGTTTCAGAGAGGAGGAAGGGCTTTCCAAAAGGGACTGGGGCCGCAGCTGGACACCGGCATGGCGTTTGCCACCCGCCCTGCTTGGGAAAGGCTGCGTGAACATTTTTCTCCTTGTGGTCGGCCATGTAGTGTTGCTTTGGCATGACTCAGGAGTGACTGACTTTGTTTGAAATAAAGATGCTTTGCATGAAAGCATCCTTCTTCCAGAAGGAGGTGACTCACTGGAGATGTGCCTCCTCCCTTTTTGGGTTCAGCCCCCAGCTGTGATTCCCTTTGGAGCGCTTCTTGGGTTTCTTTCACCCCGAAACACGTGCTGACTGTACGAAGTGGATTTCAACATCCCGGGCCAAATTCTGCTCCTGTGTACCATATGTGGGCTAAGTAGTTCCTCAGTCCCCTGCAAGCCACATCAAAGTTCTCTGTTTTGGATTGAGTTCACGTGGAAGACGAGGGTTAGAAGACACTGTCGTGAGCAGCTTTACTCTGATTTTCTGTGCTTAACATACACCCTAGGATTTCCTCCAGTATTTCTGCTCCAAACCTGTAGCCTGTGGCTGGTCGAGGACACAGGTCTGCAGCCAAGATCTGAGGCGGGGGCCTGTTTCTGTGACCGAATATTGGCAGCAGCCGATCATGAAAGTTCTCCAGCCCGTGGAAAGGCTCCCAAGGCTTTTGAATTTCTGACTGCATTGCTGCTCTCGCTGACAAAACCTTCTGTTTCCACAAGACGTGTATGCCAAAACCAGGCAGGGGGAGAAGATGCTTGGGACAAGGAGCTGCGGCTGCCTACAAGCAGAGCAATGAACCGGTTTTACGTGCTGAGACCCAGGACTTTGCTGCAGTGAAGTGCTGGCCCAGGGTCAGCACCTAACCCCAAACCCATTCCCGAATGCCTCTCTGCTCCCCAGCAAAGCGTCTTTCTCACCACTGCTCTCCAAGGATCCTGTACGAGGTGTCTGCTATTGTGCCAAGGCAAGGGTCTCCTTTGTGCTCAAACAGGCCCCACAACCATGGGGCTTTTAAAAGTTAAGCATTGCAATGCAGAACTTTTTATGAAAAAAGTGAAAATTAGTGCTTAAAAGATACTGTTTCACTCCCATAAAGTGTCACGAATGGTGACAGGAAAAAACAGTATTTGCAGACATTTCTTTTCCTTGACAAAAGTGTAGACTTAGCAGTAAATTATAGCCAGGGATCTGGTATCTTCTCACCCTGGATATGTGCACCGTGGCTTGGCTGGGTGTCTTTCCAGTCCACTTTTATCACCATTAATGGTGCCCATGGAGATAAACTTCTGTGATAGAAATGTAAGATTTAGCTTCAAATTGACTTTGCATGGGCCTAGCAGCTGTAGAATAACAGTATTTCATCTTACAGGTTCACAAACACAGGAGTTAGGTTTGGAAAAACCCATGTTAAATTAGTGTATAGCACATCTTAGGCTCTTTTTGCCTCACACTGGACTGCTGCATCCGTCAAGGAGATGATAACTGCAGCACTCAACAGTGTGAATAAAGGAGGTTGAAAAGTCTGTCTGTTGTTTTATGTAGTCCACTGAGAAAGGAGACCATGCTCAGGCGGAACACCTCCACCAGGACTGCGATGTTTGGGTTGAATGGTCTGCTTAGGAAGCTCAGGGGTACTCTGGAAAACAGCAAGAACAAGTTAGCTTGCTTCTGAAATGCAGCATCCTCTTGACTTCCCAAAGGAACGGTGGGTCCTCAAGGTTGCAGTGGAAGGACAGAGTAGCTGTCCTGATGTAGCTGTGGGCTGCAGCCCAAAGGGTGGCTCCCCTCTCTCTACCCCAACATGTCCCCTCTTGGCATTTGGTGATGACCCATGCAGGTGGTGCCCCGAGGCTGTGGTTTGCTTTGGTGGGGTTAGTTTTCTCTTTGGTTAGTTGACTTATTCAGTGTGCCCAGCAGCCCCACAAAGGCCTTATGTTGGTTTTGCAAGGCAAATGGTAGTCATCTGGGGCTGGAGCTGGGCAGGAGCGAGACCACTGCTCACCTCTTCCTGCTTGCCAGGGACCTGCAGTGTCAGATGAGTGTGGGCCCATAGCAGGAGTATTTTTTTTTTTTTAATAACGCCATCTGAAACTATAGTGAGGTAAGAGCTAAGCCTACTGCAAACCATTTAAATGACGAATGTTTAAACATCCAAAGTTGGTTTTAAATGAAGCAAAACCCACAGGAGAAGTAGCAGTCACTGGCTGTGACTTTAGAACCTGAAACCCAAGTGAGCTTGGGCATAGCAGAAAATTTTCACAGGGGAAGAGAAATGTCTCCTTCCTTTCAGGCAGTGCTGCGACTTGAAGATTTGTCCTCTGCTGGGAAACAAACTGAGGCATGGAAGAAGATGAAAAGCATGATTTCTTCTTTCTGTCGATGGAGGGAGAGTGGGATGTGTGTGGCTGAGCTCTGCTGTTGCTGAAGCACTACGAGCCAAGCAGACGGCAGGAGATGGGTTCAGCTCGTTGCTCCATCATTTGCGTATGTGGCTTCGAATTGAATACACAAATTTTGATACTGCCAGTCAGAAAAAAAAAATCTGTGGCATAGTTACTGCAGCAAGTATTCTTGTACTTAGCTAATGCTGAAAAAAAACTTGTTCTGACACGGACATTGGGAAATGCGTAAGGTGGTGGGAAGGGGGATCCCTGGTGGTCCTTGGCCCTGGATTGAGGATGGTTATCAGTCCCTGATAACCAGCAGCGCCACTGGGCTGCTCCTTGTCCCTGTCTGAGAGGCTGGAGTCTAGCGAGGGGTGATGGGGCTTGTCATGCTCTCTGTTTTCAGTGAGCCATCGGTCCAGAGCCGATTCTGATCTGAGTCAGGCTGCGGAGAGCCCCAGACCAGGACTCGTGGGTGTTGCGTTGATGCGATGGGGCAGTGCTGGTGGGACAAGGCTAAATTATATACCTTGCTCTGGAAGGGTTTCTGGCAACGTGGAAAATCCTGCAGAAGGAGGAAAACATCATTAATTACAGTGCTAAGAGTACATGAAGGGGACTTCAGCTAATGGAGTACAACTCCATTGCACTGCATACAGGTGATCTACACCAGTAGCTTATTTTGCTACCCCTGTTCCTGCACACTTGTGTGTATGTAATTACGCCTCATCTAATTGTGTCTTGCTGGATAGTCTGATAGATTAATTCATGGCATACCTTGTTGCCTTTGCTGAGCTTTCTGTGCTGAGTATGTCCCCTCATTTTTGCCTTCTGATGCTCAGTCTGCAAGGAGCTCCGCTCCTGCCTGAGTAACACGGTAACCTTGGATGCCAGATGCTTGTTCTTTTACATCAATATTCCAAATTATCTCTGGTGAAATTTGATATTGTCTTAAGTCACTGAATCCAATATAAATGATCCTCTGGCCTTGGAAACACGAGGCTGCCGGCAGATTTGGCCTCAAGCTTCTCCTCTTCCCCATTTGTGAACAGAAGGCCAGAAATACTCCAGCACCTCCTCCAGCTGTCTTGAACTTTGAGGCACCACAAAGTGGGGAAAAAAAGCTCTCCAGACCTCCCCATCGGCCCAGCTGTGAATTGCCCCGACTGGAACCAGTTTGTATTGATTTTTGCAAGACTTTTGAAAGACTTGGAAACTGGTGGTCCAAGGCTTGCCCCTCAGTGGTAATGAGATTCATGCAAGTAGGAGTCTTTGAGGACATGCCCAACTGAGCAGGAGCAAACACATCATGGTGGATAATATGAAAACTGGAGAGAATTTTAAAAGGATATTAAAATATTTAATAATGACAAAGTGACTCAAAAAATATCCAGGGGAATAGCTCCCAATCCTACCACTGAAGTGCTGTTTGGTAAGAAAGGTCAAATAGCAATCTGCGGAGGACACACATACTTAGCCAAAAACCATATTATCTTTCAGGACGGTGCCTCCGATTCTCTCAGGTCAAACAGTCAGCTGTGTTTTTGTCTGCCTGCCTTAGACACCAAGGTTTTAGGAAGCTAAAGCTATGACAAGTATTCAAAACACACCAATGAGACTCCAAACTGTCTCAAACCTGATTTGAGAGCAGACATCAGAAATTATTTTTCTTTTCTTTGCCTTATGGCATTTTAATCCTTTGCTTGACTTGTGTCACATTTTTAAAGCTTTCCGTGCAAACAGAAGGGCTGGAAACATCACTTAAAAAAAAAGGGGGAAATATCACCTAATGTGGTCTCCAAACAGACTTTCACGATCTCTGAATAAAAATGGAGAGCTCCAAAATCAATAAACTGGAGCCCAGAGCAGGGGGCGGGGTGGGGGGGGAGGGGGGAGGGAAAGTTTCTTCAGTTATGATCAGGGTTAAGTATGTCAGCTATGGCTTTGCCAGGTGCTCTGTGTGCCACTGTCTTTGTTGGCATGTAGATATTCACTGTCTGGACAGGTTTCTTTCTGAAGTGGTGTTAAATCAGGTAGGAATTTCTTGATTTGCTCTCTTCTATCCTGAGTTTTAAGGAACTGGTCAGTGAGTAATTCTGGACTTCAAATAAGTTGTTTGATTTCACCTTAGGCCTCTTGGGCAGATGTTGTGACAGCTACCTAGGTCCATGGTGAGCAATGACAGCCATACAGGTACTTCAAGCTACTTTTGTAGCCCTTTTGTAACTCTTTCACAGCATCACAAACCAATTCTCACCTTCCTTCCCCTCAAATATTCCCCGCTGATGAGGCACTAGTTTTGGCCTCATATGCTTTAGAGTACATATTAGGAAGAAATTCTTTACTATGAGCATGCTGAGACACGGGAAGAGGTTGCTCAGAGAAGTTGTGGATACCCGCTCTCTGGAGGTGTTCAAGGCCAGGCTGGATGGGGCTTTGAGCAACCTGGTCTAGTGGGAGGTGTCCCTGCCCATGGCAGGGGGGTTGGAACTAGATGATCTTTAAGGTCCCTTCCAACCCAAACCACTCTACGATTCTGAGTCTAGGCTGCAAATCACATGCAGCTCCTAATTACATTCACCATAAATGCAAACCAATGTCCCTCACAAGCTCCCCAGAAGGTCAGAAGCTGCACTGTCATCTCACATAAGCCCCCAGATATATTCAGCAAATAAGTGCAAGCCACAGCCTTGTTTTGTAATGATTTTATCCAACGCAAAGGGGCAAAACCATGCAATTTTCTATCTTTTGTATTGTACCGTTGTGTAACTCAGGGACTAGTGGTTTCAGAGATGGTGTTGTACAAGCCTGTGTATCATATCGGCATAATCAAATACTCTCTCTGTGCACAAGAAAACAAGTATGGCCAGAAGTATGGGTAAGCAGAGCTGTGGCGAGCTGTGACAACCCAAGAGACCAAACAGCTCTGCCCATCTTGTCTTGAAAAACCTTGACCCCTGCTGTCAATGACGCTTCACAGCTCTTTCCAAGCCTGGCAATGTAAAATGACCTTCTGTGAGTCCTGCCCTGTACATTTCTTCCCAACGTGACTGTCATCTTTGAGGAAGTGCTTTGTCAGGGGTGAGGTACTCATCCACCTGCAAAGGTAGAGCCTGAAAAAGCTCTTTCATGGGAGAGAGATCTGTGTTGGGGAAGGGGGAAGAACAGTCTGCTGATGGAAGACTTGGTGGTAAAATTATTGGGTTTCTTCTGTTTTTTACAGGCAGGAGCAGTTGACAAATCCATTCCGCCTGTGCTTTCTGTGTGGCGTTACAAAATTAGAAAGTTGTTTTTCAATGGACATGAAATTGCTGAAGAATAGAAACTGAAGCGCCATAAATAGTGCTGGGCTCTTTGAAGCCACAAAGAGGAGGCTGTTCTGCTGGGAGATGCCAGGCCTGGGAACACGAGTTTTCTTTGTTTGTACACCATTATGCAGCAGCTGGCGTACTTGGAGCACGACTCCCAAATTTGCTTGTGCTTTTAACTCTGGAAGAAGAGGAAATAGTGACAGGCTGTGAGTGGGGGCCAAGAGACATCCGAGTCCTTCAGTCCACCTAGCTCAATGGGGCGATGGTCTTCTAAGGAGACACATAGAGTAAAGAACAGGTCTCCTAGTAAAATTTGTAAGGAGATAATTATTTGAGCCCCCTAAGGAGTCTTATGTTTCTATATTGTCTCAGGAGGGGTAAAGAAATCTCAGTTCTTTCTCTTAGGAGGTACAGCTTTGTCTCCAATGTCGTTGACACCATTGCCAAGGGGTTTTGCGTTGGGATGGTGGCAGCTGACACAATCGGGCACTCATCTGTAGGTTGTCCACCCCTCCTGAAAAGAGCATTTTAGTGCCCTGTTTGAGCCTTTTGGCTCAAAAATGCAGCTGAGGAAGCAACAGGCGCTGATGGGGCCACTGCTGAGCCCGGCTGAAACCCCTCCGTGGTTAATCCCAGCACCAGGAAAGGCAAATCACGGGCAACTTTGTTTGGACGCAGCTCCCCAAAGGTGTCACTTAATAAAAGATAGTGGAACTGAGCCCAAACACACACGAGACAACTGTAGAAGCCTGTTGTGTTTTATCTGGTGCAAATGCACATCTTTGGAGGACTGAGACCCCATCCTACACCCCTGTCTGCTTTTGGGATGGATGATGTCTCAGCTTGAAACTCGGAGCTGCTTTCTCTCCCCCGGCTGTCCATGGCTCTGCCCCGGCTTTGTGCAGGCCGTGCTCGGCTTTTGGAATGAGGATGGTCATTAAAACCTGCTAAAGAGTCCCAGACTAAACCCTAACAATGTTGTTAATAAAGGGTAAGGTGTTGACTCTGAAGGCTTTTTTTCTCGTGTACTGCATGCTGGATAACGGCACAAGAGATGCTTGTAAATGGGAAACTTTATTAAACTTCACTAACGGACTCGCAGGAGCGAGGGCTGTGCCTTTCAGCCTCGTCATGGGAGAACCGCTGCAATAAAACTCAGGTTTTAAACTAGGCTACAGAGAGCAGGTTTAAACACTGTCAGTGTTTTTATTATATGGGTATGCACGGAAACGTTTTCTTAACTAATGAACACATGGTGAAGTCGTTAATTGGTTTTAGGTGCCTGCGACCCTCTGTGCATTACACTAATTGCTTGCTCAGTTTTCAGTCTATGAATGGTGCAGGAATAAATGCCATGCGGAGCCAAGCTTGAGGACAGACAACCACAGCACAAGAGGGTTAGGCACAGTTTCTCCGAGGAACAGTAGCCAAGATCTGGGGGAAAAATCTGCCAAAATCATCAGCTGAAGTAAGTAACTCAAGAAGGAGCTGGGCAGGTTTCCAGAGCTGCAGGGTACGAGGTAAAGCCATTAACAGGATTTTTGGTTTTAAGATAATGAGAGATTGGTTAGCGACTGGGATTTCCTGGACTCACAGGGCTTAGGAAATGGTAGAAAGACGGACGTGGATGGCTTGCCTGGGGCAAGAGCAGCCCCTGCGCCCACCACCAGCCCCCCCTGGCCCAGTGTCCACCCAGTTCCCCGTGGGATGAGGTGCCTGGCAGGGGGGATCCGCACCATGCTGGTGCTCCCCCAACCAAGGGAAGGGTGAGATCCTCCGTTTTGGCTTGGCCCGCCTGCCTGCTTGGTAGTCGTGAGGCACCGGGTGCTGGTCTGCACCCAGAGGAGGATGGGGTTACCGCCATGGCAAGTGGTCTTTTGGGTATTTTTGTTATATTCCCTATTCTTCTAGTTATTTGGATGAAGGAGCTGGTTCCTTTCAGGGACAAAGCTCACAAAACCCAGCTGGTGACCACGAGAGCACTACAGGGTGTCTGCTTGCAAACGGTAATTTCTGGGGTTTTAATGTCAAACTCTGTCCTTGCATTTGGAGGAGCTGGAGAGAAATTTTTGATTTGAAGCATTTTCCGACAGGGTTGGCCTAAAAAGATGGAGGAATGCGTAACAATGAATCAGCCACTGACTGGGGGGTGTTGTCTAAGTCAGGGCAGAGCCAGAAACAGGTTAGTGTCTGCTGGCACCCTGCTGAATAGCCAGCAGCACCTTGCATGGTGGATTAGTCATCTCATTGAGCTGCTTATTTGTCTGTGTCCTTAAGTTCCTCCTGCTTTTCTGCACTCCATGGGCTGGAGCTGAGCCTCTCCAATCTGACCCAGAGGGCTGCCATCCTGCTGCCCTTTTGTGCTGGTGGCCTCTGAGTGGTGGGACCCAACATTTTTGCTATGCCCATGGGTACAGGGAAGATATCCCCTCAAAATCCTCTGCTCTCTACTTGATCTTCTTTTTTTTTTAATATGTATGAGGTACACATAGCATAAATTAACAGAGCCTATCAGCCTAAATGAAAAGAGTCATCTTCAGGTGGGCAAGATGAAGCTGGACCTTTCCTAAAGCCCTTTGTTACAATTAGGTTGTGCCAAAACTGGCACAGAGGGAGTATCACATCTGGCTGCACAAGGGCTAACGTAATCGTAGGATGTCACTTTGCTTTAAGTTTTCTCCATAAGCAAATGATCATTGCAAGTCTCTTTACAGTAATCACCAAGAGATTGAATAAATAGTAATAAAATAACTAGCTTTCCAGAAAAATAAGGTTAAACTGCACTACCAGCTGTGTCTTCACAAACACCAGAGCATCTGAAATGGAAATAATATTTGAACACCAACTATGTGTAAAGGAACTAGATAATTTTATGCCCATGGATAAATTTTCTCTCTCTTTGCCTCCCTGAAGAGTTTGCTTCAGTTTGTTGTCTTTCAGTGTTAACCAAGGCTCCATGACTGACGCAAAGGTTTTGGGTTTCAGTTACTACATAGGGACATTCAAATACTCAAACATTTGTATGCACTAGCCCATGTTAAATTAAAACTGTCTTAATCATGGGTTTGTTGCAAGAATCTTAATTTCTATCTTGACCTAATGTAATCCTGTACCATAACACTTTAATACCCTCTGAGAAGGCCCCTGCGTGTTTCATTTTTCCCCATCCTTTCCTGTATGAGCCATGACTGCCTTACAGGGGCTTTGGGAGTCTACTGGTATGTCCTCCCTGGTGTGAACAAGTCTGGGTGATTGGCATCCACAAGAAAATATCACAGAATCATAGAATGGTTTAGGTTGGAATGGACCTTTAAAGATCATGCAGTCCAACTTCCCCTGCAAGGAACTAAATCAGGTTGCTCAGAACTACGTCCAACCTGACCTGGAATGTTTCCAGGGATGGGGCACCCACAACTTCTCTGGGCAACCTGTGTCAGTGTCTTACCACCCTCATTGTAAAAAAATTCTTCCTTATATGTAGTCTTCCCTCATTTTGTTTAAAGCCATTACCCCTTGTCCTATCACAGCAGGCCCTGCTAAAAAGTTTGTCCCCATCTTTCCTGTAGGCCCCCTTTAAGTTCTGAAAGGCTGCAATAAGGTGTCCCCGGAGCCTTCTCTTCTCCAGGCTGAACAACCCCAACTCTCTCAGCCTGTCCTCATAGGAGAGGTGCTCCAGCCCCTCTGATCATCTTTGTGGCCCTCCTCTGGACCTGCTCCAACAGGTCCACGTCTTTCCTGTGCTGAGGGTTCCAGAGCTGGACGCAGTACTCCAGGTGGGGTGTCATGACAGCAAAGCAGAGGGGCAGAATCACCTCCCTTGACCTGCTGGCCACACTTCTTTTGAACCAGTATATGGTTGGCTTTCTGGGCTGTGAGTGCACATTGTGGGCTCATGTCCAGCTTTTAATCATAGAATCATAGAATCATAGAACCATAGAATCATAGAATCATTATGGTTGGAAGAGACCTTTAAGATCATCAAGTCCAACCGTTAACTAGCAGTGCCAAGTTACCACTAATGGTGTCCCTCAGCACGACATCTACACGTCTTTTAAATACCTTCAAGGATGGTGACTCAACCACTTCTCTGGGCAGCCTGTTCCAATGCTTGACAATCCTTTCAGTGAAGAATTTTTTCCTAATATCCAAGCTAAACTCCCCTGGTGCAACTTGCCTCTTGTCTTATTGCCTGTTACTTCCACCATATCCCCAAGTCCTTCTCAGCAGGGCTACTTTCCATCCCTTTATCCCCCAGCCTGTAGTGATACTGGGGGTTGCCCTAACCCAGGTGCAAGGCCCTGCACTTGGCCCTGAACCTCATGAGGTTCACATGGGCCCACTTTTCCAGCCTGTCCAGATCCCTCTGGATGGCATCCCATCCCTCAGGCATGTCTACTGCACCACTCTGCTTGGTGTCATCTGCAAACTTGCTGAGGGTGCACTCGGTCCCACTGTCTGTGTCATTGATGAAAATATTGAACAGTACTGGTCCCAATACAGACCCCTGAGGGACACCACTTGTCACCAGTCTCCAGCTGGACATTGAGCCGTTGACTATGATCCTCTGGATGTGACCATCCGACCAACTCTTCATTCACTGAACAGTCCACCCATGAAATCCATATCTCACCAAAATATATCCCAAATAACAAGGTTAAAACCAATGAATTCTCCCCGCTTGTAGTGATCCTACTCAAGCAGGAGATAAGAAATGGCAAGAAACGGTATATGATGTGAGCTATACTCTAAAGCAGTGGAGGAAAACGGTAGTGGCTACATCACTAGTTAGGGACGTGGGTGGTTCAGCCCGTTAGCTGGGTGGAAAGTCGGTGGCAGTATTGCTGCCTGGAGGGAAGTGGAAATTCAGACCTGGAGACTGGTCCCTTACAGTGTGGGTCCAGGTCCATCCAAAACTTTGGAGGTTAAGAAACACTTAAGGGCCAAGTGAATGACACTTACCTAGTTTCGGATGGAGTGTGAAACTTGAGCAATTCAAAGGGGATTGACTTTTTTTTTTTTAAAACCCATAAAGTGTTGGATTCCTGTTTTGAGGAAAAATGACTAAACTTTGACATTCACTGCCTTTGCCAGCGCGAGTTTCCCACATTCACACAGATGCTTTTCCTAGAAGAAATCATCCAGAGAAACAATGTGCCTTTTGTTAGGAGCAGCCAGTTGAGTTAAATAATGCTGCTTTCAGACTCCTCCACGATAACGGGAAAGGCTCTGTGACCTTTTGGTTTGCTGTCTGCCATCATCTCAAGTTCGGCCCAGCTTTGCAGGCTTCGAGGTGACAGACAGGATGCCCCGGGCCTTCTGAAGAGGTACGTTTGGTTTCTGGAGTACGCGCTGAGCAGGTTTCTACCGAAAACACAGGGAGATGCTGCCCTGCAAAGCCCTGGACTCAAAGGGTGAGGGCGGCCAGTGAAGAGCTGCTGGGTGAGATGAGGAGATGCCAAGTCTAGAATCTGACACCTACTCAGAGCCACTCTCCACAGCATTTGAGAGGATTAAATAGAGACAGAAAAGAGCTCTTTTAGGGTCTCTTCTGTCTCAGTGTGTGCCTGGGCACACTTATTCTTAACTACTTGCTTTTGTTTGCCTCTGCTTGGCTTTGGATCCTTTCCCACCTCTTCCTAGCCAACCCTCTCCTACCTGTTTCTGTTCTAACTTATTTTAGCAAAATGAGTTCTCCTGTCCTGCTTTCCCTCTTCATCGTTTTTGGTGGTGGTGGTGGAGGGAGGGATCTTTTGAATTATTTTTTATTTTTCAGAGAATAGCTGCTTCCTTTTTTTTCACCCTGCAAATCACATTACTGAGGCACCGTACTTTAGATGCGGGTGCGCACCAGTGCTAGAGAAGAAGGAAGCTTCTAAAAACCACATGCTGACTACAATTTCTGTAACGGATTTTATCACAGGTGCTCTGTGTAGAGTATGCAAATAGCTTCTCAAAAGGCTCACATGATAGCTCGTTATAAGGGTCATGCTCAGGCATTAACGTAACGACTTGCTGCTGATGCTTAGTGTACATTACTGTCTTGCTTTAGCAAATCTTTTAGCCAGACCATCTGGATGATGCTGCAAAAGAAAAGAGGGGGGTGTTGTCTCATTTAGGGGACTTGCACATACCAGTGACTGAGATTTAGCTTGTGCACAAAGTAACTGTCCATCCACCTATCAATCCTGAGCCACCTTAGATGGTGTACTAAAGAGATGCGATGATTTAAAAAAAAAAAAAGGCTAATAAGTTTTGACCTGCTTTCAACCAGTTAAAGCACCAGAATCTTTCAACTGCTTTGTAAATCACTGAGCTGCATTTATATAGATGTTTTGCCTATATTTTGTGATATAGGCAAACCTCTCCTTCTGCATCAAAAAAGTATTAATGACATAAGATACTAGTTTTAAATTATACCTATCTTGGCCATTGGCAGTATCTAGCTCTTCTCTAGCTGAATAATTTACCTATTCATTTGCACATGGATAAAAATTCACAGAGTATTAATTAAAAAGCAGCGGAGAAAGGACACTCTATGTTTTCATTGTGTTATTAAACTTATTCATGAGTTTAGAGCTATACTACCACATGCTAAAAACCTAAATAGAAGAATTTGTACTTCTCGGCATCCAGTGCACGGCAGCATTAACGCCGGCCCATGTTTGGGTATGCGTGCTGCAGTTCAGGGCTTGGCTCCTTACTGTTGTGGTGTGTTAATCCAGATCTTGTGTATTTTAAGATCTTCTGCTTCCAACCTGTGCTGTGTGCAAAAGACCAAAGCCTACAGAGGCTCTTTGGTCTGCTGTGACTATTTGCAGCAGAGAGGAGTGATTCACTGGGGGCGATGAGATTTTTTTCTGAGCTGGCACTAACGGAGAGGAGACCTTTGAGTT
Source organism: Vanellus vanellus (assembly GCF_965231255.1). Lineage (NCBI taxonomy): Eukaryota > Metazoa > Chordata > Aves > Charadriiformes > Charadriidae > Vanellus > Vanellus vanellus. The sequence goes on from NC_138905.1 coordinate 188,027,650, forward strand.
CTCAAATGCACCATAACAAAGAGGAAACCTGCTGTTTCATGGGCACAGAGACCTTCTTGAGTGAAATAACAGAATGAGGTGACTTAAAAATGGCAGAATAAGGGAGAATAAGGTGACTTCTTAAAAAATTCTCTTGGTGGCACCTGCAGTGACTGCCCCCACTTCACTGCCCCATCAGTCTGTGCCTGTTCAGTGCTCAGCTACTACCTTTGCAGCGAATTAGTGAAAGCACAGCAAATTTGTGAAAGCACAGCGAATTTGTGAAAGCAGAGCGAATTTGCGAAATCACAGCGAATTTGCGAAATCACAGTGAATTTGCATTCCTCCCTGTCACGAGCTACGTTAGTGGGAGCGGGAAACAATCTCTGTCCTCTTCAAATAAGAAGGTAACACGAGAGGAGAAGTCGGTGCTGCCATGGGGAGCAGCCGTGGCACTGTAGCTCCACATGCACCAGGTCAGTGTGGCCCTGAGCGAGCGTGAACGGCAAGACGGAGACCTCTTTTGGTGTGGCCAGCAGGTCAAAGGAGGTGATTCTGCCCCTCTACTCCACTCTTGTGAGACCCCACCTGGAGTACTGCATCCAGCTCTGGAGTCCCCAACATAAGAAGGACATGGACCTGCTGGAGCGGGTCCAGAGGAGAGCAACGAGGATGATGCGAGGGCTGGAGCACCTCTCCTATGAGAAAAGGCTGAAAGAGTTGGGGCTGTTCAGCCTGCAGATGAGAAGGCTCCGGGGAGATCTTACTGTGGCCTGCCAGTACCTAAAGGGGGCCTAGAGGAGAGCTGGGGAAGGACTTTTTACTAGGGCATGTAGCGATAGGATGAGGGGGAATGGCTTTAAAATGGAAGAGGGGGGGTTCAGATTGAACATTAGGAAGAAGTTTTTCACTTTGAGGGTGGTAAGGCACTGGAACAAGTTGCCCAGAGAGGTTGTTGAGGCCCCATCCCTGGAGGTGTTCAAGGCCAGGCTGGATGTGGTCTTGGGCAACCTGGTCTAGTGGGAGGTGTCCCTGCCTAAGGCAAGGGGGTTGGAACTCGATGATCTTCAAGGTCCTTTCCAACTTAAACCATTCTATGATTCTATGATATGATCGCTGCCCTCAGATGAGCTTACGGCTAGTTTGGCATGCCTCCCCGCTACGGTCATGCTTGCCAGTCTTTGGCTGCCCATGAGCTTAGCCCTTGTCCCACTAAGTCTGTGCTTAAACACAAATATGGTCCTTAAGTCAGGGTCTTACAGCAAATATATTGACAAACATAAGGTCTTGGTTTTACTCTTGCATCTGGCTTGCTCTCATCGAAAATGGGTCATGCAGAAAATTGAGGGAGTGAGGAGGACTCTGGCAGCTGTATCTCTAGTATGATTTTGTTCCTTTGGGGCACTTTATGTGATTTCTTGCTTAAGGGATGCAGTGAGGTACTCAGTCCTTTTTCCCCTCACTGTGACAGCAGAGAAGGAGGACATAGAGCTTCAGTGTTCCCCGTTCACGTTCCATACAGTGAGGAACACCAAGGGACTTGGGGCCAGCAGGGACTGGGAGGGACCTGCAGACCAGCTTCAGATAATATGGATGGAAATAAATATATAGTCATTTCGGTGCATCAAATTTCCACTGCGCATTCTGCTGCTGAGCGCAGAGCTGGCAGGATTGAAATTGAAGTGGACTTTGGGCTTTCCCATGAGCCAGAAGCAGTGAATTAGGCTGGCAGAGTCCCGGGTGGAGGCAAGCCCCAGCTGGGAGGGAAGGAAGCAGCAGGAGAGGAGCAGCTGGTGGGGTCACCAGCTCAGATGGAGAAGCGTGAGCTGCATGGGCCAGCGGAGACGCCTAGATGTCCTTGCCCCTGCTAAATTTGTCCCTGTACTACCCTGCCCTGCACCACCCGAGCAGGAGGAGGAGATGAGGCAATGCTAAGATTGCTCCTTCGCTGCTACCACATATTTTTGGGACGGGGACAGTGCTACGACAATAGGGAGGCACATCCCTTGCTTCAACAATTCTCTCTAAATCATGGCAGGGGAGTATCCCTGCCCCTACCCAAGTGCATTTCTTTAAAAAAACCCAAACCCTAAACTCATTTATAATTGTCAATTTGGAAACTATAGTAGGTGACCTTACGGATGTTGAACAAATCCAAGCTGGAATGCAGATGTGGGTACAGATGGCATGGGGCATGATTTAGTCATGACGACAGCAAAAATATCTGGGACACCGTTCCTCATATCACTCTCCCATATAGCACATTTTCCTAACCAAGTAGCTATTTTTGGACTTTTTCCAAACCACCGTCTGCATGTAATATTCTCATCTTACTCTGAGAGCCTGGCCAGAGAAGTTAACATAAAATACCCATTTAATGATTTGAACTGAAAATGCTGTTCCTAAGAATGGGTTTTGTATCAAGTCTTGGTATAAAAAGTTTTTTTTTATTTCATGTTTGTGAGATGTATTTAGTTTATAGGTGCTCGGCAAATGTTTCCACACTCAGTAAGAGGTTCCAGGGACTTTAAAATTTCGTCTTGTGTTAGAAGGAACTAACTTGTATGCATTTAAAATGGAAAAAAGCTCACAAAATTAGTATTCTAGGAACATACCTGTTTCAGCCCAGTCCCCACATTGCTGTTTGTCTGATGATAAGGAGCTTCAGTTCATCCTGAACATGCATCTGGGGTAGGGGAGGACTTTATTTTCTGCCTGTTACTGATGAGGACGCTTAAGCAGAGAGTTGAAGGGCTGTAGCCAATGGGACCATAATGGCTCCAACGTAGCGCTGGCTTCAGAAGCAGAGATGTGTCTCCATGCCTACCTGCCCTGTGTGAGGATGGTTTTGTGTTGCGTGGTCCCTGCAGCGGGTCTCAGCCACAACACAGCAGCATCTCACTCCTGCTCAGTGAGCTGAACGTGCCTCCTCTGCCAAGCACCTTCTGGCTTTGGGATGTGGTTTTTATTGTGGGTGATTTTATTGCTGTGGCTGTGCCTGGCAGATCTTCCCAGCCCTGCTCCTTCATCTGCATGTTTCCACCTTTCTCTCTCTGTCTCCTGAACATGTTTGCACTGGCGCTCAAGACAAGCCAGTTCAGGAAGCTGAGCAGGTTGAAAACGAGGAATTTGTCCTTTTTTTCCCCTCCCTACCCTCTTCCCTTATGGTTGTTTTTGAACTGGGGGAGATCTGGTGCCAGATTATACCCAGTTGGTAGGGATCCGCAGCAGGCAACCAGGGGCAGGGTCTAGTTTCCAGCCCTACCTGGCTTTGCACAGTTCAGCCTGCCCATAGCAAAACTGTATGTGATGGCTGGGGAATCCAGGGTCAGAATCGGAGCTGTTTTTTACATTTCGAACTATCAGTATCATAGAATCATAGAATAGTTTTGGTTGGAAAGGACCTTGAAGATCATCAAGTTCCAACCCCCCTGCCATAGGCAGGGACACCTCCCACTACACCAGGTTGCCCAAGACCACGTCCAGCCTGGCCTTGAACACCTCCAGGGCTGGGGCCTCAACAACCTCTGATGCAGCCCAGGATACAGTTGGCCTTCTGGGCTGCGATCACACATTGCCAGCTCATGTTGAGCTTCTCGTCAATCAGCACCCCCAGGTCCTTCTCCTCAGGGATGCTCTCCAGCCATTCCCCGCCGAGCATGTATTTGTGCTTGGGATTGCCTCGACCCAGATGTAAGACCTTGCACCTGGCCTTGTTGAACTGCATGAGGTTGGCTTGGGCCCACCTCTCCAGCCTGTCCAGGGCCCTCTGCATGGCATCCCTCCCCTCCAGCGTGTCTACCTTGCCAAACAGCTTTGTATCCTCGGCAAAATTGCTGAGGGTGCACGCAACCCCACTGTCCATGTCGCAGACAAAGATGTTGAACAGTACAGGCCCCAGTACCGACCCCTGAGGAATACCACTGATCACTGCTCTCCACTTGGACATTGAGCCGTTGACCGCAACTCTTTGAGTGCGACCATCCAGCCAGTTCTTTATCCACCGAGTGGTCCATTTGTCGAATCCATGTCTCTTCAATTTAGAGACCAGGATATTGTGTGGGACAGTGTCAAACGCTTTGCACAAGTCCAGGTAGATGACATCAGTTGGTCTTCCCTTGTCCACTGCCGCTGTAACCCCTTCATAGAAGGCCACCAAATTTGTCAGGCATGAAGCCATGCTGGCTGTCACCAATCACCTCCTTGTTTTCTACGTGCCTCAGCAGAGTTTCCAGGAGGATCTGCTCCATGATCTTGCCAGGCACAGAGGTGAGACTGACTGGCCTGTAGTTCCCTGGGTCTTCCTTGGTTCCCTTTTTGAAAATAGGGGTTATGTTTGCCCTTTTCCAGTCAGCAGGAACCTCGCCAGACCGCCATGACTTCTCAAATATGATGGCTAGTGGCTTAGTGACTTGATCTGCCATTTCCCTCAGGACCTGCGAATGTATCTCATCAGGTCCCATGGACTTGTGCACCTTCAGGTTCCTCAGGTGGTCTCACACTTGATCTTCACGTACAATGCATTGTTCTCCATTTTCCCAGTCCTCGCCTTTGCATTCTGCGTCATGGGCAGTGCGGCTGCAGTCCTTGCCAGTGAAGACTGAGGCAAAAAAGTTGTTGATTACCTCGGCTCTATCTCTGTCCCGGGTAACCAGTTCTTGCGTTTCCTTCCGGAGAGGGCCCACATTTTCCCTAGTCTTTCTTTTCTCACTGACATACTTAAAGAAGGATGTTTTGTTTGTCTTACTGTCCCTGGCTTGATTTAGTTCTATCTGGGCTTTAGCTTGTCTAACCTGATCCCTGGCCCTGATCACAGTATACCTACTGTGATTAGTTTTTTCTGGAATAGGATCTTCCACAGGTGTAGCACGGAGGATACAGAACAACCAGCCAACGCCAGATGTTCAGACTAATGACGTCGTGAGTAATGTTAAATCTGTTTTTTTAAAGTAGATTTTCATGTGCTTATTTATCCTGTCAAAAGATGGAGAACAGATAGTCCTGAAAAAGAAGTTATTCAAATTTTATGATGCTGTCCTCATGTTTGAAAAAAAACCCTTACCTTCATCTTGAAGAATGTTGAATCTCTTCTTCAAATCTTCCCACATATACTTATTTCCCAGGAAATGTAGTTGACTTTAAAACATTTTATTCAGTGATGATGCTGTTCACATTGTCACAATAATCTCAAAAGCAAAAGCTCTTCTGAGTTAGACAATTTGTTACCTATTTATTTTGATGACACCGTGAACTTGAGGTTATTTTCACCTGTTTGAGGACTAAAGAATAAAAATAAACTTTTAATGCTTGTAATATCAGAGAATAACTTAGTTTTCCTTTCTCAGACTTGCTGGTAAAGAATAGATACTGTGCGTCACGCTGCAGCCATGTGCATACTGGGAAATAAAATACGGATAAAGTCGTATTCATGCAGCAATTTTGCAAAAGGATTTCCTAAAATAGCCTGCTTATGAATTAGTGCATGACTTGTGATAAAGACACACCTTTTCTGGTTTTAAGCATTAAAATGTCTGGTGTAAAGCCTGTCTCCTAGAAGATTAAATCCTTTAGCTGAACCGTTTACTTTGCAAGCATTTTGGTTTTTTTTCTGGGGGAATTTGTTTGCTACAAACTGCTGTAAACAATCACACATTCTTGAGTTAGAGACCACCAACATTCCTAGCAAAGAGTATGGTCACATCAAGCAGCTACCCTGAGAATTGTCTTGGAAAAAATTATTACTAATAGCCCAGTCCCATATGATGTGGGAGGCATTTTAATTCAAACCGGGAGGGTCTTGACTTCACTGGACTACTTCAAAATCCTTAAATGCTTTGAGCATCAATATCTACCATTCACTAACTGTAACACCCAGAGCGCCTACCCAGGGCGTTAAGACTGTAACTTACCTCGTGTGATGTTCAGGGGTTGTTGGACCCCTATTACGCTGGATAAAATGCCTTCCACACGTTATGGACTATGTAAGACGCTTCCACATATTGAGTGCTGTTACTACACAGCACACACAGAACACACAGAGGCTGAGAGGGAGAAACATTCACCTTCCTTTTCTAAAAGGTTTGTTGTCAGGGAGAACAGTGTGTTTACTCTTCCCAGATGCTGGCAGAAAGAATACTAAATGATAAAATGCAAGGTTGTTTTTGGTTTTTTTTTTTTTTTTTAACACAGGGCCAAAATAGACGTTTGCCCCGGAAGCAGCATTATTTAGGAGCGGAACAACAACTTCCATTACATTTACAGCAGACAAACTGAAGAGCTTTTACCTATTTACACTAAACCAGTAGCATTTAAAGGACTAACTAAACCCTGAACATTTCCTAATCTCGAGGTTCTGCACAATAATTATCTTTTCAAATCATCTTTCCAGATTCGATATATGGTTAGGAATTTGATTTTTATTTCTGAATAAATATCTTGTACATTTTCATTTTTATAGGGACATTACTTATTAATAAACATGATAATGTGCAATAGCCAACCCCAATAGCCGAGCCAATTGCTTGGGTTTTTTTAATTGTCCAAATTATTTTAATACTTGTTTGGTATTAATTAAAAAAAATAATCTTAACTGTATAGATAAAAAAAACCCTCTAGCATTCTTGCTTCTCTTACCTGTACTCTCAACTAGGCGTCAGGGTCTCTTTTTGGTTTGAATTTGCACACATAACATCCCATCTAAATCTCCTGTTGTATGCTCGTTTGCTGGAATATTACATCGGTATATTGGATCAGCAATTAAGATCTTTAGTCTCAATTTTAGCAGGTTAACAGTTAAGCTATAGCACACAATCGCAACCACTTTTGACATCCAGCATTGGTAAAGGAAAGAAGTGAAAATAAAAAAAAAAAAAGACTGCTAAAGTCAAAAATTATGAGTCCCTCCCAACTCTCCTTGCATTTCATGCTAACCCATCACTTTTACACGTAGTTGAGTGAAACTGCTATGTCTCTAAATGTTGAACGTGCTTTACTCCAACTGAAATCACATCTGACTGGGCTTTCTGTATATATATATATTTATTTTTTTAATCTCAGTTAAATAATAATCCTAAATTGACTGTGTACTGTCACTAACTGGCTAGTGAGTATGAACACATTACATATATAAAGGGACAGGGAACTGCTGGAGCGAGTCCAGCGAAGGGCAACTAAGACGATCAAGGGCTTGGAGCATCTGCCTTATGAGGAAAGGCTGAGAGAGCTGGGACTCTTTAGCCTGGAGAAGAGAAGGCTGAGGGGAGACCTTATTATGGCATACAAGTATCTAAAGGGTGGGTTGAAGGAGGATGGAGCCAGGCTCTTTTCAATGGTTCCCAGTGACAGGACGAGGGGCAATGGGCACAAGTTAGAACACAGGAAGTTCCGTTCAAATACACGGAAAAACTTCTTTACGGTGAGGGTGACAGAGCACTGGCACAGGCTGCCCAGGGAGGGTGTGAAGTCCCTTTCTCTGGAGATTTTCAAGACCCGTCTGGATGCAGTCCTGAGTAATGTGCTGTAGGCAATGCTGCTTTAGCAGGGGAGTTGGACTAGATGATCTCTAGAGGTCCCTTCCAACTCTGAAAACTCCGTGATTCCGTGATAAACAGAACTAGACCAAAATCTACATTATAAGAGTTAGCTAAAATCACTACTACTGATGTGACTAATGCTATTAAAGCATTAGCGAGAGGTCAGGACCTGCTCCAACCGGCAGCTCTATTCATTCGCCAAAACAGTGCCTTTTCATAAAACCCGATGAGTGCGAAAGTGCCTTAATAAACCATGAGAAGAGATGAAAAATACCTTAACGCGCTTTCAGAGGGATTGAGTGACACACAACGCTGGTGCGCGCATTGCAATGAGAGCAGTCACCGGTGCTGCTGTCAGTTAAACAAAGCCACGTTACTCTTAAGCATTTTACTAATTAAAAATAAATGCGTATTAAAAAGCTCTGCAATTCCCAGGGACATGAAAGAAGAGTGTTTGCTTTCTGAGTGGTGAAATAACACTGCCAGCCCTTGCGAGACAGGGAAAAGCACAGCTGCTGCTTTGATTTCCCCGGGGTAGCGATGGGCATTAAAGTAGGTGAAAGATGCACGACCAGGGGAAAATTTTGCCCTGAATTGTTACAATTTCGAGAGTTGCTGTTGGGTCAACTATGCTCTGCAATGAACCGTTGTCAAAAGCAAAACCCCAAACCTTTCCTTCTGTATCAAAAACAAAAAAAAAAGGGAAAAAACAAAAGACAATTTTCATTCATTTCTTCTCCCCTTCTCTCAAAATTTACCGGGAACTGCTTCCACCCTCTCCCAGCCACCCTCCCAGCCAGGCCTGGCCCTGGACATGGCCATGTCCTGTGGGCCCATGAAACATGAAGTGAAACACAACAGACGTCTCCCGAAACCAAGAATAAAATTAAACAGTACAGAAAGGCAACTTTAAATAGCATGACATGAAATACAATTTACAGGGATAATCAAACAAAAGGTTTAAAATTGGGCTTACCTTGGAGTTTCCCTTAAATAACACTATTTTTTTACAATAAAGGTAACAGCTTTATACTGCACGTAAATCTGAGGTGAGGAAATTTATCCACTCAAGTAATCTAGAAAGTGTACAGTATATCTGCTAATTAACTGTAATAAAATGCTTCTTTTTTTGAAGGACTGCTGGCAATAAAAGCAGAGATGCGGAAGGAATTTCCATGTAAAAACACATTTACTAACAGACTTATTAATATGCCAGTTCTTTATTGCATTTAGTATCTCATCGTATTTTTACAGGACCAAGATATTTATATTTTGAAGTGTACTTCCCCTTAGCAGCCGTGTCTGTGTGTATGTGCGTGTACATGCATTTGTCCCAGCCAGGGATAACCTTCTCCTCCCAATTCCCTTCTCTCCAAACAGGAATTGCATCTCCAGCCTCTTTGTTTTTGCATATATAGTTATCATAACAATACTAACAAGCCTTTGAAAAACGTCTTCCGTCCTTCTCTTGCCATAAAGTTTCAAAGCTGGCCAGGCTTTGGAATAAATATGGAACTAAATATGGAACATTTCTGATGCTCTGGTAAAGATTTTTGCTGCAGGACTGATGGAGTAGAGAATGACCACTAGAAACTGGACCCTTTAAAACTCTGACGGTTGTATTTAACAAGATCAAATTAATTTGCCTCCTCTTCTCCAAATATACTGCTCACAGTGCGGTTTGAGCAACTGTGGGATTAAGAGAAATATTAGAAGTGAAGTATTGCAATTGCTGCTTCAGATTTTTGTAAGTACTGTCCCTTGACTTTTTTCTATTCAGTTACCCTCAAATTAATATCAGCAGACTATTAGTGATGATGCACACCCCCCCGCCCCAGCTTAATTAAATCGTACATTCAATTCATCAAGTATTCCAGTGTTCCTGATGCACTACAAGATATCTATTCTTTAGCAGCTACAGAGGAATTATTGCCTCATGGGACAAGCCAAACACCAGCCAATGGAATTATAAAATAAGTCTTTATACTTATCCTGGATATTAAATATACCACAACACAGATATCTTGCTAAAATAAAAATAGATTTTTTTCCTCTTCCTTTATAAAAAAGACCTAATTTTCTCATGCCTAGATCTCTCCTCCGGTTTCATCTTCAAAAGACCCAAGCAAAACAGATCATGAAGGAGCTCTAGCAAAGCATTAGTAACTTTTTGTCTCCTGACTGTAAAGGCACTTCCATGTACTGGGGCCATCCCAGGGATTCTGGACAACACTGCCGTGGGACAGCATCATTGGTCATGCAAAGGAGATGCAGTAGTAGTGCCCCCTATGAAACACTGGCTGTTGGGTTCTTAAGACGGTTTTGACCCTTTCCCCTTACTTTTCACAGACAGAACTGAAAGAATCTTTTTTTTTTTTTTTTTTTTTTTCGTTTCTTAACAGCCACTTTCTCCAGATCTGACAACTGAGCACCGTGCCTGATCAGATAATGAATGTTTACACGCCACGGTCAGTGTTTCCAAACTGCTCCATTGTTCCCAGCATCCAGCGGTGAAGCCCCGATGCCCGTCAGGACAAGAAAGCAACAGCAGAGGAAGGAAGGGTTTCCTGCCTGACAAGAGCAGGCCTGTTTAAATCAGAGATGGAGTTGACCACCCATTCAAACATACACGCACAAACCACTGAAACAGATTGCCCGGCTCTGCCTTGCATAATATTAGCAAATCCCAGCGAACCGTGTTTAATAAAATAGGGTGAGATGATACCGTAGTGCTGGCAACACGGCAGGCAGAGGAATGATCACAAACTGTCCTTTTATTTGTTTGTCCCTCCGGAAAAACATTCGCCATTCTGCGATTTACCTCCGCCCTGCTGCAGTTCTTTGAACGTGCTAAGTCGGCTGAGAGATTTGGGGTGAAATTATACAGCCTGGCTGTCGTGCAGATTTGGGTCGCTTTGCTGATTAGAGAACAGCATGTATTTTATTAATAACTGTGTTTATCCTCGACTTTAGGGTTTGTATCTCCAGCAGGAGCGGGTTTCTTCTTTGAATTCACGCCCTGTGACATCAGTGATGCTTAGGCACTTGACAACATGGTAGATGTGAAGATCTGCTGCAAAATCTGGGGGATCTCTTTGGTATCCATGGCAATAAAAGACCGACCTGCTGGTAGTGTCCTCTGCAGCCTAAGGGGCAGAATGAAGGACAAGACACAATAAACATTTCAAATTATCTTCCACAAGCCAAGGTTCCTTAAGAACGGCTCTTTTTCCTTTTGAATACCTTCCCAGTCCATGCCATTCCCGTCGCTGTCACCATGCAATTAAAGGCTTGGGAAAGCAGCAGTGGGAGGAAACACTGAGAGCAGCTAAGTCACAGAAGTCCTTTCAGCAAGATAATCAAGGGTGTTTCCAGAGACTTCTATCCCTGCCCTCCTTCTGATGTGCAAAAACTCCATTTTGATCAAGGTACCAGTGACCCCATGAGGTATTACCACAACTGGTTTTCTGAGGGCAGCTAGAGATTTACTCTGGAAATGAAGATATTTACTTACTCTAAACAGATTACCATGAGCCCAGAGCTCTTTCAGTTCAACACCTCCAGTGATTCTAAATGTGCTCTTTGTATTTGGTCTTTGAGATTGCAGCAGATTAGATGGAAAGATATTTTTCTGCCAATATTAGCTTGACGCATTTTTATTCACAGCTTAACTCCCCCTTAAAAAAGCTAAACAAGATGCACGTCACAAACCCCATCTCCCTCATGTCCAGTCAGCAGGCTTGGCATTTATTTTTTTCACTGCTTTTTAAACGAGTTTATGCTCCACACCATTTCTCCAATGCTAAGTTAACTCTCACTTTTAAAGTGAGTTTTTAAAAAAGCTGCAACAGAGAATTCCCTTCTCCTTCCCCCACAGCAGTTACAGGAAGGCTTTGTCTAATTCTGTGCTTCCACGTACATAGAAATGCATTTCAGTCACAGCATTGTGTGCATTTTCCATCCCCAGTGACCTAGGCAATTATACGATCTCCTCTTACACAGCAGGATATGGTCAATGCTGTTTTTTTTTTATTCCTAGCAGAAGGAAAAGGACTTTCTGTAATTATAATCTTTCAGAATGTATTCTCTTTTCATGCATAATGCAGCTCTGACGCACAGACCTGCAGACACGACCAATGGTGGCTGTGGCAGCTGTATCTTTCAACTCTTTTCTGACTAAAACTATGTACCAAGGGCCAATTCCCTTTGGGCCTTCTCTTATTCTGCTCTAGTTGAAGACTCAAAGAGAAGAAGAAAAGGCACTGCTGATATTTGTGGCTATACCAGCTCTTTGCTGCATGTACTGCTCCTCAGTGGATGTGGAACCAAGGGACACCTGGGACAGAATCTCCTTCTTTTCCCCTGTGCCCAAACAATTTAAAATTAAATTATGTAGTAGCACTAAAAATAGGTATATTGGCTCAGATTCTCTGAAGAACTTGTCTCTAACACAAGGAGAATATCTGACTTAAATATCTGGCAGTTTTGAAGACCATTAAACTCCAGCTTCTCTTGCTTTAATCTCTTTTCTTAGGCCCACACACATTCCAACCGCGTACTGGGCAACGGCAAAGGCACCGTGTCTCCACCACTATTACGTAGTGATATTACATACGGGGATAGTGCACATCCTCCAGTGGGAGGACAGCTTCAGGTGCTCCCTTTGGATGCGCAGAATGCTCTGAACTATCTGGCTGTAAGGGATGTCTGCAAGGACCCATGAACCAGTCTCCTCCCTGACACAAGTCAGAAGCTACTGCTTCTCACTAGTAGATTAAACAAAAAAAAGAATGATGGATGAAAACTTTGACAAGAGCTGGCAATGTGCGCTTGCAGCCCAGAAAGCCAACCATATCCTTGGCTGCATCAAAAGAAGCATGGCCAGAAGGCTGAGGAGGTGATTCTGCCCCTCTGTGCCGCTCTGGTGAGTGGGACCTCACCTGGAGTACTGTGTCCAGCTGTGGGGTCCTTCCTCAGCACAAGAAAGACGTGGACCTGTTGGAGCAGGTCCAAAGGAGGGCTACAAAGATGATCAGAGGGCTGGAGCACCTTTCCTATGAAGACAGGCTGAGAGAGTTGGGGTTGTTCAGCCTGCAGAAAAGAAGGCTCCCAGGAGACCATATAGTGGCCTGTCAGTAAATAAAGGGGGCTCATAAGAAGGACAGAGAGAGATTTTTTGCCAGGGCCTGTAGTGACAGGACAAGGGGCAACAGTTTTAAACTGGAAGAGGGTAGGTTTAGACTGGACATAAGGAAGAAATGTTTTATGATGAGGGTGGTGAGACACTGGCACAGGCTGCCCAGAGAAGCTGTGGATGCCCCGTCATTGGAAGTGTTGAAGGTCAGGTTGAGCAACCTGATCTAGCAAAAAATGTCCCTGCCCATGGCAGGGGGGTTGGACTAGATGTTGAAGGTCCCTTCCAACCCAAGCCACTCTATGATACTATGATGTGCAAAATACCAGCACGGGCAACTATGCCTAACTTCACTGCAATAAACCCACAGTTTAGATTTATGATGAATGGAAAGAAAGTAAGTTATATTAGGCATAAACCAAATATACTTACCTATCTGCCTGGTCTCCTAAGGATCCTATAAATATGGCAAAAGCATTGACTTGAGCATTGGTGGTCAAGACCTGGGCAAACCTTGATGGCTGAATACCATATCGCTCGAGATTTGCATCACTCAAGACGATAACAAAATACTCGTCAGCCTCTTCTTTGGCGATTTCACGAATGGCGTGCTCTGTCCCTTCCAAGGTATGGTCTCCACTCATGCAGAACTGAGCGTGGGCATGCATGATCTGTGTGCACAGCATAACCAAGTGGAAATACGTAAAATGACTTTAGGAATAAACATTCATTTCAGCTGGCACAGGAGGTAGTAAATATTCAGTTATGCCATATTAGGGGATGCTTCAGAAATGTGGACAGTGCTCCAGATACTACAGAAGATGCAGATTTTTGTACAAAATATGTATTTTAAGACAGGCATCACTTCTTAAAAACACAGTGGGTCAAACAATCAAAACATGGACGTAATTAGATTGAGCCTTAAGGAAGGTAAAATACTTTGATCAGCTGCTGTTTGAGTAGCTACATTTCTATGTATTTAAGGAAGAAAACAGAGCTTCATTTCTTAATACTATGACCAGCTCCTGCCTCTTTGTAATTCCCACTAGACTTCCAAACCCTAGTAGTGGCACAGTCATTATCAAATATCTGACTCCTGACAGAGGCAGAAAGGTTTTAAAATGTTGAAACATTTTGTTTGAGCTTATATGAAATAAATACACTGTTTTCACTGATGAAGCTGTTTCCTATGCAGAAGGCAAGGAATTTTAGACATTAGAAAATCCAGTCCTTCTAACTCAAGTAGCTGCCACTCTTTTAAAATACTTTTTGAAGGTAGCTCAAATACACAGTTCTGACCTATGGAGCTGCCAACCAGGTAAATCCTAAAATATACTCAACTTCTCTTCATCCTTTTATAGTAAAATCTTGGTGAACACACTCACTTTGCAATTGTGATTTGACACTTTTTCAATTTAGCATCAACACATTTTCCCACTGCTACTGTGACACATAACTTCTTGAAGGTACCAGGCTAAATCACTGACCTGGGATCCCTCTACAGTTTAAATTAGTCACTTACGCACTAATAATATCACCACACGGTTTAGAGCGAGCTATCTGTATGACTGTATAATGCTTGGAACTTCCTATATTCTTTGACAGGTAGTGAAAATGACATATTTATGACACAGCAGTCCAGAAAAAGGCATACCTAGCTTCTGCTATTTTGGCATAATTTGTTTTCTGCCATGTTTCTGATAGGTCCTGTTTCAATTTTATGCAAATATTCAGATTCTGCTTTCTTGTCTTTCTTTTATTTTACTCTCCTTATGTTTTGCATTCTGTGACCCACCTACAATTTTATCTTTGCAGTCATAAAATCCTTAATTATCCGACATCACTTATCCGTAGGATTTACCTTAAGAATCTCTAATCTTTGCTTATTGTTCTTGGGAACTTTGTCACTCCCAACCAAGGCGATGTCGAAGCCATCTCCTGAATGTCCAACAATATCGTACTGCAAGAAAGAAACTTCATCAGTCATCTGTTAGTCACAAATGGCCCTTGGGTCACAATGACACGAGACAGATCAAAGGCAATTTGCTTTCAACAAGAAAACCCAAATACCGTTCCCTGCTTCTGCTTATGAGCTGCTTAAGGGAACTACTCGCAGTTTCTCACCGACATGAAAACATGGGAAAGAATTGCTAAATAATGAAATTACAGAACAGTTACTTATTTCCATGGTCTGTTTCTCACATCACCCCACCAATTGCAGAGCGGTGATGCGTAAGATCAAGACCTTGCCCTCTCACATTGTCTGTGTATTTTTTTAAAGTAGCGATTTTCATCCTCTCGAGTTTGACAAACAAGAAGTGCATTGTTTGAGAGTAGCTCCCATGTTTGATGGATCTTTTTTGTGACCTCATTCTGCTCTGAAAGAAAAAGTACTACAGGCTTTCTTTTTTTGAAAATTAGCACTCCTTATTTTTGTGCATAACAGATCAAAGTCATTGCTGAAAGTATGTAGAGAAGTGAATTCCAAGAGTCTCTGTATGTTTTCAAAGATGATGTGCACATCATTCTCCTGTGAAAGATGCTGCAAAAAGGACATGTAGAGCTGTAATAGTTCAAATTTCTTGTTGAACAAATAATGTAATATTGGGAAGGTCTTTGTTTTATGTGAGAGTTTTATTGTCTTTACATGAAAACCAAGACAAGCTGAGTTATGGCAAGGTCCTGACCTGCCCTTTGTGTTGTGGATGTGGCAGTCACCCCAGGGAGAATTCATAAGCAGGACAAAAGTGGATTTAAGAGCTGTCTACACCGAGTAATAGAGCACTGTGCATGGACCCTGAGCCCAGATCTGTGACCTGAGTTGGCAATTCCTCAACATGAATGTCCCCCTGACTAGCTGGCACAGACCTGTCTTTCGCTGACAGGGAGCCCTTGAGCAATATTTTGCTTTTCTGCTATCTTTTATTCAAGTACTGCCTACAGGTCCCTGACAGGTTCACCATCCCTAATTCCCACATAATAATTTCGTAAAAGGCAGGTCTACTCCTCAAAGTTTTTCTGTTTTTTTCTTTCCTATTGAAGACCACTTTATTTGGTGTAAGTTGGGTCCTGGAGACTGGAGAAATGACATTCTTTATTGACAAAGCTTTTCTTATATGTTTCCGTATCACTAATTTGCTTAAAAATATACCAAGAGTAGAAGAAAGCTATAGCAGCTGGAACAACACTTTTAAAGGTGACACCTCCCTCTGCAAAACAGCAAATGTGCCACATACCGTAGATTACTTTGCCCAAGGTCAGATCATTTTATGACAGCCCCACGTAACCCAGACTTCTTTCCCCTAGGAAATCTTTATATAATCTGGTCCCCACACTATCCCATTTATTTCTGCTCTCTTGGCTTTTCCCATTCCTGTTCTCAGCTCTTCCATTTCTCTATTTGCTACCCAGCCTTATGTAAAGCTTCCAGTCTGACACATGCTTTCTCTTTGAAACCTATTTTTTATCACCAATAATACTTCAGGCTCTCTTTCCTGATGAATATTTAGCTGGTGTTTCTGTCTTCCTCAAACTGTTATCCTTCCCAGAGAAAAGACATGGCAAATGAAAATACAAAAATTTCGAGAATAACGTTGAGGTTACATTCAGCATACTTCCAAATTAACATAGCAATAAATTCAGAATGTGAACCACACACAAAGACAGCGTGCATTTGTATTGTTTTAAAAACTAGAGGTTATTCAAATCAGAGGAACTAAATAAAGCAGTGGTTTAATGGAGCAGAAAATATATAGTGCTTATGTGGTTCTTATGTAATGTCAGAAATGTCCACAACTCTTCAGACTCTTAATTACAAAACCCTGCACGTCCTTTGCTGAACAGTTTTGTGTTCGGTATCACTTTTAAATCAACAACCTAATTACAGAAAGCAAAATGCTGTCATTCTCCTGCATAAAAAGAAGGCTGACTCCTTCGTAACGAGCTCCTTCCCAGCATTTCACGGACCTCTCCCACCAGGTGTCCTGGTATCAGCTTTGCCATGCTGAGTTCATGGGAAGAGGCCAAACTTTGCCATTTGGAAATATCATTTTAGTTCTTGGCACACACTAATAACAGACCAACCTTTCATCTCCAAAAGCCTGGGCTTAAACTCAGTGTGACAGCCTGCGTAAAGGGAACTGCTGTAGCTCCTCGATGAAACACCAGAGATTGACCCTACGGTTGGGGCCCCTCCGCATTCTTGCACGAGGTGGGAACGTACAACCCGGGTACGGGCAAGGCGAGGCTGAAATGATCTGAGCAAATTATTGCAGGCACGTAAAGGCATTCACCTGGGAACATCATGTCCTGTCTGTTCCCTCCTGGGGGAGCTGCGTATTATTCTCTGTGTGTGCCCATGCATGCGCCCGAGTATGTATACTTATATTTAACAGATGTTAACTGTTTCCTTGTTTCTTTGCTGACAGTTTACTACGCTATTTGTGATTAAAAAAAAAGCATGGTGAGGCAGCAGGGAAGAAGTGGCTGTTTGCTTCATCCTGGCTGCTGCATTCTGGGTCAAGTAGGGCCTCCCAAAAAGCAGGGCGAGATCCTGCCGTGCTGTGGAAAAGAAGTGCTGTGGTCACCAGCCCTCATATGTTGGTCCTCGTGGTCCTCTGATCCCCCTGAAAGTCAAGCCAAGGACCAGAGTAGCCAAAACCTAACGAGCGTGAGGTCACTTTGGGGTAGCTTAGCTCCTCAAACTGTGAGGTTGGATGAGTGTTTGTGCCCCAGCAAAGGAGGGGACGGAAACGAAGCAGTACTGACTTGGATTGACTTAAGTCAACATAGGAGTGCAGCCTGGGAGGCCCTCCCTAAGAGGGAGGGATGGATGGGAGCAGGCTCACAGCCAAGCTTTCGAGGTGACAGAAGGGAGTTGTTTCCCCAGGGGAATGTATGGAGTCTACCGCAATTTAGGAATACAGAGTTTGGGGCAGGAGTAAAACTGGAGCGAAGCAGCCCACTGCAAGAGCAAAGAAGGAGGATTTAAATCTCTCACCCAGGTTTTCTTTCAGTAAATTATTACCTCCTCCTGATCTGTGTTCTAGTAAAATGAACCCTTAGTGATTAGATGTTATCTTGGAGCGATCATTTTAAAGAAAAGGTGCAGACAGCTCCACAGCCCTGGCCAACTGGGAACCCCAACGCATGCAGGCACACGCACGCTTTGTCAGAACCAGTTTCCTTCCTTCGCAGTAGCTAAAGATGAGCACAGAAAAAGGGGCTCTGAGAAGCAAGGATCTGATGCATTTTTTTTTCCCATAAATTCCCTAGGAGAATTTATGCAGACGGTGTTACAAGCGAGAGAAGAGCTGTGATACGATCTTACTTGGAACTGACTTCCGTTTTGTTTTACAAAATAGATTGCAAGCATAGGCTCTCAGAACAAATTCAGCAGCAAAATACATGTTTGCCAGAGTGCAAGCTTAATTGAATTAATTTATTATTGTGGTAGACAGTGTCTTGTTTTCCAATAGCCTCAGGTACATGGAGACAAGAACTGCTCTATTCAGACCTGTGAGTACCCAATATGTAAACACGTCTCTCAAAATAGCATCATTTTGTTGGTTTCTTTCCTTACAGGTTAAAACAATCCCTATTCCGCTGTCACATTTGGCACTGAATGGATGGTTGCTGCTGCCTAAAATGGGTAAAATGGAAGACTTTGTCTTCTGCAGCTGCCATGCCAAAAGGTTTAATTTCCGAAGGCATTTCAAAAGCTGAAAGACGACGCATGCTGAATGTAAAAGGCAGTGTGAATTAGACAGGCCTCTGCCGGAGGGTTTGATCTTTATAAATTCATCTGTTCTTTGCACAACACTGAACATTCTTTTTTTCCTGAAGTTATTTCAACCCTTTTGTTTATTATTTAAAAGAGACTATTCTGCCAAGCATGTGGAACGTTTCTTCTTTTCCTGAATTAACAGTGCTGCCTCCATAGTAAATTTTACGAATGGGGAATGCTGAAATGGGCATATAAAATCTGCAATATCCCTTTAATATAGCTATAAATAACAATTTGGGCTTTTCCTGCCTGTTACATAACATGCCATTTATTGAGCCGTTTGCAATATTTTAAAGGCTTCATAAAATTGCTGTTGGATAATTTACTGGACATGCCTCCTAAATCTGCCATCATGTGTGCAAAAGATGGTAATTAGGGATGATATAAAACCATATGGTTTGTGTGACAGACATAATACTACCTCAGATGAAACAGAGAACAAACTGCCCTTCTGTACATTTTCAAATAATTGGCATCTAAAATGAGGTGTATAAAAGATGTAAGAACTTTAATCCTGCAAAATAACTTGCTTATTATAATGTACACTTATAAGTGATGCATCTACACATTTAAAGGGGCCAAGGGGCATTTGTAGGAACATACTTAACCCCAATTATTAGGATGAGACTGAGAATGTGGCTTCTATTATCTCAGTCACTCCCACTCTTTTTTTTTAATAAAGCACTTCAGAGGAAGTGTGGATGGGATGACATTGGAGGAGGGCTTTGAAACATGGCTGTTAATTTAAATGGATTTCCCGACTGTGGGATGAGCCTCCCATTTGCCCCTAGACAAGGAATGATTCACTGCCTGCACTTATGGGAAATGGAAGCAGGGAGGTTGTCCTACGCAAGCATAAAAAGCTGACAAATACCTGCTGGCACTTGTCTGACTTTCTATGAAGGATAACTTCGTTACGGGCTTGGTACAGCCACATACCCAATACTTAGCTCTTCTGTATAAAAAAGCAGGGAGAGAGTATTCTCTGCCTTCATTCAGTGCTGTACAGACCAATCATACAATCAAGATCACCAGTGATACCAAGGGGTACAATACATGGGGAGAGCTCAGCCGGTAGGATAAAACAACCAAGGAAAAGCCAATCTCATTAATTCACAACCTTTTTTTTAGCAGAGAACTAAACCAAGCACTAGCAGAAAAGTGATCTTGAACCACAAATTGGTTTCCGAGGTTTGCACTGCACTTAGATAGCAGAAGGGAACTTCACTATGTAAATCCCCTTTGAATGCTTTGCTCAACATGCCTGATGGTCTTCCAGGTTCAACACACATTGTACAAGAAACCCCTCAAATTTGCAGCACATGTTGTTGTGGTCCTGGCAGATGGGGCTACAACAGGAACAGATAACAGCAGGCATATCTAAACCCCAAAAGCGTCTATTTTTATAAACACACTGTTGGAAGGCGATGAGAGGAGAAGGAAGAGAAAGAAAAAAGTGATACACGGCAGATTTCTCATCACACACAACACAGTAGTGTGTTCTTTTCTCTTTTTTCATATGGTTCCTCTTTTAGACGTGAGAAACGTATGCCATTTTTGCGGGCGTACCCAAATTTCAGCTTTGTCCCGAGAAAAATTAGCAGCATCTTGCAAAGTGTCAGTGTTTTACAGACTGGAGTCACAGATATTTTAAAACAATCACTGGCTCTCTTACTCTTTGAAGACCTAATTACACTCATTAGAAAGTGAGGAACTAGTGCATGTTCTGGTTATTGATCGCGTTCACGCAGGTGTAGCAACTGCCATACCAGATTACACATAAAAAAATTAAATCTGTATTTTCAAGCTGGAGATTTTAGAAATGCTATTTATTGTTATCAAGGGAATGACTCAATGAGTCCATCAGCACATTTCTCATATGACAGGACTGTGTAATGTAGGTTAAAAAGAGATACTTTAGCCTAATCATCCAATCATATTAAGAATATGGTTCAAACGCGTCTAGTTAATAAATGCCTCTGTGCTCATTTTGGGGGATGACTTCAGTGGCCAGTGAAACATAAGGCCACATCTTGTTTGCTGTCCTAGTAATCTCTGGTCTACTCTTGTAGATATTATGCCTAGAGTAAATCAAATCCCAATAAGGCAGAACAGACAGATGTGGAGGAAGAAAAATACTTTTCTTCCCTTGGGCAAAAGCAGCTCTGAAGTTGACAGAGTTTACACTGGATCCGGCCAGCCTTGAATCAAGGGGGGCTGTAACTGCTCCCTCAAAGTTCTCTATCCAGTGGAAGGACCCCTTAAAAGGAGGAGAGTTACCCTAGAGGCAATTGAAGTCGAACAGACACAGGGGCTGATGACAACTTTTTTTTTCTTGGTACGTCACTAAAATTTCCAGCATCTTCCTCACCACTGTTATTTTAAATATAAAATTGGTGTTACAGCTGTCCTGACTCAGAGTTTGTAAGGATAACATTACTACTCCTGTCTTACTATTATGAAAGAGTGGCAATTTTCACATCTAATAACTACACGTGGGTTTTGTGTAAATGTTTTTACAAATGGTTAGTGGTTATTAGAGGGGCACATTTACTATTACAACTAACTGCAGTTTGAGCTATTTGCTCAACCAAATACAGGTTTTCACTATATGCATAGCAAAATACTGACCAATAGCAACTACTGCCAAGCAAAATGGAATAATCTGTAATAGACACAGAGGGATTTGAAAGGTAATGAAACATAATATTTTAAAATCCCAGAACTAAAGACAGTTCTTAATGATCTTACTAATTCTGCACAGTGGGCTGTCTGTCTACTTCTCCATGTTATTCCTTAACCATGCACCTGAGGGTCATGTCTGGGTTCTCAGCTATAGAACTGCACTGGAAATAAGGACAGCTGGTTGTCTACCACTGCACTGCATTTTTTTTTCAGCATCATCACCTTCTAAGCCACTGTCCTCTGTCGTGTAAATGTAAAATAATTCATTATTCTTAACAAGGGCAGAACGGCTGTAGTAGAACAGAACGAACAACTGTTCCCTGGTCACTGTTTCCATTTTACTCAAGGTTTTAGAAGTTCCTTGATTTTTATGTCCTCCAAACCAAGCAGTTCTTGCCTACTCAGCCATTCCTTGTATGTGGACACTTCCATGCCCTTTGTAACCTTTGTCACCCTCTCTTCTTTTTCAGGTCTAGAAGAACTTCTGTGAGATGGGGGACCAAAGTTGCACACATTATTCCTTATGTGAATGCACTATGGATGTTTACAGCAACATTCCGATGCTTTCTGCTTTATTGTCTGCTTTTTTGCTAATAGTTTCTAACACTCGATTAGCTTTTTTGACAGCTGGTGGGCACTGAGTATTCAAAGAACCATACAAGATTTCTTTGTTGAGCACTCATATATAGCTGAGAGAGAGCACTAAGAGGTAGCTGAGACTTCCTCACTGTGTATTTAAAATCAGAATTGTTTGCTTCCATCTGCAGCACTTTACATTTAACAGCACTGAACACCATCTGCCATTTTATTTCCCAGTCACCATTTATGGCCAGGTTCTTCTCCAACTTCTAGCAGCTGGATTTCCCTTTCTGTTTTCCCAAATAACTTCATAAAACTAGCAACTTTTGTCACCTCACTATCCACCCCCTTTTACGGATCACTAATGAATATGCATAACAACATGGGCTCTGGGACAAATCCCAACACCAGTGACCTTTCATCACTTCTTTACTCTAAAAAATGAACCACTTAAGTCTGTTTTCTACATTTTTAGCAGTAGTTCATTTATCTGAAGGCTCTCCCTTTTATCCCCAAAGCACTATCATTTCTTCACGAGCCTCTGGTGAGAGACTTTGTCAAATAATTTTGGCTAAGGAGACTCTATCAACCAACCTTGCTTGTCATATACATAGAGACTCTTGAGAATGCATTACTTCCCTTTACAAAAGCCATGTTGACTATACCCCAATATATTGTATGTATCCTTGTGTCCACTACATCTATTTTGTCTTCATTTTTGGATAATCCTGCATTTATTTGGCCATGCTAATATGTGTGCTGCTCAGATATGCCCGATTGACCAAGACACACAAATTGTGTTGTATAATTACACTGCCCCTGTTAATATATGTCATTGACTTTTCTATTAGCAGTGAGCAGGAAATACATGAGCGGCTGAACCAATAAACCCCTTGTTTCCCATGATTATCTTAATTACATTCGAGTTTCCACATGGCTTCCCTTGGTTACAGTCTAAGCTTATGGTCTCAGCATTTTTCTCCAACAGGAATACAGAGCATCACTCTCTACCTGGCCTATTTTCATGACATTTGCAGGAATTTAGTGTCTTTGGGAACAAAACCACGGCTTCAAATTTGTTTGAAATTGTGCAAAATGCTCTGTTTAAGCATGTTTAAGGGGAAGAAAGCATTATGGTAGCACACGCCTCATTTCCTTAGGAAAGTAGGCCAAAGACATAATGCCTCTTTACCTTTATAGCCTTTTACCTGGGAAATGGAAGTTTGAATGCCTGTACCTTAGAAGACATTCTAGAAGTACATGCCTCTGTGTGGCCTATTTTTGTACACGAGATTCTATGGAAGAATAGAAACCTGTAGGATTATGCTGTTGGAGGAACAATTTGAAGCAGATCTAGCTGAACTGATCTGCCCTAAATTTTCTATTAATTTTGTTTAAGAGATTTTACATTTAGTTTAGATGTATTTTCATAGAATCATAGAATCATAGAATCATGGAATGGTTTTGGTTGGAAAGGACCTTGAAGAGCATCGAGTTCCAACCCCCCTGCCATAGGCAGGGACACCTCCCACTACACCAGGTTGCCCAAGGCCATGTCCAGCCTGGCCTTGAACACCTCCAGGGATGGGGCCTCAACAACCTCTCTGGGCAACCTGTTCCAGTGTCTTACAACCCTCAAAGTGAAAGATTTTAAGTCTTATGTTTGAGATACTCTTTGGTAAAAGCATCAGACATCTTTATTCTTCCATTAAACACTAAGTCCGTCAAGAATTAACTTGAGACTGCCCATTCCTGTCATTTTTAAGGCTAAACAAACATACCCTAGACCTTGTTTAGGCTTATTGAGACAAAAAAGGGTATAAAACTTATTTATGTTTCCTTTGCAGGCTACCATTAAATAACATTTGGAACCTAATACCTTTCAGCACAAGAAATTATTTACTTGCTTTCAGGTAACTGGAAGAGAACACAAGTAAGGGACAAAGAAGTTTGGTCTTCTCCTGTGACAAAGTACTACTGTCTGTACTCTGGGCAGATGGAAAGGCAGGGCAAGTTTGCATGTTTTGAAGCTCATATTTACTTGTATTCTGTAGGCTTAAGTGTTTCTGCTCAAAGAAACAAATAAGCAGATAAATACAGAAAAAGGCAGCAAATTTCACTAAATCAAAGTCTTTAAAGTCTTAGATTGAATTCTCCTCTGCTGAAGCGTGTAATGTTTCTTATCCATTTACTAGTATTATTTTTCAGGTTGCTAGAAATAGATTAATGTCTTTATTTCCTTGCGGGAATGAATAACGTTCTTTGGCCAGACTGCCTGCTGAAACACTTTTTCCACTGCTCCGCACAGCCTGTGCAATAACCACAGAACTCCTAGCCCAGCCGTAATTACCTTGAATTTGTGCTCATAATTCTCAAAAGCTTCCATGACCATGCAGACAGCCTCCATGGAGCGTTCCAGTCGTCCATCCACCCCGTTAAAGCGGTACATGCTACCAGAAACATCCACCACCAGACGCAAGCGTTTAGGTTTTTGCTGGGGGCTCCCAGGCTGACAGGGAAACATAGCAGGAAAAAACCCAATATAAATAGGAAAGCTAAACATCAGTAATGCTAAAACATTTCAGAAAGAGAACCCAATGGACTTTGTGAAGCAAGAAACTTTTATCCAGCAAACGCTGATTATTTTTAAAAAAAAGAACAAAACCATTTTAACTTTTTTTTCTAACCGTTTCAGCCCAGTTACTTGACAGATATCTCAATTCATTCTTTCCCCTCACCTTCAATGACTGGAAACAAAATACTTCCAAAAATTCCACCCATGCTTGTCAGGAAAATAGTTTTTCTGCCTCAGTTTTGATTCTTAACATTTTATCTTAGTAATGAGACTCTCAAATTTGCTCTTTCTGCCAAGGCTCATAATGAAAATGCTTTTCCTTGGCTTATGGGACTAACAGGGACCTGTATAAGAGTGCAAAAACTTGCCTGGTGAGGTTAATAACATTCCAAAAATTTTTGAAATCTTGTTCTGATTAACTACTAGTTTCTTCTTCATTCTGATCTTGAAACTATTATTTTTTTCCTGAAAACAATCCCCATCTGTTTTAACAATTTTTGGCACAGTACATTCAAGGGAGGTGTTTTATTTAGTGTGCAATGAGCTGAGTTTGGATTCAAGTGTAAGGCTATTAAAGAGGATCTCGCAAAAAAAACGGTTACATTAAAAATAGATAACTAAAATGTTTCTTTTACCTGTAAAGGGTTGCAAGCATTTGTGTGCTTTATTCATTTAATTATTCTCTTAACAGACTGTGGCATCCCTGTCCTCCCAAAAGCAAAGGGAGCGAGATAGTCCAGTAAATCCTACATTTCTTTTGTTTTTTTTTACTCAAAACTTAAAGGTGCCTTTTTTTTTTCCTAATGGAACTATTTTTACAAAGCCTTAAAACTGATACATTGAGTAAATACATTTTGAAAAAAAAAGGAGAAACGAAGATCTAATCACTTTTCCCTTATTGATCTTTCACACAGGCAGTGCCAAGTTCCATAAACTGTTCAAAGCAACAGACACCAGGGCCAAGTAGCATAAAAAATAACACCAGGCATTCATCAGATGTGGGTAGCTGATGAGCAAAAGGATGTTGTACTCAGCTATTTAAAAAAAAAAAATAATCTTAGTGTAGTTAAAAATTGCAATCTGTCATTAAGTATTACTGTTAAATACTATGGACCAGCCCCAACAGTTTTGGCCAGGTTTTGTTGGTCTGATTCAAGCGGTTTCGGTGTTGCTGACTCACACTGGCCCAGCCATAATGTCTTCTAAGGAAAGGCTGGCTTGAGCCATAGGACAGACAACTTTATTGTATCTTAATGGCTTTTCCTCACACTTTTTCCCCATTATAATATTTATTCTTGTAAATCCAAATATCTGTGGAAGTTGAAATTCTTTGCATATCATGGAATAAGATGATATTTGTAAAAGTTTTTTTTTTTTAAACTTCCCAGGGTACCAGGGTATTTATTATTGAAAATGAAATGAAATTAAGTTAGTGAGAAAGTATTTTCCTTTTTCTTAGACAAACAAATGAAAATAAAATATAAATAAAGCTAAATAAAGTATAAGAACATAAAAACTGTTGCACTGGATCAAAACAAAGGACTGCTTAGATCAGCATCCTCTCTCTGAGAGTGGCAAAGAGCAAATACATGTGTATGACTATAAGAAGTGAAGCAGATCTTCCATCTTGTGGTTGGCTCCGTCTCAGGGACTTCCCAAGATTCTTCCCAATCTTGCCAAGATTATTCTGAGTTTCTCATCCCTATAACTCACTGACACTCCACTTATATTTGTACAGCCACTATGAAAACAGCAAATGGGTTAAGCACTTCCCCACTTCTCCCTGCTACTTGTTGGACACTTACTTGTGGTTCAAGTTCTCCCCGTCGTTTATATATGGCTTTTTCTCCTGTCAGCCCATCAATGATTTTGGCATCATCTAGCTCTCCAACAGCTTGGTGTCTCAGCCATTGTCTTTCCTTACCCTTGGCCTACAATGGAAAAGAAACCTTAGTTCACTCAGTGATGTGATTTTAAGCAATTTAAGACATACTGGCCATGACACATGAATGAATTTTCTTTGTAATGATGTGATAGTTTTGGCATAAGTCAAAGAAATCCGAACACATTTTCACAGCTGTCCTGTTCTTTTCTCTGAGAGAAAAATTAACACTGACAAAGAACACATTCCCTCTGTAATTTTGTCTTCTTTAAGTCATTTCATATATGGGAGTTTAACCATGGACTGTGGAAATGTTAACCTTTTTTCTTGCGAATGTGCTGGAAATCTGTGTAGCTTGTGCAGAAATACATACAACCAGAGGGACAGACACAACTGACCGTTTGTTATGTGCTCTCCATCCGAGCAGCGCAAGAAAAAATCATTGGGTGACCTAAAGGTAAAACTAAGTAGTATTTATCTTAGGTAATAGTAAGTGGTTTCTTTTAAAGTAATATTCATAAAAAAACATATTTATACTGTAAAATAAGAACCTTGAAAATTATGATATCTCAAGAGACAGTCCACCGAATGTTTCTTTTATTTTCTTTAAAAGAACACTGGTTACCTACAGCCTGACTTGATGAACATGCATTACAATCCAGGAACTCCAATATTCATGGAACTCCTGTACATAGAAGCAAGCACTAAAGATTGAAGAATCAAGTGTTTTCAGATTATAAGCAATATATTTAAGAATATTTGCAATGGATAGCTTAATTGTGGTTCATAATACATGTCAAACTGGCACAATACATAAGATCCATCTAAAGATGGCAAAGTCTGCATATATGGGTTTCACGGTTTATTTAATTCCTTCTGCTTAAATCTTCAGGTTGAAGTTGCTCATCCTAGTAGTAATCCCAGCAAGGAAAGAAGATTTTAAATGTATATATATATATATATATATATAATGCTTTTGCACTTTCAGCAAATTGCTGGTCAGTAGCTGGAGGAAAATCAAATATCCAGCAGGACACAAACTGCCTTAAACATTGGTTTTCAGTAATGAAAATCACTTGCTCTCCGATGAGCAGGAAGTGTTACATTACAAATCCCCAGTAAACTGCAGGGCTGGGATTTGAGAGGACAAATCTTTATAAGTTTTTGCAGTCTGAGCAGTCAGACAACAGCTTATTAAGCCTCAGAGAATCTTTGATTTTGCTTTGGTCAAAACTTATGACTTTTTCTTTTTGGTGTGTATGGAAGAAGGAGTTCTGCACTATTGTCTATTGCCTATAGCTACTCAAGACTAATTGACTATTTACCTATGACAATAAATGGGCAGAAAGAATACAAGACCAGAAAGAAAATGTTTTGATTAATTAATTTTAAAGTACAGAAATAATATAGTTGTGAAAAACAGGTTTATTAGTTAGGTTGTGTCAAAAGCTTTACAGATGTTTCCTGATGGGAGGCAAAAATAGTGCCAATACATGAAAACCTCAGCCTTTTAGTAAATCACAGAAGGGGAAAGTAGAAAAGTTTTCTTAGGTTGTGAATTCAGTCAGCTGTGCCTTCTGATACATTCTCATGGTGCTACAGTCAACCTAGCTTTAACCCACTTTGGCAGTGGGGCATCCATGAGTTTGTTTGTACCACCAACTAGTAGTTTCCACTATCATTAAATATTCTTGGGAAGAAATTTGAAGTCCCTTCTTCCATAGGATCGTTGGCTCCTTTGTTGCCCAAAGAGTTGAGTAATATCACAAAAAGACACCTGCAAATTCCAGGTGACCTCCACATGCTCCACCAAAATGCCACAGTGTAGGAGTTTTCCTGCTGTGAAAAACCCAGTAGGATAACCCATTGCAAATTTCAACAGCACTCCAACTAACCATTAAAAAAATGCTCCTGGAGACAACATGGAGTGAATGAACAGAGCCTGTCTGAAATTAATCATGCACCTTCCAGGATGATGCAGACGAGATTACTTTGTTCCTAGCTATTTTAGGACTATAAATACTGGAACAGAGGTAGATCCTTAATGCTTCCTTAGGGCTGCTGCTTTGTCAAATTTTTGTCATTTGCTTCCTTTCAGTAGGCAGGAGGGACAAACGACAGAAGATTATAAGGTTTTGGCTTCATTGAGCAAATTCTCAATGAGTTTCACTACTGTTTTTATTGACAATGCTTTAGTTTTGTGGCTATTTGCTGTTCAAGGAACAGCAGTGTGAGAAGAAAACTGCTTTTAACTATGGACATAATTAAAAACCATTTAATAACTTTTGAAGCTTATGCAACAAAAGCCAGTATTTGAGCTGAAATTTTATTGGAGGAAGAAAGAGTTGACATTTTCTCCTAAAAAAGGAAAGAATGCCAACAAAATCTGACCTCACTTCTTTCCAAAATAATGCTAAAATTATTTTGACTACTTAGCATCTGCCTCTTCCATGCAGAATTCCTAAGAATTTATTTCCTTTTATAAAAGCTGAAAAAAAATCCCCTTAAGCACGTGTTATACAATGCACATACATAAAAAAAAAAAAAAGCTTCAAAGCATTTTCAATATATAATTTTCATAAGCTTAAAAGCAACCTAAGTTTAAAAGCATTTACAATTGTAAGAGAAAAACAGAACTATTACATATATACCTTGCTTTGATATTTTACCAGAAAAGGCATACAACCCATTACTATTGCAATATACTGCGACCATATTGATGAAAAAATATTGTATATATATTCATTGTGTTGCTTTTGAAATTAGAAAAACGTGCGAGATACCGCATCTTATCCACATGGCAATGGCTGATCACAATAAACACTGCAGTAATTCTTTTCACTGCAAGATATCAAATACATATTTACAAACCCCCCTGCAAAATATAACTGTGATGTCTGTAAATATCACAGAAATAGTTATGTATGTGAAGTGATCACATCTACATACGTAACTCGTAATGGTATTGGATGGTATGAAATAGAGCCAGTTGTGGTCTGCATTTGTTTCTGGGAAAAAATTATGCTAATGTTCCCTTAGCTGCTGAAATCAGAGAACTGCTACTGACAGGGCACAGGGTGTTTCGCATCGTCAGCTCTCTAAGCTGTGTTTATTATAGGACCGCCACTATTTTATTTTTGCTGCTATGACCAGACAGTTCCCACGTGGTCTAAATCAGACAGACCCCCATGACGCTCAGTGACTCAGGCTCCCTTTTGCCCGGTTTAAACGTAGATGCTGAAATGATGCTCAGAAGCTACAGGGACAGTTGTCCCAGATTCCCTCTGTAATAATCAATAAAAAGAGAAGTACTTTCTGGAAGGCAAGTAATCTAAAATCCAAGGCGGCCTTTCTGAGTGACTGACTGACCACAAGCTTTTGAATCAGGAGTTCAGACAGACAAGCTTTATTCAGGGTTTGGCCAGCATTAGGAGAGAGAAGAAAGCTCATCATTGACCGGATTTCCTGGACTTCTGGCTTTGCTACTTCTACAGAAGATAAACAACAACTTGTAATGTTTTGTTAATGTTGTTCAAAGAGCTGAGAGAGATCAGTGAGTTATGCAAAGTAAAATGAACAATGAAATTACATTCCCAGACCATATTTATGTATCACTTTCAAGGATCAGCCTATTCCAAACATCTTTTTCTGCTGCTAGTAATTTTTGTGAGCCATCAATAACGGGACCTGAATCCCAGCCTCTCGATTCTTGGGATGTAAAATTTAATCAAAGGAAGATATTTTTTTAAAACCCCACAAACCTAACAATAAAAAGGCACATGTTGTAAAGAAAATCCAAGTTAAACAAACATGGACAATACATTTCCATTATGTGAATACACTGAGTTTGAAAGCGGACTCAAACATTTTTAAAAAGCCAAAAGTATTCTCTACTGAGAAGGTAATTTGGGATTTTTACAAAGTTAAAACAACACAGACAGCTGAGCTGCAAAGTTTTCTGCAATTGACTGTGCCATTGACTTGTTATTTGAGAAATGAGGAATGTCTAACTGATAACAGGAAGAAAACAGTTTTAGCTAAGAACCCATGGTGTTCATAGGACTATGCAAAAAAAAAAAAAGAAAAAGAAGACAGAGGCATGGTCCTTCATCAGGGTTGAATGACTTACCATGCTGAAGAATTCAAATAATATTTTTTTTCTCAAAAAGATAACATGAAACATGTTTGGACTCAGCTTCCCGATTAACAGCAAGTATATTGCAACTAAGTAACTCCTGTTATTATTTATCTTCATTTTCCTAGTGTATCTTCTAATAAAAAACCCTACCAAAATCTGTATAAAAATGTATAAAGTTAAAAATTTGCTTTTAATATTGCTCTTATCCTATGAGCTAGTTTTTCCAAATGCAGTGAGTTTGTTTTTTCATCATAAAGTACATTTACTAGCTCTATGGTTAGCTGTTACAGATTTTGTCAGGAAGTTAGCAAAGTCTCATAAAATACTGAGGCTTAAAGGACTTTGCCTTAATATTAAAATGACCTTTTTAACAAAGCAACGGGATATATCTCCTTATATTAAAATATGTTATATTTTGATTATGATTAACGTGATCTCTGAATGTAAGAATTTTGACTCCAAGGAATAGATAAGGCACTCTAAAAAAAGACTTTAAACTGAAGATTCACTTATTCACTTCCCACCTAGAATGTACTTCCAATGGCATGTCTACTAGGAATACTGTAAATAAAACCACCCACATATAAATGATATAGGAAAAACTGAGATTTATATGTAAAATTTTTCAACTGAAACCTGTCTTTACAAGCCAAAAGCCTATGTCCTGAACTGAAACATATATTAGGTGCATGAATCACCTCATCATGACAATCTTAAATGTTCATTATATGAGGAGCTCTCTGAATTGATAAATTCACAATAAAACTGGATAATGGCTTTCTGTGCATATATGTGATTGTAGTAGTGTTGTTGTAGTCACAATGGCTTAAAGATAGGCAAAGAAAAATGTTACCTTTCTTACTTGCAATACCAGGGGATTGGATGTTTTGACCCAGGAGGAGTCTGTCGATCATACAAAATAATTCCTTTCTATATTTCAGTTTTATTGCTTAAGCAAGGAGACAGATTAGACACAGCACAGTGACTAACTAACAGACTAAGATATATGTATACGAGTGGTTGGTAGCCTTCAACAGAAATATTTTTAATCAGAGACATCTTGTAAGGAGTAAAATTAATTTTCCTTTAATTTTCACTGAAGATTAGCAGATTCTTCCTAGAAACAATGCACTTTTTATTTTATTTACCCCGCATAAGAATACCAGTATTAATAAAATCTGGAACCAAAGGATCAATTACTAGAAGAAAGGCAAACTGGTGGGTTTGGTTCACTTTCCACTTAGATTTGGACTACACCTATTTTTATTAGCAAGAGTTAAAAATAGATCTGAGAAAAATTCATGTTTTCAGCTGCATATGCAGTAAAGCTATGACCTGGCATGTTTCTTTTAACATCTATAGCATTTGCATTTCTAAGCTAAAAAAGTCATTTGGATAGCAGGTAAATACAAAGGCTGTGATCTACAAACCGCCACGTATTCTTTTAATAACGTATAGTATTTTCTTTCACAAAATTTTACTCCTGAATAAGTAATGTCTGTAAGATGGGGTATGGCAATACTGTAATTTGTAGAGATGAGCACTGGGATCCACTTAAAAGCTGCCTTTGAAATAGTAATATGAGACTTTTTTTCCTAACCATGATTATAACGTGAATCTGCTTTTAGCCCTCAAAGGTATGATTGTCAGATGCTAACAGGATATTAGCAGGATAGTATTTGGGGTCTAATGTAACGAGATCACCGTGTTTCTTTATCAGTGATCCTAAGATTACCTGCAGATTGTCTAAGATGATGCGGAGTGACTGAACTTGACGTCGGACTGCTCCAGAGAACCTTTCGTAAGTTGATGCATCATATTCACTCATCTGAATCTCTTTCAATCTAAACCAAAAGAACAGGGAGCCAAAAACAGTTTAGGAAACATGCATGTCATCCATTTACAGATGTAAATTACAAGCTTACTCGATAACAGGCAAATTCAGACTGTAATAACCAGACACAAGAGACAAACTGAAGAAGTGGCAGTTGCTTTTGTGAATTTTTGAAAAGGCAGGTGATCACCAACATCTGCAGGGACTGCATTACATTAAAACTTATTAAAGTTACTAATCCTTTGTCTCTCTCCTAGTCTGCTTTAATGTTTGAGAAGTAAATCAGATGTTCTGAAAACTGTGATCAAATTCTAAAGGTTTTATTGGCTCAGGTGTTGCTATCTGTACATAAAAGGATCATGAGTGTCTATTCATTACTTCACCGTCGGAGTATTTCAAACATATCATGATCCACGCTTTAACACAAAGGTTAAGTAAAGTCACACTATAAAATCTGTCCTTGAAGACCTACAACTAGTAACTGTGTAAAATACCTATCTTTGTGCTTCATAAAAAGATGAAACCTTGAATCAGAGAAGTTTTAAAGAAACATTAACAAAAATGTGCTCCCTCACAAAGAAAATGAGTCGTGTCACCAAACACTATTCTGTCTGGAGGTCTAACAGAGAGTGCAACATCTGCACCTTAAAAAAGTATATATATGCTTTTTCTATAAGATAAGATGAGGCCACTTAAAGTTCTGTATAATTTTTCTCAACATTGCAGCTAAGCAGATACACTTAAACTGGTGAAACTCACAACTGGCATTTAATTACAAAGGTCTAGTGGTGAAGAATGAGCTAGGGGAGAGGTGGATATACTGGGATCGTGCACTGTTCAATATTTTCCATGACCCAGCATCATGTAGTAAGGCAGCAATTGTGTCTCTGCCCACCCTACCATCCAGCACGTTGCTGGGTTCAGTCCTGAGCTAAAACATATTGGCCTATCTATGCACAGCTCACTTCAGACAAGTGCTTTGTAACAGTATGACCTCACTCACACTGCTTTGAAAATACTGATTTTTAAGTGAACTATAAACGGATAGAAAAGTATGTATAGGCTAGTTGTATTTCTAATGACAAGTTTTTTAATATCATCGAAAGTTACTTGCCTGGAACATACACTATACATAAGAATTGCTGTTTAGACTAGCCCTTTAATGATAATACTAAAATCAAACATCAAATCTTTGTTGTCTTTAGTATGACTATGTCTTTTTCTGTTTTGAATTTTGCATAAACATAGTCACTAAAGCCAACTATTATGCATTAGAGGCAAGAAAAGGTAACTTTCAGTGCTATACACTTTATTTCATGAATCCTGCCAACAGAATTCAGTATCGTCAGAGCAAAGAAGAAAACATTTTGTTTCAAACAAAAAAACTCTCACGTGCAGTTTCACTTTTTTAGATTCTACATCAATCCACAATGAAAGCTAGTTCAGAAAAATACCATGAAAAATACTGCACCTATTCAAGAGCAGTTGCTAACTTCATTCTACTGAAATAGGGCAATTTAAAATGTTTTCCAACATTTAAAATGTTTACTATCTAGCCAGGAAAACAATCAATAGCTTTCATATTAAAATTTTCCCTTCCAGATAATCACATATAAAGAAAGCAGTGAAATTTGCAGTCCCCTTTATTTTTTTCTTTCGGTCTGAGGACTCCAACCTCCCTACTCTTAACTTTTATCTGTTAGTTCCCACAACTATCCAAGAAGTACAGAATCACAACCCAAGTCAAACATGGCTTCAGAATAGGCGATATTTACAGCTGGTGCACACCAGCTCACTGGTTTCAGCAGGACGCGAATTGTTGTCTCACGTACAGATATACAGATTTTACAGGACACAGCCGCATTGTTTCCACAACATGTAGCAGTATCCAGGAATTTCCCCTAGCACGAATTTTTTAAATCACCATACAGGCAGGTAGAAGCTCATCAAAGCATGCCATGTGTGTCTATGGGCATAGGCACAAGGAGATGTACAGTATCCAAGACCATATATATCAATTGTTTCTCTTATGAAGCAAATGATAAGCAATTTTCAAGAATGGAGATGTAGAAAGGGTTAAAATTAGTCCTTCTCACCTACCCCCCAGTAAAGCAGCAGGAAAAAAGACAAAATAAGCTCTGCCTTCCCCCTGGAAACAAAACCTTAAGTGACTATTTTTCATTTATATTTCTGTATGTTGCTTGTGTAAATTATATCACTATTAAAAGGTGTTTTGCCTTTCACGGTTTTTGCTCTGAAGCACTGATAAAAAAAGCTATACATTTTCCTTGTCCTGATTAATCCCTAATGCTCTAACAGCAATGTTAAATGCTCCATGTAATTTACTAATAAAAACATGATGAAAAAAGAAACTTGACCTGAATGCAATAAATAAACTGTTTTTTTTTTTAAATACAGTGATTTATGTACAGTATGTGCTGTATGCTTAACAGCCTTTTTATTTATACATCACTTGAAGCAAATGGCAATCTCACCTGCACCTCATGGCACGCAGATTTGCCCCCTATTGGGAATCACTTTGTTAACAGCATCAAAATGTGAGCTGATTAAGCAGCTTCTAAATTTATTTGCTCTGGTGTTTTAATCTGTGTCTAGTACTCTCTACTTCAGACAGATACTCACATCGCAGTATGTCCTGGGCTGAAACATAAAACTCATTTGGAATGACTGTCAATACACTTTGATTTTTTTATGCAAAGTACCAGAGTTTGACTTGAGAGTTCAGTCAGCGGAAGAAATCTGAATCTCTATGCACAGTCTGGGAAACAGTTGATTAGTAACCACACACTACAGTAATGCTGGGGAGATATGTGGCTTGTGTAAAAGTCTCTGCTGAGCTCTAATAGTTGAAATCATCTCACCATTTGGCTATAGGTCTTTCAAACAGAAGCAATTTGATCATAATAGTCCATTTTGAAAGACATTTGTCAGGTGATGAATTCCTAACAACATATAATCTGGATTCATCATAATTCAAACAAACTTTCATATGGTAGATCCCTTTTATAAAAAGATAAATATTCACATCAGTCTCCTTATCCACCTAGCTATGTTTTACTCTACCAAATCACACAATCATCTTAAAAGTGTGGCTTAATTCAAGAAAACATTCTATATATCTTGTCCAGAACAGTTAAACACATGCTGGTAAGCTCTGTTAAATGATAATGATCAAGGCAAGGTAGTCAATAAATACAGTTAAGAAAAGACAATTCTTTTTAGCTATCTTTTTCAAATTCTTCTGGGAAAAGGAAGGGAAAATAAAGACTTTCACATTACCTCTGTTTAAAGGCCTTTTCACCCATCTCTCGAGCAGCTCTCTTAACCTCCTCAGGAACAGCATCCTTTTCAGCTTGAGATATTTGATAAACCCTGTGGCCGGCATCCAGGCGATATGGCCCACCTTTGCCACCTAACCCAGCAGTGTCTCTCCCACCTAACATTGTTGAAATAAAAAATAATTAAAAATATGCATTTGATAATAAATAAAACCACATTTTCTTTAAAGCTCCCATTGTCATATCTATAGACATTCCAAAAATTTTGCCAACCATCCCCAGTAAAAATATTTATTGCTGAAGATTTTCAAAACCAAACAGCTATCACGGTTAAGAAGAACTCCAGTGGAATACTTGTGTTTATAGTCTGCTGAAACCAGATTCATAAAGGTTTCCACCTTGTACAAAGGGGACTATAGATCATAAAAGTATCATACATTTCCTCAAAGCTCCTGGTTCTTAAAGACATTCATTCAGACTGTCTTCTCCCTAGAATTTGTTGGTTTACACTGTTTCCAAACCACTTTATCTAGTGATTATTATCATGCCCTTTTAGAAGTAGGAGGCATTTTGCCTATTGTGTGTGCCTTTTGTCTACACCACCTAAACTACTGCAGCTACAGAGACATCTAAGACAATGGCAAATGACTCAGCCTAGTTTCTATGGCTGCAAGCTTCTGGTTCTCTATATGGCCAATGAAAAGAAACAACAACCAAATGTAATTGAAGTAGAGATCTGCTATATACAGATTAAGTTAGACACTGCAAATACTTCTTTTCACTAGCAATAAAGCTGTACTGAGTAAAATAGCTCTAAGCAGAGGGTGGCTTTGTATAAATCCATCTTTTGACTGGCACAGTATCTCCCTTAGACATCCTTTGATGATGCATTAAAAAAAAAAAAAAGAATGGAAAACCTGTTCCACCAGCCCATGTATTTCCACCAACATGTGGCATGTTGTCTGGATCCACTTTTCCATGTTTGGGGGAACTAACATCCAAACCACTGTCTCTCTGAATGGTTATCTGTAAAATAAAAAAGAGAGCTGTAAACCTCTCTTATAGCAAGGAAAATCACTCAAACCTAATAATAACATACTAGGTCTGCTGAAGAGCTCTAGGACCAGAATTAATTCAATAAATGCAACATCCCACCTGCTGGAGACAACGGGATAAAGGAGAGTAAAACGGGGGTCCTGAGCGGCACATTAGACCCACACCAGATCTAAGACTACTGCCACATCTGAAGCACCCAGTGCTTTCAAATCTTACCCACACTAGAAAAATGCTTACTGATAATTGCCAACATAATTCAAAATCCCCCTGTAGATGGGATCATCTGCAGTTTGGACGCTTCCCGTAGTATTGGCAACACCTCGCTGTACACCCATTCACAAATTTTAAGCACACCCCAACTACAGCTCCGCGACCTTTGTTGATGAGCAGACTGATCTTCCTTTCATGAACAGGGACTAAAGATACAATATGCTCTTCTCCAAGCTTTGTCAGTAAATGGCTAGTCCAAATGACACGCTCACGTAATCTTTAACTTCCCTGCCACGACCTGTCTACAGCGGTGGGTTTTCGACACTACTGACTGCATTTTCCCCATCGATTCACTGCACAGCTGAACACCCAACAGCTGTCAGACGGTCAGGG
Organism: Vanellus vanellus; assembly: GCF_965231255.1. Lineage (NCBI taxonomy): Eukaryota > Metazoa > Chordata > Aves > Charadriiformes > Charadriidae > Vanellus > Vanellus vanellus. Next base: position 188,064,731 of record NC_138905.1, read on the forward strand.
CTGAGTCACTTTAGGCTGGGGCTGGATTTAAGTGGGTGACTGAAGGTAAAAATACTTCCCATTACCAACTCTGAGTCATGTAGGGAATCAATGATTCATGTGTAAACTGCCCTTCAGTTACTAATCTTCTATAATTTAATGCCAGTTTATTTTTTTTTTTATGAAACTTAATGACAGAGCTGTAAAACTCACATCTTTAACCTCTACAAATTAACTTCCTTCTCATCTGACGTCTAATTCTCTGATGAATTTATGTGCCCCAATAACCACAATTTACTGCCTTCTCAGAAGTTCACTGGCATTATCAGGGTTTTCACCGGGACTGTGGAGCAGTTTAATCCTTGAATTCACTGTCTTGCAGACTCAACTTCGTGCTGACATGAATTCCATACATGTTTCTGAACTGAAAACATGTGCTCTAACAACAGTGTCTTGGCAGCTATTCAAAAAATCATTTTCTTTCTCTTTATAGAATTTATATTCATTCAAAGAGGTACAATACATTCTCTGTGAACAATGTCATTAGTGTAAAATCAAGCTCTAATCTGATAAATTACATTAATTTAACATTTGTATAGGAAGAAAGACACTTAACCACAACAGCATGTCACCCTTAGGGTTATATACATTTTTGGTTTAAGAGATTTCCTCCAAAACAAACAGTTCTTTTTTGCATAACTGGTAGACTTCAAAACCATCAGAAACACAGGTCAAGAAAAATAGCTGAACTTAGTTTAAAATAAAATCATAAAACCGAAACTGTAGTGTCAGCCTCATGAATCAAAACAAAATATTATTCTGTAAAAAGAAACAATAAAATGATGGAAAATCCTTTATTGAGTTCTTCATAGAAAAATATTCAAAATTCTGCAAAAGGAAGCTCTGAGGAAAACATAACCACAATCAATACCATATTCTATTTTTGTCAAGTTTTTCCATTAAAAAATGTCACTAAAAATTTTGCAATACAAGTAGTGTTTAAATTTTGAGTGAAAAGTTCTGTAGACAACAAAGCTTTGTTGCTTATGCAGATTTCTCACATATAAGAAGTTGTTCAAAAATAATATTTTTAGTACATATGTACTAGGTAAGTTTCTAACAAAAACCTGTTTTACAATAGTGCTGATCTGATTAAAGCAGGTATTTGTAACTTCGAAACAGCACATGGTTTACAGAAAATCTTTTATTTTATAATGATTTGACTTTTGTTCTTAAAAGGACAGCAGAACATCCAACATCTGATTTCTATTCAAACTTTGAAAAAAACTGCATGAGAGAAAGAAAAAGAGACAAGTGGTACAATATGACAATGTGTAGAATGTGACTTCCTTATTAGGTTTTTTTTATATATAGTTAATAGGTTACTGGCTAAAATAATTGAAGATATAAGGATACTAGCATGGAACACCACCAGCAGATGTGTAAATGTCATGCCAGTGAATTGCAGCAGTTTATTCATTCAGTTGTTTTTTAAGTAACATCTATGCACACAAAAGGTAGTAGACTTCTGCTACATCTGAATACTTTATCAATTTTTATTAGCACTGCTTTGCTGGGATAACTGTTTTTTAAATTTACCATACACTTAGAAATGGCATTAAATTAACACACTGTAGGGCCCTTTGAAGAAAATCTTCTGGATGTACTTTCCTGGTTTTCCTTTGAGCTCTTAGATAATTCCATTAGTGACGTATGCTTTTCTCCTCCCCATCCCTGTCTCCATGGAAGCATTTCAAGGTGATTTTACAACTAACAACTCTCTGCTCTGAAGGCACCTCTATAAAGTATAAGTTAGACCAGCGAATACCTAGCTTAGAAATGAAAATATGTTTTAGAAGAAATAAACAGTAAATCCCTGAGTCTGCACGTGAAATCAGAGGAAGGATGAGGAAAACAAAAAATGAAGAGAAAACATTTTGGACAAAGACACGTTCTTCAGCATGACAGATATAAAGAGCTGGAAGAGTTACAGAAAAGTCACCCCTCTGAGGGTTGGAGCAATTCTTGATGTTAGAAACGGTTTGAAAGGTAGATTTAAGGGGGAGGATCCAAAACTGGATGTATTATGAACCTGGCAAACTGAAAGACAGTCAGTAGAAAAAATCTCGTTAGCCAAGACAAGAAAAACAAGGACTGAAAGTAGAGACAAAGCTAAAATAAATCTAAGAAATCCACAGTAACTTTTCCAAGCTTGTCTGATTGGAATTTCTAAACCTACTGAATTTCTCTTAATGTTGTGATGGATATTTTCCAAATACAAAAATAATTTGCTGTCTCAAAAGTTGATCTGTCCCCTCCTGAATACTTTTCGCTTGAATCTACTGCAAGACTTCTATAAACTTTGTTTCTTTCAGCAAGAGTTTTGACTAAACGTCTCTTTTTGAGAGAAATCTGTGCTCTTTCTAGCTATACACTCACTGAAAGGCGCTATTCATTACTGCATTATTGTGAAGATTTCATACTGCCTAGTGTGCATATCACAGCTTTGTAAAACAACAGAAGAATTCAGGCAAGTAGCCTTCAGTTTCAGCTATGAGGTCAGAGTAGAATAGCTGGAAAAACTGTGAAATTTTCCTTCTGAGACTTCCTTTAGATTTCCAAAATAAGCGAAATTTCCAAAACACACGGCACACATGTGTCAGTTGTGCATTATCTAAACTTGTTTACACATATTGGTGATTCATGATCAGAGCACTTCTCCACTGCCTGTTTGGGCAGGTTCTTCTTCAAAGTTCTCACCACACAAGAAGCACTACTGCCATCCTCTCCTGAAATACACGTGATTCTTTATTCCCTATAAAGTCCAAATTCTCAGTATTCATCAATTCTTAGTTCCTGGTCTACAGTCTTGTTGTTCTCTCCTTTTCTTTGACTGTATTGGATTCTCAGGCTCTGACACCAATGGGTAATGGGTGCATTCAAAAGGACTCTGAGGATGGAGGCTCTGTAGGTCTCCCAAAGTCAGTGAAGCAGTCAGTGAAGCAAACAAACAAAAATTTTATGCGAGAAGAACATGAAGACTGTCAGGTCAGAAAGATGCTAAAAGAATGTGCATTTCTGAAGGGGCAATGGTATGAAGGAATCACTTGAGAAAAAAGAAAATGAAGAAACAACAGCAAATACCAAGACTTGTTAATGATTTGACTTAATTTTCTGGTCCTGCCTCTTACACATCCCTTCACCCCTGACAGCAAGGGCAGCCAGACATGAATAGAACTGAACTCTCATTTTACATTCAGTGAGAGATATGTGGTATCTAAACAACTCACTCTATATCAGTTCCATGAGATACATGAACGGATGCCAAAACAGTTTTACATGACTACACTTCATTTTTTTTTCTGACAACACTGGGATTCTAAGAGCCAACTGAATAAGGGAAACCGATACAAACATTCAGTTTGGAAACTAAGTGATCTTATAATCCTTCATACAGTAATGTAAAGAGGATAAAGAGGCTCAGAGAAGCCAGTTACATAATTTAATGCACTTAACAACACAATGAAACCACGTGTTTCACATCTGTGTCATATCTGTGCCAAACAGCTATAAAATGCATACCAATCCGTAATAGGAGGCACTCTGAAGATGAGTCAAAGGTTGGTAGTTTTGTCTAGACTTCAGCTGGTCAGGCAAACTATGGTAAGGGAGCTTTATACTGTGTACTAACCAAATCTTAACTATGTTGCGAAGTGGATCTAGAACCACATTCATGCCACTTAAGTGAATGTAGGGTTGAATTCTATTGAATTCCGATGTGAAATAATCCAATTTAATAAAATTAACCCCTGGAGGGTAAGGAAGCACTGGCATACATCACAGTTTGATACATTTATCATCCCTCAGTAAAAGACTGGAGCTGAATTTGTTGAGGATCACCCAGCTGACCCAGATAAAACGCGCATTGCCTCTACAAGACACCATCACAACAAAGAAGGAGCTTGCAATAACCCATTAACAAAAGTGTGTGAATTATGGGGAGGGCTGCTGTACTCTATTATTACAATGATTTATGTACCACACTTTCATTAGCATTTTATTCTAGTATATGAGCTGTTTCCACAATTATAGTACCTCCCTTTCGAGCTCAGAATTCATTTTCTTCTAATAACTTGCAAACAAACCTTTCGGGCTCTATGAGTAAAACTGACCAAAGGTCTTATCAAATTTACCTTCAGCTGATTTCATACAAATGAGCTTAACAATATTTTAGCTCCCAGTAATCTTGCTCATACATTGCAATGAAACTGAGAAGAAAAAAATTGTCTTTAAAAGAAGCTTCACGACCTCATAGGCAGTCCCAAGTAGCACAACTGTGCATTTCGGTATCTTATCAAATGCTGGTTACCCCCAATTTGCTTATGCTAAGCAAATAAATATAAAACAAGAAATGATAGGCAGTCTTCAGCATTTCACATTTATATGTCAGATGGCAATAAAATCATTAAATTGGCTGACTTTTCATTAGATGTTTTTAAGGAACTATTCAAAGTACATCTAGACTGAATATATATTGATTTATCTATTATTAACATGTTTATATTAGTATCCGATTTAATGAGTAAAAGACACTTAGCAAAGTCAACTGAAATGAACATTTCAGTGTGTCTAGCATTCAATTATTCATGTTTCAGAGTATTCAGAACCTTCACCACAGCCATCTTTTCACCCATGCATTTTAAGCCCATACACCAGCTGCTTGTTCAAGACTTACAATAAACTAAAGACTAAAATTCCAGGAGTTATCTCTATTGCAGAGACAGGGAAAGAGAGAGGGAATCTCATCTCCTCCTGTATCTTCCCGCTTGAAATTCTCTTTATTCCTGGGAGTTTCATGCAGAAGATAAAACCAACGACTCTCACTGTCTTAGATGCCCATACCTCCATCACAGTCTTGTAAAAAGCTCACTAAAACAAGGGGCAGAACATGCACTTGGACTTAACTGCTGGCAGAAAAAGAACTGGTGGTTACAGGTTAGGAAATATCTTTTAGACTTTGTAAGCAGAAGTCAGATGAGGTTGAAAATATTTCTAGCTTTGAATAGAACAGTAATAAATAAGTGATGGCTTTCAGTAAAATGTGAAGCACTTTTTTCTTGATGTAGCCCAGGATGCGTCTGATGTAGATCGATTTTTTTTGGTCATAGATATTCCTGTCACCCTAGCGTGTACACGACAAGCTTCTGTTCAACATGGCAAGGTGGCTGGAGAGGACATGATCTTTTAATACAGCAGCTCACTTTTGTATTCTGATGCAGTTAACTTCATTAAAATTCCTGAAGGGTGCAAGATGTGTCAGTGGCTCCCATTCAGAAACGCTTGCCAGGAAAGCTCCTTTGCAGTGCTCACAGCAACAAAAGCTCATTTCTGCTTGAGGACTGGGCAAGAAAATCTGGTTGCCAATGGGGGCGAGCTGCCCCACGTACAGGGGAACAGACCTTTCCCCTCTTAGTTTCAGTACATCTAGCCCTGCCAAGATTAATTCATACCTAGTCCTCTTATGCAAAACACAATGCTTATTTTAATACTCTGGATACAACTTCAAAAAGGAGAAAAAAAAACAAGAAAAAATACTTTAATTCCAGGCTAACATCCTGCAGGTGTAAAGGGATGCAATTTGTACTTTAAGAAACAGACTATATTTCCATTCCCCAAACCACCCCAAACCATATTTTTTTTTTTTATCATTTTGGGAAAGTTTAAACAGAGCTGGCCATTCCTTATAGGATTCTACATCTTCAAAACAGAAATAAAAGGAATGCCTCCTTGTTGTATGCGGTGACAAACAAGTAACCAACCTTTCTGCTAAGCCATTTTAAGCATTCTTTGGAGCATTCCACATACAACACCTTTACTAAAACAGAAACAGACACGATTTCAGGTGTTACAACTTAATAAACACACAAATGGGCAAACCATCACTTTACAAAATAAAAGCAAACAGGGCCACAGCTGCAGTATTTACAGCTGTAGAGGATATTTATGTAGGAAGACTTTTTAAAAAGAAAAAGCTAAAGTGACCAAACAATAACTGCTTTCACAAGCACTTATTCTAGTATTCGCAATAATACTGCATTATTGGGTGTTTCTTACTGTTGATCAAAAAGATTTGAGGTGGAATTTTAGGAAAGAATTTTTCACAGAAAGGGTGGTCGGGTATTGGAATAGACTGCCCAGGGAGGTGGTTGAGTCACCATCCCTGGATGTGTTTAAGAGACGTTTAGATGTGGTGTTGGGGGATATGGTGTAAGGGAGAACTTTGTAGAGTAGGGTAGATTGTTGGACTCGATGATCCCAAGGGTCTCTTCCAACCTAGACAATTCTATGATTCTATTCTATGAATACAGTTCACATGATTTAGGTTCTTAGTTTAATGCAAGTTAAGGAGGTGTGCAGTAGATTAATTATTTGCATGATCAGACAGTCCTGGAAAGCAGGCAGATGTAGGCAAGATCTCATTCTTCATTTAGTCTTTTCATCATAAAAGAAAGAACCATGATAAGATGCAAATTAGAAGATATCTGCTCTTATCACACCTAGGACACAGCAGGTTTGCTATTTTGCCTTTTTATTAATATACAATCTATTAAACAAGGCAGTTTATAGTTAATGAAGAATATATGTTACTTTCCATACAATGCAATAAATTATTGTTGAAAAATATGAATTACCTTAATATAAAAACACTACAAATACGATAAAGTTAAAATATCAATGTTTTTTAAATAGTTTGCTTTCTTCATTAGCATTGTGGAAAAAGATTGAGCATGTATGAGATCACTGCAGGAAAAGAAACTAAATCACCTTAGACTTCTGTCCTACAGGTGATTTGGGAGATGTTAATTTCTTCATCAATGCCACAGAAAAATCTTTTGTCAATACCATACATTACTGTGAAAGAAGACTGACTTTGGCCATAAGGAAACATGACTATTCTCCAGGTGAAAAAGGCATTAAATAATCCATCCCACAGTGCCACAAAGGATTAGGAAATGCATTCCATGGAAAGCAGAATGTATTTCAGCAGATGTGCAAAAGACTGATTTTTCCCTGAAACAAATCTTTGTTTTCTTTTATCCCTCCCCCTACCCCTGCCAACAACCTTAAAACCTCAGTGTTACCCCAGGCTGCATTTAACAAGTCACAAGAACATCCTTTCCTCCAACACATTCTTTATCAGCAGCATGAATATACGCATTATTTTCTCAAAGAGTATATAAAAATTCTGGATCAGGCAAATAAAAGGCTAATCTGCTTGTTCCATGGTGGTTTTATATTCTATTGTAAAACGGATTCTACCAAAGACAGACATAAAACGTTTTATAATCTACTTACACGAACTAGTGAGAGAAAGGCAAAAATAGGGAAAAGAAAATCTAATGGCTTCTGTTACTTTTACTTGTAGCTTATCATGTACAGCTTTTTACAGCGTGCTAAAAATTACTAGCACAATTGCTATTCACATCAAGAGTGCAAAATTGAGCCCACAAGTCATTTTTCCACAGAAGGAATACTCAGTACTAGACAAGACAATAATAATTTATGAAATACATTCTGTCTTCAATTGTATCCTGCAGTGAAAAAATATTAGTTGCACTGCAGTATAAAATACATTTAATAGGTTTTCTTAATTCATGTTGGCTTCATTTTGATTTTCTATCTTGTCTGTAAAACTTTGCAAGAATTCAAAATGAACCAATGAAGCTTCATGCATCATCTGACTCCTGTGAGCATTTCTCTCTAAAAGTAGCTCTTAAAATTCATACAGGCATTAAACTGGTGCCACAAATAGCAAAATCGTTCAAAGCATCACAGCTTTAATGGAATTTTTGATTTCTAAAATAAAAGTGAAATCACAGGTAGGTTAACCTGGGTGGGGAAAGAGGTGGAGATTTGGAGTGAAACACATACAAAGGGATATCTGGCTTGTAAATGAAGTTTTTATACACCAGCTAAAAAAAACCCCACTATATAAAATGCAGTTGTCACTCCTGTGGGTGGGTCTTTGTTTGAACTAAATGCTGTCACTCTAAGAACCAACTCAGAATCTCTGCAGCGGTAGATGCATAAGAGTCTCTTGTTCACAAATACGTACTCTGTGGCTTAAAAGCTGGATAAACTAAAGGAAGTAATAAGAGTGTACATACATTTGTTTCCATCTAACAGATTCTCCGTTACATTAACATCTGTGTAAATTCCATCTTCCTCCGTCATTATTAAAATGTGCCTAGTCAATCACAAAAGATGTGAGGTCATAATCTTTTCAGTATGCGAATCCCCTACAAAATATAATCAGAGCACACAGACAGTGTCCGGCTTGATGATTTATCGTGAATAGTACACACCCCCTGAAAGTTAGAAAAAATTACGCATGGAAGCAGAAAAGCCTCATTTTCTACAGACCTAGGACCTTGTCAAATCTGTTCTTAAGAAGCACAGACCTAAGTTATTAAGGATCAACTATGTTGGTTTGTTTTGTAAAGGAAAGCCTCCAATATTTAGCACTACTGTAACAGGTCAGATGATTTAAATTTTCATTACATTTCACTAATTAGGGAACAACTGACGTAAGGGCAGAATCATTAGTATGCATTTGTCTCACTGGGACAGCAGGATTTCACCGGTGTTGGGAGCTCCAGCCTTTACGTCAGCAATGTGCACTGCTGCAGGCTTTTTGAGATCTGCAAGACGGTGTTGAGGTTATTATATTTTCTCCCGTGAGAACTGTGGGTTTTCACAGGAAGTTCAAAGGAAGAAAGAGGAACTTTGTGCTGGATCCGCCTGCTCTAACAGAAAGTTAAGGTTACTTCCACTCCTGCTTTTTGTCTGTCTGCTCTAATTAGACTGGAAGATCTTCAGGAAAGGGAATGTATTTCAGACGTGTTTGTATAGTGTTTCCAGCAAGGGCTTCATTTCCACTGAGGACATTTATGAGGAAAAAGTATCTGGCCGAACCCATGATCTTTATCTGAGTTGCTTTACCCAGTGGAGACTTTTAGAGATACGAACTTACTGAGCTCTGTGGGTTCATGGCTTTCTAGTCTTATGCTTCCCCATACTCCAATGCCTTTTTTCAAGGGGCAGTATATGTTTGCTACTCCTCACTTTTCTAAAACGAATCATGCAGCCCAGTAAAAGGTCACAGACCTAAACTGTGTATTTGGGATTCACAGATCTCACAACTGCAAAGGCTATCAAACTATACCTTGTAATCCACTTACTGACTAGATAACTCTGTAATCTACAGAATTTCAAGTTTTCAGGATCCCGCGCAGGACTGCAGAATGCCATCCTATGGTTATTCTAAGCTTACAAAAACTCTCTGCTGCAGGTATTTTTCATAATTTATGGCATTTGTACCGACAGTATTTAAGAGACGAGCAAACCCACTGTTACTAGCTCACCGATGCCCTCATGTGGTGAGAAAAAATACTTTGTCTAAAGTAGAACCGGAGGTGGTGGTGGGAAGGATTAGCCACTTGCTATAAAGGTCACACTTTTATGTCGAATCAAGAACTGCAGCTCTACCCAGTTCAGTCTTAACATCAGGAAAAAGGTGGATTTTTGTTTAAATGTTAAAAAGTAAGACGTCACTTTTAAGAAACGAAAAAAAAAAAAAATTGTCAGTATAGATTAAAGTAGATCCTGAGCAGTACATATAAACAAGTTGGGATCATTGAAATTCCTGAATCAATTATTTTTCAGGTAAACCTAAAAAATAAATTTCATCAGATGAACCTGCATTACTCTAAACTTTCAAGTACAAACTGCAGCTTCAGAAAATCAAAAGAAAAAAAAATGCATTCAATAAAACCAAAAATATTATTTCACTTCAAGGGTGAATAATTCATTGTAGAGTTGTGTGTAGTTGAGGGGAATACAAATAGAATAAATAAAGGCTATTCAAGGAAGGAAGTAAGATGATCATCACCCAAAGACGGCGGAGAACTAAACTATTACAGATTTTCTAGTCTCAGCCCAAATAACAGAAAGAGGCATAAAGCAAACCCCTCTCCTTTTCTGAGAATCCAGTTCCTTAAATCCATAAATAATGCCTTGCACATCATTGGGGATGGGACTCGGATCCAGACTGCAGAGGGCTGAAGGTAGGGATCTCCCGTAAGCCATGTGTCTGAGATGCCACTACGGGCAGTGGCCATACAGCCATACAGCAGGAGAAACACCAGCGTCTCCTTCAGGGTGAGCTCTTCAGGCTCTCTTGGTGACAATGGGACCTCACATGCTTAGCTTAGAAGTAGGCACTGAAATGCCTACAGGTCTGGTGCCAGATCCTACTCCTTCTCCCTACTGTTACTCTTCAATACTTCCAAGCACAGCCACAGCAACCTGCCCAAGCTGCTTGTGTGCAAGTACATGCAAACGTTCACAGAATCACAGAATCACAGAATTTCAGAGTTGGAAGGGACCTCTAGAGATCACCTAGTCCAACTCCCCTGCTAAAGCAGCATTGCCTACAGCACATTACTCAGGACTGCATCCAGGCGGGTCTTGAAAATCTCCAGAGAAGGGGACTCCACAACCTCCCTGGGCAGCCTGTGCCAGTGCTCTGTCACCCTCACCGTAAAGAAGTGTTTCCGTGTATTTGAACGGAACTTCCTGTGTTCTAACTTGTGCCCATTGCCCCTCGTCCTGTTACTTGGAACCACTGAAAAGAGCCTGGCTCCATCCTCCTTCAACCCACCCTTTAGATACTTGTACACCATAATAAGGTCTCCCCTCAGCCTTCTCTTCTCCAGGCTAAAGAGTCCCAGCTCTCTCAGCCTTTCCTCATAAGAGAGATGCTCCAAGCCCTTAATCATCTTAGTTGCCCTTCACTGGACTCACTCCAGCAGTTCCCTGTCCCTCTTGAACTGGGGAGCCCAAAATTGGACACAGTATTCCAGTTGTGGCCTCACCAGTGCAGAGTAGAGGGGGAGAATGACCTCCCTCGACCTACTGGCCACACTCTTCCCTATGCAGCCCAGGATTCCATTGGCCTTTTTGGCAACAAGGGCACATTGCTGGGCCATGGGTAATTTACTGTCTACCACAACCCCCAGATCCTTCTCCTCCGAGCTACTTCCCAGCAGGTCCGCCCCTAACCTGTACTGGTGCCTAGCATTCTTCCTCCCCAGGTGCAGGACCTTGCACTTGCTTTTGTTGAACCTCATTAGGTTCTTCTCTGCCCAGCTCTCCAGCCTGTCCAGGTCACGCTGGATGGCAGCATGGCCCTCTGGGGTGTCAGCCACCCCACCCAGTTTGGTATCATCAGCAAACTTGCTGAGGATACACTCTGTCCCCTCATCCAGGTCATTAATGAATATATTAAACAAAATTGGACCGAGTATTGACCCCTGGGGGACACCACTGGTTACAGGCCTCCAACTAGACTCTGTGCCGCTGATCACAACCCTCTGAGTTCTGTCCCACAGCCAACTCTCAATCCACCTCACTGTCACCTCATTCTTTAAAGCAATGAAAATGAACTGCTCTTGCCAGTAAAAACTGAGCATTATTTACTAAGTACCGTAAATCTGCTGCTTTTTTTTGACCTAATACAATCTTGAAAAGAAGCAGGGTACAGGGCATAGTTGACCATGTGTATCCTTCTCTGGGAGGTAAATATTAATCTCCTAATTCTCCACAAAGGCTTGCGGAAGGCTGTGTGGAGTTTAGTGAGCATAGGTTTAGGTGAAAAATTGTAAGAAAGAAAAGGAGACCTTCTGTAAACAAGCTGAGATTTTAATAAGATAGTTTGATCAACAAACTCCCATGAGTGAGTTGAACCTGAAACATGTTTTCAAAGGGTTTAGCCATTAATAAAATGAGTCATGACTGCTGTAAAGGAAAACACATTCATTTTTTATAAATGAGAGCAATCTTTATGTTACTAATATTTTATTTCCACAACAACTGTACAGGTGATTCTCAAAGACCTCAAAGGAAAGCACATACATCATATTATGAAAACTCAAAGGCAGCTACACAACATCTCTTTTGCTGTTTAATAGCACTATGACAGAATGAAAGAAACAAATCTAAGAGTCCTTCCAAAAAATCAACTATAATTAATTTAGGACCAAAAGCAGTACTACATATCAGCCACCTTCCCCTTGCTCTTGTTCTGGATGTACAACAGAGAAGTCAAATTCCAAAGACTGTCGATCCAACGTATTTCTAATGATGGACCTGGCATCCCATAATAGCTACTTTGCCTTTGCCCTCATCAGATCTAAAGGTTAACTGATGGATTGCAGTCTGAATGTTGGGAACCGCTACTGAGTGCTGCAGAACTCATTGAAATGCTGGTTTTAGCAAAAAGCCCTTGCGTCGTGGGTGATTTGAGCAGTTAAGACACATGAAAAAAACACCCTTAATTTTTTTAGCTATTGGTGATGAACACATATACATCGCTGTTTTACGCTGTTTTACACTACTGACCTGAACCATATGTTAATGTCTTCTAGCTGTTCACAGGACATGGAATAACTTATGTGTTCTGTTATCATTTTTGAGCGCTGCTATAAGACTGTGAAGACAGCTATTTAAATCTGAAGAAAAAAAAATATCTATTTACTGCATTTCTTGACTTTTGCTGAAAATATCTATATTCATCCCAGCTAAGCAAGTTTCAACCTCAAGCTGTTGAGAGTTGACATTTGCTTCCTTAGGTGGCTGCACTGCATTTATATGCAATTTTTTGCCCAATTTAAGGTATGTTTGTACTGATTGCCCCATTCAAGGATGTTCAAGCTGTTCAGCTTGGCAACATAGGTACAAAATATGTTTATATAACCTTACGGGTGTATACTACATCTATCCCACCTATGACACTGTAGTGTAGATATATGGCATGCGCTTGAACAAGTGCCCTGACTTGCTTATGTCTCAGTTCCCTCCTCTGGAAAGCAATGATAATGCCTACTGGCTCCAGATGTTGCAATAATTACATATTTAAATGTTTAGGGGTGTCTACAGGGAAACAGTTATGGATGGATGAAGTAATTTTTTTCACTTCTCCATTTAGCTAGTTACAATGATTCATGCTTTGTGGAGACACTATATCAGTAAAATGTTAACTAGTCACAGCAGAAACCAAAAGAACATGCCTTTAGGGCTACTGGGAAAAAGAACTGCAATTTAAGACAAAAGCATTCATTTTTGACAGAAAACTACTCTCTCAGTCAGGTCTCCAGGGCAGATCTTGAATGAAATCTCCCAAAACCTTAATCTAAAGCCTTCCCTATTCTTACATACATTTCATTCATTTCTCGTTTTAGTGCCAATGCCCAAAACATATCCAAAATATATACAAGTCATGCTGAGTTGTTCACCTCTAGGGCCTCTTCTAACAGTAAGAATCTGGGCCAGTACTGCATGAATTTCTACATCTACTGCAGAACTGTCTCTAACGCATTTGTTGTTCACTGGTGAGAAGCAAATAAAAAAGTGAGAGAACATTTCCAGGCTGCTTCTTGTGTCTGGAAGGACCTGTTTCCATATTAAGGAATTGTCCAAATAAAGGTCAGCCCCAATACATGGACTATTACTGATAGACACTATGTGAACAGTCTTCAGTGACACAAAGAAATGTTTTTGACCCAGGCGGGTAGAAACCTGCCCTGAGCAGGTGTCAAGTGTCTCTCTTACACACTTCCTTTGGACTGACTCACCTACAAAGAAGTACATGATTTTTTAAACTGAATGTCGCCCATCAGTCTTGAGACTAAAGAGCTGGGATGACGGAGATGTTTTAGTATTCAGATTCTACACAGTGCATGCACATGGTCATGGGTGAGTATAGGTGTAATTTCACTACCTGAAGCAGAAGAAACTCCTGGTAGCTGAGCTATCAATGCCAAGTACGTTATCTATTTTTAAATATTAGCAAGGCTGGTGCCTACTCTACTCACATTTGCTGTATCTTTTCTCAGTTTAGTCCTACCGTATGTGATCTTGACATTATATCAGCGCAATCTGCATCATTTAAGAAATGTGCTTGAGCTCTTACAGCAGATATAGCCTGTGCCAAACATTTCAGATTTTTCAGGTTTTGAAGAAAACACATACTATACAGAACACTTATGTATTGTATCATAGAATCATAGAATACCAGGTTGGAAGGGACCTCAAGAATCATCTGGTCCAGCCTTTCTTGGCAAAAGCACAGTCTAGACAAGATGGCCCAGCACCCTGCCCCACCGAATCTTAAAAGTGTCCAATGTGGGGGAATCCGCCACTTCCCTAGGGAGATTATTCCAATGACTCCTTGTGAAAAATGCTCCTCTTATGTCCAATTGGAATCTCCCCAGGATTAACCTGTACCCATTACCCCTCATCTTTTCCATGTAACTTCATGTAAAAAGGGAGTCTCCATCTTCTTTGAAGCCACCCTTTAAATACTGGAACATGGTGATAAGGTCTCCCCTAAGCCTTCTTTTCTCAAGGCTGAACAAACACAATTCTCTCAGCCTTTCCTCATACGGCAGGCTTCCCTGTCCTTTGATCATCTTTGTGGCCCTTCTCTGGATCCTCTCCAGCCTGTCCACAACTTTTTTGTATTGCAGAGACCAAAACTGAACATTATATTCCAGGTGTGGCCTGACAAGCTCTGAGTAGAGTGGGATAATGACTTCTTTACTTCTGCTGGTCATGCCCTTGTTGATGTGACCCAGCATCCTGTTGGCCGCCTTTGCTGTGGCAGCACACTGTTGGCTCATATTGAGCTTGTTATCCACTCAGACCCCCAGGTCCCTTTCCACAGTGCTGCTCCCCAGCTGGGTAGATCCCAGCCTGTGCTGCACTCCTGGATTGTGTTTTCCCAGGTGCAAGACCTTACACTTGTCCTTGTTGAACTTCATAAGGTTCTTGTTAGCCCACTCTTCCAGCCTATCCAAGTCTTCCTGCAGAGTGGCTCTTCCTTCCAAAGTGTCCACTTCTCCACTCAGTTTGGTATGATCAGCAAAACTCCTCAGGGTACACTTGATCGCATCATCCAGATCATCAAGATACTAAATAGTGTTGGGCCCAATATCAATGCCTGGGGGACTCCACTTGTGATAGGTTACCAGTTTGAAAAGGAGCTATTTACCACCACCCCCTGGGTGCAGCTTGTCAGCCAGGTCCCCAGGCACTGCATAGACCTCTTGTCTATACCACAACCATCAGTTGCTCTAGGAGGAAGTTGTGGGAAAAAGTGCCAAAAGCCTTGGAGAAATCCAGGTAGACAATGTCTGCCACTCACCCCTCATCAACTGAGCAGGTTATTTTGTCGTAGAAAGCCATCAGGTTTATCAAGCACGATTCGCCCTTGGTGAATCTATGCTGGCTTTTCCCAATCACATGCCTCATTTGACTTGTGATAGCCCCCAGGAAGATTCATTCCATAACTTTCTCAGGGACTGAAGTAAGACTGATGTGCCTGTCATTTCCTGGATCCTCCTTTAAGCCCTCCTTGTAGATGGGAGTGACATTAGCCTTCTTCCAGTCTTCCAGGACATCCCCCAATCTCCATGACTTTTCAAATATTATGGAGAGTGGCCTTGCAATGATGTCAGCCAGCTCTCTTAATACCCTCGGGTAGATAGTGTGAGGGCCCATCAATTTGTAGGCGTTAAGTTCCTGTAATAGTTTGCACACCATTTCTTCCTCCACTGACATTGGGTCCGTGTTTGCATCAACCTGGATTTTTACCAAGGCCTGGGGCCCAGCAGTGCTGGTAAAGACAGAGGTGGAGAAAGTGTTGAGAACATCTGCTTTTTCAGCATTGCCAGTGACTAATTCACCTCTCCTGTTTAACAGCAGGCCAATATTTTCCTTCTGCTTCTGCTTGTTGTTTACATACCTGAAGAACTCTCTCTTGTAATTTTTGACATCTCTGGCTAATTTCAATTTGAGCTGAGCTTTTGATTCTCTAACCACATCTCTGCACACCCTTGCAATGCCCTTGTAGTTCTTAAAGGGCACTTGTCTGCTTTTCCATCTCTAGTACGCTTCTCTTTTGATTTTGAGCAGACTCAAGCTCTCAGTTAAGCCAAAGGGGTCTATTGCTCTGCCTACTTCCCTTACTTTTAAAGGGGATGAACTGTTTTTGTGCTTCCAGAAGAGTGTTCTTGAAGAACTCCCAGCACTTGCTAACTCCTTTATCCTTCACAGAAGCTTCCCACAGAATCCCTCCCAACTGAGCTCTGAGCAAGCTGAAGTTTGCTCTTTTAAAATCTAAAATCTATGTCTTAGTACTAACTTTCAGCGTGCTCAGTAGGATCCCAAACTCCACAATATGTGGATCGTATTGTGATCACTGCCACCAAGGCTACCACTGACCGAGATATTACAAAGCAGGTTTTCTTGGTTTGTGAACATCAAGTCCACTAGTGTCTCGTTCCTGGTTGGCACATCTAATATTCGTATGAGGAAGCAGTCCTCTACGCATTCCAGGAGCTTGATGGATGACGTGAGCTGCTGTATTGTTCTTCCAACAAATGTCTGGGTAGTTGAAGTCACCCATAAGAACCAGGTTCTGCTGACCCAAAGCTTGCTTAAGTGACCCAAATATTGCTTCGTTGGCCTTATTGTCTTGGTTTGGAGGTTGGTAGCAGATGCCTGCTGTAAGATCCCCCTTGGAGATGACCCCTCTGATCTTGACCCAGAGGCATTTGATAGGGATTCCACAATTCACATAGTTGACCTCTATACAATTCAAGGTTCTCCTTAACATAGGATGTGACTGCTTCTCCTCTTCTTCCCTGTCTATCTTTATGAAATAGCCTGTAGCCATCTATCACGATCCTCCAGTCATGTGAGTCGTCCCACCATATTTCAGTTATTCCTATGATATCAGAACTTTCTGACTGGACGTGGAGCACCAGTTCCTCCTGTTTGTTGCCCAGGCTGCATGCATTGTTATACAAACACTTGAGGTGGTTGGTCTTCTGGTTCTCATCATGGGAGGCAGCTAAGGAACATTTGTCGCTGCTCTGGTTGGCCTGGCTTATTCCCCAGTTGGTTGCAATGGCGTGAGCGTTGCCACTTTGGACCCTCCCCCCAAGAGTGGGCCTCTGTCCTAGGCCAAAGAAATGTAAGCAATAACCATCCTTGAAGAAGCCAGTGTACTGTAGAACAGGCAGGCCTTGAGCTTTAAGATGTGGGATCTTCCAGTAGATGTGACACTGTTTTAGGACTACAGCAGAAATATGGGAAAATGGAAAGTTTTGGGTTTTTTTCTGCTTGTTAACTATTCACTTGGATAAAAATATTATTTCATTTCAAACTAGGTACCTGAATGTCTATGAGGAAGGCTTGCTACACTGCCAATAGAAAATGAGAGAGAAGAGTCCATAGGAAAACAAGAGTTGAAACTACATAACTCATTAGGCATTTATATATAGCCATGAACGCACAGCACTGGAATTTCAAAAACTCATCTCATGCACGTAAGAGATGATGCACCTACTGCAGACTCCATACACACATCAAATTAACACAGATACCAAAAATACCGCCAAAATAACCCCCTAAGAAATTGCAGGTAACAACAGTGTCATTTTTTGGATCAGTCAGATCACTTCTTTGGACAATCTTGTTACTGAAATAACAAGGGACTATCCTCAGCTTTGGGATGTCATTTTGCATGATGATATTGTCTACACAAGGATTGCCAAAAACGTTGTGATTCAGTTTTGAGGTTCATATATATATGTTATCAATAATTACAAGTCAGCTCTTTTGTAATCTTTGACCAAGTACATTTTTATGATCTCAACAGGTTTGGGTATGTCCTGGGCCTTTTGAAAACAACGGCATTTTGAGTATAATCTTCACATAGCATAAAATATTTTGGGCAACAGTCTACAGCAAGAGAACATTAAGTGGAATGAATACAGAAATAAATGGTTTTACTGATAATCACAGCATAAATGAAAAAAGATTGTATTGTGGAGAATTCAGGTGCCTAAAGGGCACAAAGCTTTATCACCTACTTAAATACCTCTAAATGATGCACCTTTTAATTACTTTTATGTAAGCACTCAGAGCTCAGTTGGGAGGGATAGGAAGCTTCCATGGAGGATAAATTAAAACATAAGACAATAACCTTCATTATCAAATATCTGAAAAGGATTCGAAAGACAATTTATATTTAAAATCTTGCCCTAAAAGTTTCATGGCAATAGACAGACACTGGTAAGTTTGTGTTACTTTTTGCATCAAAGGGTTATTGATAGAAATTAAATAGAAAAAACACTGATTACATTCTGATATAGTTGAGCTATTTTTTTTCAGTAAGCACTGTTTACTGTTATGTCTCATTTAGGTAGAATACTCAGTAAATAATGAAGTGACCTTGTTTTCGGAAACACCAAACAGTGGAAAAGCTCAACAATTTTTTGATTTCAAGTAAAGTTCATAGCTTTAGAAAATGCAGTGTTTTGTTTAGATATTGTATTGTAGGCACTCCAGTTTAATCATTTCAGAATACTGTAGTCATATTTTGAGTTTAAAAATTCAATAAATGAAGAAAATTTCTGACCTGCCTCTATAAACGCAAACTTATGTAAACATAAACCATTTTTCCAGAAAATAGTTTTGTAGCCTCAAGACTTCAGCAGTTTGAACTCTGCTGAGTACCAACAATACAAACCAAATGTTGACTATTTTGAAGACTGTGATGACATTATATCAAGGGAGCCTAATTACTGAGTTTAAGTGGAACAGCTGTTTGTTTTCCTCTGTTTCATTGCTTATGTTCATACAGCCTGTTTCTGAGATCTAATGTGTTTGTGAAAGCCAAAATGCAGCCCTAGAAAACAGTACCAACAATTCCAACCAAAGCCTGAAGAGTTGTTTCCACTTCTTTGAACCTATATTTATATTGAAAGCTCTCTAATCCTTTTTCTTTCAAAGGTCAGGAAGCTTCAGAGAGATTCTGTGTGTTTTTGCAGAACAGTGGTTCCCAATCACCTAGACAGGTCTTGTGTTAGTCTAAGACCATCATCATGAAGGGCAAATAAGATTTGCTAAGCCTGTAGCATCTTTGTGGGATGCAGCAATAGCAGCTATTAGGGTAGGGTAAACTAGGGTTGGATGGGGAATGAATCCTAGTGGTACGTGGAACACGACAATTTTCTTAAGTGAGTTTCTGCTACAAGATGATTTGGAATGGTGGGTTTGGTTAAGGAATTACAGATGCCTCATTAGACTCCAAGATACTTAACGTGAGCATGAGCATGAAACGTTATACAAAAGAAGGTGATTTTCATACACCAGAATGAACAGGTCAACATGAGGTTGCAAAATATCTCAAATTCTATAAAAACAGATACCAGGAAATATTTAGCTGCATCTTTCTTAGCAAATTAACTGTCTCTACAACAGGAAACACTGGCGTTCTTGCTATGCTTACCTTACACAGGGTATCTACATGAATATATTTTCAAGCTAACAGGATCCTTTCATTTCCAGAAATGAATGCCTTAATGAAGTACTGCTTTTATGTCTAGGTCCACTGAAAAATTGAGTTAAGTAGGAAAGGTGAAGGCCCTTATCTCCAAATAGCAAAGTACAGAGTTTACACAGCAAGTACATATCTATTATCTTATTGGATATGTACATAAAATAAAGCAAAAGAATTAATTTATTGCTTATTGATCTGTAATGCTTTGGTAAACAAAGTTTCTTAGGTCTCACTAACTTTCCATTTAAAGCAAAGGGTGTAAAGTAGAGAAAAAGAAGTTAGTGATAATCATGCAAGTCTGAAGATCACACAGAAGGATTTGTTTTAGCCCTTTAGCTCAAATCAAACAGTATGCCATTTTGAGTTCTGACAAACCAGTGGCTTGAGCCTGCGTTGACAGATAGAAAGAAGAAAGATAGTCTAAGAAGATTTTACCCTCTCACTAATTAGAGAGCCAGACTGTCAGGAGAGAAAAATTCTACAACAGAACTTGAACATTGCTTTTTGACTGTGGGAAAACTTCTCAGCCTTTTTTTTTTAAATGGTTACTTGACATGACTAGTTAAATGACTTAAAATTTTCTGATGATGTGTACTTTCCAGCCAGTATTCTCTAATATTTAGTTGACTACGATTGACAGTATATTGATACTGTTGAATAAAATTCGAGTTTATCAAAAAACATTAAAACAAGTAAAACTCTAACTGCTCCTCCTGGCTCTTAATTTCTACTACTCAACTTGATCAGTAAATGAAATTGGTCTGGTGAAAACCGACTATATCTGACCATAAGATGGTGCTAGTGCTACTGCATTGGTAATAAAAATGGCACTGGTAAAGCAACAAACAACCACACAAACATGCTACTGGGTAACAGCTTCCTTTTCTCATTACTTTATAAAAGGCATTTGCTGAGGTCCAGTAACAAGAACACAACAGTTCTTGCACAAGTTTCTGTAACTGCAAAACATCTTGTAGAAAAGGAGCTCACAGCGGGAAAAGAAAGTGAAAGAAGAGCTACATTTTTCTGCCTAATAAATCTCATTCACACTTGAGATAGCTGGGCACCTTGTAAAAAAAATGAGAGAGATCTACTTTAGAAAAGACTCATCCCGTTTCTCCATTCTAATGTACTGTGAGAGTTGTTACAGATTTTTAAGAAACAAATAATTGCAATTGTTGATATAGACAGACTCTTTCCAGTGAAAAGTAGAGAAGTTCCCCTAATGCACACTTGTTCTTCGAAGTAAAGTGATACCTTCTCCAATCGCTAACAGACATTAAAGATGCAATTGAACAGTCCTGAATTTTCCCTTTGTGTTGCAATGGTAATCATACATATTAGCCAGTACATTAACACTTGCATATACATACATGCATGCACAGCATACATGTATATGTACAACATTCCACAAGAGAACATGGCCGTATGGAGATCCTTGTAACTCTGCTCAGCTGAGAGAATTTGCAAAATTAGCCAAAGGCACTACTGTGAGCTCAAGGCATCTTCCACCTACGTTTCATGTTTCTTTTCTAAAGTACAAACACAATAATTTTTTCCAAGTATTTGAACTTTGGAAAAGTATATGCTTTCCTTAAAAATTAATTTCATTATTCTACATTTTGAAAGCTGAAGTTAAAAATCAGCAGGAGATAAAGAATTCATTTGCATTTAAATGTGCTGGAATTTGGCACAAATACAAACAGTGCAAGACAAAGAGATTGTCAGTAACCATAATTATAGGGGTCACAAATAAGCTTTCTAATTAAGCTATTGTGTTTTTTCTTTCAATGAAAACATCTATTCAACTTTTCTCGAAGGCATATTTCTGCTTCATGGTGTTTTTCAACACAGCTCTCCCTTGACACCTCTCCCAGATGAAAATTCATTTGCATCATGAGCTTTGTGAACTCCTACCTGCACAGGACGACCGTCTTCTTGGCCAATCATGTTCCTCCAGTCCTGCAGCGACCGCTGGAGGCTGTCCAGCCCGGTCTCCCAAAGCCTCACACCGCCTCCCATGTCCACACTGACCAAACCTACTTTACCCAGTGGTGCCAACAAAGCATCAGCATCTGAGATCTTAGAGAGCCAAGATGTATAAGGAGAGAGAGATTGTGATCTGAAAAACAAGAATTAATGTGATTTTTCTTGAAGCTGCAATTAAAAAGAGCATGAGTATTTCTGTAGTTAAGGTGGCAATTAAATGAAATTACATCCTCATTCCGTGAGAGACTGTAACTAAGCCCTGCAGACCTGCTATTTTATCTGAAACATTCCATCTACTTAAAGTGAATGTGGTTGAAAGATACTCGTCAGTATAAAAAGCAGTATAAAAGACCAGGCTGAATGGGAATGTGTTCACAGTATCACAGTATGCTAGGGATTGGAAGGGACCTCAAAAGATCATCTAGTCCAATCCCCCTGTCGGAGCAGGAACACCTAGATGAGGTTGCACAGGAAGGCAGTTGCACAGTTAGGCGTTGCCTAACCCACTGCTATATCTCATCTACCTGAAGAAAATCACTTTACAAAAGCTATAAAGAATATGAAAAATTTAGAAATGTGTTACAGAAAAATACAAATATACAAAAGAAATAGGAGAGAACATGACCTGGGCACTGAGGAAAACACCTATCAGCTTAATGTAACACCTTTCTCTAGTGCTTTAATAAAAAAGGATGTTATAAACACTCATTTAAAAATGGCACAGCTTTATGCACAGAGAATCTTAGCACTGTTTTATACAGTCATCTTGCAGACAAAAATTTACTGCTGAAACAGAGGCCCCAATAGCTACATAATAAGAGGGGATATTTAGATAAAGTATGAAAGATTCTTTGCATTTTTTCAGTATTGTTAATGACATGCATAATGACTTGGCAACTTGCACTAATGCAACAATTAATAATCTTCGATGATAAAAGATGCAGTAACACATATGCTTCTACCTAAGACTGAAATTGCCATGTACTAATTCAACTGAAGAAGAGTTATCATAGCATTTGACCAGGCTACCTATGCCAGAAGGAGGAAAGCTTCTTAGATTTTAGCATAGAACTATTCATATATATGAAAAGTCACTTAATTTGTCAGTTCTTAATGGAGTACATTTTCAAATCTGGACTTCCACTCAGATTTGCCATAAATAGCTTAAATCCTCATACTAGGTTAAGGGTCATGATGTTAAAATTTGGCTTTGTAATTTCTTATAAAATCCTAGTGTAAATTAAAGTGTGATTCACTACTATTTCTTTGTTAATGCCTTACATTTTTGAATGACTGTGCAAGATGTAGGCCAATGGGTCAATTATGGATCCAATTTTGGTCCAAAATTAATTCTCTATTAATTCAAAAATTCCACAGAAGATTAATGAAGCAGAATTATTTAAATAAGAATCAATTAATACTATCAAAACCAACATATACTGGACAGAATTTTAAAAGAAGTATAAAATTCCTATTTAAAATTCCTATTTGCTATTTAAAACAAAAAACTTTATTACTAGGGCAGTGGAAAAAAACAATTTGTAACCAAAATATATTTATCCCATAAAATATTTGCAAATGTGCTCTACAATGGCAAGAGAGAAATGTTAAAACCATACAGAAGCCACATAGTCTGGCTATTTTAATGTATCATGCAAGATACTTGTGTATCATGCAAGATATTTGTGAGGTAATGTATATTTTCCAAAGGGAGAACCAAAACATAGAGAAGCTCAAGTTATTTTCAACGTGAACTTCATATTGGACCAGGACTTGATTCCTGGTTTCCTAACACCTAGATCTGGCTATCTTTGTTAGACCCTAAAGACAGAGAAAAGGGAAATGAAAATAAAGACAACAAAACAAAATGGAAGAGGACAGAGGATAAAGCAGGTGAAGAGGGAGAAAGTGCAAAGGGAATGAAAATCAGAAGATGAAGCTACCTTTCATATTTACTAATTAACTGCTATGTTTTCATTGCTATCACCTAGTAAACAGATAAAAAATATGCTGCAACAGTTGCAGAATTTTACACACTAAGTATGAGTTATTCTTATTTTCCACATCAGAAAAAATATTTGCTTATCCTGAAATAATATCGCACACTAAATTCTCTTTGCTTTTCCTGCAAGACAGAAGCTGCTCTAATCAATAAAATCAGTTACCTCGGAATAGCAATGTATTTGATTTTCTTTGAGTTAAGATCTGTTACTTCCAAGTATCCAGCCGCGTGTGGAGGAGTGACATCTGAAAATAAACAAACATGTTATTTTCCTGCTGCATGATTAACTGGTTATTGCATTTGCATTTAACAGATTAGATCTAAACATTTCATTTTACAGTACCTGTCAGAAAATGATAAGCTTTCACATTCAACACAGGAGTATAACTTGCAAATACGGAACTGTTTTACTATTGTGATAGTGAGCAACCAGACAGGCACTATTATAAAAGAACAATGCATTTGCATAGCAAATGTCAAAATTACACACAAATATAGCCCTACTCACAAAAGCACTAATCAGGCATTAATGCAGTCCCTAACTCACCGCTTTAATCTGCCACTGACGATGTCAGATGTATTTCTGACTTTAAAAGCATATTGAGGAATACCTCAAAACATTGTGCTTATGATTCCCACTTGAAAATTTCTCAATAATATTAACCTAAATATTGTTGCCTTAAATTGGACCATTCTTTTGGCAGGTAGATTCTCTGTATGCAAAGATTTTATACCTCCACAGTAAATAGCCCTAGACTATCAGGCACTTAATATTCTGTTTATAGACAGTTTCATGAATATAGCTAATACTATGGTCCCTCTCTCAGAAATAGATTTCTGCATGTGTCTGTGTCTGCCTACATTGGCTTTTGCCAACATATGCGTACACTCTGTCTGGGCTCAGAAGTGGCTTCCAGTTAGGAGCTAGCTTTCATCTGCTTGGAGTAAATTGAGGAACTTAAGTTTTTCAGAAAAGAAACCAGAAGACTGAATTACGCTGCATAGAATAGCTAAAAAATATCATGATTGCAAGATGAAAGCAAGTCCAGATTTCCTTCTGAAACACCTCCTTGAAATGAAGGACAGCCTGATGTTACCTGCAGAAGTGTTGACGATTGCATACAGCACACACAGAAAAGACCAGTATGATCTGCAGTATAAGGGGATCTAACATTCAAATGAATATAAAGAACAATCCACAACCACCCTTTATGCATATCTACTGTATCTACGTACCTATAGTACACATAGTACATATAGTGCACCCTCAGCAAGTTTGCCGATGATACCAAGCTGTTTGGTGAGGTAGACACGCTGGAGGAGAGGGATGCCATCCAGAGGGACCTGGACAGGCTGGAGAGGTGGGCCCAAGCCAACCTCATGCACTTCAACAAGGCCAAGTGCAAGGCCCTACATCTGGGTTGGGGCAATCCCAAGCACAAATACAGGCTCAGCGGGGAATGGCTGGAGAGCAGACCTGAGGAGAAGGACCTGGGGGTGCTGATTGATGAGAAGCTCAATATGAGCCAGCAGTGTGTGATTGCAGCCCAGAAGGCCAACCCTATCCTGGGCTGCATCAAAAGAAGTGTGGCCAGCAGGTCAAAGGAGGTGATTCTGCCCCTCTACTCCACTCTCGTGAGACCCCACCTGGAGTACTGCATCCAGCTCTGGAGTCCCCAACATAAGAAGGACATGGACCTGCTGGAGCGTGTCCAGAGGAGGACCACGAGGATGATGCGAGGGCTGGAGCACCTCTCCTATGAGGAGAGGCTGAAAGAGTTGGGGCTGTTCAGCCTGCAGAAGAGAAGGCTCTGGGGAGTTCTTATTGCGGCCTGCCAGTACCTAAAGGGAGCCTCCAGGAGAGCTGGGGAAGGACTTTTTACTAGGGCAAGTAGCGATAGGATGAGGGAGAATGGCTTCAAACTGGAAGAGGGCAGGTTCAGATTGAACTGTAGGAAGATGTTTTTCACTTTGAGGGTGGTAAGGCACTGGAACAGGTTGCCCAGAGGAGTTGTTGAGCCCCCATGCCTGAAGGTGTTCAAGGCCAGGCTGGACGTGGTCTTGGGCAACCTGGTCTAGTGGGAGGTGTCCCTGCCTATGTCAGGGGGGTTGGAACTCGATGATCTTCAAGGTCCTTTCCAACCTAAACCATTCTATGATTCTATGATATCTACAGTAGCACATCTGTTGACTTTACTCATCATTATCAAAATGGAAATATCAAACACATTGGGAACAGGAAAAAAAATTCTGGAAAAATGCAGGTTTGTGGACCACAGAGCACTTTTTGTTTTGCCTACATTTTGGTACTGTTTTAAAATGTGCTCTCTCTTTAGGTAGTAATGAAGAATAAGATATACATTAAAAATTCTGATGAAAATCTAGAACATAGAGCTGATACTGAATGGGAAGGGGTAGACTGTTGGATAAGAATTAAAAATTAAGTTAATAAATTAGGGGTAGAACACAAATTAACCAAATGAAATTATAAAAAGACAAAGGATTGCAGAGTAGAAAGCTGAAGAAAAGGTAATCAAATATTTAAATGCCACACAGAAACAACTGGCCAGGCCCCAGAACTGCACATGAACATCAAACAAGTGCAGTTTGTTTCTCTTTTGCTGAAGCCCCACGGAGAAGAATAGCGACACACAGCTCTAGACATCCAACTTTAAGGAAGACATAGGCACATGAGATAGTCCTGGGTGTGACAAAGACGTTAGAACAGATGGGCTATAAGGACAAATGTAAGGAATTAACTTTTTTTTTTGTCTAAAAAGAGACTTTATTTAAAAAAAAAAACAAACATGTCCCATAATATTGAAGAGATTCTTCTAAAGAGAGCAATACTATCCTGACTGAGTGGAGGTGACATGAAGTATTCAGTTTTGTTTACAGCAAAAAAAGCTGGATACCAGGAAAAGCCTTTCTTATACAAGGAGAGTGAAGCATTGCAATAGGCCAATTGTTTGACAAACATCAGTTAAGAACAGTCTAAACATGTGTCATCCTGTCCTTATATAAATAGGTGGACCAGATGATGTGTTGAGGTTATTCTTGTAACTGTGTGTTATACTACATGTTGTTGCAGTTGCTATCACACTAACAGAGATACACACTCAGTAACAGACTGTTATTTTATATTCATATATGGAAAGTGCTGAGAATCCAAGTAAATATTTGCTCTCAAGTAGCCCTCATTTCTACAGCCTTGTTTTCAGAATAAACATTAATACTTATTTGCTGGATTCTGCCATGATCGCTTGTCTGAGTTTATATTTTGTGGCCATACATCTATTTGGCAGTCTTTGGGGAAATTACTACTATGTTTCTTTTCAAACATAACTATTATCCTGGTTTACAGTTCCAATAAAACATAAAGGAAATTATTTCTTTGCTTGTTATTCCTGGAACAGTTTTGGTAATACATACTGGAGTACACTAGAGTTTGGCTGAGTACTTTGAATTATTAATAGAAATGGAAGGCTGTGTGCCAGAACTGACCAGTTGTCCAAGAAGATGAGAAAGAAAGCCTGATAGATATGCAAACTGAAGCACGAATATAAAACAATTTCTCAAAGGCAACATAAGAATTAGTGCAGGAACTTCAAGGGACTGCCACATACTTGATTTTATGTAATAGGATGCCTTTGCTTCACTATACCATCTCCCAGGAAAGGAAACAAAGACTTATGAATGAAGCCTTATACAACTTTCGTAGGTAAGTAACTGCGGGTTTCCAATGCAGAAACAACAGCACAGATGAATCACCAAATGTCCAAAGGCCCCAAAGGCAGCACAATCAGGAATAAGCAACACTAAATCTGCAAGGGACCAGGACTGTTAAGCAGCTACTGAATCTCAAATGGACACTGTAAGGGCTAGTACCTTATAATCTCACCTTCCAAGTGAGTACATGAATGCATGGGTCTTTTCTTCTGTCTTCCTGTTTTGACTTGGAAAGATTTTGGATTCATGCCACAACAATGGCAATACTAGGTCCCTCTAATCTAGTATCCTGTCTCCAAGAGTAATTAGATGCTTGAAAAGTGTAAGAACTGGAAAAGCCCATGGTATTTTTACCAAGTCATCAGCCAGTTCCAATCTAGGGGCTCCTTAAGCTGCATGTGGTGTCTATGGGGTGGGTTTTTTTGTATATCTATTTAGTAACTTTCCATGAGTTTGTCCAGTTTTCCTTTGGATGCCATGTTTCAGCATTCACAACATCCTTTGGGAAGCAGTTTCACAGTTTGGTTCCCTGCTCTGTGAAGAACCACCTCTTTTTTGTTTGTTTTAATGAATTTCCAACCAGCTTCATTAGCTGCCCCCTAACTCTGGTACCGACTGTAAAATTTTTGCTTTTTCCACATCTCCATGCCATACATGTTCTTGTAGAACTCCACCGTATCCCCCTTTCCTGATCTTGTCTCTAAATGCAGGAGATTTGGCTGACATAATATTGCTCATCTTTGTTGCCCTTGTCTGAACTTATCCCAGTTCAGCCTTCTCCCACCTTGGGACAGTGGACCAAAAATACACAGTGTTAAAGACACATGAATTTACACAACAGCACAAAGATGTTCTCTGGTTTTGCCTCTGTTTTCCCTCCTTTCCCTTCCCTTCCCTTCCCTTCTTCCCTTCTCCCTTCTCCCTTCTCCCTTCTCCCTTCCCCCTTCCCCTCCCCCTTCCCTTCCCCCTTCCCTTCCCCCTTCCCTTCCCCCTCCCCTTCCCCCTCCCCTTCCCCCTTCCCTTCCCCCTTCCCTTCCCCTCCCCTTCCCCCTCCCCTTCCCCCTCCCCTTCCCCCTCCCCTTCCCCTCCCCTCCCCTCCCCTCCCCTCCCCTCCCCTCCCTCCCCTCCCCTCCCCTCCCCTCCCCTCCCCTCCCCTCCCCTCCCCTCCCCTCCCCTCCCCTCCCCTCCCCTTCTCCCTTCCCTTCTCCCTTCCCTTCTCTTCCCCTTCTCCCTTCCCTTCTCCCTTCCCTTCTCCCTTCCCTTCTCCCTTCCCTTCTCCCTTCCCTCTCCCTTCCCTTCTCCCTTCCCTTCTCCCTTCCCTTCTCCCTTCCCTTCTCCCTTCCCTTCTCCCTTCCCTTCTCCCTTCCCTTCTCCCTTCCCTTCTCCTTCCCTTCTCCCTTCCCTTCTCCCTTCCCTTCTCCCTTCCCTTCTCCCTTCCCTTCTCCCTTCCCTTCTCCCTTCCCTTCTCCCTTCCCTTCTCCCTTCCCTTCTCCCTTCCCTTCTCCCTTCCCTTCTCCCTTCCCTTCTCCCTTCCCTTCTCCCTTCCCTTCTCCCTTCCCTTCTCCCTTCCTTCTCCCTTCCCTTCTCCCTTCCCTTCTCCCTTCCCTTCTCCCTTCCCTTCTCCCTTCCCTTCTCCCTTCCCTTCTCCCTTCCCTTCTCCCTTCCCTTCTCCCTTCCCTTCTCCCTTCCCTTCTCCCTTCCCTTCTCCCTTCCCTTCTCCCTTCCCTTCTCCCTTCCCTTCTCCCTTCCCTTCTCCCTTCCCTTCTCCCTTCCCTTCTCCCTTCCCTTCTCCCTTCCCTTCTCCCTTCCCTTCTCCCTTCCCTTCTCCCTTCCCTTCTCCCTTCCCTTCTCCCTTCCCTTCTCCCTTCCCTTCTCCCTTCCCTTCTCCCTTCCCTTCTCCCTTCCCTTCTCCCTTCCCTTCTCCCTTCCCTTCTCCCTTCCCTTCTCCCTTCCCTTCTCCCTTCCCTTCTCCCTTCCCTTCTCCCTTCCCTTCTCCCTTCCCTTCTCCCTTCCCTTCTCCCTTCCCTTCTCCCTTCCCTTCTCCCTTCCCTTCTCCCTTCCCTTCTCCCTTCCCTTCTCCCTTCCCTTCTCCCTTCCCTTCTCCCTTCCCTTCTCCCTTCCCTTCTCCCTTCCCTTCTCCCTTCCCTTCTCCCTTCCCTTCTCCCTTCCCTTCTCCCTTCCCTTCTCCCTTCCCTTCCCTTCCCTTCCCTTCCCTTCCCTTCCCTTCCCTTCCCTTCCCTTCCCTTCCCTTCCCTTCCCTTCCCTTCCCTTCCCTTCCCTTCCCTTCCCTTCCCTTCCCTTCCCTTCCCTTCCCTTCCCTTCCCTTCCCTTCCCTTCCCTTCCCTTCCCTTCCCTTCCCTTCCCTTCCTTTTTTTGACTGCTACTGAGCTTTGAACTGGTATTTTAATGAAATTATCTGTCATAACACCAAAACCATGCTCTTGAGATGTTCTGATTGGCCTCATAATTTTAGATGTAGAATTAGGACTCTCTCTTTCTTCCTTTACGTACATTGTGTTTATCTATCCTGAATCTGCCATTTCTACTGCAGTCAGCATTGTAGTCCTTCTGTAATCCTTCATGGTGAATCTTTATTCTACCACGAATAATAACCAGTATCATCAGCAAACACTGTCACCTCACTGTTCATTCATGTTTCCATTTTTTTTTCCATGACCATGCTGAGTAGCGCAGGTCTTGGTATGACTCCACTTATAGCTCTTCTTCTACTAGAAAAACTGACCATTAACTGAAAAATGGAAATGTCTGAAGTCCTGAAAAAAGGCTACTGAATAGAAAACCTAGAGTCTTCCTCAGGTCCAATTTAATTGTATCAGCAAGGTCAAATTAAAAATGATTCAGTTAAGATCAATTTTGGTAATTCATAAATTAAAACATCATTTAGAAAAGAAAAATCAATTATAATGATCTTCAAGAAGGCCTTACATCTTTCAACTTAAATGGCCATAAAGCACTGTACAAACTATACCTCATAGAATTTTCTATAAATTTAAAGCTATCAATCACTATTCATGAATATATTTCACCATAGTTGAGGGAAAAAAAAAGTTAGTATCTTGTTCAGCTATAACAACAGATACAAAATAAATTACTCAGTCAGACAGAAACCAATTCTTAGACAGATGATTTGCTCAGGTCACTGGTATTCAGGATTCACGAAGAATGTCCCCTGGTTTTTAATTATGCTAATCTAGCATTATAAATTGTTACATACCACAGCAATTTAAAAGACTTTTAGAAATAACTGTCAAGATCTCAAATTTAGGTATCATTTGAAAGCACTGTATCCCTCCCACACTCACAAATTAATAAACTAATTTTAACAAAAGCTCAGAAGATTTACCTTCTGAATTTTTATACCATCCACTTCAGAGACAGATTATTTTTTTTTACCATGAAGGCCTGAAAAAAATGACCCAGTCTGATCCTTCAGCAGTTTATAATGCATGAAAAGATTACAGCCTGAAGTGGTATAATTAGTTCCAATATCATCATGCTAACTCTTACTATGTTTTATAAAGTTTAATCTTTTTAAAAGCTAACCTTTTCTTTACAAATGTAGGTAACTTCAGTTTTCTATCCTGTTTGCATCCTTGACTTTGCTTCTTTAGTCAAGTAAATGTTTTATCCTTTTAGTAATAAATAATCTGCCTTAAATGAAGGCAGACATATGAGATCATTTATTTTGTAAAAGGGAGTTAATTTGGAGTAAAGCATTTATTGTGGGACAGAGAGTTCACATACAGAACAAATCATGAATAGCTTCTTGAGCTGAATTCGAAAAATCTGCCATTCTACCATATACAAATATTTTTGGAGTTTTCTCTTTTGATAGTGACCTTTCCTTGGAGATTTCTAGAGGTAATTAATGCAAAACTCAAAAAGGCTGTTATTCAGCACTAATGAGTATATTTTTAGTTATTGGCTGAAGAAGTTAAAGATACAATGATAACACAAAGCTTGGCATGGTAGCACAAAAAAGTCTGAAGGTCTGTAGTCTATACCTGCTTTATTAGTGTACAAGCAGGGGATGGTTTTGCTGTATGCGAATGTTGCTCATGCAACATCCTCTTGGTCAAGAGAAGAACTAAAGAAGCCTGGGTCTCTTCAGTTTGGAGAGAAGACAAGTGACTGAAGTTTATAAAGTCATGAAGGTGATGGTTAAGGTGAATGCAGAACTGTCATTCATGCAACCCTGCAATGCTAGATCAAGGGGCACTTGATAAACCTGGTAGCAGATCAGTTGATCACAGAGAGCAGTGAACCTGTGAGCTTGGTGTGGAGACACACGAGTTCAAAGAGGGACCAGACAAACTTGTGGACAACAGGTCCATAAAAGGAGATTTCAAGGCTGAGGCAGGGATGTCCCCTGCAACATCTCTAGCAAAACAACTGCAAATGTTGAGAAAGTATGAAGGGAAAGACACAGAAGTGGCCAGGCTCACATGCATTCCCAAAATAACCTCTCCTATTAGCCCTGCTGGAGACAGAAGACTGAGCTAGAGGGACAACAGATTGGTCTTATCACTGCATGTCTGTGTGGCACTGAGCAAAGGCTGGAAATACTGGCAAAGGCTGACTGCTGAACTAGAATGATCATATTACTGTAGCTGGTTCCCAGTGCGGAGAGAGGGAGATCCCGTCTACTGGGATACTCACAGTGTAGGTAGCCTGCTAATTCCTCAGAAGTATAATTTAGCACATTAATAAAATCCAAATTAGTTTTACAAATGAGTGCAACGAACTCATTCCTCAAATGCTTGCTTTGTGACTCTTGAAAAACATTTTGGAGAAATTAATGAGTGATTGCAGTTTACAAAACAAAAACAAGTGCGCACAGTTGTTGCAGCACAAGTATTTGAACCTCTTACCTTTTGGGTAAATGTCTTTCAACGGCACATCTCCAGGTGCTAAAATTCTGACTATTTGATTAGAAGCCAATAAAGTTGCACAATTGGTTTGTTTTGCAGCTCCTGTTTTCCTCCGGGCTCCATAATAAAATGGATCAGAAGGAGAAGCACGTTTGCGACTCAGAGAGGAGTTTCTTTTCCAGCTATACACTTCACTAGGAGACTGTAAGAGAGAAGGAGTCTACTGAACCAAATGTTACTATTATTGAGCCTAAGAACAAATGTTTCTTGTAAGTTCCACTTCTTACCTAATTTCAAATCAAATGTAGCAACTGTGGTTAGCTTTCATGTCACCACATGACAAGGAAAAGACCTGGATTATTTTGTCATTAAAAACTGCCAGAGGTGTGAAAAACAACAGACCACCTACACAAGTTTTACGAGATTCTTTGAAGATCCAAAGTTGAATCAACTTTTTTTTTTCACATTGAGCCAAGAAAGCATTGAAATAACCTAATCTGGAATCACTATGTAACAAACTGTTATCATAATCTAAGTTTCCACTAATGTAGATAACTGCAAACAGATTATTTCAGTAGTGAATTCAAAGCTAGGCATTAAGGCTGGGATTTGGCTCCCAGTGCAGAGACATAAATGTAGGTGTCCACATGTGAGCCAGGTGCTTCATCTCCCGTTATAGTCAGTAGGGCCTAGAGAATAAATCAGCTCATCTTGAAGAAGGCCTCTATGTTTGGTCAGCTGAGCATCGCTGCTACAAATTACAGCTTAGATACCCTGTTCCTACTAAATACCTACACCATAAACACTAAACACGGAATCTGAAGTTTTGTCCCACCACCCTCACATTCACCTTTAGCACTCTCTCTTTGACATTCACATGGACATTTAAAACCAATTATAAGGAAAGACAGGGCCTAGTCTAAATCAAGGAGAACAAAATGCTTCAGCACCAGTGTTGGTATTGAAGTGTGTAGCATCTTTAGTACTACCTCCTTTTTCCAGCAATAAACTCACATCTATTATAAATAATATGAAAAGCTAGTATAACCATCAGCAAATCAAGTAAAACTCAAAAGCTAATGGCAAAGACAAGGAACGTCTTATTGACAAAAACATATTTTTGAATCCTTTTGGATTTCAGAGGATTTTCTTTAATCATTTGGCTTTCCCAAAGTTCACGTCTGTTAACAGTTAAATTTTTAATGTGCCCCAATTTATTAAGCAGACATGGCATAGAATCATTTATTCCATAAGCACCACCCTTTTTATGTATCACTAGATAAGAAATATAAATAAATCCAAAGAATTAAGCATACTGCTTTTATTTTCCTGTGTTTACCTCTACTTGCAACAGCCTTAGTCATCACACTGTTAAGTTTCACTTTCTTTTCTGGTCCTTTTCTATTTGTGTCACAGGAGTGAGCACAACGATATGCAGTATTTACACTTAACTACATTATTAAATAGTGAAGAGGCTGTATAGTTTTGGTACCATTTTGGGGATCTTTTTTCTTTTTCTTAAATCTAGAGTCTTGCTAGCTGCTGCACACTGACCAAAAAGTTCACACTGAACAGTCCAAAGTGATACTGACATCCTTTTTCTCAGTGGTTATATTTAATTAAAAATCTACAAAACCACAGAATTTAGAAAATATTCCTTTTCCCAGCACTATTCAGACTTACCTACAATGAATTTTGTCTGTGCTAGACACTGTTGTTGAATTTTTTATTATTTCAAACTCCACTGAAATCCCTCTAGATTAGACTACCCTGCCAAACGGTGTACACTACATGAATTCGTCATTTACTGTCATTCCCTTCTTTTTCTGTATCATTTGGTAAACAGGTACTTAACTGGTTACAGAATAAATGAGATCATATTACTTCATTGTATAGTAATGCTGAGTATTTACCAAGAGGTCTGGGAAACCAATAACAATAGTAGCGTAATTATGTTCATCTGAGAAAATCCTGTTGGGGGAGCTGATCTTTTGTCCCACAGCTGCACTGAGGTTTTCTGAAGATAGCTGGTCACTCGAAACTGCATGCGGCACACACGGCTCTGACGCTAAACAGGGAAATTAAACGAAATGAAAGTCATTAAATCCAGATGTGCAATAGGAAACAATATTAACTGTAAGAGTGCTGAGCACTGATCATTGCTATTACTTTGACCATAAAATTACTAAAAAGCAGAAGATTTGATTATACTATACTCTAACACAGAAATGAAGTCAGAAGATAATGTTATTTATTTGTAAAGTTAAGTACTAGTTAAGTACTTAAAATCAGGAAATTCTAGCTTTGTAGTTGCTTATACCACTTAATTTTGCCCTCTGCTGTGCAAATGAGGCAGGAAGCCTATGGAGTAGAACAGCATGTGATCTCATTGAAGATTGTTATAATGCAAATGCACAAAAAGGCAAAATGTAGGTTTGCAGAGGTAAGTGTCAACGTGACATTTCTTGGTAGCTGTCTTGCTGTCTTTGCAATTTAAATAATGTTATTTGTAACACATTTCTGGTAAATAATGGTCTAGTTTTCTTTTTCTTAAAGCTAGGGAAAACTAAATTTTATTCTGTGTAACTGTAACAGCCCTTTACCTTGCCTGAAATTATCAACACAGTCAGAACCCGCTATCTTTAGTTCTGCAGCATACACTGTTTCCACTTCAATGGGCAGACTATCTCGGTTACCTGGCAGCAGGAGAAAATCTTTCCTCCCTCAAAGGATGAATGGGCTACTGGTTTGGGTCAGTGGCAAACCCACACTGGTCTACCTTTTCTTAGTTCTCCTGCCACAGGTTGTGCCTCAAAGAATGATAGCAGGCTGAAGATGTTACATTCGGGGTTTGCTGGACGATTTGGAAAAAAAGTGGAGAGGGGATATGATAACTTTTGAGATTGGAAGAGAAGAAAAAAAGATAACAAAGGATAAAAATAGCACAAAAAGCATGCAGCAATAAACTGTCCACAAATACTTTGAGACTGGAAATTATAATAACGTTTCTCCCCATCTGAGGAATGATACTCTATAATGGTTTCTAAATAAGGTAGTAAGAGGAAGGAAACTACTGTGCTCTGATGGAGCTTGATAAGTTGATAGAATAAACTGTGCAAGAGATAAAAAGGATCCTAGATACTTAAGCTGTGGTTAGAGTCTTTGGTATCCAATTTGTTTCTGTTTGTGTAAAATAAGCTGTATTTGTTATTTGTTAATAACATTTGCTTGTATCATGTTTACACTATGTTAATCTCATTCTTCATACTTAGGCTAGCCACAAGGACCAGGATGAAACTTTCTCCCTCTTTAACAGGTATAAAGTTGTTTCTCTATTTTTTTCCTCTGTCTCTCTGAGACACACTGGAGACAGACCAAAGCCTATAAACTGTTAGGTGGGATGCACGTGTACTTGCAGTGTTATTAAATCAGGTAGACTAAGGATTATGTGCACCGTGATCAAATGCTCAGGGTTGAGAATGTCATCGGATCTGAAGACAGGGAGATCTTACCAGGCAGAATGATGACCACTGGAGATTTCTGCTGCCTTCTGTAGATAAAGATATACCTCAATGCCTAGCACCATCTGGGAATTTTATTGAAAAAATTCCCCCTATGTTTTAACACAAGTGTGAGGGTCTCCTGAACACTCTCTGCAGAACTTTAGAAACTGTGATTTCTGTTCTGTTCTAACAGTAGGTCTTTTGTATTTTTATGTGTTGGGAAATGTCTTCTAGCTCATCTGCGTGTGCGTAACAGACCTGCAACAGCATACAGACTGGACTCATCAACATATTTCATCTTTTTCATTCTGTATGCTTGTACGTTTCCTGAAAGTCCATGACTGAGGGTCTTAAATGTTGCAATGAAACAAAGATGTGTTGTTCAAACAACCTGGAGTTTGAGTGTGGAATTTGCCATGTTTTGTGAAAAGTTATTATTAACCAAACATGATAAGGTGAGGACAAAAAGAGAATCAAGAGAGAAGGTTACCCAGACCTTTAAAGAGCCTTGTTTGTGCAGCTGCAAACACAGAAATGATTTAATAGTAATAATAAAAAAAAAAAAGAACAAGCCAAGCTTGCATTCAATACCCGTTGTTAAGCCAAATCCCATGTCAGCTGGCTCTTCACTCAAGGCATACAGCTGGCAAACCTCACTGTCTTCACCTTCCATATGGGCACGCTTGGTTAAAAGAAATTTCCTGTAAAGGATACACGTTTATAATAATTCCTGATTAAGCTTGTAACTCTAAACAAGGACTTTTATCTTCTGAAACAGCAAAACATTCTACATTTATATAAACAAGCTTATCATCACCTTTTGCTAAAACTAAATATGATTTACCAAACATCAGTGAGAGAGAAAGGGTAAGCCAGCAAGTGGCAGATTTGTCTTCTGGTAACTATTTACACACTTTTATTTGCTGTGCATTTATAAAAATAAGACAGGAGAGTAATATTTGTTTCACGTGACCATGAAAGTAAAGCAAGCAGACACTAACTCTGGACGATGTGGCTGTATTTCCAAAGCTAGGTCCACCAACATTCTCATTTCTAAAGATCA
Organism: Vanellus vanellus; assembly: GCF_965231255.1. NCBI lineage: Eukaryota > Metazoa > Chordata > Aves > Charadriiformes > Charadriidae > Vanellus > Vanellus vanellus. The sequence continues at coordinate 188,101,359 of NC_138905.1, forward strand.
CTACCACTTCAGTAAAACCAGTATTAACATGCATACAACCAAAGCTAGTCTAGATTTTCAGAGGCATGAATTTAGGCAGACATATCCTGTTCAATTCCTACTCTAAAAGCCAACCTGCACTTTCACCAGAGCAAATATGCATCTTAAACACAACTGTTTAAGGCTAGCCACTCTCACAAAGTGAAAAAACAACTCTGAGACCAAGAGTGAAACTCCTGAACATAAACCAGACACAAACAAGAAATAGTGGCATCAGGAAAACTAGGCTTAACTAACCGATTTGTTTCGTTTTCCACCAAAAGCCACCGGTCTTCAGCCGCCAGGAAAACAGATTTCAGACTGATTGGAAGCGAGATGGTATGAGTTTGACCCTCTAATACATCCAGTACAATAAGGCAGTTTCTGTAAAATTCGAAGCCAAGAAAAGAATAATCATATAGGCATGTACACGAGGAGATCTGTTATAAATCAATGTAATACAAAGATATAATTTATTCTCACCCTGCTTCTTTGTAGAACACCAGCCAGTTTTTGTGTGAAAACTCTCGGCACATTTTGTAATTGCTCTGTATAAAAACACATCATACAGCAATTAGTGTTTGTTAGATTCGTCCCAGTGAGTTTCCCTGACTGTCCTAAAATTGTACTATATTTTTCCTTTATTTAGAATAATCCACGTATGTATTACCTCTCAAAATGCTATCTAGTCTGCCTTGACCTAAGTCATATAGCTGCATCATAATTGAGTTCATTATTTTGGATATAATCCCTTGTAACAAAATGTTTTGTTATTCCCATTTCTAGCTCCACAGAGGGATATTTTAAAGATACATATCCTCAGACAATAGAACTTATTTATACCTTTCATATCACTATTCCATAGCAATGCTATTTCATGTTTAAAGCATTTAAACATACATAAAAGTAATTAATTAAGTGCTTGGGCTGTAAAACCAGAAAGATAAACGATCCTGGGGCAGTTTTTCCAATATTGAGCTTTGATTTTAAAAAACCCAGTATAATAGAGGCAGGTACTATTCCTTACCATCTCTTCTTTGTTGCTCCACCAAGATGTTCTCTTAGGAGACTCTTGAGCATCTGGTAAGAGCAAAAGTCGGCGAAGAGCACCATTGTTTGTATCCAGCAACAACACAACATTGCTCTGTAAATGAAAAGCAGATCCATGTACATCTCAAGCCCATTTAAGAGACTACAACAAATCTATCTATCTGAAGCCCTTTTGCAACTCTAGCAACTTAGGACATTTTGAAAAGATGATCTAGACTTTGTTGGAAAATGTAGGCTGAATCTTCTTCATTCATTTCACAGCTCATGAAGAAATTTAATTGTAGAGGTTAAGTACGTGCAAAAAAGGCTGGAATGATATTTCAGTTTTTCCATAATGTTTTATCTATACATCTCACATTCACTTGTACATAAGCTCTAGGAACTAGACTAGTATGGTTTACATGTCCAAGCTGTAGTCAGCTACATGTGAGAGAGTTATCAGTTTTGTTCTGTCAAGTCACTAAAATACATCATTTCAGTTTTTATATTTTCTTAGCATTCCTCTAAAGTAGCCACTACTTAAGTTACACTGAAGGTCACTGGGGAGAGAAGAAATGGCTACAAGTTCATACTTATGATACCATGGAGCTTATTAAATACCCCAGTGCGTGACAATCCTTCTGCAACCTGCACACTCATACAGCTTACAAGGTCAGAGGTAGGACAGCTGTTGGAGGACAGCGGGATGATTCGAGGATGGAGATCAAAAGCAGACAGGATACTGAACAGAGTGGTGCAAGCGTCCTCCACATATCACATGTGAAAATATTGTATGCTAAATATTGAAATTCAGATTTCCCAGTTTGTTACTCAATGCCCCACAGTCCACTCATGATGTCAAATGATGGGGGACATTTTAAATGCTTTTTTTTTTTTTTTTTTTTTTTTTCACAAAGTACTTAATTAAGAATTCAAGAGAACAATCATTCAGGGCTAACCTTAACTGCAACAAATGAAATTTAAAAGGTACAAAAGAACAAGTTAATTAAGCCTTGGGTTGAATTTTTTGTTTGCCATTCAAGGAAATGTTAGGTTCTGCAAGGACATTAGGTTCTGCAAGGACTTACTAAAAGTAAACTGCCTACGTACATCATCCGCAATAACGCATGATGGACGTTAAGGGAGTAAAACATAAATTTCCACAAATTCTCATAAATAAAACAAATACAAACATCTGAGTCACAGTGGTTTTGTTCTTTTTAGGTATGCCTCATACTTTCACTAGGATTATTCGGGAGAATTAACTTTATTTAATAATGATAATAATGGGAAGCTAAATATGGTAAAGCATTTAAAATATTACCATGTTATTTGGAGCATTTGGGAATTTCAGCTAGAGTTCAGTACCTCTAAAAAAAGAAGTTTGCTTATGTATGACAAACCAAAATTACAGAAATGTGGTTCAGGAAAAAAAAAATAGGGCATTTGCTTTAGATTTTGGTTTCCTGCCATATTTTATTTATATAATTCTGCAACAGCACCTCTGAACCAAAGCGATGCATTAGCCTTCCACGTGAGATAAAGAACACATATGAATCAATTACATTCCTCCAATTAGCGTTAAATTTATGAGAGCAGTTGGTAATATAAAAAGCCTCTCTACTCCACCCCTTTTGATGTTAATGGTTTCCTTCTGTGCTAAGTGACTGATGTATATTCTGTCTGTGTTTAAGAATAGATTTTTGCGTCACTTGCGAACACATCCAAGAGCAGCTTTGGCAACTCTTCAAGTGGGCTGGGAAAAGACGTTGGTGTGCAATTCCGCTGTGTTTGTTCTTGACTGGGAGAAAAGTAACCTTTGGGTGACCTCCCGACCCTGATGTCTGGAATTCCAAACTCTGGACAGATGCAATAACCAATCTCATGAAGTGGTGTGCCTTTATTTTTAGTTACTGCAAAGTTTCCCTTTCCTTACTGCTGTTTTTATTTTAGCCAGCATTTTCCTCTTAAAAGTCCTTAAACCAAACAGGGCTGTGATTTCACTTTGCTGGTATGGGAAGCTGTTCCTTATGGTCTTGCAGACAGAGAGAAGAGTTGGGGAAGGAATACACACAAATTTCAGAGTGGGACAGTACAAACAATTCAGTTTAACCCTCTTGTATTCTTCTCCCTGTACTCACTCCCATAGTTTTGTTCTCTTCTGCCCTTCATGCTTACGTCCCGAGCAAGCAAGCTTGCAGACGCAGATGGTCCTTAGCTGTCAGCTTCAGATGAGGCTGATCCTTAGCTTGGCAGGGTAACCCCTCTGTACCTCTCCTCGCCTCCTGTCCCACGAGCACTTTTCTATTAGTGCCACTCAAGGACCTCGAGTGATACACACATTAACAATCCTGACGCTGTAAATATTAGGCACAGATATAGACATATCATATTGTTCCTTGGGTTCAAATGAAAAAAAAAAATCTGTTGAAGAATTTATAGCTTTGGGCTCAAACCACCATGCTTTCAGAGGTGGGAAATGTACAAAAGCAGATTACTGGTGTTCCAACTAATGTGAGTGGTATCTTTGAGATGATTTGGGAGACTTGATTGTACTAGAAGTTTCAGGGAACTGAGAACAGCAAATAGAGATATAAGCTTTGTGCTTACAGAAAAGTCTTCACCTTTTCTATAGAAGGTGCGCACATTTCTATATAAACACACCTTTTCTTTTCTACAAGGTGTGCTTACAGAAAAGGGAAGTCTTTTATATGATCCAAAAAAAGGAACATTTAATAATGCCAACTAGTTTTTGAAGAAAATACACCCTTCCTTCTGAACGCATACATCAGAATGTTATGGTTTCAGACTATGGACTAGAGGTTTCAGACGTTACTGAAACCTACATTCAGATGTAGGTTGCAGGTTCTTCCATTCGGAAGTCCCCACTTGTGTTTCAGGGCAGATCAAAAACTGTTAAAAGAAAGTCTTCATTTAAAAGGGGTCTGCCACCTTCTACATGTAGTGAGCGAGGTGGATCTCTGTGTCAGCTGCTGTGCCACAGACTCTCTCGCGCCATTGCTATATGAGAGCTTTGACAAAGAGCTCCAGTGGCACGTGGGATAGGAAAAAGCACTTCCCTCCCTCCCTCCCTCCCTACCCCACTTCCTGACCGAGATAGACAAAAGCAGAGTTAAAGGATGCTGGCAGGACACTGCCTGGGCAAAGCTCATTGTGCTCCCTCAGGCAGACTGTAGGTTACTCTGTCCGTCCAGTTGTAGCCTTTCAACAGTGCAAACTTGTTGTATGAAAAAATGGAAGTGTGCAGTTAATTTGTATGCAAATCAATTCTCCACGTGCATTTTCCTCCTATAATCTCATATTAAATCATGCATAAAGTTCTCAAAATTCTTTTCAGGCTGTATTTGCTCTCCTCCTGAGCTGTAAAAGCAATAGGTGCAGAAAGAAAAAGGTACGTGAAGTAGGCAGGCATGAAGTTTTATAGGAAATAGAGGTATGCCCTGAAGTACTCTTGGGGAGGAGAGTGCAGAGGCATTGCTGCTTTGAAACGATGAATGCCATTCCCACCTTATGAGGAAATGACTTGAGATTTCTGAACAGTCTTTTCAAAGTCTATCAGCTTAGTCTGAACGAAAAGATAGAGTCAAAACAGGCTGCGCTCACCGAGACCAATAGCCACCACAAGGAAGAGAATCATCTACTCTTTCTTCCAAGAAGATGTAAAGGTGGCTTAAAAGCAGATAAATCTCTGGTTTGTGCTATTAAGTTAAATCCCTGAGGAGTTTAGTTTTAGTAAAATTTTATTTAAAAGGACAGGAAGGAATGGTGATTTTTCATTTTATTTCACTGGAGGGCTCTATTGAATCCAGATGGATGTCATCTGGGAAATAAATCACACAAGCTTATTTGAAGAGCCACAATATCATCTTCTCATCCTTTCCAATAAGTTTATCATCTGTTTAAAATTGTTCTTTTTTATAACTTAGTCAGAAACATTATTCTCCAAAGACCTTTACTAAAACAAAATATTGGGAAAAACCTTTACCTTTTGGTATTGTCTAATTAATGGATTATATTATTTACAAAATTTCAGCTGTCCAGTGGACTACTTTTTATTTAATGAATCCAACTTCTTATTTCTACAAATACTGTTAATACTTCCTGGTCTTGCAAGTACACGTGAGTGAACCTCTAAAGCATCACATACACCATTTACACCACTTGTTTTTCTTGAAGATCTGTTTGATGCACCCCGAGGCCCAAGTAGCTAACCCTTGGAGCCTTGCCCAAAGTACAGATGTGCCACTAATCTACTTTCTTAACATGTGAATGCTGCAAATTCTGAGCTTACGGCTGCCAGTGACCTTAGTACACCTGAAGGCAGGCATCTTGACTATATGTCAAGGCTCCTTCTGTAGACAGTGGAAAGAGAGAGGCACCTCCAGAGGGCAATTTACCATGCTCTACATTAGCTGTGATGAATTGGTCTTGCAGATCACCTTTATCCTCCCAACAGATACAGAAAGTACTTGGATGATTAGCTTAGACTATATGCTTACCTTCTAACATCAATAATAATGGATTTAATTTCATATACAGCAATATCCACCTCATTTCACAGGTGCACAAAGGAAGCACATGATTTTTCCATGGCTCCATTGCGGAAGAGTTGGGAATAAAACCTAAGGTCTATGTGGAAAAATTAAACTGCTTGAGAATCCCTCTTTAGATTCAGTGGGAACTGAAAATGCAGAGATCCTAACATGAGCCCTAACGTAAGGAATCAGAATCATTGAATGGCTTAGCTTGAAAGGGATGTTGAAGACCATTGAGATCCAACCCCCCTGACATAGGCAGGAACACTTCCCACTAGACCAGGTTGCCCAAGGCCACATCCAGCCTGGCCTTGAACACCTCCAGGGATGGGGCCTCAACAACCTCTCTGGGCAACCTGTTCCAGCACCTGACCACCCTCAAAGTGAAAAATTTCTTCCTAATGTTTAATCTAAACCTGCCCTCTTCCAGTTTAAAGCCATTCCCCCTTGTCCTATCACTACATGCCCTAGTAAAAACTCCTTCCCCAGGAAGGACAGTAGTGGCTATGAAGACCACAACAACAGCATTCTGCAAGACAACTGCATAGGCAATCACCACAAGCAGGTAATTTGAGAATCATATTTTCTCCAGTTGGCATTGGAAAGTGTCCAAGGCAAAGCTAAAGAAGGTATAGGCAGTCCTACTAAAGGCAGAAGAATTGTGTTTCTCATAAGGCATCAAGCTTAACAGTAGTGTTTGAGACCAGAAAGTGGTGTCATCACTTGACAAATGTTCCTGGAACAACAGTATCACAGAGACACTACTTATGAAATGACTGAAAACTATGTAATACCCCAACTCAATGTAGGAAAGGTTCTTTTTGATCAGAGTCTCTCACCTACTGAAAAATGGGCAGATGAAATTCAGAACAACAAAAGGAAAAGGAAAAACCAACCAACCATGATGACCGGATTAAACGCCCATGTCAAACCACTATGACTGGTAGGTAACATAATAAACTATTATTAAAATTAAAAAACAAACAGCAGCAGCACTGTATCAACTGTTGTCTATTCCCATTCCTGGGCAAAGAAGTTTTGAATTGGAAATGTTCCAATCAGTTCACTGATAGTAATGGAAAGTGCAAAGTATGTGGAAAGTATGCAATACTTCAAAAAAAGGATTCGAGTCAAACCAACACTAAAGTCGTAAGTGGTTCTAAATTTGCATTGCTGATACACTTGATGTCAAGGCTTACATAGTCTTCTTTCTAGTCTCTGTACTTCAGATGTTACAGAATGAGAAATATCAAGATTCACAAAACAAATAAAAAAATACAAGCAGAATTTTACTCTGTGACTCATAAAATGTCTCATATACTATTTGAAAAGTAAAAAGGGGACTAGATCAGAGCAGAACTTAAGTTCACAACATAAAACAGCTTACTCGGTACTTTGCATTTAGCAAACATAAGCTGCTTTACTGAGATTCCTGAACTCATCTCACTATCTCCCTTTCTCCCATGAAGGCCAATCTCCCTCTATCAGTAAGAGAAATAAGATAAGCAGGTAGAACTCAGTTTCAAGAATGCAAAAGGACATTGTCCAGCTAAAAAAGTGCAAGAGGAAAATCTCCATATAAAAACTAAAGTTGAAGGCAACTCCCAAGATAGTGAAAAAGAGAAAATTCAGAAGGGGGTAGGCATGTCCAGGCTACTTCCATAGAGGTAGACTCCTCAGTGATCCTACCCTTATGATACTACTTTGCTCATCACTAAACATTTAGCTGCATTTGAAATTTTATTACCTCCTCTTCATGTAGAACCACTTGACCTTTGAGTGGATTTCCCAGCGGTGCAACAGTCACAAAAGGTTGCCAGACACTTCCAACTGTTCTTGGGAAGAGGTCATAAAGATCCACAAAGTATCCACTCTTACTAGAAATGTTCATGAAGTACAAGGAAACAGGATTGCACGTGGCAACATAAAGAACATTTTCAGCTTCCTCTTCTGAAATAAAAAAATAAAATTAATGAAAGGCTCCTGCTATCATGCATTACTCTTCTGGAAATATATACGTAATAAAATCAGCAGCTGACAGAGCGAAATGTATAGCAAAATTACCACCATTGACACAGGAAAATAAAGAAAGAAACGGTATCTTGATACTAACTAAAAATTAACAGGCGGAATCTTGCCACAACACTTTTAACTCTTTAAACAAGTAGTCCACGGCACATTTGTGTAGACATGACTGTAGTGTCTGCCAGCTGCTAGTATACACAAAATCTGTCCAGATGTTTCTGTTTAGAAACTTGGTTCTCCTTCCTTCTCTACCTCATCCTCCCTTTCAATTAATATATTTAATACTTAAACAAGGGATGAAACTTCTTACAGAACTTTTCACATATAGCATCTTCCTGATTGATTTCAGACAAATTCTTAAAATCAATCCAAACCCATGTAATTTCTGGTTTGCTGTCATAGAACTTTGTTAATGTATTTGAAACTATGGCTACAGGCAGAAACAGCAGCATTCCAGTACTGATCATTAACGATCTATTTATAATACACAATAAAGTTTAGACGTGTTTAATGATGAACCCTAAAAACATTTATGAATATTCCCAATAAAGCAATTCACTTTGGAACATAAGTAGTATAGGTAACTAAGGCAGGCTTGATCCAGTGAGAAAGAATTTTAATCGGTAAAGCACAGGGAAAAAAAAGCACAGCACTCTGCAACTTACAAGATTTGTATTAAAACGGAATTAACCTAGAGAGAGAGGAAAACTCAAGGAACCATTTTTCTGAAGCAATACAGTGTCGAACACTGAAAACTAGACAGACTTGCAATTTTGTGGCTGTGTCCTACTTTAATTATATATCCTTCTCTTAGTCTGAGAAGAATGCATATCCTTACAAAGACCACGTTTCAGTGAAATTATGCTCCCATTTCAGTGGCTGATTATTTTTTGTATTTCATCTGGTGTTACAAAAAAGTGCAAAAAGATAAATTCTTATTCCGCTACTCCACTCCTATACTCCATATCCTCCATTCCTGTATTCAAATTCTTAGTATTATTCCTATACTCCATTGCAAACATAGCCAGAAACACACACTATTGTAAATACACTGAAGTGGTGTTATTATACTTAGAATCCCTCAAATTGCCCTTTTATATTCCACCACTGGTTATCAGCAAGCACTTACGAAGTCAACAGCCTAGTTCTTCCTCATCTCTAGGATATTTCATGTATTTATAAAATTGGGGATCATTACAAAAGTTATTAGTTTTTCTTACCGCACCTTTTGTTACCGTGACATCGCAAACTAAGTTAACTTCACCCAAAGGCAGTGTCCAAAAAGCGAGTTCTTCTGTAAAACTGAGGGATCTGGCTTCATGTCGCTCCAGTGGAAAGCCTTGAATATTTAAGTACACAGGGCCCTAAAACAAATTATAACAATGAGAGCTTGCTAAAATATTTCACTCACCGTTCTTTATGGAAATCTAGAAGTCCTTTTCAAGACTGTTAATACTATTAACAATTGAAACAGACTAATTGCTAAATAAATATAAGGGAAAAGGAAATGCTTTTCTGGAAGCTGTCTGAATGTGCACACTACCATCCTCTTTACAGTACAGAAACCATCATGCCTTTCCTCTTTAGTCTTCTATTGGTATGAAACTATGACTGCTCAGTGGTATGAAGGAGGTATCATGTTCTGATAAAACACAGTCCATACAAGGAAAACATCAGAATATTTTTGTTTCAAGAAGTTCAACAGCAATTTCTTATTATATAAAGTTTAAATCTCACCCCTACATCACATTAGCAGTTCAAGTTTTTCCTTATTCACTGGAGTAATAATTACTGAAGTTAAGCCAAGAACTCAAAGCTGAAAAGGACTTAGAAGCTTTGGTTGCAGGTCAAATTGTGCCAAAGGTTCAGATTCAAACTTGGCAGTGCCAAAGACCCATAAGAATTCAGCTGCATGCAAAATAGAAACAGAAAACAGCTTTCTTTTCAGTCTCTGATCTTATCAAAAAATTGAGATCTGAGGCCTGAAACGGGCCACCTCCAAGCATCCTACAAAGTTCCTTCAAATATGGTATTTTCAATATCCTTATAAAAACCTGTTTTCAAGAAATTCTGACCAAACTTACTGATTTTAAAGCACATTTCACATTTTTCTAGTCAGAATAAAAAACCCAAGAGCAGGTAACAAGGACCATGCTTTGTATATATATACTCTTTCCTGAAGAAATTAGTCATAGTTCAGATTCTTCACGTCCCAATACATAAAAACAGTATTATATGAATTAAAAAAAAAAAAAAAGACAAACCTTTACATCTATTTTTTGAGTTTCTGTTGGACACAGCAGTTTCTGTTGTGCATTCCCCGGCTGATCGATTTTCCAGTAGCCCATAAATTTATGATCTGGTAATGGCAGTCTGTCAAATAATGTAGGAACAAACGAATTTTTACACTCATTAACCAGCAACTGATATGGAATAAATCATTTAAACAACAACTGTATTTTTTCCAAAGAGACATATCTGAAGATTCTCTTGAAGAAAACACTTCCTCACTAAAATATTTCATTTCTTTTACATTTCAAATCACAAAAATTTTAGCCTTCTGGAATACTAATACAGTCACAACCTAAAAAGCATCATAAAAGAAGAAGCAATTCACGTAACATGGCCTCAAAAGGAAAACTTTTCCAGTCTGAATTATTTGAGATATGTAATAAAATATATCCAAACCATCTCTTGCTTTGCTTTATTGAGATCAGGTAGGGTGTGACAGTACCACTTAAAGGAACTCCTGTCAGTGGCACACTCATCTAAATGAAACAGCGGAATAAGCACAGTAAACACTGTGGCAAGTTAATCATGCAATAAAAGTTCAGTTAATTATTCCATATATTTTGCCACTGACATGAACTCAGGCAAAAGAATACAGCCATGAGAGTATTCCATTGCCTTTTGGTGAGTACGGTCTACAGAAAGGATGGGGACATCTCCAAAAGCCTCAATTGCCTTGGTCTAATTTCTTCATTTCTGTACCTTTTATTTAGGGAAGAAATATATGGACTGCAGCAAAACTTTCTATTCTATAGGAATAGAAAATGCTGGTGTATGACAAAGTAGCTTGACAGCAAAATAGGGACAACACAATTTTCATTTCTTTCCTCTGAAGTGATTTGCAACAACTGAAATCAGGTTGATTTTGTTAATTGGCATGAATACCTTCAAGCTAATGAACTCATCTCTTGGTTTCTTTTATTTGGGATCAGTTGCTCCTAAAGAGACCTCATATTAAAACTATATTCTGTGTTACACACTGTTGCACATTATTGTACAGCTACAGGACCTGGCAAGAGAACAGAAGACATTCCTTCTCCCGGTCTCTATAAATATCTCCAGAGTCTATTTTAAGGAAGATTAGACTGTTTGTTAAAAGTCTGTACATGGTCTCTTCTGTCCTGTCTGATGACACTCATTCCTACTGTTACAATTATTTCCTCTCTCCTCACCGACCAACCTGGCCCCTCTAGATATCAGAGGTCTGTTTCATTTCTTCTTGATATTCTTTTCAGAATGAGAAGGGATCCCAAATCAAAAAAACTCGGTTGAACTATATGTATGAATCTTGGGGAATTTTAATTTTACTTTCATCCCACTGGAAACTTAAAGGAAAATTCAGGGAATGAACGCTAATATCCTCTAATCTTTGCAACTCATGCAGGAAAGCTGTATAAACATTTCTTACTGGTATATTGACACCAAATCTCAAGCAACCTGGAGAAGCCGGTAGTCACAGGTAGAGAGTCACTCAGCCCCCATCCCCATTCTGCGTTTGGACTATCTGCCAAGGCAGTCAGATAGCCAAAGACACTTTTTGCAAACAGAATACGGTTTGGATGCTATAGATCATCAGTGCTGACAGACAAACACCCAGCTGCCAGCAATATGCCAGTGGGGCACGTAATGAGAAAAGTGCATCTCATTAGTTCCCTCTCAAAGAACCAGTAGAGTCTTCATTGCCTGTTTGTTGCCTAGTTAAGAGTATAAACAGATACCAATGTTTGAAGAGTGATTTATTCTGCCTCACTTCAGTTTGCTTTTTTCCATTCTTTACACCTAGCTAGTCTAGCCAGATTCTTCCCAAATTAAGAAGAGAAATTAAGCCAGACTCAAAAAAAAAAAAAAATGTGAGCACAATGTATTGTAGATTACAAAATTCAACACCTTTAGGAAAAAAAAACATTCAGGATGCACTATTTCAATATACACACAATTCTTAGATAAATTTATTCATGCAGTCAGAAAATGGGCAAAGAGTAAAGTCACTAGACTAAACGTCAGTTTATCCATGAACTGGAATTTTACTTCAGGCTTTCATTTGGGTTTCAAAATGATTTGTTGGCAAAACGTTGGTTATGTCTTGAGCCAAAACTGTCTTGTGTGCAATAAGAAACTGGAGATTATTTTTTTTTGCTATGGTGACTATAAGTAGCATAATCTCTGATATGCCTATAATAAGCAATAATTGTTTCCCGTTAGCACAATGGAACATCAACTTCTACAAGGATTTGGATTTTGGTTTTAATTCCTAACACATTACTGCCATGGACAACATCCTAGAAATCAACGGGTTCACTTCTAATCACAAATACTTATTAAATTTTAAAACAAACCATATGTGAATAACCAGCTCTAACCAAATACTCTGCTTTATATAGCAACAGGATTACAGATTGCATTCCCAAAGAAACAAAACATTTCCACTCTGTTTCAGCTTTCTGGAGATTTGCTTTGTTAATAGTTCCTCTCTTCCCTCAGGAAAACTGATTTCTCCTTTCTCCTAGATTCTTGAGGTTTTGTTCTCTTTCCTGTTTCTGAATGACTTAGTTTCTCTGGGGCAGCAGACCAAGTCATCATGAATAGCAAATAGGAGGGAATAGGTAGACCAGAATTTAGTAATAAAACAGAAAGCAGAATTCATAATACAAAGTTATTTTCAGGAGTAATCGGGATCTTACTCTTCCAGGGCCTGACAATTCTTTTTTACTCCATCTCACTGTTATCTCTTACAACTCTGGCTTCACGAGTATTGAAGAAGCTGGTGGCATTAAAGGTGTTATAACCAGTCTGCGTCCTGAACAATTTTCAGGAAAGACTAAGGATGCAGATGGACTGAAACAACATGCCCATGCTGAAAATGTGGATACATCTTAACAGTTTTCCTCTAGTGAATATATACGATACAGTGAAGAACAGAGATTTTCTTTTCCCAGGACTTATAAGTAACAAGCAAGTTTTGAAAATAACTTGACAGCAGTAGTAAAAAGCTTCACAAGGTGCTCTTGCCATACTGCTGTATTTGAAATTAATTAACCAAATACTGTTTACATAAAAGGTAGCCAGAATATTATGGAAGTGCCACTACTGGCAAAAAATCTGCTAAGCCAAGAGATCTGATGAGTGTAAAAAGTGCAGTGGCTGGGTAAGAACAGTACTGAAACTCCACTGCTCTCTCCAGCTGGGGTGTAGAGAGCGATATGTGATTTTTGCTTTCCTCAAAAGCTGGAAAGGGTTTCTAGAACAGAAAAATTACACGACAGACTGCAGCAATCTTGTAAGAAAGCCAAGACTTAAAAGCAAGTTCTAAGAAATTATTCCTGATCAGTTCTTTGATTATGGATCTGTCAAAGCCTGCTGCTTCAGGAAAATTTAGAAATATTTTTTAATGTTAATTTACTCTTAATTTTACATCCTGGTTTTCTACAAGATCACTGCTGCCCATGAAATGGTTATATAAGCAGGTATTTTGTTTAGAAAATATGATTGCACAGGACCTACAGCTGATGGGGCAACTCTACAAAAAATTACTATTTAGCCTGATTTTCTTCATGCACAGCAGACTAAGGGGAGACAACCTGTCGAAAGATAATTCTTTAGTGGCTTCTGCTGATGGAAAACTTTTCAGTGTGACACCTACAGAACACAATTTCTTATCATTTGTATCTTTTTGATTTAGAAAATAAATTCACTTTAGGCTAATTAAAAGAAAAAAAAAAACAATACAAAAAACCCAAGCACCAAACAACTGTGTTCAAAAAGTCAACAGAACCCGCTTTATAAAGTGATTTATTTAGCTTTCTGAGAACGTACTGGAAAACAGCTACGAATCTTGTAAGACTGAAATTCCACTAAATGCAAATTCTCTACAGTCAGCTATGGTACTGGTACAGCTGTGGACATGAACTATGACAGGCAACAAAGCTGCTTAATACATGATCTTGTAAACCAGCTCAGTGCTGGCACAGAATGTATTATTCAAGGACCTCAGTAACAGCCTGTGCTCTGCATCTAGCTGAAGAGACTTCAATCCCACCTAACTTTTTTGGACTTAAGTAAGATATAGTTTGAAACCAGGAAAATTCCTTGCCAACCAGATCTCCATACTTTATTTAAACACCTTTCCATTAAAAATATAAGCAGTGGATATACAGAACAGTCTTATGTTAGGCGTCCCGTTCCCTGACAGTCAAGGGCAGACAACCTCCCACCCCACCCCCCCGGCTTCCCCTGCAAAGCGCAAGACAAACAAGAGACACATATGGTATGAGAAAGGTCCAATAATTAACTACAGATTACCTGGGGGGAAATAAAACAACAAAGAGTCTCAAGAGAAAATTAAAGCTGTTAAAATTTACATATTTATATTACATTTAAAAAAATCAGTTCATATAAAGTGAACATTCAAGTTATAGCAAGCACCTGCAAGTGGGCAGTGACAGGAGGAAAAATATGGCAATTTCATCAAGGATAAATGCCAGAATTAGAGCTGAATGCTGTTTTACCTAGGAATTGCAAATGGTCTGAACTGCGCACCAAAATGGCAGATTAACATGAGTTCAGACAAATGTGACATAACAGATGTCAATGGAAAAAACAACGTGTAATTGTACATAGAGAAAGATAATGAGTTAGTACAATGAGTAATCCATTTTACCCACTATGTCTTGGCAAAGCATCATACACAAGCCATCTGCTTTACACACAATACTGATAAAAATTATAAACTATTGAACAGGTGATACCAAGAGATACAGACAGTATCAGGATGTCATAACCTGACAATACTGAACATGTCAGTGCCTTGAAGAATGATCATGCTATTTGGGAAAAAAAAAAACAACAACAACAAACTGAAGGAAACAAAAAGCCCAAGTAAAGCCTTACTCTACACGTTTAATATATGATACTAACTTTGGAACTAAACGAATTAGCATCCACAAATTAATTTCTCTCTTGAAAACATGACTACTGCAAGAATTCTTTCCTAAATGATCATTAGACACCACCTAATCTTTCTTTCCAAGATTAGGAATATTAATTTCAGAGGCTAAGATAAAATTCCCATAAGGGTCACTGGTACCTTAATTACCGTAATACTGTAATTTCAGCTGGATACAACCCTCGAAGTGCCTTCTATTGAGACCGTGTTGTAGTGTGTTGCTCGTGTGTCTCATGCTTTTGTTCCTATGTTTACAGCAGTTATGTTTGAGCAGCAATTTAAATAATTCTTATTTATTCAAGTTTTCTTTTAGATTAAGTAATACGTGACAGACAGAATTCTCCAAAACTTATTAATAAATTAAAATAAAGATTCACAAATTGTTTGATCCAAGGAGAGTACCTATATAAAGGAGTCAGCATTTCAGCACAATGACTCTCCTGTCCTAGAATCTCCTGGAAATGCTTCTGTATCGCATCTATTACAGTTCTTAATTGTACAAGATTCGTATTCTTATCAATAGCAATGATTTTGCTGCAGGTATGACTAACATCCTCAGGCAGAACAGGTTTGGATTATTATCCTAGTTTTCATGTTACTTAGACATTTATTATGCTAGCCAGTAAGTCTTAGAAGTCTTGAAAACTAAGACTGGAGCACAGAAGTGAACCTCTGTGGGAGTACACTGTTGTTACTAAGACACTGTAGAAATCCCACCTAGTAAACCTTCAGACTGCCAACTTTTCAGAGACTATAAGCAGGTAGGAAAACAAGCTTAAAATTCACAAGTCAGAGAAACAATCTGAAAAAAATACAATACAATAAGAAAAGTGTAAACACAAAGGAACTTGATTACATAAAGGGAAGATGGGGTAAGTGCTATGCGGGGTTCTGCAGAAAGGATCTGGAGGTTCATGTTTAGAAAACTAGACACGAGTTAAATATTGCAAGAAATGAAAACATACTGAAATTTTTAAAAGGGACTGCTGCATGAAATACTTCCCTATCCTATACTCTGATACTACTTTACTCGGCTCTAGCAGAAACCAACCTGACTAGTTTCATGCACAATACTTAAAGACAGACACAAATGAAGTGGAGAGGGGAAGCATAAATGAAAAAGAACCAGAGGCCTTAAAAAAGGGGGAATATTGAGAGAACTGGATGTGTTTAGTCTAGAGATGACTTTCTAATGGCAAGGATATTTAGAAACAAGACTGACTTGCTTTGGGAGGTTATAGAACTCCATCTCTGAAGGTTTTCAGGTACGAATCAGACAAGAAGGTTTTAGATTAACTTGCATCTTTTCTGAAGGAAGCGGAATGGACTAGATTAGCACCACTATACTACTCTCAGATTCCTGGAAAATAATATAGAGGTGGTCAGTACTCTGGTTCTAAACATGGAGCAACTTTGGGAAATACCTTTTCTGGAGTGGTCCAAACACCATACCCAATTACCTCAATGCGTCCATCATGGGAGTTTGCAATATAGGCTGAAACAGATTTGGAGAGATTATCTAGATGTTCTTTTACCCCAAGGCAGAATCAACTGTGCCTAAACCATTCCTAAAAGATGTGTCTGTAACTCAAGGTGATCCACCTGTGGCTTACAAACTCCACAGGGTTGAATATCATGACTAACAGCAAGGCTTGTTTTGAAATGGAGCAGTGGGACAACCTGAAATGCCAGCTGTGGTGGATGCACGTGAGATACCAAGACCAAGACTGCTGGATCATCAGAGCCAGGTGGTCAGCTTAGTTGCAATCTTGCATAGTGAGATCTAAGAAAAAGTTGTTTTTATCAACTGCATGTGAACTGCTCCTGTAGTTCCTCCTCCTTTTAGCCTTCAGTGTATAGAGTATGTGCTCACAGCTGCCAGTCAAGTGAAGTTTTTGATGAGCCTCTTGTGGGGGTCTTGTAAGTCTGACATCCTTGGTGTAAGCAGCACTATAAAACCTCAGTGTTGGATTCAAAATGATCAGGTGATTATCCCTAATTCAATATGATCAGATTTTTCTTCTATCATCTTCTCACTTCTAGACTGAAGATTTCCCAATTACAGCAGTCTTTCTCTTATCTTTTCTAGACCTCTGATCTTTTCATTACTAAAGAGTCCTTTCTAATCCACCCATGTAGACCCACATCTAAACTTTTGAAAATTATATAAAGTACAATTTTCCCAAAAACTATGACAATCATAATTCTTTAAAACAGAAATTACCAAGTGACTTTTAGCAAAGAAACTATGGCCAGTTTCAAGTGTGTACTGTTAATTTGACAGACACCGTAGTTGCTCAAGTACTGGTTCCCTAGGCATGTAATTCTTCTGTCATCAAAATTAAAAGGTACACCACAGTCATTACACTGCCAATCTTCTTTTAATAGTTATATTTAGGGTGTTAGATATGATAACAGTGGTGCTCAAGCAGGAGAAACCTACACATGGACTACTAACATCATGACATCATATCATAAGAATTAGTCACTCCTCAGCAAATATAAAATATATATGTCCCATGGCAAACTCAATTTTCCATATATCCATAAAGCTTTCTTCATGAAAGGGAAATATTTGTTTCTCCATAAATAAATTATGTATTAGAGTTCAAGCCAGAGTAATTTTTTTAATTGCTTTTCAGTATGATCTGCCTAAGCCTGTTACATGTGAATTGTAGAAGAATGAGTTAAATTTGTTTCATAATTTAGTTTGACTAAAAAAAAAAAAAGCTATTTTGATTTTAACTTCAGAAAAAGTATATGGTGTATTATGTCAACTAGTAACGTCATTAAAGAATAACAATGATATACAGACACATACAGAAATGGTTCGTAGAGCTTACATGCATTGTCCTGTTCTGCAGAAGTATTTTTGTAGACCCTTTTGTGAGCACCAAAGAAAAAAATCCCAGTACCACTGAAGACAACTTATTTGGTTTGCTACTGATTTAAGTGATAAATAACCAGACAGAAATGTGTTGCAATTCAATCAAAAACACAGGAGAAGAAACAAGTATTTCCCTTTATTAATATATATCTGTTTACCATACAAGCTATCAATATGTACATGGACATTAAAGAGTAAATATTAGTAATAAGCAAATACTCTATCATAAAGTAATTTATATCATTGTAACTTATTTGGAGGAATATAAATTTGAACCAGAAGAGGATTGACTTCAAGTATTCCAGGTTGTTTTTAAATCAGTTAGCAGCAAGATAACACACTAAAAACCCAGTGATAATGAGAGACCTGTCTTCTTAATATATATCTTATGTTATTCTTACTCCTTGGCCAGCTGTACATTGGTCGGTTTCGCTCCAATAGGTATCCCATATTTGTGCAAAGTGTTGATTAATATTTCACGCATTTCGTTGTTGTAGGAGTCAAAGTCAAATACATTACGAACAACATTTGCCAGTCCTTCAGTTGGAAATTTCTGTGAAGAAACAAAGATCCCCAAATTTATTTTACTGAATATCTGTAAATTACAGCATATCATTAAATACTTCTAAAATGAATTGTTATAACAGTAACTTTGCTCAGCTTAGACAAGTGCTCATCTTTAAGTCTGTAGAATAAAGAAAGTACTTTGCTTAAAGTCAGAATGAAATTACTGACACCAAACCTGAATTAAAAACAAGAAGGAGATAATTACTAAAATATTCAGCATCATTCATGTTTTAAAGAATTGTTTGCATTACACACATAACAAGATTATGTAAGCACTGGAACATATAATTAAACATAGCCTGTATTTTTTAGATTTAGAACTGCTTTCTGCTAGCCATGAAGATGACGCGAATATATGTATTTGTAAAATTCAACTATACAATTCATATAAGAATTCTGAGACTTAATGCTGAATATAGAAAAGTGGAAGATACACTGCTTACTAAAAATGACTTTAGGTCATGATGGATTTTAGTAGAAGCAGAAATTCACTTCAAATTCACAAACATTTGTTTTCTTAGTGAAGAATACTACTTGAAATGTGATGTGTCCATAAAAAAAAAAAAGTTTATCAAACTTTCATTAGTATTTACAACAAAGGAAGCTTTGCTGCTGAACTGGACTGATGATTTAAGGCCAGTGTGCTCTTCTCGGTTTCAGAACTGCCGCTCACATATTCCCACACCTTTTAATTATTGTTGTTCTGCAAGAAGACAACACAATTTCCTGCCTCTTATTTCCCACTAAGAGCTAGAAGCAAGTAAGACTTAAAAGCCTTGACTGAGCAGTCAATTGAACTTATGTAATAGGAATAAACTGAAATGAAGAAGGGTTTTATGGTACCTGCAGAAGACACTACAGGTATGAAAAGCTGTCTTAGCCTTTCTGCAAACTGGTTCCAAGTGCTTAGTCAGTAACTCCTACTGTCTTTTGATCTACCCTGGAACTCCAATAGCAAACATGTACCTGCCCCCATTTAAATTAAGGCAGATTCCAGTAAACATGGACCTTAATGAATGCAGCCATAATTTCAGGCTTAAATAAGATTATTTTTTAAAGGAACATTCAAGTAATTTAAACGGAATATGTATTGTGCAAAATTTAGGTTTGACTTGCCATTGATAAAAACAGCTATTTGTTGAACATGTTGACACAGCTAAGTCACTGAGCCCTTTCACAGACACTCTTTAATAAAGCATTGAAAAAATCATCTTACTCTTGTAAGATGTAAATAGAGTAAATCAAATAAAAATAATTTAAAAAAATAATCACCAAATTACTATATATCCTAGAATTTTATCTGCTTTATTTTACCTTTTTTGGCAAGAGAGTGGAGTGAGAAACTTTTTATTTCAAACTTCTCACTTTTTCTTCGTATGCCTTTCATTGAAATACTAGATCTCTGAGGCAAGGACCTGGATGCCCCCAGTCTCAGTATGGCACATTTACAGTGATGAAAATAAACATGTGAAGAAGTATTTTAGGGACTTGAAGTCTTAATTGTTTTTTCCCCGTTAGTAAACAAGGCTGCTACAAAAAACTTGAAGAACTGATAAAACACAAATGTCAGAAAAATTTATGAATGTATTAAAAGTAAAGATATTTGAGTCCTGAATAAAAACTGAAATAGAAGAAACCAGAAAATTTTCATAAATGTTTTGACCTGTACTCTTAATCACACATCAGCCTTAATCAGGAGTTTAATATTTTCCCAACTTAATAAATATCTAATCTCTGAAATAAAATAACCGTGACACAAGAAATACTAAAATTAGCTAGTTTCTGTGGTAACATGGAATACCAC
This sequence comes from Vanellus vanellus, assembly GCF_965231255.1. NCBI lineage: Eukaryota > Metazoa > Chordata > Aves > Charadriiformes > Charadriidae > Vanellus > Vanellus vanellus. Next base: position 188,121,476 of record NC_138905.1, read on the forward strand.
TGTTAGAAACAGGCTTGTACAAACGTTTTTTTAATCTGTGGTGTACATGCCACAGAATATTTCAGTACTAGTGTTGGTATAAAAGCACGCTAAACCATGTCCTGCTTTTTAGACCTGTCCATGAGGAACCTATTAGAAGTTCTGCATTATTACAGCTTAGCAAAATACAAGTTATTGTGGGATAATATAAAGTTGTCCTATAGCCTGTGCTATCCTGGTTACAATGTTTCATTCAGTAAGGAATGGACAGGTACTAAAAATAAAATTTATCCCAACAGCTATTCTATGTAAAGACTGTATAAATGTTTCACATGTAACATACATGCAAAAAGTTTGTGACGAAGTTTAGTAGTTAAAGTACTAACTTCTATAATGTAAATTTCACTTGGGAGTCAAAGTAAACATCATATTAAAAAAAAAAAGCAAGCCCAGACTTAAAAAAACATGCATCACAGTTAAGTTTAAAACCATATAAAGCACCAAAGAGTGGTGCTCAATGGATTTAAATCCAGCTGGTGGCCGGTCACAAGTGGTGTGCCTCAGGGCTCAGTGTTGGGACCATTTCTGTTTAATGTCTTTATTGATGATCTCGATAAGGACATAGGGTGTCTCATCAGCAAGTTCGCAGATGACACCAAGTTAAGCAGCAGTGTTGATTCCCAGGAGGATAGGGAAGCTCTACAGAGGGACTTGGATAGATTGGATCATTGGGCCAACATCAATGGTATGAGTTTCAACAAGGGCAAGTGCCAGGTCCTGCACTTGGGCCACAATAACCCCATGCAGCACTACAGGCTTGGGGAAGTGTGGCTGGAAAGCTGCCTGGCAGAAAGAGACCTGGGGGTTCTAATTGACAAGCGGCTGAATATGACCCGGCAGTGTGCCCAGGTGGCCAAGAAAGCCAACGGCATCCTGGCTTGTATTAGAAATAGCGTGGCCAGCAGAAGCAGGGAGGTGATTGTGCCCCTGTACTCAGCACTGGTGAGGCCACACCTCGAGTCTTGTGTTCAGTTTTGGGCACCTCAATACAAGAGAGATATGGAGGTGCTGGAGCGAGTGCAGAGGAGGGCAATGAAGCTGGTGAAGGGCCTAGCAGGCAAATCATATGAAGAGCAGTTGAAGGAGCTGGGACTGTTTAGTTTGAGGAGGAGGAGGCTGAGGGGAGACCTCATCACCCTCTACAACTATTTGAAAGGACACTGTAGAGAGGTTGGTGCTGGTCTCTTCTCACAGGTAATTAATGACAGAACAAGAGGGAATGGCTTCAAGCTCCAACAGGGTAGATTTAGACTGAACATTGGGAAAGAATTTTTCACAGAAAGAGTGGTCGGGCATTAGAATAGACTGCCCAGGGAGATGGTTGAGTCACCATCCCTGGATGTGTTTAAGAGACATTTAGATGTGGTGTTGGGGGATATGGTGTAGGGGAGAACTTTGTAGAGTAGGGTAGATGGTTGGAGTCGATGATCCCAAGGATCTCTTCCAACCTAGACAATTCTATGATTCTATGATTCTATTCAGCACTCAGTGTGCAGGACTCTATCTCAGTCTGTTTTCAAGTGAGTCTTCTTTTTGTTAACAGGAACAAAACATGTCCAGAAGTGTGCATACTTTATATAACCAAAACCTTTCCTTAAGTAATTATTTTAGAACATTTATGATGATGATGAATACTGCATTTTATGTGTTCTTCCCTTCTCACTGCAAAGCACAACGAACAAACTGGCACCAAGATATCCTCTTGTTCACTCACGACCTACTCTGTTGCCTGCCCTGCACTAGACACTGCAGAAATCTTGGTCAAGTGCTTCAACTATTATCTGGTGTTTCCAAGCATGTTCATGCATGTTCACAACTTTTGATATCTGTACCATCCTCCTCAATGAATTGCCTCAATAGTTCCATGCCTCTTACCAGTAAGACATGATAACAAAATTTATTTCCTCACGTACAACTGATTGCTGCCGTCAATAAAACCTGTTTTGAACACAAGCCACTTGTGAAAAGACCCTCTACTTCAATTATTAAAAAAATCACAACTCTCTTGTTTCAATCAGAACAAATCCAACCGCTTTTAACAACCCGGACAACTGTTTACTGAAGAAAGGCAATAACAGTTCACTTGAAGAAAAAAAGAAAAGAAAAGAAAAAAAAAGTTGAATGTTTGAATTGAGCATTTAAAAAAATCATTTGGTTTCTATTGATTTTTAAAACCAGATTACTGGAGAAAATATTGATCTCTCATCAGTCTGTCTGGTTCTCATTCACTGATTCTTCCCCTTACAAGTAACGTATCTCTGTGTACCTTAGAGTATTTTCAGTTTAGATTCTTGGCTATTCCTTAAAATATTAAGTAATACAGGTTTTGCTTTTAACAATTTTATATTTACATATATATATTATGCTTTATTTGATACAGAGTTGTGACAGAATTCAGCTTGGTGAAAAATCCATATTTTTATGGATCTAACTTTCCATGAGTACATGTATTGCTACAGTCTTCTTAAAAGCTATCAGCAAAATAGTAGTTTCCTACTACAAATACAGAATCTTAATCAAAATATGCTATACACATTGAGGTCTACTGTACTACTACCACTACCCTGAAAACAAAGTGACAAATTATCCGGTATCAAGTCTGTAATAAGTCCAGATTTTTGCTTTAAGACTTCTACCTTGTGTTCTCGCTACTACTCACTTCCCTACATATTACAGTGCCTCCAGATGCCCGCACATGTCCCATCCTGCCAGCACCATCCCAGGGGCCCACCCCTCCCCCACGACACTAACAGATCTCTCCCTACCTGCTCGTTCCTCCGTGCCCTTGGCTTACCCCTGTATGCCCGATGCCTTTTCACCGAACGCTGCCACTTTTCTCTGTGTCTCCTCAACTGTCCTGTCAGCAGGGCAAGAAGCACCACATCTATGGTTCATCCTGAGTGACAGGCATACTAATTGATTAACCAGTGCTCGTGTCTTTAGTGGGCATTGTCTACTGCCAAGCAAAACAGCTGGATTCTCCCCCTGCCTTTTCATTCACAGAGACGCTAATTTCAATCTGTTCCTCTCTGTCACAGAGCCGCTGATTTTGATTAAACCAGCAGAAACCTAATTATCTTTGAAAACTGGTAACTGAGATTCACTGTGGTTGGCCAAAAGGGTAAATGGTTATTATTGATGTGCCTTTGGCAGCAAGGTGAGAAAGGGATACCAACTGTGATGTGACAAGTCTACTTTCCCCTTTCAAGATTAGATTGAACAGAAAAAAGTGCTATCTTAACACAAAAGCTCACTGGGAAGGCCTAAAAGCCTGATGATCAGGATCAGGCCCTGACTCCAGGGCCAGAAGGTACCTTAGACATTCACTGCCTGAAAACTGTTATACTAGTGCCTACTATTAGAAATCAGTCTGAGATACAAACAAGAAAGAAGGCCTATCAGAAAAAATCTCAGCTTTCCCAAACTTAATAGAGTTAGTAAAAAAGCTATTTCCATTTTATCTGACTAATGTGGCTTGCCTGATCAACATCTACAAGGGACGTGGGGTGAATCTTGACTCTGTAAAACAACACACAAAAGGTCTCGTGAAAACTAGTGTATGAGATTGCAGAGAAGCAGTCATAGCATACACTGGTAGTTACAGACAGCATATGGCAACCCAATGAAGCGAGAGCAGAGCTTCTCACCTTGCCCGTAAGTCACTATTAGCATCAATATTTCTGACATTTGACACAACCTGAAAAGTGCAGGCGAGTAAGACAAGAAGCTATGTTCACCTGCAATCTAGAGCTGCAAGGCCTAATTCCCTATACAATCTGTGGGGAAAAATAGATGCAGCAACCATGTTAGACAGCCACAGTGGACAACTTTCCCTGTGTCTGCAGTTTTAGGTCCTGATAGAATGGATTAGGTTGGAAAGGACCTTGAAGATCATCGTGTTCCAACCCCCCTGCCATAGGCAGGGACACCTCCCACTAGACCAAGTTGCCCAAAGCCACATCCAGCGTGGCCTTAAACACCTTCAGGGATGGGGCCTCAACAACTCCTCTGGGCAACCTGTTCCAGCGCCTTACCACCCTCAAAGTGAAAAATTTCTTCCTAATGTTTAATCTGAACCTGCCCTCTTCCAGTTTAAAGCCATTCCCCCTCGTCCTATCGCTACATGTCCTAGTATGAAGTCTTTCCCCAGCTCTCCTGTAGGCCCCCTTTAGGTACTGGCAGGCTGCAATAAGATCTCCCCGGAGCCTTCTCTTCTGCAGGCTGAACAGCCCCAACTCTTTCAGCCTTTCCTCATAGGAGAGGTGCTCCAGCCCTTGCATCATCCTTGTGGCCCTCCTTTGGACACGCTCCAGCAAGTCCATGTCCTACCAGTTTGGTATCTCAAGATTCACCAAAACACAAAAAGTGTTACTTTCCTTAACAAAAAAGTTAATATAGAGGCAACCTGGCTCTGAATGCAGTGTCTAAGCTACAACTAAATTGCTATGGGTTCCCTACTTGCATAATCTTTATGGGGATATGCTCTTATAACTACACTGTAGACACAATCTTTTATGTTGAAGATCACAATTAATCAGATTGCAGAGTTTAGCCTAATAATATGTTTATGTCACAGTAATCAGAACATTCTTTACTGACTAGCCCTGATGCTCAGATGCTCTCTCAGATAACAGTAATCAACAGCAATTTTTTCTCTGAAACAACCAACTCTTTTTTGCAGAAGCAAAGAATTCCAAAATTATGTGAAAGAAATCAGCACAATAGTACAAAGAGAGTGGGGCTGTGGAACTGCTGTAAGGGAAATTGTTTAACAACATGACTAACTTCCCTCCTTCCTTCCTAAGGACCAGCAATTTTGACTCATTTCCCTCCTTCCTCTTTCTTCTCTACCTGAAGACCTAAAAGCTTCTTACTTTGGAATAACCATTATGTTTATATTCATTGTTTACATTTGGCTACTCCCAGCCTTTTTATTATTCAGACTGAAAAACAAGTTACAGTAAACAAAATGTTGCATCCTTTCAAAGAGATGGGGATCTTGAAAACAAATATTACAGAAGAAATCAAAGCTGCATGTTGGAGATTTATTTGGATATTTACACTTGACTTTGAAAGAATTGAAAACTTAGCAGACAGCAAACTTCCCCACTGAAGTCCAGGTTGAAGTGACCATGCTAAGCTGGTTAAGTGAAGGAGACATAAGCAGAGAGTAAGTGCTCTTAAAACAATTAGCAATGCAGCTCTTCCAATCTTCAATTAGAAGAAGATAAGAAGAAAAAAAGAATTAAGTCCATATGTTTCTGCACTATTTGGTGACAGAAGAGAGCACAAACTTCAGATTACTTGGAGACAGAAGATGAAGGAAGAAGGCTAGGATGGAAGGTAGGAACAGCCAGAGTAAGACTGGAGTAAGGAAGGAGTTCATTTAACGAAAACCCTTAAACCACCAGTTTTTCAGCAGCACAACTGTTCCTCAAGTTTGTAATTTTTTGCACTTTCATTTCAAATGTAACTCTGTCTTTAAAAATATCAGTGATATTATCAACATGGTACACGTTCCTATCAGTTTGCTAAGCAAATACCTTTCAACTGGTATTGGATCCTAATAAAATACTCTGCTTACACGTTTATTTGGATGTATTCCTCAGCTGAGGATTTTTGTTAACTCTTAGTACAAATTTATAAAGACAGAATTATTTTTTATTTATATTATTGATATCATGGTAGCACCAATTTACTTTCTCTTAAGATCTTGTTGCACCCTAGAGACCACAGAGCGTGAAAATCTATCCTTCCCAGAAATGTGGATCAACTCAAGATTGTTAAAAGTAGTAATTCTAAGCTGCAGGGTCTAAAAGTTTGTGTATATAGATGAATGTATGTGAATATGTTCCTGAGCACAAACACAAAACCATCATGCAACCCTGTTAACACTATGCAGTGTTAAACATGCGAACAGTAGGTCAAATAGAATTAGAATATAATTTCTCACAAAGTAATAATTACATTGATATTTCCACTAATCCGTTTCAATCTAGGATTCAGTAATTCAAAAAATAGTCTATAAATTAACAAATTACCGAATTTATGACTAGAAAACAGAACAAAATAAAAGCACTGCTATTTCAAAGAGCATTAAGATAATTTATATTTCAAATACTTTGAACAAAAGGGTCCTTCAATTTATAAAGATAGAAGTTAGGCTGTACTGTAATATTAAAAAAAATTAATCATTAAATCAGAATTCACGATTTTTCAGTTAAAATGTGTGTAGGAGGCAATCATGGATCCTATTTACCTGTTTGCTAAGTTGTTATCCATCTAACTTTTCCTTAGAAAAATTCCACCAGTGATGTATTACTGTTATGCAGCAGGAACTTGTATTCCCCCAGGAAATGATTAAAACCAAAAATTTTATAGCAGCATAAAGTGAACAGTTGAACTGTCCTAGTGGTATTGTATGCTGAATATAGAATTTTATAATGAAGGCTAGTATGAACATTGCATACTGTAGTCAGGGTTTCTTTTATATCTATAAATAAACATACAGAACAAATATCTGCCTTTGTACACCTGTGATCCTTAGCCTCAGACTATCTGAACATCTGAATATGACGATTACTTCAAAATGTAAAATTTTTCACAAGAATTAAATAAAAATGCATGAACAATAATGGCAACTTTTTCTAAAACCTTCAAGCATTAAAAAATTAGCAGTAATGAACTCAAGTTTTTAATGAAATCTGACATACTGTACCTGTAAATGTTTTACAATATTCACAACTTCTCTAGTTGAATAGGGATAGTTAATAATTCCTTGGTCAGCTAAGCTCCTGAGTTCTCCAAAAGCAGCCACCAGTTTCTGAAGAATGGGCTCTGGAACATCAGGACCATATTGTCTAAGCATAGCCAGTTCAGACTGCGGTTTGGGATTATCAACAGCATGGCAACTAAAAATGTCCCCTAAAAAGAAAAAAGCATACAGTTAAGTAATTTATAAAAAGATAGCATCACAACAGCCCCTTTAAGTTTCACACAGCACCTTAAATGGAAAAGCAATGGCTCAAGAGGATGCTGAGTACCTGCTTGTTAAAACAAGATAAAAACTACTTTGAAAAATGTGAAGGATGAACTCGCTATGCAGAACATCAAGGTTCCCAGAAACATGGAGGTCTCTCCTGTCATTTTAATGAAAGTGATCACAAAGGAGAAATTAACTTCAAGAAGAAACACAAGTCAAATGAACGCAGAAAAAAAGAAATGAAAAAAGGTTTACAGAAAGAATAACCGGTTGAATGGGACCAATTTGCGAACACCTTCAAAACACCACAGGATGCAGGGAAATCTTGATATGCAGGAATGCCCTAATGCAAACCCAGCTGAGAGTTCTAGAGGAAATACTGGTTTTATCTTTTCTCTCTGCCTGTTTGAAGTATGGTAAGAAATTTGGCAAGATATTCTTTCCATACATTCAAATTATATTGGTCCCAATCATATAACTATAAAGTTGAGTTAATTCGTAAAGAGTCCTTTAACAGTTGTACAAAACTTTGCAGAAGCATGATCAGATCCTGCTGAAAAAGGATTAAAAGCAGAAGAGCCCCTATGCTGGAAAAACAAAATCAGTGAAGAACTCCAAAACCTCAATGAAATTTCTGCCATGTGGGCCAAAAGCAATAATGCTGGGATGAGCAATTTTGTTAAATGGGTCCACGTAAGGAGGGAAATTAGGTTATGAAAAAGACATAGGCTATACTAAAAACATGTTGGGGCAACAAAGTTGGGTGAAATTCAGAGCCAATGAGTCTCTGACACAGAATGCCCATTCACTGGGAACTACAACGGATAAACAAAAAGCTTTCATGCAACATGGAATTGGGTTTGCACCTGCTTTTATGAGTAGGTTATTATTTCTTGCAGAATAAGCACTATGGCCAAAGCTAACAGATAAAACCACACAAATTAAGATGCCTGCAGACAAATGGCTAAATTAACATAGATAATGCAGTCAGTGGAGTCTGGAGGGCTATTCAGTTCATAGCCCTGGTGTAATGCTGCCAAAGGCCCATTTAGATTAACACTGGACTATACAAGCCAATGACTTCATCACTTGCCCTTATGCAACATAAATTCTTGCTTTTGCTCTGAGATGAAGCTGTGGGGAATCTTTGCTGATACACAGGATTTTTAGGACCTACCAGAAGCTTTCTGAAATAAGGCTGCTGTTGATATGAAAAACTTCGATGTGAAGGTTGGATAGCCTTACCTGAAACTAGGATAAATTCAATATCTTGTCAAATATATATATATTTTAATAAGGCCTATCGCACATAGCCATGGGCATGGAGAGGCTGAAGAGGATTAAGAAGCAGGTAGCATAGTGCTAACACAAAAAAAGACAGTAGCCTCCACTGCTGAGAGGAGAGAAAAGAACCATTCATCACGCTCCCATCTCTTGTACTGAAGAGGACTGCACCTGGCTGGTGGCTCGTTTGATATGGGGAAAAAGGAAGGGTGAGCAGTTGCGTTAACCATTGATGTCAGCTGCTTACATCTCATGTTTTTGCTATATTTGTATACAATATATGCTCATTAACAAAGATTGCTTGTAACCTTGTCTGCCTGTTGTGTTTGTCCAAGTCCCATAAAGCAAATTAGTTGCAACACGGATGACCACGTATAGCTGTTCACTTCAGGGCAAGTTCAGGCACTTTTATTAAGATATATATACTTACATCTTAGTCTTCAAGCTGAATCTCACCCTGAGTGTCTTATGTGAAACAAAGTATCAATATGCATAAGGACCCCTTCTCTACACGATATCTAATGAATAAAGACAGTCATTCTATTAACCAATTATATTAAAGATCACCATTTAATATGAATCACTTACCTAATGTGCCAAAAAAGTCATTACCCAAGAAAGGAAATCCAGGTCTATTTGCTAGAACTATCATTCTAAAATCAGGATGAATAACTATTACATTTTCTCTCCCCTCTACATGAGCTTGATCTGGAAAAGAAATAAAATTTATTAATTGCATATTTAAGCTTTGCATTATGAATGAATTAAACGAACATAATTAGATTAGAAGAATTCTTAGAATTAGAAGAATTCTTCTTCTAATCTAATTATGTTCTTCTTAGAATTAGAAGAACAGTTACAAATAAAGGCTCAATAGCTTCTTAGCATGTCATTCAACTATGAGTGTTCTAGGTCTCATTTTAAAGTTTCATAATTTGTTTCATGAAAATTTAACCCAAGTGTTTAATCTGAAAAAATAAAAATGCATCCACTGTTTTTGGGGTGGGGACTACCCATCCTGTTTATATTTAATTTCACCAAAATGCTGAGGCAAATGATGAATAGCATTTCTTTTTATGTAGGTCTGACATTATCTGATCTGGAAACAAAGGACTGAAATTCCTCCTGACTATTACAAAAATATGTGAGAAGCCAGAGACACATGATTTCACACATGTGAAGACTCCGTTCCCCCAAAATGAATAAAGTGGCCCCCTTTTTTTCCCTTGCAGCATGTTTCCAGTGGCACAGGGAGTTTGGTAATCCTTTTACCTCCTCTAAAAAAACTACAGTAATAATTGAGACTGGCTAGCAAGATATTTTAAAAAATTCCCCTCTACAGTTTATAATGACAAGAAAAATTAAGTGTTGTGCCATGCCAGTGCTGAATGATTGCTCAAACATTGTTCCCAATATTGTTAAAACCAAACTCATTACAGTGTCTATAAACATTAAGAGGGCATTTCAAACATGGTCTGTCTTTGAAAAATAATGAAAAATATTTAGTTCCTGCAATTCATATGAATTAAATTCTATTAAATTACAAAATACTTCCATACTGCAGGTCATATTTAAATAATATAAGCATATGCAATATTTGATTAGATGAAACCCTTAACAATTCAACCTTAAATATATCTCAATTCTAGATTTGATCAAATTATACCCCGACTGTCCAGATGGGCATAACCAAGATCATAATTTGGTCAACTAGATCCTTGTTTCTTGTGGTGAATGAGAAAATGAGAAGCAGAGACTTACAGTTTGTTGTTTTTTTTCTGTGGTTTGGTGGTGTGGTTTTTTTTAATTTTTCAGCAAAATTCGTGAGAATGCTAACTAAGAAAACCTTTGTGGATACTGAAAACGCAGTAAAGAAAACTACTGTAAATAGTAGTAACTGTTAACCCTTTAGCATCAAGTACTTTTCCCATTTGGACTCTTTTGGGTCTCTACTTAGTAACTCAACATGTTACATTTTACTGTAAATTATGAAAAAGCTTTCTATCTACTTACTGGCAACAATTCGCCTTCCGTCTGACAAAACCATTTCCCCACTTTCTACTAAAGTTTTTAAGATACAGGTAACATTTGTTGGTGCTTTGTCTGCCTCATCAATTACCAAAATATGTCCAAACTTCACTGCTTTTACCTAGAAGATAAAAGAATCAAAACATCACAACTCCCCAAAAATACTGCAAGAAACTGCATTACTGATTTCTCAGTCAGTAGTAGTGACATCTTGGTGGCATTGAGATAAGAAAGGTACCCAGAACAGGGATAAGCTATGACTGAACCAAGCAGAAAGAAGATGAAGTGAGTACGACAAGAAAGATGTGTGTTTCTCTTTCTTCAGGATAGGGATGAAAAGGGCTGTGCTAGGAAGGGAGTGAGGAGCTAAACTGAGATGAGGTGGAGTGCTGACAGAGAAGTGCAAAAGCCATTTGCATCTGTCAACATGAAACTGAAAGAAATAAAGAATGGCTGCAAGAGCTGCTTGAAGTCCAGTTTAGCAGGTAAGTGGGAGATGCTACATAAGAGGAGGAGGAAAATACCACTCTACCAGTTAGAATGTGTCAGGTTAATACTAAATTATTTTCCATACTTATTTTGTGCATGCAGGCTCTCAAGACTATCATCTGACTCAGCATTTGGCACAGCAAATGTGACAAATGTGACCAAAGTAAAAGTTAATGAAATGTTACCACACTCACTGACTATGCCATGACAGTAATCAAATCACAAAGAATCTTCTTATTTGAAAAGCCAGCATGTTTAACTACTTGTTTTTAATGAAAAACATTTCCAAATATGCAATCCAAATATTACTACTGACCAGTGGTGAATCTTCATATATAATAAGACCATCTTTAACAGAAGGTTGTAGAGTAAGGCTTTGTACAGTGGTATCCCTGAAATGTGGAAAAATAGACAGTATTAACTAAAATACACAAGAATTTTAGTTGCAATAAAATGCCAAATGAATAAATGAAAAACTGAAGGCTCTTTTTTTTCTAAGAGGAAAAAATATCTTTTTTTTTTTTTCTTTTCAGGGTGTGTGTTGGGGTGTGTGTGTGTGTATGTGTGTTTTTGGAATTCTTGAAGAACTTGAACCAAGAACAATGCAGTGCCAGCTTAGTTGTCAAAGGTTAGTATCCATGTCTCTGCCAGGGCTTTTAAGGTAGTTCTCAATTTCTCATAAAACCCTGGAAACCAAAACACCGAAAAGTGAATCTGTATCTTTTGCATATAGGCACATTACTACTGTTACTACTATTTCTAGTTAAGCGTGTTTAAACTGTCACAACAAACAGTGGAATCTCCCCCAAAAAAACCCAAACAGGAATTTGCAGTTTCATAGTCAAATCATTAACGTTTTAGTTGCTCTTCTACATCTATCACCAAAAGAAAAAAAAAAGAAAAAAGACTAAAAATACTCCTGTGGAATTCTAAAAATCAACTGCTTTTAGTTCTGTCTAAACCATACCAGATGGAATAATTTTTACTAGCACTTGCTACATTTTATATCATGGACTGTGTCAGCTTTTAAATGGGACAGAGGTTTTAATAGTGTAGCATTTCTTTTTGAAACTGTATTCCTGTTTGAATTGCTCAAATTACTTTTTCCTTCAAATGTAAAATAGCATTAATTAAAATCTGTAATGAGAATATTCCTTAATCTTTGCTATTTTCATCGATTTCAACCACCGCTGAATGTACAGATACATAAAAAACCATTGCAATTCAGAAAGGTCCAGCAACAGACATCGCCACACTGAAATTACCTATATAAATTATGTCCATAACCTACACCAAGCCTCTCCTGATTCTATACAATACTTGTCAAAACCTTTGTCAAGATCTGTAAAACCAACCTCACTGACCTTGGGGGTTCAGGGGGATCAATGAGCTAAGGAATAATCAAGAGGTGGGTGATGACAGAAGATCCCCGTGAATCCCACAGTTTCATGGGCAACTGGATATCCAACTTAATCTTAGGGCAAGCAGGCTATGCAATCCCTTTCCTCCTGTATTTCAAAATTTGTATTAGTCTGCATCAACAGAATGAGGGACTATTCACGTGTCAGAACCCATGAGGAGAGCCTGACCTATGGTGTTTGAGATCCACCCGCTGGTTGATAGGTAAGGTTGGTAACCTCTGCGCTGCATGCGAGATTTGATGCAACAAAAATCTCTTACCTTTCACAGCCATGCCACACAACAAAACTGTTTGCTTAAGCTAAGCTAACTCACTGTTCCAAACATCCACCTCAGCTCTATCTTTAATTTTTGTAACACCTTGTAAAAAAACAACAATATTCTGATAAGCTCCATGGGTACAGGAAATCAAACACAGTACTGTTTGCAGCAAACTATTAAATGGCCAGCTTCCAATTGCACTTTTAAACTGACAGCATAACATGCAAATTTCCTTTATTTGAAACTGCCGTCAGCAGGATTTCTGTCCCTAACAACTAATAATTTCTTGTTTAGCTTTAAACTCATGATTGATTTATCCCAGTGTTTCCCATGCACAGGAATAAAGCATAGGTCAGGAACAGAAATTCTTAATACTAGGCTACTTCATCTGAAATGTAATCCCAGATGGGAAAGGTTACAAAGGTGGGATCACCTCCACTTCATTTCACCCCATCAACCGAGGCCTCTCACAAGCAGCAAGAGTCCCCAAAAGAGTAATATTGATATTGTATTTAAATGCAACACATAATTTTTTTAACCACCAAAATAAGCAGTAGCATTAAACTATTACCTTAGAAATCCTACCACGGACAGAAAAATAAAGCTTCTATTGTCATCCTACTTGTCTGCTCATTTCTACATTGGGCAGAGAAATCAATAATGGATGCAAAAATAACAACAAACCAACAACCATTATTTCTTGAACACAGACTATTTAGGGACTAAATTCTCAGATTGTCTGTATCAGCCTACCCTCCATCAGCAGTTACCATTTCTGGTTCAATACTATACACTCACAGATGTAGAAGAATTTTACATATGTAAACCAAACCCTAGAGTGTACGCAGGCACAGTCACATGTTACTAATTAGTCAGAAATTATTCATAGAAAAAATATTTTAAGGAATTAATCCAAGGAGAAAAGAGGAAGGATTTGTCAAACCTGAACTGTAATCTCTTTTAAGTAACAGAAAGGAAAAAACCAGGAGGATCTAAGGAAGGCATAGAACAGGAATAAGGTAAAGGAAGGTGAAGCATTACAGGATGCTTTACAGATCATAAATTTGCACTTAGCAGTCAATGCATGGAAAAAATAAAGTGAGCAGAGAGTGGCAGGAAAGGAAGAAATTGGCATGGATGGGCAAAAGTGGCAACGGAAGAAAAGAAACAAATGTCAGACGGTGTTTTACTGTAACAAAATAGTGCGTTTTACTTTTGGTGAGCTAGTTAATCCTCTGGCTCTGCAGAGATTATTCACAACCACCTGATACAAAATACTAACTTGTGCTTACTAGCACCAGCAGCCCACAGAAATCCTTAGGATGATCTCAGTCTTCAGGGAAGACAGAATTGATCTTATCTCTGGGGGAAATAAACACTAAATCCAGTTTCTAATTATTTTTTTTTTTTTATTTTATCTGTGGTTCTCTCCTTTCTTCTACTTTGTTGCTATTCAGCTCTAATATTTTAAGGAAATATTTCAGGGGATTTACAATGTATTATAGAAGCTAAATATACAGCCAGATATTAATTCTATTGGCTTGATGACATAAGTGAATGCAAAACCCCTGTACTTGCTTAGGCTATTACATTCAGCCATGTATATAAGAATGATTTTGCAAGGGTTTCCTTTCAGGATCAGAAGCTATGCAATTAGGTGTCATTCATTTCTGTTCTTCAGAAACCTAACATGACCCAAACACAGTAAAGAATGGCTAAAAATAATCTGCCTCCTTAGGGTTTTTTTCTTCTTAAATTTCTACTTTGGAATGAATTATATAAATGTAAAGACACTGAAATACAGAATAATAAAAATAAAAGTATCCTAAGTCTGAAATATTTCTGAACAATACGGTATGCAGATTTTCCTAAATGTAAAATATGTCTGGCGCTCAAAACATTAGACTGTAGAATTTCACTCCCACAGGAAAGGAACTAAAAACTGTAATTCACATTCACTTATTAATATTAGCATCTTAATATTAACTAGGCTCTAACAAAGACATGAATATCAAAACCTCCTAATTTCATCACATTTGGCACCCAAGATGAAAATAGTTCCGACACAAAGAAGCAAGACTGTGGGAATGTAGAAGCGAGTGAGAAAAACTGTCTGACATACTGTCATCCTACTCAACTGAACTGATTTGTCTTCTCCTGATTGCAAAAGAAAAATATGAAAAGCTCGGTAATGTCTTTCCTAAGAACGTATTTTTATTTTTATCAAGGAAGCCATCCTCACAAACAATCTCTAAAAAAAAAAAAAAAATCTGCTACTTAAACTCAGCAACTCTTCTGACTATATCAATCAAATCATAGTAGGACTTCTGAGAATCCTTTTGATTTTTTTTTATTAGCTCACATCACTGTCTTTTTATTTATTTTTTGTTAGTGGTGCATTGTTTACCCTAAAGGCAGCTTTTTCTGAGATCTATAGACTTACTTGAACATACTAGTCTGTGACAGTTACTATTTCTTTGACAGCAATGCCTTCTTTCTGGGGAAGAACTATGAGATCTGGCAGAACTTTCCATCAACCACAGAGACTGTCCAGTTCATTCTGTCCCTGTCAATTTTAAAGATTTACCCAAATTCTATTAAATAATTGAATTGAAAAAATTATTCCAAAAGAGAGGAGAGGAACTGCACCTGATAACTATTTTATTGTTTAGAATAGAACTCTCCCCTACACAAATCCAATGAGTGCAGCATTGCTTATTCCATTCATTTGAGACAGAAAATTTCTTCCAGGCTCTTTTCAAATGAAAATCTGGAGTTGTTTGGAAGAGCGGAATACATCTATTGATAGACCTTGCAACAGAGCAGGATGGGTGGCAAAGATGGGAAGAAAGTAAATCTCAAAGCATTCTGCATATGCTGTGGTGAGACAGAAGCTGAAATTAGCTAGGAGGAAAAATTAAGGAACAAAGGAGAACGATGTTCCTCTTCTCCTGAAATTTGTGTTAGTTCATCTGGAGGACTATCTGGCTGAAAGATGCTTCTTTAGAGAAATTAAATCAATGTGTGAAATTCTTCATTAAAAATGTTAATGCTGTCTATATGACACATCTGCAAATACTCACTATATGTTTCGACACTTCTCCCCAGAACACTGAAATGGAACCACCAAAACAGAACTTTATCCATTTTATAATTTACTCATTGTTATCTAACTTAAGAAAAGGAAAAGGTATTCCAATGCTTTATTTTAAGACTTGAGCCCCCAAGGAGGCCTATGCCCAAACACAGGACACAGTGTCAGGACCTTAGTTAACACTGCAAACATCCATATCCCCAGGAATTACTCCATCTTGACAAATACTGAAGAATACTGTCCTGGCTTTTGTATGTACTTACACAGAGGCTGAAAGGCTAAGAGAAGATCTATGGAAGGTAACCTTGTGTTTTAAGGGTGGTGCTCGTGGTAACAACCTTAAACCAAATTCAGGTTTGGCCTTCCTCTTATTCTCCAAGCGAAACTTTATGGTAGTCGAAAGCAAAAAGCAGAGACACAAAATATATGCTCTAAGAATTGTTGGTTTTCATTTTTGTGAGATACCTATCTATCTAAATACCTATGTACATCGATCTATATATCGTCTCAATTACATTTCGATGAGACATGAATGTACCTATGTGCTGTGACCTAGTTTTAAGAGTATTTGAAAAATAATTAGGACAAGGTCCATTTGAAGCTGTTAATTGCTCAGCTAATCCACTCATGGATTATCCTGATGAAGAGCAGGCGATGTTAACACAAAGAAAGAATCTCCATGACTTTGACATCTACAAATTAATTTCTTTAGCCAACCTATCATACAGTCATTGCGTTGCACAATCTGACCACTATGTTTAGGGAACTCTGAAATATCTGAAAAGCCAACCGGCTGTCTCATTTCTCTGTTAAAATGATACTGTAAAGCCTTTTTGACTTATCTCTATGCACTGATAATTAAATCCCTGCTTTTCTTCTGCTAGGCCATTATAGCTACTCAGCAGGACATATATTTGTTTAAAATCCAAGAAATTATTTGGAGTATAAAGGTACTCATTAGTCAGTATGACTGTGGGTGGCAGAACAAAGGCCAAAGGGAATTGTATGTTTAATTCAGGTTGTATGCTTAAATCAAATTACAGAATTACTTCTACGTGATCCATCTATCCAAAGGAGATGCAATGTTTTCACCTAATTTGTTCTCACAACATAAGAAACTCACTCACCCTAACTATAAAATCCATAAATGAAGAAACACGACACCCTACAGCTTCCCTTACTGTGTATAAGAATAAATTTCACTGAGTAAACAGCGAGAAACTGTTACTTCAACTTTAGAGGAAAATGAAATAACGGGGTCTTCCAACCTAAGCTATTTCTCCTTAACAGCCACGCAGCATGATATTCACACTGAATAAAATTGCTACAAAAAGATAAATGAAGGTGCTCTCTAACACCTGGAATATGACAATAGCAGAGTAGTCTGACAGCTTGTGAAAAGCTAGCACTGGAAACAGAGACCATTAGCTTCCATGAACTATTGGAAGCTTAGCAATGCAACTCTGTATTGATTGAAAATGTATTTAAGAAAAGGGGAAAATACAACAAGAAAAGTAAAAAAGCATCAAGACACCTATTATATGCTAGCCAATACATTCAGTGCTTCACAACAAAAATCATAGAATTGTAGAATGGTTTAGGTTGGAAAGGACCTTGAAGATCATCGAGTTCCAACCCCCCTGACATAGGCAGGGACACCTCCCACTAGACCAGGCTGCCCAAGGCCACGTCCAGCCTGGCCTTGAACACCTCCAGGGATGGGGCCTCAACAACCTCTCTGGGCAACCTGTTCCAGTGCCTTACCACCCTCAAAGTGAAAAATTTCTTCCTAATGTTTAATCTGAACCTGCCCTCTTCTAGTTTAAAACCATTCCCCCTTGTCCTATCGCTACATGCCCTAGTAAAAAGTCCTTCCCCAGCTCTCCTGGAGGCCCCTTTTAGGTACTGGAAGGCTGCAATAAGGTGTCCCTGGAGCCTTGTCTTCTCCTGACTGAACAGCCCCAACTCTTTCAGCCTCTCCTCATAGGAGAGGTGCTCCAGCCCTCGCATCATCCTCGTTGCTCTCCTCTGGACACGCTCCAGCAGGTCCGTGTCCTTATTATGTTGGGGATTCCAGAGCTGGATGCAGTACTGCAGGTGGGGTCTCACGAGAGTGGAGTAGAGGAGCAGAATCGCCTCCTTTGACCTGCTGGCCACACTTCTTTTGATGCAGCCTAGAATACAGTTGGCCTTCTGGGCTGCGATTGCACACTGCCAGCTCATGTTGAGCTTCTCATCAATCAGCACACCCAGGTCCTTCTCCTCAGGGCTGCTCTCCAGCCATTCCCCGCCGAGCCTGTATTTGTGCTTGGGATTGCCCCGACCCAGATGTAAGACCTTGCACTTGGCCTTGTTGAACTGCATGAGGTTGGCTTGGGCCCACCTCTCCAGCCTGTCCAGGTCCCTCTGGATGGCATCCCTCCCCTCCAGTGTGTCTACCTCGCCAAACAGCTTGGTATCATCGGTAAACTTGCTGAGGGTGCACTAAAAATACGTCGTCTTATTATGTATTTCCAAACCTGAATTGCGTAAAGAATAAAGCACACACTATATGGCTACTGTGTACCACATTAAAAGAAAATATTCTAGACATATGCATTCATGATTCAAAATCATCAGGAAAAACTACATAGCCTTTTTTTTTTGTGGCTGCCAACATACAAACGCACAACACACACACATCCTCAGTGTGTTCAATGGATTCCTCTCTAACAAACCAGTGCAGTTCCAGAGCACTTGCTTCAACAACAGTCCACTACAAAACCAGCTTCTCCTGGTTGTTCACTGTTAAAAGCAGACCTGCAGAGCTATACTAGCATTTAAATTTTTTTTTTACATGGTCCTATATTCTTTCAAGAGAAAATAACCAAATGCAATTCTGAGAACAAGTACACTCTAATTCTACAGTATCAGGTGATCATCTGTGTCTTGGGTGAAGGAAGTTATTCCTTCTGAAACAACCTTTTTCATCAGAATTTCAAAAATCTGGAGTCAATAAAGCTGAAAGGGTAGTTTTAAATTATCTCAATAGGGGAAACAGGTAATTAGATTTTATACTGTTTACATGTGGTGAAAAAAGAGGGAAAGAAAATTAACATCTAAAGATTAATGGACAGTTTGTAGGAAGTATTGCTTGTAGGGACACCATAAGCTTATTTTCCTACCCCAAACCTCTCCGTTAATTTGATTGTTAAAGATCACAGCAAAATTACGTTTATTTTGAAAAGGATAACATATGTAAACTCATTTAATTCTTGGAAGAAAAGACCATCAGATTACTGTAATTTATTAGGGAACCAGAAAAAGCACATCACAATATGTAGTAGATTTTTGAAATGAACCCTCTATCACACTTTCCAATCATCAGTCACTAGAACAAACACAGTAACTTTGGCAGGAAGACACAATACCATTGGTAAATTCTTTGAAAGGAAATGTAACATTAGGAAAAACAGAGTAAGGTAGTGTAGTATCTTCTAAAATAATAGTAAGATTATCAGATAACAAATAGAATTTCTACAGCAGTTAGTATTCTGTTGACAGTGGTGAGACATGACATTTACTACAAAGCTAAACTGCTTTAGAATATATGTTAATGCCTAGATAAATGGAAAACAAGTGATCTCAACTTGTAAGAAAAGGTATCACATAGAGAACTAAGACTTCATATGGCTAATTCAAGGGCACAAACCCTTTTATTTAAAAGCTAAAGAAGAAAATTTCCTACATTCGCTATTTTCATGAAAAGGCATCATAATCATATTCATAGGCTGTTTTAACTCTCTCAACCTTACAGAGAACAACTCTCATACACCAAAAAACACCTCCTCTTTTTGTCATTTGACTTTATGAAGATTTTCATTCTCTTTATTGACAATAAACTAATTTTCTAGAAGATTATTTTCTTGATACTCAGGAAGAGAACACTTGAACAGGACTAATCATTTCATATCTTCTGCAGATTCACTGAAGCTCCAAGCAGCAAAAAATCCATTCATAAGCCATCGATAAATTATTGACGTAGATTACACTGCAGTCTGCTCAAAAGATTCTATTTCTGCAAGTGGCAGCGATGTTCTTACGCAACTAAATAATTACAGATCTACATACTGAAGACGTCAGAGTTGAGGTTGACTAGTTTTACTTATCATGGCTTCAGTGACCGAGTACGTAGTAGCTCAGGGGCAATCCAGTTCTCCCACTAGCTGCGAGTAACCAAGTTCCCATCACAGTGGAAAGGATTGGTACTTTCCTGAACATTTCGAATTGCTTAGAGGAACGCCTGTGGCAGACACACTACAGAGAAGATGGCGGGCTGCAATTTTTGCATTTCCTACAGCTGATCTCCGGCTGAGACAGCGTGAAGCCAGGAAACATCTCAGAGAAATTTCTCCTTAACAACTGCTCGTTATTTACACCCACATCATAACAATAATAAATGTTCTAGAAGTTATCAGACTTAATCTCATTACACAAAATGTTCTAATTTTTCTTGTTCTGAAAATAGTAAGTCGGAAGGTGCTTCTTAATTACCCTCAACTTTAACTACTGTTCCATACTGACACATTTAGGCATCAGCTAAGGACAGTGCAAATGGACTCCCCACATAGAACAAACACTGCTGGATTATCTGATTTTATGAAGACAAGATAAACTAATTCCTTTTTTTTTTTCCCTACTGAACAATTTCGATTTAGCAAGAATGTTACTACAACATACCTAGAATAAGAGCTAGCTGGGGTCATCCAGCTACTAGCTTGCAGAAATTGTTGGTAAATCACAGAATCATAGAGCAGTTGAGGTTGAAAGGGGCCTCCGGAGGACATCTGGTCCAACCCCCCTGGCTCAAGCAGGGCCACCTACAGCCAAGTGCCCAGAACCGTGTCCAGACAGCTTTTGAATACCTCAAAAGTAAAGGACTGTAATGTATACCAAACTTTAAAGAAAAGGTACTGACACAGAAAAATTAAGTGTGCCTTCCTGAACTAAGCAAATGTGCTGCTTGGAAGACAATTTTTCTTAAAGGGGCTAGCAAGACAGAGAGGCTTTTGTTTGCTATCAGAGTAATTGGGAGAAAACTCATGATGGCAGATAATAATTTCAGAAGGTTCCTGTTGCCACTTGCTCTTTGTGTCTATATGACCCAAATCCCAGCAGAACAGAGGTGACAGCTTTCACAAGTCTTTAGTTGACACTGTGTTCTTCACAGTATTTTTCCAGTTCTCTTTAGTTGCCTAAATTAAGATTTCAGATGAGAATAAATTACATGTAAATCTCCTTGCCCTTTTTTTAAGCTCCTGTATTAAAGACTAGAAGTGTATTTTAATGAAAGCTGAGATCAGATAACACCATATGACTCCAAAATCTTGATGTATATATTAATCCAAATGCCTTTAGCATGTAAAACCTAGCACCTCATTTATACTAGCAGAAACTACTATAAGAAGAGAGTCACTGGATTGTACATCTTCTTAGTCAGAACCTAAGCTTTTAGGGAACTTTCTATTAGAAATCTCTTCCCAATTAAAAACAAAAAGAAAACCCACACAAAAGCCCAAAACAAACAAACAAAAAAAGGGAGCCATAAATCAAGTTTGCATTAGAAACAAAAGGATAAATACTGTAGTTCTGTAATATAGTCTACACAAAAATAGTAACTTCAAGGAGGAGAAATCATTGTTATTAAAATTTAAAAAGCAGCTTGACAGTATGACGTAATTCCAAATAGGTGCAAACCTAAATGTTTAACTGACAGGTAAAAGACATTTTACTCCACCAAAGCCATTCTTTGTGTGCAATTAGTTACTAATTTGATGATAAGAGAAGTAAAATTAAGTCTTTTTTTCATTGATCACATCAAAGGAGCAACAGTCTAAAGTCCATGATACTTTCTTCTGACGTATTTATGCAGGAGAGCTAGGAGCTTACATTTTTATATTTATCTATTACTCTCATCAGTGCTAAGAAGGATTTTATAGTCTTAACAGGACACATGTTCTTCCCTGAGTCTTCTGTAAAGCTTTAATTTTTTTTTCTTCCTACTCTGGAATCCTCTTGGTCCAAGAGATTTTGTAATCAAAAGCAAGATATTATCTGTTTCCATGAAAATATTTTTCCTGATTCAATGAAATTTGCTTTACAGATTGATTATTTAGTCTACCAAATTTGGCTTCAGATTTCCGTGTAGAACCACTGGCAATTTATTTCCACACAACTCACATGAGAGATAGCAAAAGTCGTAACAGCAAGGTTCATAAAATGATGAGGTTTTCCAGGGTTGACACATTTAGGAGCAACACAACTACTTGACTCTCTTACATTTATTTGGAGGACATCAAAGCTTCTATGAAAATCATCCAGTATGTGTTTAATTTCTATATAGATCTCTTATTGGCCTGCGACTGCACAGGCCTCATAGATTGTCACCCTTCTAGCAGCATCATGAACGCACACTCAAGGTGAAAGCAATAAAAACCTAAAGTTTAATATTAGGCAAGACAACACTGCTGTATGTTCTGTAATGTGTAGCCGGTGTCCTGGGTGCACAAAACTGAGACAACCACCCCGAGGGGTAAACGAAATTTAGGATTTCTCTGCTGAAATTTATTTTTGTAGAAAAGGAGTGACTGGAAAATCCAAGCAGATGAAAACTCTTCCTTCAACACAGAAAAGGAGTTAGATGCTTCATAAGCCCAGTCCTAGAAAGAGGCTGTGCAGGGCCTACCCAAATTATCCGTTTCAGAATAAGTCCTATAACCCCACAATTAAAGCGATGAGAGAGCTGGTCAGCTCCTGATCAACTCCTACTATTGGGAAGTATGTGAGAGGAAGTAGCCAACCTTTTGAATAATTTATAATTTTTCTTAAATGCTTTCCTTATTAAATCTAATCACAGCTTCCTTCCAGTTGAGATTTTCAGTTTTATGGTCCAAAAATGATTTATAAGACTTAACAATTTCAAGAAAATAAAACTCTCAATGAGGTGCTGTAAGAAAGGTTAAGAATAAGGATTTATAACCTCCATAAGCAATCTAAACCTTAAAGTCGGGCTGACCCTTCCATGGGAATCAGTGGTAGAGCAAGTAAATACAAATGTCAAACGGATGTTTAAGGAAAAGCACTCTTTTTCTTCTGTCTTCTATTTCCTCTCATCATCTTGAAAGTATAAGATATAAAATGAAAGACTTGAAAATTACTCCTGGTAATAGCTCTTCGTCTCTAAGGCAAATATTCCCTGCTTGAATGTCACTGAATATATGGAGTGTCAGATCAGCAAAACTCCTTATACTATTTCATCAAGACAGTAAAAAAAACCAACAACAAAACCCAAACCAAACAAACAAAACCCCCACCCCCCCACACACACCTCTCCTTCCAAAAATCGCCCCCAAAACCCAAAACAAAACACCACCACCCCAACCAAACAGCCAAGAACCAAAACCAAACCAGGTTTAATAACATGTTTAGTTCTTTTATGTTCGTGTTTGTTGGCAAAAGGAGTAAGGTATTCTTCTATGAAAGACACCTACATCAATTACATTGCATAACAAAATGTACTACACTACATCCCCCTTATTTATATCACAAGCTGTTGAAAGTAAACATTTCTGGAATCTCTTCATGATTTTGGCACTTTAATATCGTTAAAAAAACAGGTCTTGAAAAATGGCAATTGGAGTCATAAATCAGAATACTTCTGAAATTCAGTCTGATTATTTTTGTCTATTATTTATTCACTACTTTTATTTATTACATAACACTACATTTTAATGAAGATCTTAATCACATCCATTTTAAAGCTCTTCTTACAGTTTTCTTCACTCCAACAGTTTCTTCTCTGGTTATATCTTAATTATTGCCACCAACAAGGATATTTTATAACTAAGGATCTCTCTCTCTACTCCAGAATGGCTACTATTCAGTTGCAACACCCATTCAGTACTGGCATTATTATACATACATGCATATTACTTTTTTTATGGCTAATTATATGAAGCGACAGTCAATACGGGCAAGTTCAAGAGCTCATAATGTCATCGTCATCCATTTTCCTACAGATTCCCTACCTCACTAGGAACTCAGAGCCTCGGGATATGCAGCTGACAAGTGCACGCTTATTTCCAGAGAGACTAGTTGAAGTGGAACTGAAGAGTCTGCAACCCAAATTACAGGGACTACTGAGGTATTACCATCTGTCAGACACATTTCTGAACGGGCAGAGAATGCCCACCTTCATCTGACACTGAATCGCCTCCACAGATTTTGCGAAGAAAGCAGTAAAATTATCTTTCCCTTCCAAAGTAGTCAACTAAAATGCATGCTTTGAATTCAATTGGTCTAGATTTATAATCCAGGTATCTGAGCACAATTAAAAATATGAAATTTAGAAATACTTTCCAGTTTGCATGCTTAACGGCACTAATGGTAGCTAGTTAGGAAATCTGTAGAAATATCCAGGACTATCAAAGATGAATTGCACATTCTAGCATATTTTCTGATAAAATACATCTATGCCATAAGCTACTGACTGCATTTCTCCCCACAAAATATCCAAAAGCTTAGTAGTGAACTGGCTTGGGTTTTTTTGTAAACTTACTCTTTTTTTTGCTTTGCAATCCAAAAGTGTACGCTAACAACATTGTAATCCTTGTTTAAATGCCCTATTGTAATCCTTGTCTAAATGCCCTATAAAGTTTATCAAGATATTATATAGACTGGGTTCTTCACAAGGTATTTCAAAATGCCACCCAAGAAATAGAAATTTCTGGATTTTCTATATCAGGAATTATTTTTGTAGAACTCCAGAGGACTACTCATCATTTCCTACATCAATCTATCTGTAGAACCCTGTAACCATAAACAGTACTTCACAGAGTTTATAAAAGTTTGTCTTGACTACACAATTTTTTTTTTCCTAGAGATGCATCCACTAGCTTGTTGTTACTAATACATTCTGCCACCCCAACATGACCTCAAACATCGTGCTTATGCAATGTTCTCCGGAGCTATCTGAATTTACGTTAAAGTACTGTTCTGTTTGACCACACCTCACTGGAGAACAATTTTTCAAAAAGACACACACTCTGAGTGACAAAATTCTGTAGTATTTTGTTAAATAATTAGGATTTGCAAAAATGATAGTGTATTTCATCCAGAAGGACAGGGTGGCTGCTCCAAGCAGAGAAGATGGTAGGAAAGTTACCACAAAGCTGAAAGTAGCAGGTTACAAAAGCATTATTTGGGAAAGAAGTGATGGAAGTCTAGGTGAGGAAGTACCAAAGAAAACAGCAATAGAAAAGTGATGAGAGAGAGCTATCCATGTATTAGGAACAGAAGGACAAGACATTCGAAGACAAAAAGCTGGAGAGAGAGTGTTACAGAGAATGTTGTTAAAGGGCAAAATATCAAAGATGTACATTTTTATTAGCGCTATTTAAAAAACAGTGATTATGGAAAGAGACAGGGTGATGAAACTAGGAAGTTGAAGAAAGAGAGGTAAAGATCAGGAAAGAAGCTGAAAAAGGATGCAATTCAACCAAAACTGATTCTTCTAGACATACCCAGTCTTTATTGCAATTTCATAGAATCACAGAATGGTTTAGGTTGGAAAGGACCTTGAAGATCATCATGTCATAAAAAATAGGTAGATAATTTGATACTATTTCAGCTTTTGAATTGTTTTCAATGAGTTTGGTTTTTAGCTTGCATGTGAAAAAAAAAAAATATAATTTTCTTATCCAAATATGTTTCTGGGTGAGAAAGATATATGTGAGGTCAGCAGGAGTAAGTAACCAAACCAAACCAAACCAAACCAAACCAAACCAAACCAAACCAAACCAAACCAAACCAAAACCAAACCAAAACAAAAAGCCTTTACTCTGTAAAATATTTATTTTCTAACGAGTGACATATTCAAACAAGCACCTTTGAACTTTTTCCTTCACACAGTACCTCATGCTTACGGAAATCTCTCCAGAAATGACAGCAAAATATTACTCTCTTCTTGAGCATGGTTTAATGTCAATACGCTCTGACTTCTACTTCCTCTTGTGTTAAGCAATGTGACTGCATTAGATTCTTGTACCCCCTTCTCAACCTGTCAGCTTATTGCCTCTGTCTATAAACCAGACACATTTCTGTGGTCTGTGTGCTACCAACCATAATAGGGTCTTTGTTCAAATAATGAGAACAAATTAAACTTCAGAAGCACGAGTTTTAAAGCGTGGGAAATCAGACTATGAACACAAAGTACGGAAGTGTAACACGTTCTTACCTATGCAGCTGTAAATACTCTCTGGGCCTGTTTAAAAGGTGAAGGAATCTGTCAACAATCTTGTTTTTCCCAACACCCTGGAGTAAATAAATATAATATTAAGACATAATACAGATGTACACACTTAAAAGTTATAAACAAAGAAAAGATAGCTTTCCAAAATTGCTGAAATACTCTCCATGTTCCATTATAGGCAAACACAATTTCGATCCATATCAAAGAATTCTGAACACAATTTAGTGATACATATTTTATTTTAAATATGTATTTATTTGCAAAATACTTACCTGTCTTACTAGGAATAACCAGAAATA
Organism: Vanellus vanellus; assembly: GCF_965231255.1. Classification (NCBI taxonomy): domain Eukaryota; kingdom Metazoa; phylum Chordata; class Aves; order Charadriiformes; family Charadriidae; genus Vanellus; species Vanellus vanellus. Next base: position 188,147,659 of record NC_138905.1, read on the forward strand.
GGGTTGAGTCTCTAGAGTTATGTCATGCATGCCTATGCATTCCTTTACATAACACCATTTTTTTTACAACCCTTTTATTTCACACAGGCATTGCAAGGCTGTGAATGCTAGGAAGTTGACTTCCACTTAATATGAAAAGATAATTCTCAGAGGTCATAGGAAACATCTTATAACTGTCACCTGAAATTAGAGCATTGCCTTGGTAATATTTGCTAATCCCATTCCACTGGAGTTAGTAAAAAAGGCCCAGATGGCGTCAGAATTGGGTTGGAGACCAAACTAATCTATAACTCTCTATTGCAGGTTGTCTGCATTAGCAAGATATGCAGAGCGATGACAGTGGATTGATGGAGTGAATCAGGTGTTGCTAACACCCTGGTGCATCCAGTACAAGAGGTTCAGGAGATGGCACTTCAGCCCAGGCCTAGACCGGTTCTATGGAAGGAATTAGTAGGGGAATCAATTCAGTGTGATGCTGGAGAACATCCTCCAGCTTAGTCTCATCCTAAGAGAACCCAGGTCATACATCCCTTGACATGCATCAAACTGCAGTAAGGACATTCCTTTCAAAAGTATATTCCTGATTGGGTCAAAAATGCTAATGTAGATGCAGACAAATATGACAGTACAGATGCTTATCCCTCCTGCAAGGACATGGCTGCAGATTTGGGAGCTCAGAATGACAGTGAGATTGCCAAGGGTTGCAAAGGAAAAAGGAAAAGAATTAGTAGAAAGAAAAGTTCAGTTGTAACCCAGCCAAAAGCTGTTTGACTTGACACTGTCCTCTGCTGAGATTCTCACTCTCACTGCATGAATGCATCTAGTAGTCCACACCAGCATAAAGTAAAGCAGATAAATATAACCCACAAAAAGATTAAAGAGATTAGATTAGACCAATTTGAGAGTCGCTAATCTGTTTCACTTGGCATTGAAACAGAATAGGAGCATTCAGAGCTGCAAGTTATGACATTTATGACTGTAACTTCTAGCTGAAAGACAGTAACTGCCAGCTGCAGAACTGCAAACTGTTCAAGCTTCTCAAAATGGGACCACAGTCTCTCATCTGACTACATTTATAAGAATGGAGAATTGTACACATATGTGTAGTAGTTGAAATCACAGAAGAAGAGTTCTCACCACAAGAGCAGAGGAAAAAATACCGCAGAGCTGTTAAAAATAGAACTACCTAGATTCTACTGCGGACTCAACTCCAACACAGGAAAGTCAACTCAAGTTAGTGATCTGCCACACGTCTCCTCACGAACCTTCTTCCATCTAATTCTTCAGAAGAATCAACAGCTTTACACACAGGTGTAGTAAGAAGCTGCGACACACTTAATATCTATCACCAGTCATTTCTGAAAACTGTCACTGGAAGCACAGTTCTCCACTGCTTTGAAACAGGGGTGACATTCTGCTAACAGATTCTTCCAGGAACTCAAAGAACATACCCATTTGGGGGGTAATACGCAACTTCAGGAATTGCATCAGAAATATCAAAAGTAACAAAAAACAGTAAGAATCCTCTAGTAGTGCACACAGGCAGTTTTATTCCTATGTGTTTCCTACTACTTCCAGTCAGATACTTGGAATTATAAATGGGTGAATAAACAGGAATAATCCTTATGTCAAACACAAAACACCCATGCTGAAAGCAGCTTCCTTTACTTTTCCTAAGAGAGCTAAAGATGACTGGGCAGATGTCAGCACGCAGTTTTCTGCACCAATCCCAAGTGGATTGCATATCCTTTTCTCTGCAGAGTGGGACTGCAGCCAGCTGTGGCAAGTACAAAGATGAAGAAATAGATCAGCATATTGAATCAATGTAAAACATACTTAATATCAAACAAAATGGTTACTGTAATTAAAAAAAAAAAAGGCTTTCATGTGCATATCGGAAAGTGCGTGTGGTTCATATGTTTATGATAGATTCTTAAAATTATGCCTGAAAATAATATTTTCCCAACTACAAAATAACACTGCTAGATTTTTTTTCCCCTCCCTCTCCCGTTCCAATAGAAAGAGAACTAAATAGCTGGTTTTGTGTATTTCTATCCATGCTGTTATCACCAAAGGTATTAAGGGGAGTGAACCTCACTTTTGAGAGAATGCTGAGAGGACTCAAGCCTGGAGGAGAACCACTGTGAAGGAGGTGAAAGAGCACGGTTACCAAAGTAACACAGTGAAGTCAATGGGAGTTGTGCCATGACCCCATCTCGCCCCTTCTTCATTTGTATTTGTGCATCTCGCCAGATTCCCCGCACACCTCCTTTTATTTCATTTTAAGTATACCTCTATTTCAGAACGTGATACATTTTTTAAAAGGTGCATGCAGTATTCAAATGCCAAAAGGCATTCCCACCAGATTTTAGCTATTATAAACACTTTAACGTTGCCCAACTTCTAGATTGAACTGCTTCAGACAGTACATTATGTGCCTTCCTAGAGGCTGTGGTGTACCACATAAAATCCTCGGTTGGCAAAAGTAGCTGGAGCAAAGTTCAAGTCAAAGCTTTTTGATTCCATCCCTCCACATTCCTACTACATGACAAGTTACCACTTCTCTTTGTCTCAGCTACTCCATTGAGAAGACACAACATAAAAGAAAGGAAGGAGGAGACCAAAGCTATTCAGAAGGCTCTTTAGCACCATTAAAAAACTGAAAAAAAAAAAAAAAAAAAAAGATCTTGGCTGAATTCCTTCTGTAAGTATTATTCATTAATGTAAGGCCAAGAAAGGGAGGTTTATTCCAAATTCACCTGATCTTCATGGGATAAAGAATATGCCTGGTAGTTTTCTCCAGGGGAACAAGAAACGTGGAAAATACTAACACGCTTTGGGAAAAAAAACCTCTGAAATGAGTTACTGGCACCTCAGAAACAAGGAATCACAAAAATGGCAACAAAGTCACCCTCCTTTTCCCTGAGTCTATACCCAGTGCCAAGGAACAAGCTGGATCTTCTGGACACCCACATAGCCAGCAGTCAACTATTTAAGCAGAAAGAATCAGAATTACATTTCACACGAACATACTAAAAGACTGAGTTGAAATTGGATTGGATTCAGAACGTAATCTCATCTGATTTGCAATTATTGCACCCTAAGGTAACATTCAGAGGACAAACCAGTTTGCCACTAAGATGTGCTGTATGTTATTTATATATGCGCTATTGCAGTTACTTAATTTAACAGAAATATAAACATATGCTAATTAGAGAGAAAAGAACATCTGTGTTGGTGTTTCAGCTGAACTGAATAAAAATATTTCAGAAAGTAAATATTAGACAATTTTTATTCCATCAGACATATGGGACAACTGAAACAGAAAAAATGGGAAGTAAATATCTGCACTAATGAATAACAAAAAGGAAATTATGCAATTAGAAGGCAAAATAATCCCTTAGTTAAAAATTCTCCTAACTGACACTGTAAACACTTGTTACCAAGGATAAAATGACTTAATCTTCTAGCAGTAACTGCAGTTTCAAATATAAACAAGGTTGTTACAGGTCCCAGGAGGCATTTTGCAATTCAGGATGCAGCTATTACAGCAGTGGGACAAATTTCTCCCCTGCACAGCCCAACTAAAGTCAATAAAGTTATAGTCCAAAAGAACTGGACACAAGTTTTTGAAATTAATAGTTTGCTTCTTAGAAAAAAAAAATAATTCGGGGAAAAAAAAAATCTAAACCGTAGTGCCTCATTTTTATTTTCTTTTAAGTGATTTGCAGGTCATCCTAAAGCAGTTAAAGAGGTCGTCATGCTGTCCTCTTCAGTACTGTCCTTCTGCCGAGACACTGCAATCACACCTTTTCCATTTCAGCACAAAGCCATCCGGCGTAGCAGAGCTACCTGTTTCTTTGCAAAAGAATGAAACAAAATTTGAAACTGGTGAAAAAAGTGGTTTATAACTTTTATTTTGCCTTAGGGAATTTTATTTTAAAATTAATTTAAATTATTAGGGATTATTATTATTATTAGGGAATAAACGACGATCTTGACTTTTCATTAAATACAGGACCCTCATGTCAGAGTTCTCAGTTTGTGACTTCATAGAAAGAGTTATACTGATAATGTCATTATCATAGAAACTTATGGCTGAACAATGAAAATGACAAAACTGAAAACACTTGCTAATGTACGGTTTCTAACACTGGGTCTGGCACTAAACCACCTTCCATACCCACAGCTTGCCTGTTTCTGCCAACAAAAACATTTGGAAGAATGCATGCATTTTGATTGAGGCTGCTATTTTTACACCAGAGGATGTAAAAAGAAATGTACTGTTATCAGCAGAGCAACAAGCAGCACCTATACAGAACTCTCTCAAACACTCAAGATGTTATTAAGCTCATCGCTCCCTGCTTGGAACAAATGTGAATGATGCAGTGTAATAATTTTCGAAGGTGTGGCACTGGCAGACACTAGATGTTGCTACCAGAGGACCACTGCAATAGAGCCCATCGTTGCTACCTCTCTTGGATGTCAGTAAGGAAAATAGCTGCGCAAAAGCAGTGGTGATTTAAGTCTTGCCCCAGCTGCAATCTATATATTTATTGGTCACAACCGTGAATGCTCTGTGGTTCAGTATCTCGTTATTTAATTTTGAGTTTATTATTTGGGACAGGCAAAAAATATGGTGATAGTAAAAGAGTAAAATTTCACCATAAGAACCAATAAACTTATTTCCCTGATAGAAGTCATGAATCAAATGCTTTGGATACATCTCTGACTAGAGGTCTAGATAATCTTGTAGAGTTTATGCCTTTTTTTGAATTTAAGTACAACCTTCAACCCAAAGCCGTGCCAGGCTAAATACAATCCTCACATGTCCAGCGAGGTAAGACAATTGTGGTTCAAGGGAGAGGAGCATCTGAAAAATTTACAATAGAAAGAATCTGTGGGAAGAAACATCTGAAAGAAAAATCAATTAACGATTCTTTTTTTATTTTGGTTCTTCAGTATAACTTGTAAAGGCAGAAAGCAAAAATGTAAGCAGCGACACATTTAAAGAGCATGCCTGTTCTCATATGTGCACACACTGTTATGACTGTAGCAAGTAAAAGATATTTTCTGAGTTTTCCCACAACTGTCACACAGAATTCCTTAGGCAAAAAATATAGTATTTTGCCCAATGTAGCTCATTTGGAACTCAATTTCTTTACGCTCATAATAATAATAAAAATTTGGGTTAGGATAGTACATTCTTGCCTTGCAGAGGAAGCTATCTACTTTCACACAAGTTGAAGAAGGAAAACAAAGTCCTTTATTCCTAGGAAAGTTAAAAGACCAAGCATTTTCTATTTCAAGTTTTCTGATGACTGATATTATTACACTCTCAGTATCTACTTAATTCAATTTCACAGTGAGATAAGGAGGAGAATATTACCTTAGAAGGATAGATCTATTCAAGCATGTCCTTTTAAATATCTTTAAGAAAGACTCAATCATTTGTCCTACTAAATTCTTCGAGAATAAAATAAATTCCTAGTGTGAGCCCAAGAGTTCGTTTAAGTTGATCTCTCAATTAAGAAAAGGCAGCAGAAAGGATGAAATTGCATTCTTCTATCAGGGAAATAATTACCAAACGTGCCAAAAGGACATTACATTCATGTATTTGTGCTAGTCTACTTACTGTGGGCTCACATCAACATTTTTACTAAGTGCTGCCAGAGATTTTGTCACGATCTTCTTTCAAATTATTTACAACAATATTCAACACCTTTATAGACTTCTTCATTCTTATTCTACTTCATATTTCTTTCTGATTTTCCCTTATCTATACGTTGCCTAATTAGACTGCAAGCTATTCAGGAACAGGCTTGTTTTGTTACCTTGCGAAGTGCTTTCTTTGTACATGGGGAAGTAGAGGGGAAGCAATTTTTACAATCCAAATTTCCACACCATCAAATGAAGAAGGACAAAATTTAAATGCTCTCTGTATTCAGCAGTAATTTAATCAGTAACTGAATGGCATTTCTGATTATTCTTATTGATTATTAACTTTGCATTTCTAGTTGAAGACAGAACATAAGCAACAGAAAAGCCAGAACATGATGTAGAACTCCAGCATCCACTAATCCGTAATAATACTTGTTGAAGAGAGGAAATATATTAATTATTGGTTTGTTTGGTTTTTTTTTTTTTGTAGCTCTTCCTTGTTAAGAAATTTACATAAACGCAGGATGGATACTGGTAACACAAATATTTCATAATCAAGGGTAGATCAGCCAGTACAAAATACTTAGAAACAGCCATAAAGGTTGCCAATGAAGAAAACTACAAGCCAAAAGAGAAACTGAGAATTCTGGAAAGAGAAAACCAAGCAAAAGACGACAAATAGGGAATGGTCCTGATGAACATGAGGTTATCCCAATGTATACTGCATTTCATCTGTCCACCCTTCAGGAAGACTAACGAAGACAACGGTCCTCATAATTTTGGTAATGTTTATACGATATGGAAGGTGATATCCACTCAATCACTTTTCATTGCTATGCTCTACACTTTGAAAATGGTATAAAGCCCATAACAGATGACTTAAGTATAGAAGGCCAAGCACTGTGTGCCAGTGCTGACAGGGTACAGTCAAGCAGAGGGGCACACACTGACTAAAATGCACCTAAGAATATTGGCTGTACATATTGAAACTTGAATCAAAATAAAAATACATGTATCATTTAAGAGACACATTATGGAATGGATAAGGGCTAGTGAAGCATTAACGACAATATGGCCAGGGATCGCACGCTGTTCTCGAGGCATAGCGGAACTCCTGGACCTGGTACCAGCTGCATCTGTCCTGTTACACAGAATTTCAGTTATGCTGTTTTAGATAACTCACGATAGATCATGGTAGGAGTGTATTTAAAAGATATTTATATACTATATTCATATTTGTAATATTTACAGTTATGCCATATTTATACAGTGAATGAAAACAGAGTAACTGTAAAAGCCAAAATGAACACTACTTGTTATATTTGTTAATTCTGCTACATTAACTATGCCCTAAAGCCAGAAATGTTCAGGATTCATTGCTACAACAGAATCTCTTTAATTTAAGAGATTAGATATCTGAACAGCTCGTACTATAAATTATGGCAACAGAACAATGCCAAATAAAAAAATATCCATTTTGTTTAACGTGGTTTGGTGTTTTAGAACTTCAGGGCTATAAAATAATTCAGAAGTGACAAGGCTGTGAGCCTTCTCTCTCTCCAGAAAGCCACAAATCCCTTGAACTACGAATATTTTGTTTGGCATCTTCAAAACCAACTGATGTTTTCCAATACTTCAGCTATGACCAATAAAGGTGAAAACATCCAACAGCTCTCTTTAGACAACTTCCAAATGCAACGCCTAGGGAAATGTTATATGCAAAATTTAAAATTGCCAGAAAAAAATGAAAGTCTTTCAGCCATTGCTATTTTTCAAGTTTTTCCACAGAAACAAATTCTGTTTATTAGCATAGTTTCTCTCCTATTTACCAAAGATAGGAAATTCAAGGAGACAGTAAAAGATACCAAGTAGTGGCCAATCCACAAACTGCACAATGTCCATCAGGAAAACTTTCACAAAAACACAGCCTAAAAACTGTCCTTGATAGTAAGAATAAATACTCCAGTCTGTCTCATGAAACTTGGGAGCAGCTGTAAGAACGATATCTAATGACTAAATAAACAGTCACTGCAAAGTTTGGAATAAGCAACCTTTACTAAGACGAACTCATGCTGTTGTTTGCCTGTTGCTTTGAGAGTAATAAATAGCTGCTTAGGCAAGGAAGAAGCTGCTTTATAGCTGCTTTTGAAAAGCTGTAGATGGTCATAGATAGTCTCATTCACACTCAGGCTACAGGCGCATTCAGGAAGCAATATCAGGAGCCATATAGAAAGCACTGGCATTTCCTTTAATTGGAAGCTATTTCATAGCTGAAAATTCGTATCTATCCGCTGCCTTTCCCAAGGACCCAAAGAAACTTGTTTGCTTACATATGAAATGGAAGCACCTTCCAGTTAGCATCCAAAATAAATCAACAACCAATGTAAAATATTTAGACAAAGTTATATTTCACATAGTACATTTATGCTGTGAAATCCTGGGCCATATAGGCTCCAGGGAAAACACATGAATGAAGTGGGTTATAAAGTAAGTTTACTTCAGAAGCTGAACACTTCTAAAGGCATCTGTCTGTATCTAACACTTGTCTTCAAATTCCCCTCAGTTTCACTAAGAAAGCCAGTCCCTAATATCCACCAAGATAATTTCATTTTAATTTATTGAATTTCAAATACTAATCATCAAATCATATCTTGAAAACAATCTTGATAAAAGGACTCTCATCAGGCAGCTGTTAACTAAAAACAATATGCAAAAGAGACTACATCTACAGAGTTTGAAACAAAGATAGAGGTCTTAAGCCAATAGGAATTTTGTGTGTGTACATGTGTTATGAAAACAAAAGAAGCAAAAGAGGAAAACCACATTCAATCAACCAAGCAAACCCAAATCCAGCCTCTAAAAGAAAGACTACAGGTCAAGCCTTGCGCATTGAACCACACTTGAACAGAGATACTCGCTTACATAGACATCACTTTGATGGACCTAATTATGTTCTAAGGCATATGCCAACTCATTCAAATATCTAGGAAATGACACAAGCATTCAAAGGGATGTTAGTCATGTATTTTGGAATACCCAAGTTCAGAGTATTTGAATTGCCAGTTATTTACACTGAATTTCCACGATTCACTCATTCACCAACAAGTACAACAGAAAGGAACTCAAAACAGCACTTCATATCTCCATGCAAAAACATTATCTATTTCTTCCCAATGAGGAACACGGGTCCACACCGATATATGTATCAAGCAATCAAAAAACCCTACCTTCTTATTACAGACTGAACTGTTAAAGTAACTGAACAGCAAGAACTGGTTTTTAATCATTTGCTTTACAAAATGAGGATGAAAACTCTACTATTTCGAATGGAAGGTATCTGCACATATAGCATAAAAGCATATTGATGTAATATGGTTTCTTTTAAAGTCCTTGAACAGGATTCAGCAAACACTGCAGAAATTTACAGTAATATATTTAAGGAATTAGCCAAGCAATTTCTAAATGACTAGTGATCGTCCCTGAGAAATCAAGGATGATTGGTGTGGTCCTAAAAGACTGCAGAATGGCAAATACAGTGCTCAAATTTAAAAACAGTATTTCAAAAAGAAAAGGCCAGCTGGCCTTTTCTTAGTCACACATAAAAACAGTGGAACAAATTAGTAAAGAGTAAACCTGGAAGTACTCAGAAGTATGTTAGCAATTAAAAACCAAAACCTGTAAGTATTACTGATTTGCCAAAGAGAAATCACAGCAAATCGATTTTCCAACTTAATGGTTCAGCTGAGCTGATGTCTAGAACCAAAGCAGTATGTTCCAATACTTCAACTCAGTTAAATCTTTTAACACTGTCTTCAATTAGAGTTTCATAAGCTTGGAGAAAATGTGGCACACATTAAATTATTAAAGATGAGTCTATCACTGCTGGGAAAATACCTTACACCCTAAAAATTGTACTTGCATAGTCTTCAAAATTCTTTTGCCAAATTGGTAGAACATAGGAAGCATGTGTCAAGGGCCCTGACTGTACCACCGGGCTCTGCAAGCTCTTCCCCCAGCTAGGGTTTTACTTGCCTGTGTTGATGGTCAGCTTTGACGTGGTGCTGCTGCCTCACTGGGGTCTCCTTTGACACCCCCACCCCCACCCCCAGCCCACCCCCCCACCCCCTGTGGCTTGGGAGCTTCATCTACACTCAGGCCCTTTCCTCAGTTCCTTCTCATCCTACACTGTGGTAATGCTGTGCCTGGCTCTGTACCTTGCTGATCGCAGCCCGGACCTGCTGACCTGACTTCCTAGATTGACCTCAGACCTGCCCCATCACCTGTCTGGTGGACCTGTCTGGAAGCCACTGGGCACTTGTCTGACCATGGCTGCTGTCCCCAGACCTGCTCGTCTTGCTTGGACACTGTGAGACTATGAACCTTGTCATTAAGGACACTGCCTCTGCCTCCATTCCCCTGTGGAGCAGCCCACTCTTGCTATTCCCTGACAGCAGGTCCTACAGACAATCTGCATTATATAACATTTTCAGTACCAACTCGGAAGCCGGCACAGAAAGCATCGTTTATGAAACAGAATAAATTGATCTTACTTCATTTATGAAATAGATTCATTTCTATTTATGAATAGATTAAACCTTTTGGGAGAAGCTGGCGTCATCCAGCAAAAGTTTACAGAGGATTCAAGTATAACATCTTTGTAAATTCAAGCTGTTAACAAGGACTCTAAATAGATGAGACTGTATATAACTGTACACTGTAATTTTAATCTACGCACATTAATAACAATCAGCATTTTATATTCCTTGCCATGTAGGTTAGACCATTAGTGTTTTGTGTCAGACTTTTTCCAAAGGCCATTGCAAAACATGAAGAGAAACACCTGCTAGAAACTCATCATACCCTTGCTAAGGGAAAGCTAAACTAAAGGGAGATTACTTTATGAGGGAAAACCCAACCTGGTAGCTTGGGAAGTATCACTTTCCTGAACACTTCAAACATACAGAAATAATAACAAAAGCTCTCTTTTTTTTCCCCAAAGCTAACTGGCAACGCGTATAAATCTGTTCAAGTCGCCTAACAGTTCCACTAATAGTTTAAGATGGTTCTGAAGAATGCAGACTTTCAAATGTACCCAATTGGAGAACATCTGCAAATCTTGGGGAACCTATAAACTGTTAGAAGGTGTCATGAAACAGCAATGACCAACTAAAAGAACACAACAGCCACTATGATCTCACCAATGAAGTCTCCATCAACAAAGATACCAGCCAAAGAATGAAGTGAATCTATATATTTTTTAGAGAAAACTAACATTTTGCTATCAATAAATAAGATTTAGATAATACTTATGTGTACACCTCTTATCTACCTTATCTACCTAGTGGAGGTTTTAACGGAGAGATTTGATACATAGCCATAAAGGATAACCAAAACCATTAACTGAAGATTTTAATGGCAATGGTATTACGTATAACTATTAATGTTTTGACTTGTTATTCTGATAGGAATGTAAAAAAAATTTAAGGCATTTACATTTTCCACAGATATGTGCCCATAAAAACGATGGACACTAGTAGATAGAGAATCCAAAAATAGGTCAAACACCTCAGCAGTGAAAATTAATGCAATTTCAATGAAGCAAACCAAAGACCTAATTTCATTATTAAATGATGAGTTAGTTCCATGCATTGTAAGAGATGTTTAACTCACCTGATTGCCAACTAAAAGAAGATGTTCTCCCAGCAGAAAATCCTTTAGCATATCTTCCATTACCATCATGTGCTAGAGAAACAAAAACCACAATTTTCACCGCTGTCTTTATACTCTCAAGTTTATGCATTCACTAATGATAGTAATACAACAGGAACTTTACTTCCAGGATTTGGTGCTAAAGTTTTTTGAACGTTATACTTACAGCTATTTATTTCATAGCAAAAGTCTCTCAGCCAATAACAGCAGTGCCAATCCATCCAGTGACTAAAACAATGAAACACCAATACTATCTCTCCTTATATATTTCCTCTGCTACAACTGATTGTGGGTGGCCGATTTCCCTAAATATATTTAATTCTCTGTAATCACTCCTAATGCATTTCTTTTTAGCCTAGTTGAATTCTTGTCACCTAGAGCTTAGCAACTTTCATTAATATGTGTATGACAATTTTCCAGCAATTGTACCGGGAGGAAGCAAAATGTATCCTGGTAGAACTTTACAGAAACCAAACAGACAGAATAAAAAGCAGCTGACATTAATATGTAAATTATACACATTTATTTTATTAAAGATTAAACGCCAAGTTTAACTTAATGATAAATACACTTTCCCATTCTAATTAACCTTTTTTTTTAAGGAAAATAAGGATAGGAAAACGCAAGCTCAACTCTAAAAGTGTTTATTATGTTTCTTACAGCTTCTAAATTAGACTGCCTAATTGAAGCCAAAGTACTTGAGGTGTATTTTCTATATATCCAATATCATAAAAGGTAACGCACAATGTGCATCATTTAACCTTACCTTGCTTCTCACAAATAATTTGTTTAAAAGGATCAAAAGGATTTAAGGATAATGTAGCGGTGCAGACTACTTTACTCACAATAAAGTCGCATATATTTCTCCACTGTATCTAGTAAAAATAGGTCATCTGTAAGTAGGTCAGACAACCTACTTAGAGAAATGAATGCTTGCCTTTAGATAAACATATATATTTTTTCACACTGTCATCTCATCTCTAATATTTGATTTAAACAACAAAAAAAAAATAGTCAGTAGCTTGCCTGTAATTTCTGAGCATACAAATGCTCGGTTTCTAACTGTGTGAAAGATGTTTTAGGTTTCCAAATCTCTCCAGAACAGAGGCTGGGGGTGGGGGAAGAAACTCTTGTAAACACAGCTTAATACCACGAAATCCTAACCAGGCATGTCAAAAGACTACTGAATACTCAATATACAAATTAAAGAGAGGACTTCACTGCAAATTACTGTATCTTCTGGCCTGCATACACACTGGAAATTTATAACTGATGAGAATAACTTTGACCAGATACAGCATAAATTCTAGGAAGTCAGTTTTGCCACACACACTGATTACATTTTTTATTTTATTGCTAAGGCATGAATACTTCCTTCTGATGACTTCTTTTTTTATCCTAAATTGCACAAACACATATACATTATAATTTCCCTGCAGCTTTCCCACAAGAGACACTATGTATTGATACCTTTTTTTTCCACCAGGACCTAAATTATCATTGTATTAGGATGCATGCAGACATTTCAGATTAATTATTTACACAAAGGACTTGTAAGTAAACACATCAATATTGTGTCAACTTTATCAATCCACATTCCCCAAAGCCTGGCCTGAAAGCAGCATTTGGCAATTTGGCAGATCACTTAAAAATTATTTCCATCCCTTTACCACTTTTTGTGAACAAGAAATGTTTCACGACCAAACACACAGAGGAAAAAACTATGTATTTCATTACATTGTGCAGTACTGAAAAGGCTGAGGATATATTTTGTTGTCTGTTTTGGTTTATTTCTGCAGTTTTTGCATACCGGAGAGGAAGTATTGCACTGGACTCATAAATCAAATTTGTTCTCCAGCAGGTTTTGCTAAACTATCATTACAACACTTGAATGACCAAACTACAAACTAGCAATACAGAAAATAAGAGTAGAGTTCATTTAGAAATGGGAATAGCTATCTTGACTGGTACTTGGTTGTTATTTCCTTCAGCATTCAGAGTGCATAGCTACCAGGGACAGATACAGAGCAGTGCGTTCTCTGCAGTACTTTTAACAGACGTTGCCTAAATAAAACAGACGCATAATATCTGAACACAGGTTGTGTACAGATTTCTGAAGCTATAAGCAAGAAGGTGGAAAAAGCAATGTAAATGTAAGTCCTAGCAAGACTCAGGATTTCGTTTCCAACAGACCCAACTTAAGTACTTTACCGAAATGGCAACATGGCAACACAGAACAAAATCTCATATGAAATGTTAGTGGGGAAGATGAAGAAGACTGTCATCTGTTCCCCTTGCACGGCCTGTCATCACCTTCAGTAGGTGATACTCATGTAGCATAGTCTTTCTGTGGAGAAATTGCAAGCAAGGGGGCGGGGGGGGGGGGGGGGGGGGGGGGGAAATAGGAAAGGAAGAGTAAGGCCCGAAAAAGAAAAATATTTCACAAGATCACACTATCAGTGTTGCCTTTGAGAAGTAAAATATCCTAAAGGTAACTCAGGGGGTAATTGTCTTGCTAAGAATACCCTTGTCTGACAGTTTTGAAGCTTCCACGCTATGTGGAGAATCACAGAATCACAGAATCATCAGAGTTGGAAGGGACCTCTAGAGATCATCTAGTCCAACTCTCCTGCTAAAGCAGGATTGCCCAGAGCACATTACTCAGGACTGCATCCAGGCGGGTCTTGAAAATCTCCAGGGAAGGGGACTCCACAACCTCCCTGGGCAGCCTGTTCCAGTGCTCTGTCATGAGAAGAAAGCTGCAGTAGGCCCACCTCTAAAAAAGGGGCGGAGGGAAATAAAAAACAAAAAACCCACAGTCACCAAGCCCTTCCCTTTCATTGTGTTCACTAATTACTCTTATGCTTCATTACCACGAACTAATTAACACTAATAACACTAATGACTAATTAATAAGCTATGCTAATTGAAATAAATAATTATTAACCAATTAACTAATAACTAATTAACTAATTACTCTTCACCTTGCTTTTCAAACATGCAGAGTTGATTCTACTAAAAGGCAGGTATAACTTCATGTGACAAGCCTGTAAAACAGGGTCTCAGGATGGAATTGATAATACAGCCCTAAGAGTGGATGAGTCCAGCAGCAGCCAAAAAAAACCAAAAACAGTCACTCAACACAACATCTGATCAAATAATTCTAAATAAAATTCAGTTTCAGTCACTGTAACATCATATTTCCTGAATGTTCAACAGGACTGTTACGATCTCTTCACAAAAGGATAGTGAAGACACATCTGAAATGAGCACCAAATCCTGTGAGAAAAATTTTCAGCCTAAAGAAACTATTTCAGAAATACACCCTTAAAATTCAGTTAGCACATCATTTAATATATATGAGCATGCACATTAGTGAACCTTTAACAAACTTTTTGCACCTCAGAAGCCAGAGATTTGTACTTACTTGTGTATTTTCATAAAACAAAACATCAGGCACTTTCATTTTCTCGGTTGAGTTATAAATTGGCATCGTCACAGACCCTATCTTCAGAATCCCATTGTTTATTTCACCTAGACATTTTTCAGGAAACAAGCAAATGCATTACTTACAGCATCTCTGAGCAGACATGCAATCGATCCCCAACACTTGCAGGGGGTGATTTACAAATTTTAACAAAGCTGTGGGTTGCAGTAAATAACTTCTATCTCAAGAAAGAGAATGCTTGAAAGAGTATCTGTTAAAAAGAGGTTGCATTACCATGAATTTGAATTGCAGATAAGTCTATTGTAATAAATGATGAATAGGTGATCTTATGGGAAAAACACCAAAAGAAACACTAGAAGTTGTGACTTGGTTTAATTTCATATTCTCATTTTATTATTTGAATATCACTAATATCATGAGGCTACACTTCCTCAATGCAGAAGTTTTCTCACCCTCCTTCTCCCTGTTCTCTCTCCCTGTCCCACTGGGGAGTGGGGTGCAATGGGGAGTGAGTGGGTGCTCAGCTGAGAGCTGGGGCCAACCCACCACAACAGTATAGAGCCACTGTTGATTCTCCCTTTCAGCACTGCATTTTTGTTCAAATGGGTTAATGTCAGAACATGGGCATATTTAACATTTTGGTGAAAAGTGGTTAAATTTGCACTTGCTGAAATTACCTTCAACTACAGCTCTGAAAGAAAAAGTACATTAGAAAAATTTCTTGGATCAAAAGAATCTGAATTCTGTCCTTAGGAAAATATCAACTAAGTGTAAACAATACCATTGTGCAATAAAAACAGAAAATTTTTTTTTGCCACTAATTTATTAATCTAGCATGGTGTAAAAGTGAAAATAGCATAACTTCTAGACAGATGTTTTCAGCTGTTCACCTGTTATTCTACGTGGTTCTATCTTTATGGCACGAAAGAGAGAAACATAAAGAAAATTCAAGGGAGGTATTGAGATAAAAGAAAGAATTGTAAGAGGTAGCATCATACAACTGTCAAGAGTTCAAATTACTTTATATATAATTTTTATATATTCAAAAAATGAAATACAGATATAATACATGGATGGGTGCATATGTATGTGTGTATATATGTATACACACATACATATGGCTGCACATATACATTATACTGTATATAATACACACATTACTACATCTGTATTTACATATGTATTTTTATATACACACATAAATAAAATCTATAAAAACAGAATCTATGTTAATTAAAACTAAAGATGTGTTTACTACTGCAAAGATCTAACAGTAAAAACACAGAAGTCAAATACATCACAAAACCGAGAATAAGCATACAGAAGAATGAGAGCAGAGATAACACTGGTGGAGTAAAAGAAAAGTTTAGTGAATGGAAAATAGAAAACGGCAAATTGCTCAAAATGTGCTGTGTGACAGAAGATACGAAAAGACATACAGCTAGTATGAAGACCAGGAGTCATGCAGGAATGAGAAAGCATGAGTGAGAAAAATGGCAGAAGCAGAAATATATCCATAGCACTGAAGGCTACTGCAGACAAGTACAAGTTGGAGGAGGTAAAGAAACAAAAGACCTGCTCAATACAGGTGACGTAACAACCACAGCAATTTAAAGAAAATAAAAAGAAGGGAAACTTTTACAAGAGTCTTAATGAGAAAAAAGTTGATTTTAACAGGGGAGAGAAAGAAGCAATGGTAAAAAACAGAACAGAGAAATATTAAGATCAAACCAAGAGTATAACCGTACAGAAGAGTACTTATCAGTGGTGAGAGGGGATAAAAAAAACAAAAACCCCCAAAACCAAAACAACCAAAAAGCAAAACAATCCAAGAAAACCTGAGGCCAGGGATCTTATAGGCTGGGAAACACTTAAACATGATGGAGAACAAAATTCCATGAGCTGGGACAAGACAAGACAAAAGTATCAACATACTGAGAGCAGCACTGTATTCTGATAGAATAAAGTCAAAGGGATATAACTGGAGCAAGCGACATTCAATTTTGAGTATAATTAACACACCTTTATATGCTCAACTTTCTGAGTAACATTCATGAAGAGCAGGACAAAAGATGGCAGAAACTTACACGTGTAATCCTTTTCCTCTAGTTTCTTCATGTCATCTGGACTTGTCTCAATACGAGAATCCTGCAGATTTTTCTGTAAAGCTGATCTGGCAAGGTTTGGTAAAAACCTAAATGAAGAAAAATAATGGGGAGGTTGTATTTTAAGGAACTTTTTAAAATTAAAAAGTTTTCAGTATTTTCTGTAATCTAAAATCAGTATAAGCTTTACTTGGACCTCCAAACCCTGAATGTCTATTCCTTTCACACTTAAATAGACTTCAACATTTCACTTATCCCTAAGGAGAGGAACTGAGCTTCTTCCATAGGCAATGAACTATATTTGTGGCTGCACGCTCATTTTAAAAGGCTTCCCTGTTATCAAATATTGCAACAGGGTTGTAACTTAGGATGGGTTAGGACTGGAAGCATGTGATGACCTCATTCCACTGCCAGTAACAGCTACAATCGAAACAATGTTTTTTCAGAAATACCTTTTCTCTTGATTCAGTTCACTTGGAGAGTGAGCTCTGAGGTGACGGGAACTGGGCCCTTTCAGTTTCCAAACCTTTTGATAATTACAAGTTGCTTTCTTTTGAAAAAAACAAAACAAAACAACAAACCAACCCATAAACCCACCAACAAACAAACAACAAAAAAAAAACACCTTAGATGTTCACATCTGTTTCAGATACAGCTTTTTGAGCTGAAACCAAGCCTTCACCAAACATCTAGCTATACCAGACATCAATATAACTCCTCTTTGAGTGTTTTGAGACAGTGAAGTAATGCTGATAATGGTGACCTAATTTATATAATGTAATGAAATATCTTCATAAAGATGTGAAAAGAGTATAAAGGCATTTCTACTTACCACCTAGATTTGAGAATAACAAAGAAATACTTCTAAAGAAATGACAATACTTCTAAAGAAATGACAGTATTTAAGGAGTAAGACAGCAACTGTGTTATCTACTAACACACGTTAAATGCTATCTTGCATGTTAGCAACTGACCAAGAAGCTCTTGAACTTCCACAAAAACTAGCACTTCTACCTGGAAAGGCAGGCTTTATTAACAGCATAGTAAAGGCTCTCATCTGGATGTTGTGACAGTCGACGACAAATCCGCAATAGCTGTCGAGTAGATAAAGATGAAGCCAGTGACTGTGCCTGTCAAAAAATACAAGGTAGTTTAATTATTTGATCTCTGGAACTGGATCTCAGGGTTTTAAACTGAACAAGTAAGGAGGAAAAAGTAATCCAAAAGGAATTATTTCAACTTTTCTCCTAATTCATAGGTGCTTTCTGCCTTCCACAGCAGCTTGTGCTTTTTAATCTGCAAGCTTGAAATTCTCTATTTGTTGCAGTAACTCACTGCCATGGAAATCATGATGTCATCAAAAGATTAGCCTTACAATTTCACTTGATAAGCAACAGGAAGAAAAATGTGCTGATAACTGAATTTTATTTGTTTTGTAAGACCTAACAGTAAAAAATATTAACAATAACAAGAAGGTTAGCCACTGTAAAAGGATCAATGTCCTAAAAATTCGTCTGCTCTTCACAAACTGAACATGAGCTCCACATGAATGCTCTGGCAAAAGGGTCTGGCAGGATTCTTGGATGTATAAACAAGACAACATTGGGCAGCAGTATGGAGATTGTATCACCTCTGCACACGCCTTCTGGGCGGGCCGTTACTGGAACACTCTGTCCTTTTCTGTTGTCCACATGTTAAAATAAATGCTAAAAACTGGATATGATTCAGCAAAGAGTTACAAAAATGATTCAATGCCTGGGAAGGCAGACCTCAAATACATACAACAAGATTTAAAAAACAAACAAATAAAACCCCAGAACAAGTGATCGTGTATTTAAAGAGAGATATAAAGACTGAGAAAGACATCATTCTATAATTATATCTACCGGATGAAGGTACCTAATACAAATAGGTTCCTTATTTTAGCAGGAAACACACAACAATGAGTGTGATCTGATAAGTCACGCCATGCTTTGCTTGGGTCAAGTGAAGTATTTTAATTAGGTAATTTCAAAATGTTTTGGTTTGGTTCATATAAATGATTTCTAGCTGCATTAAAATTATCTTAATATATTATGCTGTTTCAATTGGGGAAAAGTCCTGAAATTTGCCATCCAGGGAAAAAAATAGAAAAAGCAACACTTGATAAATTTCTGAGCCTTTTTCCCCTGCTTAACAACTTTTAAGCTTGAGAAATGTCTTAACATCAATTCTTTAATATTTAAAATAAAATATCATTCTATTAAATTGTACAAAACTGTTCTCAAATGCTAAGAAAGCAAAGGATAATACTTTTTAGCATAGCTCTGAGCAACGAGCAAGAATGATTTTGATTGGGCTAACTGCAAAGATTACTACTCCTGCTCCTCCTGCTTGCATTGATGGAAGATTGTGAAGCATCTTCTGAACCATCATAGTTTGCCACCCAGCATTATGGCCACTGTGATATAAATGATGGCATTTCAGGTATTATTTCAAGACCTACTCAGCCGTGTGTGAAGCATGGGCAAGGGAGAGGGGTGAGCGCTGTATCCTTGTTATCCCTGCTCACTAGCCAGAACCCTTGCTGCCTTTGGAGATTATATTCTCTTTCCAAAAGTATCTTAAAGAGCTGAAAGGTTCCCAAGAAGACTACGTTTTGGCAGGTAAGCAATGCTCCTAAGTCACAAGCTGTAGGACTGCACTGATGGAGAACAGCAACTGGGCACAGTAACTGAGGTAGTGTATTTCATACATTTTACCACCTTGACAAGTCCAGTCTCTCAGGACACAGGCATTTTAAAGTCTGAATTATACACAGCATCAGATCCTGCACTGAAGTAAATAAGCATTGAGGACAGGACCACAGAGGAAAAGCTGTATCACATCTTCTGAACATTTGCAACTAGCAGTTGAAGTTTAGGGAACAAAAATTCTTCTTTTGTCTTACCTGTTTGTTTTTTTTTAATATTTTATATTGAACAACTATAAACTCAAAATTGGGTTAGTGACAGCCTTTGTAATATATATCTATGAAGCATCTAATTCAACAGGATCTTGATTGTGGTCTCTAGATTCTATTGTAAACCAAGCAAACAATTACAATGACGTAGACAACGCCCACAGGCTGAATAGTCCACAGGTATTTTCCTATTGTTAACAAAATCACTTTAAACAATGGTTAATATTTCAGGATAATCTCTGGCAGAGGCTTACTTACTTAGGCAACTCTATAAATAGCCTAACATACCTAAGGCACACATTTCAGCTCTCCGCACAGGCATGCTATTCCCATGTCTCATGTCACTGCTGATCTACAAGAATCCTCCCTCAGTCCGTACTGTGACTCACTGCCCATCCAACATCATAAACTTCATTTAGATATTTCACAATGCTATAGACATCCACATATTTGGAAAGGATTTTTGTAATGCTCTGTTCAGGCATGGTATGTCTCCAAGTATGTCAAAACCCATACATTTATACATTAGGTGTAAGAAGCTAAATAGATGATAATAACAACACTGTCCCAAAGGTATACATAAAAGTTAACCTTTTTACTACTTTTTTTTTAAGCTCAGAAGAGCACAACAGTCTCTCTCAGCTTCTTAAATGGTAATACTGTAAAAACTATTACCCATGTTAAAGTCATGAAAACTAGGAACAGATTACATTTGCATACCAGCTGAACTGCCGGATTCCGCTAAAAATGTTTTACATTTTAGTTACATTAAAAACATCCAATGCTTTAGTTGTCATAGCAATAATTTCTTTTTCTTTTCACCGTGATTTGACTGTATCTTTTTAAAGAATTTTGTGGTTACTATGTCAGCAGAACTTATTTTTCTTGACAACCGAATAGCCTGTAGCAGTAACACAGCCAGGAGTTCTGGAGCTTTCCCTTTTCTTAGTCTTTGCTGTTGCCCATTGGCATTTTATAATGGTAAGGTACTTCCCTTTGCTCAAAAAGCCCGAATAATTTCACCCATCAAAGTTCCAGTGACTACAGCGAAGTAATCAAAAAATATTTGGACACACACGATTATATGCATACCTATCCAAAAGGCACCTCTAGCATGTTTCACTGCGAGCCATGTACTAAACCCACTGACAACGTGTGCTGTTCTTCCTGACTTCTCTGGGATTTGGTCAATTTCCTAAAAGCTTTATTTATGCAGATTCTAAAAATGTACATTATAAATCAAAAAAGTTTACAGTATGTGGTGCAGTAATTGCCAGCAATAATTTTCTGGGGCTGGTTTTCCAATCAGACAGTCTTTGAAATAGCACTATGGCTTAGCATGCTTCACCCAGCCTTTGTTAAAACAAACAGTCACAGTAGGAGAAAGTAAATTTAAAAAAAGAAAAAAAAAGAAAGGGCTCACTGTGGCATCATTTGTCTCCCGAAGCTTGTGTGTTAATGACAACAACTGCTCCACAGCAACACTGGGTACATTTGGAATCTGCTCAAAAGAAAAACAGTATTAATCTTACTGCAAGATGCGCAAGTTCCATATGCAGCTATACCCAGATGCAATGAACTTACAGTTACTGAAGTTGTTTTATGTCAACCAAAAAGGAATACAGTTTTAACGAAGCATTTTTCTATTACAGCATCATTTAATATCGCAATAAGAATGCTAATTTATATCAACACCATTAAAAGATAAGCAGATATGCTGCTTTGATAAGCTTTGAAAATGAAGACATTTATGCTACACTGCAATAGCAAAATATTTGTTATGTAGTAAATAATCATGTTTAGTAAGCTACAGTCAATAAGTGCCTAAAATACTGAACGTAGTTACCATTTCTTTAATAACTTGAATTTCTTCACTCTTGCTTAAAGATCGAATATTATGAAAAAGAAACAGCGTCAGAAACTCTGGACCCAGCCATTGTTGGGTACTACTTCCAATGACAGGTGGTTCTGCTAAGACCACTATTCTGAAAGAAGGATGGATAGGAAAGATAGACCTGCAAAAAAAAATTTAAACACGTGTTAACTGGCTTAAGCAGTGAATATCAAATGTAATTTTTACAATAGAAAAAAAAAAAAGAATTAAATTATTTTACTGAGTCATATCACTGCCCATTCAGTTCATTTGCAATGAAACTTTATTTTTAAAAATAAAGACAAAGACTGGATAATGCAACTTGCAATTTTATAAATTTACATTTTTTTTATGCTCGGAAGGGTACACAAGTCTCCTCATCTGCAACAGGACCTGCGTGCCTCAAGACAAACAAATACCAGCAACTGAGCTACAGTCTACTGCATTGTATGCCTGAAACAGACACATCTAAAGGACTTATACAAGCGCTTTACCTAAAGCAGGATGTCTCACAGGCAAATCGGGGAGAGAACAAGAGCTACCAGAGCTGCAGTAATGAGTGAGTTCTTTTACTCAATTAGACTGACAGAAAAGATGACACTATAGAGACTGGCCTAGATACCATGAAGAGCTGGATTTAGTAACAGTTTAGGAACATTTCCCCTTACTCATGCTCTTTGTGGTCCTTGGAAAATCACATAGACTCTTGGGGTGGGATTAATATGCCTAACTTCATAATATTTCTGAAAGTTAGACTTCAAAGACCAAACCAGTCACCCCACCCTTGGCTCATTTTAGAGTCACCATGGGGAGACAGGTCCCTCCAAGGGCAGATTAAACACTTACAAGAACTTAAGAAATGCCCTACTGGGTCCTTCAATCCACCCATCTAGCTACGTGTCCTGTCTCTGATTATCATAGCTGGAGATACTCCTTGAGTAAAGTACCTAAGCCTAGCAACTACCTGTCCTGCTCATACTCTCCCAGCACCCTCAATCATATCTTCAAGGACATTGGAGCGTAGATCTCTATTTGCCTTAATGTCTGTTTACCCACAAGTTTGTCTAAACCCTTTCATCCTATGTGCCTCCACAACTTCCTGTGCCAACACATTCGCTGTTCATTGTTGTAAAAGATATTTCTGTTACTATTATTTTTATAAAATCTTTACAGAACTGACCTGCTAGTTTCAGTGTCCCCTAGTTCACACTGCAGGATTTGGTGACTAACAGTCTCTTAGATACCTGCCTATTTGATTCCAGTGAAGATAATGGGAGCTTACTGCGATCAATACAAACTAAAATATACATTTTTAGATGTGTGTGTTAAGGCAGTAGAAGACCACTGCCTCCGTTTTGGGTGTCTTTGCCTTCTTCACATCTTTTGTCTCCCTTATCTATGCAATATTATCACCTCTTCTGACTGGGAATTCATTAGTACTCATCAATCAGCACAACTGCATGATCTCTAGAAGCAGCAGAAATAATAGACAGTAACAAGTCAGATACAAAAGCCAGTCAAATTGTGCAAGGAGGGTCTGTTTTCAACAATTAATTTCACAGTACTCCTACTAAAATAGGAGATGTTAATTTGGAAAAAGCAAGTGAAATTTAATTAGACAGCTTATATTACCAGATATGCCTGTTATCATGTCATTTTCCATATAAAATACTGCATTTGAAATCAGAACACTTGGCGGTAAGTATTCTTCCCGGGTAAAGTGAGGGGGGAAATGATGGCATAGCAAGAAAATCTGAAGACAGAATATGACTATTAAACACAAATTAACCAATCTACTGCATAGTTGGCGCTCATCTGTTCATCAGAACAATAAACCTGTGATACAACAGAACTATTATAGCAGTCTTTTGTATCAAAGCAAACACAGTGGGGTAGCATGAGTTATTCTCAGCTGAAAGTCATAAGCCTAGAAGCTACTCCCTGATTGATAAAAATAGAAATAGATGCCTGAAAACATCACATGAAAGAGGAACCAATGGGAGTGTCACTGTCACTAAGCATAAAAGAAGGTCAGGGAACATTACCCAACCTTATTATAGAAGAAAATGTTTCCTGGATAGGATAAATACATATACTCCCAGACTCACCTCCTATCCCCCATTACTAAGAGAAAAAACAATGCTCTTCCAGCAATCCACCAAATTCAAAGGACCAATTTTGGTCCTTCTGCAGTACAATAACAGAACACAAGAAGCATTCAGCTTTCCCTAGAAATGGGAACACATTTCTCTTGTACCACCTCCATGTCACTGCCTGACTCGAATGGCATGGTGGGGAGAGCCAGGGAGGGCATGGGGAGAAGCGGGAGGAGAGGAGATGCAAAGTCAGGGCAAGCTAACTTGGTGATATCACTTAAAGTCACTGGACTTGGATGTATCACAACATCACTGCTCTAGGTTTCACGTTTGTAAACATGAAAAAAGCTATTTGGCTACTTCAAAAGCCTATTGTTTGGACTGATGTTTGCAATGTTGAAAACGTCAAGCTAAGTGTATTATTATAATAAATGACACAAATGACTCCTGCAATGCTCTGAAAGTTCCCAGCTTCCATCAGCACAACTGAAGTGCTTCAAAGTTGTTCCATCATATTTCCGTATTTCAGATCAAGTCTCTAAAGGAACATAATATGGAGCTCCTACGTGGAGCTATATTTTATAAAAAAGAAATCCTTGACATCTTGTATTCTTTGCAGATGAAGGCCAAGTAAGTATATCTTGTTAAAAACTTGACACCTTTTAAATTAATGAGCCTCAAGCACAGTGGGAAGATTTGGTGTTAGTTGATTAATACAAAGAGTCTCTATCCTTCTCTCTATTAAATGTTTACTGACAACACAGTGAGCAAAGTACTCTCTGAATAATATGCATGTCCCTCTTTCGACATCAGTGTTTAATTCCAAACAAGGATTACCGCCACTGCTCTAAAGAGGAAGATCAGAACACAGTCTGTTCAGGGTGATTTTAGGGAAAGATTTTCTTGTTATTGACACATGGTTCTGATTAATTGAAGCTTTTCCTAAAAACAAACAAACAAACAAACAAACAAACAAACAAAAAAAACAACAAAAAGAAGCAGAACAGCATTCCTTTTGGTTGTCTCTTTCTGTAATGTGATTTAATAAATCTCATTTTCTATCAAATTTTATGAGTTGGGAATTGTTATAATACTAGGATCACAATGACCTATTGCTGTTTGCTTGTTGTTTTTCTTAAATTTCATCACAGTCTAAAATTAACAGATTGCTTTATCTGAAAATTGATTAACTGGAAAAAAAAAACACAACAAAAAAATGAAGTAAAAGCTAGGAAATGTAAGCAATTAAAAAATGTTATTGCTTTTTAAATTCACTCCCTGCCACATTTTATATTTGTCTTATCTACTTTGTGTTCCCTTCAGCCTAATCGCATGGAAAATAATCCACTGTCTTCAGGGCATTAAAACCACCCATGCATTATGAGTGACTTCTTTTAGCTTTTGAAGAATCCTATTATATACCTACTTCTAGATTTTCCTATAATAGCTGCCTTTCTGCTCACCACACCAAGGACTTATCTCTCTGTGTGTGTGCACCTGTGCTGGGGAAGGGGGATATCCACCCAAACAGGTTAAAATACAGCACCATAACACAAACCAACACTTTTACAGTATCTGTCTCAGTGAAGTAATGGATGATTACAGAAGACATTCTATGCAGAAATCTTGGATATGCACAGTACTTGAACGCACTTTCTCCTTATCTCTGAACCTGTTCATGAAAATGAATCATACAATCATTAAATGAATAAGGAATCAGCAGCTATAAATTCCTTCTACGTAAAAGATCTTTAAGGACCATCTGTCACTTTCTCAAGGGCAACTTTTTTTTTTTCTTCTCTTCAAACTCATCAACTAAAATACCTAGTTTCCTCAAATGAGTGAACGTCATCATACTATGACTGTTTGCTAACTTAACTCCACAGCCAAACTGGCACAAGAAAAGAATAAATGAAAAAGTACTCTGTGCCCACTGCTAGTTACCTTGCAGCTTACAGGCTTTCAGCACGCCAAGTATCCCAAAATCTCACAAAGACTGCTTGCACTTGTCAGTCCTGACAGAGCTATTGCACCCACCAGTCTGAAGCTCTTCTGAGAAAAATGCTAGTAGATACCACAGATGTAGAAACGTAATGAAATAATAGTGAACATATAACTCAATGACAATAATTAACATAATTTAAAGTAAGAATATATTTTATTAGCTCTTACAGAGGTAATAAAACTTTTAAATGAAGTTGTACAAAAATATAATTTATGAATAATAGTGTTTTAACCTGCAAAACTTGAAAACCATCTGAAAACCAAACAATACTTTCCTCTTTGTCCAGCACTGCTAATAACACTGCCATGGTTTAAGTACGTTCACATTCTCTACTGTAATACTGTTTATATTTGTATACAGAGGCATGTGATTTCTTTATACCACAGTGTGATCTGAAATACTATCACTTAAAAAAAAAAAACAAACAAACAAAAAACCCCAAACAAACCTCTTGACTTATCAGGGTTAGAAATTAAGTGACAGATTGTGCAGTATTGTCCTTTCTATTCTACTACACATATTGAGTATTATTGTTGAAGTACTAAAAATTAAACGCACTAGGACTGTGAAAAAAAATCTTTTTTTTTACTATCAAATATTTTCATATAGAAGCATGAAAGTTTAGTACAAAATGTGTCTTGCTTGACTGAAGAAGAGATCCTAAACTTCTCCATTAGTGTCTCAAATTTTTCTCTTCTTAGAAGTGGGAAAAGTCTTTAGGTGTGTCAAATCCTTTTATAAATACAGACTAAAAAAAAATGTTTACAGAAGTTTTGCCTCATTGGTTAGCAATAGTATTCCCTTTCTCTGAAACAGATTTAAATGGAAATCCTGTTTTAAAATTCCATTCATAAAGTACTGAGTCCAACTAGTCCACTAAAAAGCATTAGCAGTTGTTCTTTTCCATTATGAAAGACATATTTGTATTTATGTAACTTACAACTGCATCTAGACACCTCATTAGTGAGTCCTAAATTAAGGGAACAGGGAGCAACAGTGAGTTATTTTGTACTTATGAATGATTAGAAGTAGCACAGAAGACAGAAACTGCAAAATATACTACAAATAGTCACTACAATCAAGGACACTTATGTACAGCAAAGCTGACCCGAATGGGGGGAAAAAAGTATGTGCTCCATGTTCTCAATTTTTTAATTTTTTTTTTCTTTTACACATGGCAGTAAGGTATCAGTTCTTCTCCATCACTGCTGCCTTCCAGCCTCCCGCTACTGCTTTTTCTGAAATCCTGAAGATGGCCCTGCCCGCTCCCGAGCTAATGATTTCCTAATGAAGCTTTTGGCTTCTTTCTTTCAAATTCCAGTCCTTCAGAAATATTGCTTTTTCTCTTGATTGTGTATTGCCTCTGTTTATGACTATTTTCAGCTACTTCATTTAAGTCTTGTCTGACTGCTTAGACATTTAAAACTGTCATGCGCTTTCACTGAATCATTGATGTGTCTTTTGGTATGTTTTTTCTTCTTCCACTGTTTCACACGAGAACTACATTAGTACATGAGATCAGGTAGATAATAAAAAGGTTAACACAAAATAAACTCCCTACTTTTTTAACTGAACAGTATATATTCTACGTACAATATTTAAAATATGTATGCTGATTCCCAATATATAAATGAGAATTCAGGCCTCAGACAGAATGAGTGAGACTGGGAGGCAGGGGGAAAGAGGGGATGAGGTGGGAAGTCAGAATAATGTCCTGATTCAAACAAAACTTGAAACCACCTTCCCTAGGGAACTTTCTTATTGGAAAAGTAATCTTAATGTGTCACTCAGCAAACATTCCAGATTCAGTCGCAGAAGAACTGGGAATGGCAGCGTATATTCTGTGTGCCTGGCAAAGAGCAATTGTACTGAAATTACTTTAACCAAATCCAGTAAATCAGGATAAGTAAAGCTCTCACCTTGCTCTAACATCAGAACGCTAGCCACAGCCACTGACACACAGTGAAAGACGTACTATTTCTCACCGACATGGAAAGCATCTCCCAGTCATGATTTAGAAGTAACAATTTTCCCAGCCAATCTTCTAATAAATTCAAGGTACAACATATTCTCTATAACATCTCCACAAGGCAATCTTTTGTGGACAAACAAGGGATGGTTAGCACCATGTTGTCTTCTTAGGCTGTGATTAAATCAGCTGTCAGTACCTAGGTATCACCTGCTGAGAAGGTGTCTGGAGAGAAGGGCTAATTCTGCACAGCCATTCTGCACCACTGGAAGGTACTGAAGCTTGCAGTGACGGATAACTGCTGCTGAAAAGGACGAGTAGCAGGAAGGAATGCAGTATTGGAATCAAAGAGCAACTATTGCCATTGTGTCCTGGAGCCAGTGAAAGGTAGTGATGTTTGCAGAATACATAAGGGACCAAAACCAAGATGATGTCCTGGAACACCTTCAGTTCCTCAAGGGCTGATGAGAACAGTGCCCTCTCTACAGAGGAGTGGTTCACTGATGCCAAAGAAGCCCATGGCCAAAACCAAGGAAGTGGATACATGTTTGCATTACTTTACCCTGGCTTCTTTTGAATAAGTTACTAGAGGAGAAAGTTGAACAAGGGCCAGATTGAACATTTCAGCGCAATGGACTTCAGCTAATTCAGTACAAAACATTTTCATCTGTACCCAAGACAGTGCTAAATGGTCACACTGAGCTTCCAGATGCAAGAATGTCTATATAGTGAGGTTTCTCTTTATTTTTTTTTTTTGTTTTAAGATCAAGTACTAATCAGAAATTCCTGTCTAAGAAAATAGATACCCTGCATTCATGGATTAGAGGGTGAAAGCTAACTCTCAGTTGAGTAGATCAAGTAGAGTTAATAATTCACACTAAATTCTGTTGCAGAATATAAAGGTGGCTAGGTAAAAGCAGTACATTGCGATCTGAAGGAAAGGGGACACCCTTCTGAGGAAAGCCAAAGACTTTCAGAGCCTCCAAAGTAGTCGAAAGCAATGCACAATTACCATTGAATAGTGGAACCAAAAGGTTACTCAATGACACCAAAGGGAAGGAAAGCGGGTACAGAGGTAGCACAGTAAGAAGATAAGTCTGCAGAACAGTCATTAAGATGACAGCTTGGACAGTTGTCATAGTCTAAGAGATAATGTAGGTTATAAGGGAGTCCGCTGCCGAAACAGCCATAGTTAGGACAAACAGGGAGACATGGAATCCAGATGGAATGCTCTATTCTTGTGAGAGACATTTGATCCAGGAAGATGGGCAGCACTGAAGATGAATGTGTGATGAATTTTCCAGGTTTTTGGAGTATATTGGCATGAACTAAAAGGTACCACATAGTAAGCAAAACAGCACAGCCACTGCCATTCTGCCTGGAAGCACCTCAGACAAGACCATGAACACAGAGCAGGGAGGAGACTCACACCACGACTAGATGTATTTTGAAGTACAAAGTCCAATGAAAAGTTGGGATACAATCGAGATGGATCCTTGGGGCTTTTTTGCTTCTCTTTTCAAAGCCTGGGCTTAAAACCCTGATAAACAGAATGCTTCCCCGATACACAGTCCTTCACTCAAATAAAACAAATGCAGGAAATGCCCATCTAGCTGGGTGTACGGCCTCAGCAGAGTGGATACAATTTGCAACAAGTAGGCTTAGATCACACCATACCCACAAAGAATCAAAATAAATGCTATGGAAGACTTAAAATGAAGTTTGTTTTGTTTCGTTGTTGGTTGTTTTGTTTTGGGTTTGTTTTTTTTTTAAAAACACAGTATTTTGGATCAAAAGGGAACCAGAAATAACAAAACAACCAGGCAGTAAAAGAGAAACAGCTTTTTCAAAGGGCAGACTACAAAGGAGGTCAAAGAAAAAAAAAATCGTATTCGGAGAAACAATTGAGAGAAATGGGGTGTCACATCATGAATGCGTCCCTACTATAGCTGATAAGACCTCTTCAAAGTTTGGTCACGTGCACAAACTGCAGTGTAAATATGAGCACAGACACCTGATATAAAACTTCAGCTGTTCTTTCAGAGGTTAGAGCCATTTAGGAACCACAGTATGTTTAGCTCTTTGTATATTACTGAGTATTAGATTGTAGTTGTTTTGATGTACAGTCAGTAATACCCCTCCAATTAACTAAGAATTGGTCAGCAGTGTTTGACTATGTATCAAGTATGGCCATTAGAGGACTAGAAAATGTTTCTATCTGTGGAATGTTTCTAGCAGACAAGTGGAAATGAAGAAACAAAAAGAACAAGCATAATGTGTCCCAACCCATCCTTAGGATTTCCTGCCCTATATTACTTGTAAATTAAATACCAGCTTTCTAGCTAATGAGGTAAAAGAAAGTCACAAGTTGCACTTAACTTCAATTTAGCTTTATTTTCCAACACCCTTAATAAAATGTTCCAAAATCACATATTGTATACCTTTATATCTATGTTTTTATGTACTTATAATTTCTCTTCAATTTCTAACTCCTTCTGTTAAAGGATATTGAATGTTTTCCTTTTTAGTTTGAGCACTCTAAACAGGATATAATTTTCTCATGCCACAAAAAGAAAAAAGCTCTTGAGGAAACTGATGTTTAAAATACATTTCTCTTAGTGATTAGAAGGTATCAATTTAATAGGGAAGCATTTTGGATTATGTTACTGTGAAAAAAACAAAACAAAACAAAACAAAAAACAAAAAACCAAAACAAAACACAAAAAAAACCAAAAGAAACCTCCCCCCAAAAAGGAGATTAGGCTCCTTACAGGATGAAATGCTGTTTGCATTATATAGTCGTAGCTGACACTTTACCTTTCCTGTAGTTTCTCATCAGAAATCTGTAATTCTTCTTTCAAGTTTTGGTATCTATCCTTCCTTAATAATCTGGTACCATCATAAAGGGTCAGTTCTCTGTCATGTATTAATCTGTTTGAAAATGAAGAATAAGCTTTTGATTGTTTTTTAAAATACTTGTATCAACTAACACTTTTCTAAAAAGCTACCTCAGTCAACAAGGGTCATAGTAAAAAGTTATACCAATTTAAGATGCATCCAGGTGTGGAGGTAAAATAATATGCATAAGTAAACAGATTCAACGCCTAGTGAGTTAGTGAACTTAGTTTAAATAGATGTGGTGAGAAAATGAAAAATAAAAAACCTCTTTCTTACTAGTAGAGTGTGCATACATGGCATGTAACAGCCATTTTATTATACTTGTACCAAGTAATATACTCCTGTTTTGTTTCTTTAAGCAATATATTTCAGTTGACTTTAATGATTAGCATACATACAGACCCAGCTGTTATTTTTTTAATGCAGAAGTTGATTAGATATAACACATGCACAGAAGAAGAATCAGAAGGCAAAGCTAAACTGATTAAAAAGGAAAAAAACGGGCGAGCATGTTTCTCTTTTCTGCCCGCCTGCATACATATATAATAAAAGCAGGCACAAAATGTTTTTGCTACAACCTGCTTTTAAAGCTGGTGATGTCCTTTAAGTTTGCAAAAGGCAGTATACGATGCAGGCACATGAAATTGCAGAAAAATTTCACCTGACAATATAGATTATTATTAACATAGTATTTGCTATTACTACTTCTGTTCTGCAAAGTTTAATATATTTTTTATTGAATTATGAAATAATGTTTAGAAAGAGTTCTTTGCAGTCAATATAAAGTATGTTTTTACATATAACTGTAATGATCACATTTTATTTAGAAGCAGAATGCAAAGTATTTTAAATGTTTTCTGGCATCTTGCATTTTCAAATCATTGCAGAAATATTACTAAGTTTTAGATTTCATAAGTTCAGATTTTTCATAAGTTCATTCTTCAATTCAGACTTACATTCTGTATTTACAAAGAGCTGAAACTTCTTGTATTCTCATAGATTTACAAAGAACATGAAAGAATTGCTCCTGCTTTTAAGTATGTAAAGACTGAACATTACATATTCTATGAAACTTCAATGCTCAGCTTCATTTTTAGAGTATTCTTGAAGTTATAAAGCGTTATTCACCAGAAGGAAGTTAATTTCTCAGTATGCATGCGCTCAATAACAGATCACGTGCACCCAACTTATCCATGCTCACAACCTGACCTTTGAAGTACAGCTAGAGTGCCAGGGTTAATTCGATGAATGCCATCAAGAATAACAAGCTTTCCTTCCAGGGCAGCAGTAACAAGTGGCGATGGTCTCCAAGCAGTGTCTCCGTTAGGAAGAGTATACCTTTGCTGTAGCAAATCTCTAGCCGTCATATCCTGTAAGTATCAATTCATAAGAAGAATGTATTTATGCTCCATTTTCTTCATCTACAAATACATGTTTTCTCCTTTAAAAAAATGCATTCTGTTTTTCCTGAGAATATACTCGAAGAACATTATCAGGAAATCTTCAATTACTTTTCCAAAGAGTATTAGAAATACACACACACACAAAATGTTAAACAGTCTTTGGAAGTTCTAGACTGCCAACATCACCTCTTTGAATCCAGAATAAAAGCCCTTTTTTTCCCCCCCTCTTAAACGTAATGCAAGCACATGACAACTTGTACACAGCTTTGTGTACAGAAGGGGGCAGCAATTTATACCTGGAACAAACAAGAGTCATTTATTTCACATAGAAGTAGTCACCTGAAAGAGCAAAGATTTCATCATTAATCTTGAACACAAACCAGCATGACATTCCACCTCTCAGCAGGAAAATGCAATGGAAGCATCAGAGAATAAAGGACAGAGTAAGAAAAAAAAGTCAGAACACACAAAATATCAAAAGTACATAGAATATCACAAAATAATACTTAAGGGATAAATCAAAACCAAAGGCAAAAATCTAGCATATCCTCCAGCCCACATATTTCAGATGCTCCATTATAACAGGTAAGCACTAAAGCAACAAAGACGTAATAGCCATTGTGTAACCTGGAAGATGAAATTCCTTCCTCAGGCTGTGCTGTGAACACAACTTAAACCTAAAATCAGATGCGAAAAATATTTTCTATTGTAGCTGTAGCTTTTGCATATGTCCTTTTCACAACTATAAAACCCTTTGAACTTTAAAGAATAAAAATAGAACACATTACGTCATATGCGCTGAATCATTTCCTCTTTTTACATTTCCTTAAAAGCCTTAAAATAACAGGACAAAGTCTGGTTCCCTCAGTGCTTCCACGTTTGTATAATTTAAAGCCTCACATTCAAATCCACAAAACCAGACCACATTTTTATTGTTGTATTTCTGGTTTTTTACTGCTGTGTTTGCTCTTGTCTGTTTTATTAATGAATTAAACTATAAGCAGAACGTGAAATATTTTTATCAAAGCCAGAGATGAATGCAAGTTTTTTTAGGACTCGCAGCAGAAGTGTGCATTCAGTAGATAGTAAATGCTGTATAACTGAATATTTAACTAACACACCTTCTGAAAATTCACCTCTAGTGGAATGAAACAAGGTGCAGTATGAATTGATTGGGAGCCTAGTATGCTATATAGCATGTCCACCTATAATCCAAAAACAACTTGAGAACCATGCATTAATTTTCCGGAGATAAAATCAGAAGAGTATTTTGCTGCAAAATATTTTCTGAAATATAAAATGAATGTTTATATTGAAATTTAAATGGTTGAATGATATGAAATTTAGTGATGCGTTAAAAAGAACTATCATTCACTAACACTTGCACAATTTCTGTAAGGGATTTGTTTTATAGCTAAGTACCTGCCCAGTGATTTATTGTTTCTATTTACTTACTCTAAACCAATTTTTAATATATGATATTAAAAATATACATTATGAGATATAGTGTTATAATACTCTAAACACTAAAAAACCTTCCCTTTGGAGGGGAGGTAATAGAAATATATGAATTATTTTTTTCCCCTTGTTTTGGGCAAAGAAATGGCAACATTATATTGCCTTGTGAAACAAAATGCTTATTTTAATTTGTAACAGTCATTGTAACTTACGTGTTTTATATTGCATTGCTTATTTCCTAAAATATCTTTTATACAGGATATATACAGTATACAGGAAAAAAGATGTTTAGGAGAGAAAACAAGTAGGATAACTTCTATTTCAGCCCCTTTAGCAGCTATAGCAATACAAGCCTCCAACCTAGCCGTTTTCCATGGCTCACAGTGATAATCATATTCTTGGCAATTATGAGGTGAAAAATCTACGTCTCCTGCTTTTCATGCCAATTTGGACTCATATTTTGTTAGTATTTCTCAAATAAAAAATTGGAAGGAATTTTTTTTTTTAAATTATGCAAAAAAAAGAAATAAAAAGAAATCTTAGAAACAAAAACATCACAGTACACAAACACTAGTGATGTGCTTAAAAGACTGGTTTTGCTGGGGAAGAAAAGGAGCAAGCTGCTGGAAAATGTTTTAACATCACTTTGAATATTGCTTTTTGTCCCCCCTGAAACTCTGGGGGGAGAAAATGTTTTATTTTAAACAATTTAAACCAAAAGTTCCCTAACTACATTCCATGAAGAACTAGCTGGCTGCTGCTTCTCATTTGCTGTTGCTTAACTGCATTAAGAGACAACATAAAAACAAACCTTTCCTAATCAGGATGAGTTTCCTTCGTCAGCAATTTGCCTACATGGAATTATATATAATGAGAAATCCATATAATGATGTCAGATATCACAAACAAGACAGGAGTTGTTCTCTGAGCCAACTGTTAGTATAAGAGATGATCAATGTGCTCAAAAGGTTTGGGAGTTTTTTTTCCTGTGAAATCAATATAAAGAGCTATGCCTGTTCACACTATTCAAGCCCTTAAATCAACTTCAGATGGCAAAAATGATGAAGCAAATATTAAAACTAAAAGTAAACATTATATATATAAACATCTAAGAATTTGTCACAGAGCTTGAAGAAAACCAGTGCTATTGCTTCAGATCAAGGATAAGTGCCCCACTACTTATTTTTGTGCCTGCAGAAATTATTGGAAAACAAAAATGAACCATAGGATAAATAAAAGCCTCCTTATTTTTAGAAATGCATTGAGGACAATACGATGTCTCTCTCAAAAAATCAAAAAGGACACTTTTTTGAACCAAAGTAGAAAAATCTGATAGATTTACAGCATTATCAAACTTCTCATAGCCTTCATTGCTGAATTACTGTATGAAATAATACATTTAACATTTGTACTGTCATTTAATTATCCTATTATTTAGCTATGCAAAGCCCCGATAAGTTCTTACATATTTTAAGACAAACAAATGCATTCTTAAAAGTTATCAGAAGATGTATAGCTGAGCTACATTCAATCATTTTTTTATACGCTACTTCCAGTAAAAAATTTTGAGATTATGTAAGACATTGCACATAGGAATTATCTACACACATAGATATACATGTGGATCTTACCTAGACTTGACTACACAGGAATTCATAGTGAACAATAAGCTCACAAACAGTCATTTATTTGCCTTAGCGATAGTGTTCATTATCACCAAAAAGCCTCTCTATAAAAACCCTCTGCCCTTTGAACTTGGTCAAACCCTGGTGAAACCAAAGGAAAGGTTTGCTTCAGTGGGAAATACTTCAAACCTTTGGCCTAGATTTTCTTTCTGTAGGAATTACAGATCCCTCCGAAAGAAAGATGTTTACCAAGTACCTAATTTGTCAGCTCTTCTCATGTGTCTCCAAAAAGGAAGTCTTCTGCTCCTATCCAGTGAAGCCATACTAATTAAAGGTAGGATGTTGAAAAACAGTGGCCATGTTTTTAACCAAAGAATTGTCTAATTTTGCTGGCAAGTACCCAATACCATATTACATGTGTGCCTGTCCTTAAGCTGGTTGTCAAGTCACAAAAAGTTTTTTCCTGGGATGATTTAAAAATACATTCACGGTGACAAATACAGAGAGAAGTATGCAGGCTAGATGGACACATTCAGTTCTGGCTCAAAAAATGCACACCTAACTCACTATACCACTGTACAGATCTAATAGGCGCTGCTGGGAATCCAGGTATATTACTATAAACACAACACTGCATTGATGAGGCTACATAGCTTTAGAACCGAAATCTGTTTGCACCTGGCAACGTTAAAGCATAAGAAAAGGGCACAAATCATCCGTCTGACTTCATCTACCCAGACACAATTTCAGAGTCTGTGCCTTTATCAGCTGAAGCCACATAGGGGGAAGGAAAAGCAGTGGGATCCTGTCTGGGGAGGTTCTCAGCAACGCAGGAAAACATAAAATGGACTGGCTTTCTTTTTTTCATCATCAGTAATATTTCCCTTTTCTATTTTCTCTCACTTTGTGTCTGTTTCAACCCTTCAACCCCACCACCCATTTCTGTCAGTGTCTCTCTCTCCCCACATGCCACTGCACTGCCAAATCAGCTGCCACTGCCATTTCTTCCTTTGGAGGTCTCCATGCTGCCTGGGAAAAATTTAAATAAGCTAAGGGATGGAAGAAAGACCAATATATTGCATTAAATCTGATGCTAAAGTTCCCCTGCAACATTGCCAATTATCACTTACAACTGTAAATCCTGGTGTATTTCGACTAACAAGGTCATGGGAGCCTCTTGACTTCATATTTTATTTGAGAGTGTTTTCATTCCTCAAGGTTATGGAGAAAAAGAAAAACCTTACATATTTGATCCCTACTATGAAAAGCTAGCAAATTAATTAATTCTACTTTTTAATCTTGTAATTTTTCAGTTTCTGTCATGAGGTTAGAGCATATCAAGATCTAAGACTTACAATACTTTCCAAACATGTACTAAGTGACCACTGGCTATGGGAGATCACTGTTAAGCATGACAGATCTTGGGGTTTGCAAAAAATCCTCTAGTGCTGTGACAAAGCCTGAAGCACTGTCTGGATGAAATCAAAGGAAAAAACCCTAAATGTACAGCAACCCCACTGTGCCATGTTTACCATACTCCAAGAAAACCGACAGCTCCAAAACCTTCATTCCCATACTATTCTGCATGTCCGACCTTCCTGGAACCATTCTTACTACTTCTATGTTAATCTTTTTAAATACAAACTTCACATTTCACTCAGTAAAAACATTCACTCTGCTGTCACCACCTTCAAAACCCATGGATGCCCTTAAGATTTCTCGAGTTCTTCTTGTCATTTTGCCCCATGACTGTCCTTCTAAGGCAACTACATCAACTGCCTCTGCACCTCACAAACAGAGTTTGTGCACATTTCTCCCCAAATTTATCTTTAAAGCCACATCTGTACTACGATACAACATAAATAAACTAGAAACAATTAGGCTAAGGGCAGAAGATTGCTGTCTCTTATAGCACCTATGAGTAATGAATGCAACATTTTTGAATATGGAACCTTATCTTCTAATCTCTACTACAACACAGTCCCACCACAAAGGTAACTGTCAGACTAAACAGAAACATAAAAAAAGAAAAGGCAAAGAATCTATAACATTGATTAAAATTCCACCTGTTAGGCACCAGAAAAATAAACATGTAAGAGAATATTAGGTGACCTTGACAGAAGAAACACACACCCCAAGAAAAAAAAAAAAACAAAAAAAAAACCACAAAAAAGCCAAAAACCAAACAAACAAAACCCCCAAACAAACAAACAAACGCACCAAAAACCAGAATAAAGATTAAGCCTATGGAACATGAGAAATAACTTTAAAAAAATTCCCCAGAAACATAAACCCAATTATGTATTCTCAATACAATAAAGAAACTGTCTTTCATAATAATAAAAAAATAGTATTGATACTGGAGAATTCCATTATAAGATTAAATAGCATATGGACAAACAAACAGAAAAAAAGACAGACAAAAGGTCTTCCGGAGGCATTCAACATACATGAATTACAAGTGGTTATCACTCTGACCTATAGGCAGGAAACATACTTCAAAAGGGAAAAAAAAAAATCAAAAAAGACGACAAAAAAGACAAAGTTTTTTTTATTACACTTAAGTCACACCAAATCACAGAATGAGTTGTCAATTCTCTGCAGCTAGGAGAAAGACCACTGTATTAAACTATTCTCCCTACATTTTATTTAGATTACCTCTCTTTCACATTCACAATGAAGTCAATAAAATCAAAGGAAAGCAGTATCAGGGCTTGTTTATATATAACAACATTGTGCTATCTATACTGCTGCACAGTACTCCCTCTGTTTAGACCTGCAATAAGACAACTTTTTAGATGAGTATTCTAACAAAGAGAGTAAAAAATGCTCTAAAAGGATCAGAAAGCTTTGCTGTCTTTGAAATGTTTGCTATCCTTTATTTTTTAACCCATATGAGTGATTATCAGTGATTTTAAAAGCTGCAGCTGCATGTGAACATATCTGCAGCTTTTAAAATCACTGACAGAGAGAAATGTACACAAAGAATTGACATGTGCATATTATATTTCGGATCATATTTAAAGCACGAACATCAGCAGACAGTTTACTTACCTGGTACAGCATGATAGGTTCTATGCTGTATCCCAGTATATCAGCAAACTCCTTGGCAATAACTGTTTTGCCGCAGCCCTAAAAAGTTGAAAAATAACTAGATTACATTCTAAGGAACATGGGGAAGGAGGGAGAAAAGAAATTTAAGTGCTTACTTTTCCTCCAATTAAACACATATCTTTAACCATATGGGACTGCATCATTTCTGCCAACAATTGATTATGGCTGGAAGTCCTTATGAAAGTATCTGATTGAGGATGCTTTTTTAACAGCCCAGTCCCAGCTGGAACCTATAAGAAAAAAAAAAAAAGCTAAATAAGCTATACTGCGATAACTCTAAGATTTGTGTGGACTGGCTTATGCTTCTCCAAAACTACTCTAATATTTTGCTGATGACTGTCATCCATCAAAACTAGATGTTTCATTTAAAAAACATTAAATCATATAATTTCTAATAGACAACCTCCTTCACACCTCCATCACCCATGCTTCATGAAAAAAAATGTGAACCAATTCAATCACAGCATTGTGGTCTGCAAAGAACTCGAGGCTGTTTGTGCTAGAAATAAAATACAGAAATCACCAATATTTATTGCTCATCAGAGAAACATGGAAGAGGAAGAGCAATTAGTATTGCGAAAACCTGAAGGAGCTACTTTGACCAGAACTTCGGAGAGTCCCCATGTTAAGGCACCTGCTATATTTCCACTTCCCATTCTAATTTGGGAACTATTTCATCTGTAAACTACTTATGCCCTCCTGCTCCCAAAGACACATTCTGCAGATGTATTTTCAGAAGGTATCACCTACACGTCAAACGAAAGTAAAAACTTTCACCTCAAAAAGAATTGAATCAGGTCCCTAAAGATGCACCTTTTTCTGACAAATTCCTATTTGCTGCTGTTCCCCGTTTCACTTTGTCATGCCACAAACTCTCTGAGAATATTCTTCACTGACAGCAGCCCTGCAGAGAAGGACTTGGGGGTACTGGTGGATGAAAAGCTGGACATGAGCTGACAATATGCACTCACAGCCCAGGAAGCCAACCATATCCTGGGCTGCACAGTGACACAGACAGTGGGATCGAGTGCACCCTCAGCAAGTTTGCGGATGACACCAAGCTGAATGGTGTGGTTGACACCCTTGAGGGACAGGATGCCATCCAGAGGGACCTGGACAGGCTGGAGAAGTGGGCCTGTGTGAACCTCGTGAGGATCAACAAGGCCAAGTGCAGGGTCCTGCACCTGGCTCGGGGCAACCCCCGGTATCACTACAGGCTGGGGGATGAAGGGATTGAGAGGAGCCCTGCCGAGAAGAACTTGGGGGTACTGGTGGATGAAAAGCTGGACATGAGCCGTCAATATGCCCTCACAGCCCAGAAAGCCAACCGTATCCTGGGCTGCATCAAAAGGAGCATGACCAGCAGGCTGAGGGAGGCGATTCTACCCCTCTACTCCTCTCCTGTGAAACCCCACCTGGAGCACTGCATCCAGCTCTGGAGCCCTCAGCACTGGAAAGATATGGACCTGTTGGAGTGGGTCCAGAGGAGGGCCACAAAAATGATCAGAGGTCTGGAGGACCTCTCCTGTGAGGACAGGCTGAGAGAGTTGGGGTTGTTCAGTCAGGAGAAGAGAAGGCTCCAGGGAGACCTTACAGCAGCCGTTCAGAACGTAAAGGGGGCCTACAGAAAAGATGGGGACACACTTTTTAGCAGGGCCTGTTGCAATAGGACAAGGGGTAATGGCTTTAAACTAAAAGAGTGAAGATTTCAATTAGATATACGGAAGAATTGTTTTACACTGAGGGTGGTGAAACACTGGCGCAGGTTGCCCAGAGAGATGGCAGATGTGCCATCTCTGGAAACATTCAAGGTCAGGCTGGACGGGGCTCTGAGCAACCTGATCTAGTTGAAGGTATCCCTGCTCATTGCAGAGGGGTTGGACTAGATGACCTTTAAAGGTCCCTTCCTACCCAAACTATTCTATGATTCACCAATATTATCTCTCTGACTCCCATTAATTCACCTTCTTTTCAGATTCTCTAGACTCTCCAAATTCAACATTAACTTCAAATTCTCAGATCAGCATCTGTTTCCTGAATAAGACCGTATTTCACCACCTAGCAGGTCACAAACTTCATTGGAAGAAACTCAAACTAATCATATTTGATGTGATTACTTGTGTTCCATTTTCCCAACATCCAGTGTCCGAACATTACCAAGCACTCATTAGATTTTATTTGAAGTGTAGACAAAGACAGACTATTGTTTTTATTAATAGAAAAAGGGAAAGCAGCACCAAGAGCATCACAAGTACTCTCTGTTATTCTAATCCAATATAAAAATATGAAATTTAGAGGCTTTACTTTCATCCATTCTTTAGCATTTCTTTTAACACAAGAAACTTAAATGAATCGCATGTAGACAAGTATGAGTTTCTAGAAATAAAATCTCATGTGTCCATAATCTAACATTCCAGTATCTAAATGTTTTTCTAATAAATATCATGCGTTACACTACCAAAAAATATTCAATGCAAATAAGTTTTAATATCAAGTGTAAGTGTCAAATTCTTGATGACATGAAAAGAAGTTAATGATATCTAAAAACATATATAGTTTGATGAATATATAAATTAATACCTGGAATGTCACTTCTTTTTCACCAATCTGGACAGTTACATCAGCCTTGAAGGGTTTGTTTCCATGTGCACTTTCTACCTTTGTAATCCTTCTGGGAAGCAAGTGGCTTGCTGAATCTTGAAGCTCAAAACGCTGTAGAATTGGGAGGTGGGGGAAATTAATTATTAAATACAGCTTTCCGTTTTGTTGTTGTTTTTTTTTTTTAAAAACTGTTCCTTCTGAAAACAAGGCCAGAAGCATATTCAAGATTAATTGCTTGTGAAGTCCTAAATCCATTCACTTCAACTTTTACTTCACATACCTATGTTCACATTCTCAATGAACTATATACTTTACATTTAAAACCAAAGCAAAAAGATCATATACCATCAACTTATTCTGACTGTAGTGACAGATGTAAAGTGAAAATGTCATATGGTGACTTTGCCAAGTCTTAGCCTGACAGACCAAAATAATATGAGAAACGGATGATAGCCTTTAGCATGTGTAATAATAGATCACCTATCTCTGCAGGTCATTATAACCAATTGCAGATTTAAACATCTGGCTACCAATAAAAATAGCCATCAAACATTCTGTTTACTTAGCTCCACTGCCTTATCATACAATGAAAATTGAGGACAACCTTTACAAATTAAGCCTTCAGCATGTTCTGGGCATATCAAGGACAAAAAACAGGACGTTTGTCTTCCCAATCCTCTTTTGAGTGTTACGCTCTCTATTTTATGCTGTATATGGAAAGCATGAAAACTATTTTTAAAAGTCCTGTAAAAAGTCTATTTTGTTGGAGAAGGGGAAGTCCTATCAGGGAGGGTTTATGCACAAAAAAAGCCACTAATTGAAATTACTAAAATCACAGAGCCATTTTATTCAACAGAGTGAAAGCTGAGTAAACAAGAGAAAAAGGAGTATTATGCAACACCTTAGAATTCTTAGAAAAAAGATTTTATAAACAGACATCACAAATGTAAAATAATTCTTAAAAAGCACGTAGTTTTATTACTGCTAGGATTCACAGCACCACCTATTAAAGTTTAGAAAGAAAACTGAGATGCTTTGGCTCTTTGTTACCCATTCTGGAACAGAAGCCTACAAAAATTTCATGTTTAAACATGAATTTAAGACAAATGTGCTTTATTACGAGGAATACCTAGGTCTTGGTGGAGTCTCAGTGAACAAGGAGGCATGTAAGGAAAAGATTTACCCAATTTGAAGATACTGTTTGGGAAGACAGTGCCCGGAGAATACGATCTCTTCAAGAAATATGCAAAGGGGCTAGCAACTGCCAAAACCAGCTGTTTAGCCTTACTGCTGGCTATCTCACCACTCAGCTCTGACAGCTAACTGGAAGGAAAGACATCCTGAAATTCAGATATGTTATCAGCTAGATTACTACTTCCCTGTATCTGTCTCCAAGCCTGATGCCTAAACTTTACATTTTATTGTATGAAATTTGGTTTTATTTTCTTTAAATGTTACCTGATGTTAAGAAGTGATTCAGTTCACACACATTAACCCATCGATTGCAAATATATTTCAAGTATTTATTTTTTCAACTCTCAGTACCTCCCAGTTAATATTAGTATTTTCTAACTGTATTACACAGAGAAAAGTATTCAGTGGCAAATATTAGCTAGACATTCTTCGGAAATCTGTAGGAAGGTAGAGTAAGAAATCACCTTGCTTCTGCCAGACTCCTCTCCCTCACATTTCTTATGAAATGGGAAAAAAATAATTTCTTATCTATATTTAAAACAGTTCTGGAACTGCTATTACTAAAATATCATTATAAACAGAAGTTCCTCAGTACAACCAGTTATTTTCTATATTTCTTAAGGTTCATTGCTTAACAAGATTTGCTGTGTGCAAATAGAATAAAATACCAAATAAAATTATATGTACTTGTTGATATAATGGGACAAGTTTGTATAAGTAGTGATGAACACATTAAAATGTAAATTATAAGGAGGTATTTAAAAGCAGACAATCATTGAGAAAGATTTTACTAGTCAAATCAACCTGCTTTACACAGGAAACAAAAGCATGTACAACACATAAAATTAAATATAGGAAATGGAAAGTGGAGGAAACTAATGGTACTGAACATAAGGACATTCCCCATCTATAACTGATAGGGGAAACAAAATTACACAAAGGATTTAAAATAAAGGCATAT
Organism: Vanellus vanellus; assembly: GCF_965231255.1. Lineage (NCBI taxonomy): Eukaryota > Metazoa > Chordata > Aves > Charadriiformes > Charadriidae > Vanellus > Vanellus vanellus. The sequence goes on from NC_138905.1 coordinate 188,190,720, forward strand.
TAAGAACAGAAGCGACCGTTACTGCTCTGCTAACAGATAGAAGTCTGTATTTCCACCCCGACCATGGTTCTTACAGGCAACTTCAGTCACCCTGACATGCGGTGGAAGGGCAACACAGCATGACACAATCAATCTACATTTCTGAGGCTGCCTGGAATAGCGTTTCAACCCAGGCACTGCGCTGGCTAGGCAGGGCTGGATGCAGGGACAGCTCCTGCTATTGACAAACAAGGAGCAACTGGTTCTGGATGTGGCAATCAATGGCAGCCTTGGCTGTAGCAACCATGAAACAACAGAGTTCAAAATCCTGAAGGGGAGTGACGAAGGCAAGTAATACTGACTACAGATCCTGGATTTCAGGCAAGATTGGCTTACGCAGAGAAGTGGTAGGTAGGACCCTACAGGAGGCAGCTTTGAAGGTTTGTGAAAGCTAGCACATCATTAAGGACAACCTCCTTCAAATGCAAGAACTGTCCATCCCAAAACTCGGGAAGACAAGTAGGAAACCAGCCCAGTTAAGCAGAGAATACAGGACCGAACTGCAATGCAAAAAGGTGGTATATGGGAGGTGGCAGAAGGGATGGGCTACAAACATTTCCCTGACATATAGGCTTGGTTTTAGAAAAAACAAAAATTCACTAGCTACAAAGGTGGTTATTTCTAAATATGCATATACAAATAACTTAATTTTCAGGACTGAAAGAGTTGGGTAAAATGCTCAAGGTTGTGAACGCTAATTTTCAAAAACATACATAACTCCTAGAACATATTCAAAAATGGAAGAAAACCAGCACTGTGCTGGAGTTTTAAAAGGATAAATGGAATAATCCAGAATAATTATAGGCTTTATAAGATATTATTAAACATGGACAAAACAACAAAACAGATCTGACCAATAACAAGCAACCAAAGGCTAACACAGACTAAAACCAGAGACTAGTAGAATCCATAATCATGCTATACTGGATGTATTTTGTGCATATGATCTCTATTGTCATTTTAGTATCTCCTCTTAAAAGTCAAATGCCAGAGGTATTTTTTAAGCATTTGACTACCTAAACCATGTAAGTAGCTACTTTCATGTTAATTAACCCCTTACATAATTAGGGTTTTTCTATAGTTTTGAACAGAGGACTAAATACTCTACAGAACTTAAGAGGTTTCAGCTTTCCCCTATAATGAAATCTACTAGCTTATGAAGTTCAGGTTTTTTAAATACTGTTATAGCATCAGCAATACTGTAGCCATTTAGTTTACTTAAGAATTTGTTGGTTTTTTTTTTTACAGAAGTAATGAAGCAACATTAGTCAGAACTACTGTCATAATCCATCACTCGCTGGAATTCTAATATATATGTGTAATACTTACTTTTAATGCATCTTTGACTGCAGTCCTGCCTTCCTTTCCAAGGAAAACATTATAGGGGTAAAGCCGGTCAATAACATGCTGGACTGACATCATAGGGAAGGAATCCTAATTCAAATTAAAAAATACAAATTTAAAAAATTATTGGCTCGTTCTATCATCACCTATTAACCTGAAAATCCTATACCACGCTGAACTTAAAATAAAATTGTAAGGGCAATATACAAATGACCACTATATGCAGTATTCAATCAAATGTCAAAACAGGCATTTGTCACATGCAATTCATTATAATATAAATGTCTAAAGTAGATTAGAAGAACTACGTCCTAAAAATGACTTTATTTCCTGTGCATAAATGGATGCTACAGTGACTGGCTCAGACACCTAAAGACATTTAAGGTTAGGAGAGACAAATCCCACCACAGGTACTAGAAGAAAGAATCAATATGATAAGAAATCTGTATTACGTTGATGATCTACTCATTCACAGCAATTTCTAGTACTTAATTTTGATTTTATTACATTGTACAGAGTCTACTTAACAAATCAGTTCCTAGAAATTTCGTAACAGTTTGATCAAAACTGTTTTGTTTTGAAATGTTACTAAGTATGCTTGCACTTTCTACAAAAAAATTGAAAACTTTTTTTTTTTTAATATCTCCTTGTTAGTTGTAAGTACTAACTCTTTTGTCAGTTGCTGCCTGAACTAGACAAAGATTTAACTACTTTGCTGCAGTAACAGAGACAGAAATGGAAGTGTATTTAGGAATACTCAAGAAACATGCATAAAGCCTTTCATGGTGAAAAAAAGTATTTCAGTCCCCCTAAAGTAACATTTGATTGTTTGTTTTACAAAAGACCTGCAAATTTTTAAGGGCTGCTTGTGTGTAACACTGGTGAAAAACAGTCAGTGGACTGGCATTACTTCATCATAAGCCTTCATCAGAGTAAGTAAATAATGTAATTCAAATAAAATCAACTGATTTTCAGTTATACACTTAGATTTAAATATGCACTCAACTGAAAGAAGAGTTGCTTAGAAATGAAATCAGGAGATGCATATTTTATGAAATGCATAATTCAATTCATACGTATAATCAGTAATACTATTTATAATGTTCCATATTAAAAAAAGATCAGTAAAAATAAACCATTTAAGGCACTGTAGTAAATGTACTGCTTAAAGGATCAGGGAGCCTTTTATTGCATTTTAAAAGCCCTCTGTCTATATATAAAGACGTAACATATAATTTGTCCACATTATCTCAAATTAATAATAATTACAATGGCGAGTATGAAATTAGCCTCTTCAGAACAGCACCCTATAAAAAATTCTCCCTTTCAGCGGGCAGGAGTTTTCAACCTAAGAAATACATTTTGGGACTACGTGGATCCATGATAGAAGATAAGAACCTAGTCATTACAATGCATTCCCTCCACACTTTTAAACGGTTAAATCAACCAAGCTAGAAGTAGAGGATGGCAGTGACCCAGCATGGGAAGAAAAAATGCTATAGCTAGAATCACTGAGAACAGTCATCTTAGAAAACCAAGTGATTAAAACTAATTCTAAAAGAAACAGTTCTCATCTACCTAAAAAAGACACTGTCATACAATGATAACACTTCACATTCTCTAATGTAAAATAAAATGCTTCCTTCGTTCCATAGTTTAGATAATAGCTTAGGGCTCATTTTCTTTCCATTACTCTGAAAGCCATCTGGCATTCATTTAAAAATAATTTTTCACTACAGGGCTCAAAGAATAAAGTTGCAATTTATTTTAAAATCCAACATGTATTTCTTTCCTAAAGCCCTCCAAATTCATTTCTCTGAACTTGAAATTTAATCACTTCTTAACATCCGATGTAGTATCACTAATTCAGAAAAAAAATTACGTCTGCAAGTATCCAGCACAACTGAGGGGACTGAGGACCACAGTAACACAAGGAATTGCTATGTTTTAATGTATATAATCCAATACAATATGTAGACGTAATCTGCCACTGTGAAGTACCATAGCACAGTGACAGCACAGGAGACACGACAGGGGATTATCCTGAGTCCTCTCTACAGATACCTGCACCTTGAAGAGAGGGTTTGAAAAACTGTCCTGGTATTTTACTCTCCTGGGTTCACCGTATCTTCCTGCATGCAAAAGGGTACAAACCCCTCTCTCTCTCGTTACACAGACCTCATCGCCCTGACTTCCTGCAGCAGGCACCTCCTGGTTTTACTTTCACTCTTTACCGTGTAAACAAAAGCCTGTCAGGGAAAGTAGAAAGACTGACACAGCTTTAGTCCTGACCTGCCACTATGAACTCAGCAAGTGTACAGTTGTTATATTTCCCTATGGACTGTAGCTGTCAGGAAGTATTGCATCTTCAAGTGTGCACAACCTGCATCTCCAGGTAACCAACCCCCTGTGTCTGTGTTTATTCTAAATCCACCAGCCAACCCAAAGACCTAATGTAGACTTTATCTCATACAACTTAGCTGTCTCCTATACCCGCATTTGAATAGTTGCTTTGGGTCCTTTTAGGTGTCAATGGAGAGTAATAAGTGTCTTTGTAATGCAATCAATCTGATTTATATGCATACCATTAAGTCAGAAGCACTTTCAGGCTGTGATTTTTATTTTTCTCCACTGACTACCTCAGTGTCACCAGGTAAACTGTAGATGGCCTTGAAGTCAGGTAAGATGATTTAGCAGAATAAAAAACATTATTTTGAGCACTAAGATATATTTAATCACATCACAAATCTTAGGTCATGCCATACTTTGTCCTTCAGTGTTATGCTATATACTTGATTAAAGTATTATCCAGAGATCTGACTGGGGCTCTTCTCCCTCAAACCATCCTTAATTTTTTCGGGTTTATTTTTTAAATGTTCATGTTAATCTTCTTCTAACAACAGGAATAATCCAGATCTAATTTTGAGAAATTTTAAGCCCATACAGCTTCACAGCACAAGTGTATGCACATACCAAAATCTGAACTGCAGCTGATAAGCTGTCTAACGGAAAATCTGGAAGTCCCAATGTAGAAGATTCTTGAGAGCAGAGAGTTGTAGCAAAAGACAGGAGCTGAGAAATTCTGCAGAGGAAAAAGTAATTACAGAGTTTTATACATGCCATCTATATTTAAAATACTAAAGCCTAAAAAGTTAAATACAGTATAAGATGCTGAAACTATTTCTGAGCACAAATAAGTTAGGTGTGATTGAAGTTCTAAAGCATTAAGGATTCATTATACGAAGGCTGCATATGAAAAGCTGTGTGAGCATACACCCACACATATTAAAAAACTTCTTCAGTTCTGGTCTCCATGCAGTGAGAAAAGATATAAAAATAGCAAGGAATCCTGAAAGGACACTGCTTTTCTTCATTCATTCCTTTTTTTTTTTTTAATTATGAAAAATTACCTCTCTGTGGAAATGTTTGATCCAATTGAATATAATAGCTGAAGATGGTCCTGAAAATAGAACATAAAAAACCAGACTAAATTAATTTTGGGATCATACTGTGGGTCACAGCTTATGATGTATGAGGCATTTTCTATTTTTCCCTCTAATTTAGACATGTGGAGTCTACTTGCTCCTTGAGACAGAATTACTTTTATTTTATTTAAAAAAAAAAAAAGACAATCAAATCTTTGTTTTGGGGCTATACTGTTTTACGGAAGTTTTTTTTCTGCTGTAGCATTCCTTGGCAACTCTAAGCCTGCTTTTGAGGAATTTATTAGGCCCCAGTATGAAAAATACCCCTGAAGATAAATTTATTACTCAAGGATTCTTTTCAGAGGTGAGGTAAGTAAAACATAACGTCAAAATATTAGCTCTACTCAGTACAAATACTCCAAGTCTTCTGCTAGGAAATTTACCTTAAAGGGCAGATGATACACATCTCTAGCTTGAAATCGAGAGCGAAGGGGCGGATCCAAAGGGTTACCAGAGTATTTAGGTACTGGCAGGCCCAAAGCTATCACTCGAAAATCTTCACTAACCCGAACAATCTTCCACGAGTCTAACTCCGATTTTGTATGATCCTAAATAAATTAAAATAAAGCAAGAAGAAGTAAATAACCTATTACATCATTAAAAACTTATGATGACTAAGCTGCAGATTGACCAACAGCCCTGGTCCTACAACCTAAATGTTGAAATGTTCTTGTCTTCAATTCAGAGGGTCTAGAAAGCATTGGACTAGTCAAATTTGTGGATGGTAAAAGCAAGTTTTTCCAAAATGAACGTAGATAGAATGCTTAATCAGGTGCAGCTTTCAGGCCTGCAGCAATTTAACCAAAGACCCCACAGATGGCTAAAGCTGAAAAGGTATCATTACAACATTTTTTTCATAAAGAACAGAAAATAAACAGACCACAAAATTTACTTTATTCTAAAACATTAGAAGTGGGTTACCATGAGCAAGTTTTTTTCTTTTTTCCCCTCTTATAACTGTAAAGGAGACTAAAATCTGCATTTAAAAATTTTCATTTGCAAATTATGCTTTGTGATAAGCACTAATACAGAACTAGACTCCTTCCTGAGGACATTAATTGTTGTATTTCAGTTGTCATGTAAAAGATTCATTGCATAAAAAAAAAAATGCACTCTTTAGTCTTCCCCCAACACAGTTAAGTTTTCCTTGAAACCATATATGAGTACATTTCCTGCAGACCTAGATGTACAGTAATTATTCACACAGAAGAGAAAATGAACATTAGCTTATATAACACAATATTCCCCAAACAACAAAACAACAATATTAGATTTAGTATCATAGCAAGAGATTTATTTAATTCATATACTATTAGCAGTGTGCCTGAGGCACTCATTTTGAAACATTTTATCATTAGAAAAGTGTTAAAAAGGCAAAAAGAAAAGAGGAAGATGTTTTGCATAATTGCAACCAAATCCTGCCTAAGTCTGAATTCTCATTTTCAGTCTTTAAATACAATTAAATTTTAAAAGCTTACTTTTAAAATACACTAATAATGCTTCCAACAACCGCATCTACTAATTAAATATCATAAAAATGGTTTTGGAAAAGGCATGGATCAGAAGAATTGTAACCACAGATGAGACGCATACGAAACAATTATATATTTTCAGAAATCCATGACAGTACTTCAGTGTGGTTGGCAACTTCATACAATTGGGATCAATGACAGAAGGCTTATTGCAAAATTCCTTCCTGTGCCACATGGGTCTGAACTATATACCTAACCACAGTTTAGGACAACAGACAGAAACAGGAGTAAGCAGGGGTCAGACTGTTACGGGAGACTGACAGGTATGTGATCGGAAACTACAGTACATGAAAGTAAGATGCGGAGTAGAACTGGAATCTGTCTGATGAAATTTACTGAGGTCCTCAAAAGCCTGGAAAGTATCCACTCAAATTTAAGCAGTAGAACTCAAAGCCCAAACAAAAGGAAAATGGTTAAAGTAGCAATGGCAGCAGATACTAAAACCCCATTTCCTATCAAAAGAAAATTCTCTAACCATTTCCTATAATGTAGATTGCCTGTTTACATATACTTTTGAAAATTAAAGGCAACACAGCACTGATAAATACAGCGTCACTCATCTTAACCTCACTTTTTTTGGTATCCAAACATTTTAAAAGTTTAGCGACAAGGTGATTGCAATGTTGAAGCGTTATCTGAACTTCATGGGAACAATTTCAACTTAACACCCTTTTCAGAAGTATATTTTGGTTACTCACACATTGTGGTTTTCACATTTTAGAAATATACAGGCTTCATACAAGGTTAACATGACTACTCTTTTTCATGTGGATAGACAAGATACAGATGAAAACCTTTTTTTGTTATTGCAAGCAGTATTTTGATTTATCGCCTAGTTTTCATCCTGCCTATTTCATCCCATGGAACATCCCAGAAAAAAACACCTTGTTGACATTTCCCCCACTTAGCTCATAGAGACTTTCTCCTTCATAATGGTATTTCAGGTCTATCACGGAAAACAAAAACGGAAAATCCAAACAGCATTTCCATACCTGCAGAAGTTTGTCATAACGCTCTGCAGACATGAGAAAACGACCATCTTCAAGCTGCATTTCCCTATTCTCCAGCAAATTGTTTAATACCGGCAGGACGTTCCGCTCGGCCTTCTCCAAACCTTCCAGCACCAGGATTCTACCTTCGGTAGCCGCACGAACTGCACACTTTTCAAAAATAAAACCCAGATATTATAATAGAAATAAACATTACATATCTTATCAAATCCTGCTGAAAAAGAACCTCCAGGTGCTTCCCAAAACAGTATTCATTTCTGTAAGAATCAGTAAGATTCACATCAGTAGTGACCAGGAAGAGTAACAGCTGATTGCTTTAACAGTGCTACACATTCATGAGCTGGAGTTTTATCTCTTACTAAGGGACTGATAAAAATAAGTTCCAGTATCTTGTATCAACAGAATAAAATGTAAAACCTTCAAGACATTTTTACATGTTTCACATGTTTACAACTATATTAAAATATTTAGGAAAAAAGTCAGGTATTCTTCTGTATGGGTCCAGTTACGCAACAGTTTAATTCACCCTCAGTACATTGCTTTAGTCTGACTAGGACATAAGTCTACTGAAACCAAACACGGATGATAAAAACAAAATAATGCTATAAATAATCAGACATTTAAAAATGTGATAAAATCTAAAAGATTTCAAATTATATTCTCTGACTAAACATGACCTTCTCAAAAACGTAATAAAAATGTAGCCACTAACTTGATAATCCTTTGGAGCCTTTGGGACAGAAAGTGGTTTCTTGCCTATATTTCACTTTAATAGTTTATACATAGCTGTTTATTTAAGTGTATAATGTGGAGCCAAAATGTAAAACTAAACTCTGGTGCTGGTAATTTTGTGCAACTTTCTTGCAGTCAATGACATTCACTCAGGTAAATTAACTACACTTCATATCTAATATTCACAATTACTGTCCAGAAAATACTCTGAAATTCAATGCATTCTTGTCTACTTCCAATTTGCAGAAGTTTAATCAGATAATAATGAGCAGGTTTAGGCACAGGCAACATTTAGAGGCACCAAAGAGTCTTCCTTTGTATTCCTATAACATTTTAACACAATTTTAGACACAAGCACAGTTGCAAAGGGAGAACAAATGAAATCTCTTCCCAGCATCTCTCCTATAAACTCCCTACAGAAGAACTTGTCCTATGATGCAAAATGGAAGTCTCTGATGAAAACAATAGATGCCAAAAACTGGGACAGAGAGAAAGAAGGAAGCTATGAGAAAAATTAATGAAAAGGTACCAGAATATAAAAATAATTACACATGAAAGGACAAAAGCATAATCATAAACTAGAAACAAAGAACAGTTCAGCACAAATGAATGTACAAAGCATAGCACATAATCAGAGATCCATCTGCAGAGGTAAAGAAGACACTATATGATAAGTCTATCTAATTTAGATGCTTCTTATGTACAGTATAGAAGCATAAATAACTATTGGCAAATTAGCCATAATGTAAGGTTTTCACATCGTTATTAAGATGGAAATAATTCCTTTATCTAATCTGGATTCAAGCAAACGTTACAGAAAAAAGGCCCTCACAAATCCTGGTACACACATCCAGATCAAGCTTCCTTCTCTGAAAGACATTCTAAACAACATTTTAACACTTAGCCTCATAATCCGTATCTGAGGAACCTGGAACAATCCCATTAAACAAGTAATAGTCCTCAGATTATTTCTCTTCCACTGAATCACTAATTCTTTCCAAAAGCAATCAGTATGTGAATTGATTATTTTTATTTTGTCAATTCTGGACATCATACTCTACTAACAGGCAATATAAAATTCTTCTCTCCTCATCCCATAAAAGTTGTATGAAGGACAAATTTTGTACTAACATTCTTCTCTAGGAAGGTCATTGGTCAAGTCAAAAATCTGCTCCAAGCCGCTTGAATAGAAAACCTGAATCTCCAGTGGCCAGTCCAATACCCAGCACGAACAAAATGCTACTTTGTCTAAACGTAGTTTGGAGATGCAGCCAGAATATGCTTTAACAAACTATTTATTGCCAAGTTGGTTGAATTCTGCATATTATAAGTCTATGAAGACTTTATGACTGAGTTTTACTAGCTAGAGGAAAATACACATTCTGTTCATATGGTTTCAAAATATTTTGAGTATCCATAGAATCTTGTTGACTCGAGTTGAGACACACACTATACGGATGAAGGCTTGCTGAAATAACAGGCTTCCAGTATCAACACAAATATCTCTCCTGGGCTTGTACGTGAAGACAATCTGCTGTAGGGGTAGACTGTGAATATCTGTAAGTATATACCAATCCTTAGCTTCAAGAAAGATGTTCTCCATTATCCGTGCAATCTTGAGAAACAGCCTACTACGCTATGTTGCCTGCTGATCATCAGCTTACAGAATCAAAATTTTAAAAGTACAGTGTTTCCGGAGATTGGAAACTATTTGAAGTTTTTATTCAAAATTCTATTGCTCAACACGATATTTCAAAAGATATACTAGAGATGGTCTTTGCCTACCTATATGTATCTTTTACAATCAGCTTCAGGAATGTCTGAGTGCACAACCATCGCAACAGGCCCTGCTAAAAAGTGTGTCCCATCTTTTCTGTAGGCCCCCTTTACGTTTTGAACGGCTGCTGTAAGGTCTCCCTGGAGCCTTCTCTTCTCCTGACTGAACAACCCCAACTCTCTCAGCCTGTCCTCACAGGAGAGGTCCTCCAGACCTCTGATCATTTTTGTGGCCCTCCTCTGGACCCACTCCAACAGGTCCATGTCTTTCCAGTGCTGAGGGCTCTAGAGCTGAATGCAGTGCTCCAGGTGGGGTTTCACAGGAGAGGAGTAGAGGGGCAGAATCGCCTCCCTCAACCTGCTGGCCATGCTCCTTTTGATGCAGCCCAGGATACGGTTGGCTTTCTGGGCTGTGAGGGCACATTGACGGCTCATGTCCAGCTTTTCATCCACCAGTACCCCCAAGTTCTTCTCGGCAGGGCTCCTCTCAATCCCTTCATCCCCCAGCCTGTAGTGATACCGGGGGTTGCCCCGAGCCAGGTGCAGGACCCTGCACTTGGCCTTGTTGAACCTCATGAGGTTCACACAGGCCCAGGTCCCTCTGGATGGCATCCTGTCCCTCAAGGGTGTCAACCACACCATTCAGCTTGGTGTCATCCACAAACTTGCTGAGGGTGCATTCAATCCCACTGTCTGTGTCATTGATGAAGATATTGAACAGTACTCATCTCAGTGCAGACCCCTGAGGGACACCACTCATCACCGATCTCCATCTGGACATTGAGCCATTGACCTCTATGCTCTGGATGCGACCATCCAACCAATTCCTCATCCACGAAACAGTCCACCCATCAAATCCATGTCTCTCCAATTTAGAGAGAAGGATGTTGTGGGGGACTAAGTCAAAGGCCTTACAGAAATCTGGATAGACAACATCTGTAGCTCCTCCCTTGTCCACTGAGGTAGTCACTCCATCATAGAAGGCCAAGAGGTTGGTCAGGCAGGACTTGCCCTTGGTGAAGCCATGCTGGCTGCCTTCAGTCAAATCCTGTCCTCCATGTGCCTTGGCATAGCTTCAAGGGATGTCACCTGGCTACTGTGAATTTTCAAATATCGTGGAGAGTGGCTTGGCAACTACATCAGACAATTCCCTCAGGACTCTGGGATGCATCTTGTCAGGTGCCATAGACTGCTGTATATTCAGGTTCCTCAGATGGTCATGAATCTGATCTTCTCCTACAGTGGCTCCCCCTGTCCCTGCCTTGTGGTCCATCCACTCAAGAGGTGTGGGCAAGAGAGGTTGCCAGTGAAGACAGGCAAAAAAGTTGTTGAGTACCTCAGCATTCTTCCTCGTCCACTGTTACCAGTTTCCCAGTCTTGCTCATCCCAGGGTTATTACCTTCCTTTTCTGGATGACATACCTGTAGAAGCTCTTATTCTTCTTTGCATCCCTTGCCAAGTTCAGCTCCTGCTGCGCCTTGGCCTTCCTGACCCCATCCCTACACAACTGGGCAGAGTCCCTATAGTCTTCCCAGGATACCTGTCCCCGTTTCCACTGCCTGTGCATCTCTTTCTTGCCCTTTAGTTTGACCAGCATGTCAAACTGAGTCTCTATTCAGCCATGCCAGTCTCTTGCCTTTCTTTCCCGATTTCTTACACCTGGGGATCGAGAGCTCTTGTGCTCTACGGAAAGAGTCCTTAAAGATCTGCCAACTCTGTCCTGCTCCCTTGTCCCTGGAGGGCAGTTTCCCAGGGGGTCCTATTGACTAACTCCTTGAAGAACTGGAAGTTTGCTTTCCTAAAATTCAGCATCCTGACTTTACTCTTCCTCTGACCCATATCCCTCAGGACTGCAAACTCCACCAGTGCATGACCTCTGCAGCCCAGGCTGCCTTCAATCTTGATGTCACCAATTTGCTCACTTGCATTGGTGACCACCGGGTCCAGTATCGCATCCCTTCTGGTGGGGCAACTGTTCTCCAAAATACAACAAAATACAAATTGTTCTCCAAAATACAATGAAATGCATAATTCATCTACCTCTAAAGTTCCTGTGTTAGATAGCATAAAGTCTGCTCTTAAGACCAAAACAGCTGTATATCTCTGGCTGAACTCAGTATTCCTGCATTCTGATTGGTAACGAGTAATAAGTTTTTCCCATAAGCTAGCCATACTACAAGGCATCCTTTGAATCATTACTTCAGTTTTATCTGTGTATTGGTGGATCAGTACAGAAACTAAAATGCATTTAAAAAATCAGAGGAAGAAAAGTGAGTTTGCAATCTGTCACTGAAAAGATTATTTTAAAAATGCTTCCAAGAAACAAATCTTCACAATTCTATAATGAAAACCTGGAAAGAGCCGCGCAGCCTCCCTCTCTCACTAGCCTTGTTTGTTTGAAATGTTCGAAACATAAAACACAGTTTGACAGGGGGGAAATTACATTGTGCAACTTTGATGATACACCTGAGATTAAAAGCATTAATTTCTGTTAAAAGGCCAGGAGGGATTTGTTAAATGTCTATTTTCAGATTTATTGTAACTGCAGTGAGGGAACATTTTGCTCATCAGAAGAGGACAGATGCTGCTGCCTCCCACCTGCGCTCCTAGGGCTCTGGGAGGATGGTAACCTGGATACCTGCTCCAGGGAATACCTGCAGTTACCACAGGCCTGGAGCAGAAACCCTTCACGTGGTGCTGCTCTCATATTAATGGCTTTATGCAACAAATATATAACACAGATTGCTTACCCCAGTTTAACACTGCACCTACAAAAATGTATTTTTATCTTTAAAGGCAAAACCACCATAGGAACAAGACGTTCCTAAGCAGACTTTTTGTCTTTCCTGTAGCTGAACTATGGTGAGCTTCCCCACTTGAGCAATGCAAAATACGACAACTGCAAGAAGCTGTAAACCCCAATTTTGACACAAATCACAGTGTATAAGCACACGGATGAAGTTATACAGTGTCAGAAACGGAATAAGGACAGAAAAAAGCTCACCACAATGCATACACTAAAACGCACAAACACCAGAGAAAGGAGGACATTTTTATAAAGCTAAGGGAAATAGTTTGTAAAGACACCAGAAATTTTAACAGTATGGTTTAAAATACCAGAACTGAAATGGTAGTTCTCTTTTTCTCAGGAAAATGCATATTGTCAACCAGAAAATTCTGGTCACCCTGAAATCTGTGAGGAAGGTTCTTGGGGAACTCTAAAGGGCTTTAATTTTTCAGACCTGGGCATCATTCTGAATATGATTTACAGGCTATGTTTCAGAACCATATTAAAAAGTGCTGCTACAAATTGCTGCTACAATTGTTCAAGTAAATAAGTGTCTTTTTTTAAGGAGCTACCTCAAGACAAGTCTGTTTTTAGAAGATGACTTGCCCCTGGTCTGAAAACTGGATCCCTGTAATGACAATACAAGCACGGCAACCAAAACTACAAAGTGGCAAAACAACAGAACAAGTAGCTCAGTGAACACGAGACCTAATGAGGTAAGGTTTCCCTACATCTGCAGCCTACATTTCAGATGTTCTTTCCAACACAGTATCTTGTTCCCACCACCCACACAATATCCCACACAAACTCATCCACTGAAGTCTTTCCATTCACTCCTGTATCTCATAAACATTCCAGATGTCTCTTATGGTGAAAAGAGACCCTTAATAACCATCTGGTAAAGAAAACACAAAGCTTTGGCTGGTTTCAAACTAAGATGATGCTGCCTGGTTGCAGCAGGCTAACAGAACTTGAACAATTAAATCCAGCCTGCCTTCCAGGGATGGGAGGTGGACGTTAATTTGAGGTACCTAACAAGCTACCAAATACCACAAAACTCAGAAAAAACTTCTAAATTTCTTTCCATGGGTCAAATACAATTAAGCAATTTTTTCAAATTTAAATCATTAAAACTAACCAACAAGTGAAAAAGTAGGAAAAGAAATGACAGAGACGCAGAATGGAATATGCTATAAGGTTTTACTCCTCATTTTACCAGGGAAGGACTTGTAATTTACTGTAAGTGCCTCAGGTTATTCTTTTAAGAAGATGCAACAGAAATAATAAGATCATCAAATTTTTTATAATACTTACATGGAAATAGCAAATTATCTAGACAGAGACAGTCTTAAGACAGATGTATAAACAGATGTTGAGGGCAGTGAAGCATATAAGGCTGTCTCCAATTGGGGAACCTACTTTGCTAGATTTTAAAAATAACTGTAAACAGCATGTCTAATGATATGCCTCTACCAAAGAATATCTTTCAAAATATTTTTTCAGTTTTAAGGCCTCTTAATTCCTTAGTTACTGTTTTCCCTCATGAACTGAGTGAACAGGAAAGTTGTTGAGCAACACTGAAATGGATGACTATTGAATGGACTGAAGTGATAACATACTTCCTCCAAAAGAAAAGTATTGTCAAAAATTAAGTAGTAAGATAAAGGGCTATTAAAAGTCATGTTCAGCCAGTTTCAAAGCAATAACGTCAACTTTTTATAAAAGCTTACTGTTACCTTTTTCCTGAAATATTTGTAAAATCTTGTTAGTTGTTTAAAATAACATGTATTTAATAAAAAAAGTTCTGAATGTATGCCATTGAAAGTTGAAATTACAAACAGACCTACTATTCACTTAAAATGTGTATTCTACTTTTCATGACAAAATTTTTCACTTTGTAGAGGCCACAAACATACTGTTACATGTATTCCAAGTTTGATGTTCAGGTTTTATTAAAATCAATGTAATAGTAACTAATGTAGTTAGTCAAATTAAAAAACTTAAGAACTAAGTAATTCAACCTTTTTCTCCCTCTGTAATGGAGGGGGGGGGCTACATCCTCACTATTCGGCCTACCTCCCTGCTGAGTTAATCAAATGTTTTCTGGGTGGCTTTTATAGCTAAGTGAGGTTAGGAAAATTACAGGGCAGGTTGCATTTAATACTGTCATTCACTCCCTTTTTTTTTATTTAAAAAAATATATACGACAGAGAAATCGCAGTATACCAGAACACCGTCAGCCAGGCTAGTTAGTATCCAAAGACTCCAGTTGTCTGCAGTAGTTAATGTTCCAGTGAAGAAGAATGGCCTGAACTGGTGAGCACCTAATTCACGATGCAACACCACGGCACGGCATGAAAAGCAATGAAAAAAAGAGACAACCTGAGTTTATTGGAGGTTTGAATCAGAAAACTAGGCTAGAAAAGTTTACGCTAGGAAGTGAATCGACATATGATAAGATCATAAATATGTTAATGTGACAAGAACTGGAACAGTCTTTCATTTCATAGTCATTGATTTTAGCTTCCCCAGTCATTGATTTCAGCTTCTTCCACAATTTTTTTTTTTTGTTTTTTGAACTACACGTCAAATGATCTATTTTATTTACACCACCCCTTCCTCTAACACAACAGTCAGGTGTTTTTGCAACAGTGCCTGCAAACTGCATTTACAAGAGATTATGTCCCCACCTACGCAGGGGCCGGCCATTTTAGCCACTTTTCACCAGGTATATTAGTACAATAATACATTTACATCAGGTATGTGAAACGTTTTGCATCTTGGACAGAGAGCAGGCCCAGGAGCAAGCAATCTGAGTTTCTGAACAGATTTACCAGTGCAAATATCTACAAAGAAACCTAGGGGGTTTTATCTTCATTCTATACAACTCTTGTCTCCTAGACAAGAATAAGGGAGATGGGTTGTTTAAATTTTTCTTCCTGAGGAGTAGCAGAATAAAAAAGAAAATCAAATACTTGACAGGTATCTAAAAATGATAGTTACTTATCACTTGTAAATCACTTTGATTCACTGCACCATCCCTCAATACATATTACCTATGACCGTTATGACCCCACATATTACAAAGTATTGCCCCTTCCTACATTGTAGGAAATAGTAGCTGAAAAGAAAGTTGAATATATACGAAACAGACACAAACATAAGAAAAGAGAACCCCACACCTTTGAATCTAGAAGGAATTATAAATACACGGTCCTAATATTTCTCACATTACACCACAGACATTCATCTATATGCCCTCTACATCAAAACAAGATACGAGTCTGAACTGCTAACCTAACAAATCCAGTTAAAAGATGATACATACAGAAACATAAAAGAAGTATTGCAAATGATTAAAACAAAACAACCTCTAAGAGTTAAGATGCTACTATATAGGGGTCCTTACGATGCATTTTCTTTTGAGAGAGAAGATGTCATCATCAGTATGTCAACATCAATACAGATTAACTTCATCCAAATACTGTTGGTTTCTACCTAATATTTCCCTCTTCCTGTGCAATGTTGGACACAAGAAGAAACTTAATATTACATTCATGCTTCTGGAGCACTGCATGGCTTACCTCTTCTTTCTACAGATTTTGCTATCTAGCTCCCTGTACTAGATAGACAGATATTGTGGTGACAGTCAGTCAACAAAGTTATTCTTTCTGACAACGCTTTTGCTGCGGCTAATTTACTGGCTCATCAAAAATCTACTGTCACCTCCAAGGTAGTAAGTGAATAAGTTACAGATTACACAATTTGCACTCACTGGTAATTTTTTTTAAAAGTGGAATTATTCTTACCCATCTCTTTGCCAGGGTATAGAAAGAATTTTTTTGATATGTATACAGAAACATATATACATAGGTATACACACACACTCTCAAATATGATTATAATTTCATTCAATTAATCTCATGTCTCATTTTTTAATCAAAAAAGATTAGAAAGTTAATTATAAGAAACCAAACTGAAGTCTGTGTAGTGCTACTCCAGGGGATTTCATGTCATGTTCATTTTACAGACAGGATAGTTTAAGCTGTCATTTCTGTCACTCTGGGTATTTAATTTACTACTACTTGAAGTCTTTCAAGCCATGGTAGAAGATAATTTTTCTGGTATCTTGACAATCAATTTTAAAATTTTTCATTGTATAACGTATGATGCTGGTGCAGTTAGGGTTGCAAAAGTATTCTATTAAAATGAGTATGTTCACATAGTTCAAAGATACACCAAAACTGAGTCTAATTCAGAATATGACAGTGATAGAAATACTTATCGACTCAGTGGATACAGCTTAATCAGCAAATCTTCAAAAACATAACATTGTATTTGTAATTTTTAGTTTTTCAGCACATAACCATATGATTTTTTTCTACTTTTTCCAACCCCAGTTAGTTTGTTTGTGCCAAACAGAAAAGACTGTACACTTAACATAGTAGTCTGTGTTTGGGAAGCTTGTTTCATTTAATGCAAAAGCTGGAAGATGCAGGGTAAACAAAACTAGGCATTCCAGACAACTTGGTTTGTGGCACAGTCCTGGAGCAATACACCTCTCAAGTGCTAAGAAAATGGCTTAGCTTCTCTCCCAGTTGCATCTACTACATTAAAATAACATAGGATTTCCTTAGATGTAATAGTTAATAATGTAGCAGGCCGTAGTAATAGGAGTTCAAACCAAAGGTGTGCCTTTTATAGCTGCACACACACCATAAAAAGCAAAACTGCATCAAAAAAGGCAGAAAAGGGGCATAAAAATATCACATCTAATTCCTTAATTTTTGAAAATACAATAGACTGATATTGAATCTCCATCCTGGTTCAATCAAGTTGGTGGCTCAACTACAAAGAGTTAAAGAAAAAGAAAATTACTATGCAAGACAAGCTTTTCTATCAATATAAGCAAAATTTGAAGCTGCCATTTAAATATTTAAGTAATATAAAGTAATTCTAACCAATTAATTGATACACAACATAATTAACCCATGCAATAAATTGCAGGATAAAACCAAGAGGTTACTTAATTGTCTCAATAACAGCAATAATGACATTTCTGAGGCTTTTAACAGTGAATTAACAGCTGAAAACCATAACTTACAGCCCAAGGTAAAGAGTAGAAAACCATTTTCTGCTGACAGTATGTGAATGAGAACAAATAATTCACCATTACCCCATTATAAGTCCTTTATTTTACACAATTTTAATTGGGAATGAATTTGATAATTCAATGTTTACCTTTATTTTAATAGTCCCTATTTCTGAGGTAAATAAAACCTTTTTTTCCCCCCTCATAAGATATCTCTTCTAACTTCCTAACTCCAAATCTTCTCCCATTTGATTCACTCTAGTACTAAGAAATGCTAATACGCAAGGATATTTGATACATTGACACTTCCATATACATTTCAATATGGAATTCCAATCACTGCTTCCAAATCACCATCTTCCAAATCTATCTTAAATAATTAACTGCAATCATATTCAGTAACTTCATGTTAAAATATATCAGATGTTTTGAAACCTCTGAGATATCCATTTACAGTATTTAACCTATCACTATTAAATGTAGAGCTAGAAACAACCACAACATCTTAACAATCACCCACAGGCAACTTTGCAAACCTTTGTGGGTCTGCCAACCTGATGATTTGCTATATTCAAGTTATTTCTGGTAACAAGATGCCAGCATTCGTTACAGTATATTATTATTCAAAGTGTAAGATAACTACACTACTATAGTATGACTTGCATGCAAAGAGCCTCATCTATCTTAAATGAAAGCGAAGTTTTACTTGACCCACAGAATTCATACAGTGGATGTTCTGGAAACTAGACTTGCCAGCTTTTCCATCTTCTCTTTGGTGTCATGAACTGCAAGCATGAGATTCTACAGGAAGGGACATGGTTTTAAATCGTTTATAGAGTAGTGGTGTCTGGCTTCTGTAGTGTTTTGAATTGGTACAGCCATCTACAAAACTCAAAATCATTAAATGAACTAATTAAAATTGAAACCCCAGCATAACCTGTAAAACTTTATTCCCTTTTATTATTAAGCTATAATTATATCTGTGATGGTTCTAAACATAAAATATGGTACATAGTTATGTGTCTAACTAAAATGTAGGACTAGAAAACTTCAGCTGGAACATCCCTCCCTATGAGATTCATCTTTCATGTTTCTAATATTTTAAAAGTGCTCATCTAAATACCAATTTCTTATTTTCCTCTCAGAGCTTAAACATACATTGGTTACATACGTGATGAGTAACACATGAGATGAGGAAAGACATCACGATTCTGATTGATTTTAGTACTTTGGTATCTTGCTAAAGGAGAGTCTTGGTCGGAAGTACTGCAGTGTTGGATTCTGGTAAAAACCTTTTAACTGAGAATTTCCCACAGACTGAGGAAGAAAAGCAATCTTAGACCTTTACCTTAGAAAGCTAATCTTCCTAGAGTGTTCTTATTGCAGTGAGATCACTCAAAGTAACTTTACAAACGTGAAGCAAGCTGCCTCATACATACGCTGGGATCAAAGTCTTCAGACAAATACAGGTTAACAGACCATCTCACATCTTGGTGAGCTTCTTACAGGCCCCGATACAGTGTCTCTTACACGTGTTAGTTAACTAATGCTCTTACACCAGTGGTAAATTACCTTGACCATCCTGTAGCAAGCATGAGGGTAAGGTTGTCCATAACAGCAGTTAGGCATAGAGCAAACATGAGTTAATGAGTTAACCCCACAGCCTACACAAATACTACTATCCTCTGATAAATGAGAAGCCATTTACAGCCCTAAACCACAGTACAGTACTTTAAATTATCTCATATTATGCAACCATCATATTTCCAGATAAGCATGAGATAATTTGAAGTCCTAGAATTAACTAAAAAAAAAAATTATTTAGATTAGTTGGTACCCTTTTTTCTGAGGATCTTCCATCGCTCAAAGTCATTTATCATGGTTTCAAGAAAATCTATTTAAAGTTTTCTTTAAAGTTTGGAGGTTGAAAAGAGATCATTGGGAATTAAAAAAAAAAAAAAAAAGAAAAATGTTCCTTTAAAACAGAGAACAAAGCTTTTAGGTTCTCTTTCCTCTCCTGTTTCCATCTCCCTTTCCACCTACAAATCACTCATATGCTGGTGATATCAATAACCCCCATAGCATCACCAGCTGAAAACTGTTTTAGATAACACATTGAAATTCGCACTACATCAGAGGAACTCACCCACCCTATTTAATTAGAAACCTAATTTATATACAAATTTAGGTATCTAGGAAAACAGACATTCAAAATTAAGTGTATATATTACCTGCGTAATCAAAAGAGAGAGATGTTGTTGATGATAACTTAAAAAGAGAAATCTTGCCTAATCTAAGTCACTGTACAGTTGTACTGAATCAGCTAATGGGTTGGGGCAATACTGATGGCAGGAGTGTTTAAATCATTATTTTAGTTCAGATCAGCAGTGATCTTTTGTATCTAATCTTCCAGCTGCCTCCATTTACAGTGTTTGGGTTTCACAACACACAGCAGTCTTAAAATACACGAACTAGACTCTTTGTCAATGAAACTAGACCAATAGATTCATTTCAGGAATACATCTAATTTGCTACAAGTGTTAGGTAAGAAACACACCTAGAGAAGTGCTTGTGAAACTATAATCTAACTTGGACAGAACGGATCTCGCTCTGCGTTACAGAAGCATAACAAAAATAGTCTGCCTAAATTAACCTCTTATGAGTACTCTTATGAGACACAGTAATCCTGTATTTGGGCAAAGGTAACATTTTCGTTAATAATGAGATCAAGAGTGATATATGAGACTTTCTAACTGCATCAGAAACGTGTCAGTCACTCTGTAATCCAACATACTCATTTTTCATCATATAAATCATGACTTCCTTGAAACTACTTGTAAACAATAATTAGGTGGTATATGACTGCAACTTGCCTGATCAAGATAAAAGGCACTACCATCTCGGATCTCTCGTCGCTGTTTGAGGTCAGTTTCTGTGGTGTCCCTCGATAGCGCGATATATTCAACCTCCCGCTTTGTTAGCTCCTGTGGACAACAGTCTGAAGTTATTACAAAAATACAACTATAACCCCAGTAAGTAAACTTTAACAATAGGCCTCGTGGTATAATGGTACAAAAGAGCTCTAGGCAGCAGCACAGTGATTTGAAATAACTCTGAACAAAATCTAATATCTCTGATTTTTAAAATGTTTACAGTGTGTTCTGCCTCAAACAAAACAGTTTGAATTTCTGCTCAATAAACTTTTTTCCCCAAACCCGCTCTAGAAACATAATAAACAGCTATATATTCTTTCCATTGAACATGTGTAACAACCTGCAAGTTACTCTTCTGGTTCTGGACTCTGAAAAAACAATCATAATCTGCAAATCATGAATAAAAATCAGAAGTTTTCTGTAAAAGACTGAAAATCTTCAACTGTCACTGCTCAGTAACACACTGTGATGTGGTTGTGATTATTACCTGTGCATGCTTTGCCAGTACGCTGAACTATATTGTTCTTATCCTCTCTCCCTTCAATGTCATGAGATGCAGCTTGCATCTCTAAAATTAGACTATTTAAAATATAAGAACCCTTGGGTTATTGTTTTGTTTCTTTTGATTCAATATGATATACTTAGAATTTTCTATCTTAAATGAAAAAAAAAAATCCCCCACGTATTTATACCTGATGTTCCTGCTACTTCTGTATCTGGGTTTTCACGCGTTCTGCTACAAAACAGATTCATGCTGAAATGCTCTTAGCCTTTGCCCCTCAGTTAAAGTTATGACATATTTAACAGGATTTTCTTAAGAGGCAGCTTTTAACTATAGTTGTATGAAAAAATTCCAGCAAAGATATAAAACCCCGGGGAAATTATTTTCTTTCCACTTTTTCAGTGCCAATTCCTTTATACTGCAGGTAGATACTATTGTACTGTCTTAAAATGAAAGGAAAAAAAACCCAGAAGGTGAAATATAGGAGAGTTTTCTTCAACAATTAGCCCCATGTATCAACACATAGTAGTAGCTTTCAGAAACAGCAGATGAGAGTTTTCCAGGCTTACATGCTTCATTTAACGGACCACAGCACGTATCAGCCCACATACAAAGACCTGCCTTTGCGTAACTGTTTGGCATGGCATTGAAACAGTAAGCTGAAACCTTTCTAATACAGCTCAGGTGCACACAAACAGTGGTATGAGTAACAAGACACATTCTGTGTCCCATGCCTGGATATCAGGTGTTTCCTAAGTTCTCTTTTTAGGTTGTACCAAACTCTTATGTTTTAAGGAACGCATTGAGCTATCTGGTAGCATACCTGGTTTGCTGAATTAAAAAACCCTTGTTCTCCGTTCCGAAGTTCAAAATCTTGTAGCTTTTTCCTGTATGCTTTACCTCTGAGAGCTAGTCTTTGAATTCAGATCTTTTGATTTTTAAAAGAAATGGCTGATATTTATAACAATTGTTTATACATCTCCGCTTGTGATCTTTCAGCCCAACCAGATTCTAGAGAGAGTTCACGGCAGACAAAGTTCTATCCACATCACCTTTTGGGGCAGACAACCCCCTCTTCCTGATCATTTAAGGGCACCAATGATTTAAACATGAAATTTTGCACATGGTGCTTCCATGGTTCATGCAGATGGATGTAGGCAAGTCCTTCCCACATTCCAAGTGAGGATCACACACACATCTACTCTTTCTAATCACTCACGATAACTGTTCCCAAATGTTACTCAGAACACTCCTCTCCCAAATCCTTCATTTCTTTTTTTATATAACGAAGCAAAAACGATTTGTTGTCTGTAACAGTCGGCAGATATCTTAATCTTCTAACATACATAATGCC
The DNA here is from genome assembly GCF_965231255.1 of Vanellus vanellus. NCBI lineage: Eukaryota > Metazoa > Chordata > Aves > Charadriiformes > Charadriidae > Vanellus > Vanellus vanellus. The sequence goes on from NC_138905.1 coordinate 188,213,307, forward strand.
TAGAACAAACTGTTTCTCCATTTGTGATAGCATATGGTAACACAGTTTTCCAACTCTTTTTTTTTTTCCTTTCTCCCCCCTGGAGTTTAAGCAGAAAAATATGTATTAAAATGTCTGTACTTTCTATTCATCTATAACAAAAATTGAACTTTGGAAAGCACATTTATGGAAAAACTTATTTACCTCCTAAGTAGCTTGCTGTAAGATTTTCTAGGCCTACCTTTTACAATTTGGCTAGCAGAGGAATGAATAACTGACATTAATGACTACATCTCCAAGAATTTAAACCAACATACTTACCAGATACTGCATAGCAATAGATCGCCGGAGTGGCCCAGGAGGACCAATAAGAAAGACATCTTGGCCAAGAAGATCTTTCTGCATTATCCATCTTAGATGGTGGACTACAGACTGGGCCAAAGAATCTGTCACTTTGAAAGAAATACAAAGAACACATTATTTAAACTTGGAAAGTGTTAGATACCTGGCCATTCATACTTTTTTTTTTATTCTTATCTCCAGAAATAAAGCAAAGACACAAAGATGTGCTGCTCTAAAGCTGGCTAGCTGAAGACCAGGAAATTCTACACACAGTTTATATTAGACTACTTAACTTACTTATAAGTTTATACACCTATCTTACCCATTGCCTTTTTCTCTGCCCAACTTCATCCTTAAAAAAAAAAAAAGAAAACCAAAAAAAAGTGTCGTTGATTCTCATTTGACATAAATTGATCAACGCAAAGATTGTTTTTTATTACCCAATGTTGAGTGGACTTCTCAGCATCAGTTAATATAATATAGATAGTTTATTAATAATTTGCAAAATATTTATCCAGCCTATATCCCAATGCTTCTATGAATCATGAACTTAAAAAAAAAAACAAACAAAAATACTGTGCTTGCATCAGATTAATGTGCAGGGATATATTTAATTTGCCATTTTCTTAAAAGACAACTGTATTCCTGTTTACATTTTGACACAGTAAAATACAGAATTAAATTATCAAGGAAATGCAAACCTTGCAATATCACTACATCAGTACCATGCAGTTTCCAAGTCGTAATAAAAAACTCAAAGCAGATCCACTTATTTCTATTTAGAATACCACCCCTCTATTATTTCAAAAACCAATAACCTGACTATAATTAAACTGAAACCTTTACTCCATGTATGCAAATGTTGGCAGCACTGGAAAGCACCATGCAGAAAGAGCACACTGAAGGAAGGTGCACCCTTACCACTGCCCTATGCACCCTTACCACTGTCCTATATCACTCTGTCCCCAGAAGACACCTTCCCATACCTCCCAGCAAAGCCTGTCACTTTCTCAGACACAATCAAAAAGGACTCGCACAGGCGGAGGAGAAGAACACAAGCAAGCCAGGAGGAATGTTTATGTATGCATGTACATATATGGTTGCTTTCAGAACAATCTGACAGGATCGATGATGGGGTTTGAAGCTGGAGCCTCAAGGGTTGTGTCTGGGATGCTGACATGCAGTAAGAAGAATCAAGAGGCGATGAACTCTTCAAATTAATACTTGGTTATTTACCTTTTTTTCAGTGTGATTACTGGTTGCAATTAGAAGCCAAAATTTTAAAAACCAAGCCTTGGTTGTACATCAGCTTTCCTGAGGCAGGGGAGGCAGTCCATGCAGGGCAGAGTTAAGGACAGCAAGCAATAGTGCCCCTCGGTGCTGAGGGGTTTCAGCTCACTGTTGAGTCTTTGTATGCCGGAATTAAAATTCATTTTTGTAGGATCATAAAAACAATATTAAATGACAGTATGATATTCAAGGAAGATTTTTCAAGCATAAAAGTGGATAAGGAAAACTTTATCAACAATTTTAACTGAATATTTTGATCTGGCACTCAGGAAAACCACTTGAAATCTTCCGCTTCCAGAGAAATCTACTATAACCTTACCACCAATATGAACAGGAATACCATACACACATAGGTGAGCAATCTACGCATTAGGATTATCAGATTAATTGCAAATAAACATTTCAGGTTTGCTTTTTTGTTTCGTTTTCTAAACATCTGTCATTAGCATGCCTGGAATTAGTTTTCAGATATGGTATGGTAAGATCATATGAATGTAAGAATATTTTCTTCTTCTTCACTGCAATACTGTTTTCCAAAAGCAATACACATCACACGCACCACACAAAACAGGCCAAATGGAATTAAATTCCTCACAGAGAATCACACGTTCCTATCTACGAGATTTTCAGGAAAATTAAGAAAGTTCCTATCACATATATTCTTTGGGAAACAAGGGGTAATACATCACACCAGAAGAACTGCTCGGTTCAAACTTTGCTACTGGGCAGGTATGGTAATTTGAAAAGCACCACACAAATAAAAAGTGTTATATCAAAGATACCATTAAAATTGCAAGACAGAGATCTTACTGAGAAGCACATTCACTATTACTTCTACCTGTTGTATGAACATGCCAACGTGCCTCTAACATATTTTTATAATAGCTGTTCTTTAAAAAAAGTCACTTTACTTAAAGTGGACAAATAAGCTTGGAAATCTTGCTGAAACACTGAACTCTTTCATGTCAAAAGTCATGCATTAGAAGCATGGCAAAAACAGCTTTGACACAGCATGACTACAAACGCCTCTGGTGTAATTCACATTAATATGTGTAGCTATCTTTTTTATTTTTAGGATGCCCTGAAGAAAAAACTTGGGTCAGACTTAAAAGTGGTACCATAAATAAAAACAGGATTTGAGAACCTTCAGCAGCATCTGCAAGACAAACTGTCACGTAAAAGAGAACATGACTGTACAGCATTCAAAAAAAAATCCAAAACAAATCTAAAATCTTAGGAACGTGATTCCCCTGCAAACCTTAAGGAATTTCAGGGTGCTTACATTCTCGTCATTGTGTTTAAACAATCCAAATTTACTTTGAAATATTACTGTAAAAAAAATTTAACTTTTAAAAACCTCCTATAATTTCCTAGCTTTGCTTTTTGTTTTGAGAAAAGGACAAGAAAGACACAATTCCTTATCGATACATTTCCTAGAAAATGGTTTCATTGTTTCACCATTCACATGATTCACCTTACATACAGATTAGAGCTGCATCAATTACAATACATGTTTTCAATCACAAAGTCAGCGCAGTGACCATCTGCAAACTCACTCAAAGGAAGCCTGTTACAAATAACACCGACAATTCAAAGCTAGCATTCCCTTAGCTGAACTGTGATGACAGCAGTTGCAGTTTCCACATGTCAGTTCCTTCTATTCTAACATGCAATACCTGTACACTGCTCCAAATATTAAGCTTACTTCAGTTTCCCAGTTATGTCCTGCTACAATCAGAATATAAAATTTTCTTTGTACATGCAGTCTATGCTGCATAAACTGTTTCCAAAGCTCAGTATGCTTTTCAAAAGCAACTTCAGATGTACATACACAGTATCTTGTATATTATTTCTATATATTTAGACTACTTGTACTGTGGTATCTGCATTGCAAACATAACTTGAAAACACTCCTCTCTGTTCAAGAACCATATATTAACTTTACTACAAGCACCATATAATAATTTTCTATGACATTTAGAAGACAGGGTAAATTACGTGAAAAAAGCATCAGCATGTATATTACAGCAATTTTTATTAATTATCCCATGAGTCAGATAGCATCTAATGCAAACTGGGTTTGCACAATCTGTTTAGTGGCACTCTGCTGATTTGCAGTAGTTAAGTAGCTGGCCCCATATTCTTAATCTGCAGGATGGTGCGTAGGAAGCCTCTACAGTGTATTCTCAAAGACACCATCTGGCACATGCAAGAAGGTGGTCGGTGCTACAATTTGCTATTCCTGTGTATCAAGGATGGCCAGTGAAAGAAATTGCATTCTATTGCTTTGTAATATGTGATAAGTAGGACAACACCTACCAGAATCCACGCAAACATTTTGTAAAGTGAGCAGCTGAAGCAGAGTGGAGAAGTCGCCAAACAAGTAAAGAAGAAAACGTTGTACATAGATTTTGAAACAAATGCAGCAGCTGCTCTTGTTTGATCCACAAATCAGCTTTTGATAAAACCAAGGCTGAAATGGCTTTGCTAGCCTCGAAAATTTTCCTGTTCACTCATACTCAAATTCTTGGCACATGCTACACTCACTGAAACCGTAAGATTCACTGGAGATAGCTGACAGTATCTGCTGGCACGTCCTTGCGTCCCACCTACAGAAGAAATCCCATAAATGAAGGAGACACCTCTTCCCACTATTCAGAGACAGACAGTTAAATGAACTGATTCCCAAGAATATCTATTCCAGATGTGGTAGAAAATACATTAGAGCTCACGTCCCTGCATGACTCTAGTATGGTCAATCACATAATAACGAACAGGCACTTAAAAGACACCGATATATATAATTTACAACAGAATAAGAAAAGACCTCTGCATACCCTGAACCTTTGCTACAGTGCATGTTCAGAATCTGAGAATGGCTCAGGGGAGGCAAAAGTTCATGAGGTGAAAAAGATCATAGAATCATAGAACGGTTTAGGTTGAAAGATCATCTAGCTCCAACCCCCCTGCCATGGACAGGGCCACCTTCCACAAGACCAGGTTGCTCAAAGCCCCATCCAGCCTGGCCTTGAATACTTCCAGGGATGGGGCCTCCACAGCTTCTCTGGGCAACCTGTTCCAGTGCCTCACCACCCTCATTGTGAAATTTTTTTTCTAATACCTACTCTAAATCTACCCTCTTCCAGTTTTAAGTCATTACCCCTTGTCCAATCAAGACGTCCCTCTTGTCTGATTACTGAGGGGGTCCTTTAGTTTTCCACAGCAGTTTGCAGTACATCCAGCCCAGGGGGCGGCTGCTGTAAAATATGGTTGAGGAAGAAGGGGACAAGGAGGGACGTCTTTGTTTAAAAATATAAACAGATTTCAAAAAGGGAAAATGTTAAGAAACACCTGAGCTCACTGAAAGTTATTTCACAGCTTGTTCAGGCTGGGGGACAACGAAGGGACAGAGTGATTTGCCCAGGACAAGATGAAGGAGGCAGCATGGCCAAGGTGAAGAGGGAGGCACTCCTGTGTGGCCTACTTTCAGCTGCTTTCATTTAGCACTTCACAAGTAAAACATTGCTGCTCTTCCAATTTTATGCTGATGCACAGAGCCCAAGGAGTTTTCAAAGTCTCATAACATGGTTACATCACAGTTTTCACTGGAATACTATTTTTCCTCATAAATTTTTCATGGAAACAGTCTTCACTCCAAAAATTTTTGTTCTTGCGGTAGTAAGGAAGCAAGTCCCAAGTCTTTGCAGGGGCTTAGAAAGGGGAAAGCTACTTCTTGGATGAGACCATAAACTCATTTATCATTAATTCCTCTGAGTCAATTGCTTCACAGGAAGGTGTAAGATCTACATAGGTAAATCATATTTCTCCACATGAGAATAAACGAAAAGAGAATATAAAGGAATCATGTAAAACCAAAGAGCTTTCTGGAAGAAACCCTGAACTGGGCTGAGAAGACTAAGTTTCTCTTAGTGACATATAAACATGGAATAAATGAAACTGTTCTTAGCTGGATGTACAACTCACAGGGAAATACATAGCCAGAGCAGTTATCTATAGCTCAGACTCCAACTGGAGGGACACACTGTGTCTGCTTTTGAGTGCAACAGCTCAGTCCAGCACTGAAAAGTTTGAGAGATTCTAGAAAAGAGCAAAGAAGAATTACCAAAGGAATCGGAATTCAGTCTAGAAAACAAATTACTGAAAATCATAACAACTGTTTTCCAATATGCAAGTCAGAATCACAGCGAAGAAAAAAGTTATTTGTACATCATGGTTATGCTAGATAGAACAAGCCCCAGGGAACCAAAAATATGTCCAAAAAGATCTGAGAAATCAGAAAAAGCTTTTTTCACAAAAGAATCGTTAATTACTAGAGCAAAGGGTGCAGAGAGGTTCTGGAATCTACGTCACCAGCACATTTTAAGAACAAGGAGGACAAACATCTCAGGAACGGTTCAGATTCAGCTGACCCTCCTTTGAGGCACAAGGAACAGTGCAGACAACTCCTTGAGCTCCACCCAGACCTTCACCAGGGGTTTCCACATCCCCATGTCTCCCTCTGCCTCGCTCTCCGCGTAGACAGAACGGAGATAATGGTGTAAAATGTTCAGAACTCTACTGACAAAAACTCCACTCTTTCAGATTCTGGATTAGGTGGTAACAGCCAAGTAGCAGATCAGCTGCAAGTCTACACGAAAACTCAAACTGCTGAAATCACCATCTCTGACAACAGACATCTTTCCTTAGGCTAGGAAAGAAGAAATGTAGTGACAAAAGTCTTTGTTAGCACAAAATTACAGCCATCCAGCAATACAATCTGTCTCTGTAACATGTTGGACTCTGACACTCAGATTTAAAGTTAACAGAAAGAACAAACACACATTCCAGCATAAATCTGAGTATGCTTTGAGCAATAACTGAACACACACATTTGGCCCTGCTTCAACACGTGGTACAATACCGTTCTGGGAGGAGGACACAGAGCCATCTTACTGTTAAGGCAATACTGATCTTTCAGGTGAAGAATAAATAACAGGAACTGCTGGCACTGCTGAGCCTACTACAGAGAAATAATCCAAATTTCCTCAATATTAAAACAAATCCCTTTCAAGCCCAGAAATCCACGTAGTGCTACTTCTTTTGTATTTCATTACTATACACACAAACGTTATGTTTAAATTCCTCATGATAATTAGGCTTGCATATATCTCAACTGACAAAACTAGCGGGGTTTATCACTTAACCCCTTGTATACACGCATGTTTTGATCACACATTGGGGAGGGTGGTCAGACTCGGGACACCCGGCACAGAACCACACACTGTTTGAAATTAATCTTCCACAATTCAATGCAGTTGCATGTAACATGACTACAGCCAAACTCCCAAATGCACTTGCTCCTTCAGAGAGCACCAGAGCCATCATGACACTGCAAGAGAACATCCCTTTTCCTGCCTTAACAAGGATTTGCCGTCATTGAACAAAGAGTCCTGGAAGAGCTGTATTAGGAAATGTTTTGTCAGGATTAATAAATATATGAAATATCAGGTACATAGTCACTTTCATAAAATTTCCGGAAGCCAACAACAAAAGCAGTGCACTGACATGAACTCAACATTAAAAAAAATTATGTGCATTCTCACAATTCCATTTTAGATCTAAACTACCATGGAAAGCCATACAAAGTTTCTGCAAAGTATGGTTAAAGAAACAATTGTGCTTTTCAGGCATGGCAAGATTTTTAAAATGCAGGTTTTTTTTTTACTGATGAAAGAACAAGAAGTGCAAAAAAAAGTGCCCTCTTTCTAGAACATATCAGATGCAGTTATGACAGAAATCCCGTTAACAAAATTCCCTTGTGTATGACTCATTTTTACTTGTCACTTATAAAAAGAAAAATAAGAATAATTCAGATTTTATGTATCTTTAATTATCATCTTCGAAGAAGATGCCTTTTGCCAACAACAGCAAAACAAATTATTATTTTATATTAACACACAAAATGGAGTACTTCATACAGAACTTGCTAGGTACCTAACATAAAACCTGAAAAGCAATGACTTGAAAATGTAAGGTAACCAGCAGTACCTATCCTATCCATTTCAACAAAATGTAACACGGTTCAAAAAAAGGACTTAAAAATCAGTTTAATCTGGTAACACAGAAAATGAAGTATTTTGGTATCAATTAAGTGACAAAATTACAAAGGTAAAATTTTGTAGGTACTTAATACTTTTATGTTCCTTACTGCTTTACGTTTGTTTTTTTTTTTTTCCTGAGTTTTAAGGCAGTTTTTAAGCCTAGAAGAACAATGCTGAGTTTAGAATAAGTTATAACATCCCTAAAATTTGAAGTAAATTATAGATATGTGCTTTTAACATTACCATGTTTTAACATGGTTCTTATCTGGCAGAATAGCTAAAATTCTATTCTACACAAATCATGAGCTAGAAAACAATATCATATGCAGTACTAGAAAATTAACTATAACTGCTTCAATTCCTTCCTCTTATTTCTTACTCCACTGCAAACATTACAATGTCTGAGACCTTTGTCAGGAATATTTCCCAGTTAACTGGATGACCAAATTATTTCTAGCCTAAGTTTAAAAGAAATCAGGTAAGTACCTTGGTCATTCAAACTTAACACTAGTTACTATAACAAAATTCCAAAATACGTAACATTTCAGTTTATAGATTAGTATAAATATTGCAATTACACTCGTATTTTACATCAAAACATCTTGTATCTACAGCAGTCATTCACACAGCAAAACAAAAGGGACCCTTAAAATAAGAAAAAAAAAATGTTCAGTTAAGTAACGCGCATACTCTCTAAATGCCTCACAAAGAGGGGATAATTGATATGGAGCAAATACAATTTCACTAAAAGAATATAACTTTGTTCTTTGTAGTAACATAACTTAAGCACTGCAAGATAAAAAAATGTCCTAAATTTAAACATACAAAGAAATTGTACTCAAGTGCTTGAAATTCATTTTCTGCTATTAAATACGAGTATTCTACCTTACTTAATTCTAACTAATTTACTATTTAGATTTCTAAGCAAAATTTTGTACCTTTAAGTAATCCTACTGTAAGTACATGAATACTGATGAACAACAGTATCCCAAGCATGCCATCGGCTCCTTTTCATCATGATTATTAAAAAAAGAGAAACAACTAATAATACACCTAATATGTGCTAATAAATGTTACTTTTAGTTGTAGTACCAGAATTTAGCTAAGATCTCATCATTCTGTACAGTTCCATTTTTAATAACTTTTTTGCTGTCAGATTAGTTTTCAACCACTTTTTCCTTCTTATAATTGTTAACTAGAAAAATCTCTGATACTTTGATTTTACCAAATGTTTTTGTATTTCTTTTGTTCCCAATCCAAAGAACTGAAAGAGATGCTGCTAACATTTATCTCACTGAAAAGTGCAGATTGACCAAAACATGTAATGGCTTGGTGTGGAGGAGTGGAAGGCAGGGAGGCATTGTTAAAATTAACACATTTAGTAGAGCACAGAAAAACAGACAGCAAAACAATCCGTAAATAAGTGAAACAGATCACATTAGTCATTGACATAGATAACCGATACCCTTTGTGATCAAAATGAGAAAACAGGCATACAGAATAAATGATGAAAAGCAAAAATTGATCTATAAAAAGTAATAATACAGAGCAGCATTTCTCAACTGCTTGGCCGTATTCCCAGGGAACTCACGAGGTACGAGAAGTCTCATTACATTCTGGTCTAAACCAGAAACCCTTTCCTCATGGGCTACCCTGTAACAGCATGGACTCACACATGTCATAGGAAATGTTTGGCATCTAGATCACCTGGCAGGAAAGCATCACAGTGTGATGCCTACTGGGGTGGCAATTAAGCAGCCCATGATCCAGATGCAGACCAGTGATCTGGCCTACTGGAGTACTGGCAGACTTCACGCTTGTCAAAGACTGAAAGCAAACAAAATCTCCCTCTATATTCCTGCTACAGCTCTCAAAGGACAAACATTTCAGAAGAAAGTTAAGAAACAGTAATCTAAGCACATCAACAGTAACACAGATGTACTATCCCACAGCTACTACAAAGTACGGAATCACAGAATGGCTGAGGTTGGAAGGGACCTCTGGAAGTCATCTTGTCTAACTGCCCTGATCAAGCAGGGTCACCTAAAGCCTGTCAGATCAACTGATGTCTGAAGAAATGAAGTCCTACAGCCTAAGAACGCAACAATATAAGCCTTTACACAGCAGCTCCTGGCCTTTCTGAATAATGCACCAGTAGCACTCCCTGTACACCTCTAACATCCCTGTTGCCCTCAGTATCTCTCTCCTCACAGCTATCTGCCATCCTGCCAGTGGTGCAGTGGTAAGTCTACTATTGATGTCATCGATGCCATTCTTCTGAAACCAAACCAAACAAAAAAAACCACCCTCCATCCCCAAAACCCAGCAATTTTCTTGATGTCCTCTTCAAAATGTCATGGAAAGAATTTAGACATGTTGGAAAGCAAACTGGCTTGAAGTGAATGACTATGCTCAGATTCCAGCTGTGGGACCTCCCAAGCCCAACAACAACAGTCACTAGGAGTTCTCAGTGCTTGGTCAAATCTAAGCACAGTATAAGATTTACATATCCATTTAGAATGCCAAGTGTGCTTGATTTTGGTCTAAGAATGTATCTGGGTGGAAAAATCAGTTGTTGGCAGGTTTGGGCTTTTTTTAATTTAAATTTTGGACATCCAGCAGCCTATATGTGAAAGTGCTGAATAAATGGCAACTCATCATTTTGGATCCTCAGGAAATAGTTGGCCTGTACTGTCCTAGGAAATGTCACAACGAAAGCGTGATTCACTTGCTGATCCACAGTGCAAAAGGAAAAGCTCAAGAAGTATATATTCTTAACAAACAGGAAATATGTATAGGTGAGAATCGTAGCATTTTTAACAAGGTATCAAACCATAATGTGAATTAATTTTAAGTACATGTATTCACATTGTTCATGTGCATAACTGGCTGTGACTTCTCTAAGTATTTGATAGCATTTTTTATCACTATGCAATTGACTTCCTATTAACTTGATGGATTTCAAAGATCTGTATGTTTGCTGACAACAATAACATGACAATCTGGGAATATTAAATATCACAGTAGAAAAACACCATACGTCTGGCATATATCAGAAAACTCCTAGGACATACAATCATATTGCAAACAAATGATAATTTTAAACTGCCACAGTTTTATGGCCAAACAATTTGAGATTACTGTATTATTTTTAGAAGTAATTGCTGGATGAGACCCCTTTTGAACAAAATATTTAAACATACATAAACAGTCCCTTTTACTGTCCCACTGACCAGCGGCACAAGTTATGTTCAAAGTTAAGAGATTCCTGTGTAACCAGCTGAACCAGAGATACAGTAAAGAACTCAGCAAAGATAGCCTTTCCCAAATTGCACACTTTTTCAAAACATGTTTCTTAGATAATTTCAGTAAAGTCAGTGGAGTGACTTTGAGTGAGTAAAAGTTTTTTTAATAAAGCCTTGAAACCCATTCAAAAGTAAAGCAGATTCTTACTGTAGTTCTGTGGAACAAGTTCTGGGTTCTTCGGTGTTTTGAGTTTAAAAGACACATCTCCAATAGTGACAGTATCACCTAAAAAAAAAAGAGGAAAGAAGTCTTTTAGTTTCCAGATACTTTTTAAGTTTTTAATGTCCTTATATTACCATAGGTCTGCTGCGGTAAGGCTGACTGTGTGTTCACAAAACAGCCTCTAATCTGTTTGAGAATTATTAGTTTACTAATTAGGGTCCGCTGCTTTTCAACAGATCAGGTACTAAGGCAATTTACAGTTAATTAATTTTCCTTAACTTTTTTCTTTTGTTGCCGTTGTTATAACCATAACTTACTTTGTTGGGAGCTATGGAATTCAAGCTCACTATACTACCCCATTCCAGCTACCATTGTTGATTTATTGAAATGAAATCCTTAGACTGTTTGTCTGCAGAACTAGCAGCGAGAAGCACTTGGAGGGTGATGATTTTCCTGGGTTTTCAAGCAGCCCAAAACAGTTTCTGTTGGAGGTATGAAATGACATATTCATGTCAGCAGGCCTTTCCTGCACTCTCTGATTGTACAGCTACGGAACCTGGCACCTTTAAGAGATCTCAAGCATTTCTTCCTCTGCATTTCACTGAAACTAAAACACCTGGTCATTTTATTTACTGGTCTCTTACTAGGACCTGCCTGTCTTATCTGTCTTTCTGCACCCACAGGCTTGAAAAAAATTGCAGAGCATGCCCTGTGTACTTTCTCATGAAGATCTAGTTTGCAGCCAGGGAAAGGGCGAGCACCAAGGCAGCAGTGGTCACGCAGAAAAACAGCACAACACCCAAAACCCATGAAGCCAAGAAAATGAGTTGCAGACTGGTACCAAACTCAAAGTGTATTTTTTTTTTTTTCAAGAGAACATCTGGGCCATGCAAATGAGTTCACAAGTATTAAGACCATGAAGACCATGACTCTAGTAAAATCATGTTTTTTCCATTACTGTTGCTAAAGATAATACCAGCTTCACTGCCCAACAGACACAGAAATGTGTGCATGAGGATGGAGAGGATTACATGAGTAACACTGCTGTGCAGGGGTGCAGTTTTGCCACAGCACTCTGTATACACTACCTTTCCGTGAACTGAGGCCAAGTTTTGGAACTGTTTCTTGTGCTTGTGCTTTTCTGAGAAACGAGACATAGAAAAGACACAGCCCATGAACAAGATCCAACTCTAAAAATCCTTTTGTTAATCTGCATCTTGTCCTATAGCATCCAAGAGGACCCAGTCTACAGTCACCTATTTCCAGCACTGAGTCAAAGAGTTTGGAAGACCAATGCTGGAACCAGAGAGGGAGATCCTGAAGAGGAAGCTTGTCCAAAATGACAGAGGCACCTAAAACTCCTCCCATACATACAGCAGCTCTCCTTTCAGTAAGCAATGACTCTAGTTTTGCACTCAAATGCAGTTGTCTTCCAGCATACCCAGATGTTACTGCTCATCTCACAGGACTGAGAATCCCCAGGTTCTGACATGACTCAAACAATCCATGGGAAAGGTTACACATTTAGACCTAGATTTGCAGCAGTCAGAGGAGAATCACCTACATCAACAAACAGGAAGCAGCGAAGAAAGGATTATAGCTGATTTCCGCCCAAATTTAAGGGCTTAACAACAATGCTGAGACTAGGATTCACAGCCTGCATACATGCCTGCATGTTGCTCTTAAAGTCCAAATAATCAGCCCTCCATTTTCCCCTTAAAATAATGGCAGAAGGTGGTAAACTGGTGGTTGTTCCTGCACTTTACATGACAATACAGTGCTTCAATGGCCCGCCAGAAAGTAGACTTAGACAACAGCAGTACTGCTAAATAAAAAGTGGCCAAGGATTCATCCTTGGTCCTAAGGACAAGCAGCAACAAGCAGTCCCCACCCTCCTTGCTAGAGCTAAGCACCCTTCTCTGTCAGATCTCTGCAGGAGCCGAGGAGTGGAATGGTCCCAAACAGAGCTGGGGCTAAGCTAATGACTAGGCAGCAGTTCAGGGCTTTCGGTCATTTCTTGGCCCTTGTTGAATTTGCAGTTCAAATTCACCCAAGAGTACTGTGCCCTCTTCAGCCTAAAGTGTTCAAACACACTCCAGTTCAGAGGCTTCGTCCCTGTTCTGGGAAGTGTTATTTATCTTAAAAAGTCACTGGACAATAGACATGACCACTGCAGGGAGTAAAATCTAGGCTTTGGCTTTCACAGGGTTTTGCCCACTTCTCTGAATTTTAAAGGCAGAAAAACTATTTTACTGCATAAGCATCATGTCCCATTCCCCTTCTTCTGCTGCAGCTCCAACTACTCCTTCTCACTAGGGAACAGCTACAGGATTGACCAAAACGCCTCCAAGTTGATGTAAACAACCTAGGAGCCCACTGCTTCTTGCAAAAGTTGACACCTCTCTCATTAGCTCAGCTAGGAAGAATTTTAACTTTCTAAAAAGAGCAGGTTGCCCAATATATCCTTAGGAAATTAGTGCCAGTTTATTTTCTCACCATTCCCTAGCCAACTTGCAATGAGACAAAAGTATATGACTAATTAGCTCCTAGCTTAAATCACCTCAGCTCAAGTTGTAAATGCTCTTTCATGCGTAAACAGTCGTAGGGACAAGATGCTGAAACAACAAGGTGTCAGACTTTTTCAATACATTGGAATGATGAGATCATCTACAGGAGAGAATTTTAATTACCTATTTTATTGGCACAGTACTGAAAAGAGTTAGTTGATTTCCTGTACTCCCTAAAAAAATAACCAAACCCAACTGAGTTTGGTCTATGTGAAAAAATGGAAAATGCATCTGTTCTGGTGGTATTTTTGTCAGTCTATAACATGCTAACCCTTGATCAACACATCTTATCATGTCCAAAAATTCCACAAATATTCCAGCCATAAACGGTCGCTGTAAATTTTCATGACAAATGCGCTGAGAGGGAACTATATGCAAGATGTGGAGATAGCTCAGCAGCACAAAATCCCTAGCATAGAGTCAGGGTGTTCAGCTTTTAAAAAGTCTTTTGCTGCCTGGAGACATATGTTGCCTCCAACTTGCATCTGTCCACAAAGCAAAAATATTAGCAGTGTTTAACAGAACTTTAAGCAAAAATAAACCAAGACAGTAGAATCTATTTTCCTAGCTAAATGAGCACAGGAGGGATTAGCCCACTAATCTTATCGCACTTCCACCTGGGCTACATTTTCTTGTCCCATTTTTTCCTTCTGTACTTATTTAAAATGTCATGTTTGGTTACTCCGTTTCCACTGCATTTCCAAACTCTTTGAACAGAGATGTCATCCCAGACAAGCTCTTTCCAACATTTCACCAGCTGGCAAGGAACTGACAACAGCCTGCTTGGTAAAACGGTGGTGTTAAATCAGCAAGGCTCATAATTTGAGAACATATATCCCAAATTATTTGTCTCCACTGCAAATTATGAAATATCCCATGAAAATTGAAATATTTATGAAATATGAAATAACGAAATATGAAATATTCCGACTCAGCTCACAAGCAAATAACCACACTATTGTGGACAAAAGCTGTACACAGGAGGTTTTGCAATGGAGACTTTGTAGCCTGTATCAGGCTTGCTTAGGCAAGCAGTGAAGATGTGCCCCTGGTTTCTTATCTCCCACACAGAAAACCGTAATCTTAGGTAGCACAGTCTTTGGGGAAAACAGTGGGATATAAGCAGCGTCCAATGTACACAACAAGCTAGGGCTGCTGAAACAAAACAAGTGCCAAATAAGCCAGAATCCAGAAGGTAAGGGGGAGATCCCATTCAGGGGGCTATCAGCATACAGACAAAACACGTAGTTTGAGAGCCCGTGCAATATGGGCTAGAAATTGGGGGCACATAAAGATTGTGACCCAATAATGGTACCCTGAAGAGACTCTCTGAAAGAAGGAGATGTGAAAACAGCCTCAACATGTGCAACTAGCTCTTTCTACTGCATCTGGAATACACGGGTGTGAATTTCACCTCTGGCAAAATGGCAATTCACACAGGCACAAACAGCTAGCCAGTAACCACACTGAACCTGATATGCTCTCTTCTTTAGAGCTACAGACAGAAAACAATATTAATACCTATGTCTGCTTTTTATGATAACTGCCAAGGGCTCTTCAGGTGAGCAGGCCTATTTCTTCCACTCAGACCAGTGAGGGCTACTGAACAGAAAAGCACCACCTCCAAGCCCCTGAGCTGCAGAGGAGGCAGCCGCAGGCTGGGAGAGCACTTTGGCAGGGCACCCCTGCACGAGCACCCTGTGCATTTATTACCCCTTAGCACCTCCAACTCATCATTCTCCGATATGGAATGGTAGGACTAGATGGACCTTTGTTCTGACCCACTGTGGATGCTTTTATGCTATAATCTCAGTAAGAAGGCTTCTTGAAGATGCAGCTTTATTGTGCGCTTGGCACCTTTGACCGGTCTTCTATTTAAAAGCTATTATCACACCAACTATCCATCTTCTCCTCTCCCCCTCCCGAGAAGAGACTATTCCTTAATCCTATGTTTTCCTATATGTTGAGAAGAAAAAGCCACTGCTGTTTAAATTATTTACAGCAACGCTGGTCATATGTGAAGATAAACAGATTGCATCTCAACTACAATTTAAGAACTTAAGCAGAAAAAGTTTTATTTCTTCTACTCACCGTTCTTCTGGTGAAATAACGCATTAAGAAAAAAGAAGGAAATGAATAAATTTGAAATGGCTATTTTTAAATAAAGAAATCCTACAGCAAAAGAAAACATCTCGCACAGATCTATACATGTGTTTAGTTTTTTGAGAAAACAGAAACAGTTCCAATCTCATGTGCAAATCTTTACATTATCAGAGTTTTTATAAGACACTACAATGAAGCTTCAGGAACATTGAGTTTTTAGGTGGCTGAAATTATTGCCATTTGGACTCTTTAGTCCTCAATTTATGTGAGATTAACACACTCCAACAGTCATCTTAGTATATTACACATTCACTTGTACACAGACCATCCATCTGGTCTCAAAAGCCAGTAACAGCAAGAGCTTATTAAAACTGTGAAGGTGCTAAGCTCTGCTAACATTAATTTCTGTGTGATAAGGTCACACCTGTTAGAGGAAAATTCAAAATCTGTATTATATTCAAATGTATATTTCCAGGTCATAATTTCATTCTAACATGAAGGAAATGAGAAGGAAAAAAAAAAAAAAAAAAAAAAAAGAGGCTTTTCACTGATATTTATCCAGCACATTTCCATAGGGTCATCGAAAAGAGTGTCAGCCCTCATCCTCGAAGAGCCAACTTATTCTGAAGAAACAGAAATGACACTTTCCAGGATTTGTTTTTTCTTTTTCCTCAACTATTCTGAATCCATTATTCTGGGGGGGAGGGGAGGGAGAGGCAGAGGAGGTGGGGTAGAGGAAGCAGCCCTATCTACACAACTTACTTATTTCTCTCATTTCATAGCAGCTCTTACTGACCATCTTCATGGCTGTAAACATTACACACAGTCACTGGGTAGCACTCTAACCTATTTTGCATCTCATATTGGTACTGGCAGTCTCCCAAACATATGAGGACAGAAACCCATTCCCCTCACTCACTAGGTTTGCTCCTTGACCACCTCTGCCTTCACCTAGAGATGAGATGGAGCTCAGCTGCTGCCCCCAGGACACAGCACACTGACAGCTGCTGCTGACCAAAATAGTTGGATGTTTACACAACAAAACCCATCTCCAATCTAAGCAAAAAAATCCACTTCACTTATGTCGCCCTTTTTTATGAGCAAGAGAAAGAAAGCCTTTCCCTCTAAAAAATGAAAATAATTGCTTCAAACATAGAATTTGAATATTACTCGATTTCTACTCAACGTTATTGTTAGACCTTCTATTTTTTTTAATTTTCAGCTGTGAAGATAACACTTGATTTTTCAATTGTCTACTTTAGGTTAATGATTCTCTTTACTGATTAAAGTCCAAAGTGTCATTAAAACAAAATCTTGGTATTAACTTTTTCCTCTGTTTTTCTGCATTAGTAGAAGATCAACAACATGGACGCGGAATCTTATTTGACATTCAGACATTTAGGAAGCTTACAATAATTTCTTAGCAGAGAGCTTTTTTCATTTGGGCCAATAGCATACCCTGAAGGTAAGGAGTCTGACAATGCTCAATGACAAAAGTGTTATGATGTGAAAATTCAGTTTTGAATGTGTTTAATAACATACAGAATATCTCTTAGTAATATGCTTACCACGTCAAAGAAGTACTAAGCTGCCCATTTCATGAATTACCAAAACACTTTAGAAATACTGGTCATCTTCTCCAACTTCCTGCTCAACATCAGCTTACCACCAAGACAAGATCGGATGAGCCATGGCTCTGGCTGACTGAATCTCAAAAACCTTCAAGGATGGATCTTCACAGCCTTTCTAGCAAACCTCTTCCCCTGCTGCACCACTCCCCTAGTAAAAAGGTTTGTCCAATTGTACAGTCTGAGCCTCCCGAGCCCCAATTTGTGATGACTGCCTCTTGATATATTACCTGCCACTATTAAGTAGAGTTAGACTTAATCATTTTTGTAATTATAATTTTAAGTTGCCAACAGATTTCTCCTCCCTTAGGCCCCTCCCTGAAAACCTAACAAGCCCAGATCCATCAGCTTCTCCTCACCATCAGGTGCCCTAGGTCCCTAAGAATTTTGGTAGCCCTCAAGGGGACTCCATCAGTTTCTCACTACCTCCCTAGAACCAGGGAACATGAAACTGGACACAGCATTCCAGGCAGAGCCTCATCAGTGCTTTCTAGAGATGAACTCTCCCTTTACCATTGCACACACTCCTCCTAATGTAGCCTAGTCTGTGGTTCACCTTACTCGCTATGAGGTGTTGGCTCATATTCACCCAGACATCCACTACAATCCTACAGCCTTTTCAGCAAAGCTGCTACTCAGCCAGTCCCTGCTCAGCCTGTAGTGAGACACAGCCACACTTAAGTCCAGTAGCAGAACTTCATCCTTCTCCTTCTTAAACTTTTTGAGGTTTCTGTTGGCCCAGTCCTCAAGTTTATTGAGGTCCCTCTGGACTAAAGATCTGCAGTTTGTCAGAAGGTAGGGATTTTGTCCCTACATACCAAATAGCACTTTTACACTCCTCTTCTGTTGTCTGTCCTTATTTGCAATTTTGTATGCCCCCTTTTTGTGCTCTAGTTCATTGAGAAGTTCCGTGCTTGGCCAAGCAGGTCTCCTGCTGAAATACCGAATCTTCCTGCACTGTGGAATGGGTCATTCTTGAGCTGTCATTAATTTTTCCTTAAAAATCTTCAAGGTCTCCTGGGCACCTTTCTTCTTCATGGTTGTTATCCAAGGGATTCTACCTACCTATCTCCTGAATAAGTGAAAGCCTGCAGTCCTTAAGTCCACAATCCTAATTCTGCTGCTCACCTTACCAGCCTTCTTCCAGGTCCACAGCTCAATCATGTTACGGTCACTGTGATCCATCTATGATCAA
Organism: Vanellus vanellus; assembly: GCF_965231255.1. Taxonomy (NCBI): domain Eukaryota; kingdom Metazoa; phylum Chordata; class Aves; order Charadriiformes; family Charadriidae; genus Vanellus; species Vanellus vanellus. The sequence goes on from NC_138905.1 coordinate 188,231,980, forward strand.
ATTGGCCATAGTTCTTCCTACTTGTGAGCAGCAGATGAAGCGAAGAGTTACTCCTAACTAGGTGCGCTGGCATATGTGTTACAAAATTTTTACCAACACAGTCTAGAAACTACCAAGAATGCATGCACAATGCCAGACCGCCCTGCTAGCAGATGTCTGGATGGCTGAAATCCCCCATGAGCATGAGGGCACACGAGTGGGAGGTTTCTGCTAGCTGTCTGTAGAAAGCGATATCCACTACCTCCTCTTAGTCATACGGTAACAGATGCTCACCACATCCCCAGTGTTCCCTTTCAAATCTTCCGTGGCCACTGCTACTTACGTGAAAAATTAGCTCACAGGGTTTTCAAACTATATGAAGGTTCCCGAAATACAGTTTGCTTAGTGCAGAAAAGCCAGACTATCAATCTAATCTAAACTGAACTATCAAATGCATTAGTATAATTTCAATAATGTATTTCAACTAAAAAGAAACTGCAACTGAAAATCAATAGAATTGCTTTTACAACTTCCCATTTACTGAAAAGATAACCAAGATAGACAATATAGCTTTAAAATTCACTATGGCATCTCCTACACAACTATCCTGAGTTACTGAGTTTGCCAAGCAGGTTCAACTTCAGCCTCATGTATTAAAATGGGCAGGAGTTGCAGAACACATCAACACGTATCAGGACTGTAACAGTTGCTAAACAGGAAAATTAAAATTTTGAACAACTGCCAAATATTAAAACTCAGAAGCTATTTACTGACATCTACTCATGGGAACAACGGTGAAACCCTACCAAAGAGCATATCTGCCTGACAGCTCATCCCTTTCTTCCAGCTATATCAGTGTGTCTAATAAAAGACACTATTTTTTTGCCACCAACCTTTTCTCTCTTGGATGGATGTTGGAATAATTTGAAATAACTCAGGCATACCTCTTCAAATTTTCACAGCAACTGGCTTTGAAAATTCCTGTCTCCATTCACTGCTTTCTCATTTGTGCTGATGCAACAACTGTTCATAAGGCCTTGTCATAAATCAAATCACTGGAACCGTTTCAATCACCACAACGCACAGCCCCCTAAGTACCACTATGGAGGCAATGAACAATAGCAGGAATGTTAAGAGAAAGGTGAAAGAACAAAGTCTCTTAAATAGGTTTTGCCAGTGAAAAAAATATTGCCAGAACCACACTCCCAGCTGTCTACACGTGAACTTCAACAAGATAACGACACAGGTAAAGTCAGAAAAGGGAATGTTGGAAAGCATTCGCATCCATCATCAATCAGTTCTTTAGTCTTTAGACAGTGATAGACCTTGAAAAAAAAAAAAAAAACACACAAAGCCCCTTCTAAACACATGGTCCCATTCATAGTCTTCTTTCAGACTATAAATTTTTACCACAATCACTTAGATCCTGTATACTGATGATTAAAATCACAGGATTCTGAAGTCTGATACAGTTTTCACAACTGACTCTGTTATACTCAGCAGATACTCTTGTATGTGTCACAGATCTTTCAGGCTTTAAACACGGGTTTGATTAGGTACTGGGACCAGCCAGGTTTTGGAAAGCCTATGAAGTGAACCTGGACAGGCAGAGCTGCAGAAAACAGTGAATCAAGCTAATATACATTTTGGTCTACACAAGTGACACAGCATAAGTTGTTTTATGTACATTGAGCAGCAAAGCACATGAGAGACCTTCCTTTGCCTGTACTGCCATCTCACTGGCAATGATTTTTATTTTTCCAGCTCTTCAGTTTTCACCAAATTCAGCATTTGTTCCCACCAACCCCTTAAATAATCTCTGATATTGTGTATTCGGTCAGACTTTTTCAAAAGTTTCGTATTACATACAGATAGATGCAAATAATTAAATGTCAGTGAACTGAGTTACGTAGAACTTCACTTTGTTCAGCTCATACTGTGTTTAAAATAATAATTCATCACAAATAATTCTGCAGTCTACAAAAACCTGATTCTTTTCAGTCTTTTGGAAGAAAATGCAAAACCTGCATTAAAAATTATCCTGCTAGCCATCTTTCCACAACACTTGCTACTATAAATTGTTTCCCTCATTAAATAAGGTGTGCAAACCCAAACCCTTCCCAGATATTCCCATTATCCTTTAGTCACTGAGTGCCTCTGTCTTTCACTTTGAGATTTCTCTTAAGCTTTACCACTAAATAGTTCTAGCAGTTCCTCCACAGCCCCCAGTGCACCAGCAAGCCATATTCGCATTACAAAGACAGACCTGAAAAGCTAAGCATGGGTGCTTCACATATAACAGGACAAAATCAGGCAACAGTTTCTCCCTTACACTTAAAAGGTACCATCACAGACAGTAAATCCAATCTGGCAGGGATGTCAGATCCAAATTACTGGGTAGAGAGCAATTTGCTCTTTACTTGACTGTTAGCTTCCAGCCTTTTCAGAAATATTTTATCAGTAGAGAAGAGACACACAACCTCAACAGTGCTTACAACAAGACTTGTAATCACAACAGCTGCATAGAAATAGCAAAAACACATATCGCACACAAAATTTCAGACCATCTCTTTGTAACTTCAGTAACCACAAAAAAATGACAGGGCCTGCAAAAGGACATGCAATCATCTTTAAAACAAAATTAATCAAAAAAAAAAAAAAAAAACACAACAAAACGCAAATAATGGTATTCCTAATATCAAGGTCCCAAATTCACAACAGCACAGGAATCAGTACAATGAATAAGATGTCTCAGGTGCTGGGAGGGCAAATATCCCTAATATTATCTCTTAGCCTGCCTTTAATAAACTACAAAATTGTCTAAAGCTTTGAGATTTAAATCTTTCTACCAAAACTATTACAACTATTGATTGCAAGTGGGAATACTCGTATTATTCATTACATATACAGTGTATTCATGAATACTGCTAAGTTACACTCAGTTACATTCCACAGCACATGGAAATTGTGACATATTTTTAGTAATACTGCATTTGCTACTGTTTCATTTTGTTGAATTTCTTCTTGTTTTTAAGGTTAGTCATCCTAATAAGGGGCTGAAAAGTACTGAGCTGCCTTCTTCAGGTGCTTGTTTCATACATTGTTAACTTGTTCCCTTTTATTCCTATTTGTTTAAGATAAATAACTATTTTTTTTAGTACTTTTGACCAATAAAATATTTGCTATTCAAAAATTCTTGAAGGAATTTTATGGTTATTTGTTCCTCAAAGGCTTCTTTCTTGAGAAAACTTTGAGAAACCAAACAAATATTTAAAGAAATGATCAACTAATATACAGATTAAAAAATAAAAATGGAGTTAGATGGTATTAAAGGGGTATAATTAAGAGCTTTAGCAAGTACCCCACTATCCAAATCACCTGCTGTCACTCTGTCGCTCATTACTCCCTCTGTATTTAGTAGCTTTGTTGCTTTTGGCATTCGCCCTGAAAAGTGCCAGCTACCACAGGCATATGTCACCGTTTCCAAACGCCACTTGTGTTCCCTGTACAGGCCCGTCATCTGTCTCAAGGGTCACCAGAGGATACTCTGGGACAGTTCAGGTCATCCTTCCCAGCACATGTAAGCTCAAGGTCAAACCCCTATCTCATTACCGTACGCTGCCTTGGCATCAGCCTTGGCAACCCCTGACACGGACATGGCTTTGGCTTAGCTGCAGGAAAAAGCCATGCAATGCAGGAGCAGAAAGCATCGCAAGGCGCTAATAAGTCGCTTGACGGAGAGGAGCGGTTCTGGCAGGTACAGGCTACGGGGCTGCTCCGTTGCTTCGCTGCGGGTGAAACGCTTTGGAAGAGAAGCTATGGACAGCCACCCTCCGCATCCCTGCAAGCCCGTGACTGAACTCTGCCCTTTCCCCTCACGCAACACTCATAAGCATAAGAAGGAACAGGGATGGCAGCGCCAACTGGACAAACCAGAAGATGGTAACCTGCCTCCAGGCCTCCCCCAGGCCGCCTGGCTGAGGGGACAGCGGGGCTGCCCCACATCCCCGGGCTCGGTGTCAGGGCCCGGGGGGTGGCCGGGACAAGGGGAGCCGGGGGAGGCTGTAGGGAGGCCCGGGCCGGGTCACCCCCTGTTGGGGGTGTCGTTACCTGAGCCATGCAGCGCCCTGACCTCCAGGCGGCCGGACCGCCCCGCGGCGGCCACCCCGCCGCCCAGCACCTGCCGCAGGAGCAGCCGGACCCTACGCGCAGTGGGGCCGCCGGCCCCGCCGCTCAGGCACAGCACCCGCGACTGCATGGGCCGCGGGGAGGCTGCCGCCGCTACTACCGATGCCGCCGCCGGGCCGGGCCGAGGAGGGGAAGGGAAACGCCGCCGCACAAAGTCCCACCGGAAACTAGCGCCGGGCCGACCGGCGGCCGGGGCGGGTTGGGACCGGCGCGGGTCGCGGGGGCGGCGGCCGCGGGCCGAGCCTGCCTGTGCACCCGGGGTGGCTGGGGAAGGCGCGGGGGGGACTCCGTTCGCCTCCAGTTGTGCCGGAGGAAGGGGGGGAGCCTAGCCGGGCGGCAATGGCAGGGGGAACCCTGGGACCCCTCAGCGCTTGGCCGCCGCGGCCGCAGGGGGAGGCGATGGCGAGAGGCTCCCCGGGCCCCCTCAGCGCCGGCCGCCGGCGGGGCTGATACCCTCGGTGTGTTCAGTCAGGAGGCTCGGGGCGTCAGCTCCGAAGGACACGTGGTTTATTATTATTTTTATGGGTTTTTTTATAAAAAGGATTCAGATCTCCCTAGCTGGAAACGTTTAAAACGCCCTGGAAAGCAAGGCGCAGGCAGCGGCGGCTGAGGTAAATTTGTGCGCCAAAGGTATTTCCTACCTGCCATTTCTTAAATCCTGCTGAACTCATGGGCCCTTCTGTCCCAGTGCCACCCTTCACCTGTGTTCTTGGGATTAAGTTATTTTGTACTTCAAGAAGAATTTGAACCAAGTTACTCAGGAGTGGCGTTTTGCACATGCATGGGTTAGATGTGAGATTTTTGTAAGAGATGATGTTACAGAAATAGGTTTCAAATCTGGCTTGTTTCAACTAAAGTTACTGTTCTGGATCTATGTAAAAGCTCAGGATTAATTATAGAATAATTTGTGAAAGGCTGAAGCTTTTATAATAAGGAACTAAACCTAGTTTCAAGGAAAATGCAGTTGAGACTTGGATCTCAGCACTGGTAAAAAGATGGTGAGGGAACTTAGCAGAAGGTAGAAGCCACAGTCAAGTCAATGTCTTTATCACCTGTACTTCAGGTTTTAGGTGTCTATCTCAGTGTCCACGGGGCTGGGAGAATTTTTCTCCAGTAAATCTCCCATTTCCTGCATGCTTTCAGCATTGAACAATTATCCCAGAGGACAACCAGTAAAGAGCAAGCTAAGCATCTGTTTAAACGTAGACAACTTAGACTTCTAAGCCCCCAAAAGATACTATGAATTATGAATATTGATCTAGTCCTAGAAGCATTTCTGCAGCTCGGCATTAGTTGTTTTAAACGGTTAAAGGAGGTGAGATTTCATGATCTTCAGCGTTTCCTGTTGGCTAGAGTGTTGCCTGGATATAAATTCTATTCTTAGTACCTGATATAGGTCTGTGAACCTGCTTTCTAGGTCTAAGGCAGGGTAAACTAAACTGAAACATCCTTTTATGGATATTGCCCTAATTTCTAGTAAGCTGAAGATTGTGAATGCTGGAGACTGAAGATAGACTAAGTAACAAGAAGGTCTGGTGGAACAGAGTAGAAGGCCAATGAGGCAAAATAACAATGGAATCGTTTATGAATATATTTTACCAATCTAGGATATTAAATTAGATTATTACATTGATCCTCTTGTCATGTCTATAGAAAAAATAGTAATAAATAGTAATAAACTGCAACAGATATGCAAGCAATTAAATGCATAACCTGAATATGGCTGGCATACCTCTCCAGAGGGCTGGAGCAATTTTCCTATGAGGACAGGCTGAGAGAGTTAGGGTTGTTCAGCCTGGAGAAGAGAAGGCTCTAGGGAGACCTTGTAGCAGCCTGCCAGTACTTAACAGGTGCCTGCAGGAAAGATGGGGAAAGGACTTTTTATCAGGGAGGGTAGTGATAGGATGAGGGGTAATGGTTTTAAACTGAAAAAGGGTAGATTTGGATTAGATATTAGGAAGAAATTCTTTCCTGTGAGGGTGGTGAGACGCTGGAACAGGTTTCCTAGGGAAATTGTGGTTGTCCCATCCATGGAAGTGTTCAAGGCCAGGCTGAATGGGGCTTTGAGCAACCTGGTCTAGTAGAAGGTGTCTCTGCCCAGAGCAGCAGATTTGGAATTAAATGATCTTTAAGGTCCTTTCCAACTCAAACCGTTCTATGATTTATGAAGACTGAACAGATTTTATGCTATGCTGGAAATAAAGAGACATTTCAAAATTTTGTACAGATTCACAGTAATTTCACACTGTGAATGTACAAAGCATCCTTTTACCTCTATGTGTGTGAATATATACACCTGTCAAGCTAAATGCTTTAAATTTCAGCCTTTTCTGAGTCATGTGTCTATAAAATGTTTAGCTTTTTAAAGCATTGTCTTAAAATTCTGAATTAGTCAGCTTTGCTAAAACTTTAAATTCAGCCTTGAGTTCAGCCTCCAACTTTCCATTTGCAGCAAAAGAAAACTATATTTACTGATTTTCAAACCATCGCTGGGAAAGTTATAATGGAAACATTGTTATCACTGTGCATAATTATGAGGAGGAAAATTTTGTTGAATACATATGTGTATACACGCATAAACAAACAATTTGATGGGCAACTTGAATGTTGCATTGTTTTTATGCTATACTGTCAGGCATGACACCACTCAAAATTTAGTATAAATTAATAATGTGAATGTGTAGAACCTAGTTTTTCTTGTATAGACATGTGTATACCCACATGTGAAATTTTATCTGGCTGTACAGTATTACATTATTGCTTGAATATGGCATCTGCTTCACTTGCTAATCATAACTGATGCATATGCGCTTTACATATCTGATACTTGCTCACTCCTCTCTATGGAAAGCACGATTCCGTCAGTAGTTTGGTGCTGTCATGAAGTGGAAGGATTTAGCAGTCTGCATCTGGTGTGTTTGTGAAGGCTTTCACAGATGATTTACAGCACTAGTAATAAACAGCTATTTCGTATTTTCATTCCCTGGCTTAACAGCATTCTTATTTGGAACATGAAGTTTCTTAAAAAAAATACTTTTCCTTTGATTAAACAGAAAATAACTTATTCCAAAGAGTGAGAGCTCAAAAAGCATCTCTGTGAGTTGACAGTTTCCAGACTGTTCTCTCTAGTAGCTGTCAACTACTTTGCTGTGTAGCTCTAGCTGCAAGACTAAATTAGACACAGGTGCAGACTATAAAGAACAATGCATCATCTCTGCCTAGTTGTAGTCAGTTCTCCTACACAAGAACAGAGAAGACAGCTGAGATGAAATCCTGGCTTCATCTGAAGTTCGTAGGAAATTCGCATTGAATACCACGAGGTCTGAATTTTATCCGAATGTTCTGGCTGAATTACATTAATGCAAGTAAGCCAGTCTTCATTTACTGTTAAATCTTTCTTTAGAGTGTAGGTCAAACATGAAACTCCTCTGAAACTATGTCCAGAAAATGTGAAGGGGCAGAAAAGGAAGTCTATTAGAATTCATACAGTTCCCTAGGGGTATGGGTTCCATCTGGCGATACTAACAGAGAAAGTCAAGCCATAGAGGCAGGCTGTGCTTACCAATCATTTTAATTCCTGAGATTAAGAGGTTACTTTTGTATCTTTTTTTCAGTTAGGCACAATTAGTTTTTTTGGTTTAAAATTTATAGTTGTTTTCCCAAATTATCTGTAGCCACTGATGGCTTGCTTTAGATACTAAAGATAAAACTTGCTCGTTTTTTTCTGCTGTGTATCAGTTTTGAACAAATGTAAGTACTGATTTCCATGGAGCCTTTCTAATTCACTATAATGACTCTTTGTAATACCAGAAGGTGCTTTTCTTGTATAGAATCGATTGGGAACAATATAAATCAAATAAAAAAAGGAAATGCACAGCTGTTCCTTTGTTGACTTTGTTGAACCCTAAATCTGTCCCCTATTTTAATCCAAGTTGATTTAAAAAATGGATCCACCAATAGGACACCAAGGTTCTAATGTAAACTGTCTTATATCCTGATTTTTGCTAAACTGCCTTTCATTCATAATTTCTTTCTTTGCATGTAATCTTTATTAGAATATCCACCTCTTTCCGTCTTCACTATTATAAAATAGGCAAGAGCCAAAGCTAGATTTTGTTCTACAAATGGTGTTTATAATAGATATTTCACCCCAGAAGAATGTATGATGACTGCCTTTTTAGGTAAGGGTTGAAAGGCTTTTGTTCTCTGTATGACAACTTGCTTTCAAGAAATTAAAATCCATTCCATTAGTATCTATTCAACTCCTCTGTCTCTATGTGTTATTCTATGCTGTTTGCACTGTTACATTGAACTAAAACAGCAAGTAAGGATAAAGTCATTATTGATTTTTGTAAGAAACAATGACATCGAGGTAAGGAGGTTCTTGCCATCTGATTGCTCACTGGGAAGTTGACCTAATGGCCTCTAGCTACTTGGAAGTACATTTTTTGAAGATTGTTATTGCAGCCATAAAACCTGTATAATTTTTTTTTTTAAAGGAACATAGAAGGTAATAAAAGTACTCTGCTGAGTGGTACTGCATATTTACATTTGTATATGTGTTACAGTATAAATGCTCAGAGAGTGTAAAGGCCATAAGTGATGGCATCTTAAATTTCTTATGCCAAACTCCATCTGTTTTCAGTAGTTTGTAACTCTGCCATTCTTTAATAATTTGGGCAGAAATTTCTCATGCTGAATTTCTGCCTCAGGCTGAAGACTTCTTTTGAAAACTTGAACAAAAATAGCTTAGCAACTTTTCAGAAAAGAAAAAAGAGTATTTTACTCAGGAACAGCTTATATGACTGGGAAGGCTACACAACTGAGCAGCCACATCACATGAGGGAAACATTACCTTCCTTGGTGCTACTGGAGAGCTTTGGGGAGGCTAAAGAAGATTAAAACCTCTGTCCTGCCTGATAAATCTGCATCTGGTTTTACCCACATGAAAACTGTTCTTAAACTAGAAGCTTCACAGTCCCCAAGCTTCAGAACCAGGGCTAGAATTCTGCTAAGAGAGTCATTCTGGTTTCAGAAAGATGCTTTTTGATGACCCCAAACTTTTGCTGAACTATGAGCTTCTGAAAATGGAGGAAATGTATTATATCTTAACAGCTAACTCATATTCTGTTTGTATGAAGTGTGACCTAGGATAAGACTGCATGGGTTGAGACAGACTTTCCCCTCTTATTTCTCCTTCAAGGCCAGGGAGGACTACAAACGAAGACGCTCTCTGACGTGCTTTCAGTGCTTCTCCTTTCCCCAGGCTGAGGAAGCAGAGGGATGAGGAGCCAAGCCTGAAGGGACGGTTAGAAAATGGTGAATTATGCACCAGGAGCCCAAAGGGGAAGTGGAAGGGTCAGCAAAGCCACTAGATGGATGTAGGCTGAAAGTAAAAAGCTACATGACCAAAAGTAATGAAGGATGAGGTTAAAACAGGGGCTGAAAGCACCATGACCACTATATTTTGCAAGCCCTGGACACTACTGGAACCCCCAGTATTCTGCTGCTGACAGAAACAGTTGTGAAACCCACTGAAAATGTACTGACCATGTTCATTCATGCTGTTAGTCTGAGGGGTGGTGGGATCTCTGCTGTCCTGCTGGTGCATTATCGGGACTCAGGGGCAGGAAGGTTGTTTCTGTTTGATTCCTGTAGTTGTTTTTTCTTTTAACTCTAGAAAACTACAAAATGCTTCAGTAAACTAGTATAGCAGTTCAGTGATTTCAGAACTGCATGGAGTCAAATGTTCAGGAATTAAATGCAAAAATGGTATTATTAGGTTATTGACATTAAATGCTGTTGATATGAAAATTTTCATACAAGTTAGTGAGATGATCAGAAACTGTGATTTTCTTGGCTTCACAGATATTCATAGGCTGATAAAGCCTGGCGTTTGTTAACAGTGTATATGTAGAAGCTAATAGAGTTAGGGAATATGTAGCATAGTGTCAACACTAGAAAAGATGATGACCCCGTCCAGAAGAGAGAAACAGAAAATGGTGAAGAGGACAGCATCTGGGCAGTGACTACTTCAATTTAAGGAACTCAGGATTGTGTGTTTTAGAATCATAGAATCATTTAGGTTGAAAAAGACTTTTAAGATCATCGAGTCCACCCATTAACCTCACACTGCCAAGTCCACCATGTCCCTAAGCACCATGCTTACCCATCTTTTAAGTATCTCCAGGGATGGTGACTCCACCACTTCCCTGGGCAGCCCATTCCAATGCATGACAACCCTTTCGGGGAAGAAATTTTTCCTAATATCCAATCTAAACCTCCCCTGGTGCAACTTGAACCCATTTCCTCTTGTCCTATCACTTGTTACTTGGGAGAAGAGGCCTACCCCCACCTCTCTACAACCTCCTTTCAGGTAGCTGTAGAGAGCGATAAGGTTTACCCTCAGCCTCCTTTTCTCCAGGCTAAACAACCCCAGTTCCCTCAGCCACTCCTCATAAGACTTGCTCTCCAGACCCCTCACCAGCTTTGTTGCCCTTCTCTGGACACACTCCAGAATCTCAATGTCTTTCTTGTAGTGAGAGGCCCAAAACTGAACACAGTATTCGAAGTGCGGCCTCACCAGTGTTGAGTACAGGGGGGCAATCACTTCCGTAGGCCTGCTGGCCACGCTGTTTTTGATACAAATTAATCACCAATGTAGGGTATCGGCTTATTTGTGGCTTATTTGATTTAGCTGTACTTGCATCAAACATATGCTCATTGGCAAAGATTTCTGGTGTCCTTCCCCGTGTCCTTCACGGTTGTCTTGATCCTCTAAAACAACTCTTGTATGCTCTTCACCCACCCAACACTGATGTAAAATATCTGCTAAATAAACGTCACCGGTTCATATTTACTGTTTTACTCTGTAACTGGGGTGGGCTACAACTGTACACAAAGCTGGCTGGTAGAGTCGATGGGTAGTATCTGGGTAAAACGTGGTAGTTCCATCACAGTCCCGTGTGCCCATATCCTAAAGCTTTTCTGGACTTAGCCCACAACTCAAGGCAGCCACAATATGTTAGTAGACCTGTTACATTAAGAGCTAAGCAAAATATCTGATCAAAGAGTACCTGAAAACTTAATCCGTTTTCACGTCGAAATGGTAAGTTTCCTTTTTTCTTAAGTTATAAACACCTTCGCTTTTCCTAACATTTATGTCTGGATGATTTGCGTTTTGCTATCTACAGAATATCACACAGAATAATCTCTAAAGGATCACTGGTAGCATGTGCTGGTGACAGAACATCATCAGTAAAACGCCACAGTGCCTGAAAACAGATTAATTTTACCCCCTTATAATTCAGTGCTGTCCCTGTTAAGCATAGGCTAATTCCATGTATCACAAAGGTATTTAAATTTCAATAAATTGTGAGGCAATCTCACAAGCTCATGTTGGCTGTTAACGAACAAAACTTAATTTCACTCTAGCTGCGGAACTTGCAACATTAGTTCAGTAGGGCCTGAGGCCATTTGTGGGGCTTACACAATCCCCAAAGAAGAAAATACTTATTGCCTCATTCCTGAACCTTTGAACTCTCTGTAGGCATTACTTCCACGAAAAATCATCAACCTGCTTGGCTGGTCACGGGGTAGAGCTATGGGTGACACGCGGTGAAAGATTTAGCCCAGAACGAAGGCTGAGGTGAGCACCCAACTGTTCCATTTAGACACTAATATCCTAAATCCTTGCTTAAGGGAGCTGCCAGTGAATCCCCTGCTGGCATATGTTCTGGGTCCATCTAACAGGAGAGTTCATAATCAGCAGCCTGACCCCGCAACCTTGTCAATGTAAATAAAATACACAAAATTGTGCCTTCTGTGCTGTCATCTGTGGGAAGAGGCGTTACAACCCGCACGTCACAACTGCATTTGCATTGCATGAACACCGAATGAAAACTTTCACAGGCGACGCGTGCACGAAAGTGCAGATTTAAAGTAGCTCTAAATGACCTGGTCTGAGATTTGAAATCTCACACAGAGTTGCACTGATATAATCTCTTGTGTTTAATATAAATTAGAAAGAATGAGATTATTTTTTTCCAGGAATTTTATACTGAAAAATGATTAAATCTGTATTTAAGGAATGACCTAAAAAATCTTTAAGAAATGAAAAAAACCCAAACCAGCTGTCATAGGGCGATGATGGGATTTTCTTTCTAAAAAAAGACCTTGAAAATGTTTGATATTCATCTCTCATGAAGTCCATATCTGAAGTGAAGTACAATCTACTTTCTCAGGACAAGACTATTTAACACAGGTCCTCCAGGGAAACTCCAACTTGATTAGAATTCTCTTTGTGTTTCCAGTAGAGCAGCATTGTCTTTTAAAAACTAGTCAAAGACAAACCTTATACAATCTGATGGTTGTTTCACCTATTTGTTTTGCTTCTCCATTATGTTCAGATGAAACAGTTCAAATTGAAAATTAGAAACATTAACTGCACTAAGTGAGGATAGATTCCATGCAGGAGATACAAAAACCTCTTTCTTTTCAGGTCAACCAGAATTTCAGCGTGTGTGAATATGCAACTTACTTTCACCTGCTCTCTTTGATGTACTGTAGCTAACTGTCATTTTATCAGAGTCTGTCTGGGAAGATTCAATTTTATGACAAGTGAAAGAAGAGTGAAAATGGTAATTATGAGAAGATTGAAGTAATGCAGTACATGTTTAACTCATACGTTAGGAGGTGGATTTTTTTTCTTTCTTTTATGGTGGCTGTAGGGGTTTTGCTTTTTAAAATAAACACTTTTAAAGCCCCAATGGAGCCTCTTAAATAATAAAAGATCTCAAATTCCTCTGAATGAATTTTCAGAATTGAAATACAATACCTCTCTGCGTTGGAAGGAGTAACCCAGCCCATCTCGACTTTCACTTACTGTCCTGAGCAATGGTTCTTTGCTGTCCTAATATCTTAAATGGATTAATGTTCTAAGAATGCTTAAATGGGATTGTGGAGCTTTCGTTTACACTTGGGCCACTATTCTTTTTCATTCACAATTCCTTTCTCAGTATTCAGCATTGGTTTTGTCTGAAGGTCGATTTAAGGACATCCTAAAAGCATTGCCTTCATTTCTACTTTTATTTTCCTACTTCATAGTACCCTGAAGTAGTTCAAGAGCACTGCAAAGCATGTCAGATGCAGTTTTGTCTTCAAAAATCTCAGAATTTAAGGGCTTAACCCAGTTTGCATGCAACTAGTCTGTCATACTTTGATTTCAAAAATGAGTACAGTTATTCAGGTAGGTAGGCGTTAGCAGAATTGGTCCATGCAGAACAATAAATGAGTTCATGGGAGGGAGGATTTTTTTGTAAGGCTTGAGCGTGTGTGGCCTTGATTTGTACTGCACAGAGTGGCTGCCAGCCTAACCATTGTTATGTTGTGTGGTATGGAAGCAGGTAGTATAGTAAGTAATGAGGGGAAGGTACTAATGCCCTCTTACACTATTTGTCATGCTAAATCAACACCTGAAATCCCTTCCTAGGTAGACAGACGAAAGGCAGTAGGGATAGGTATGAGTTCCTCTCTGCATTCTCTGAGCTGGTGCAAGATGAATCAGCTCACTGCCATGTAAGGCAATGCACCCAAATAAAAGTGTGCTGGCTCAGTAACTCGGTATGCTGAAATTTAGGACCCCTTGGGAAACTGCCCTCCAAGGACAAGGGAGCAGGACAGAGCTGGCAGATCTTTAAGGATGCTTTCCATAGAGCACAAGAGCTCTCGATCCCCAGGTATAAGAAATCAGGAAAGGAAGGCAAGAGACCAGCATGGGTGAATTGAGACCTGCTGGTCAAATTAAAGGGCAAGAAAGGGATGCACAGGCAGTGGAAGCAGGGACATGTATCCTGGGAAGAGTATGGGGACGCTGCCCAGTTGTGTAGGGATGGGGTCAGGAAAGCCAAAGCGCAGCTGGAGCTGAACTTTGAAAGGACACAAAAAATAATGAGAAGGGCTTCTACAGGTATGTCATCCAGAAAAGGAAGGTCAAAGAAAGCATAACCCTGTGATGAGTAAGACTGGGATACTGGTAACAGTGGATGAGGAGAATGCTGAGGTACTCAACAACTTTTTTGCCCCAGTCTTCACTGGCAACCTCTTTCCCCACACCTCTTGAGTGGATGGACCACAAGGCAGAGACTAGGGGAGCCATATCCCTCCCACTGTAAGAGGAGATCAGGTTCGTGACCACCTGAGGAACTTGACTATACAGAAGTCTATGGGACCTGATAAGATGCATTCCAGAGTCCTGAGGGAATTGTCTGATGTAGTTGCCAAGCCACTCTCCATGATATTTGAAAAGTCAGGGTAGCCAGGTGAAGTCCCCGGTGACTGGAAAAAGGGAAACATTGCACCCATTTTTAAAATGGGTAGAAAGGAGGGCCCGGGGAACTACCGGCCTGTCAGCCTCACCTCTGTGCCTGGGAAGATCATGGAACAGATCCTCCTTGAAGCTATGCTAAGGCACATGGAAGACAGGATTTGATGGGTGGACTGTTTGGTGGATGAGGAATTGGTTGGATGATTGCATCCAGAGAGTAGTAGTCAACGGCTCAATGTTCAGATGGAGACTGGTGACAAGTGGTGTCCCTCAGGGGTTCATATTGGGATGAGAACTGTTCAATATCTTCATCAATGACACAGACAGTGGGATTGAGTGCACCCTCAGCAAGTTTTCAGATGACACCAAGTTGAGTGGTGTGGTTGACATGCTTGAGGGACAGGATGCCATCCAGGCTGGAGAAGTGGGCCTGTGTGAACCTCATGAGGTTCAACAAGGCCAAGTGCAGGGTCCTGCACCTGGCTTGGGGCAGCCCCTGGTATTACAGGCTGTGGGATGAAGGGATTGAGAGGAGCCCTGCCGAGAAGAACTTGGGGGTACTGGTGGATGAAAAGCTGGACAAGAGCCGTCAATATGCCCTCACAGCCCAGAAAGCCAACCGTATCCTGGGCTGCATCAAAAGGAGCGTGGCCAGCAGGTCGAGGGAGGTGATTCTGCCCCTGTACTCCTCTCCTGTGAAACCCCACCTGGAGTACTGCGTCCAGCTCTGGAGCCATCAGCACTGGAAAGACATGGACCTGTTGGAGTGGGTCCAGAGGAGGGCCACAAAAATGATCAGAGGTCTGGAGGACCTCTCCTATGAGGACAGGCTGAGAGAGTTGGGGTTGTTCAGTCAGGAGAAGAGAAGGCTCCAGGGAGACCTTATTGTGTCCTTTCAGAACGTAAAGGGGGCCTACAGGAAAGATGGGGAGAAATTTTTTAGTAGGGCCTGTTGCGAGAGGACAAGGGGTACTGGCTATAGACTAAAAGAGTGAAGTTTTCAACTAGATATAAGGAAGAAATGTTTTACGCTGAGGGTGGTGAAATACTGGCACAGGTTGCCCAGAGATGTAGTAGATGCCCCATGCCTGGAAGTGTTCAAGGTCAGGTTGGATGGGGCTCTGAGCAACCTGATCTAGTTGAAGGTATCCCTGCTCATTGCGGGGGAGGTTGGACTACACGACCTTTAAAGGTCCCTTCCTACCCAAACTATTCTATGATTCTATGATTCTATGAACTTAACAGTGAGTTTTACTGTTCTTGTTCTTAATTATTATTTCCATTAGTACAAGATGGAATTTGAGGAATAGAAGGTGGGAGTCCTGTGAACAGGGAACAAAAGACCTGGGTGTCACTTCACAAGCAGTTATGGCGTGTGGCTCACAGCATTTATCTAACTTTAGATTTAATTGTGCAGCTAATTGCTTAATTACAACAGAATCTATTTAATGTCCTACTTGAATAGCAGTGCTGTCTGGAATGAGTGTTAAGGGCAATAAAATCATCAGTACGATTTGAATGTATTCACAGGAAAAAACTTGCGCTTTGGAAGAGGTGTGCCCCTTCGGACATAGCAGTACCAGTGGTCATTAGTTTTTCCTTCTTCAGGTCTGCATTTGTAAACCTAAAACCTCTCCTCTTTCTGCCTATAAAATACCGCAGTCACAAAGATATTTGGCAGCCCCTGCTAATATTAATAATATTCAGTAACTGCTGTCAGTTCTTATTACCTCCTTTCATTCCCACCTTCTGCTTGCTGAGTCCACTTCTTTGGCTGCCCTGCCTTTTGTAGCGTAAGGTCTTTGGGGCAGGAAATAGCCTTTTTGTTGTGGTCTGTAGATATTAAATACAGAAGGGCTCTGATCCACCACAGAAACTCTAAGGTCGTAATACAGCTCATACAAATAACCCAAAAAGAGTCTCCACATTTGTTATAATTAATTGTATTTTTTTCCCCAAATTACAGAGGTATCCTTTGAAAAATAGAGTAGGCCATATTATCATTTATCCTTCAAGCACTAGCATGTATCTATGTTGCTGAAAGATTATAGTTGCTGGAGGCTTAGAAAAGGCACTCCATATTTGTGACATGATTTAACTGTGCCTAGCTTAACTTTGTTTCACCAGGTCCTAACTTAGACCACTGAAAAGGCTGCTTGACACAGACCTCCATTCTGAGCCAGTCCCTGAACTGATTTGGGAGACAGGAGAATGACCGAAAACCAATATGTTATAATTATATTTTTTTAAAGTAAGAAGAGGATTGAGCGTACTCTGCGTGAATTGTAACCCAGACAGCTGATACCTGGGGCAATAGGAACAAATAGGAGTTTGAAAGATGCAGTCATCAGGGACAGAGGCATTGCTGTGTATAGGTTATTCAATTATTATAACAACAGTGTAGCCACACAGTACAAGTGAAGAAAAAAGAGACATTCAAGATTAAGGGGTAATCCACTAGAGGGAGACAAACTGAAGAAACCATTGCACTGAAATCGCCAAAAAAAATGAAGTGGAAGAAATAGGAAGAGTATATACAATTAAGCACAATAATCCCTAGTTTGGTTGGTTGGTTTTTAATGAGTAATTTATGCAGCATTCTTACTTCTCTTACTTCCTCATCAGTATCAGGAAATCTAGATTTTCATTTTAATTTCTTGCAAAGTGTATTTGCTCAGGGGAAATGTTGCCGCTAAAAATATGACATCTCTATTTCACAAACTGTATTTCTTCGTACTGGAAAGATTTCTCACCATTAAGAAGTCCATGTGAAAGAGCCATCATTTAGATTCCTACTGTTTCTTGACAGAAAGAATGAATAGTGCAAAATATGTTTAATGATAGCAGTATTTCAGATTGCTTTTATAGCTCCAGGGGTTTGTAAACAATTATTTAGCAATCTTTTAATTCAACGAGATTGACCAACGTACAAAGTCTTCCTGACAAATAGGCAAAGTAAAGGATTTTAGTACAAGACTGACCAACACATAAAGTTGTGGTGGATTGACCCTAGACAACAGCCAGTACCCACACGGATGCTGAGCTAAATTTTCTCATGCTTCATATGCTTACTTCCCCATTTCATACATAATCACCATATGTAGCCCAAAGTATTTGCACTCCTCTTTCTTTGCTGATCAAAAGGATATTTTTTGTTGAGGAACTGAAGGAAAATTTTTCCTTACTTTCTTGTCAGGACAAGATACAGATGTTGTCCCACTTCTACCCAAGGAAATCTAATAAAAATCTGTCTCATTGTTTGTAATTCTCTTACAGCATTTATTTTCATTGGGGGTTTTTTGGCACAACTCGAAGCCCTAAAGTTTTGAAGAATTGGAACTGTGCTCAGAAGAAGGAGTTTGGCAAAACCACTGTGTGACTAAATATGCCCTCTTATGTTTCATACCCATCCTTTTCTCCTTCCTTCCTTCTCTTATTACTCCTTCCCTGCTTTATCCGGCCCTCTTTCTTCTTTCATTCCTTCTCTCCTTCATTCTTCCTTTCTTTTTTCCTTTCTCTCCCAAGCCTTTTAATCTGCCAACTGTTTTTTAACAGATGTTTCCCACACAACCACCCAACTTCTCATTCTTTTACTTTTCTTTACTCTGTTTCTCCTGCTGGACTGTATTATCATTGCTACTCATGCATTGCACATTAAAAATCCCACAAATCTAGTCAACAGAGGTTAGATTCAAAATTGCGTTTGAGGGCAGGTCTCAATCCCCGTTTACTGAAGTCTACAGCAGAACTTTCCCTGCCGAAGCCAACCACTCTGTCCTAACTCGCTTTTGAGACTCACATCAGAGAATTGCAGTAGGTTCTGAAACTTTTAACCTGAGAGGCAGGAAGTTATTGGAAAACAAGCTCTTGTTTTGCAGTCCCTCGTGGATAACGCCCACTTGGATGAAGTTGCCATCTGTTGTTTTCTTGGATCGTGTCAGAATATGTGAAGTAAACTGGAAGAGAGAGAGGCAAAACGACAGACAGATGCAAGTGGGAAATAATGTTTGGAAATTTACTGTTGAGGTTCTACAAAGCAAGAAAAGGACATGAAATGTTATATGTTAGGTCTGGAAAAGACCTGCTGGGGCAGTAAGGTGATTACACTGATCACCAAAAAGTGGCTGGAGCATAAAGCAAGCTCCCTGGCTGCCATAGATCCAGCATCATTGTTCTTCATTTCTTTTTTCTCACAGTTTTTTTAGGCATAAATGGGCCAAATGCTGGCAGTGGGAGGTGGGACCAGAGTCATCCTTTAGACCACAGCAAGAAGGGCAAAGGAAAAGAGCAGTTAGAATAAATAAAATTTGAGCTTAATGACGGGAACTAAAAGCATGACATTCCCATTAACCTCTTCTCTTCAGCAAAGCTGAGTTGTAATGAGGAATCCAGCCTGTATCTTATAATTTATCTCCAGTTCCAAGACAGTAAATGACAGGAAAAGTTGAGGTACAGGGTTATGATCAGAAGTTTCATTGGTTTAGTGATACCACATATATTTTCACTTAAATTTAAAATAAAGTCTTTTAGGATTCAAAACCAAATAGCATCAATTCTGTTGGTGAAAAAGAAAGTGTTGTTTATCCTCATTAAAAAAAGAAGCGTAGTTTTCTGTTTTCCTCCTTTCAGCTACCGAGAAATACATACCTGTAATATATAAAGAAGATACATATATTATTACAAAACCCCAAACTGGTATATCATACAGAAAGTACATTTCCTGAAAATATTTTCAGAAATGTTTTAATAACAAATGCTTCATCAAGCTGTTATATCGTGTTATACCCAGGAAGAGAAAAACTAACACAGAGCTAGTTCATCTGCTAGCTTCTGAATTTAAGCAAACACTTAATATACCAGTAATATTTATTGCTGTTATAAGATATTAGGCATGCCTGTAAGTAGTATTTAAATCTGATTCTCTTAAGCTGAAACAGTTTTACTGACTCAATGATACAAGCATTTCCTGAAAAAGAAGGACATATTTCCTGCATTTTGTTAATATTTGACAGCACTGATCTTAAACCAGTAGCAACATCACACTGATTTGTAAGACAGATTTTGAAGTAAGGTTGAAATTCTGTATTATTGTATCCCACATAAACTTGTTTACCAAGCAACAATTACATAATAAATTACATTTAAACCCCAAAATAGACCCTGTTGTCCTTATTTAAGTCATAGAATTAAGCAGAGCTAAAAAGGAGAGAGGATCCTGCAGATGAGCTCTAAACTGACAATGCTTTGCGTCCATGCGCTGAAGTTTCCTCAGCTTCAGAGCAGGCTGTCAGCAGAAGTCAGTTCCGTGCTTTGGGTTCATCAGAGGAGTGAGTTTTGCCCTCCGGGCTTAGTTTTCGAAAAACAAAAAACAACAACAACAACAAAAAAAAACCCACCCCAAAACCCCCCGAGAAAATCTTCCTAACTAATCTTCACAGAAGGGACAAAGCTCTCTTTGAGATATTGCAAGCTTTTAAAAGTTAATGCCAGTTATTTGCAACTGCATTCTAGTTTCTGCAGAGAGACAATGGGAAGTTTGGTCTCAAAGAACTTGTGCTTTTATTTGGCATTACTCAACAGGAACATCTAGTCTCTGAACTTGCAGCACATGAAGTCGAATTTGTGCATCAACCTTCACAGAATAATCCTTAGCCTGAGTTTATAAAGATGTCTGACCCTGTCTGAGAGCACACCCACTAAAATAGTTGGGTTAACAAGAATGGAGGGGAACACATAATCTGTGTTTTCAGCAACAGACCCCACATTTTTGTCACCATTTTCCTCCTTGCGCAGGACACAAGGGGATTTTTTTTAACCTGAGCTGTAGCTGAAACACAAATATCAGAAGGGATCCCCTCAACTCTTCCACCTCCCACAAAAACTAAGAGCATATAGCAGGAGCCTAGACTGATCAACAGATTAAAAAATAGGCATTGAAGTAAAAAAAACCCACAACCCAGTGGGTTTGATCTGCTTAGCTTGTGTAAGCAAAAGTTTGATGTAGCTTCATGACAATTTGTAATTCCCATTACACGGAGCAGCGATTTGGTTGCAGAGGAGTCTTTCTCCCAACAGAGTGCAAGAAATTCCAACGATCAGAAATTAAGGCTAAGTTAGTTAGATGGTGGAACAATTTATTCAGATTGTGTTGTAAGCTTTTGATCCTTTTTTTTTGTGACTCTTTACTGGACATTTACAGTGTCCAGGCCAGCGTCAAGGCTAGCCACTATATTACACCAATGTCAGAGATAATACAGTTTCCTATTATACAGTAAAGATTGCGTTCACCCTTACTAAGAGGATCAGGGTGAGAGCATATGTTCAGCTCTCTAGCTTCCGTGACCTCGGATGCTTTGCATTGTTCTTCAAAGTATTGTTTTGTATGCCTCTGCCCTAAAACTTTCATAGCTAGCTTATCAAATGATCGAGAGTGCTCAGTCACCTGTATTCTGCGATATTTGCCATTCCTGCAGACCTTGTATCATCTGGTAACAGTTATGTTTGTTTGCTTTGGAATTACTGATGATACTGCACTGTAGCATAGGAGCAAATCCCTTTAATGATAATAAGGCACCTTTCAATTAGTCAATTTTTAAACCACTGATAATTATCCTCATTTTTGATTATTCTAAATTTTGGTTACATTGCCAAGAGGTACCAGATCAGATGCCTTACAGAATACGCACATGTATCCACACTTATTCTATGAGCTTTTGGTTTGGAAACTGCACCCCATACCAATTCTATCCATTGTCTTGTTTCCTGTCATAGTCTCCTCAGAAATGTGTTAGAGTGTTGGAAAGTTGGATTCATACTGACTTGGTTCTTCCTAGGATCAGTTCTCTGTGCATTCCCGGTGAAAGGCTTTCTACGGTGCAAGGCAAAAAGCAGTTTCCCACAGACTTTGCTGCTGAAAAACAGTTTAAAACAAATAAAAATCCATACTTTGTGGAGTGGAGGAAAATAGAACAAGAAAAGGAAAAAGAGAGAATTGTATCCCTAATCCATGTAATTTTGATAATATTCAAGTTAAATATATAATATATATCGTATCCCTAATCCATGTAATTTTGATAATATTCAAGTTAAATATATAATATATATCCAGTTTCTTGGATCATACGGTCATTATATGGGAAAAAAAAAAAAAGGTTTTAGTTCAGCGCTATGAAGTAGTCTTAGAATAAATACTATGTATTTTCACAATAGTAAGGTGTGCCCCAGATGAGTGACCTAGACCTTCTCAAGTTCAAGGTTTCCCTACTGCCAGAAAAGGATAATATCTGCATGTTTTGTTTTGTGCTTGTACAAATTATTCCCTTCATTCTTCATCTTCTATATAACTAGAATCTGACATTTTTGGCTAGACTCAATGGGTAAGGGCTCTGAAATTCTCTCGGCACCTCCTAACTTCATACTGTCGTGTTGTAAGAGTTGGGTCCTTTTTCTTGTACTTTTGAACAGCTAAAACTACTTCCCTGCTCATCACCCTAGGCATTACTCTTTTTCTATTCAAATTCGCTCCCTCCTTGGTGTTTCCTTTTCTTAATCTCTTTCCAGTGTTGCATTTACAGCCAAGGTGAAGTTGTTGATCAGTCGCCCTATTAACCAGAGCCCGTATCGCTACATGGGTCATGGCAAGGCAGAGTGCCATGAAAGCTTTTTGCCTAGTACTTTCCCAAGTAGATTGTGAAATAGTCAATTCTGCTAATAATCTAATTTAAACCTCAGAATTCAGTTCCATATTACGGCATGGATTTGCTTTAAATCCTTGCTGGAAAGATTTGCAAAGTCATTCTTTTGGTTAATAAAATAAACTATAAAATAAACTATAAAATAGAAACCTCTCTTTCTATAAACACCTATAAAATAAAAACTTTGAAACCACTTTTTGTATGGATATTTATATATAGGTATGTAAATTTTAGAAAGGAATAGTCCTGTTCTGAGCTGCTTCTTGTATTTTTTTGCAGCAAAGTTAAAGAGTGCAATCACTTTGTGTGTAGACACCATACCAATGACAGAGATAGTTTTAAACTTAGTGTGGAGATAGACGAGTAGCAATTCACGATAACGCCACATTATACCACCTACATTGTACCATTTGACGCGTAAAAGATATTTTTGTAACATCCAGGTGAATAATAGGTTGCAGTCTCTTCCCTTCTCTTCTCCCTTGAGATCTACAGTTTCTTGTGGGGGATATGTCAGATCCAGGCAAAAATGTGAACAACAAGACAAACCTTCAGTCATGCAGCACAAATGTATCTAGATTGCTTTTATTCTCGTGATTGATAAATGCACTTTTTCTCTTAAAAACTTTCTCTCTTCCAAAGGGTTTTCATTCTTCTTCTATGCCAAACTACCTGATATAAAACATGTTATTAATTTGTAACGGTTTTAAACTGAAAGAGGGTAGATTTAGATTAGATATTAGGAAGAAATTCTTTACTGTGAGGGTGGTGAGGCACTGGAACAGGTTGCCCAGAGAAGTTGTGGATGCCTCATCGCTGGAGGTGTTCAAGGCCAGTCTGGATGGGGCTCTGAGCAACCTGGTCTAGTGGCAGGTGCCCGTGCCCATGGCAGGGGGGTTGGAACTTGATGATCTGTAAGGTCCCTTCCAACCCAAACTATTCTGTGATTCAGCAAGTCAGGAGTGGAGTTGCGTAGGTACTTTAGCGGTGGTGTTATTCAAAAAAAGAATGGCCACATGAACTAATGAAAAGCAACCATAGTATTTGTGGGAGCAATATTGAAGACGGCTAATTCTGTTTAGTTTTAGTCTTTAATAAGATGGGACAATCTTTATTGACAGCTGGTTGGCTTGCATTTCTCCCAAGATTGGAACAAAATTCAAGCTTTTCAAAAAAAAGTGAAAATATGCTTTGGGTCAAAAGAAATATGTAGACAGGGAAGGATAAAAAATAATTTAGTATGTTAAGACTGGTTTGATGCAAGAGGCAGTTCAGACTTTTTCCAAACAAGATGTTAATTAACATTTCGCAGGGGTTATTTTCTAAAGGGAAAACTTGCTTAGGCAAAGCAACAGATGGTACAAAATAGTTTATGTGGAATTTTCCTTCTAGGTGAGATAGGTAACACATAGCACTGTGTTGCATTAAGGAATGTTTTATTGTATAGCATGAAGTTGATGAGTTTTGACAAGTTAACATATTGCCATTGAATAAAGGTGTTATATTCATTTAATGGAAGGAAATGTACGTTATTCTCCACACTCCCCTCAGTCTACAGAGGCACTACTGAGAACACCAAGAGAGGGTTTTACGAACAGAAATTAAAATAGACTGCACTTGTTGGAAGTAGTTGCTATCTTTACTTATTATTTGTCAAATATCTTAACATCACATTTGACTACCTATTATGGCACGGGACGCACTTTAGGACTATTACTATTTGTGCTCCCCTTTCCTCCTGTAGCTGGGAGAGACTGCAATATACATACTTAAATGAATAGCTTAAATTCAAGGATCTGAATGTGTCATGCAGACCATTTAATTATATCAAGCTGGCCAATGGACATGGCTTGGAGGCGATGAAAATGCATTCTGCATGCGTGAAAGGCAGCAGATGGATTTATTGACTGCAGATGCAGTCAGGGGACACAAAGTGACATTTATTCCTTAAGAACCAGAAACAGCAGAATTTACTAGTCTGCGTATCTGTGCACTAACACAACAGATTGTGACTGAAAGGTTTAGCCTCCTTATGTACTCGCGTTTAATTTAAATCAGTCATTATTGTGTTCAATGTTTGTATTTCTATCCTGCTAATCCGATTATTCGCAATTTTTTTTGTTATTACTTTTTACGAAATGACCTGAATTTGGAGTCTGTTCTATATTAAAGGTTACTGACTTCCAATTCTCCTCCACCTCAATGGACTTTTTATTCCTTCAGGAAGAAAATCTAAGAATTGAGTCCATCTGAGGTTGTGTTCAAGATGTGGATATGATATACAGCAAAACCTAATGGATGGATGCAAGGCATAGGCAAAGAAAGAACACAAAACAAGTTTGGATTGGCCATTATCCATCAGAAAGTTGTCTGGCATGATGCCTCTGCTGCCTTTCATGTCTCTAATTTTCTTGTGTCTTGAACAAATAAAAATGCATATAATGACTTTGCTTGTTTTTTCCTGTAGTTTCTGGTCTGACACACTTCTACTGTATTTTTCTAAACTATTTTTCCAGCCTGCTTCAAATGGATGTCCTTTTTGACTTTCATTTTATCACTCTGCAGTTCTTTTCCACCCTTTTTTGAAAATAATTGTACTAATTTGTACTAAAAATTTCAATCAGATGTTTCATTGAGCTTGCAGAATAACCATGATCTAACAGAAGTAAACAAATGAAGCACCTCACCCTTAGGACTGAGCATAAACTATTTATACTGCATTTTATGGATGCCTAAAAATCACTATGCAATACTGTAATCCATGCGTGAAGAACTAATTTCAGCTTCATTGCCTTCCATGGAGCTGCAGAAATGATACATTTAGTCTGGCGATTGTAAGAGTGTGAAAGAGTGTGTGTTTCTTATATTCTCATTTATTTCTGTCTTCTCGTATCCACTTGCTTACTTGAGGTGGAAAGGAATATGTAATCGGTATGGTTGAGTGAATTAGAAAGTTGTATGTGAAAAAGAAGCCTATAAACCCTTTTCACTTTGCTGATGGGAACGCTACGCAGAGGCACATAGAGCACAATACCAACTGTAACATATGTATAGACAGCACGATGACTGTTGCTTACATATGCTCCCATCTTCCATTCCCTATAACTAGCCTTCATGATATTCCCGTCTGCATTTTCCCTCCTTTGAAATGTCATGTCCTTCCTGCTGCTCAGTTCCACCAACATACTTCTCCTTATTACTTCCCCTTCCCTTCTGATAAGGGATAAATATAGCTGAATAACTGCGTGCCTTGGCCAGTTTTACATTGTAGTCCCAGTCCCCTGTGATAACTCTCACCGGCTTGGTCACAGACTTTGCTCTTGGGAATTCGAAGCCACTGGCTATGTGGAAGCAGAAGGAAGTATGAAAGGAGATGCCACTCTGCTCAAGTACAGAAAGTGAAGAGCACTAATGTCTGCCTTCCTACAGCAAAATGTTGGTGTAATGGGAGTGATCTTCCCATGCACACCCATGGTGTGAACCACCTTTGAAAGGGCGACTGGTGTCTTTGGACTTCTCCTCCCTTCTGTACTCAGCAGGAGAGACAATTGAAAAAAAAAAAAAGGGAAACTTGATGCACCCTTGAGGGGAAATTTGCTGATAAAATCAGTCACGACGTACCTCTCTTTTGCTGTTTGTCCTCATTTCATTTGCTAAACAAGAATTTTCCTGGGTCTGTGTGGTGCCTTCATTTAAGAATGTTCCCGTTTTTTTAGCAGCTGCAGCTCCCTCAGCTTCAACGATTGGATGTGTAAAATTGATATCAGCACCAGGCAGGCTGTGCATGCTTTCTCCCCATGATCTCAGAGGCAGCCGATCTTATCCCTGTAAGTGCAGATTACTAAGGCTCCCCAAGAAAGTGGAGGCTACAGACACATGTGGATAAACTTGTTAGACAGGTCAATGTCAAAGGAGTCATATCTGAGATGGTAAGATGCAAGCAAGCAACAGGTTTGATCTCATAGTAAACAACCAGCTTATGAAAATTGTTAATAAAAAAAATAAAATTAGCTTACACCTTCTGCACAGCCCTGTTTGAAGACCCATTTGGTAACATTAGGTAGAAAACGCTGGCTCAAGGCAAAGCTGTCAGCTCTCCTTCCCTGCTCTGAGAACCCTCCCCTCTCTCAAAGGCATTGGACTCAGAGAAGGCTGGCAGGGCTCGTCTTCTTCACTCCCCCCGGAAGATGTGAGTAAGGGCTCCTTCACCGTTCCAGAGGCCAAACAGAAAGATTTCCATAACTGGAGCAGAGTGCCTGAGGGCTGCTTGGAGCTATGGTGGTATTTTTTTCCACATTAGCCTAGCAGGGTTTTTTTGGGTTTTGTGGTTTGGTTGTTGGTTTTTTGGGTTTTTTTTCGCCTGTTTTAGTGGTAAGGGAGGTTCTGCAAAGTTCTGCATCTCAGTGTCATGTTTGTCCCTGAGCCTGTTGTTGTAACCCAATGCAAAATAGACTATTTGTGTGGCTTTTATGAAGAAGTCAAATCCTGTAAGTTCTATTTATACACCTCGATGAGTTGAAGAAAGGGGTTAACTGTATCCCAAATACTTGGAATCATCAATCATTGCATCACTAATAGCAGCAGGAATGCTTTGTACCCCTTTAGACATCTGTTTTTCCAATGATTTCTCAAGCAAAATGTATTTTCTTCCCTGTTCAAAGGGTTTGGTTGGTGGGATTTTTCTCTGCAGTGTGGTACTGATAGGTGCCTGTTCATGGAAAAAATGCAGACGTGGCATTTGGATGAAAGTCTGCTTCTCCCTGGGACCCGTGCTAAAGGATTTGGTTCTCTGAAACCAAGAAAGCTGATGGAAGGAAAGATACTCACTGAAGAGCTTCAGTGCATCCATAAGTGGGATTTTGTACATCACCCAAGAAAATCAGAGAGTCATAGAAGGGCTTAGGTTGGGAGGGACCTTGAAGATCATCGAGTTCCAATCCCCCTGCCATAGGCAGAACACCTCCCACTAGACCAGGTTGCTCAAAACCCCATCCAGCCTGGCCTTAAATACCTCCTGGCATGAGGCATCCACAACTTCTCTGGGCAACCTGTTCCAGTGCCTCACCACCCTCACAGTGAAAAACTTCTTCCTAACGTTTGATCTGAACCTGCTTAGTATCTAATCTAAATCTCCCTTCTTCCAGTTTGAAGCCATTCCCCCTTGTCCTATCACTACATGCCCTTGTAAAAAGTCCCTCTCCAGCTCTCCTGTAGGCCCCCTTCAGGTACTGGAAGGCCGCTATAAGGTCTCTCTGGAGTCTTCTCTTCTCCAGGCTGAAAAACCCCAACTGTCTCAGCCTGAACACAGTAGTTCAAAGGTGTATAACTCATGAACAGACACTGGTGATGTATGGATCAAGTTTTCCTTCCTGTGGCAGTTGTGAGGGTGATGCTATGTGAGGCGGAAAAAGAGCTGGCAGCATCTCTAGGCTTGGCTTGCGTAATGCTTTCCACCGTTACGGATACCAGGGCCTTGTCGTTTGAAAGGAGGCGTTTGGAAATTCCTTAAAATACAGATGAGTTATTTTGTGTGTCATGTGAAGATCTCAACACAGGTTTGCCACACCAGAGAGGGAAGGTTTGCAGAGAGGATGAGAGTCAGCATGATTCACCAATTAAGCCACATTCATGCTGACTGACTTCTCTACTTTTAGTCCATATGGACAGGAAGTAAAAGGTAATGTGTCAAGCCACTTAGAGGGGTTACTACAAATGAAGAATAAAAAGAAATATCAATTAGTTTCCCACCTAGTAAATAGCAAGTACCTGCAGCTGGAATGAATCAGGAGGGAAAAATAGTCTGTAATGAGAGACTGGCTCAGACTGGGCATTTACACAACAGGACCATATTGAGTTTGCACAGACTGCCTTAATTTTGGTATTTCTTACCTCTATGACTGCTTCCGTTTGTAGCCTTAACATTCTTTTGAGGCAATTATTCCACTGTATGCAATGCACAGCTCATATTAGGAACTTATGCAGTTTATTTATGGAGGCACAGTCTGTCACTGAAAACATTGAATAGCATGTAGGTTAAGGAATGTTAAAGAAGAACCTCTTGAGGGGCGCATGGGTGGTATTCCCTGGAAAGCACCCTGAAGTATTTTTAGCTAAGTATTTTCTCAATGTGGGGTGAAAATAAGCCAAAAAAAAAAAAGGGGGGGTGGGGGAGGGCAAGATGTATCCTATGTACTGTATGACTGTATGAAAGACTGCATTCTGAAACTGCATGAGAATGAGAGCCCTCGGACCTCCTAGTAAAAGAAGAAAAAGAGCACCAGACTTATTGTGCATTTTTATTAAGTAGTGCTTTCAGGGGTCTTCAAAACGATACTCAAAAAACTGCGCAGTAAGGTTGTGAATTTTGTGCTTTGAGGATTTCACACACAACTGTTCCAGCTACATGGAGGTTAATGCCTCTTCATAAAGACTTGAGCCTTTGTGGATTCATGTACTAAAAGCTGTGTGAAAGTCAGCAGATAAGAAGGTGACACTCCTCTGTCTGGGACTGTTCCATGCCCTGAAACATGTTTTTAAAATTAATTTTCAAAATGCAGAGTAATGAGATAGATAGAAACTGATCTGGCTTTCACAGGGGCAAGTTCATCTACAGCCATGAAGATCAGTGGTCTCATTCCAGATTTCTACCACAAAGACTGCACTCACTGTCTGTCCAGACTTCTTGAAGTCCTTGTTTCTCATGCTACCTACATTTTAAATTCTGATATTGTAATTCCAGACTTTCCAGGGCATTCATCCTTAAAAATCAGTTCACCAGAATTCACTCCTATACTGACCACACTGATGCCTATATTGCTGGGTTTTATGGAATATTCCCTCCCAAGGTAATTTCAAAGTGCATCTTTGTCACCACACCTCCTTCCAGGTTTGAAAAATAATATAATTATTGTGGCCCAATGTCCAACCCACTCACCTTTATGGTTTCTAAAATTGTTCAGCCAGTTGACAAAGAAGTTATTCATTCTTGCACATCATTCATTTACTACGACTACTACCATCCTTAAAATTTATTGGCATGCCTAGGTCACGCAGCACCCTCCCAAACCCCAGAACTCAATGTAGGTCAAATGTGAGGGAATTTAACCTCTTCCAAATAATGGTCTACATCTAAAGAGACACAACTTGACTTTGAAACAGAAAGTTCAAAGTAAACCATCCTTACCTCCAGCTGTTTTCCTGAAAGCGTTCCTGTTTTGGCTGGAGACTTTTGTTTGCTTGTTTTTTTTCATTTCAGGAACCACTGGCAATTTCAAAGGTATCCCAGGGCTTGGCAGTACTATCATTTGTGGTTGGAGAGCAGGCACAATAAGATTACTCTTCGGTGCCTCCATTTTAACTCTCAGTTCCGCTTGGCTCTGAAGCTGTGGTTTGACAACACAGTGAAGCTGTTTTGGGGGGCACTTAGTGTCAGATCTCAAAGCCACTGTAATCATAAGAATGCAATATACTGGTACAGTCACTCCGCTGATTCAGATTTGTTAATATATTGAAGACAGAATTTTGTCCTAGCAGATTTAATGTAGAGCAAGTATTCTCTGTTTAGGCAACTCTAACTTCATGCTGTCTTCCTGCAGCCAGCATAAAATCAACATAAAATTATAAAGTGAATGTAAACACTGTGCGCTGTGCTCTGGCCAAACCAACCGAAATGGAATCATATGCTCTTGCCTGATTTTGATCAAATTTGTACTGCTACATGAAGTACAACCACACAGAGCTTGTATTAAATGATCACAGAACCGCTGTCTCAGTAGTCTACCAAAGCAACAACTCTGTGGATGGAAAATTAAAGACATTTCATCTTAGCATCTGCTCTTCGCTTGGAATTGCAAACATCCTCATCAGCGGAAGCTGTCATATCTAATAAAGAGACAGCTTCAGTCATTGCCATCTAGGATGTCATTGGGAGCAGAAGATGGAAGATGCAGAAAACGTGCCTTAGCTATAAGATTCTTAATGCTCCATTTTTTATAGTGAACCAGACCTCCTCTCATGACAAAAAATATTGCTTTTGGGGCAGGATGAGGATATTTGTGTGCCCCTATTTGCTCTAATAAAATAGTTTTTTTCTAATCTACAGAAGATGTATCATATTTCTATCATTATAAGCTCAGAAGATTTCCTGGTGATTATTTAGTCAGTAGAGATCACACACTATATATACTATAGAAGATTTTACATGCATAGAATAGTGGTGGTTGATTATTTAGTTCTCACAGAGAAAGTCATAAGATACACCTGAGTTTGCGTGAGAACTTCTTTTAAAACAATACCCAGCCTTCTGTTTAAAAATTTTGAACCACAAAACTTGGCGTGTTATTCCAATGATTAATTTATCCTTACTTTAAAATCTTTCTTTTTTCTAGCCCTAATTTGAAACTTATGGTAGAGAAGAGTTTCTGATAGCTCTTGTGTAAAGGGAAGAAACCCCTTGACCTCTTCCTTATTTTGGGACCTCCAAGCTTTGATTAAGTTGTCTCTCAACTTCCCTCATTAATCAGAACAAACTCCTTGAGTCTTTAACTATAAAGAATGTTTTGTGGTCTTTCAGGTGCTTTGCAGGCTCTTTCTTGCACCTTTCCTACACAATAATCGTCCGTCTTGGACTGTGGACAACAGCACCAGATGCCATACCGCAGCTGCGTGTACCTCCCTACCAAGCACAGAGGCAGTATCACTCACTTACAAGTGTCAGAAATTATTCTGTTCATAGATCCAATTCTACCCATAAATCCAATTTACCATTTGATTCTGGCTGTAGATCTTACACAGCTGATTAATCACCATGACCTCTAAAACCTTTTCAAAATCAAGGCATCCCCTAAAGAATCCCTCATAAAGATAAGTGTTTCCTAGAGACTTTGTTTTTAAGCACACAGCTCTGCGTTTGACTGTTTAGAAAGGTATTTGTTTATGTTCATCTCACCAGCCAATCCAAATAATTTATTTCAATGATTTGCCCTTTTCATGATTTACTATCCCCTTGGTATTCATGACATCTGCAAATATTATCACTTAAAGGCTGCGTGTCTCTGATTCCTTCTCTGCTTGTTTCCATGGGATTCAGATGCTTTCATCTTAGAAACTGACGCCTAATAAATCTGGTTGACCAGGAACCGCTCAGTCTCTTTTAGGTTCATCAAGTTGGTACTTTTCCATTCAAACCACAAACCTTTCCTCCTGGCATAGCTTTACCCGCAGGTCACAAACATGAAACCCCCTCTAAGTTTCACAAACGGCATGCAGGAAAAAAGCTTGGTTATAAATCATATTCCTGTTCCTTCACCATATGACTGCAGAAAAACATAAAGCAAAAAGCACCTCCAAACTTTGTCCTTAATTTACCCTTGTGCTATTCATCTGGCCAAAAATGTATTTTCTAGTCACCATTGCCTTGCTCCATCCTTCCTGGCGAGGGGAGAATTAGCCCCTCAGGTATTCCACAGCCCAGCAGATCCATTCACAGTGCCACAAGTAAACAGACTTATCTCCTGCCCTGCACAGCTTCCCAGCTGTACCACTCCCAGCAAACAGGGAGGCCAAACATGCCTTCCCCACCATCCCATGCCCTCTGTTCACAGGGCTGGCAGGACCCACCGGCAGGCACGCTTCTTCTTCTTCCATCCAGCAATGACAGATTTCCATTATTGTAGGAAAAATCTGACAGGTCTTACTTCACTTACTGTGAAGTAAGATTTTAGGACCAACCAAATCTCTTAGAATTTGCTTGGTCCTAAAATACCAAGGAGGATGGAGAACTATACCGGCCTGATCTAGTTGAAGATGTCCCTGCTCATTGAAGGGGAGGTTGGACTAGGTGACCTTTAAAGCTCACTTCCAATCCAAACTATCCTATGATTCTATGATTCTATGGTATGCTTTTATTTGGCAGCAGTAATGCAGATTGGTAAATTCTATTAATAAACTACAATACATACTTGTTCATTACACCTCGTTGTAGTACTACTAATATTAAAATTTTAACAGTGCAAATCTTCAGTAAGACGATAAAATATTTTTCCCTAAAAACAAAGATAAACTTTATTCACATGTGACTTCCATGATAAATGACAAGATGACGGTCAACTTCGGAACATATTATTTTTAACGTGAGTTTTCAATAACAGTATTTATAATATTCACCCCTGTACATTTCAGCTCTATTAATCTAAAATACACAGAAATGTCCCTTTTATTTACTTTTTCATTTACCTAAACTTGCCTTGGCTATGTCTATCTGATGTTAATTTGGAGCTCTCCCATATGCTATGGCTGTTTCATGGGTTAAGACTCTTTAAATTAGAAATACAACTTAAACAAGGTTAAAGTAGCAGGAATGTATTTTCTGTTCTGGTAAGTCATGTGACATCCTCTCTTTATTAAAAAGTAAAAATAGCTATGCAGACCATCTGATGGGATCCCTTGAAAGTAATGTGGGAACACTATTAGAGCAATGCCAGAATTTCAACTCCACATTAAGTAAGTTAATAGACTCTATGAAAAACTTTGCGGAGCAATTTGTCCCAAGATAATTGAATTTAAATCACAGGAATTATAGTAGGAATTAATTTAATCTTGTTATACTTGGCTCAATTACTAAAAGCATCAGTTTTACTGAATACTGGTATTTGTGGAGCTACTGACTTATTTTATTTACTACTGTAAGAAAAATGTGTCATCTCAGAAAAGTAAACAGACACATCCTTCATTCTCTGCTCTGTTTCTCATAGCCATCTCCCTTCCTTTCATGCTTTCTCTGTAGATCAAATATTTCTCTTCTCAAATCTGTCAATTTGCAAGGTTCCAAACTGAGAGTTTGTGCTTTCAGCATGTGCTGGAAGTGAAATAAATGGGACAAACTGTGTGCTTAAAAGTAAGCATATACCTCACTGGCTGGCCACAAAAATGTTCAGCGGTTTCCAGCAGTACATCCACCAACCCCTGTGAAAACTAATTTTTTTTTTTTTTTTTTTTTGCTATGACAGCAATATTTGGCTCAGTATTCTGTAGCTCACCTTCAAAGAAGATCAGGACCATGGCCACGAGTCCATCTTGCTTATTCAGGATGACCACACGGCCACATTTATACTCCCCCACCACTTCACACACACCTTGTCACTTCTTCCTTTCACTTGTGCAAAAGATAAAAACTCCACTAGGATAAGTCTGTCTCTTTCATCTGCTAAGCAGGGTTTTTCTTGGAAAAAAGATCTGGTTTAATTTTTATTTGAACATGTACCATGATAGACTGCAAGAAGAAAACTGACCAAAGCAGGAATTTTACATATTGATTTGCTCTAATTGGAAAGCTCCCAAATATTGTGCTTAGTAGAACACATAAAAAGATAAAAGGAACAGCTCCATCTCAGTGCCAAGTTGTTGGGTGGGCTAAATTCTTTCCATTTTCCGTACAAATAATTTTGCCACCTGTTATCTCCTTTTTAAGCATCAGGCGGAAGGCAAAACTCTTTTTCCCCATCCCAATTTTGCCGTTATAAACCTTTAGTGGTTTAGAGATTGTTTAAATAAAATGTTTACTTCTGTTCTGAGCATTTTGGAAGTAATATATTTATTAATTTGTATGTGATTTTAAAGTATGACATTAGTAACCCTTATGCTTTACTATTTGTTTCTCTTTCTCTTTTAGAATAAATTTTTGTCAAAAAGTTGCATTCAAAGAAGCAGATACTTAAATCTGTGCCAGACTTCCCAAAACCTGTAACTACAAATGCAAAACTCCATCAAAGGTATTTGACTCCTATGTAAAAATGAGGTGATGATACATCCTGTGTTTAATCATTTCAGTTCTTGGCTTATGAAGTGAAACTTTAAAAAAGGAGAAAAAAGAGGAACTCAGGAACTACTGAGTTCCATCACATAAACTTCAATTCTCCCCAAAATAACAACAAACCTTTTGTAAGTACTTAGAAGATGACAGGGAGGGGTGTAACAAATATATGTTTTTCAAGGACAAATAATGTCAAACAAATCAGGCCTGTGGATGGAGTAAATGCCACGTACATCGATTTACTACAGCTTTTGACACTGATGTGACATCATACTGCATCCAGCTCTGGAGCCCCTAACATAGGAAAGACATGGACCTGTTAGAGTGGGTCCAGAGGAGGGCCACAACGATGTTCAGAGGGCTGGAGCACCTCTCCTATGAGGAAAGAGAGTTGGGGTTGTTCAGCCTGGAGAAGACTCCAGAGAGAAGTTATAGCGGCCTTCCAGTACCTGAAGGGGGCCTACAGGAGAGCTGGAGAGGGACATTTTACGAGGGCATGTAGTGATAGGACAAGGGGGAATGGCTTCAAACTGGAAGAAGGGAGATTTAGAATAGATATTAGGAAGAAATTTTTCACTGTGAGGGTGGTGAGGCACTGGAACAGGTTGCCCAGAGAAGTTGTGGATGCCTCATGCCTGGAGGTGTTTAAGGCCAGGCTGGATGGGGCTTTGAGCAACCTGGTCTAGTGGGAGATGTCCCTTCCTATGGCGGGGGGGTTGGAACTCGATGATCTTCAAGGTCCCTTCCAACCTAAGCCATTCTATGATTCTGATTCCATGATTCTATGACATTTTCCCAGGAAACCACGCTTCTGCTGAAATATTCCTGGGAGCTCACAGAACCGATGACACGCCATTGGGAAGAAGCCCTGCTTCACATACAAGCTGGAAGGATGTTTCAATATCCTCATTAATGGTCAGGATGATCAACCAAGGAGCACGTTCATCGCACCTGGACAAACCCAGGCTGATGTTATTTAAGGTGAGGCCTCAGCTGGAGCTCAGATGGGCACTGCACATCAAACGATGCGCAGGCAACGCTTTTGGAAGTGTGAGCTGAGAGGCCATTGATGAGAATGAAATTGGGCTGGTTTAGGGTAGAAATGCATGACAACAGCCTCCAAACACACCAAAAGTTATCATTGAAGAGGCATAGAATAGGTTCTCCATATTTTTGGGGGATGAGATGAAAATTGCAGCACAGCAGATTTAGGTTGCTCACTACATCCTTGGAAAGATACAAAGCCCTGCTCATCATGGTTTGAACAGGCAATGCCTGTTAAGGATGTTTTGAACACAGTTGGTGCTGCCTTGAGCCAAGACATTGGAGCGAATGACTTTTTCCAAACGGATTTTCATGAAACCATCCACGGCAAGCTAGAATGGTTCAGCATAAATCTGGTTCAGCAATATCCTTAAGTGAATGCAGTAGTACATGCCCTCAGTTAGGGGGTCTGGCAGAGGTCATTAGTGAAGGTTAGCTGCAGTTTAAGAATTCACCACCTGCAGCAATCTGTGCTTTTACGTCATTTTTCTGCTGACTTTCAGGGTACCTGTTGCAACTACAGCAGCAGGTCAGGGTGGTGAAAGGGGTGGGATGACAAACACACTCCACTCCAGATGTCTCTGAATGAAATCCATAAGGGAAAACACACTTCGGCCCCGTTAACCCCTGATGCTGCCACTCAGAAGGAGGTGTTGAGGTGGTTATCCACACCAGCAGAACAAGCAGGAGATGCTGATGCCTGAGGGGAGAGGGGGGGCGGAACTAAGAAGGGGAAAGAAAACTGGTGGGAGGGCAACGAAGGGGCTGGTGAATTGTCCCTCCAGAGCTCTACTGCTGCTCCAGTAGAACACTTTTCTCCTAGGCTTTCTTCTCACTGTGATTTCTTGCTTCCTAAAGCTCTTCATTTAGAAAATAGACAAATTTCTGCCAGGTGTATAAATAATTTCCCTCTTGTGCAACCCAAAACTCCAGGGAATTGTTTAAAAGCATCCTGTCTCTTACAGGTACGTGCAGAAGTGGCTGTTGGAATAATGAGAGGAATAATAATAATGAAGAGAGAATGAACATGGTAGAGAAAGTCTATGAACAAAAACCGTAGGCTAAAAACATTTCTCAGGTGCCACGTGCAAGGACAGTCCCAAGCAGCAGGCACTGTAATCTGGGAGAAATGCAGAATTTCTACAATAGTTTGGATGATCTCACAAACAGAAAGTAGTGGGTTTCAAGGCAGCTATGAGGATTTTGCCTATAAATGTTACTGAAAAAATACACCATTGTTTTTTAATTTTTTTAACTCATTCCATTACTTCAGTGCTATCTGAAGGGTTACCAGATTGAGAAGTATGTGCGTTTACCTCTTCTTTTAATACATTTATCATTTTAATGACCCACTGTGGGTTGTTACTGCCTGTCTGTCTAGCAGGATATACCCAACTACTATGCTGATAAAATCCTACCTTCAAATGTCATGCAAAATTATTTAACAGAAAAAAAAAAAGGGCCAGCTGGCATGTTTACAATGAAGAGAATGAAGAACAACATTTCCTTGAAGAAATTACTTAAATTAGGCTTGCATACTACGTGCCGAGAAAAGAAGGGAATTTCATGTTAGCATAAATTGTTGAAAATTAGTGTATACTCTTTATGTGATATATGCTAAAGGCAATGCTGGTGGAAGAATACAGAAAAATGTAAAAAAGCTCATTCTTTTAATGTGTTTCTACCTCAAATTAGAAAAAAATTTGAAAGTTCCTTTATTTCCCCCCCAGGGAATGGAAATACTTAAAGAGGTGGGGACTTTCTTGTGAATGTCTAAGCACAGCACTGGAATGAAAATCTGTATGTTTCAGTGTGTCCAATGTATCCAAAATATTTTGCTTAGAAAAGTCAGGCATGTGTTACTATTTTCAATGCGCTTCATGTAAAAAAAATGTCAATAATGAAACATTCGCTTTGTTGATCCAGTTTTCACTGAGTCATTAAGGACAGGGAACAGAAGAGACGGAAGGACATGTGGCATCTTTGAACACAGTAGATAGAGCAGGCTACCAAGAAATTCAACCCCAAATGTCTAGACTAAGTGGAAAAACTTGAAAAGAAGAAATAAAACAAACAATCCAAACAAACAACACGACTTGGAACCAAATCAAAAAAAAATCAATGAAATTAAACCAACCCCCAGGCTGTCTTGGAGAGATGTTTTGATGCAGTTTGGTAGACCAGCTAGGAGAATCACTGGCTGTTCCCAAGCTGGTTGCGAAGACCTGCCTCTGGTGAGCTCTTCTGCCAAACCAACATCCCCGTCTTCTCAAGGGGACAGTTGGTCTCTCCTCGTTTTTGCAGGCAGCTCCTCTACCCCTTGCTAACAAAGCTTATTCTTGCCTTGGGCCTGACTTCATAGAATCATAGAATTGCTGAGGTTAGAAAGGACCTTTAAGATTATCAAGTCCAACCATTAACCTACCCTGACAAAACCACTTCTAAACCATGTGCCCAAGTACCATATCTACCCTATTTTTAAACACCTCCAGGGATGGCGAATCCACCACCTCCCTGGTCAGCCTATTCCAATGTTTAATAACCCTTTCAGTGAAAAAAAAAATCCTAATATCCAAACTAAACCTCCCCTGGCATAACTTGAACCCATTTCCTCTTGTCCTATCACTTGTCACCAGGGAGAAGAGGTCAGCCCCCACCTCTCTACAACTTCCTTTCAGGCAGTTGTAGAGGGTGATAAGGTCTCCCCTCAGCCTCCTCTTCTCCAGGCTGAAGAACCCCAGCTCCCTCAGTCATTCCTCCTAAGACTCGTCCTCCAGACCCCTCACCATCTTTGTAGCCCTTCTCTGGACACACTCCAACACCTTAATGTCCTTCAGTTCCCTTGCGCCTCTGTAAATGTGGCATCACCCTCCTGGACAAAAAAAAAAAAAAAAAAAAAAAAATCCTGCGATTCTGACATCTGTCCTCAAATTCCATGGCAGCTTTGACAGAATTACGTTTTTCAGCAACATACTTTGCCCATGGTTTTCAGCCAGTGTAGCCAAGCAGCATGGAAACCTTGGTCTTGGAAGAAACTGTGCTTCTCAACCTGGTGAGCAGAGCTCACATGCAGGGAAATCACACGAGGCAGGCCTCCTCAGCGAAGGTCAAAATCTCCTTCACAGAAAGAAGTGCAAAATCCAGTTTGGCATTCAGGACCCTGAAAGGGCAGGGCTGAGCTGCAGCTGCATCTCATGGGTTTCATTTAGACCTGGCAGGATCTGTGCAGTGGCTGATGTCTGTCCTCCTTATCCAACAAGACCTTGAAACGTACCTTCAACCTAAGTAGGTTGTTGTAATCTTCTGGGGCCTATACTAGCTTTCCACTTATGGAAACCAAGCTTTGAACTCCAGGGCATGAAATGAGGTGAATGTAATTGCTTATCTATTCACAGGTATAAGATTCAGGGCACGTGAAACAGCAAACGGGGCTGAAGGCAGAGCAAGAATCTGAATTTCAGGGCAAAAGGGTATGTATAGCGCTTGAGCTGAAGAAGTAACTTCAAGTTGCTTAAAGTTCCTGTAGATGAGTTTTCAGTTTTTGTGGTTCAGCAGGCAAGGAAATGCGAGGCGTTAGCGTGACATATATTTCATGGCAGGCCACTTTTGCCACAACGCCCCAGCCTGGCCAAGGCTAAAGAGGCCATATGTCGAGAGGTATAAACAACCATCATGTGAGATCCTCTGGTGCATCATGAGGAAAGGAGGGGAGCTGACTAATCTTTCTCTGACACTCCTTCTTAGCGTAAAGCCCTTTATAGTATGACATTCCTCAGCAGTATCTCACCCTCAGGGGACAAAGGGAAGGAGACCAGACATCCTTAGACAACTGTTGCTCACCATCACCTTTAGAAAGCTGCCTTCCAAAAAGCAAAACGCTCTAAGTCATCTTGTTTGCTTCCTTCTGAGGTTACACTCTTACCATCAAAGCAGTTCATCAACAGACCGCTGATAAACTTATTATCAACAAAAATAGTTCCTTTTTCTACTGCTGGAAGAAATGCAGCAATTTCGGTTCCTCAAATGAGCTATACCGCTGTCATACTTCTTTGGGCCTGGCTTAGGGGCACACCATCTTCACTTAACGGGAGTTTTCTATAGGCTTAGTTAAATGCATAGATAAGACTTTCCCTTTTTTCAGCAATAGCACTACTTTTTGTGAATTGCTGATGTATTTTGCAAAAGCTGTTGGGTGGCAGTGTGCCATTTTTTTGGTATAAAAAGCACAAAGAAAAAGAATATATCATTAAATAAAACCATTACAAATACAAATTCCTTTCTTCTGCCTAGTGAAATCCAACTCCTTTTCTGATGTTTGCACTTAGAAAGTAGATGACCCAGAGATTACTTTTTGTAATCAAGCGTGATAGCTGCAGATTCCAAAGGCCAGGCTGGAATGAGGAGGAATATAGAAAAACTGGGGTGAAGAACACCGTTATTTTGGATGGTGACTGAGCTTCATTTTTTCACTCTCTCCTCTAGTCTTCCCTCCTCCGGTATTATACTCTTTCATGTATCCCACTATTCTGCAACAATGGGGAGAAACAAATGAGTGAAAGTGTTGAGTTTGTAGGAAATACAACATCCAGCTGGGGAATTGGAATACTCTGGCTGGTGTTCGAGGGTATGCTGGTAACTAGTAAACTGAGGAGACTGAAGCATACACATTGTGCATTAATAAAAGGCGTGATGGAGGGCAGAGAAATCCTGCTACTCCATAAGGCAGGAGTGGGGGCCCTGGAAATGAAGGGCACCCCGTCTCAGACATGGCCTACATGTCTGTGCTGTCTCTTCTGCAGTGGCCATGCCATGTCCCAGCTCCTTCTTGTCTTAAGGTAGGTGTAGGACCACCTGGCTCCTCTGTAGGGGAAAGAGGCTGCCTAAAGCAGGTTAAAATGTGTGGTACTGCGCTCTCAGAACCCTGGTGCAGGGACCGAGGGCTGCCTCAGCACCAGGACCCCCCATCTTGATGCTTAAGGCCGCATCTTCAGGCCAGGTTGGATGGGGCTTTGAGCAACCTGGTCTAGTGGGAGGTGTCCCTGCCCATGGCAGAGAGGGTCGGCACCAGATGATCTTTAAGGTCCCTTCCAACCTAAACCATTCTATGAGTCTATGACGCCTCCTGCCCCCCCCGCCTCCCCAGAGCCATGCGAGGGGCAGCGCTGCCGGGACACCCCCTCGGGCCCGTCGGGGCCGCTCTCCGCCCCACTACCAAACCGGCCGGGCCGGGGGAGAGCGAAGGAGGCACAACCCCGGCGGGGCATGAGGGGCTCCCGGCGCACCCAGCGGGGCTTTCCTCCCACAACCCCCCCCTCCAGCACCGCGCCGCGGGGGAGCATCCTCGCCCGCCGGCCCCGCCGCCACGCCGACAGCCGAAGCGGCTGTAAACCGGCTTATGCCCAAAGCGATTTGCCCGTAATCCGCTGGTTTTCCCGGGGCGGGGAGGGGAAAAGCGGTGGGGAAGGTGGGTGTGTGTGTGTGGGAGGGTGTGTGTGCGTGTGCACGGCGCCCGGGGAGCCCCCGGGGCGGCACGGCGGGCGGGCGGGCAGGGGGGCGGCGGGGGCGGGCTCCGCGCCGTGCACCGGAGGACACGGCGGCGGCGGCGGCTGTGGTGATGTGAGCGGCGCGGCAGCTGCAGGCCGGCTCCCCCGGGAGCCGGGGCTGAGCCCGGTGGCCGTGGGAGGGAGAGAAGAGCCGGGCGAGGAGGGAGGAGGGGGGCCTGGACGGGCCCGGGGGGGGGGGGGGGGGGGGGGAAGGGAGGAGCGGGGGCCGGGTGTGTGTGTGTGTGTGTGTGGAGGGGGGGTGGGGGGGAGAGGAAGAACGGCGCTGGGGAAGGCAGAAGAGCGGCGGCGGCAGGAGGAGGGAGGCGCAGCCCGGCGTAACCTGCTCGGCTGCCCGTCGGCGCTCTCCCCCGCGGAGGTAGGGGGGACCCGCTGCGGGGTGATGGAGGAATATGGGTACCCTTCCTATAGCGCCCGCAGCCCCGCCTGGGAGGAACTGGTAGGTACATGCGTGCCTGGCAGTTGCACAGGCATTTCCTACCCTTTTTCCTCTCTGTATTGTTCAGCCGGGGGGTCGGGCTGTCATCCTTATCGGTGTCGTCGTGTGTGTGTGTGTGTGTCCCGTCCCCCCCCTTTCTCGTCTTCCGACCCCGCTCCGCGCCTGAGCCCGCCCGCCGCCTCCCGTCCTCTCCCCGCCGGCAGTGATGGGGGGGGGACGGATTTGGGGGGGAGTGGGGGACTTTTCGCCCCTGCCGCGTCCGGCCATTTGCTGGCGGGCTCGTAGCTCTTGGGGATGGGGAGTTCGTTGCCCTTTCTGAGTTTCACTGCCCGGGTGGAAAGCCTGGGATTAGCACCCAGAGCCTTGCCTCCAACTTTGCCGGGTGGGAGGGTGGTGGTGGGTGTTGGATGTTGATACCATTAAACGCCTTCTCTTAGCCCAGCAAAAGCAACGTGTCCGGCGTTGGGAGGCAGTTTCCAGAAAGAGACACTTTTCTTTTTCCCCCTCTCCTCTTTCTTCCGTAGCCAGGCTGGGAATCGCCCCCGTTGCGGCTTGGTGGCGAAGCAGGCTGGGGTACCCCCGCTTTGCCTCCCTGCTTTGTGGGGTGCGGGGAAAGTGGGTGCCTCTCAGCTGTTAGGAAGTGAGTGGGGGTGCCTAAACTGGCCAGTAGGATAAGCTGCGGTGCAGTGGCATTGCGGTTTGTTTAAGCAACTGGGAGACCCACCTTCCAAGTGAAGGAAATCATGTCACCGGCATCCTCAGCAGACGATAAAATCAGATTTCCCTTTTCAGGGCCGTCTGGTCCCGCTCTTGGGCTTTTCTCCATTGTGTAAACGTACACACACACACACACATCAGGCAGGGAGGGCTAAAAATAGGCTTTGGGTAGCTGCTTGGGAG
This sequence comes from Vanellus vanellus, assembly GCF_965231255.1. Classification (NCBI taxonomy): domain Eukaryota; kingdom Metazoa; phylum Chordata; class Aves; order Charadriiformes; family Charadriidae; genus Vanellus; species Vanellus vanellus. Next base: position 188,273,918 of record NC_138905.1, read on the forward strand.
ATTTCAGGCTATCTGAGAGGTCAAGGCTGGGTTGTCTCTGGCCCTGAACTTGGTGAGGCGACGTGAAGCACGGACCCGTGCCACTGCCAAGCTCCCCTTTAGATGGCTGTGCCATGTTTTGCTAACTCCTTGCATTGGTCCAGGGGCCCCTGGTTTTACTTGTAAACCCAGTTTTAAAGAGCAGCCGGGTGAGAGCCACACTTTGCTTGGCTCAGTGTGTTGGCTCCCAGGAAAGCAGCAGCCCAGCCCTGGAGATAGCCACGGTGAAAACTAAGTTCACCCCCTTCCCTGTTAGGATTTGTAGCCCTCCCAGGTACGTTTTTACCAGCCTCATTTTGTGTTGTTAAGTTGAACATTCACCGCCCTCTGCAGTCCTCAAGCCCCGACCGAAGCTGCTGCCGGAGATGCAGCTGTGATAGGGAAAACAGCTGTATGCGTGTTCCAGTAACATGGAGCTGACACCAAAAGGATCAGGCAAGGGAAACCCGAGATTTTTTGCCTGGAGAGATGAAGACATCGTGGGAGGAAGGCAGCGAAGCTGATTCCCGCAAATGCGTTATCCTATTAAACAGTGACATTTAAATCGGCTGCCGTCATCCGAAACTCAGCTGAAACTCGGGAGGCAGATGGATCACAGCCCCTCCGCTTGGAAATGCGGAGTCCTGGCTGAAGCATCCAAACCCCGTTTCCTTCTGTGCGCAGGGCTCAGATAAACAAGGAGCACATTTTTTTCTCTCCATTTCCCCCTCCCCCAGTAAGGGCCAGGATTTGGGTCATGTTTATCATTTCATTGCTGCATTTGTTAAAGAGTACATCCATGAATGCAGTTGTAAGGTTAACCACTGCACTGATTTCCTTTACAAGACTAATTTCAGCTAAACCACTCAACCCTTTACCTGGTAACCTGCTGGTAAAATCCATAGTCTTTGTGGCAAAAGCCACATCGTTCTTCTTTGTATTTGCTCGTAAGCGGGTTTTTTATTATAATGGGGGCAAAGGGAGATATAAGTGAAGAACTGCATGATGAAGGGAAAAAAAGTGTCCAGACCTCTCCCTCGCTCTCTAAGCACAGAAAAAGAGCAGCAGGATAGGGGAAATGATTTATTGCATGTTTTGAATCTGTGCAAGTTAATTATCTATGCAAACTGTCAGAAGTCATTAGGAAACGCTGTTCCTATAGCTGTTCTGAGAAATAAGTGATGGACATCAAATGGAGCCACAACTCCTTTGCCTGTGAGGGTTGGACTTGTCAGTGTGCAATTTCAAATTTCTATGTGATCCTTTCCTTAATTCACAGCTGACTTTTAATGGAAAACCTCTTCCTGACGCCAGTAGAAAGTTGCATTAGACCCTCCATGATGGAGCTAAATAAAAGTAACAGAAAATGTAAGCCTCATCCTGCATTCTTCCAAGAGAGACTCGGGGGCTTTGTACTCAAAATTACACAATATATGTCTTAGAAAGTTCTAGATCTGACTTTCATGTGTTATAGGAGACCTAAGTCTTGACTTCACCTTTCCCTTGAAAGGCATAGATGGGTCCTAACACATTTGCAAAGTGACTCTTTATTCTGATGACCTACACTGGTTTATACCTTTTCACTCTGAAGCATACAACAAGTTTTTGTAACCTACAGGTTACAGAATTGCCTCGGCTACTCCCGAAACAGCCATGAGCAATCTAGTTAGTGTCTTTAACAGTGATATGCACACATTTTGTTATACTTTGGCTTCCCCTTTGGTAAGTAAGTAAGCCAAGAAAGAATAACATCGCTAACTTGATCTGCAGAGGGAGTTCAGGCAGGCAGATCTGAAATGAATTTGCTCAAGTGTGGGGAGCCCAGTTAAAAACTATAGTTGTCACTAGCCACCAAAATTAGAAAAGATTCAATAAAATCTTTTAAGCGTGACGAATTGTTAACCTGACGCGTATACCATAATTTATCCAGATCCCCTCAGAACAGCTTGTTAAGGTGGAGGAAAATGTATTGCCCTCCAGCTTATAGATGCCAAAGTGACCTAGAGAAAAAGAGGTAAATATGCTTGTTACGAAGCGAATCAATATTAGAGCTGGAATCAAATAATACGTTAATCTGCATTATAAACTATAATCTCCAGTGCAGCTAGAGCGCATATGTATCCGGTTTTTTTTTCTACGTTGCATATGCTTTTTAGCGACACATATTCTGCTATTGGGACTGGATATGGTTGAGTTAAAACGTTCTAACAGTGCATATATGTACCCAGCACTCTGGGGTTCTTTGAATATAAAGGGCAGATCATCAGCTGATATCAACTGCTGTAGCACAAATGATGTCAGCGGAGCTGTTTTGTATCAGTTTAGCATCTCCCTTTAAATGCCAGCCTTTCTTTATGCTCTTCACCAGTCTTCCCTTGCTTCAGTTAGGAAATTTAAGGCAATTACTAAGCAGCATGAAATCAAGTATGTTAAAGGAAAGACAGCGCATGCAAATCCCGTATGTTTTTAATGGCTGCATATACTCCCCCTCCCCTCCCCCCCCCCCCCCATTCTTCAAGAGCCTGCCTAGAAATCTAGGGGATTTTAGTGGTATCATTTGTACCACGGTATTCATAGCTATATTCACTGAGCTGAAATTTGCTATTCAGTATTTCTCATCTCGAGTCTGACGTTGACCACTGGGAAGAATTTCAGCTGTGAGATGAAGGGATGGAAGTCAGGTTGGCAGTCCTTACTGAGGTGAAGTTTCATGGCTATCCTGGGTAGCTTTACCTGAGTAAAGGCTGGAACTGGACCCTGATTATCTATTAATGCCTCTGAAAAGAAGAACAAGTGGAAATGGTGAGATCTTTAAAACCATCTTTTTGCACAGACAACGTATACGTGTGTAGAATCAACTTTCCACGCTAACATGAACTTGGGTACTTTCAACAGCGCTTAATGCTTGCTTTGTTTCTCCATTTTCAAGAACTCTGTACACATTAGCTGACTACAGATTTTAAAGCCTGTAATTTTACATATTCCTGTACGTACTTTGCAGAAAGCATATTGTCATTGAACCATATTTGTGGGACATTTCCTATCATTTGCAGATTTAGGTCATTCTACTAAAATCTTTACATTAAGTGACCTGAGAGAACATTCCTAGTACTTCATTTTTTTTTTTTTCATAGTGCACTGAAGTTTATCAAGATGAGATGAAAGAGACTTAGAAGTGAAAGGCTGGTGCATTCCCTCCTTGTAACCTATTTTTTGCGTTTGAGGCTCCAGGAGAGAGGAAGATCACAATGAGGTAGTCCATGTGAGGACACATGATGCTCTCTGCACGGTGCAGAACGCACACAGAGGTTGGGGCTGATAGTTAAGCTCAGAACAGAAGTTCAAGAACTGTATCTATTCCCCATTTCACCTACAGAGTCTTTTACCAGCTTTTATGTATTTCAGATGAAGTCCAGTGAAGGAAATCTGAGCTGGCTGTACAGATATCTAAGGAGATCTCCAGCTCCTCTGCTGGCATTGTAATAGCCACCAGATGTCACGGGAGCTGTTGTATTTAAAACCCAAACTATTAACTTGTTTCTATTTTTCCATGTAATATATGACAAAACAATGCATTTACATTCATTGCCAAAAAGTCCAATGTTTTATAAAATTCAAGACAAGTGTTTAAATTAGCTTGCAGTGTAACCAATTGTGAAAACAGTTTGAAACCAAACCAGATTAGTGTCTTGCTCTAGAAGATATCAGTGCTATGCATTGATTATTTCAAAACTTCAATGGAAGGCTGTTTTTGGAAATAAACTTTAACTACCTACTGTTTTTAGGATCCATGTCTAAATATGTAAGGGACAAGCAACCAGATGATGTTTTATTAAAAAAACAAACCAAAACAAAACAAAACACCCACAGGTGTAAATTTAGGGTCATCAGTAGAGTCAACTTCATGATCTTACTGAGTTCAAACATCCTAATCAATAGAGTCAACTTCATAATATTACTGAGTTCAAACGTCCTAATCCCAAATTACATGCTTGAGTAATATGTTGTGTGCCTTCCCCCCTGGCTGTCTCATCTCTCCTTTCCAACTGGATTTGGAAAGGTATTTTCTGTGGGTGAAAAGTCTACTTGTAAACAGTTTTGCGCGTAACTTTGCAGAGGATCCTAGTCCTGCGATACAAATGGATGGCAGTCACATGCACCCGTATTTTGAATGCTTTTTTAGTATGGGAACAAATCTAACAGTAACTAGTGTTGTTCAGCTAGCGCTGTTTAATTCAATTGAATTAAATGGAGTTAGTCAATCTTGCTGGCATTCTGTTAGCACTAAGTGTTCCTCAAATCATAGTCGCAATTACATGTAATACATGTTGGCATTAATTAGCAAACTCAGTCTTGTCGTCCTCTTGCAATGTTCAGTTGTCATTTACCTTCAAAAGGCTCAAGGAATTGCAGGAAGAGGTATTCTGGTGTAATTTGCTATTCCTGAAATTAAGGTGGAGAAGAGGAAGAAAGATGGGTGGAAAGAGCAAGTGTCCATAAACGTTGCTCTTAACCTATCTTTCTTCCTAGCCGTGCCCTAAATTAATTTACTGAGACCAGTGCGTACTTGCGCTTGCCCAAGTTTGATCCCATGTGTTTGAAAAAGAAGAAGACTTTCTCAGGCAAGAAATAAGAGAAGACAGAGTCATCCCTTAGTTTCACAATTAGCCCGTAAGGAAAAGGGACTATATGAGAACTTTGTCTGTTTTGAGATGTGGTATTGATGGTGGGATTTAGGTCCTATTATTATTCTAATAGGGAATGTAGGGAATACGATCAAAATTCCTTTAAAATATAACTTCATAGAAATGTTGGACATGTTTTTTAAGGTAATTTTTGACTAATTTTAATATAACTTAATAGAAGAGGTCCTATGTAGAGATTACTAGACTCTTATTTGAAGTACCTGATGCAGTAACACAGAACTCAGACACAAAACTTGCGAGGCTTCACAGAAATATTTCATTTCAACTACTACAAACAACTCCCCCCAAAATAAATGGGATACTCCAGAGCATATGAAGTCAGGTTCGTGGCAAGGTGTCTGCAGTGTACAATAGGTTGTACACTATGGGTTTGCCCTGCTTTCTCATTAACTGCTTTGTATTTAGGTACCGTGGCATTATATTAACATATTAAGGGATGTCAGTTCCCTTTCTAGAAATATAAATAGAATTGCGGGGAATATAGAAGCCGCAAGTATTGATTGCTTTCTTATGTTTAATCCGGTCCATGCAGCAAGGAACCATGTGTTTTATTTAGCATTGCTGTGATTTAAATGCTTATTTTGAACACTGACTACATACAAGCCACAATAATTTCGGAGTCCCCACAATTCAGAACATGTGGTGACATTTCCAGAGCGCGTGAGCCGCCAGATCCAAGATCATAAAGGGAAGACTGACCCTTTCTTTCCCCAAAAGTAAAAGTTACAAAGACAAAAAAGCGAAGAGAGTAGTAAAAAAATTAAGAGGAGAAAAGAAGCGGAAAGCAACGTAGGCATTTGCCAAAGTTGTGCGGCACGTTGATGCTGAAGGACTACTACGGGGTGGACTGGTTGGAGGTGTGGATGAGGAACCCCGGTGCATGAGGTGCATCCAGTGTCCCGCCCCCCCCCCCCCCCCCAAAAAAAAAAAAACAAACAAAAAACCAAACCCACCCACAAAACAACAACCCAGAGATCCAGGGCGACGAACACCACCGTGACGGGACCGCCGCACCGTTTCGCCCTGCGTGCGTGGAACTCTGTCCAACTTGGCGTTCCCACCTCACGCTCACCCGTGTCGGCGAACCCCACGGGGCTGGCTCGCTGAGGGGGGGGGAGGTGCGCCCCGAAGGCGCCTCAGGTGGCCGCTCGCAACCCCCTGCCTCGTCCCACCGCCCGAACCACGCGGGACCGCGGCGGGAGGCCGGGAGACCGGGGGGGGGGGGGCACAGGGGGCCTTCCCCACCCGCCGTCCCCAGTCCCTCCCCTCACACTCACCCCGCCGACCCGGCGCTCACCTGCGGCGCGGTCCCGTCCGTGTGTCCCCCCCTATAACCCCGGCCGCCCCCTGCCCGCCCCGGCCGCCGCCGCTCGGCCGCCCCCTGGAGCTGGCCCGGCCGCTGCCGGCGGCTCCCCGGTCCGGCGGCAGGGGCGCAGGGGGCCGGGCCAGGCCGGGCCCGCCCGCCCCGGCTCCACCCGCCGGCGGGTGGCGGTGCCCCAGCCCCCTGCCAACGGGCAGCGGCGGCCGCCGTGGCCGGGCCGGGGCGGGCGCTGGGCCTTTCCCCGTCAGAGGGGGCGGTGGAAGATGGCGGCCGGGCGGTCCGCTCCGCTCTCGCCAGCGCCGGGCTCCGTCCCCGCCGCCTCCGTCTCCTCCCCCCCGCACCGCCTCTTTCCCCACCCTCCCGCGCCGCCTCCTCCTCCCCGGGGAGGGGAGCGGCAGCGGCTGCCCTGGCTGAGCCGGGCTCGTGTGCTCTCTCTCTCGGCAGGAGTCCGGGAAGATGGCCGGGGCCGAGGCGGGGATGAGCGGCGCCGGGATCCCGCAGCAGCCCCAGCCTCAACCCCCGGCGGCGGCGGCGGGGCCGGCGGACGAGTCGTCGGACAGCGAAGGGGAGCATGAGGGCCCCCAGAAACTCATCCGGAAAGTGTCCACCTCCGGCCAGATCCGCAGCAAGGTAAGGGGAGGCGGGGGGGTGGAAGGAGCCGGCGAGCCCCGCTGCCTCCGGGGCAAGTTCCTCCATCCCCATCCAAGAGCGGGGCCAGCCCGGAGCTGGGGGCGGCCGCTGCATCCCGCCCGCATCCCCGGGAGCGGCGGCGGTGGAGGGGTGGTGGTGAGGCAGCCGTGCCTCTTCCTTCCTTCCCTCTCCCCTCCTCCTCGTCCAGCTGTTGTGTCCACATCTGTCCCCGGCTGGCAGGAAGAGCCCCCCGGGGCGGCGGGGCTCCGCGGGGCCGGAGGGGAAACCGCCTTACCCCGGCAGCCGCCCTGCCCTGCCCTGCCCTGCCTGGCGTCCTGGGTGTGGGGGGAAGCGGCGGGCTCCCTCCCTCCCTGCCTGCCTCCCTCCGGCTCCCCTTCCTCGGCCGCCGGGCACCGCCGCCGCGGGGATCCCGCCCTGCCTCCCCGCAGCGCGGGTGGGCTTCTTACAGCGAGCCCTTCCTCGCCAACTTTCCTTCCCCCGCTCTTTCCCCGTCTTCTTGGCCCCCGGGGATGCCGCCGGCGGGCGCTGGGGCGAGCAGCGAGCCCGCCGTGGCACACGGGGCTCCCTCCCTCCCTCCCTCCCCCCGGGCAGGAGAGAGACGCGGGTGCCGCTTTGAAAGGCGGGACGGCAGTAAACTTCTGTACATCCTCGCCCGCGGGGCTGGGTATGTAAAGCAGCTGTCAAAATTTTAGGTTAATGCAGTTTTTTTTTTTTCTTTCTTTCTTTTTTTTTTTTTTTGTGGCTGGCCTGGGCTGTCGAAGTCACCCTGGTGAATTAACTTTTTGGCGGAGGGTGTATTTACATCACGTTTTTTTCTTTTTTTTCTTCCTGTGAAATGAACTTCAACAAGTGTGCGTTTAAAAGTATAAAGAATAATGGGATGTGACCTACTTTCTGTGTGGAAAGGTCCCACAACTTCCCGTGGAGCGTGGCCCACATTCAGTGGGGTCTGCACAAAACCCCGTTGGGGACAGCCTATTGGTGCAGTGACATCAAGATCAGGGTTTTTGCTCTAAGTGTCTGGTTTGAGGGGCAAAATGACTCCATGCAGGCCCAGACAGATCATGCTTAGGGTTTGATTTCTGCACAATAGGTCATGTGTTGTTGTTTCCTTTACAGAGCACCCATTAAAGTTATTACGGAGCTGTTTGTGGAGTCCCGTCGGGTTGTTGCTGTTCTTCCTTTAAGCTTTCGCTTCACATACTGCATCCAAAAGGCAGCCACCTTGAAACAGAAAGCATTGGTTGTTAAACAGTAGCAAGGTGGAAAGCAATTTTTTCCCGAAACCTCCTAAACGTGATGTGTCATCCCATTTTATTGCTAAACGTTAATTTTGCATTTGCAGATGTTAGGCCTGGCTGAAAGGTTACTATAGCAAATAATATACAACTATTGCACCGTGTTGAAAACATAGTTCTACACAAACTTTCAGCTTTAACACCACTTCTGTGTGGTGGTCTTCAAAATGTTTTTAAAGTGACAGAGCGTGATGCTTTGTTAGGTGTAGTGGTGTTAAGTGTATTTGAGAGTTTACTCTCTTAGTTGATACTTGTGTAAGGAAAGCGTGTGGATTATGAATGTTCTTGAAACATGTTTGTGAGCGTGAGATCCCAGACAGTTCTTACCAACTATTACAAGTTGGCGGGATGTTCTGTAGTTGAGGGCTACGAATGAACTCAAAGCTGGGGTTGCCTGAAGTTCTACGACAACTGTACAAGTGATGATGCTTTTGCTTACTTTAGTTTGTGTCTCAGTTCTATTTCTGTGAATCATATATATATAGGAAAAACTGACTGCTGACATAATTGGAGTCATAAAATGTTGCTTTACTGGTTGCAATTTACAATAATATGCAACCCCAAATATAAACATCTTTCTTTCCATTTAATTAAAAGTGATATATCTTTGTTAAAGATGAGACCTATGTTAAATAATTCAGTAGCACTTTATTTTATAACTCACGATGCATTATTTAAAAGTAGCTATATTTAGACAGACAACTCCCATTTAGTTTAAGGGTGTTGTATGTTTGCTGTTGTAGTAGTTGGTGATCAGTGGTTACATGAAACCACTAGAGCAAGGAACATCAGGGAGCTGCTCTTTTACCCAGCTAGTCCCTTTCATTCAAATTAGATTTGTTAAGCTTCACTTACTCGGTGAATTTGTTTGTAAGCTAAGGTTTTAATTAAATGGATTGGGTTTGTCTTACAGCTAAGAATAGACTTTTGAAAGAACCCAAAACATGTATATTACATTTATCATTGATGCTTGTGGGCCATTTAACACTGTGCTATTTTTCTCTGGAGGTTGCTTATATACTTACTCAAAACATTTCAGCAGCGTGGTATTGATTCCTTAGCTCAGAACTATACCCAAAAGTCTCTGCTGGTAATTGTTTTTATTTTACTTAAGGAAGATGTTATTTTTAGATGTTTTGGTACAGTTGATCATTTGTGAAAGCTACCATATGGTGATACTTTGCAGGCAGAATCATTCAGGAGTGGATTTTTTTTTTTTAACGTGTGTATAATAAGATTTAGCAAATGTATATATAAGAGCAAATCCCTTTTGCTAGCACAAACAAAGTCTAAAGATCTCTAACACCTGTAGTGCTCGAAGGGAGTTTTTAAGCTTTGCCCTCTTCTTCCTAAATAAAAACAATTAATTATTTGGCTGGGGGCAGGGGCTGAAAAACAGAATGGGCAAATGAAAAAAGAGAATATTATATTGGCAGATGTAATTACTCTGAAGTTCATTGCTTGTTTGTGATACGCTAATCATATGCTTACAGTTCTACTTAGAAATCTGTTGTCCAGTTTTACCACCGCTCACCCATGTTGAATAGCAACTTCCTCTGCAAATTGCTCGCTTGATTTCAGTGGAACTACTTTTACAGAAAATAGCTACAAGAAATGGGTGGGTGGTAGGGCCAGATGTTTATGTAACTTCTGTTATGGGTGTATTTTTAATTTATGCATATGTATTCCTCACGATTTTAGAGTACTTTAAAGGCGTGTCTGTGTCAAAATAGGGCCATTGTTAATTTCCCCAGACTTGAAGATGAACATGTTTTGGTGTCTGCAAACCCGAGGAGGAGAGAACAAGTTGCAGTGCAAAAGACTAAACTATTATTTGGGCCAACTTGTTTATAGAATGACATTGTGGCAGTAGGTGTCTTTAGGGGAGTCAGAGCCAAAATTAATTAGCACTTCTGTGAGATTAAAGCCAGCCTCTTTAAACCTCATCCTGGAAGCTATTGCATCTCTGGAGCTCGTATGTGTGTCCCCTGGAGGAAATGCAAGGAAATAAACAGGTTACAGGTACCCTGTGAAGTTCTAGCAGTTTTGAGCTGACATCCCCAATGGAGAGCGTTGAAACAATTCTTGACTTTGTGATGTCTACCCACAATTTCCGTCCCTCTGGGAGACCTGAATATTTGTTACATAAAAAGTGTCTTGGTAAAAAACATTTTTGGAATATACGTTTTGTTTTTATGAGGACTTTGTAAAACTGTAGTCAGACAGTTCTGAAGTAGTATATGTGTTGCTGTACAAACAGTGTTATAGCAGGGATTTAAGTCGTGGAAAGTTCTCCATGCATCTGCATTAAATTTGTCTTCTTAACTTTTAAAGATCTTGGTTAAGTCAGGCAGCGTCGGTGCCTTTCTTAAATGAAACAGATGACTTCGGATCTTAGGGGCTGCAGCCCGAAAACTGTCTGTCATCAGCTGGGTTGTAGTTTCTTTAAAGTTAATCACTGTAGTGCAAAGTGCATTCCTTAAAAAGATGGTCTTGCTTCAGTTCTTTGTAGCTGGGACCTGTCGAGAAGGGAGAGTACAAATTAGAGCTGACACTTTTTCTCTTGAAATTCTGCTCATCTTGGGGGCGAGCACAAGATTAATAAATGAAATGGTCCCTGGATACTTGGAAGTAGACTCATCAGATAAGCACGGTTATAGTTCTTACTCTTGTCTTGAGTACTCCCTGCTAAAAAGTGGATATAAAGAATAGTACTTTCATCACTGACCTGGCTTCCTACTTTAATGGGTCCGTGTGCAGTTAATGGGAAAGCTCTGCTGGGTACGTGTTTTGCTGTCAAGTCTACGATTGGGTATCTGGCCTGTGTTTATTTTTGGATGAAGCAGACATTCTGGAGCAGAAAGTATAAATCAGGAAATGCAAGAAAATAGGGTGTGTTGAGCAAGATAAATACACTTGCAATGTATCCAGGAGAAGGGTTTCTTCCTGTTCTTCACCCCCAGTGGATTTTGTTAATAATGAAATTACTGCAATGGGGGAGATGTTCAGAAACACCGGTGTGTTATAATTAGTGGAGATGATACAGTGTTGTTTAATTAAACGACAAGAGTTGTTACTAGAATTATCTTATCTGGGGTCTTAATATATTTTTTTAGATATCCTAAATCACCATGGAGTAATACAAGTAAATTAATTAAATTCCCCACTGTGTTTTTATTGGCTGTAGTGGATAACACCAGCCACTTAGGAACTGAGCCTTCAAAAAGTTTCTAACCTCTTCCATATGGTGACATTTGACAGTGCCAAGTCCCAGTAGTCACTTCCTGTTTGTTTCTGGTATACATTTCTCTCTGATTACCATAACTTTTTAATTCACCTAAGTGTAAAGTGCTGTGATTGATACCGGCGTTAGACTTCACAGACATCTTACTCTGCAATGTAATCTGCTTTTTCTAGCTTTGATAGTTCCTGATTTACTCACCTAAGTAATGGTTGATTCCTTTCTGGTTAAGGAAACATGATTTTTTTATGTACCATAAGTTCTCGGGAGAATGCCACAGTAGCAAATTTAACTCCACTGGAGATCCTGTACGTGCATTAGGATTGTCTGAATCTGCACAACTTCAAAACACGTCGTAAATTGCAATTTATTTTGCAACAGCAGTAACATGTATAGTGTCACTTAACTTCACCGTTGTGTTTACACAGCGAGGGGCAGAACTAAAGTGACCAAGTGCATAGAAATCGTCCTCAGGTTCCTGGCACCTGGCAGTGCCTACAGAAAAGATTGAAGGGTGCTGCAGGATATCTGTCTGCAGTATTCGTATTTTCCATTGTTTTTGCTCTGCAATTAAATTAGTTGTTCGGTGCATGCACTGTATATATATCCTCAGTAAAATGTTTCACCAACGTTTTTTCACAACTGTTGTGAAATCTTTGGCAAATTTGATCCCCTCCTCACATCCCGGGGTATTTAACCTAATTTTTAAGTGAAATAGTCAGAATCAGTTTATCAGTGTATGCTCCTGATACATGTAGACACATCATGCACAGAGTAATATATTTAAGTTTTCATATACATATATATATTATTCAGTTTTAGAGTGGGCCTGGGCGAAGCAAACCAATTCTTAGCGTGAAATGGTGTGCAATATTTATTGCTTCTCATGCTTGCTGTCTCTCTACACAAGCTTTCAAAAAAGGGTCCGTTAAAGGAAAATTTCAGCCAAAGACACGATAGTTTTGGGAAGTTAAAAATGACTGAATGCGCTACGTAGAAGCAAGCAGGCTTAGAACGGAAAGAGTTACACTGTTTAAGGCACAGTGGTCATTACCACTCCAAATCCTGACACATGTTTGTATAAAACTGAAATGAAATCTGCTAAGGCATTTTAGTGATGCGTGTATTGGCAAAGCTTGAATTGCTAGCTAAGTACCAGAAAGGAGGAGCTTGTAACATTTTTAGGAGATATTTGCAAGCAGGTCTTTGAAGAAAATGTTGCTTTTGGTCTTTTTTTTTAAATACTTTCTAGAATCTTTAAAGGATTAATGCTATTTTGTAATGAAAAATAACATGAATTATACTTTCCCCCCCGCCTCAGACAGCTGGTAAGCTGTGAATGTGAAAAAAGACAAGATAATCTCATCTTTAATATAAGAGATTCTGTTTTTTCTGTGTTTAGTTCCAAGGAGCTAGGGAATGCTTTTCTGCCAAAAAGATCAGGTGAAATGCATTGAGCTTCTTGTTTAGTTTAGAGACAATTTCTGGTTTTAAGAAGCACAAGAAGAGACTAATTCAAGAATAAATGACAACTGGGAATCCCTTTACGAGATGCCTTATCTTGTGAACTTTGTGTGCGCAGTCCTGAAGACGCATAACAGCCATGCCAGAGCTCAAGAAAGGACTATTCTATAGCTGGATCTTTATCCATGTAAGGTTATATAGATAATTTGTGGACATTTTGAATTGTTTCCAGCAGTTACATCAGAATCCGAGATGCAAGACTGCTGTATGACTACTGTATGAGTAGCTGGACTAGCCAAGTTAGTTTGGGTATCTGTAGCAGAGATTTTGTAATTGAAGTGGTGATCACAACAATTGCCTGGCTGTCACAAAGTCTTTATCAGAAGGGAAATATTGAATCCTCTTGACTTGCCAAAGGTGATAAAAGGCAGCTTAGTCCAATGTTCTTGCTCTGGAACACTCCAAAAGGCTAAGGTGTTGTGTTTTGTTTTGTTTTAAACAATGTTGCACTCATTTTCTTTGAACTCTGACCAAGCATGCTTCTGGTAAAGGATCTGTAGAACAGCATATATAGTCTGGGGACCTCAAAATCAAAGTGCTGTGAGAAGGTAATGTGAAGTGTTGTGTGTGGATTCGTTGAAGTTGAGAATATGGAGTTTTGGGTATAAAAGAATGCTTCTGTAGTCATTCTGATGTTTTGGAGGTTTTCCTGTGATAGGGATAATTAAGACACAGTTTGGTGTCTTGTGAAGGTAGTTCAGTAGCTCACTTGCAGAAGAACCACAAGACCGGTACTTTGTTCTGGTTGGCCATTAGGTTTTTGAGATTCTTTGTGGTTATTTTAACACAGGTGGAAGTTATGTTATAAAGTTACTGACAGCATCGCTAGCTTTGTTCATTTTTTTCAGTTTGATACTTTGGTACCTGGACTTTGTCTTTTATGAAGAGAGAGAACTCTTTCACCTTTGTTTTTGCCACTGCCTTACATTAGTGTTTTATCCTTTCCCCTCCTGCCTCTAAAAAGTAAGTTGCATTCTCCAAAATCTTCTTTTAAAAACGCAAGAACAGGCTACTAAATAACAGTGCAGTAACTGTAGCTCTGTTATACTAAGTTGAAGCCACAACTCGCAATTTGCTAGCAGTGGCAAAAACGCCTAGCTTGGGGACATCCATAACTTACATCCTCCGCATGATAATAAAACGAAACCTCATTCTTTCTTAATGTAAACATTGCATTTATCACAGCAAACAAGGTTAATGCTGACCCAAAATAAATATTATTTCATTGATATGCTAAAAATAAGAACACTGCATTAGATCTATTTAAGAGGAAATAAGAGACTTATTCTAGTAAAACATTTAAGTACATACTGAAACACTTCAGTTGTCCTGTACACTTTTATAAGATTAATTACTTCTTAAAATTAAGCTGGTGCTTAAGTGCTCGTTGGATGTGGGCCATAAAAATTTGTACACGAAGTCAGAATGTAGTTGACTTGTAAAACTTTTACCATGTAGGAATTATCCTGATCTATTGCACAATTATAAAGAAAGAGCAAATAATTTTTTTTCCCAGCTAAGTTTTTCATTTGACTAATGTTCCTGGTTAGGAATGTTTCACCGCTTAGATACCGAATGCATGATAACAAAAACCTGAGCTATACTCTTGGGAGAGTTAACGTTATTGTAATGAATTCGGCAAGGTTTTACACTTGATGAGAATTTATTTGTTTATGAGATGGGTGGCCTGAGATTTATGATGATCTGAACCATTAATTTCCTTGCCTTTAAACGTTTGGGGTTTGCAAATGGTGTGAGATCGCGCTACGTTATTGTCACTTAGCAACCCTAATAGGGTTTTGAAGCTGAATAATAGCTTGTGGGTGGCGAGCCTCCCTATGTATTTGCCGAGTGGGAAGCAACACGAGCCCCTCTGTGGGCAGCCACTGGAAAGATGCACGTCCAGCCCATGCTGAAGCCTTTCTAGATGTGCTCACAGAGGAGAGCCGGCTGTGCCCTCGGTGTCGTTTTGCACTTCTGGCATAGTTTCGTGCTGGGAAGATCTGCCGAGGTTTTTCATGCCTGCGGAGATTTAAGTGGATCTAAAGGGCTGTCATGCTGCTCTGGTCAGTTATGTCCTGTTGTGTGGTTGCTTAAATTTAGCAACCGAGTTTGACCAGCTTCAGTTTGACAGCTGGTAGTCCTTATTGCTGCTGTGATGCTCTGGATTGAGACAGAGGTCAGTGTCTTCCCAGCTCTTGGTGAGAAGGGTGGCTTGCTCTGGTTCACCTAAAGATGTCAGAAAGGATCAGCATGGCTAACCAGCAGTCCCGGCTGCCTGTCAGGCAGAGACTTCTTCCCTCCCTGTACACACTCTCTGTTGATCATGAGGACGGCACATACTTCTGTGTTTGTTTTAATGCTCCCATAGAGACATCTTGCTTCTTGTTCTCTCCCTCCTTTCTTGCCTGCTGCTGTCATGGTTTCTTCAGGAATTTGAACAGAGAAAGGGTGACATCCTTTTTCCTTTCTGCCTGTGCCTCTGCAAGGTTTCTCCCAGTAATCCCCATAAAGGGAGGAACTGCCCAAGACCAAAAAGTTTGCTGGGCATGGAGTCTTAGAGAGGGTGCAGACACATTAAGTTGCTCCTCTGGATTGTGTCACTCCTCTTCAGTGGTACTGATCAGCCGTGGGAGCAGATGGTTCACTGGGGAGGTATTGGCTTGAAAACTAATGCACCCTTTTTGCTGATTTTTTTCAACTATTATTATTATTTTTTGCCTATTATTATTATTTTTTTGTCTCGGGGAGCTTCACACGAGTTGCTCTACAGACACACATTGATTTGCCTCAGTCTCAGAGGGAAAAAAAGAGAGAGCACAAGGGGTAAAAAGGGGTTTAATGAGTCAAGAATCCCATCACTGAGAGAAAACGGTCATGTTCGTGGTGTAAACAATAATTCTTTATATTGTATATTAACTTGATGTATTTATAATACGTGGGTTCTGCCTGCGAAAAATGCTGAGAGGACTCAGGTCTGCAACAAGGAGCTAGTGTGAGTGAGTTGCTTGGGTGTGAGATGAAGAGCCAACGTTTCTGATTAAACCAGAACTTTTGAGGAAATAAAAAATACTTTTATCATTTACACAGCTTCTCATTACAGACAAAATAAGCAGGAATAACCTCCAGAACCATCTATCTGATGTTAAACTGTATTTTCTTTCTCCTGAGTGAGTGAACAAGTGTTCAGACAAACTGCATGTAACGTTGAAGTCTGCATTATAATGCTGTTGTAAGGGGACGACAGAATTTAAGAAGACAACTTCTTCATGTAGCTCAGTTGACTACATCATGGGTTTTTTGGTTATGAATGAATCTGGACTAATAAACGTTTGTATGCTGCTTCTTGCCTGCTTCTGGAAGCAGGCAAGCTTTAGGAAGCAAAGAAAGGACTTTTACCTGTACTGAGTCCACTGGTTATCATTTTGTAGAGAGAACATTTTGTTCAATGTGCTTCAAACTATATGCAGGCAAGATAAAATTTATACCTGAGACACTTTACTGCTTAGGCAGGTGGTCCCTAGCTTTCCCCAATCCACTGGCAAATAAGCTTTCAAAAAGTCAAAGACAATTACACAAGTTAGGAACTGTGCTTGTAACCTGTCTAGTAGATGACAAGCTTTTTCCCTTACCCTACTTAGTAATTTTATAAAATACATTAAAAAAAAAAGTACTCTGGGCTTCAGAGGGTTGTCAGAATTCTATCTATGCCCCTGATGCTGTATCACAAAACTCTGTTCTGCGGCTTCTTCAGCATTTCAAAGGAAAAGAACATCCTAATAAGTACAAAACTTCTGATGAGCTCTTGTCAAAAGCAAGCTGTTAAATGTGCTGGCAATGTCAAGCTGTATGCTGAAAAACCCATCAGTGCTTTTGTGTATTATCTCATGTTACCTGGTGTTGCCAGGTAAATGCAACTACAGTGAATAGCTGCTTTTTTTTTTTTTTATTTTTCAAAGAATACGTAATCTTCATTCCAGTTTCTTTAAGCTTTGCATTTTTCCATAGCACTGATTATATGTGCACTTCAGATGATCTTATTTCTTACATAAAGAGACCAATATTTCTGTGCACTTGTGTCTGCATGTGAACCAATACTGATTTTTTTTTTTTTTTTTTTTTTTTTGCTTACGCTGTTTAGGGTAAAAAAAAAATCTTTAAAAAATCAGCTTTTCACTTGGTTGCTGTGTGCACCACTGAGGAAGAGATAAAAGGAGTTAACATCACAGGTTCTACTCCTTCCTCACCCTTCTTCAGCCAGGGATCTGTTGCCAACAGTTTTACAAAGGGCTCCCATTTCAAGCCCTTTGAGCCCATGATAAACCTGTGTCCCTGGGAGGTTGTTCCACAGTGAGGAGTTAGAAATGACTGGGAAATCTTGTGGGTTTTTTCATTTGAATAATAATAAAAAAAAAGTCACACCCGGGGCAAGAGGCAAATGAGCTTCTGCTGAATTTTATGCTAAGGATGATTATACCTTTTCTTTGAAATACACACCAAGGTTATTTATAGCTAATCCGCAGTTTAAATTACTGTGTGTAGGTGTGAGAGGTTATAGAGAGGGACGTTTTCTAGAAAAAAAGATGTTTATGGGGGTTGTTACAGAATCATAATTGTAATTTGGGTTGGAAGAGACCTTGGGAGGTCATCTGATCCCACCCCCATGCTCAGAGGAGGGACATTTTCAATGCAATATTGGGTTGCCCAGAGCTGTGTCTCTCTGAATGTCTTATAGATTGCTACAATATGGTTCCTGATTTATTTCAAATTAGATATTCTCTTTCTTCCGTTCACACAAGTCTCAAGGATAACCTGTGTCTGCTGAGGAAGATTTGTCTGTATTTAAAGGCCTGGTTAAATACCTTCAGAAGCAAAAAAAAAAAAAAAAAAATTATTTTCAATGGTACAACTTTAAGAAAGGTCTTAAAAAAAGGAAAGTGCCTTTCTTCTCCCTCCCACCTCCTCATACCTTATAACACAGAACAGGAGTGAAATGGTGTGGTTGCTGTCTATTTATAGATTCAGTAATGTGCCAGTGTACACTTATTATACCTAATTAGGAGTATTCTAAATAACTTTTTGTTTGCATAACAGATAAAGGTATGTGATTGCAGATCAATGGCATGGAATCATGTCGTGCCTTATCAAGGTCTAAAGTCTTTCTTCTCTCTCTAAATTAATCTTCCCTGGACTGATTGCTATTTTGAATAGTCTGCCTACTATAGCTGTGATTTATTTGCCGTATGACCATTTGTATGCTGCTTTAGTTAAAATTTGAAAGCTAGAATTTTAAGAGGCACACGGGGAACTGGGAACTAAACTAAATTTTCCTACAAAAGGAAATTGCAAGAACTTCAATTATTTCCAAGTTTTCTTTTGTTTCTGACTTCAGCCTGCATCACATTTGATGACCTAGCGTTTGACAGCCATGGTCAAGATGCAGTTGAGGGTGTCTGGATAGCGCTGCACCATCTTCACCCTTCTTCCCACATTGCTGGAGGTGATTCTGCACCTCTTGCAGGTGGTGACAGATGACTCAGAGGTCATGAGTATGCTACAGAATAGGACCCATCTAAATGCAGCAAAGAAACACTTGGCACAGGGACTTGATAAAATGTAGGCTTCTTGACCCTTTGTGGCCTGGATATACTTTTAATGCTTTCCCTCTGGTAATTTGTTTGTCATGGAAGTGATTATAAAACTTCTCGAACTATGCAGTTTAGTTGAAAGACTGTATGTCTCTGGTTTGTTCCCATGCTTGGTCTTCCCTTTTACTTGGCCTTGGACCACTTAAACTTTGTTGGTGTTGCTAATACCACTAATTAGTTTTACCACAGCATATGGGGATGGAGAAATACCGATTCCAACTCTTCTCCCCAAGGTGTTAAGCAGTACTAAACCTCTAAGTCTTCACGTGTGCAGAATTTTGCTGTGTACAGAAAACCACTTCTGTGTATTTCTTTCACTGGGGAGGTATGTAATGTAACTTGTAGAAAAAGAAATTTATACTAGGCTGTATGACAAAAATAGTATGCAGTATCCACAGAGAAAAATGGTTGGTAGTGCTGAATTTTGCTTGAAAAATTTGACCAATGATGAATACCTAAGAATATGTGCAAGGCTGTAGTACTGCTGTCCTAGAAACACGTGTAATAGAACTTTTGTTCTCTAGGTAGCTACACAGTGTATAAAATTATTATTCATCTGATAGGAATAAATACAGAAAAATGTTCTGACACCTAAGATTTAATGGTAGTTTTTGTTTCAATTGCAAAATTACCTTCTTTTTAGATGGAGAGGTTGAAAATCAGCAACAGTATCTTGTTAAGTCGTATAATAGGCTGAGTTTTTCTGTTCTTTAGAGCCTCCTAAATTTGACTGAACCTGCACTTAATTTTTACCCTTGGGAATCAATCTTACAGGGAGAATTTCTATACCTGCTATCTGATTTTTATCTAGATTTTTTTTTAATTTTGTTTTTTTTTTTTTTTTTCTTAACTATTTCTTAACTATTGTGTATAGCTTGGTTATTCTCACCTTTACAGATGTTTCTTTCAGGTTTGAAATTCAAGAAAAGCAGTGCCAGGCATGAAGCCTGAAGTTCAGGCAGTTCCCTGACAAAGTTCAGAGTAGCGCCTATTATAGAAGCACTGTTTATATAGTTCCAGTTAAGAACATCATAGCATGTCTGTTAAAACTACCTCCTTTTATATATTGGCTGTAAAAACTAATTCTAAACCGAAACAAGAATGTGGTCTTGATGTTTTATTGCTCAGAGTTAATATATAGTGAAAGCCCATTTGAGAGTATTCAAGACTAAATGCTGCTCATCATTTCAGTCTCTTGGCAACCTGTGCCGGGTTCATTGCATATGGGCAAGCAGCTGCCTGAGCACTGGTGGGAGGTTTTTATCTTCTCTGTTATTTTCAGGAGTTGCATAGAGAAGAGTACAATTTGAAATGTCAGCATCCTGGGATTTGGACAATGGGAATGGATATGCTTAGAGTTCCTAAAAGCTTCCACAGAAGAGAGGAAAGGAAAGAGCAAGGAAAGATGTAGTACTTGATCCATTTGTGTGTAAGTTCCTGCTCTGGACAGAGAACCAGATGTAAAGAAATAAGGAGTATCTCTGGAGTAGGAGAGAGAGTGTGTGTGATCTTAGTGCTTTGTGTACTGTGCTTAGTGCACACCTAACCTTCTGCGTTCATATTAAGCAGATAACACTGAGGAAGTTTATAGCAAACAAAAAACAAGATTTAAGTGCTTGTAGGTTGTGCTGGCTGCTGCACGTGTATTCCTAGAATTATCGCGGGGCGGCTTGGGCAGTAAGGTGACCTGTGGGTGTTCCACCTCTAGCACAGTATCGGGTATTGCCTGTCATAATGGCTTTGTAACAGCTTTTTTACCAGATGCTGATGATGCTTATGGGACATGCTTAATTCTGTGGGCGGATCTTAAAAGGGAGGATGTTGCCTGGAGGGCAGCGTTCAGCCTATGAATTGTTCGTTATTTTTCTGCAATTTGTGGCTCCTGAGGCATTCTATTTTTTGTTTTCCTTATTTCTCCTCAGGTGGGTCCCTACCCAGGAATTCATAATGTTTCAGTTAAGAGCTTATTTTTAATTGCTGCTACTGGATTCCAAATAGTTCCATGAAAAAGTAATTCCATGACTGCCTATATTCTTAAAAATCTGGCTAACCCTTTCCATCTTTCAGGAGTGAAATAATGATGTTCTAAGCCTTGTATGTCTTCTGAGGATAAGAACTTATTTTAATTTAAAAACATTTATTTCCCTAATTGTTTGCTACGCAAACATGGAAGGCGTAGTAGGCTAGTGGGATCAAAGGGCTGGGATGCAGATGCAGATACTGGAAGCCCTTCTTGTAACTATTATAAAATTTTCATTTTGCAAGGCATATGTGTTCTGAAATGTGTATTCTTATGCCATAATTATCTGTACTTATGACATGAACTTGTATTTTAAAGCCTATCTGTCAAACTAGAAAGGTCAGATTTTTTTTTTTCTTTCTTTTTTCTTCTTTTTTGTTTCCTCTGCCAAATGAGCTCGGGGATTCTTCAGAAAACATTTTAATTCCTGAGGAGAAAGTTACAACTCCCAAGTTGAGTCGAGTACTATAGAATCTATTGAACACTTCTTTAAAATGCCTTTTAATCTTTTCTTCAGTCAAATTGTGTACCACTTAGCCGCTATATCAAATGCCTGTGAGGTCTGTTGGTTACAGTGGTGGGAAGGGGGGTGGCTGCCACTAGTGAGCTGTTTAAAGTGTTTTTATGTTCTTGTGGTTTTTCTTTTCTAAAACAACTGGATAGCTTCAAAGGACTTCTGTGTTGCAGTGGATACCAGGGTAGGGTCCCGGGCCACAGTGATGATCAGATATGGCAGAACGCTGATCAACAGCTATTTTCTTGGCTGGGACAAACATCATGACCTGTTGTGAAAAGAGCAGCGTAGGAATCTGTGCTAAGGCAGGATCTGTGCTCTGCTGGCTCCTCAAAGGGAGGAGCTCCCTTCCAGCTTTGGTGAAACAACTGACCTTTTGGAGTATTATTGGATGTTCTCACCTTTCTTTTTTACAGCATGTACTTCACAACTACTTTTCCAGTGAAACTGTGCCTCTTCCTGTGGTAATGATGATGATCATGCATTACATCTTCAGCTGATACATTGAGGAGGTGTCTATCTGGAGGACAGTAGTGCTGTACTGAAGTGCCCTAGCTAGCCCTAAATGAACTTGCTTGCTTTTTGGATCTGGTGCAGCCCTCCTGGGCTTTGTTCCTAATGGAGCTAATTAGCTGGGGTGTTACATCATGCTAAAGCGGTTATCTTGCTTCCAGTTCCAACGTGCTTCATTTAGCGATAGCTCACATATCTCTGCAAAACACGGCATTGTATTGTTTAGGCCTGTCCCAAAATACTTGTGAGGAGAGATTTATAACAGGGTGCTCAGCTCTGCTTCCTTGTTTCTTTGGTTTTTGCACGGTGATGAATTAGCTCCTCAGTTTGGAATGATTTCTTCCATGCTGCTGAAGGCCTCTTTTTGCACACAGGGAGCCAGTCTTGTCTTGTTTGTCTTCGTGTGCCTCACCATCAAACTCACCTTTTCACATCCCTAACTAGCCCTCGGTGCTTCACTTGCTCAAGGTAACAATTGTCCTAGAGCAGCCCGCCTTAGCTTCTCCCTGTGCTTCTTTAGGAGTACAGTATCTAAAGGATCACATGAGGCGGGAGAAGGAGTTGTGTGCTTTACCAGGAGAGGAGAATTCAAAACCTTGTCTGCTTTCTGTAGGGACATAATTTGCTTTTTCCCACCTGCATGGTGCAATGAAATACTGCTAACTGGTGTGCAGCAAAATTGCAGGAGCATCTTGGTAATTGTCTTACTTCATTCAAGGACCTAGGTCAGTGGATATGGAAAAATGGTATAAGTAAGAACAGTCTCATGTTTTCAGCCTTTTCATTTTTTGTCATCTGTGTCCTCAGTAAATAGTTAATGTAAAGCTGAAGTAGAAAGAGATTCTGAGTGCCCTGGTCCGGGTAAAAATGCTAACACTATGAGATGGTCTAATTAGGATCAGAGCTTCCCCAGTTCAAAATTTTCCAATGTGTGTTTGTTGCTTTCTTTATATTATTTGTTTGGTTTTTTAATCATCCATTGACCTAAGAAATACAGTTATTGTAGTTAACAATGCTGTTATAACACACACTGACAAAATCCAGATATCTTGAAGTTGGGCTGACACTTGATCCTTTACTCATACTATTGTTCCATAATATTTTTTCCTCCATGACATCATGAACTATGAAAGTGCCAACTTTTTTTTTTTAACCGCCTAGCCTTCTCTTCCTTCATGCCATAACCTTTATGTTTAAAAATAACTTTTTTTTTTTTTTTATTTAGTGCACATTTCAAGAGGAACCTGATGGCCACGAGGGAATGTTTAACATCTGCAGTGGTTTTGCCACTGCGTATTCCAAGCATTTGGCACATGCATTTATCTGCAGGGGTACAATGACATTTTTCTCGGCAGCTGTATCCATGACAACAACTGGGAATGTCCATGCCTCCTCTTTAGATTTCAGAAGAATATGAAATCTTACCTTCCTAATGAAAGGCCTGGAAGCAAAAGCTGTGCAATTTTAATGATGGCATATTCCCTTCAGCCATTCAATAATGGCCTCTCCCAAGTGTTTTAGTATCAAGAAAGTATCAAAAGGGCAAAATTAAAACACATGTATCCATGTGCACTGAGAGAAGAGCAAGTCTGTTTCATGGTCACCTCCTACAACCTAGGATTAATTGTGGAAGTGTTTGAAAAATGAGGGTACTTGGGGAGTCCATTTCATTTTCAGTGTTGACATCTGTACAAAGTATGTAATCTAAACACTTAAGTTCAGAGATATGAGGAAGAGTGTATCATTATGAAATGCATTTTTGTACCATGACAGAACCATTCTCCCTGTGGGCCTAATGATCAAAGTTAGTCCTGAGTAGTGCACTGTCTGTCTATCAATGTCATCTTTAAATCCAGTGAGTGGTACGTGAAGTGGTACGTAAGTAGTAGATGGGTCAGCTCTTCAAGAGCGCTCAGCATCCAGCAAATCCAAAGTGACTTATTTACATGCCTAAATGGGAGTTATTGATGCTGAATGCTCTTGAAAATCTGATGGTGTTTAAAGTAGTCTCTTATGATGAACAGAGCAGAAGTTGGAGAATAAAACAAAGGGCCTGGGTAACTTTATTTTCTCTTAAACAGAAATATGAATCCGAGGACGAGGCCAATATACACATCCTGCTAATATATAGGCTGCCAAAAAGCAGTGATTTCTTAGGAGCTAAGGCTTTGATTGCTGTGAAAATGAAGGTACGAGACTTACTGCTTTGGGAGACTTAAAATCCGTGTTAACACTTCTTCTGCATACTCTCTATTCTGTTCTCATGAGTAGTTTCTGGACCTCCAAGAGGAGCCAACTATACCTCATACCAGGTTTTCAGATCATTCGTTGCTTTAGGAAACAAGGAACACTATGACAGATGGTAGAAGTATTTAAATTGATTTATTCATAGTTACCTGTACAAGTGCTGTCTATTTTTTCTTCAGATGAACGGGAGTGTGGGAAACAGGGTAGAAAACAGCTTGCATACCATTTTCTGCCTCTTGCTCTCTGGCAAGGAGAGGGAAAGGAGTGAGGAATTGGTACCTTTAGCTTTTGGGAATTTGCAGGCGAACAGGGGATCCATAGAAGTGATGGAAGGAGGTGGAAGGAGAGAGTTCTAAGAAGCCCAGAGGGGCTTCTGAAGAACATGTTCAGTTGAGGGAAGCACTGAGAACTGCTGCTGTACAAAGCAGAGACTTGGCCTCTCACACTGTAGGTAGTTAGGGGGTGGTTTGTGTGCAAAACTTTTGTCTCACTTGACAGTTCTGAATTTTCACTATTTATAGGTATGTAATAATAAAGTATTAGTTCCAGGGTTCAGAGTTGTTTGGTGCCCTTTGGTGTGCCCACCTAAAGGGAAAGAAGGTGGAGGTTGGCTGGCTAATGGCTCTGTCATGCCAGCCTGTTTAGGCTAAGATCAAAAACTTTTCCATTTCCAGGCAAGAGGAAGCAGCCATGACAGACTCGGGAGTCCCTGAGGACCACCTGGAACCCCTTCTAGAGAGAAACCATTCTCCAAAAGAGAGAACACCATGTCTGGAGAGGCTGTTACAAAGCTATTACATGGAAGAACTGTCCGTTTTCCCATCAGGGCACGAACAAGCCTGGTTTATCTGATGATTTGTGAGAGAAGCTTGAGGCAGGATAGAAGCCCTTGGGAGGGGGAGAGGTAGCCAAATGTACGTGGGTTTTGGTGTGGATTAAAGAGAGGTCTTCTCTGCCTCGTTGCAGAGCTTCTGAACTGCTCTACAGAAGGAAGATCAAAAGATTTCTTGCTGGGGAGGGTGGTGGGACAGCTTCTATTTTGTTTTGAGCTCCCAGACTCCTAGCCAAAAATCTCAGTAGATCTGCCCCGGTGATTCAAACCCTGAAGCTTTAATCATTTCTCGGGAACAGCTTCTTGTGAGTTTAGTGAATGAAGTATGGAAGTTCTTATTCTGAGCAAAATCTTGAGTATGGCAGAGAATAGGGCCCTTTTATCCTTGCAGGAAATGAGGAAAGCCTTGGAAACCAAGTAATTGGAAAACCAATTAAAATAAGATCACTTCTGTTACATGAGCATAGTTGCCTCTAAGAGAACTTTGGTTTTACAAACAAAGGTGTCAGAATTAAATGTTTTATTGCACCGGGGTAAGAACTCACTATCATTTTTTGAAAGCTCAGTTGCTGAAGTAGTTCTTTACCACGTGGTTTTTGAAATGTCTGCAGTCCTGGTTACGCATCCACAGATGCCTTTTCTTCTTATTGCACGTGTTTAACCAGGAGAAAAGGATGTACAGAAACCACCAGTGTGTTTTCAAGAAGGTGACCTTGGAGAATGACTGTCGGATGGATGCAGCACATTGGCTGTGTGTCTGCCAGGCACTTAAGGTTTCTCTCTGTTTCTCAGCGATGGGTGGCATGGCCGGAGGGGTCACCTTCCCTTTCTTTTGGGGGGGAGGGGGGGGGAGAGAATTGATGGGCAGCACCTGCCGCAGTGAGTCAGCAGGGCTGGACTGGCATCGATCGGCCACAGCGTTCCTGCACCTGTCGGGAGCGGGTGTCAGCCAACCTTTGA
This sequence comes from Vanellus vanellus, assembly GCF_965231255.1. Classification (NCBI taxonomy): domain Eukaryota; kingdom Metazoa; phylum Chordata; class Aves; order Charadriiformes; family Charadriidae; genus Vanellus; species Vanellus vanellus. Next base: position 188,299,411 of record NC_138905.1, read on the forward strand.
CAGCGTCAAAAAAAATATAACCATTCAAGAAACAGCGGCAGGCTCCGCCATCGGTATTTTGTTGCTGTGCCCAGAGTTAGTGCCCTAGAAATCTCCTCCCGTCCCCGCATTATGCGGAGCACCGTGCTTGCTTCTCTTTCACGGTGTCTTTTTCTGTTCGCTTTTACATTTGTTACATCATTTCGTTGCAAGTGATGTTTGGTTTATGCTGAGTGCATACCTGATGGAACTACTCATTTGAGCGCTTGGTCTCTATGCCAATAAACAATATACCTTGGCAGCGCCCGGCATTTTTTCCCAGTGAATGTGTCAATGATTGCAGGGACTGGATGGCAATAAAAACTCACGGATGATCTTGAAATAAGATACATGTTTTTGATGATCGCACCACCTTTTTTTTTTTTTTGTATCTGTTGTGTCCCAATGATTTTATCAAAGCCAGTACCAAAAGTTTTCTCAAAAAACTGTATGCAGCCATAATTCAGTAGTTCAATGGACTTCTTTGTTTTAAACCTCAGTATTAGTTTGGTGAATCCATTTATCAGTAGAACAGGCTATTTCACTAGAAAGATCTAAAAGAGTGATAATTAACTCTGTAGCTGATTCTGTCTGTCTGTCTTTTGTCTGACAGGGTCTGGAAGCAACTTAATAGAATATAGAGTATTTAAAATTTCATTATCTAAAATTGCTTTCCCTAATTCCATTCACTTTGCATGTTGCAACACCGAATTAGCGTATATTCTGTTCAGAGCTGCTAATGAACTACGTTCCGTTTACCTGGTTACTCCTTGGCTTCTCTAATAAAGTCATGAACTAATAAACTTCAGAGTTGAGGTACAGCAGATGTATCTGGAAAAGTGTCTGGTAATAATGGACTGATCTTCATCTGTTTTGTTACAAATAACATGGAAAATGGATCTAAACTACGGGTTTTTTTTTGAGGGAAAGGGATCTTAGGTTTTCAATATCAATATTTTCTAGCTAGATCTTCTTGCCACGTAGGTTCACATCGTCCACATATCATGTCCATGCAACACTTCTCAAGCAATCTTTGAATTATTACTTTTAAATAGTTACAATTTCATAAATGCAAATATTAATATCTTTCATTAGAGAATTCATACTCCTTTTATCATGCTTTGCCTTAAAGAAACTGTTTTATGATGCAAATAAATATAGATGATATCTGTCATCTGAAATGCTTTTAACCATCAGTCTGAATATAAAACTGTAGTGCTTTTTGAGGTGAAAACGGATTGTCAGAGAAGCTATATGAAAAATTAATTAAAAAACTACTTTGCTGAACCAAATTGTTTTACATAAAAATTGTGCAATACGCACAGCTAACAGGGGATAATAGAGAAAAATTTAGCTTTTGTATTGTGAATATAATAACTTCTTTTGTAACGTCTGAAAGGAGTAGGTGAGGTGGGATTCATATCACTTCATTTCACTGACACCAAGGTTAGTCATCTAGCTTGTCACCTAAACTCCCTCTATAGCCAGTGGAAAGAAAAAGGTGCCTCTCCAAAGGAATTTGTCCTATTTCCCCCTCATCTTTTGGGCATCCCTTTTCTTTTTTATCACTTTCTGTTATCTGGTCGGATTTTACTTTATCCACATGACAATCAGTTGGCGATGGGACTCTAACACGGATCCTGATGAAGCAGTTTGCTTTTGATGCCAGAGGTTCCTGTAAGATATTACTGCTTTCCTTCTCCTCACTCTTCCTGGTAATTTAGTTTTTGGGTGTGCATTAGCCATTCTGGGGTGGATTCATTCTCTTCTGCTATAATATACGTAATTTCTCCAGATATATGGGGGTGATCTCCTCTGCTTCCAAAAAGATGACTGTGTTGGTGCTCGGTAGGGAGGGAGTTACCAAGTCCTACCTAGCATTTAGGTCACCTAGCGAAATGCTGTATTAATTACCTTAGAAGAGCAGGTTAAATAAGAACCTGAACAAGGTAGCTGTGTATTTGGATAGCAAGAACAATTCACTCACAAATAACTCCCTGAATGCTCATGGTTTCACTCACTGTTTGAAGCAAATCTCACAGATCTAATCTTTCCCATGCCCTTTTCCACTACATGAAAATGATTTCTGGTAGGGCAGTTCTACCAGTTTAAGACCGCTGTGTAGAAGTACAAAGTGTCAAGTGTTTCATGATTGATTTTGTTAATATCTTCATGGAAAGTATGAATCAAAATAGCATGGGAAAGAGAATTGTATTTTCATTCACTAAGTATATTGGTGGATTGAATTTACTCAGGACTTAGGAGCTCAGCTGACTTCTGTAGGAGCGCACACTCTGTATGATAAGCATTAAAAAAGGATGCTTGCAAAACAGGGAAAAGCGTCTTGTAATGAACACCTAAGCTATTTCACTTCCCTTATAGATAAGTAAATAGATAATATGTGTAGATGAGGCACATTTAATGAGAACAAAGGCAGGTGCAGCTCTTTGATGCTGGAATATAAATAACTGATTGTTCTTTATTAGAAGATTGCTTTAATCAACTGCTATTTTAGACAAGAAAAATGTTTATTTTTTTTTTTAAATATAGGTGTTAATTAAAAAATGTTAGTAGAGGTTTTTAGGATGTGTAGACGAGTCAAGATGTTGGGTGTCAACTGGTTGAAGTGACCTTAGGAGGCCGGGGGCTTTAGTAAAAGTGCCAGTATTTCCACTTCTTCATATTTCATCCATGCTTTTCCTCCCTCATCCATCATTTCAGGGCTTTTGCACTTCAATCACCTGTGCCATTGCATCCACCCTCCCTGTTTGGTATTTTGGGTTCCCACCTTTATCACTTGTGCCATTCATATCTCAGCCCTGCAATTTCCCATAGGATAGAGGTCATCCTCTGTCAGAAGGCTGTTGTGTGAACATGGGAGATGAGCAGGAGTTCTTTCTTTTTTGTGTTTCGTTTTTTCTTTCCATAGCCCCCATCTCTTACCTGACCCTGGGTAGGCAGCAAGGAGGAGCAGAAGGAGTAGCTGCTCCCTTCTTCAAGGTCCTGGCTGGTTCGGTCTCACGTTTCTCTCCAGTTTGAACTGCACCGATACTGATAAGAAACATGGATGTTTAAAAATATCTCAAATAGCTGAAAATGTTTCTTGAGTGTAGCTTACTATTTACTCGTAGATGGAAATTTTCTTTTCCTTCAAAGTGTCGTGCTCATGGAACATCCCAAACGGGAAGCTCAAAATATTGCTTTATATAGAAACATTTTGCTGTGCAGTTTAGCCAATCGGGTGAATTCTTTCTATATTAGATTATGTGGAGAGTAATAAATCTGACTGAGGGCAGTGGCATATAAAAACCTCAAGAAGCAGAATAGCCACAGTACATACTCGAATCTTGTGTTTAGCAGATTTGTGAGGAAACTCCTGGGAAATAAGAGTTAGACTAGACTTTTGGTTTTGTTGAAGACCTAGTTCTAGAGAATCAGTGAAGCAGTAAGTATTGTAAAGAAATTAAGCCTGCGAATTATAAGTGTATTCTATAAATATTACATTATAAAACAAAATTTCTACGTGAAGGCAAATGTGTCTGAGAATGAGGGACTTTGATCTAGTTTCAGCAGTAGCATTTAAGTTCAGTGAATTTGTGCAGTGAGCATTGTTTCTTCTAAAATAGAATTGTTTTATAATTGTCAGTATATTAGAGGAAATCACTTTGGTCTCAGTATTTCTCAGCTCTTTCTGGTCATGTGTCTATTTATGCTTTATCTTTTGTTTCGTTTTCATGTTTATTATTTTTTATTAATCTACAGCTGTCTCTCTCTTTGTAATATATGCTGTTATCTGTAACTGGTTTATTTTAATAATATTCAGTGGATGCCTAATTCTTCGTGCAGCACCTGTCGTCTTAAACTTTCTTTAATTTGAGGTATATAAATGTCACTTACCTGAAACCACCTCCTCCCCCCTTCTTCATGTTCTCTTCTCAAACTTTTCATATTCACTAACAATAGCAAAGATCCAGAATATTGCTGTGCAGGAATCAAACTTATGATTTGGTATTGTTGCTGGAGGTACAAAAATGTTATCCTAGTTTTATTTTGATCCTCATTTCTGTGGAGATGAAAATGATTAGTTATGAAGACTTAGTCTAAAACATTGCATAATGAGTTATTGCAAGAGAAACACTCAGTGGTTTGTGACTGCCGTCATACTAATTGTCTTAATTATAATGTCAATTTTAAAAAATATATTTTGGCAACAGCTAGATCATCAGCTCCCTCTTGAAGCTTTTTACTCAAAAGACAGATACTTGGGAATTTCACTTCACTAAAATAACTATGTGCTTGACATTGCAGGAACAGGTATTTAGAACCTATCAAAGAGAACATTATACCGTGTCACTGAATACTTACTGATATGTACTAGTAGATAAATTGATAGTTTAAAATGCCTTATTTTCAAAGCACAAAGGAGCAAGATAACAGTTGCCTATTGAATGCAGAGCTGCTTTCTTCTTTTACTTAAGTTACTTTTAAATGTGACTATTAAATGGCAAGTTTTAGCATTGTATAGTATTAAACAATTTAATCGGCTTGATTTATTGTTTCTGTTGTAATCCGTATTGCACCGTCTGCATTGCTGTGAAGCAGAAGTGTGCTCTGGATATCACCATGATCAAAAATATCTGCTTTAAATTGTTCATTTCATTAAACGGTTCTAGTAAAAAGCTGTAAAATACTAAACATAAAATTAAATTAAAAAAAAAAATCCAGTCTCAGTCTTGACTAAGTAAGTTTCCCACTTATAAGTACTATAAAAATGGGAAGTCCATTAGGAGTCAGTGGGTATGTTCTGGGAGTGACTTGCAGCACAGAAGTACCCCTGCAGGTGAAGGGGGTTGTTTTATATTATCGTATGTTGTTATATATTAGCACATAGATGATACGATCAGTTTCTCAAAGATTAAGGTAGATTAAGTGCAAGGGTTGTCACTGGGACGCTTAGGTGGTTATGGAAGATTAACTTGCTAGGATGTAGAGGGAAAAGAAGGGGAAAACCTGAAACGAACCCTTCAAAAAAGCACATGGCTAAATACATTGCATTGTTTGCAAGAGAATTTAATTTAATTCAGACTCGTATCAAAGCTCTGAAAACCAGCATGCTCCATTATACGATGGAGCTCCTCCTGGTCCTGGGATACGTCTGCCTTGCAAAAGAAGTACTCCAGTGTTGTTAACTAATGTAGTTACGTGGCTTGCTAACGTGTTTGAAAATACCATCTGATTTTTCCCTCAAATCAGCTTCACTGAACAGGATATTTTAATCAGAAAGATTACCACTTTTCCCTGGTTTGGGCAGAGCTTTGCAAAAGCACTAGGAATTGCACTTTCCTCTGATTTGAAGTGAGGTTTTACAAGCTCTTTTTCTTTTGTGTTTTCATTGCAGTGTTTTGAACTCAAATACCAGTATAGCGAAGCCATACTGATTCTATTCACCATTGGTATCACCACTCAGAGATGAAAACCCACTAATAGATTTATGCCTCCCACAGTGGTCTCCTTATATGGCTTTTTTTTTTTTTTTTTGGTGTTGCCATTTGCTCCTCTTAGTTCCGCTGGTGTAGTTTTATGGTTAGCTCTGTAAACGAGATTTTTGAAGTGATCTGGGCTGAAAATAACTTTTTAAAAGATTTTTTTTTTATTTTCTATCATTTCATTGATCCAGGTTGCACGAGCATATTTAACAGAGGGGAGAAACACAGCTCAGTATATTGGTGATGGGGAACGGCAAGGAGAGAATGAGCATCTTTAGGCTGAGTTTGCATGCAGGAGCCAACCTGTTGTGCAACCAAGTGAAGATTCCTACCTTGTCAGGAGAGAGAGGAAGATGCCTCTGAAGGCCTCCAGAGGGAGATCCTGTCCACCTCAGTTGAGGTGCCTCAACTTTAAAGGGGATTCAGAATAAAGCTTATAGTATCAAGATCACCAGTAAATTCTGTAGCAGCTGCTGCAGCTCCATCGTTAAAACAAATTTAAAAATAATTAAGTGGATTGATTTCCTATGAAAAAATCTGTGTAAGTTGCCAAGTCAGAGTAATAAAATTTTTAGTTTAACCGTATGATTCTAAATTTCACTCCTGCTCAGTTCAGATATTCCTATTTATAAACTTAAAATTCCATGGCCCTAAATGTATGTGAAACAAGGAATATGTTTTATTTTTCATCTGCGTAGCTCTATGTCGATATCCAGATTGCTATTTAAGGAAATAAACTGTAAAGTAAGGCAAAACAGCTAAAAATAGGACCCACTAACTAACACACGCTCATCCAAGTAGAACATGTGGAAAACTTCCGTTGAGCGTGCTGGAGATTAATTTTACCAAAAAAAAAAAAAAAAAAAAAAAAGAATCATGTTAAACTGGGGATAAACACAGCATTTGAACAGAGGAGGGGAGATACGTCAGCCTATTAGTTTAAAAGTAGAAAGGAAATGGGGAAAGGAAGAGGGAGGTTTGTGCAGTCTGCATGGTGAACTTGATCTGGCTCAGAAATAATCGGGAAAAAATTGGGAAGCAGAACCAAGTGAGAAAAAAGCTGGTATGTTCACTTAGGGTTTCTTGGCTGTGTCTGTATATCTGTCGTTTTCATGCCATCTCAGCCCGGCAGCGAACTTAAGCAGAGTATCTCCAGTTGAGTGATTGGAATTTGGGGAAATAAATTAGAGATTTCATGATGCCTGCACAACTGCACCATCAGAGAAAATACTTTAATTCCATTCCAGCTTTTTGCGCACACTTTTTTTTATTTTTTTTTTTTCTGTCCAAGCAGATGTTTTCGTCTAGATATAGCATTTTCTTCCTGCTTGTGCTAAGAAGTATTTTTTTGGATTGTTAAGTCTAATTAAAAAAGGTCAGATAGAGAAGAAACAATCTGTTTTGAAATAAGATTGGGCGGAAAAAAAAAATTGGTTAAAATGAAATTATTTTGTTGAAAGGGCAGAAGACTAGATGGAATGAGTTAAGAGGGAAATGCATGATCTGCCCTACCAGTGTTGGTTGTTATAACTGAGCAAGTTGGGACAGACCTGCAGTGCACTGGGAAGTGAAAACCAATTATTTGTAGAGCATGAATTGTGTGGGAAGGGGAATAAAGTCCAATCTTTCTGCTTCATTTAACCCAAGCGCTGAAGTTTGTACAAAGGCCTGGTTTAACTGCCATCCTGCTCTGTCACTTGAGCAAGGATGAGGTTAAATTTCCATCAAAATAATGTAATATTTTGGCAGTGGAGTGAATTCCAGTTATCTTGAATTCTGTTGTTAATTTAATTCACAGTTTAATAAGCATACCTCCTTAATTTGGGGCTCTTGATAGTATAATCAGTCTTCTCTGCTAGGTTTGGTTCCGCTTGTATAAATGCGGACAGTTTTTGAGATACAAGAAAAAAAGGAAGAATTTTTGCCAACAGTTTTAATATCTCTGATTCTTTCAGCAAACTACTTTTGAAGAAGGTTTCATTTATCTATTTTTATAGGATATTGACCTACTGCTCAGGGGAACAATTTCAGCTTATACGTGGCATAAAACATAGAGGGAAAATTATTCTCTAATTGAGAAAAAACCTGCAGAATAGATGACTTACACATTGAGCAGATGATGTTTGGTGACTGGGATATTTTATTTCTCATGAGATTTTTTTTTTTTTAAATTTAAAAACTTGTCCTAACCAGATTACCAAGGAGTATTTGCTTATTCATCCTGAAGGAGAACACCTGTATGCATGGGACTGTATATATGGTAACTGCACCTGAAATTCATATTGTACTGAGGCATTTTACAGTGTATGAAATTCTGATGTACAGAAGTGAGCCAGTTGACAGTGCTGATCAATAAAAACAAGAAACATGGATTGCTTGAGATAGTTGAAAGTGTTTACAATTTGTAAAAAAAAAAAAAAAAAAAAAAAAAAAAAAAAGTGATAAATGGATACAAGCAAAAAACCAGTAACTTGTAGGAAATAGTCAGTCACTCTGGAGACAGGGAGCTCTTGCAATTTGTTGTGATTATTCTGGTTTAATAATTATAACTCCTTCCATGTTAATTCAGAAACCAGATGTTAAGTTGATGAGAACAAATCCATTGTTATGTTTTGCGAGGTCTGTTGTGAATTTTTTTGTTCAACTTAGGTAAATAAAGCCCCAGCGCAGTTAGTGGAAACCTTGGGGTAGGATTCAGATGAAGCCCCCAGACTCTGCTTGACTTCCCTTAGTGTGTTACACAGCTGGATGAAACTCCACATCTGTGAAATGGGGGTCATAATCCTTCCATCTCCCCGCAGGGTGGGAGCGCTTCTGAAGTGCATCAGATGAGATGGTCCAGTGAATTGGAGATAACCTGGTACTGCACTCTTTCCCCAGATCCACTGCTTATTTTCATTATTTTAAATAGTTAATTTATGCTTTTCTTTTGCTTATCTACTTCATCTACTACCTGCTTGTGATGAAAAGTAGGGTGTCAGCACCTGACGTGGAGTAAAAAGCCTGTATTTTCAAGAAACGGGTGATTTTAAAGTATGTGGTGGGGAGTGTGATGTAGGGGTAGAGTCTGAGAGCTTAATTTTCTTTCAGTGTAAGTAATACTTAAAGCTAATGTTCCTTGTTTTGTAAGCGCTTTCAGTTTTGACATTTTTCTCATATGGTTTTATAGCTTTAAATAAATTTAACAGTTGAATAAAGTAATATAATACAGAGATTGACTTAGAAATGTAGAGAGGCCAGTGTGCAGTTCCCACATAACAAAAAAGGAAGAGTTTTTCCTTTGTTTCAATTAAGTTTCAGATATTCACGTTCATAAATCTCTAAGCTGTGGCCTGTGAATTAATTAATGCCTTTTGGGGTTTTGGAGACAGGAACCCGGTGTAGTAGCTCTCCTCATTTCCAGGCTTGTAAGTGCAGAGCAACAATGTGAAAAAGAGGACTGGAAATAAGAGTGGTTAGTGCGCTCTGCTGTGGAAACAGGTAACAGTCTAAATAACATTAATTATATATTAATAAATGATATAATATTTATTCTCTAGTTCTCTTCAGCCAAACTTATTTGTGGGATGCAAATTGAGAAATATGCGTGGCTCAGATTTTATGTGTGTGTGTACATATGTAAATATATATGTATACATATATGCATATTACCATATACAGAAATATATACACAAATATAAATTTTTTATATATGTACATTTTTGAGATTTTGTCTTATATACATACATAGCTATTTTTATATGCACGCAAACTGTACAGAGACACACACATATGTGTCTGTATATGTATTTGTACGCACAGATATGTATATTAGACACGTATGGAAATTTTTAGGGGGTTTAGGGGTTTTGAACATGTTTTCCTGGCAGAGAAGCATGTGTTTGTTTTGGTTTCATGTCTTCCCAAGTCTTCTTTTTCACCCCAAAGGCCATTGAGGTGAATCAATGTGTAGTGGCATCCCTGCTTTATCTCAAAGAAGAGAAAATTGTTTGGACATTAATGTTGGTTTGAAAGGCCATGTCTTCATTGCAGATTTTTAAACAGATATGTAATTGGTGGATAGGGTTGGCTGCTTTCTGTCAATATTCTGTCAGTCACTACAGCTGCAAGCTGGCAGGATCTTCAGGATCATGGTTGTTTTCTAATTATCCATTTCCAGCATCTTCTCTTTTAATTTAATTTAATTTGCCTTTTTTTTTTTTTGGTATGGTTAGGACTTAGTTATTAGCCATGTAACTGTCGCCTGAGTTTCTTAACTTTGCTTGTAGGTGCATATATTTTGTACATAAGTATCTGCTCAGATACTACTCGGTAATACCCAATTTTCCATCTTTTCGGGGGGGGAGTTGCATAGCTGGTTGAGTCTGGTAGGGAAACAGTAAACAGAATTGTGACTTTAAATGGTCTTACTGTATTAACTGGGATGCTGTTGGTTCATTGTAAGGAAATATTAAAACCAGTAAAGAGGAATTGAGAGCAAATACCTTTTCTTAAACAAACTGCTGATGAATACCTATACAAGACCCAGCAAAGAAGTCGGTGATGTATGGTAATCAGACTGATAAAAGGATGTTTCCTTTTCATAGTCTACTTGATTAGGGATCTCAAATAATTTTAATGATTTTAGAAACTGTAAGCCTTTAAAGCACTATTTTTGTTATGTTGTTAGTGCAGAGTTCCACCATAATTGATCTACCTCAACTATTCTTCATAGTTTTACGTTGTGCTTATTTTCCATCTACAATGGCTTTACCTCCAGCCCACAATCCTTTCCAAAACTGATTGTGTGCTAAGTTAAAAGATATGCAAACCTAATCTCTAGCTCAGATTTAAACTTAAATTTGTTGTGCAATATATTCTGGATGGTGTGAGAAGATAATTTTTGTGGTATTTTATTTTGCTTATAATCTACAGAATAATATTGCTCATAATCTATCTTTGTTTTGCTCATTTGTTTTGCTCATAATCTACCTTGATAATTTTTAGAGAAAAAAAGCTTAAAAACCCTGGGTTTATCTGCCCCAGGTTTTATTTGCTTCTTGTAGTGCTGTATGAAGAACTGTAGGGCAGTTTATACACTTTTAGCATTAGTCAGAAATGGTTCACCTAGTTTTTGCGTCTTTGCATCTAAATTTCCATATTTAATCTAAATTTCTGCTGAAAAGCTAATGGAATTTTAGAATTACCTGTTTAACTTGCTAGGGAGTTTTTATGCACAGAGACTGCAATTAAGGCATGTTTGTTTTCGGTATAAAAGAGATATACCTTTAATAATCACAAAATTTGAAAATATCTATTCTGAAATTATTTGTTTTGCACTTTACTTACTGTAATTGAAACATGTTGCTGAAAGTTAGTTGAAACTTTCAGTGATTAAAAAACCCTTTGAATTTCCTCCCTTTATTAGTTAGTGCATCTTAATTAAAGTGAAAGTAAGTTGATCTCCTGCCTGCTCAGTCTCTAGCCTCAGAAATTTTTTTAAATGTAGGACTGTCTTGCCAGTTATGCTTCGTCTTTGCAATTGAAATGAATCAATAAGCACTATAGTTATTTGTTACTTGGAGAAAGCTTGGGTGAATGTTTTCAATACTTACTGATTTTGGTTTTTTTTAATATTTCCCATTTTCCCTGAAAGTGCTGGAAGCCATTATCTCAGTTTTTAATTCATAGGATTTGTAGATATTTAACATCTCCGTTAAAAGTTAAATTAGACAAGTGAATTAGACAGAAAAATGTTAGCCATAAATCTTTTCATATGTGAATTTTCAACTGGTCGCTAGACTGCATTAGAACAACTATATTAAGTTTGAAAACTGTCTTTGGGGACCACAGTTTAATAAATTATCTGTTTCTCAGTTACCTTTTATATTAGTTCTGTGTCTTCTGTGTTACATTTGTATATGTACAGCAACAGATATTTTTACCTAACAACTGGTAGCATCTGGAGGAAAGTCATCCATGTAATATTAATGCTACCTTTTTTCCTAAGAAAAAGTACATGTTTAAATTGCTGGAATAATCTGTTCAAAAAGACTTAGTTCTTAAATTACTTTCTGCTTACTGATGCTCAGTGATTATTTTGCCTATAATTCCTTTGATATATGTGTTTTTTTAATGTCAAACTGATGTTTGGGTAGAGAAGCTGCTTGTAAATACAGAGTGACAGAAAAATGTAAATTCTCGAATGATAGAAAAACTATTTTTAAAACTCTGCTTTAATGTTTCAGTGATTTACTTTGAGGAACAAACACTTCATTTTTAAACATCCTGCTAGATGCAACTTTTACCAAATGAGCTGGACTGTGACTCTACATGCATCTTCTCCTTGTTCTTATATGCTGAATGTCCAGATTCCTTCTCTTTAGAGCGTACAACTGTATTTCTAGCTTTTGAGGGTATGTGAAGGCTGACATATTTCATAAACTTGCCTGCAGTGATCTGCAACATGAGATTAAAGGCTGAGTGTCCCCGATAGAAGGAGTATTTGACGTTCTTGACTTCCTTAGACATTTGACTATACGTTTTGAGAAGTTTAAAATCACATTGCTTTAAATAGTCAATCCATCAGCTCATTTACTTGACCCATGTAATATTTCCAATGAAGAAAAAATGCAAGAAATCAGGGAATATGTTTTTTTATCACTGACCTAGTTAATCTGAGATTTCCAGCTCTTCAGAGTTATTGGTGTTAAGATTTTTATAGATGATAATTAATTTTTTTCTTAAAAATAATTCAGACATATTTGATTTGAGCACTGAAGCATATATAGAACAGCAGAAAATACTCCTTTCTTCAGAATGGTCTAATTTAGTACTCTTAATTCTGTGTGTGTTTTTTTGTCGGTGACCATGATCATCTCCTTTTCTTGTTCTCTCTGTTTTTTCTATTAACCCTCAAATGTGTGAATTGACATAGTCCCTCCCTTCTGAAACTGAAAAAACAGCAGCTCAGAGAAAACAGCAGTTTACAGTTGTTAGCAATCTGCTGAGGCTTGACTGCTAAAATACATATGAAGACTATTTCAGCTGCTTCAGTCCTACTCTTAATATACGTTATTAAAGAAGGAGAATGTGAGAAATAAGTGGTTTGAGCCTGATGTTCCCTATGGAGCATATTCATCATTCCTGTCCAAAGGGAAGAAGTCGGTAGGCAAGCTAGAAGCAAAAGAGAAATGAACATAGTGATATACATGTATAATGTACGCATGCAAAAATCCCAAGAGTATGAAAAATAATGATGAAAACGAACAGTGGGTAGTAACAGATAAAACCTAGGTCTTTATCTATTTATCACCCTTTTGCAGTGACTCTAATGCCTGCACTGGGTGCATCATCAAGCTCTTTGGCAATTTGTATGCAGATAGGATTCTGCAAAAGCAAGTCACTTTTCACTGCCAGGATTGGCTTTCATCTGCCTCGATCAAAGTAAAAGCCAAAGTTCACCTGTAACCAAACCCCTGAATCCAAATATTACATTTATAATTAGCTTTTGTGTTCATTAGTTGGTTGGGGGTGTTTGGTTTGTGTATTGGTTTGTGGTTTGGTTGTTGTTTGTTTTTTTTTTTTTCCCAATTAAACTACGATACAGTATTTGTCATGCAGAGAATCCAACTGACATTTGGTAAGAATGAATCTCTGGTGGTGGAAAATAGGTAATGGAGTTTTAACCCAGAGAGAAAATTGGCAAAAAAGAGCAAACAGAAATTATAAGTGTACAGGTGATGCTATTCAGTAACTGGGGGAGGGGAAGCACAGCAGAAATGAATTTAGACTAGGAAAAATGACAGTCAGAGGTAATATTCATCTTACCTAATAGTCACCTCCACTTTTTAATCAGTGGAGAGAAATGGGCACCTTTAGGTTGATGTCTGGCCTGGTTTAGATGCTGACCTCAGGATAAAGTCCATCAAATGGTAGAAAAGCCTTTTCTCCACTGTCTGCCCAGGCAGGCGAGGGGAACGGGCTGGGATGGATCCCACAGTACTGCCTGCTACTTGCATCAGCTTTTGCAAGGATAACAAAAGGGTATCAAAATAGATGCTTTGCTCACAGAGGATTTTTACTGTGTCGCTTGAAGTCAAGCTTGTGGTATAATCACAGGTAGGATTCTGAATTGCAAAGGAAGCAGCCTAATGACTCACAAAATAAAAGTCATTAGAGGAAAAAGTCTTATAGCCTCCAACAATAGGGAGAAACCTAATGAAGTGATGACAGAGGGTGAAATAATATTTTCCAACTTTATCTTGTTAGTAGAGTTCATCCCATCCTTCCAAAAGAGGATCCAGCTGTACTCTTCAGTGTGTTTACCAAACCCATGCTGAAAGCACAGTTAAACATCAGCCAGTTTTTCTCTTGAGTGTATTAAACTACAGAAAGCCTGTGCCGTTTGTGTGACCGAATAATCTATTGAATAGATTACTCCTCTGCGTGATTTGAAGGATGAGAGGTGGTTTCCTTTTGCATGGTATTGGGTAGCTTTTCTTTCCCATACCACTGCTGAGGCAGATTTACGAAGGGGGCAAAGGACAATACTAGTCCCCTTTTTTGCAACCGTTAGCGTGTGGACCGCTGATCACCATAGTGGGAACAACTATATAGTGGTTCTCCATGTCCACATTATGTCTGCATGCAGCTGTGTCACTTCTGTGCCCTGCAATTCCTATTACGCCCCCAATTGCTTTTTAGGGACAGCTGAGAACTTGATCGCAGTTCTCAAAGGCGCTAATGGACCAAGTCATAGCTGTGTCAGAGGCTGCCTTCTGTCTATACCTAGCAAAATAAATTTCATTCCAGTAGCTAATCGGACACTGGGGGAAAGTGCTTGAATTTCAAGAAGGAGTTTCTAGGCTAAGAATGTGCATTTTGTCCTCATCCCAGGAGAAGACTAGATGTGCAGAGGCACGCGGATGTAATTTCCCTGTTGAGTCATTAGCAACACAGTGCTGGCTGTTTTAGGACAATCTAATGGTATATTGATGTTTCAGAGCAATGAATCTCCTACAATTCAGAGCCAAATCAAACCTGTCGAATACATTTAAATAATTAAAGTTTTGAAGAAAGATGCCTCTATTTGGATGTTTTGTGAATGCCAAGAGGATGATTTGACAGGATCGCTGAAAACTAAGTCATTCACATGGCTTTGAAACAATTAGTCATCATCCTGTATAGTCTACATTTTTAGACTTTTAAAAAAACTCCTTGATGTAGTTCTGCTGAAGAAGGGGGGCTGCTTTTTCACTGGGTTTAATATTTTGAGCACCAGAACAAGGAGATTTCATTCTTGTACGTTACACAGAGTTTGGGGACTTTGACTGTTCCCGCCCCCCCCCCCAGCTGTTTGAAGCTGCATTGTAGAATATTTTCCATAGAAACCTCCATGGAGATTTCTTTGTACAGTTTTCTTTGTAGTTCAACACTTAGGATCAAAATTGTGATGGTTTTCTGTGGCAGGGGCTGCACTTTTGGTAGCTACTGATTCAGAGATTGCATCTCTCTCCTCTTCTGAATTTGAGCTCCTAGCTGGTTCCCTCTTGTTTCCTTGCCTTGTCTTTGGGGGGAAAAAAAACCTATGAAAGAAGTGGTACAGCCTCAGGCAACATTATTTTAATTGCACGTAGTTGGTAGATCAGGAAGAGTGTGGGATGGGAAAGGAAAGAAATGAGATCAACATTGCACAGATGTGGAAGTATCGTTTCACTGAGGTAAATTTGGGATTTGCACATTATCTGGCCCTTGGCTACTGCTGCCTCCTGATGAACTACACTTTTAATTATTTTTTAAGGGCACCAAGAGTTTGCTGTTGATGTCCTTTTATTCTAGCCTAGGTTGACTAATACTTTTCATTATAAAAGATTTTTGTACCTCTATTATTTTTTTAAATTACATTCTATTAAGTCTATTATTTACTGGAGGTCTTTGGAATTCAGCAGAGATAACCGCAAGGCCAAAAAAAAAAAAGTGCTTTTTCTTTGTTGCTTGAAATCCTAGAGTGTTTTTTTAGCTCAGTTACAAAAGATTGAAAACAGATATTCTTTTTCTCTCGTTGCTTTTGTTGTCTGCAGAATTTTGGCAGCTTGTCAAAACACTGCCTGAACACAAATATTCTTATCAAAATCTGGTCCTACACTGCTGTCAGCAGCGCACGGTGCTTTACTCGGAAGGAGGGAGAAACTGCAAGAAGGGCAAGTTTTGTATTTAATAATACATGGTGAACAGATGGGTAGGGCTCAAGAAGTTTGGTACGGGTGAGGGCAAGACTCTGGCACTGTAGTTTGAAGGTGTCATGTCTCACCTGATAGATCACGACGTGCTTAGGGAATGAAGCCAGAGATTACAAGGGCAGGTAGGCTGTTCTTATGAATTACATGAATGATATGCCGGGGAGGCTGTATATAAGCCTTGCGTCCTCTTTAAAGGATTAGTTAAAGGAATTTTAGGATGGATGGCTGCTAAAATTGCAAGTCATTCCCTTTTTTTGGATGCTATTTATGGCAGAATTGGACTCGCCACTTCTCCTGAGGTCCATGGGAACATTAAATGCTAAGTTCATCTGTGATCTACAGGAACGAGCAATCTGCGAATCTGTGACTGGAGACAAGTTCTGAAGTTCTGCCCTCAGCTCCATCAGTCATTCACTGTCCTTATTTATAAAAGAAGAAAGGTAGCATGTTCTTGTTCCACAGGGCATATAAGAAGGTAACATGCACTGATGCTTGAATGACATGATGGTGGAAAGTGTCTTATTAAAAGGAAATTAACAGTTCTGAAGCCAGCATAAAGACTGGGTGGCATGGCATCCCCAAATGATCAGGATAAAAATAAATACACATTTTTTTTGCTCTTTGAACATCTTATATCCCGCTCACTGCATCACCTGCCTGGAGTGAGGCTCCAGTGGGAAGAATAGCGTATCATTTTGTAATTACAGGTCTGTAAAAATATGTAGGTGATTTACAGAGCTGAATTATGATTGCTCAGCCAGACTATTCTGGTTTTAGTTAGTTTCTGACTGCTTGACTTTGTCACTGAAAAAAGTGTTCAATGAATGTAATGTGATCATACTTTTGAAATAAAGACAGAGCCAGTATAAATATTCGTTTCTTTGTTCCTCTTTTTTCCCCTGTGATTGTAAAATGCTTCTCTTGCTCTGAATTGTAACATTTGTGTTGCTAATGCTGATTGTATAATTAGGGCTTTTAATTTCCTGTATGAAAAATGGGAGTGGTTTTTATTCTGTTTGTTGCTGTTTTGTGTAAATAGCAAAGTGTTATGGAGTATAATTAGATGTCTCTGGCCTGTCTTATTCCAGGCAGTAGCATCTCTATTTGGTTTTGCATAAAGTTGGATTAGAAGTGGATATTTTGCAGGTTGTAAGGGGATCGTATCAAACTTTCTCTCAGGCTTCTTTGAGCTAAGGATGTTTACCAAGAAATTCTAGTAATAATTTTAGTAGGAAAATTTTCTATTTATAGCTCAGCTCTCTGTTTGTACTCCTGTGTTTTTTTGTTGTTATGTTCCTAGAGAGCTTTAGGAACGAAGGAAAGTACGTCTACCAAAGTATTCCTTATACAGGCTACTTAATATACTACATACAATATGGTGAAGGTTTAAACAGATTTCTTATCTTCTGAGAAGACATTACCTGTTTTGAGGCAAGTACTCAGCAGAAAAAGCACTATCTGCTGCTAGTAGAGATGAGCAGCTTCCAGTTATAAACTCATGACCTCCTTACTCTCAATTTTCTGGAGAATGACTGGTGTTCAGGATTTTCCAGTGTGCCCTGTATTGTAGGATTGATCCTCCTCTTCTCTATATTTAGTTTGTTCTTACAAAATAAGTCTTTTGCTTAGCAAAAGAAAAGAAATTTTCTATGGAAGGGAAAAGATGTTAAATACTTGAAATCATAATCTGATTCAATTCACTTGCTGCTCTTACAGTGAAATCTCTGTGTTTGGGATATTGCACTGTGAAGAATTGTTCTCCGAGACAGTCTCCAAGCTGATATCCGAACCTCTTTGGCTGCTGAACCACCGTTTATTGTTTGATTAGACTAAATTTGGAGTTTGGTTACTTATTATATAATGAGAATGATCCAATAACCTGAAGATGCAGAGGGGGGAGAATATTGTCTTTATGTCTCTTGATTTTATTTTTTACTTTTTATTGGGAGGATAAATAAATTTTAATCTGATTTAAAATAGCATTTGATTCTTTAGATATGCCCTTGTCTATGGCACCTTAACTGAACATTGGAAGAGTTCCTCATTATAAGAGGAAGTGAGAGAGCAATTAATGTCTTTCTCTTTAACGTTTTTCATGTAATGATTTCCCATCTGTGCAGCCTCCAAATTTTTTCGGTTTTCTTGGCTGAGTTAGAAGTTTCTTTCAATGGAAATTTGGGCACTGAAGGGCAGTTGGCAAACTACAGAGTGTGCATGTGGGAAAGGCAAAAGAAAATGAAAGATGGAATAGAAAAGTTTTAAATCTTGCAGTTTGGTAACCAAGAGAGCTGTTCCTTCAGAACTGAACTTTTGATAACATCATTAAGCCACAGAAAAAAGAAATGTGTATTAATGAAATATGTTGTGGACTAGGGCAATGCGTCAGAGCTTACTTTTGTTTACTAATATTCTATATTTTCCTGCTTTCCTTAATCACTTGACTCCTTTGTATAGAAGGCTGCGTCAGGAAGATTTAAGTAACTGTAACTTATTGGGTGGACTTTATTCAAGTTTCTCAGCTCTTCTGGAAGAAAATTAGTTGGTTTTATGACCAAAAAGTTTTGGAAATTCTGTTTCATGAGAACACAAAATTCTTGTACTGCTTAACTTGTTCGAGTGTACAGGCTTCAGACTTCTCTTGAGAATAGTTACACACGTTAAATTTGATATACATGACATACGTACGTGAAACTTTTGGACAATAAACTAAAGCAAAACTTTTCAAAGATGTATCCTACTCTGGCAAAATTGCCGTACCAGACATTACATGCAAAGCAGCACTAGCTCTAACAACTTCCTACTTGTGTGACTACTAAAGTATCGTTTCTTTTAAAATCAGCTATGTGGTGGCTTGGTTTATCAGCCGTAAATAGGAGAGGACACCAAATAAACAGGTTTAAGTCACAGATGGTGTCCCTCATTTTGTTGATGTAATACACAGAGTCTCGGTCTGCACATAGCAGGTGAATAGGATTATGCCGTCTCTTCAGTTCCTTCTTTTAGGGCTTAACATCCTTAAATTCCTTTCCAATATCTGCAGGCACAGTTTATACCTTGTGTTCTCAGGCCAATCTGTAGAAAGATATACCCTATAGTGTATTTTGTTTATACTTGCTATTGACATTAAATGTTTAATTGAAAAATCTGTTCAAATACCCACTCATACTTGGCTATTGTGAGAGCGTATCTTTCAGTTATGACCTTCAAATTCATAAAGTTTGTAAATAACCCATATTACTTTTTAAAATGCTGTTTCCATTTATATTTTCCCCAGGACTTGATGATTTAAAGGTCTCTTCCAACCAAAAAGATTCTGTGATTCCTAGCCACTTTTACAACCACGCAAGACTAACTTCTATCTTGTGATGAAAATGTCACGAGGGATTGTCAGAAAGTTTTAGAACATGTTGCTTTTGCTGTACCCACGGGTTTGCTACCCTATTGTATTTTTCAGTATTTTCCTAAGAAAAATATTTTGGCTATTATTCTTTGGCTCTTCCTTTAATCTTTTATAGAGACAAGAACGATGTTTTTCTCTTTGGTCTTCCTGAGGTGTAATTCCCTGACTCTCCGACTTCTCAAAGGTTATTGCTGATGTTCTGCCATGAATTCTGTCAAACTGCAACCAAACGTTGAGAACTGATGTCTTTTGCCAGTCATTTTTGGGAAGGCGGGAGAAGGGGTTTGGAGTCTGTACTTGTGCAACTGCTGCTTGACAGCTTTAATTTGCCCTCCTCCCCCTTCTCCAGCAGGAGAAATCTTAATCTCCCTGGAGCAAAATAAGATCTACATTTTTTTTTCTTCATTGCAGTTTTTTGTTATGTATTAATTTTATTATAATGACTTGCTGCAAGTAGAAAGAAGTGATACAGTGGAAAAGCTTTCCATTTGAAGCAGAGTCTTGGTTAGAATCAGATTAAACGATGAAATGATTGTTGTTTAATGGTCAAACAATTTCGGGAATAAATGTCATGTTGCAAAAAATAACCTCTTTAGTGTCCTTTCCTTATCGTAAGGTTATAAGCTCATTTGCCTATGTCTCTGTAGTCTGGAAATCAGTGCCAGCAGAGATAGCAAGTATGGGCCATAATTACTGGTTCGTGGCAGGATGTTGAGTGTGCAAATAACTGGGTGTCATTGAAGAGGTTAGATTAACTGTTAGAGCTGACAAGATATAATGGCTTATGAAACACTTTCTTTAACGATGAAAATTGTGTTACTTGAGGCTGTTTCTTCTTAGCATAGTGTCTGTGTCTGGCTGTAGAACTGGTTTTAATTAGGGGTTGAAACAGCTGAGAAGTAAGTGCTCACTTATTTTTAGCCAGGATAAATATCAACTAAAACAGATTTTCCTCAGAATTATATGAATAAAGGGTAGTGACAGACAAATATTTGAAAACGGAGATACTGGTAGCTTAATTGAGTTTGAAACAAATGAATTCAAGCCCATATTGTATATATAGCATGTCTGTCTTTTAATTGATTTCACCTTGATAGTGTTGAACACTGACATTATCACTATTTAACCTGAGTTTCTTGTTTGTATAAATGTGTGGACTCTCAATAGACCTTTTCAGTTGTCTGGTCTTGAGTAGCAAGTGGGGGTTGTTGGTAGTAGAGCGTAAGCCTCACACATTGTCACAGCTGTCTTACCAGGTTGGGGAGGAAGGTTTTGTATAGCAGGGCTGCTGGTGGATGCTAACAAAGTTCTGAGATTTTTAAGTTGTGACAAATGACATATACACAGAGGCCCCAGTTAATTTTGTGTATTGTTCCAGATTAGACTTTATGATTAGCTAACGCCTGTTTCTTCCTTGTTTGTCATTTTTTCCTTTTCTGGGACAGTACTCAATTTGCTGCTCTTCATAAGTGCTTGAGTTCTTCCGAGAGATCAGTCACTCTTATGGTTCACTTTGGGCATGGAGAATCTGTTGAGGTTTTTTGTCCACCTTGTGCTAGTGCCTTTGTATCAAAACTAGTCATGCAATGGGAGAGAATCCCTGAAAGAATATAAAAAGCCCTTCCCATAGTGAGAGTGGTGGCCAGAAGGTGGCTCACAACACAGAGCTGACCCCCATTAAGCAGGGTGCTACATGAATTGTTCTGGAGGCTTATGCCTATTTTTTACACCAAGGATGACTACGTCTGGTCTACAACATGAAAACTTCAACACACAGCCCCATCCTCTTTTGTGTTCAGCACTTATGTGTTGGGTCCCCAATTCCTGAAACATTTCATATGACAGTCTGGAGTATGTAAGAAGGCAGTGATGTGCAGTCCATCACTTCATAGTCCAAATGCAAATAAGCCTTATGTTTTGGTAAAAATGTAGTATGGGAACAAGTTTTGTCACTCCTTGGGTTGATTTTTATGTGACTCTTTACAGATTGTAAACAATTTTATATGTTGCTTGTATTAATGTTTCATCCTGTAGACTCCATGCATTTTGTTGAAAATTAGCTCAATTTTCTACTGTACTTTGAAGAAAATTTGTCAAGGCCTTTAAGAGAAAATGTCAACTTTGGTCTTGTCCCTTTTTTCCTCAGTCTTTGAAATGACCAGTGAATCCAGCAACATCTTACAAAAAATTTGCTTGGGGACGTTTAGAGTGGGTTCTCAGGTCTGAAAGACTCCTTAGCCTAATCTTCCTATTCCCCTTCTTACTCTGATCTCTTTCTTAATCTCTATGTATGTACATAACAGAACTGCACCTCCCGTAGCTATGTGTCACGGAGGAGCTGGGCAGGTCTTGAACCAGTTTTAGGAGAATCATAGAGTCATAGAATAGTTTGGGTTGGAAGGGACCTTTAAAGATCAACTAGTCCAACCTCCCTGCCACAGGCAGGGACACCTCCCACTAGACCAGGTTGCTCAAAGCCCCATCCAGCCTGGCCTTGAACACTTCCAGAGATGAGGCATCCACAACTTCTCTGGGCAGCCTGTGCCAGTGTCTCACCACCCTCATCATACAGAATTTCTTCCTTGTATTCAATCTAAAGCTACCCTCTTTTAGTTTAAAACTGTTACCCTTTGTCCTGTCACTATAGACCTTTGTAAAGGGCAGAATTTTGATTTGATGATTCTCTGAAGAGTTTGAACAGTACGTGAATATTCTGGTCAAAGTTAATGTAATGAGTCCAACAATTCCAATCCTTAATATTACATATTTTTTTTTTCAATACAACTTCATTAAAGCCAAATCTGTCTTCCAATTTGTTTTGCTTTTGTGCTTTAAAAAAAAAAAAAAGAAAAAAAAAAAGAAAAAAATCACACAAGTCTGAAGTTCTGATGTCTGGACTTGCAGACAAGTTGTAGAGATTAATGCAAAACAGCTTTTCAAAACAATCTAGTTGAACTTGAACCAATCCTGTGTGACAGTGCTCACTTAATTTTAAATTTGGGTCATTTCAGTATATCTTATCTTAGTAAAAAATACTGGTGTAATCAGAGTGGATATGTTTTAAACTAGTACGCATCCTTGGCTACATCCAATTTAGGGGCTACCCTGCACTTTAAATGAAACTTTACCTTTACAAATTTCAATATACACTCAGGACATCAACATAACGTATGTTGGCTGGTAGAGTAAGAACCTAGAGTGGGTAAAAAAACATCAGGGCTGAAAAATTGCCAGACATTCATCTTCTCAGTGCTGATTTTAACCAGGCTGCTGTGAGTCCTAATTGAACTTCTGCAGCGAGAACCAGAGCGGCAGAGGACGGGCGGAAAGCATGCAGCTTCGTCAGTGAATGCTGCCTTGGACTACTAGCAGTGAGTGGATAGTCCTGAAAAGAGAGGATTTTCACAGATAGAAGAAACACTTTCCCAGAAGTCTGAACTTGCCTTGGAAATGCAGAAGCACGCTATCTATTAGTGCTCTAAGACAGGCAAGGAGCATAAGGGTATAGGACAAGGATAGGACAAGGGGTGATGGATTCAAGCTGGAACACAAGAGGTTCCACTTAAATTTGAGAAGAAACTTCTTCTCAGTGAGGGTGACAGAGCACTGGAACAGGCTGCCCAGGGAGGTTGTGGAGTCTCCTTCTCTGGAGACATTCAAAACTCGCCTGGACGCCTTCCTGTGCAACCTCATCTAGGTGGTCCTTCTCCGACAGGGGGATTGGACTAGATGATCTTTTGAGGTCCCTTCCAATCCCTAGCATACTGTGATACTGTGATAAAACTTTTCACCTCAACGTGTCGAGTTTACTTCCCATGTGTTTCTGATGAATAGCTGACCAGGTTGCTGTTGGTAGGTGGAAATTCAGAGCCTACTGTATTGTGGAAGTCTGTGCTGTTATCAAAGGATACTTTTCTTTCCTGGTCTCAAGCTGGACTGCCATATGGAAAGTTTCACCGATAGGATATTAAGGCTGAGCTTTCCAATTCTATTGATACCATCAGCATGTCTTTTCCTGGAAAGGAATCTCAAGGTGAAATTTTTGAATGGTTTATATTTCTTTTGTAGTGACAAAATTTTGCTCTGCGGCCTTTTTGGGAGGACACGTGGGTGGGAGAAAGGTGCTGCAGCTATCTTCTGAGTAGTTATGGAATTAGAACAGAATGTGCATTTGGGAAACTGAAAGGCAAGCTGAGATATCTGATGGCCATGCTCTAAGGAGACGAAAAATATCTGCTTTTCCTTGGATGCCTTCTGGGTTTTGTTCTGTTTTGGTAAGACTTTTCTGAGAGCAGGGAATCCAAGCCTGTGGATGTTGGGAGAGATGGGTACCATAATGAGCTGTTTAATAAATGTTTTAGTCAGCCAGAGGGACTCTTTCTAAGGATCACATGCCAGGAAACATCTTGCTTTGCTTGTGTGTGAAGCCTTATTGGCAAGGCTGCCCATGCTGGTGTGTGCATTGTGCAAAGTTGGAACGCTTTACGTGAGATTTACACAGTCAGTGTCTTAATAGAGTGCCTGTTAAGGTCCATGATGGCAAAACATTCTCTGAAAGGTAAAAGCATTAAAGCAATGCAAGAATGGCTTAAGGGAAGAAGAGGTATCTCTTATTGTCCACAGCTGTTTTACAATACCTAGAAGAGGACTTGCTTGGAGAGCAGTAAGGGACACGTCTAGTACCTCAGAGGTATTGGAAGACTGAAGACTGCAAGAGTACATGTAAAGTACGTGACAGTTGTTAACCACATGACCTTCTTGTTATCATCTAGCCAAGTTCCTCCATTTCCAAAAATCTTGTCTGTGAGAATTATCTGGTTTTTTTTGTCTCTTCTTAATTTGTCTCTCCTTATCTGTTCTTTCGTCTCTCCTTTGGGAACCCATCCCTTCAAAATTTCTCCCCTTTCCTGGAGATCCCCAAGAATTCTTCAAGCATCTTTGATTCTGCACAGATGATTTACCTGATATTAAGGAAGTGTCAGCAGCTGTAGGGAAAAGAAAAAGAGAGAGTTGGGAACTGATTCTACTTGCATTCCCCTGTCCTATGACAACAGAAATGCTGGCTCTCAGGAGAGTGTCTGACATCATGACTTGGGGTGGATTTCATTAAAAAAAAAGGAATCTGGATCCTACTGCGTTAGTCTGGTGACCTGTAAGAAGTAGGCTTGGCCAGATGTGCGAACTTTATGAATGGTCTGCCTCACAGTCTCATCCCTTGATATCATGCATCATTTGCATTCAGATTCATGACCATCATGGATTTATGTCTCTTGTTTTTTCTTGGTAATAAGATCCAATAATTTTATTATTGATGTTGTTGCTGATGTGCGATTTCTGGGAAATGCCCCGAGTTGAACAGTGAGATGTTTTCACAGTCTCATAGATACTGCAGCCCCAAGAGTTCTGTTGGAAACTGGAATGTTATCTTCTAACTTGTCGGAGTGCCTTTCTCAAAAACTCAGCATTTTTTAGTTTGTGTCTGGGGACACAGGCTTCCGAAAAGTCATGAAGAAGGGCAAGTCTAGAGAGTGTAAAACCACTATTCAGAGGTCTATTCCTTTGTTTTGGGGGCCTTCATGTAAAAAAAGTTGAAAACCACTGACGTGGAGCTGCACTTGAGTACTCTGGTCCTACACAGTGATCTAGAGGTTCATCAACAAAGCAGGACAGAATACAGATGGACTTTCAAACACTTCTTCCCAATGGCATGGTTGTCAAGAGGCCGTGTTGAAACTCAAATAATGAAGGATATAGCACTATATATGAATTCTGCATCATAAACAGTCACTGACCGTGTGCTCACACTTAAATAGCAAGCTAATGTTGGGTCCACGGTGTCCCAACATAATGCATAAATTCTCTAGCTTTTATGATATGCAGATAAAAAGCTGGGCTGTCCATGAAGCACAAAGAGTAATAATTGGAGGACATGGCAGATAATGAGCCATTGCTTTAGGACAGTTAGACATACATTTATTTTGCTGAAGTAGTTGGCGAAGATACTTCAGTGTCAAAATATACACCCTTTCAAAATTGATATGACATATCAAAAAAAGTCAGATGTTCTATAGTAAAAAAACCTGTAAGTTCAGATGACTGTTGCAGGTTAACTTGAGTGGTTTTACTTTTGAAGTGTAGATGACCCTTTCATTTAAGCTGTAAATACTGCTGGGAACATCCCTAAGTCCAGTACTCGATCTTGGTGTGCTTTGCTCTCGGTTAACAGTCTGTTCTGAGATTCTGTCCATCTGAGCTTCATTCTACCTATTACCTAGGTTAGAGTGGCTGGCCTTGTTATACTTTTTAATTTCTGATTAGACTTGAACAACTTTACAGGTATTAATCTAAACAGTCTCAAAACATTCTTTCTAGGGTTTCTGCTGCTAAAATCATCCTCTTCATCTAAACAGTTCAGATGAAAATTGTCTGCTTTGTGTAAAGTCTTTTTAAACATACACAGAGAAAGGTTTTATATTTAGAAATAAACTGTGTATTTTATTCTAAAAAGTCCCAGATTAGAGTTATACTCTGTCCTTTGTGTAAAGGTAAGCAATGCTCCCACATTGGTAGGCTAGCGAAGTGAATTAAGAAGCTGTTGCCATCTGTGCAGCCATTGAACTGACTCTAAATGCTTCCAGAAAATATAAGTGTAAACCCACTTTATTAAATTATTTAGGAAGATGTATATTAAAAACATTTAATAGGACAATGTACTATTTAACCCTGTTTAAAGTCATCATGCCATACAGTCTTTTCTGTTATCTGGAACTCTTATTTGAATGCTCTTTAAAAAACTAGATGGTTACCTTCTGGTTGTTCGATTAGAGTGCAGTATGATTTGATATTGCATAAGAATTATTTGAAACTTCTGCCAGTAACGCCTCCCTGTCTAACTTATTCTAGATATTAGAATGACTCCCATGGCTATTGTGTGTGAGTGATTCATCAAAATAACTAAATTCATCTTTTCCCCCTTCTATGAATAAGAAAGTATTTTTGGTATTTCCAACTGTGAAATGAAGGTAAAAAAGAAGAGTGAAAAGTTGCCTAACACAATCATCAGGAAGTCTGTGGCAGGTGGGAATTGAGTCCCCATCCCTGATTCACAAGTCATGCCTTTGGCACCCTGTTTTTCCTGGGCTTCTTATAGTTTTTTGTGAAAGTCATTATTTTTCAGTACATTCTATTTTCCGCAAGAAGTCTGTACTTGTTAATTTAGTTTCAGTATTTACGTAGGATTGGGCAGGGTATGAACTGTGTTTCCATCCACTATGTCTTTTAGGTTCCTCTTTTGTGAGATGACATTAGCAAAGAGTCACTGAAGCCTTTAGACTGACTCTAACGCAGTTGCCCATGTGAGCGTTTGTAAGAGGTTTGTTTTAGAAATACTGTGGTAAATACAAGCTAAGAAAAATCGGTGTGAAATACAGAAACATTATTTGTACTTTCAGTCAATTTTTGATGCAAAATTTGAAACCTTAATCTAGATTGCTCAGGCTGTTTTTGAAATTTTTGTTCTTTAAGACTGAATGCTGTAGAATAACAGTATTTGACATTCTCATGGGGTTTTGGATCAGGTCTGATTCTATTGAGGATAACTTTTCCATAAATATATCACCATTTTTTAATCTACAATATAAGTGAAAGCCAAGATGCCACAGTAGATATTTATTATGTCCAATATAAGTGAAGTCCAGACAATACAGTCACTGCATACCTGCGTAATACAGGTATCACGGTATTTTGGTACTATTTTTTTTCCTTCTTTCTGGCAGAAATGTTGATGAAATAACAACACAATGGGTAATTGTGTTTACTGATTATTTATGATTTGCATTTTGGTTCGGCTGCTTACTGGAATTTTTGAGAAAATGTATTTCAGGAGATAGATGTTACTTCAGAGTTAACACATGTAAACTGCTATTAAATATGCAGTGCGGTAAGTCTATTGTCTCCATTTCTTTAAAGAAATAGTGAAGAAAAAAAAGGAGTTCTTTTTGAATACAATTCTTTTTGCATTTCTTCATTGGTCTAATACAGAAAACTTCCTTTTTATTTGGTTCTTGCAGACCAGCGGTAATTTAACAAACGCAATTTGCAAACCAGTAAGTTGCCAAAAAAATCCTGTTTGTAACATTGTCTGAAACAGTTGTCCTTATCCCAAAGTATAGAAAAACATATGATTTTTGTCTCTCGCGTTGTTTTTTGTAACATAAAATCCTTCTGACTTTAGGCGGCAAGAAAAGATGTGCCAAACTGTGTTCTGGGCTGCTCTAAAGTACATTAGGCAACAGATGGGATAACACAGACGGTTAATTCTTCATGTGTGTCCGAGTTAGCATAAAGTTCTGGAATGGTCCCAAATTTGCGTCTAAATGGAGTATGCACCCCTTTTGATTACAAACACACATGGAGATTTTTCTGTTAGTACAGTTGAGCAGAGAATAGGGAGGAGGAAGATGAGATAGGATGCTGTGAAAAGCCATGTAGGTCCTGGGGTGAAAAGGTACTTACAAGGGAAGCTGAGCTGCAAGTTTGTTGGGAACCTAATCCTCCTCCTATCGTAAACAAAGGAATTTTTGCTGTTGTCTTGGAGAAGACCTTGAATCAGATCTGGGCTTAACAGGTTGCAGCGTCTGCCTTTGGGACTGCTGTATCGATGCAGAAAGCGGAGAAGCTGTGTTCCCTGTTGGGAGTTATGCTGGGAAAAAAAATATGTAATTTGGCAGCCACACTCAAAATTGCTTCCCTGTTCATGACAGTAGTATCCGGATGTATAGCACAGGATATCACGTGCTTTTGTTGTGTTTTAAACAAATGTAATCCTCTCACTTGCTTTGGTGCTAAATGACTCAGTAACTCATGAAAGCATCTATTTGGGGTTATCTGCAGCTTAGACGTTAGAGCATTAACCTGGTACAGGGGGTTGGTTTTTTTCTGTGCTAGTCCATTTTAAATAAAATTTCAGCAACCAAAGTACATGTAGAGATTAAAATAGCCTTGAAAAGTTGTGAACTGATGTGTTAAAACCAGAATATTAATTGGTGAATGAATGTCAAATATAGCATTGCACATTCAAAAGTAGTTATTTTTGGGTACTGGTGGTTATTTTAAGGTAATTGGCTTGTTGAAAGCATAAGACCAATAATGACAGGGGACTCAAAAAGGTACAGATGTAAAACTGAGATGCTAATTTACGAGATTTTGTGGTCTGAATATATCTATAAAACTAGCTTCTTATTATTTCATTCTGGAAATAAAACTGCCCCTTTCTTTTTTCCCCCCCAGAGACTCAGTCAAAGTTTGCTGATTCAATAGAGGTCAAGTAGCATTTCTGGAGGTACTATAGCACTGCCCCACCAATTCTGGATAGGAAATACAGTCCGAGGTCATATTTCTACAGAAATAGAAGGAAAATAAGGACAAAGCCAGCAGAAATTACTGGCTTTCTTATAACTTCAGAGATGCAGATTTTGGTTTAAAAGTTTGCTCTGGTTATGTTTTAGACATTGTGCTCACTTCCCTCAAGAGTTAAGTGGCAAAGACATAATTATGATGTTATGGCCTGAAAATCATAGTATTAAATCCACAAAGTGATGCATCCAATGCAAAAAAAAAAAAAAAAAAACAAATGCAAAACAACCCATAGCTGTGTTTATGCAGTGACTGTATAACATACACTGCATAAATGGTCGACGGATGCGAGGTCAGAACCTAGGTCTGATGCTTTCTGGAGAAGTATCTGTTGGCACATGGAGTCATGATTTTGCGGAAGACCTTTGAATGCTAATTTTTTTTTTTTTTAATTTTTTTTTTTTTTGGCACCTTCAGCAGGATGAGCATGGCATTGTTTCGTGGCTGAACAGCTTCTAGGGAAGTTATTGTCTTCAAAAGAGATGTATGGGTTTGGGCCCCCTCCAGCTGAAGAATGGAGTGCAATCATAGATTTCTTGCATCATGGGCCAACACTTTAAACTGTGACCTACTTGGACCAGGAACCCTTTTGTACGTTCCTCAATACAAGTGATTGGGATGGCTCTGTGTGAAAATCTCTTTCCTGGTGGTATGGTGTAGGTTTTGCACACATTTAGGTTGACAGCACCTGCCAGATCAGACACTTCTGGGATATTATGAGAATCCCAAGCATGTTTCGATGTGAGGGAGCATCTGGACTGCTCACTGCTGCCAAAGTGGGGCCCAACCTGGACGCTTGTAGTAACAGCTTTAGCCCCCTATACAGTGCTTTAGTATTTGGATACTGAGGAGCCTGAAGAACCAGGTAGTGCTTTTCTGCAGTCATGTTTTGGAGCTTAAATGCTTCATAGGAATTGTTTTGTGCCAAACCACAGAAATCAGCTTCTTAATTCATCAGCTTAAATGTCTATGGAGGGTATTTGTCACCTGTCAGGTGACAGGTTTGGTTTTGGTTTTCTTGGGAAAAGAGCTTTCTCTTTTTGGGTAATTTTCACCTAAATGCACAATTTCTTTTGAGGAGTTGCTTCTGTATGTCCCTCTCCATACAGGGCAGAAGGCAGGATCTTACTAAAACTTGTGTTGAAGAATATGTTTGAATGAACGTAGATTTTAGAGATGTAAGGTACTTAGGGTGAGAGGATTTAAAATCTGTAGGGATGTGCTGCTTATTTATCTTCAGTGGTGACTGATGGGGTGAAATGCAAGCAGGCACTGTACTTTCAAAAGTGGAAAACAGTAACTGCATCAGTGGGGGTATTTATGGGTATGTTAATGTACACGTTCAACAACTGTAGAAGTCTATTCCTTTACCTCTTGTGCTCCTGCTATTCTAGAAAGAACAATAAACAAATAAAACTTTTGGAACATAACCTCTATGCCTTCCAGCATGGTTCCCTAGTTTACCATGAAACTGTTGATTTTGCTTGTCCCCGTTAATTGCTCTTGTTCTGTGGTGAGCAATCAGACAAGATCAGGATGGGCACAGTGCATACCCGTACAGTGGACTTCCATCCTTCTGTACTATTTCTTTTTTCTCACCCTTGGGTTTTTTTTTGGTAACATATTTGTCCAAGCTATTACTCACCTATGGGTTTAAGTCTTGTATAAGATTCAGGTCCTCTAGGTTAGGTTTTCTGTGGTGTTACTACATGGAAAATTATTACAAGGATGTCTTGAAGTTTTTTTCATAGCTGAGAGTCAGTGTTTTTACTCAAGCTTTTCATATTTAGGAAGCATATGTACATGAGGTTTGTCTTAAAGTGTGTTCCAGGCTTGGACTGCTTGCACTATTGTTATATGAACTTTGCTCTTGCCTTTGGGCATTTTTTTTTTTAAGAGGTATTAATTTGCCTTCTTTCCCGTATCTACCCATGTTTGTTAGTTGTTCACTTATCTTCCAGACCTATGATGAAGTGCAGTATCACATCTGTTGCTATTTTCCTTCCCCTTAGAGAGATATATGTGTGTAAGGTATGTAGCCTGTATACTGCTGCTACTATATAGTTCCTATGAAGAAAAGCTGGCTTTTATTGTGATTATTTTTGACATTTATCCGTATCTTTGATCTTTACTAAATGGGATTGTGATTCTTGTTAAATACCATGGCTGTTTACTGATGTAATGTTTCCAGATATGTCTGTATGGGATAACTGGAATTCCTGGAAGGAGTGTCCTCAGTGATGTACCTGGATATTAAGCTCTGTTTTGTTAAATATGAGCTTTTTCTGTCTGTTTCTTTATTGAAGTCATCTGTGTATTAAAAACTCAATTCTTTATTCAACCCCCTTTTATTGGTACATGCACAAAAAGAAAAGGTCTATATTAAACACTGAATTCTTCCAATAGGTCCCGATGTACCTGTTTTTCATGCCTGGATTTCCCAGTGCTCAGTAACCAGAACCAGTAACTTTCCCAGGTTGTCACTTGAGAAAGAAAACCTCAGCACGTCAGTGTAATCAGAAGCGTGATTGTGTAAATCATGAGCATTACGTAGATTTAAAAGGTGCTTAGGAATTTGGGGGAGATTTTTTTTTTTTTGGCCTTTTTTCACTTTACTTCTGGCATTTTGCCTGCTTGACCCTTAACAGTGTCAGAATTTTGCCCGCTAGGAAACCTCTCTATATCGCTAGTGACAGATTGTTTTTATTTTGGAGTATTTATACATGCTGCGCATTCTTTGGGAGTGCAGTATTTATGATTCTCTTTACGGAGCCGTGTTCTGTTTGTGCTTGCTTGTGCGTGCACCTTCACTTAACGGGGCGCCGGGAGCGGAACGGCTGCAGGGGCAGAATGGTTTTCGTAAAGTGGAGAAGTGGAGGTTTTGGCAGCTGCCTTCTGTTCCTCCCTGCCAGCCCTCCTCTTTAACCCTATGTTAGGCACAAACAAACTCTGCTGTTCCTCCTAACTGTGCAGTGGGGTTCCTTCCTCCCCCCTATCCTGTGCGAAATGAATTTGTAAATGCGTAGAAGCAAAAACTTTCAGGTCCTCTGTTGAAAAGCTTGGGATTAAGCTTTACACATTACTAATACTTCTGTTAAAATGCCGGCTGTCCATCAGCGGCCGGTGTTTTTATAGGAATGAAAATATCCCGTTTCTAATAGAGCCTTTGCCAATTGGTCATGAATGGACCGGTAGTTTCTTGGGGGTGTTTGCTCTTCTTGAACAAAGTTCAAAGCTACATCTCGTTTCCGACTGATCTGTCGAGGGAATGTATGCGAGAGAGATGGATATCATTCCCCTCATTGGAAGGGTGGCATGGAGAGTGTAAGTGGGTATTTTATGGTTACTAAGCAAATACAGTGTGACCTGCGTACTTAACTTATTGATGTCTTTTTTTAAAATATTTTTATTTTTTGAGAAAGAAATTGCTTCACTTAAAGCTTGAGATTAACTAAATCCTCCCACAATGGGTCGCATTTTAGCCTTGGCCTCTGTTTCCTGTGACCGTGATGCTTAGAGATGTAAGGTTGGGTTATTCCATCATCTTGACATAGCCCTGTGCTGCGGGCTACTATCCAGAAACGTTAAAGAAATATTTTTTCCCCTAAAAATAACAGCTTTTGAGTTTTTTAATTTTTTTTTTCCATGTGGAGATGTGACAATACAATCTGGTCAAGGCCAGATTGCATCAGTCTGGTGAATAAATTAGGTTTGTTATATCACTGCTTAGCTTCATTTCTCTTGTGCTACGAGCTAATATTCTTTGTTGTATCCCTCAGAGTTTAATTTACTAAATGCTCTCGAAAAGCATCCGTATGATTCAGTGTTTCATGCCATGAAAAATTCTAAATTTTACTTCTAATTGCATTTTTTATTTCATTAAACATTTGTAGCAGCTATTGAATGTGTTGACTGTCCATTTAGGAATGTTCTGAGGTGCCCTTTAAACTGCCTCTGTTCTCTCTACAAAAGTTCACCTCCCACCACCGAACGGAGTAGATTATGGAGTCTTGCCAGTGAGAAATCTTAAGGGAAAAACACTGTGTTCAGAAAACGCTGCTGTATTCGGAATCCTAGGACTTGTTCTAAAAATAAACTTAATTGAAAAGATTTGTTTTCTTTTCTAATGTGGTTTACATCACCGTTTTATTAATATTTAAATAACAGAATGTCGTAACCCGGAGTACAGAAATACTTCTGTACAGAGCTCCCACCAGAATCTTGGAAACCTTACATGAAGCATTATGATGTTTATTTTGCCACTGGCAATTTTCTTGGTTTAATGTTGCAGTACAAAGGAAGATGAAACTCTGGGATTCCTCCAGAATGAAAACCAGATGATTAATGGGTTAAAAAGGAAAGTAATTAATTTTTCCAAGTCATTATGCATACTCGGGAATAAGGCTTTATTTGCCAACGTTATTACTTGTGCGAATCTCTAGAAACGTCTTGGAAATTTATGCATTTTTCCCCCAAGCCACCAAAAATCTGATGCTTGAACACAGAGTAAACTTGCTATTTTTCTTTGTATCCATAATATTGCAAACATAAATGAAAAAATGGGGATGTGATATGTTCTTAGGTATATCTGCAAAAGGGAAAGTCATATGTAAAGAACCTGGCCCTACAGTGCTTCTACTGTTTTTTCTACTACCCGAAGCTGTGCATTTTAATTGAGTAGGAATTGAAAACATATACTTTTTTTGTGTGTTAGCTTTTCTACAACAAACAGCTAATTCTAAGCAAAGCCCTCTCAATTTAGACACAGGTAGCAACAGACATTTTTAGAGTTTTCCCATCGCCACGTGAGAAGGTGTAGGGCTGCCGACTGCTTGTCTGATTTGACTACTGAAAGCTGTTATCAATGTGATACAGCCGAGGTTTCCTTGCAGGTGTTTTTCCTGGGAACATGGGATGGAAATAAGAAATTTGCATTGCAAAAATTCAGTAAAATGGCTTCTGCTTGATGGAAGAAGTGGGTTTGCCTGGCTTTCGGTTCTAATCCCTGTTTTTCAAGGAGGGTATTTAGTCTTCAGAAGCCTCTTTTTCTCTGAGACGTGGGTCAGAAACTGGCATGTTAGTCAGCAGTGGCCACCAACAGCGTCCCTGCCTTGGTGTACTTCCTTGCGGAGGTGTTGGGGAGGGGATGGGGGCAACTAAGAAATATTTTTCTCTCTGAACATAAATGCTTTCTCGTGATCAAAGAAGGGCGCATCGCTGCTTGAATAAGCCGGGTCTTGATGGCAAAGTGAGCAGCCAAGTCTCGTGCTGGCTGATGAGCAGGCTCATGGTTTGGTAAATCTTAGCTCACCAATTGAGCAATTGATTCCGATCTTAAAATAAAACTGCCTCCTGCCTCAGTTTCGTGAAAAACGCCACTAAGCGACCGAAGAAACATGTTTTTCACATCCTTCCCTCTGTGGCCCCGGGCTGTGCTTTAAAAAGAATATGTTCATCTACCTTCAGCCTTTCCAAAGGCTTCACCAGCCATTTATCAGGTAGTTGGAGAGAAACTAAAATGGGATATTGTATTGTGAAATATAAAAATGGATGCTCTACTTATCTAACGGGATTGCAGAGTCAATATTTGTTATTTTTTTTTGTCACTAAGTGTGGTTAGAAATTAATATGCAGAATTATCTTAACCAGTTCTTTTCTTCTTACATTTAAAGGATGTGAGCATTTAAAAAACCCTTTCCTCTCTGCAGTTCTGTTTTAATACAAAGACTATTGAACCAAACCTTACACCCTGACAAGAAGCTGAATATAGATGCGGCAAATCTTGATAAATGGGATTTTTAATTTGCAATTATTTCACTATATTAAACACAAATTGCCTAGCTTCCTATCTGTTCCCAAGTAATTATCCTACTATATTGTCTTTCAGTAATTTGAAGTGAAATAATTGGATTGATGCAAAACTACAACTGGCTTCTAAATGAAAATCAATTTTTCCAAAGGAAAACATTATTTTCAGTAACTTCACAGTTGCAGTTTCAACTGAAAGCTTGTGGCAAGCTGGCATCACTTCCAGTGGCTACCTTGGATATAATCATGTGTATTTATTGAGTGTATTGATTTCTGTTTCCTTTTTTCCCTGCTGTATTGTCCTCCTGTAACCTGGTAGGATTATTATAAACGTGGTCATGATAAAAATAGGGGCTCGATAAATGTAGATGCAATGAACCTAAGGTCAGTTTAACATCATCAGGAACTTGCTTATGAACAGGTTTATGACATAGGTTTTATCTTGCAAAGCTTGTGTGGGAGTACAGACCAATTTGGGGACCAGCCAGGGATTTCTATTTGTCTTTGAGTACTAAAGTAACAGTAAAGCAGTGAGAAGTGGTGCTTTATAGTCACTCTTCAAACAATTACTTTGTGTGTGTGTATAAAACTTTCCGTTTTGTTATTATTTGATAATTCGGTGTATAAACTTGAGGATTTTCTTTAAATCATTTTTAGCATTGTGAGAAAATAAGAGTAGACTAAAAATGATGGCAAAAGTGAAAGGCCAAAGGAAATCATGTTCATTATTCTTTTTTAAAGTAAATCATTACTTAAATGTGATAAAAATGAACCATTTGGAGACTGTATATTTGCTTGAGCTCCAGCCATCCATCGTTAACTGTTCTATTTGAACCAATGTTGAATGTGGTTGTAGAGGTGAAAATTCTAATGGAGTTTTTCCCCCCCCCCTAAACTTTCAGCTGTAATTCTGCTGATGCTAATGGAAGCTGCACCACCCTATTATATTTTAAAGACATTTTAAGGGAGTTTTATAATATCAAATTATCTAACATGGCAATGTAACGTACCAGCAGGTGGAGACAGAAAGTAAACCAGACTGTGGTGAAGCTAAGTTTCTTGTATCTGGAGTCACTTCCAGTGGAAAAAAAAAAAATATATACATTTTTTCAGCTGTCCAGTGTCTCAGATAAGCTGCTATTTTTAGCAAAATATAGCAAAATTTAGCTGTTTGCCAGATAACTTATCTCTTGCCATGGTAAGATCACTTAGCTAGAATCAATTAGATGATGGCCTTTCTTTTTCTTTTCATGCTTCCCCTCTTAGGCTGTTGTAGAAAAGTCACTGTCCTCTCCTGTTCATATGCCTTTTTGCAAGAGGGATCAATGTGTGTGATGTAATGAGGAATGTTCTGGTGCTGATTTTTCCCTTCATCCCTTCCCTAAAAACATAATTTCCCTGCTTTCTGTAGCAGTAGCATGTACATGTTGTGCAGTTCCTCAAACTTCCCATGAGGTTGTCTACAACTTCCTCAAACATCCAGGAAATTCCTGAAACTTCCCATTAAGTTGTTTACAGATGGCGATTTTTGTCCCAGTTCCCGCTTACTCTTTTCTGTTGGGTGGTTGAACTTGCTGATCCCAGACGAAGACAGATGCCACAAAGAGAAGATATTCTTTTCATGAGACAGAAAAAATCTGGTCTCCCAATGTCACCTACAGAGGAGGAGATGGAGATGTGACCTCTCTGTATGCAGATACACTTGCAGCATAGAAGATTTTTGAAAGCATTATGTGTATCAGTAGTGCTCACGAGCTCACACTCACGTATCCATATGAAAACCTCTTCTTCCATAGTTCAGCGACACTGGAAACTATTATCTGTGTTCACCTCATGTATACATAAGAATTTTACTTAAGCCTTTTAGTCCGGGTGTAAATGTTCAAAATGACTGTATTTCCATAGGGAGCTATTATAACATTAATTTTTAAATGTTCTTCTGATGAAGGATATTGTTAAGTTGAACTAAAACCAATGAAATGTAATTTCTGAAGATTTATTGAAGTAATAATTTGGCATAAAGCATCTGATTAATACAACTGTGGGGTGAAAGTTTCATTTGAAATGGTGACAGAAATGCATACCTAGCATCCAGACTTTTCCATTTTTAACAGATTACTAAATTCTAATATTCACTATTTCACAGCTTGAAAGGAGCAATTAATTGAGGCAAAACACTTCTGTGAACTTGATTGAAAAATAGGAAGAAATGTCAGAGCCTTTGGAATTTTCAGTCTGCTTTATACTCATTTTCCAAATCAGTTTTTCCTGCTGCTTCTAAATTTGGGGACAGTTATTTGTTTTTAATTTAAAATGGCCTGATGGGTTGAAATTAGCCAAGTTACACAGAATTGCTGTTGGTTTCCCGGTTGCATAAGCCTACCAGGAAGGTTGTGAGAGGTCATGCTGCCGGGGAGAGCGTGGCTGCAGTTTGGGTGTGCTCTGGCTGAACTAATCAGAAAAAAAATGTTTGTAAAGCAGGGAGTGGTTCTGTGTTAGTTTTTGCATGAGGAGAGGAACGACTTGCATCTATTTTTCTCTGTTTTCTAAGGCAACAGGAGAGGGCTCAGTCAATGTGGTTATTGAGTGTCTTTTGCATTCCAATATGACCTTAATTTATAGGCACCTAGAATATCTGTCTTTAGGTTCCTGAAGTGCCATAGGCACATAGTTTTATAAAATTTGAAGAAACCGTGTTAGACCTGCTGTTCCACATTATTGTGACGAGTAATGTAGCAATTTGGGAAAGCGATGTTACTTCAAATGCAGTTCCTCCTTATTCTTGTCTTGTTTGCAGAAAAATACTTTCAGCAAACTTCATACGAAGTCCTCCGCAAGAAGGGATGTACTTGGAGTTGTCCTCTGCCCTTCCATTGCAATCAGCATTCCTTTTACTTGCAGAGAGGAAAGATGGATAAGCTGAGAATATATTCTTTCAGCAGCGAAAGGTAGATCAAGCTCTATTCTGCATCAAGCAGAGCTGGAGGAAGCAATTTTGCAAAGAAGCTGTTGCACCCCTAATTTTGTTGTGTAGATGGAGATGCAAATTTCTGATGGCAGCAAATAGAATATACTGATTTGTGTATTCCACATGACACTTACATCAGTGGAAAAAAACCCCACCTTGTTCTCTACATGCTTGAAGGCTTTTATTAACTAGCCTTTCCTAGTGCCGGGATCTGCTTTATTGGGGTATCTGAGAAACAAGAGCGGAAAAATGGTGCAAAAACTGTTTCTTTAGATGTGTCAGAATATGGAGATTTACATCCTCCTGAAATTATTATGTTTCAGTTAACAATCCCCCCCCCCCCCCCAACTTCTCATACTGTTTTCCGATTTTTTTTTTTTTAACTGGCGAAACTGATGTTCCTATTAGACTTTGTGAAACAGGGCGGTCTTGTGGTATGAATAGTCCCATTTCAGCCTGGACAAGACAAGGCTCCGGGGAGCTCTTATTGCGGCCTTCCAGTACCTAAAGGGGGCCTACAGGAGAGCTGGGGAAGGACTTTTTACTAGGGCATGTAGTGATAGGATGAGGGGGAATGGCTTTAAACTGGAAGAGGGCAGGTTTAGATTAAACATTAAGAAGAAGTTTTTCACTTTGAGGGTGGTGAGGCACTGCAACAGGACGCCTAAAGAGATTGTTGAGGCCCCATCCCTGGAGGTGTTCAAGGCCAGGCTGGATGTGGCCTTGGGCAACCTGGTGTAGTGGGAGGTGTCCCTGCCTATGGCAGGGGGGTTGGAACTCGATGATCTTCAAGGTCCCTTCCAACCTAAACCATTCTATGATTCTATGATTCTTAGAACATTTGATCATAAATATTTTGAACCAGCAATGGAAAATGCACACATTTTGGTAAACTGTGGATCTTGGGATTCTTTTTTAAATATCTGGTAGTGCTCTGTGTTAGAAAACCATAGAAGGAGAAGGTATAAGGATAATACTTCTGCTTCTGGAGGTCATGACTGTAACGCTGGGTCTTCTAATAAGCAAAAAGTCATGCTTTCTCTATAAATTACGATCATTTGGTTTATATCCATTGCAGGATGCATTGAAAATAACCTGGCATGCTGTAAAACACATGGAGATCAAACTGTGTACAAAGGCTAAATAATAACTTCCTTGCCTTCTCTGATGGCGGAGGTGTTGTCCGCACTTTGTATCATGGGAAACCCAGCTGCTGGAAGATGTTAAAGGCTTTCCAAGGTTACTGAGTGAATCAGTGGGCAGGGTTTTTGAATCTGGAAAGCTTGATCCCAGCCTTGGTTTTCTAAAAGAAGCCCAACGTATCTTTACTCCAAGATAAATAATTGGAAATACGCTTTCTTTTTTTTTGGCTTGTTTCAAAATCACACTTTCCTAACCCATGAATAGTGTAATCATATCAGTACTGGGTTTACTGGTCTAGCGTATTTTGTGCTCTGAGCCTCTTTATTTTTTAAAACAGATAAGTATTTTCCAAGCAAGAGGAGTGCTTTTACCACTCTATTAAATAATGTAGCCTTTAATTCAGAAGTATTATCTGTCTGTGTGTCAGAAGGCAGCACGGAAGAGAGCAGTATGGGCTAGCATTTTCTGGAGTTCATTATTTCCATGTTCTTACATTAAATACTTTGCATTTCTGTAAGATTTGTGGACACTTGATATAGAAGTTGTTCTAGAAATGGAACGTAAAGGTCTTGAATTTGGATACTAGCTCAAACTAATTGAAACCCTTCATCGTGTCCAGCTTTATAATTCTGAAGTGAGTGCAGTATGCAGTCTGATAATGTTTGACATAGATTTGACATTAATTTGTCGCATTTGACAGCTTGGAAAACTCTTTTGGACTTGATTCCTTCAGAGTTAGGCTTAGACAAGTGCTCTTGCGGAATTTGTTGAGCCGGTGTTTGTGCATCTGTGCAGAGGATTGGGATACGTGAAACCCGAGAGAAACTTGTGTCATTTTGAGTGTGGGGTCATAGTGTGATTACTCTTATTTTTTCATCAGGAATCTAAACAAACTATATCCAGGAAACACCAAAAGCTTTCTAGTATGGTTTGTTAAAATTCTTTCCTAGTACAGCTTATAATTCTTCAGACAACTGATATAACTTACGCTGGCAAAAATTCAGTTTGCTAATGTATCTGTCTGACTTTCACAGCATCTGTGAAAGACTGTTGTCATACAGACACGTCTGTCATTACAACTCTGCCACTTTCTAATGCAACTAAAATGGAGTGGGTTTGAGATTTGCTGCCTTAAAAACCTTGGTGGAAGCTGTCAGTAGACATTTCTTCTGTTTCTTTTCTTTTTTTTTCTGGGCTTTGAATGTTTTCTGCTCTAGTACCCATGAGTTCACAGCCTTTTTCAAGGAGCAACTCGTAACACCTCATGTGCTCCCCGGTAGCAGCTAATTTGCCAGCTCTTGAGCAATTGGTAACAGAAAGTTTCACGTCGGTAGCTTTAGAGGAGTGAAGAGGTGATGTGTAGGAAGGGCATCCAGTGGTACCATGACCACTATTTGCTCTTCTCCATTCCAAATTTTGTGTTCTTTACCTTTCTTTGGTTTTATATGTTTGAATTTTCTCCCATACTAGGTTTGCTTTAAATATTTTAAAATGTATTATATAAATACATACAATATATTAATTATGTTATTATAGACTTTCAGGTACTCTAGAAGGCCTTACATTCACAAGGGTGTTCTTTAAACAGTGAACTAACCATTTCATAGCCTCCAGACTGCTTAACATGACCAGGTGTATCATGCATCTGATTTTTACTCCAGAAATGTAACATATGGCTTAAGAAATCTTTGTGTGATGGCTATCTCCAGGCAGAATTTCACATCTTTCCTACTTCTCATAATGCAACTGATAGTCTATGCTATCGCAGCCTCGGGAGGTATAAGGAAATTGCGACAGAACGATAAGAAATTCAACTATTTCCTATAGGCAGCAGTTAATGTATTAATAACTAAGGTTTTTTGTCCCTTCCTTTTGGTTCATTTGTGAATGAAGAGGTGAAAGAGAATTTGAAATTGGAGTGTGGCTGACAAATTCCAGCGTTTGCGGTAATGCCAGAGAAGGTGATCTGACTCCCTGGCGCCCTTCAGAGTCAAGTTTTGGGTTCTTCCTTAACCTGGCTGGGCACGTCCTTTGGGTACCTGCCAACTAAGTGGAATTGCCTTCACCCAGCCCTGAGACCTACCTGGCTTCTGTGGTACAGGAAGGAATTAGCTGCCTTAATGACACACTCTTCTTGACTCAAATCTTTTAATGTTGACATGGGAAGCTGCTCTTACTCCTCTCAATGAAGTTTGAAACATGCAGATTTACAGATTTAGATAAAGCGCAGAAAGGAGGCACTTGGTATTTTTGCTTTGAGCAACCTGGTCTCTTTGAGCAACCTGGTCTAGTGGAAGGTGTCCCTGCCCATGGCAGGGGGGTTGGAACTAGATGATCTTTAAGGTCCCTTTCAACCTAAACATTCCATGATTTGTGTAGATCTACGTTGTCTGTAACAGTTGGAGGCAGAGTAAGACTGTCGTCTTTTCAGCAGGTAATGCTGGAGCTTTCAGAGATCAGATCCAGGCTAACCTGATTTTCAGACTTAAATGCTTTTTCCTGCAGGGAATCTTTCATGAGATTGGGAGGGCGAACTTTCTTAGGATCTTTGGCATCATTTATTAGTACCTTTTGGCATTTTGAAATGGTCAAGTCATTTTGTATGAAAAAAATCTTAAGGTATGTTATTTTTTTCTCTAAGCCAGAGCAGCTGATTCCTGAAGTATATTGTCCATTGATTTACAGACACGATGATATCTACATTTTAGCTTATTTATTTTGTGATCAGTGTTTTTTGTAGAAACATATTCCTAAGATGCATTGAAACTATTTTATATCAGTCATCTGGAATGCCCAACTTGACTCATTTATCTAGCATTAAGCAAGGACATACAATGTGACACGGGAAGTGAGATCACAGAAGTTGATTAAAAAGTAATGAAATGTTTCCTTTATTGATTTACAAGAGTGGGCTGTAACATGAAAAATTCCATTTGCAGAAGCAACTTCATGGCTCGAGCGGGGTATTGCATAAAATACAAGCAGAGTAACTGGATGTGGGAAGTGAGTCAATCCAGTAGTTTGAGAATGGGATTAGGATTTCGGTTCACTGTTCTGTTGGTGCTGACTCACCATGACTTTACACAAGTCAGTTAAGTTTTCTACATATCAGCAGCTCAGCCTAAAAATACGCTGTTCCTCTTAAGTTCTTTTACTGCCTGCAAGCTTTGACTGTTGCAAACGAAAGGGCAAAAGTACTTAAATATTCTAAGAAATTTTCAATACTTGTTAGGTTCTTAAAACTGTTTTTTTAAGTTGCATTTTCCTGTTTTATTACTGTTTTGCAATGTCTTTCTCTGCTGGACTGTGGAGAGCTTTACAAAGAGGAAGAATTGACTCTTTACCATATTTTACAATTAAAGCAACTGTTTTGTAAAAGACTTAGCAAACACACGAAGTAAAAGCAATAATAGCTTTTCTAATCCCCTTTGATTATGGTCATTTTAAGCCTGTTTAACACAGAGCTTTTAGTTACCAACATAGTTGTGCCAGCACAAACTGCTCAGCCTTGTCTGGCTTAGGAAAAAGGGTATTAACTAACAAATGAAGCCCTTAGGTATTACAGTGGTAGTATTATATTAATTAATATTGTATTACATTACGTTATTATAAAATGCTAACATTATTCAGATAAAGTGAGATGACATTGCATTAAACCGGGCAGTTGAAATTCTTGTTTAAAAGCAACCTCCTCTTCTTCAGAGAGACTTGGTGTGGCAAAAAAGTTTCACACTTTTGAATTTTGTCACGTTTAGCAGTAAGTGCTGAAGATGCTGCTGCTCTCGCTTGTCCACCGGACTTTGTCTGTTTTTACCATGAGATGCCTTGCCCCATTCTGACCGTTTTTTTTTTCTTCCTGTGTTTTTCTTGGGTTGTCAGAGCTGAATTTGCTCTGTTGAAGAACTATTTCAGACATAGCTGTTGATTTAATGAATCATCCTGACAGCAAAGAAGTTCTTTTAACCAGGGATTAAGCAAAACAGGAATGTGATGCTTTTGCTCGAGGGTAAGAGTGACTGCACATTGGATTATGGATCAGCTATTACGCTCGAGTGTCAAACACTCCCATAATCTGCATCAACTTTCAAGTCTGGGCAAGCCCTTAACAATACTTCTTTCGATTTTAGTACAAATGCTGCCTGTATGCAGATGGTAGGAAGGCTGGACTTTATTGACTTCACAACATATTACTTGCAAAAGCATCGGGGGAAAAAAATGTTGGAGAGGAATAAATCGGTGGCCTGTAGCTCCGCTTGGCTTGCCAACTTCCAAGACTTAGTTCTTTTCATGCCTGTGTTCTCTTGGCAGTCTCTGACCATGGATGACAATGCTATCAAATGCATTTGGGACCCCTGTATGTGTAAAAATAATATACATTTGTAATATATGTTGTTATATATCAAAAATAGAATATATGTGAGTAAAACAATAAAAAGTCTGTGAATCAACATAGCTGAATAAGAACAAATCATATGGCATAACCAATTTGTTATAAGGCTTAACTGCACTGTATGATCTTGTATGTACTTATAGCTATTTATATAGCAAGTAATCACTTTTGCCTTTTTTCTCCTCTATTCTGTTTGCATGCAGTACAAATCTAATAAATATTTATATATGTATCTTCAAAAAGGCAAGTGACTTTCACAAGACCAACTCTTGTGAGTTATTTATGATACTGGCTGATGTACCTAAAAGAAAAAAAGATTGACCCTATTTTACACTAAAAAGAGAATAGGAATTAACCTTTCTTTTTATAAGAGTAGAAGTTGAGCATCTCCTTTTATGTATAGAAAATTCAAATCTGTATTTAAGGCCAGTGGTGACTAACCACTGATAACTTACTAACTTGCCTTAGCAAAAATGTGTATTATTCTGTAACTTAGGGATTGAAACTCTCAGATTGCAGTAAATGACTGCCAAATCTCTTTTATATATTTTCTCACTAAATGTTAATTTGTGACTCTTAGTTTTTTTCCACAACAAATCCTTCATAGAAGGAAAGGATAGCTTAGAACATTTCTCCCCCGAGTGTCCCAGATTTCAGATTTTGATACTGTAATTGGCCATATGTATGTAAGTCCGATAGGTAAAGTATGTATGCTATAAAGAATCAAAACCCCACTGCAGAAATACACTTATTTCACACAGCCACTATGTTTGCGTTGCTGTGTGTTGCTGAGTGCAACACACCGTACCTGAGCATTATCATCACACTACTACCCCCGTGTGGTGATTAGCTATAATCCAATCTTTATAAAAAGGAATAAAAGCTTTTGTGCATTATTTTAATTTAAAAGGAAAAAAAAAAACAAAACATTTTTAGGACGATGCTGTGTTTGTGTTTTGTCCTAATACGTGTTCAACACATTAGATGTAGAATATTGGGAGGTTAAAAAAGTCAGTATGTGTCCTTTTCTCATAATATTGTGACAAAGTCAGTGTTACTTAGGAAGATGCCGTAAGAAGTAGCTTTTCCAACAGCTTTTATGGCTTGATTAGAGAAACAACACCTGGAAATTTCAGGTATAGAATCTAGAATCATTTGAATAACTTGTAAAACATAAAATTGAACATATATAAAGAAGATTAACATGTGATTTCATTGGCATCGGCTATTTTGTATTAAAATATTAGGCGCAGTATTTACTTCCAAAGTAGTTTTTATGTCCAGAAATTCTATGCATTGGAAGTGTCTGTGACATTCTGCTATGTAAAAGAGTAGTGTAAAGAACAGGAGTACTCAGAAGGACATGCAAGAGACATTAATGAAATAAATGCTTTCTTCAAAGCAATGGGTAACTTCTAGGAAGGTGGGGAAATACTCTTTGTTTATATGCTTGTCTATTTATTGTAGAAAGCAGACTCTTTTCAGCAAGTATACAGGCAAATATTAATTATGCAGAATGTGAAATGCTCACATTAAATTAAAAAAAAATATTGTTTCCTAATAATTTATCATCGCAATATGTACTAAATTTTATAAATAATGACAATGTATTTTTTGAAACATAGCAGGGAACTTTTGCTTCATAATGATTTATTGCTTCATGATGATATCTTTTAGAATTTATAAAGGATTAAATTATTTTCCTGCATGCTAATGACATACCTTTAAAGTCAAAATTATCACTGTCATTTCTAAATTCTATCATAATTCCGTACAATTAATACCAAGCTGGTAGTGGAGCTGTCTTTGTGTCTTGCATTGTAAGCTAACTCATTTCATTATTGGGATTGTATATTTTCACCTATAGATGGGTCTCATGGAAAGGTAATATGTGGTTCCTTCTTATAGATAGCTTCTATATTATCTTCATCCTCGCTACTGGCACAATTATACTGTAATTTCTGGGATTAATTACAGTTTTTGCCAGCCATCAAGAGCTGGAGTAAGTCTTGCATCTTTTATGTAAAATTTAGCATCGTTTGGTATGTTAGGGCAG
This sequence comes from Vanellus vanellus, assembly GCF_965231255.1. Lineage (NCBI taxonomy): Eukaryota > Metazoa > Chordata > Aves > Charadriiformes > Charadriidae > Vanellus > Vanellus vanellus. The sequence continues at coordinate 188,344,314 of NC_138905.1, forward strand.
CTCGTGGTGGAGAGGGCTTTTTCTTCCGTCGGTTTCAAGAACCTGTCTCAATCTTCACTAAACACAGAAAAGCGGTCAATGGTTATCATTTATTATACAAATCCTAATATGTTGATTAGAATACATGAATCATTCTTAAGAGACAGAAAATAAACATTTTCTATATTAGTATTATCCAACATCTCTTCTGAAATAAACAGTGATTTCCACTTTCTCATGTTTTTCCCCAGTTTTTAATTTTAGCATATCCGATTATATTCTAGTTGGACTCTGCTTATAGGTTGTTTCTCTTTCATACTAGAGAAATGCTAGTGGAATTTTGAAATTGGTGGTATTTATACTTTTTTGTGGCTCTTCCTCAGACAACTGGTTGGAACCAGTTTCTGGATATCCGTAGAACAAGAATATTCTACTTTGCTTACCAGTAGGTGAGGAGGTGTACTTTATGTTGCTGTCCTGTTTAATTCTGCTGGGGCTTGCAGAAGGACGTCCCCCCTCTTGATAGCAATGTTAGTGAACATTCTGTCTGTGTTTTAATATTGATCCCATTTGTTCATTAGAAAGGTTTATATGTAGGTGAATTAAACAGCTAAACTCAATTGTATGATTTCAGTGACACCATGTATCAAATGATAACAGATTTGTTAACAAACTTAACTGAATACTCCTAAGTGTAGTTTTTCTCAGTTGTGGATTATTCATAATGAATATGATTATTCATATGAATAATTCTTGATTGTTCACAGCATGTGTGAATGGTTACTATAAATCAGAGGATGTAGGCTCACACGTCGAAGGACCCTTGCTGATTTGTGTGTGGCTTTTCCCATCATTGGCAATGACGCAAGACTTAATAATCCTGTCTTTTTTCTTCCTTGTTCTTTTATTGTGCCAGTGCTGCTTTAAGGATCCTCTTTTTCATTTCACACATATCACACCACTTTTCTCTCTCCATTTAAATGCCTTCATCTTCTTTTGGTGTTCAAACAGTAATATAAATTTTGTTGCTTCTTTGTTAAAAACTGACGTGTTCCTTCCTCAGGGTGTCTTAGTACATCCTTTTTGTGTCTTGTTTATTTAAAACCACAGGCTCTTTGGGGCACGAACTCCTTGTTTTGTGCCCTGGACCAGAATGACCACATTTTTGGTCCAAATATGGATGGCACCAAAAGGGTGCTCCAAGGCACAGCAGGCTCTGCATTCATCTCTGGTGATTAATGCAGCAGAAAGTAAAACTACTGTAAAAATTCTTAAAAAAAAAAAAAAAAACAACAAAAAAAAACCAAAAAACCAAACCCAACACATCAACCTGCAAAGAAAACACTTCTCCCCCTCCAGTTACTGTGCTTTATGTGTTGGAATATTTATTTTTAGTTATGTTTTTCATTAACCTCCCACCCCATTGAAGTTGTGTCTTAAAATAGGTAAAGGACTATAAATAATTAAAAAAGATGTTCTGTGTTGCAAAGGTAAAAATTACAACTTCCCTGATCTTTGTCTCAAACTTGGACAGTCAATTTTTTAACATATAGAAAATTAATATTTTCATTCTATCAACCTTAAGGTTGAAGAAACCTTCAGCCTTCTCATTCAGAATTCTAACCCAACCAGCTTCTAAAGCAGAAAAAAGCAAAAGGGCTGGTCTCTAGCAGGACCCATTAATTAAATGGGCTTGCTGCATTCCAGATAGATGGGGTGGGCACAAGGAAGATGGAGGAGCCCATTAGCCTTCAATAACCAACCTACCTCAAGGCCTCCTGCCGTTATCATCTATTAGCTTGTCAGCGCCTGTCTGTGCGTTTTCCCCCACGGGCTTCTCTTGTGAGTTTAAGACCTTCATTAACTAACAGGTATATAAATTAAACCATGACTTCCAGTGGAGAATAAAGAGATTTAAGGCTGTCGTTGGCGGTAGCGCCCATGGTCTTGTGTTGACAGGCCATTTACCACGCCAGTTAATGGAAGGGAACGTACTGCCTAGACCTTGATATATTCTGCCCCTTCTGAGGGTATGGAGCTGCATTTTGAAGTGTGAGTGAAAGTCTCTGAGGGTTTAGCAGTTCTGACGTGTAGTTTAGAGAGAAAAGTCTGGTGAGACGCATTTTCTCTTTTGTAATTAAAATACCTTACAGTTTTGCTGTACGCTCATCTTGTGTATGGAAAACCTATTCAACATCTTGAACGATAGTTTGAAAGCAACAACTACGACATCATTAGATGAATAATCCTCTATCAGTTTGTGTAACTGTAGAGCAGATGAGCACCCTCAGAGGCTGCTGCTCAATGAAGCTTGATCAAATGCCTTCTTGAAATCTCTGGCTGCTGTTCACCAGTTTCGCTGATTGATCACCTTTCAATTGGCAACCTGAAAAATCTGCTGGTAGCTGTGGTGTTAAAGGAAAACACTTGCAGTCTCTGCGGCTGATGGGATAAATCAGTGGAACGGCTTTAAAATCAGCACTGCTGATTTGAAACTTGTCTTAGATTGTAGGAAATATCATTTTTTTGGTGGTGTTAACTGCAGTGTGTCTAGAATTGCTAGTGATGGTAGTTTCAGCCCAGACAAATAAAGCCAGCGTGTAATACATATAAATAGGCAAGTGTAGGTTTTCTTCTGTTTCCCCAGATGAATCAGTGGTGCTAGCATAGCGAGTTATGAAGTGTACAGATGGGTTAACTGTTTGAGAAGCATCTTTTTGATATAAAAAAAAGGGAAGGAAAAAAAAAGATGAGTATTAATCACATTTATTCCTAGACTTCTTGCTAGTGTAAGACCATATCAAGAATCTGGTTGGAAGAAGTGAGAGTGGTAAGTTCAGATGACTCAGAAATTGCTCTTAATGTGGGTGCTTTGACTTTGTTGTCACCTTTCTCTCATCCAGGTCCTTGTGATCAGCATGTCTAACTACTGTCTGGAACCAATTAATAAACTCCCAGTATCTTTGTGCAAATGAGATTTTGGACTAATAATTTTTTTCTTAAAATATTCCATCTAAAGGGGTATTCTTTTTTTTTTTTTTTAACAAGAAAAGCATTATAACAAATAGCTAGAATTATTTTTCTTGGAATTAAGAGAGCATAAGACTATAATTACCTAGCCTTTTCTTTGAAGCCTAGCGAGTTTGAAAGAAGATTGAAGATCATCCTGTAGATTTAAAATTTTCATCATACAGCTTAGATATGATAAATATATTTTTAATGATTTTAGCTTATTTTCTATGACTTCCTCTGGGTGTGGAGAAAGTTCTAATGTAACTCAGCCTCCGGCACAAGTATGCAAAGAAAATGGGATGCTCTGGCTCAGAAGTTTCAGTGGGTTTAGTGCTAAGGAGCACCTGTTCGTCCTTTCTGCTCCAAATTACTGGTCCTGAAATATGTGTGCTTGTTCTTCAGTCGTTGAAGCTCCTAATGGTGGTGTCTTAACTCAGTTAGTGTTGTTGGCTGCTTAATCTGAAACATTGCACAGTGGCTTTATCTTCCCTTCTGTGACTGTCACAGCATAGGAGACAGCACGAGCAGGATTTTCTAGGGTTTATCTGGCAAAGTCCTCCAGCTCTTATCACAGGGAAAAGATAGCAACTGCAGATGTTCCTTGAGTACTTAATGCTTAGAAATTGGATGACTCGCAAAAGTTTATAGTACCTGTATTAAATGCAAGTAAGCAATTATGAGAATAAAAGTATTTTAAACAGGAGAGAGTAGATACCGAAGAAACATGATCAGCAAATGTAAGAGGAAACCTGATTAACCACATCTAGTTTTAAAAAATATTTTCCATGCTTTCCACTTTTCTGTGAAAGGCCAATGAAATAAGTAGGACACTCAAGCCGCATCCCAGAGGAGAGCAGAGCTTCTCACTCATAAATGCTCTTGAAGATGGTACTTCATGGAGAGGTTTCACACAGCATAATCATATCTACCTCAAGTGCTGTATGCTAAGCCTAATCTTAGTGCATAGCAGGATATAAGACTTCCATAACCTATATCCTCTGTGGAAGAACATTTGCAATTCGCCATCTTTGTTCTGTTTAAAAATACTTCTAGATGTAAATTTATTAGTTTGGTTAAAAAGCAGAACAACCTTATGAGTCATTTAATAACTGCGTGTTCATAATATTTTTTCCTGGTGAAAAGTTAGTGTGATTTGAATGAAAGAGAATTGGGGCAAGCCAAGTGAAGAGCAATAACAATCATCCTGTCAAGTGATTGTTGTTCTCCCTGTTTTTCTCCTTACAAAGTACTGTGAATTAGGAACAGTATTTGAGGTTTGAGTTCATTTGTTGACATTTTACATCGGTATCATTGTCCTACAACGGCACGTTATAGGTTTAAAGTGCAACAAGGGAGGTTTACACAAGGGAAAACATTTTAGTGGTAGAGGATCTCTGTAACTGGGGCCTTTAAGAACATCTTAGGCAAGTGTCTTATGGGAATAGTCTAAGGATGGCTAATGAAGGCAGATGCAGACCTCATTTAAATGGAAAGGACGGAAGCATGGTGTATTTTTGCAATGACAGTCAGGTCATGTGAAAAGCCAGATTTTAGACCCCCCATCATTCTGTCTGGGGATTTTGTGATTGGGAGCTGGGCATGTGAAGATTAACTCTACAGAAGCAATGAATGCAGGCTTATGAGATGCAGCGCCTCTACTGCTCATGTGTTTCTGTCTTCTGATGCAGATGTTGGATGATAGTGACCTTTTTGCTAACAAATGGGCCAGAAGAAAATTTCAAGTGGAAAAAATGGGACACCTGAATAAGACGATAGATCACCTGTTTCTGCAAATCTGTATACAGTTAGTATTACCTTGGAGGAGAGTATGGACTAAAAGATCTTTTTATGCCTCTTCTAGATCCTTTATGAGTCTCTGGTTTTGTTAGCGGGTATGGAGCATACGTTGTTAAACAAAGATTTCAGAATATTTTTGAGGTTTTATTGAAGCTGAAATAGAATTTGGCTTTTTCAGCTCCCCTGGAGTGTAGCTTTTGCATCACAATCTGAAAGCAAGCACACTGTAAAACACATAAATACTCTTACCTTCAAGGTGCCAAATCCTCTTAGACAATGGATATGTAAAGTGACAGGTTTTATAAAACTGAGAATTTATTTATATGGAAAGTACTTTCCTCAATAATAAAAAAACAAACAAAACCAAACAACCACAGCTATAGTCAAGTTTTATTCTAGCACATTTATTTTTTTGTTTCTAGTTTTACTTGGTTTTATACTAGGTATGTTTTGTTAACAGCAATTTAAATTGTTTAAATGGAAAAAATTACTGTCCAGATGTTTAAAACTAAAAAGGCAAAGTCCATACTTAAGTGTTCAACTCACCAAAATAAGAAAAGCAAGTGACTACATTTGTTATATTTTAGCAATAAGAGCTGTTGAACAGCAAGTGGAATGGGAGGTGCTGTGCTGTTGTCTGATGCAAGTGTCTTAGAAAAGATTCCTTGTTGTTCAGCCATGATTTACCTTTGGTAAGTCCATGCTAACTGTGTCTAGTTACCTCCTTCTCCTTTATGTGCCCAGAAATATGTTTCGAGAGGATCCACTCCCTGATTTTCCCATGGACTTAAGTGATTGGACTTAAGGCATTGGATTGTATTCCACAACTCAAGGGTTTGGACACCAAAGCCAGAGCCTATATAGAGCTGGGGAAGAGGTTTCTTCATGGATAAAAAGGCATGAGCCACGCTGTATAAAACTCTTGAGAATTACTGATCTGCCTCGTTCCGGTCAGAGAGACGTGTCTTTTGGGAGAAGAACCTTTACTGTGTTTTCTGAATGAGAGAAAATAGCATGTACATGAATGAGCTGGGTCACAAAGGGAATGTGAATTCAAAAGTAATTACAGGCTCTTATTTCCCGTCAGTAAACAGAAGGGAAGGGAGGGTCCGGTGTCTGTTATTCTGCTGCTCTCCAGTCTGGTCGTCTCAAAAGAGAGAATTTCCTCCTGTCATTGTAATGTGAAAATTCTGCTTCCACCAGGGATGCTGCTAAAGACTGGGAAGGCAAATGGGATTTTAACGTGTGAATCGCTAGAAACACCTGGGACCCTGTCCTTTACTAAAAGTGCCTTGCTGTTTTGGGGAATTCGTCAGGACTCTTGTGGTAATAATCTGTTGCCTAAATTTGTGGTGGTTCAGCAGGTACACGTGTAATGCTTATATGTAGCTGCACAGACAAGTGAATATATCAGCATAATATCTCTTTGAGGTGAGGAGGTATTATTCCTTTTCTGCCTGTTCAGAATTGAGGTGCAATGAATAAGACACCTACCAGAGGTTACAGAGGCCTGTTAATGGCCTGGAAAGTAAACTTCAAATCTGTTTGGCACTTATTCAGTACTGTATCACAAACTGGTTGTTGTTGTTGTTTTTTTTTTTTTTTTTTTTTAATTTTCCTCCAAAATACACCAAGCTAGAAAATATTTACCCACTAAATTTAATAACTCCAAATTAATTAAAATACAGTAACCGGAACTGGGGGATTTTGTGCCAATTTGGGCTCCAGACATTGTCTAGATTTTCATATAAGAAAATCCTGATTGGCAGAAATTGTGCAAGGGGTACGTCAATAATATTTGTAAGGAATTATAGGAAAAGCAAACTTAGAAGGAAGGTGTGGGTTTGCTACAAGGAATTTCACTTGTAGAACTAACAGAGGGTAGAGTAAAAGACAGAGTCAGAATCTGGCTGTTTGTGATAGTCCTGCAATCTTAAGAGCAGCCTACTGCATGGGTGAACGAGGTGCTTCTGAAAAAACCTCAGACATAAAAAGGAAGCATACAAAAGGTAGAAGCAGCAGCAAGTGACCCAGAAGGAATTTAGAGAAAAAAAATGACACAGGGATGCGGTTAGTAAAGTCAAAGCTCAACTGGAGTTGAATCTAGCAAGGAATGTGAAGGCCAACAAGAAGGTTTTCTACAGGTACACCAGCAGAAAAAGGAAGACCAGGGTAAACTTGTGCCTGCTGCTGAATGAGGCAGGGGACCTGGTGATAAAGGACATGGAGAAGGCCAAGATACTCAGTGCCTTCTTCACTTTGATCTTGACTGGTAAGACCAGCTTTCTGCAATCCCAGGTCCCTGAAACCACTGGGAAGGTCAGGAGCAAGGAGGACTTACCTTAGGTGTTGGGAACACTTAAACTGCATGTACACAAGTCCACTGAACCTGATGGGTTACACCTCCAAGTGCTGAGGGAACTGCTTGATGGTATTGCAAGGTCATTCTCCATTACTTTTCAAAGGTCATAGCACTGGGGGAGGTTCCCGAGGACTGGAAGAATGCAAGTGTCACTCTTCTATTAAAGAAGAGCAAGGAGGAGGATTTGGGAAAGTACAGATCAGTCAGCCTCACCTCAATGCCTTGGAAGGTGATGGAGCAAGTAATCCTGGAAACTATTTCCAAACACATGAAAGACAAGACGGTGATTGGGAGGAATCAGTATGGTTTTATGAAGAGGAAGCCATCAGCCTGATAGTGTTCTGCAGCCAGGTGACTAACTCAGTGGATGAGGACAGAGCCATGGATGTTGTTATCTTGAATTTAGCAAAACTTTTGACACTGTCTCCCATAACACTCTTATAGACAAACTGATGAAGTACAAGCTGGATAAATGGATGATGAGATGGACTGAACACTGAGTGGTGCCAGGCTCAAAGTGTTGTGATCAGTGGCACAAAGTCCAGTTAGAGGTCAGTCACTACTGGTGTACCCCAGGGGTTGTTACTGGGGACAGTGCTGTGTAACATCTTAAATAATGGCCAGGACGGTAATAGAGAGCACACCTGCAGAAAGTGTACAGACAATACAAAATGAGGAGGAGTGGCTGATATGCCAGATGGCTGTGCTGCCATTCAGAGGGACAGGCTGGAGAAATGTGCCAACAGAAACCTCACGACGTTCAGTAAAGGCAATTGCTGTGTCCTGCACCTGGGGAGTAAGAACCCCATGCACTGGTACAGGCTGGGGGCTGAGTGGTTGGAAAGCAGCTTGGCAGAGGACCATGCGGCAGTGAAGGCGAACAGTACGCTGGGCTGCATTAGGAAGAGTATTGCCAGCAGGTCAAGGGACATGACCCTCTACTCAGCACTGGCGAGGCCACGAATGGATTGCTGTGTCCAGTTCAGGGCTTCACAGAAGACGAGAGATGTGGACTTACTGGAGGCAGTCCAGTGAAGGCCCACAAAGATGACTGGAGCATCTTTGATATGAGAAGAGGCTGAGAGATGGGACTGCTTAGCCTGGAGACGAGAAGGCTCAGGGGGATCTTGTGAATATGTACAAATATCTGAGGGGTATAAGGAAAACAGAGCCAGACTTAGTGGTGCCCAGTGACAGGACAAGAGGCAATAGGCACTAATTAAAATACAGAAAATACCATTTAAACTGAAGAAAACACTTTTTTTTTTTTTTTTTTTGCCTTCCCCTTCTTTTTTTTTTTTCTATTTTGAGGGTGATCGAATGCTGGAACAGGTTGTCTCCATCCTTGGAGATATTCAAAACTTGACTGGACATAGTCTTGGGTGAACTGCTCTAGGTGACTCTGCTTTGTGTGTGTGTGGGGGGGAGGCTCGACTAGATGGATCTCCAGAGGTCCCTTCCAACCTTAACTGTTCTGTGATTCTGCAACAGTTATGCTCCTTAATTGTGAATATATGTAACCTGAACCTACAGTACCAATATTAGTTATGGAGTACAAGTATTTAAAAAGTTCCGTCTTACTCTGTCTCAAAATGCAGCTTTTTATCCTGCAGCTTTGTTTACAGTTCTGTGCTTTTCAACATCTTTTTCTATCATTCTTATCATAAAGAATAGGGATTATGTATTTTTTTAGTTCCACTTTTATTACTTCTGAAGTCCCCATCATTCAAAAAGTGATTAATGAACAAATTTGATTAAAATGAAATGCCACTTCTAGTGAGATGCTCAATAAAATGGTAAGAAATCACAACCAGACTCTTGTGGAGGAGAATAAAGAAGGTATTTTTTGCAGTGTGGAGACCGAAGAGCACACAGTAACTGATTTGTCCCAGGTCACATATAAAATCTGCAGCCAAACTGGAAATAGGTTTCCGATCTGTGGGGTTTCTATCCTATATTTCTGCTTTCTCTAAATAATTTTGATGAAAATCAAAAGGATTTTTCACTATCTGTGACACATTAGCTCTTCTACGTGCCTGTTTGTGTATGTTACTTTTTTTTCCTTGTTGCATATTTCACTAGTATAATTTTACCATCATCACTCAGATTCCCAGCCTTCTCACTTGAAGAATAATTTCTCAATAGTGGGAAATACATTATTATTTGTCTCTCTGTGCCTGAGAAGTTGTATAGGTAAGCGAGAGATCCTTGCTTTTGAGTTATTATGGAATTAAAGGTTTTATTGATTTAACTATTCTAGAAGTAGAGTATTAAGCTAAGACTGTTAGTGGAAAAATACTAGAAAATGTAATTCAAAACATGATTAATGTGTATCCAGGATTCTATGTGCCATCCAGTAAAACAAAATTGGGGCCAATATAAACTTGCAGTGGAGTGCAGCCACTGAAATAGATTAAAGCATGTCATCTCTGTATCTGCAGCAATTGGAAACACTATAAAAATTCAGGAATTCTCGGGCATTCAGTTAATAAACTTCTCTGTTTGTAATTCTGAACATGTCAGGAATCTGCAGATCACAGGGCTACAGCATCCGTGAAATTGGTGTCTACTTGTCTTTATAGATGTGAGTATTGAATAAGATATCAACTGCAATGACCAATCACTTTCTAACAATGACTGGTAATTTAGAAAATGTTAAGGAGTTAATGGATGGGATGCTATTTTTACATTTTTCATCTCTTCAAAGAAGTGAATAAATACAAAGATTCTAAGAACTTAAAGAGTAAGTTCTGGACATGTTCTGGACTTCTGGACCTGTACTGTTCAACATCTTTGTCAGCGACATGGACAGTGGGGTCAAGTGCACCCTGAGCAAGTTTGCCGACGATACCAAGCTGTTTGGTGAGGTAGACACGCTGGAGGGGAGGGATGCCATCCAGAGGGACCTGGACAGGCTGGAGAGGTGGGCCCAAGCCAACCTCATGCAGTTCAACAAGGCCAAGTGCAAGGTCTTACACCTGGGTTGGGGCAATCCCCAGCACAAATACAGGCTCGGCAGGGAGCGGCTGGAGAGCAGCCCTGAGGAGAAGGACCTGGGTGTGCTGATTGACGAGAAGCTCAACATGAGCCAGCAATGTGCGATTACAGCCCAGAAGGCCAACCGTATCCTGGGCTGCATCAGAAGGCCAACCGTATCCTGGGCTGCATCAGAAGTGTGGCCAGCAGGTCAAAGGAGGTGATTCTGCCCCTCTACTCCACTCTCGTGAGACCCCACCTGGAGTACTGCATCCAGCTCTGGAGTCCCCAACATAAGAAGGACATGGCCCTGTTGGAGCGGGTCCAGAGGAGAGCCACGAGGATGATGCGAGGGCTGGAGCACCTCTCCTATGAGGAGAGGCTGAAAGAGTTGGGGCTGTTCAGCCTGCAGAAGAGAAGGCTCTGGGGAGCTCTTATTGCGGCCTGCCAGTACCTAAAGGGGGCCTACAGGAGAGCTGGGGAAAGACTTTTTACTAGGGCAAGTAGCAATAGGACGAGGGGGAATGGCTTTAAACTGGAAGAGGGCAGGTTCAGATTAAACATTAAGAAGTTTTTCACTTTGAGGGTGGTAAGGCATTGCAACAGGATGCCTAAAGAGATTGTTGAGGCCCCATCCCTGGAGGTGTTCAAGGCCAGGCTGGACGTGGCCTTGGGCAACCTGGTCTAGTGGGAGGTGTCCCTGCCTATGGCAGGGGGGTTGGAACTTGGTGATCTTCAAGGTCCCTTCCAACCTAAACCATTCTATGATTCTATGATTTTTAGAACATTTGATCATAAATATTTTGAACCAGCAATGGAAAATGCACACATTTTGGTAAACTGTGGATCTTGGGATTATTTTTTAAATATCTGGATTCTTTTTTAAATATATTTTTTAAAATATCCATTCTATGATTTTAAAACACATACGTGTGATACTGAGATTTCCTGAAATTGTCTGTTTACAATGTGCATGTTTTGGACTAGATGATGGTTGTAGGTCCCTTCCAACTGAACTATTCTGTTCTGTTCTACAACCTTTCCTGGGCTTGTGTGAATTCTTCTGCTAAAAGCTTTTTATCTTTCTTAACGTGATCAGTAAAAGTCAGATAGAGGTACAGAAAAAGCCTTACAAGAAGGAAATAAGTTTCCCTGGAGAGTCACAGGCTCTAAGTGGCTCTGTGTAGGTTCTTTTCTCCCCAATGTAGCTCCTAGGAAGTCTCACAGCATCCCTGGAACTTGTTTAAACATTATTGGAGGGGCAAAAATTAAAACTGCAGGAAGTAAACCGCAGAAGGTGTGCTATGACAAGCTTAACTTACAGTTTGTTTTCAAGAAAAGTTTTAAAAGTTTGTAGTGGTGTTTAATATATTTTTGTTATATGATGCTTTTATAACTTCCTCCAGTAATCGATGAACTGTTATTTGCATATTAACACTGGATAGAACTAGAGGAAGAGTTTGCTCTTTTCTGTGGAAACGTAATAGGATTATTTTTTTCCCCGCATTTTCCTGTGTGAGGTGGCAAAATGGTTTATTTTGGACTTATCCTGCATATACTTTACAGACTGGCAAGTGTGTTGAGTGCTCCTTCTACTTAGTTGAGACCAAGACCTAAATAACTCTGGGAAAGAAAAAAATCTTGCCAGCTGAGTGCTTTAACTGTTTATTATGAGTTTTACTTTTTCCATTTTTTTTTGTCCTGAGATATGTACCATTTTTATTCTTCTGTCTCAAAACCAGTTAGACTTGGTTGTTTTAAATCTCTGCTCAGAGCGTGTGTAATTTAAAAGGAACAGCTATAGAAACTCTGAATAGTAGCTGTAAAATACTACTCTAAGGCTAAGTTAGCTGAGTTGTGTAATAACACTAAGATCCTTCAATCTTTGCCACTAAGTCACAGTCCTATGAAGTGTTTTAGGTCACAGTCCTATGAAGCATTTTATCCTTTTTCAGTCTATTACAGTTGTTTCGTGCCCTGATTAATGAGAACGCAGAATGAGATTAATGTGTTGTACACAGGTGAAATTTAGGAGTTTAAATACTTGGACTGCAGATAAAGTTTCTTCTCCAATTCTCAATCAAGTATCAAGTTCATATCTAAAATAGTTTTTTTTTATTGCTTTTTAATTCCTAGTGTAATGTTTCATCCTAATATGACAATATCCTATTCATTTTTGATATGTGCTGTAACGTCTATTTTTAAAACAATCTGCTGCTATAACCTCTATTTTTAAAACAATCTGCTAATTGAAATTCACCTTGCTACCATGATATTTTTATTATGGCAGTTTCTCTGCAAATTCGTATTCACTTCATGTTTTACTACACTACCACATATTCCGAGTAGAGGAAGCTGAAAGCTTTTTTTTAAATTTATTTTATTTTAACAACAGTAATGCAAAATCTGTTTCCACAGCGTAGGCTGGAAGGGAACATGAAAGGAGAACAAGGTTGAGGAAAAAGCGCACTGCATAAGCTGTAGAATTGCATTTATTTGTATTACAGTTTCACATAGGCTAGAGTCCATCCACATAAAGGGCCCCAAAAATATAAAATATAAGAATAACTTTGGAAGAACATACTGTTTTAGTATTACACAAAAATGATGATGCTTAATCACAGGTTAGCATTGTGGTGGGGCTGGGGGCAGTGTGGCTGGCTTTCATTCTGAGATTTTGGAAAGCTGTTTTCTCAAAGCTAGCTAGACTGCTTTTTTTTTTTTTTTCTTTAATGGAACAGGGATAACTATCCTCAGCAATGACAGATTGAACATATTCAAATTGCTACTTTTTGTGATTTCTCTGTCACTAGTGTAACCTGGAGGATGTGTTAGTAAGCAGCAGTCTGGGGTGCGCATGGGGCTTTAGTTACTGGATGATATAGCTCCATGTGGATGATATAGCTCCACTGAGTGATCAGTTCTTGACGGTACTTCAATTTATTAAGATTTTCTTGAAATTAAAGCAATGTTATGTAGTCAACATGATCATATTGATTTTCGATTTTATTTTGACCATTTTGTAAATTCATAGGTATAGCATACTTCTTGGTTTGGTTTTAATTTTCACATGTCAGGCTCCCTTTACTATCATTAGGAATCTTCAATAAAAATGTAACCTTGCACTGAGCAGCTGATGAAGTTTTTATTCTTGGTAGGTAAAAATCAATTTTTATTTTGACATAACTAATGAAAAATCTGTCAGCATAAGTGACAGTAATGGAAGCTGCTGTACAGAGATTGTCAAGAAAATCACAAGCTTGGAACTCCCAGGTCATAATTTGAATTAAAATTGAGTTGATTGTCACATTTTTTAATAATAAAAGTAATTTTCGACCTAGTGCACACATGGAATATTTTAAGGGGCTCTGAGTTAATATGAGCTGTGAGACTTTACCTTGTAACTTAAGACTGTCTACCTAAAACCATACCTGTGCAGATGGTGAAAATGTACTAAATGCTCCATAATAATAAAAAGAAGAGGGTTAGTTTTATTTCAGTAGTCAACTTTGCAAAGTCATATGAGTAGGAAGTGGCACAGGAGGGGTTTAAACAATATAAAATACTATTGTCTTTTTTTTTAATTTTTGTCTTTAATGGCCTGGTCTGTCATCAATCCAAATATTAAATATTTTGGTAAATGAGGGCATAGGTCTGCTTACAAACACAAACATCAAACTTTAAAGCAAAAGAGATACTGTCAATGTAGTGGGGAAAAATCCAACCTGTGAAATTTTTTTCTGGGTCAGACAATAATCCATCTTCAACAGTAGAATAGGAAAGACTGTTCAGGAGCAGCACCTGAGTTTGGCTGCAGTCTATTCCCCTGGTACTTCACCATGGTGCATTAAAGGCACCACATACAAAGGTGGTGGTCTTGAATTTGTTTAATGCTTTTTTTTTACTTGCTGATGCTCTCTGCCTCTACAATCTCTTCTGACAGTAGCTTCATAAAATCACTACCTGCTATGTAAAGATATGCTGCTTTTTATTTTTGTTAAGCTGATCTCAATATAGTTTCATCACATTCCTCCTTGTTATAATATTGTGGGATTTGGTGAGCAATAGTTCTGCATGAGGTAGAGCTCAGAGGGTTGTGGTTAGTGGTGCAGAGTCTAGTTGGAGGTCAGTAACGAGTGGTGTCCCTCAGGGTCAGTACTGGGTCCAGTCCTGTTCAATACATTTATCAATGACCTGGATGAAGTGATAGAGTGTACCATCATCAGCAAGTTTGCTGATGACATGAAACTGGGAGGAGTGGCTGACACGCCAGAAGGCTGTGCTGCCTTACAGTGTGACCTGGACAGGCTGGAGAGTTGGGCAGAGAGAAACCTTATGAAATTCAACAAGGGCAAGTGTAGGGTACTGCATCTGGGGAGGAATAACCCCACGCATCAGTACGGGTTGGGGGCTGACCTCCTTGAGACCAGCTCTGTGGAAAGGGACCTGGGAGTCCTGGTGGACAACAGGGTGACCATGAGCCAGCAATGTGCCCTGGTGACCAAGAAGGCGAATGGCATCCTGGGGTGCATCAAGAAGAGTGTGGCCAGCAGGTCGAGGGAGGTCATCCTCGCCCTCTACTCTGCCCTGGTGAGGCCGCATCTGGAGTACTGTGTCCAGTTCTGGGCTCCTCGGTTCAAGAAAGACAGGGATCTGCTGGAGAGGGTCCAGCAAGGGGCTACTAAGATGATTATGAGATTAGAACATCTTTCCTATGAGGAAAGGCTGAGGGACTTGGGTCTTTTTAGTCTATAGAAAAGAAGACTGAGGGGAGATCTTCTTAATGCTTATAAATACTTAAAGGGAGGGTGCCAGGGGGATGGGAAGTCTTTTTTCAGTGGTGCCCAGTGATAGGACAAGAGGTAATGGGCACAAACTTGAACATAGGAAGTTCCTTCCTGATATGAGGAGGAACTTCTTGACTTTGAGGGTGGCAGAGCACTGGAACAGGCTGCCCAGAGAGGTTGTGGAGTCTCCCACTCTGGAGACATTCAAAACCCACCTGGATGCTGTCCTGTGCAATCTGCTGTAGGTGACCCTGCTCTGGCAGGGGGTTTGGACTAGATGATCTCCAGAGGTCCTTTCCAACCCTGACCATTCTGTGATTCTGTGATTCACCATACTCTGCTTTACCGCTTTTATAAGTTTTGATCATATTACCCCCTCGATCTGCTCTTCAAACTGAAGAGTTCCAGCTTTTTTAATCTCTCTTTGTGAGGCAGCTGCTCCGTCCTCTGAATCATTCTCTGTACCTTCTCTTAACCCTATTTCTTGCGTTAGAGAGACCAGAACTGCCTGGTATACCAGTGTATTATATAGCAGCAAAATTACATCCTCTGTCTTGGTTTTGATACTTTTCTTGGCGACAGCCAGTTTTTGTCTTTTCTGGCTGTGGTTGAGCACAGAGGGCTGTAAACTGTGACTCCCAGATCTCTTCTCCACTCAGAGTTGATGTGAGAATGTTAGCGAGGTTTAGATTTTTTCCCCAAAGTGCAGTATCTTACATTGACCTGGGCTGAAGCTTGTCTTCTGCCTCTTTGCCCTCTTGCTCAGTTTTATAACATCCTTTGAATCCCCTCACCATTGGCATGGAATTTGTCTACTCAAAAGAGCTTAGTATCTTCTGCAAATCTGAAGATTTCGTTGTGTGATCCTTCTTTGGGTCACTGACTTTTAATAAACCTGATTCCTAGGTAACCCAGAAGAGAGAGTGACTGTTAAGCCCTACTTGTGCTTCCTACCCCCTCAAGCAACTTTCAGTCCACATAACTCCCCTTTTTGCAATTCCATTCTCACTTAATTTCTTCAGTAGTCTTTGGTGGGAAGCCTTGTGAAAGGCTTTCTGAAAATCCAAGGCCACTGGATCTTCATTTACCCACGTGCTTTCCCCACCACCCCCTGAACTCCCTGCAGGTAGTAAGGCAGTATTTTCCTTTACAAAAGCTCGGTTGACTTTTTCCCGTCAGATGTGTATGGGCTCAGCAGTATTATTCTTTTATATAGACTCTACTGTCTTCCCAGGATTGGAAGGTAGTATCAGTGGTCTTTTCAGGACCTTCAAGGTCAATGTCATCTGGTCCATGTGACTTAGTGATTTGACTGGTCTGGTACTTCCTGTATATGTGCTTCATGTTGATGTAGCTGTTCTGATGTTACAAAGAACACATTGTGTGAGATACCATCCCATCATCTTCATTGGTAAAACAGATGCCAAGAATTTGATGAGCTGCTTTGCTGTGATCTTCTCATCCTTGAGTACTTTTTTCATACCTCTGTTGAAAAATGATCCTGCCAACCCCCTAGCTGTCTTTCATCTTTCGAAGTATTTAAGGAACATTTTACTCTCAGCGTGAGCATCTGTTGCAATGTGATCTTAAAATTCTTCTTCACCTTCTTAATTTCCTGATTACATTTGACCTGGCCTGTTTTATGGCCTATCCTGTTCTCATTTTCATTCTCCTCACTTTAAGAAATTTCCTGATGTTCTTTTCTTCAGTCTCCTGACACATTTTTAAGCAGCACGTCCACATACATACCCGAAAAGGAGTAGAGGGGAGAGTTTTCTCTTTAATCATTCAATGTTTTAGCTTGCAGTTGCCAATAATGCATCCACAGTTGGTTTATTGTTTTCTAAATTCAGAATATTTTCTCCTTTCTTTGGGTCTTTCTAGCAGCAGAAGTAAAAAAATTTGACTTTTGCGCAAATGATGGGACTTTACAAACTGAATGAATTAGAAGTAAGGCAGCGTGGTTCGTTGTCTTTGAAATGAGAATTGTTAGTTTTGAAGTTTCAGGTGTTATATACCGAATATTTAAAAATCTGCTGATATACGAGAAGATGCCTTTCATTTTTTTAGTGATTAAAATACCCACGAATCCCATTTATTTTTGTCATTTAGATTATGGCAATGTAGAGTTGCATTCAACATTCTTGGATAATTGAACACGTATGTACATCTTCTTAATTTTATGAAATGTGGCTATGATTTTTGTAATTAGATTTCTTCAGGAAAATATACCACTGCAGAGCACTGTGATGTTGTGATTGTAGTATTGTCAATCATGTTCCCAATTGTTAATGGCTATAGTAGTAAAGATTTTTAGTGATTCTATAATAGTGATTCAATTCTATTCAGTTCTGTTCGGTTCTGTTCTATTCTAATTATAGTCCGATACTTCTGGAGGGATGTTGTATTACTAGATCATACAAGATGCTGGATGGGGAAGTCAGAGTCTTTGGCAAGCAGATGAGAGGTGATTCTGTAAAAGTGCGAAGTAGTGGGGGATTGTGGGATGTGCACTTCTTGTTTCTTCTAAATTACAGTAGGAAAGTAGTTAATATAACTGGCAGTGATTATTGCTTATGCTTCAGATTTAATGCCCAGCTGAGATTAATTAGAAGAAGGTTTCTCAGAACAGCGAGATCTTGGAGCACTGTCTTAATTGCTGTTGGGAGAGGAAAAGGTACTGATCTCTTTGTTAAGGTGTAGCTATAGCCTAATCAATGCTTTTGAAAAACTTCACATGACCCAGTTGTAGGCAGCAATGTGGACCTAAATTCAACAAGCTGAAAGGTCCCTTCCAATCTCAAATTACTGTAAGTGCTGTGACTTGTGAGTAGATTCAGGAAAACATTATTAGCAGATTACCTAATGACTCAGTTGGCAGATGGAAGCTTTTACACATTTTCAAGGCTATATGAAGTTAATTAAGGATATTGGGCCAAAGCTTTATGCTCAATTTTAATGCCTGCAGCCATGGAATTGTCTATTTAAGATGCTCAAACATCAGCCCAGTATGTCTATTAGTGGTAAAATGCAAACTTCAGATGTATACTTCATGAAGTGCTTACATTTCTTGGGTAAATGTTTACCAGTCTAGTATTTTTTTAAATTTTTTGATACAAAAATACATTCTGTAGAGCTTGCATGGTTATTTACTGCCAACTTTAGGGAGTTAATTTTAAATGGCTGATTTGCAAAATAGATTTAATTTTGAAGTTATTGGTTTCATTTTAGTGGTACTGGTGTTTTAAGGGGTAAGTAGAAATAGGGGGAAATGGCTTGTGTAGGCATAAAAAATGACATGGAAGAGTTAATTAATTCCTTAGTGAGTAATAGCTCAAGATTTAGGGAGATTTATGTTCTTTGAACAGTTTTTAAAATTCCTGAAAGTATTCAGTATAAGGTATGTTCTGTGTCTCCTAGTACACATAGTGCATTTTTCCAGTAAGTCAGAGCCCACCGTGTATGTGAAGTAATATTTCCTTGGAACTGAATTTCTCTGGTCTTGCATCTTCCGCCCCTTGATAAACACACAAATCATCTACTCCCATCCTGTGTGATGAGCTTCCGAAATCTTGGAGCGATATGAAACAGAAGTGCTGCGTGGCTAAAACAGACACCTTTGAATAAGTGCTTGTATTTGCTAACTGATTAAATCTGTTTATATTGTATCTAACTAGCTTATCTTAGAGTCTGGTCAGAAAATTGCAGGCAATTTGAAAATGGTGTGTGGTGAGTAGACCCTTTCAGCAGAGAGTTTCTACCCCTTAGCTAGAGCAGGAGGGCAGACCGAATGGGTCCAGGTTGTTGGCATGTGAAGTAAAGTGAGATAAATCCAAACTTTCAGCTGCGACATTTCATCTGAGAGGATTGCTTTTTTGAGAGCATTAATTCAATTGCTTTGTGATCGTTGGACCATATTCTTAGTTTGTGACGTTAAGAGTATTTAAATGAAGGGTGCGATGTATGTATGTAACAGTGATGTTTCTCGTTTCATTTTCAGTCTCATTTCTGCTTTTTCTGTATTTTTATTATTTGCATTAAAGTTAAGGAGAATTTGACATCTGATAACAGAAGATGATGTTAATTAACTTTAGGTCAGGTCTTGGTTAAGTGTCTAAAAGGTCTAGAATAACTTCAAATGATGTTTATATCATATTGTCTAGAAATTGTATTGTAAGATTTACATCATATTATTACACTACAAATTGGAAATATTAGAGACCATTTTGGAATGTAATATCCAAATGTACTTGCTTTTTCTCATACCCTTCATGTGCTTCAAAGCTGAAGAAAAATGATTTCAAGACTCAGGCAATTAGTATGCTATGTCATTTCATCTGATTAAGTGAAGAATTTCTGTAATTGGTTGGATGAATCCCACACATGCTGGCGAAAGCAGCATACTCGTTTAAAATATGCTAATTTGTATCTTACTCATTTGAAAAAAAAGGGCTTTATGTAGGCAGGGTTCAGTTTGCAGTGGAAAGGTTTGCATCGGCGAATCATTTTTTGACTAAAAATATTTGCTTGATAAAAATATCCCTAGCTATTACTGTTTTCACACTTTCCGTATAATAATTATTTCTAATGGTAAGCTGATTTCATGCTGAAGGCTTCAGTTCAGCAATGCACTTGAAGTCATGCATGACTTGCGTCATGCTGGATCATTCCCTCTATTTTAAAGGCATAATTCTTGTGCTTGAATCAGACACACATTTAAGTACCTTGTTGAATTACTGCCTATGTGGAAATTGTTTTTCTCCTCAACGTAATCAAATTTGGAACTGGAAATGACCTCGTGTAGATGGTTTTCAGTATTTTTTTCTGAATTGTGCCACCATCAGTTGTTGCTCACTTTAATATTTGTGGGTTTGCAGCTATCCAGACAGTTGAATTATTTTGTGTTCATCTTTACAATAATTATATGCCTCTAGACTGCCTTTTCAGTTTACATATAAAATTATCATTTTGCCAACATTGTCATTGTTTAAAAAATAGCAATGCAAAGTCTGGTTGTCCAGAGAACTAGTCTCAATTTAATGTGAATAGATAAAATTTTAAATTCACAGTTATATGAGATGTAACATACATTTTAAAAAGCGTAACTTTCATCTATATGTACAGCTATTTAGGTATGTATTTACCTTGTCTTGTGTATTTTAATATTTTTCAGACAAGTATAAAAGAAGGATTACTACTGAAGCAAACCAGTTCTTTTCAGAGGTGGAAAAAGCGTTATTTCAAACTTCGAGGTCGTACCCTTTACTATGCTAAGGATTCAAAGGTAATTCTGTGCTATTAGGGTCTAATGCCATACACCGGTAAATTAAATTTTGGTTAGATTTCTAAGTGTAATAATAATAATAATAGTAATAATTTAATGATTTGTTAGTCATTCTTTTATTAAAAAATTGCTGTATGTAGGATACGGTGTATTACATTAACTTTAACTAAGGAAGACTGGTGATTTCTCTTGATTATTTTTTTTTTTTTAAATGAAGTTTATCAGTTATTTTAACCTTTTTGTCTATTCAGACAAATAATAAATTCATTTTAAGGAGTTGTGGGGTTTTTTGGGGGGTTGGCTCTCCGGCAGTCAAATCTAACATTTTTTTTTTTTTGAAAAGTAAAAATTTTATAATGCTCAGAAGTTATCCCTCAAACTGAATTCCATTAAAACTCTTCTAGTCTGATGCCTATATTGACGTTAAAGAGGTGGAAATGGTTACATGAAATAAAGATCAGAAGTTTTTCTGCCAAATCTGATATATAAGGGAAAAAGCTGTTTCCCATCAATTGAAATTTTTGGTGGGAAAATTGGGGGTGGGCAGAGGGGAATACTTGTTGTCTTTCTGAAAGGCATTTCCTCCCTCCCCCTCAGGGCTGGGACTGAGAACTTTTTGGCTTGTTGGGCTGGCTCAGGTTGTGCTGTTCCGTAGCAGCATTACTTTTCTTTACCCTGCAGTGTTGCAGCGACTCGTGGGACCTGTAGGTGAGGTGCTTCAGGTCGCCGTCATCTTCTATAGCCTGGTCTTCTCAATAAAACTATTACTAAGGCGTGGAGACCTCTCTTTCTAAGACTATATAATCGCATGGTGCACAGTGGTGTGGCTGTGATGAATCATGGAAAACATCGTCTCTCCAGGGAGCCCAGCACTGAAGTATCTCTGTTGTCACACTTCTCTTCACATGGTGCTACCACAAGTGGTTTATGTAAAGACTTAATAAACATGGCAGATAAGAGCTCTGAGAATGGCAACATCATCTGCGCCATGAAAATGAGAAAAGGAGGTGTAATGAGCAGTCAAGACATATATTTCTCTTGCTGGAACGTCGAAGGAGTGGAAGAGATCTTTTCAGGCCCTTGAGCGCTCTGTTTTCTCATATGGATACAGTATCATAGATTCCCATTCATAAATTTAGAAGAATCCTAAAACTGAGTCTCTTTCCTCTGACACCACACTTATGCTACACAGTAGACATGTTAAAGCTGCATCTATTAAAAAAAAAAAAAATTTAGAAAAGATTTTAAAGCAATATATATTTTCGGAGCCACTTTTTTATGCTCTCATCTACTGCTTAGCAAATAGCACTGTGTTTGGGGGTCAAATAGGAAGTTTTCTTGCATCATCAGTTTTCTATTTTTTCATCACATTTTTTTTCTCTTTTTATTTTCTAATTGGAATGGATACAAGGAAATGAAATCACAGACTGTAAGCATACCTGAAAGTGGGCTCAGATGATATTTAATGCTTTTATGTTCTTTTCCATTCGCAGTCTCTAATATTTGATGAAGTTGACCTGTCAGATGCCAGCGTAGCTGAATCGAGCACAAAAAATGTCAACAACAGCTTCACGGTATGGAACCATTATAATACTGGTCTTGAAAGCTGTGGATAGGTTGTTACTAAGAAAATCAAGAATCCTCTGAGTCGCTTCTTATTTTCCTCTATTTGGAAATAAAATGTCCTCTATTTGGAAACAGTATAATGTATCAGAACAATATCACATCAGCTATTGATAATTTTGTTTCAGTGATTTTTTTTTTTAGCAGAAATTAAGAGGTTAGATAACAGTTGCTTAAAAAGATGATGATACAAGGCATTAAAAATCCAGCAAGATTCAGTATTAGTACTTTGTTAGTACTTCTTAGTAGTTATTCGTACAGCTTGATTTTGTGCTGTAGTTGGTCTTTGAGGTGACATGCTGAATTGATTCAAACGTAATTGTATTATTGTTTTAATTTCTTATAATAACATTTGTGGGTTTCTGTCATATTGAATGTATTTTTTTTTTCATTGCTAATCATATCTCTATGTTTCCAAGTCACGTGGAAAATCTGTCTTCACAGTCGTACACTGATTCTGGTACTGGTATAAGAAACAGAATGTTCAGAAATCCCTGTTTCTGTAACTTAAGAAGTGTGTTTTACACAAAGGTCTTGCCATTTATTATTCAACTGCTTTGTTGGAACTAAGTGATAACGTCTGATACAATTCCTCTGCTGTTCTTGACCTCTAGAAAAGTAAATTTTTTGAACGAGAACTAGTTGTGAGGAGTATTGTGAGTACAGTTGTCCCCTCAAAGGTCTTGACTTCCTCCACTGACTGCAATGGCATCATTTTTCTTAACCTGCAAGTCCCGTTACTCTTTATTAAAATGTTGATTTTCCATTTTCCTGAGGATTTTAATTTCACAGTTGCTCCATGTTGCCAGTGTTGGTTGTTTTTCTCCAAAGCAGTCCAATGCAAGCCTCCAGAATGCGTCATCAGGTCTTCCTTGTTATGTTACCTCCCTGGCAGCTACTGAAGTAGTCAGAGCATGTCAAAGACGTGTTCGCGTTGGCCTGGGCAGTCCAGTGTGTTATGTCAATCTAGCTTTTTTTAGTAAGAGTGCAATAAAAAAGACTACTTTGATGGAAGGTCTTAGATGAGGGGGTGGTTGTGTGAGGTACCATCTTGCCTTTTGAAAAGGTTTTTTCTGTTGCTTAGAAGCTCTGCTTCTGCCTTGCTCCTGGCCAGAAGTAAAGCTGTCATGCAGGTATCGGAATACCTGAGGAATAATGAGGCATACAAAGATGATGAGTTGAGAATCCCAGCAGTGACGACACTTATTGTTCAAGACAGGATATAAGGCTCAGCATCCCCTAAAGACACAAACTTCCTTCACTGTAGCATCCATTACAGGAAAAAGAAAGTTAAGAAAACTCTGCCAAAATCACGAATAAACCACGTCCCTAAGCACAATATCTACATGTCTTTTAAATATCTCCAGGGATGGTGACTCAACCACTTCCCTGGTCAGCCTGTTCCAATGCATGAAAACCCTTTTGGGGAAGAAATTTTTCCTAATGTCCAATCTAAACCTCCCCTGGCACAACTTGAGGCAGTTTCCTATCACTTCTTATTTGGGAGGAGAGACCGACCCCCACCTCGCTACAGCCTCATTTCAGGTAATTGTAGAGAGCAGTAAGGTCTCCCTCAGCTTCCGTTTTTCCAGGCTAAACAACCCCAGTTCCTTCAGCCTCATAGGACTTGTGCTCTAGACCCTTCACCAGCTTCGTTGTTCTTTTTTTGACCATGGTCCGGCACCTCAATGTCTTTCTTGTAGTGAGGGGCCCAAAACGGAACATGGTGTTTGAGGTGTGGCCTCACCAGTGCTGAGTACATGGGGGTGATCACTTTCCTAGTCCTGCTGGCCACAAAATTTCTGATACAAGCCAGGATGCTATTGGTCTTCTTGGCCACCTGGGCACACTGCTGGCTCATATTCAGCTGGCTGTTGACCAACACCCCCTGGTTCTTTACTGCCAGGCAGCTTTCCAGCCCCTCTTCCCCAAGCCTGTAGTGCTGCGTGGGGTTGTTGTTACCCAAGTGCAGGATGTGGCACTTAGCCTTGTTAAACCTCATGCCATGGGCCTCGGCCCATCGATCCAGCCTGTCTAGATCTCTCTGTAGAGCCTTTCTACCCTCAAGCAGATCAACACTCCCGCACAACTTGGTGTTGTTGGCAAACTTAATGAGGGTGCACTCGATCCCCTCGTCCAGATCATTGGTAAAGATATTAAACAGAACTGACTCCAATACTGAGCCCTGGGAAACACCACTTGTGACTGGCCGCCAACTGTATTTAACTCTATTTACCATCACTCTTTGGGGTCAGCCATCCAGCCAGTTTTTTACCCAGTGAAGGGTATACATGTCCAAGCCATGAGCAGCCAGTTTCTTCAGGAGAATGCTTTAGGAAACAGTCTCAAAGGCTTTACTAAAGTCCAGGTAGATAACATCCACAACCTTCCCCTCATCCCCTAAGCAGGTCACCTTGCCATAGAAGGAGATCAGGTTAGTCAAGCAGGGCCTGCCTTTCATGAACCCATGCTGACTGTGCCGGATCACCTGGTTGTCCTGTACATGCCGCATGATGGCACTCAGGATGATCTGCTCCATAACCTTCCCTGGCATGGAGGCCAGGCTTACAGGCCTGTAATTCCACTGATCCTCCTTCTGGCCCTTGTTGTGGATGATTGTCATATCTGCTGACCTCCAGGCAACTGGGACCTCCCCGGTTAGCCAGGACTGCTGATAAAGTTGCTACTGATCACTGAATCATGAAATAAAACTTACATCTAGAGATCTGGATAGAGCATAGAGCTGTGCAATCACCAACTGTATGAAATTTAATAAGAGCAAGTTGGGGGATAAGAGGCTGGAGAGCAGCCCAGCAGAAAAAGATCTGGGAGTCTCGGTTGATGGCAAGTTGAAAATGAGTCAAGAGTGTGCCCTCACAGCCAAAAGGGCCAACAATGTCGTGGGGTGCATCAAGTACAGCATAGCTAGCCAGTCGAGGGAAGTGCACAGTGCACTGGTGTGGTCCCACCTTGACTACTGTGTGCAGTTTTGAGCATCTCAATATCAGGACATCAAACTATTAGAGTGAGTCCAGAGGAGGATGACGAAGATGGTGAAAGGTCCTGAGGGCAGGACTTATGAGGAGCAGCTGAGGTCACTTGGCTTGTTCAGCCTGGAGAAGAGAAGGCTGAGGGTTACCTCATGGCAGTCAACAACTTCCTCAAGGGATGTAGCGGAGGGAGAGGTGCTGATTTCCCCTCTCTGGTGACCAGCGATAGGACACGAGGGAATGGAATGTAGCTGTGCCAGGGGAATTTCAGGTGGAAATTAGGAAGAAGCTCTTCACTGAGAGGGTGGTTGGTCACTGGAACAGGCTCCCCAGTGGTCACAGCACCAAGCCTGTCAGAGTTCAAGGAGCATCTGGATGATGCTTTTCATATGGTTTAGTTCATATGGTTTTCATATGGTTTAGTTATAGGTAGTCCTGTGAGGAACCAGGAGTTGGACTTGATGATCCTTATGGGTCCCATCCAACTTGAGATATTCTGTGACGTTAATGTAATTTTGTCTGGGGAAGAAAAGTGTTTTGGGTGGGTTTTTTTTCTTTTCTTTTGTTTTTACTTACAGTATTTGGTGTTTTAGTATCCTTTATAATCCTTTAGGGCACTCAGTATCTCGTTCTTCACCAAAGGCATGTTTTGTATCTGGTATCAAGACTTCGGGAGAACACGGTGGTGAAAAAAGAAATCTCAGGGGCTACAGCTTTAACAGCTTTGGAGACAATATTTATTTTCATGTCCTGGGTAATTTAGGGCAAACAGTGTTTTCTCTAAGGAGTCTTCAAATTCATTTTGAAAAATTATTTGGATTTATAGCTCTCCTGGATTGAAGTGTCATCTGATTTGACTGTGAAATATGGTAATAGTCGTCATCTCGCTTAATCTTTTGGCTTCCTTCTTTGTGTTTGCCTAACCCAGTCTCCCAGCAACACAGCTCAGTGAAGTAAGATATCTCTGGCCTTGCCTGCACTGGTTTGGCGTCAGGGGGATGGGGTGGGTGGTTAGCTTTCCAGAAATACTGCTTATAAATAAAAAGAAACATTTCTTTTTCCCTTTTTTTTCCTTCCATCTTAAAAAAGATAACCCAGCCTTTCTTAAAATTCCTTTTTTTCTCCTTTGTGTTCTAAGTGCTCTGTTAGCATTCTTTGTTAAAAAAGCAAAAATTAAATCTTTAGTTTTCTCTAGTTAAAGTACTCCTCTTGATTCTTTGTCCCAATAGAGAATATTTTTAACACAAACTTATGTAGATACACCAAATGACCATTTTTCCAGGAAAACACACCTTTAAAAATTTACATTAAAATGAATTAATTTTTTTTTTACAAATACTTTTGTCATTTCACTTAAATTCCCCCACCTCCCCTCAATCTCCCATACTCAGCTTATAGAAGCTGCTGGTATGCCTTCTTTTGCCCTTTCTAGTTTGTCTCTTTGGAGACAGAGGTGTGCGTGTCAAGATTTTCCATGCTCTTTTTTTGGATAAAACTCAAGTCCTAAAATTAGTCATAACACACAGATTTAAGGGTGAGTTTATTTGTAATGGGCATGCTTGCAGAATATTTTATGTAACTAAATATCAGTGTTTATTCACCAGAATTACTTTTCCTTTCTTACTACAAACAAATTTAGGTTAAGGGGAGAGTTGAGATAAATAAATATCTGCTAATTATAATGAGAAGCTGCTAAACTTAAACCAGTTCATCTGTTTCAGTTTTTTCTTTATTGCTGATGATATTGCTTTTCAGTGAACAACCAACTAATTTCTAGCAAATAGTTCCTGGTGCACAAGCTTGTGATAGTTTATAGGCGTTTTGTAGAGGCTATTAAATGGAGGAAAAGTTGTCCCTTGACTTCAGAGTCTGTATGAGACCCTCAAGGCCAGATTCTTCTTACTTGCTTGTTAGGTACCGGTCTCCTAAGTCTGTGGGAAGAGAGAGAAGAGGTTCATGAAGCCAATTCAGCCCATCAAAGATGTGCATCAGCCACATCAGGAGCCCATGAGGGCTTTTGCTCACCCCAGTTCAGTGGCGTGGGTGGGCACTGAGTCCTTGTAATGGTGTTGGCTACTCTGTGGAACTTTTTTTCCACAGCGCTTTGCTTCTGCCTCAGAGGGTGGTTTATGTTGTCTGAGCACAACCTGAGGAGTGTAGTTGCTCAGCATGTTACCTCTTTGGGGAGACTTTGGGGATGAATCACTCTCCCACCCTTATTGCACACAAGCAGATGGGGCAGTGGCCAATTCTGCTGAGAGCTGTAGTTCCTTACGCGGTTTGGTTTGCAGGGATGGAAGATGGCTTGTTGATATCTCAAGTGCATTTAGAAAAATCTCTTTGTTGATCTTAAAACAAGACTTGAGACTGAATGAGACTGAACAGTGCTCTCCAGCATGCAAGCATGGGCATGTGGAACATTGGGGGCGTGCTTTTGTCCTAATCGGTATAAAGAATGGGATTTTAAAATACTAAAATAATTCTTGAACAGGCATATTCAATTAATGAAGGGCAACAAAGGTGATTATGCATTGCGATTTAAAAGGAGATCTCGACAGGTTAGCTGTTGGCTTAGGTTTTTCCCTTGCCTTGCTTTTGATGATGAAGAACTGATGCACATTGATGAGGAAAAAAATCTGTAGATGTTAACCATGCTGCCTTTCAGTCATTGAGCCACGTGGATGTATAAAATGCCCTGGGTTATTATAAATGTATCCTATAGTCTCATGTAAAATGCACAGGCATCGTGTGGCAGCACCTATATTTAATCCATCCAAACTGATGTTTGAAACATTTAATTCAGTTATGTTTGTCTTTTGATTAATGTGATGGTAAATAATAATTTTAGGGTAGAAAAACTGGCTTTGAGGCGTTACTTCGTATAGCTGGCTTTAGACATTTGATTTGGGTTAGGCCAACTTCTAGCGCGTATGAGAATTACACAAAGCCACTCAATTTCTTACTGTATGTATATTCAGAAAACTGAAAATCCTGGCTAGATTAATTATGTTATCTAATTGTGTCTGAGAGTAACAGAGGAAATAAATTCACTGTTGTTCTGGAATGTGACCTCCAGGAAAATGAGAATTAACATATTAGATGATACTCAGGGTGGGGATTCAGCTTGCCTTAACTTCAGGGTGGGACTCGATGGGTTTATAGACCCCTAAATTTAGGTATCTAGGATAAGATTAATAGCTCTTTGAAGTAGATTCCTCTAATTGCGCAATCCAGTATAGACTCCACTGATCATTAACTAACTCTCCCTTAGCTATGATAGGAGCTTTGTCATCCAGGGCACCTAAAATGTAGACCCCTGCTTTCAGCTTTCTGCACCAGGTGCTGTTTAAGTACTTTTTGTTGAATATGCGTTTTCTGAAAGTGGTCATCTTGGGAGGGAGGAAGCTGCAGTAGGCAGATCTGCTGTCCTGGAAAGCCTGCTGCAATTCTTAGTAATTAGAAATTGGCTGGAATTGAGACTTCATATTCCAGGCAGAAATACTGATTACTAGGATTCTGGGTATGCTTGCAAAAATGTCTAATATCATAAATTTTTGCTGATTTCTTGGCTTTAGTGGTGCTATAGACAATATAGACCATAAAGTCTAATTATTTACTTTGTGGAAAAATGCTCCCTTGGAGAACTGTTAATGTATTGGGCTTTAATTAAGTATTCTCACCTAGCATTATGAGGCAAAGGCAGCAGAAATGTATAACCCATCTGATCTTTATTTTATATTTTTTATTACCTCCTTTTGATTTGACTATTTTCCAAGGTAAATAATCTTTCTAAATGTTTTTTTTAATACTCTTACCTCTTCTTGCTGTTTGTTTGACTATTATTCTGCAGCATCATCTTGTAAGTGAAGTGACCGGTTTGGCACTTGGGGGGTACAACTCACGGATATTTGGGACTATTTTCAAAATCAGTGCTCATTTACATTCCTTATGGATCCCAGAATTTGTCTTTTTTCTGCAGCAGCAACACATGCAATTTTTTGTTCCTCTATAATGATACTAAGATCCTTTTTCCTGTTAATTTGGAGCTCTCTGTGACTCATAAATACTTCTATGCTTCTATGTTTTTTCTCTAGTGTGTATTTCCTTGTTTTTACTAACACTGGACTTTTTCCAGTCACTGTACTGTCTGTTTAATACCTTGCTTGGCTTGCTGAGTGTGTTGGTGATCAAGGAGGAACTAATTAATCAAAATTTTGTGCTATCTGTAAACGTTCCCATATCACTCCTTTACACTTTTCTTCCAGTTTAAGAATTGCGACACAAAATTTTGTAAGAGAATAATAAGGTGCTTATTATCTATTAGTCTTTTCCTATATTAAAAATTCCTATTATTCCTTCTTAATTTTTTATGTCCCTTAACTTTTCATTTCATCACGATTGGGACATAAAAATAATTGGTCTTTTTGGTTCCGTGACTGAACTAAAAATAATTGTGGGTCAACCGGATGTTTTAACTTTTTTGAACAGAAGTACTTAATTTAGTTCAAATTAAAGGGATTGAATATTGTTTTAAAGTGTTTTTTTTTT
Source organism: Vanellus vanellus (assembly GCF_965231255.1). Taxonomy (NCBI): domain Eukaryota; kingdom Metazoa; phylum Chordata; class Aves; order Charadriiformes; family Charadriidae; genus Vanellus; species Vanellus vanellus. Next base: position 188,373,672 of record NC_138905.1, read on the forward strand.
CATATTATGTAAATAAACAACCAAAACATGCAGGACATTTCATTAAAGTTAGTCCCTGAATGTAATTTTCTTACAAAAAGTTAAGGCTTTTTTTTCTCTGATTTCCACTTTTTTGATCAGACTTATCAGTTCACTTTGATCTGAAAGCAGAGGGTTCTGTTTAATATGTTTTTAAACAAAAAAAATCTTTATCCAGTTGTCTGCAATTTCCTTAAGATTCTGTAAATTTGTATAGATATTGGAAAACTAAACTCATATTTGCTGATTGTTTTCTTCCAGAACTCTGATTACCCTATTTCCTATCCATATTTCTGAATGCAGCATATCTTATGTCGTGGCTGGGGATGTAAAGTTCACTGGCATATAATTTATGTGGAACCATCTTAAAGCGTAAACCAATTCTTTTCATCTCTGAATCCTTTACAGCTGCTGTTTTTAATGGGAAGTTAATGGAAACTCAATTCTTGAAATTCATCAGAATTCATCAGTCGAATATTACAACTGGGCCTCAAAGTGTATTGCTTTTTAGCAGTTTATTTCAGCCCTGCTGCTTCTGACATCAGTCAGCTCTTTGCTCATCGTCAAGATTAGATGCTTCTGCTTGATTTTAGAAAATTAACCTATCATATTCATGATGGACTTTGAAAACAGAATGTGTTGCCAGACCTTTGCAATATTTTGGATAGATAGTGGGAATTTCTTGGACATATTTTGCTTCCTTTCTTGATACTCAGATTTTTTCGGTGTTGTTATCAAGGCTTTTCTACAGGGACTACGAGAACTTCAGGGAATGTGAGAACTACTTAACCTTCCCCAAGCCACATCAAGAGGAAATGAGAAGAGCCTTTCCCCAAAGGAGTTTAAAACCTTTTGTCTTTGGGGTTGGGCACTCCAGTCTTCTGTCTTTTCAAATATGAGAGACAAAGAGAGATTGTCCCAAAGCTGGGAATAATTATCTTAATACTGTTTTTTTTTCCTATTTAAATAATCTAATGACAATTCAGTTTTATTACTGACTCTTGATTTGCCCTAAGTTCAGGGTCTTGAGCTTTATTTAAGTGCAGAAGAGCTTATGGATGCCAGTGGAGGCGTTTCTCTAATGTTGCCCTGCTTCTTTGCAAAATCCAATTTACTGCAGTTTGATCTCAGCGGACATTAGATGGTTTCTTTGCTCATAGCCTCAAGCCGCTTTCAGACATTGTTCTACCTCAGTCTGTTTTTTCTGAGGGCCACTTACCTAAAGGATGTACTGTCCTTTTCTGAGCTTTCTGCTCCTTTTCTATTACTGTCTGTCTTATTTCTGTAGTTTGGTGAAAGCATCATGCTACTCCTGTGTTGGGAGACTCCTGGCATCAAGTGGTCAGCAACCGCCTTCAAGGCTTTGGCTTGTTCCAGACTTGGAGTGGTTTCCCCCGGTTTTCAGCTATTGCTAAGCAAATTTTTTTTCACTGCCTCATTCTTACCCTGGATGATTAAACTTTTCCATTTTGCTTTGTAGGAATACTCTGGAGTGCATCTATCTGCAATTTTATTTCTTTGTGAAAAATGTATTTTGATTAAATTTCTATGTACAATCTCTGCTGATGTTCCCTTGAAGGGAGACACTCTTGCCTGACTTCTCCCTTTAATAAACCACAGGGACACCAAAGGAACGGATTTGTCTTGGGAAACAAGTTTCCGTTTCTTGATAAACTTACATTAACCACAAATTTCAGTTACACATTAAATGTATTTAACCGAATGCAGTCTGGTGTGAACACTCTTCAGTCTGCTTGAACCTCAGCTATTGGTGTATCTTAACTCAATTGCATATTAATTTTAATAATAATTATTATTATTTATTTATTTACTTATTTGTGATCCAGGTATGGTTTAGGAGCTTATGTTAGTATTATGAAATTCTTTGTGTGAAGGAAAACAAAAGAAATATCAGTCAAGTGCTATGTACTATGTGTGGTGCTATCCTTAGGATATATATATATCTCCTTAGGATTCTCAGCATACTTTACGTCAGATTTATCCTGTAGATGTAAAATAATTTCCTGGGTTTGGGTACACTTCAAAATTTCCTTTGTGTTCCGGTTGAGTTTTAACATTGTGAGTGCAGTATATATTGATGATGGTGGGAGTGCAGACGCATTTCTAGATGTCTTCACTTAAAGTGCCTTCCACTGTGAGCCAAATCCCACTCAGAAACATCGCATTTTAAATTTTGCCCTTGGCGTTATCGGAAAGCTTGGTGCGTGGCACCGTTTCAAGATGGGGGAATGGCACATCCCGACATTCCCCATTCCCCATTTGCAGTCTAGTGCAGAGCTGACAGAGATCCTGGAGTGACATCCTTGAAGATCTCAGGGCCTCTTGTCATCTCTTGGAGATAGAATATGGCTGGAAAAAATTCAAGTTCCTGAGCTGGCCTCACCAACGTGACTCAGCTTTGCACGGGTAGCTAACTCTTGGGATGGATTTAGTTTTTCCCTGGTTGTGAACTATCTGCTGTTTCATACAGATGCTTATTAGCCTGTAAATGACGAAGGCTTTTTAATGCTCCCAGCCCGAGCAATACCCAAACCACAGAAAGAGAGGGGAAGTGCTTTGTATTCCATTTTGTTCAATTTTCCACTCAGTTGTGGTTTGGTTTGGGTTTGTGTTTTTTTTTTTTTTTTTCTATATTCAGGCAACTTAGAAACAAAACAAAAACTGAAATAGCAAATTAATATGCTGCAGGAAAAAAAAAAAGTTGGAGACACAAAAGCAATTACAGTGCGCTTGTGATGCACTTAGGTTTTTTTCCTCCATTTAGCATTTGCCCATTTTCCCCCGCCCTCTGACAGTGACAAAAAAAAAGTAATGAAGCTCAGAGCTCTTTGGGTAGCTTTGGGTGTGACTTGCAAGTTTTAAGCTCCTTATCTCTGACTTGATCCACTGTCCCCCTTTCCCCAGAGTATCTGAAGACGCTGAAGCTTTAAGTTTTGTTATGAAAAAGCAATAAGGCATTTCAGCTGTGAGGCTAAAATCCATAGATAAACCGCTTGAGATTAAGCTATTACAAGAAAGCTGAACACTTTTCAGAAGAGGAAAAAAAAAAAGGGGCTGCTTAAAAATGTGACCATTCTGAGCTATATTGTACGTTTAGGTTCTGGTTACATTTACCTGGAGCTTGTTTTCCACATATTTCAATCTTAAGCAGAATTTTTTCTAAAATAGTTCACAGAAAATGTCTGTATGTCTTCCTTCAGTTTTCTAAGAGTTTCTTTAATTTATGAAACACAATAAGAAGATTTGCATAGGAGTAAATGCATTAAAAATGTCTTTCATTTCCTTGTCTGAACTCATAGTATAGCACTGATGAAGCAATTGGGGTATTTGGAGAACAAGCACCGGTCTATGAATTACTGCAAGAGGATTGCCAGATTTTGTTCTTCCTGCAGTTTTACACTTACCTATTCTCTGACATTTCTTTGTCTCCTTGCTTTAGAAGTAGTTAAAATACCTGGAGAAACCTTGAAAAGTATCCCTCAGTGCAGTTCCTGTATACCAAATAATTTTATAAACAAAGCCATTGGTGTAAACTTTGAATAAATTTCCTGCTTCTAGTGAACGAGGATCCCTGGCTCCAAGCAGCTGGATCGTGTTTAAACAGGCATCTGTTTTTACAGATGAAAAAAATAGTCACTTGCTGTTTTATTTTGTATAACTTTGCACCTACTGCCATTAAATACGTAAGTAAATGTTTTCCTTTAAGTACAGAAGTCACCCCATCTGATAGACGTGTAATGAGCTCGTGAAGCGGGAGCTAAGGGCACAGCAGTGCGAAGTAACGTGTTTAACAACTCTTTATGTAAGGACTTTTAAGAAATGTGCAGGCCTTGAACTATATATAGCAGTTTCCAGTTTACATTTACAAGAATGGTTTATTGGTTTTGCTATATTTAAATACTGATTTAAGATAAATTTCTAATTCTTCAGTCCAAATTCATGAAACTTTCCTACCCTGCTTCTTGTAACTGTCTCATTATAAAGTTATACTTGAAGGAATAATATTTTTCTGTTAGCAGTTGGTTGACGTTGGATACATGAGGTCAAATTTGGGAAGTGTGTATTTCTGACAAAGTGACCTTTGCTGGATACTTTTTGCATCTGTTTTACAGTTCGAGCTGGACATGTCATAACTGGATTATTTGATTTACCTGGATTCTGTTTTCACAGAATCGGAGTGATTTGGGGATTGGAACAGACCTCTGAAGGTCATCTGGTCTAATCCCCATGCTGAAGCAAGGTCACCTAGACCAAGCTGCCCAGGACCATGTCCAGACAGCTTTTCAGTATTTCCAAGGATGGACACTCCACAACTGCCTTGAGAAATCTGTGCCAGTGCTCAGTCACCCTCATGGTAAAAAAGTCTTTCCTGATGTTCACACAGAGCCTCCTGTGTTTCAGTTGGTACCCATTGCCTCTTACGTTGCCACTGGGCACCACTGGAAAGAGCCTGGCTCCATCCTCTTTGCACCCTCCCTTCAGGTATTTACACATATAAATAAGATCCCCCTAAGCCTTCTCTTCTCCAGACTAAACAGACTAAACTAAACTAAACTAGCTCTCTCAGCCTCTCCTCATATGTCAGATGCTCCACTCCCTTCATCATCCTTGTGGCCCTTCCCTGGACTGTGTCCAGTATGTCCATGTCTCTCGTGCACTGAGGAGCCCAGAACTGGACACAGAACTCCAGGTGTGGCCTCACCAGTGCTGAGCAGAGGGGCAGGATCACCTCCCTTGACCTGTTGGCAACACTCCTAATGCAACCCAGGATACCACTTGCCTTCTTTGCCACAAGTGCACATTGCTGGCTCATGTTCAGTTTGTTGTCCAACAGGACCCCAGGTCCTTTTCTGCCAAGCTGCTTTCCAGCTGGGTGGCCCCCAGCATGTACTGATGCTTGGGATGTTCCTTCCTGGGTGCAGGATTTTGGACTTCTTGTTCAACTTCATGAAGTTCCTGTCAGCCCATTTCTCCAGCCCATTGAGGTCCTTCTGGATGGCAGCATGACCCTCTTGGCATATCAACCATTCCTCCCAGTTTTGTGTCATCAGCAAACTTGCTGAGGGTACACTCTGCCCCATCATTAAGATCTTTAACGAAGATGTTAAACAGAACTGGACCCAGGATTGACCTTTGGCCTACACTACTAGTTACTGGCTTCCAACTAGACTTTGTGGCACTGATCGCCAACCTCTGGGCCCAGCAATTCAGCCCGTTTTCAGTCTACCTCACTGTCTGCTCATCCAGCCCATACTTCATCACCTTCTCTATGAGGACCTTAAGGGATAGCACTGTAAGACGTACTGAAGGCAAGGTGGACAATATCCACCTTTGTCTCTTCATCCACCAAGCCAGTCATTTCATCATAGGTTATCAGGTTGGTCAAGCATGACTTCCCCTTGGTGAATCCATGCTGACTACTTCCAATCGCTTTCTTCTCCTTCATGTGCCTGGATGTATGCTGGGAGATGCTTCTTCGTTTTTGCTAGATGTCGTATATAAGGCAAGGCCGCCTAAATTACCCGGGCTGGATTCTACTGCAGAGTGAAGTCAGAGTAGACCTTCTACCTGTTTCTGTGATGTAACCACTTTTCTGCTGCCTTTTAGTTAAGCCCACTTGTCCTGGTGTACTGATGCAGGAAATGCTGTGTGGGACTAACCCTATTCCCCCTCTTATGAGTTTTTATCGTGGGGGCCAAAACCACACATTACTTCATTACTTGTGAGCTTGGCAACAGTGAAATAGGAGAAGGCCAGGAAAAAGAGAGAAGCAACGTTTTAGTGGAGTAGACAGAGCTAATTGTTCTGATTATAAATTCTGTATTGTACTCAGGCAAATATAATAGCCATTTATTACTCGCCTGCTTTTAAATCCTCCACTCCCTTTGTAATTTATACTTTTGCCTGGCTCGGCTCATCTTGAAAAATAATAGTGACGATTCACCATAAAGCACCAACTACACCTTTGACAGTGACAGTACTGTTATAATTTATTTAGTATCCTGAGTCCAAGAAAATAAAGTACTGTAGAAAGCAGCCCAACTGTTAGCACTGTGATTTTTGCAGACAAGCTCTGCTATGGGTGCATCAATGACCCCGGCAGTCTGCTCCCACCGCTGTGATGGAGGTCCGTCACATTCATATGGACCCACCTGCACGAGGACAGGGAAATGGAGGGGCAGACAGAAAGCGAGGGAGGCATAACATGTTATCCTGCTGTTTGCCAGAATTCACTTGCCAATGTCTAGTAGCACAGAGAAGTTACAAAGCATTAAACCCCTTACATTCGCGCCCCAGGCATCGGGTCTGGTCCAGAAGAGGAGCGGTGGGGGTGCTCGCTGTCATTCTATCACCCTCTCTTCATTAGTTCCAGAAAGATATTTTAAAAATATCTGTGCAAAAAACAGGAAGACCATTTCCCCGCCTGTTTCAGATTCTAAGTGATGTTTCTACATTACTAAGTCAATTCAAGATCGGCCCTACAAAGTGCTATTAGTGTAATGCCTGATAATAGTTTAGAGCAGCAGAAGGTGCTTTAATGCAAATATCATGTTGCAGGAAGTGGGGTGCTTTACAATAGCTGCTGTGTTGCCGCTGAGATGTAGACCATTATTTTCTTGTTTAGCAAATACAGGGTCTGCATTTTTCTTTGAAGCGTTAAAGGAAACCAGAAACGTAGCCACCAAGCTTTGGGAACTGTATTTTCTTATATGTTGCTGATATGATAAAATATGTTAAAAGTTAGGCAGTAGGCTTTAATTCAACTCTCTGTGTTTTTATTTTACAGATTGTAAGTCTAAACCCACTGGGCTGAAGGCACATAGAATGTTATTGGTAGTTAGCCCCTTTGAAAGCAAAAGGTGCTTTCAAATTTACACTGAATTTAATAGCGATTTTATTTCCTTTCAAGATGTTAAGCTTGTTCTTAGTAGGTGCTGTCTGAAAGAGAAGTTGCAATAGTTGCCCAAAACTTGACTGTGCAATTGTCATCGAATTAATTTCCAGATGTGTATGTACATATATATGAGTATGTGTATGTTTTTAGAAGCCAAATTATCCCAGTGTCGACATGTATGAAAATCCCAATTTATGGCAAGACCTATGTGGTAGCAGACTGAACAATGTCCTCTTGTTCTCTCCTTCATTCCCCACTCAAAAACCCTATTTTTCTGAATGGAACAGGAACATTACCACAGTAATGGGCCATTTTTCTTCCTATCCAGACATTCTTTATTCCCTATGATGTTTTAGGACTTGTGTTGTTTGCCTTCAACTTTTAAGACTGCATATATTCACCCTTCCCCTATGCCTACTGCGTTAAAACCATTTTTTATTCCCTCTACCTCAGTTTCATTACTTTTGAATATACTGCAGTATCTGGCTTTGATAATTTCATCTTCCAAAATCAGCAATGACTTCTTCTTGGCTACTTGACAGTGGTGAAAATTTTCATTGTAACTTAATCTTCTAAATTAAATTTTCTTTATTTATTTATTTTTAAGGCCTTTTGTCTGTCTTCGTCCTTCTTGATTTGTCTCCTGCTTTGTCAGCGTGTGAACCATTAGCACCTAAGTTCCTCAAGATTTAAGAGTTCCCCCATTCTTATGTTACCTCAGTGGTCTGCCACTGGTCCCTGTGACACTTCCTTTGTCATCGGATTATACCATTTCTTCTTGTCTGTTGAGACTTTAGCGTATTCAGAGTAATATATAAATAATAATATTTGGGGCAGCGAGCATTAATTTTAAAAAAGGTAATATGTAGTAGAAGAAAAGGTACTGACTGGTTGGTAGAAGAGGAGATACAAGACTTTGAATATGACTACATGCAAAAAGAAAAGATTACAAGTAAAATCCAAATTTACATGGCTGGGAAATAGTTTTCAGGACAATTAAATCCATTTTAATTCTGATTATGTCTGCATACAGCTTCAGCTGTCTTTAATGAATGCACTCTAAACATCCCACTTCAGTTAGTTAATCTTAACTTTCTGTAAGCATCCATAAGAAAGGATGTCTTCAGTGTAAATGCAAATAAGAAGGTATAGGAAGTCATTTGCAGTTCAGGACAAGCAAGAACAGCTATACCGAGTTAACGTAAAGCTCATAAAACCACACTGAATCAAAGTAGTATAACAGCAGTAGGAGGTACTCAAGAAAGGGTTATAAGCAGCAAAGTGTGTACAGTGATTCTTCCTCTTCCCAACGTTCACTCGTTGTTGGATTTTGAGGACTTGCTAAGTTGAAGGTGTTGGATATTTTGTTTTATACTATACGATGCATCTATTAGTGATGAGTTGTCAACTACCTTTTTAGACATTTAAACTTCTGGTTTCCTCAACTTCCTTTGTGAATACTTTTCAAGTCTAAATAGTGCATTACATTTAGGAAAAAACACTTTTTGTTGTTTGCTAATCACTTCCTTGGTTCCCCGAGTTCTTATGTTACGTGAAATACCTGATAAATAACAAAGAGTCCATCTTCTCCATGACTTTGTAGGCTGAAATAGATGAGAACCTAAATGGACTGCTTAGTGTCTCTTTTTTTTTTTTTAAGAAAAATTCCAAGCACTGTTGATATTTTTTGCATATAATGCATTTTGTTTTTTTCCATGTTATTATACACTTTCTTGAAGTTTGTTGTTAAAATCCGTAAATCAAAGAGAATATGTAGTTTAATTGTCATGTTATAGGTGCTGCATTTACAAATATGTCTTCCAACTTTCCACTTTATTTTTATAGCACTAATAAGAATTGATCCTAGAGTCACGTGATCATCAGTATATAATTTAACTTTTAGACTGTTGAAAAGCTCTGAACTTTATTAAGTTTATTAAGCTCTGAATTTAATAAGAAGTCGGGATATAGGAATTCCTGATATGGTTACATGCATTAGTTAGCAATGTTTGGTGACGTGATTTGGTTGCCAATATATGGGTGTTTAGTACTTTTTGAGATGGCTTTGGGGTCCCACCTGGCTTATTTATAGCTGCTATTCTGGGTGCTATGGTCTTCTGTCATATTTACCTGCCCCGTGCCGATGCTTTGGATACTGAAAGGCATCTCCATTGGCACTAGATAACTATGTGTGAACAACTGAAGTAAGGCCTTGATTTTGGGAAGGGGGAGACAGACGCACAGGGGATTTCTGTGATCAGTAGTATTAAAGACATGAGTAATATGAATAAATTTTCCTGGAAAAGATCAAGATTGTCAGGAGTCTTCAGCAATAAATGCAGCTGTTGTTGCTTAATGGCATTTCACAACATCTGGTTACAGGTTAAAATCGGTAGGTAGCATGGGGGAAGGATGGACACAAAGTGAAGAGTTTTGGGTGGGTTTGTCTTTACTTAATCCGTATTATAATGCCATGCTATATAATAGGAAATAATCTGGTGGGTGGATTTGCCCAAATAAGATTTCTGAGTCCACTGAAACCTGGAAATTCCAGCAGAATGCTGATTGTTGTTGGAGCCAGGGTTATATTATGATTTAATGGCTTTTCTGGGCTTCATTTGATGACCTGGCCTAGAGAAACATTTTGAAGTAATAAAGCGTCTGTTTGGCTCCAAACTAATGAGAGAAGCATTGCTCTTTGCATTAACTGTTCTTTAGGAAGAGCTGTGGAGAGCTACTAATAAACCTTATTAAAAAGCTTAAGCAAGATTGAAGGAAATAGAAAACAGAGAAACGATTCAATTCCATGTGAAGTTAGTACATAAAAAAAAAAAAAAAAGAAAAAAAAAAGAAAAAGGAAGCCCACAGGGTTTTTTGCCTCCCCTCCATGTGACTTGCAGCTTGCTGCACTTCAATTACATTGCCTCTGAGATATGTTAAAGTGCAGCTCAGTTTAATGAAGAGGTGGATAGGACAAATCAAGGCTAGAGACTATTTACGGCAGAGACCGGGTAAGTAAATGCAGCTGTACATAAGTGTTTACTAATATTGTGCAAATGTTACACTATCTAGCCTGTAGCATTTAATGCAATACTTAGAACTATAATTTTTTGGTGGTCCTTTCTTTGTTTTACTTAAGTAATTTGCAAGTGTGGGTGGTGCACACTGTGTAATAAATTTATGCATAGGACAGATAAAGGATTCAGTTTTATTTTTCAGAATTCCTACAACAAACCAAATAACTTTCCTTTAATTTCATGTACTTATTTTGTTTTAAATTCTTTGCTCTGTAAGTAACTGCTTCATCTATTTTCGTGCAGTGCTCAAAATAATTTCAGTGGGAGTTAGCTGATAGTTTCTGGTGCCTTCCTGTTATTTTAATTATTTTTCTACTGGTGAAGGGAGGGGGGGAAACAGCTTATACTCTGAACCTCCTAGATACAGCATTTTCAGACTTCTAGAATCCAACACCAGACCACTGAAAACTCCCCAGCATCAACTTGTTCCAGGAATTCGTTCAACCATCCCAGTAGGATAAGATTTCAGCTGTTTGCTTTTGTTCTCTGTGTCATTTTATAAAGATTTGTATGTGTTCTTATACTGAGTTTTATATAGAAGGTTTTGTTTAAAATTTATGTATATTTAAATTTGTGTAAATTTAATGTCAATATACAAGATAGAGAAATATGATGAAAACTTTTGTTGTTATTTAAGACTATCAGCCTTTTGCTTTTAATATGTTTTTGTCTCTAGCAATTGGAATGGACCTTGCAGTTGCTATAATGCTGTTATGAAATAGGATTGCAATCTTAGTCAATTAGTAATTTCCAGAACGGTTGTTTTAGCAGTTTCAGCGCCTGTCATTTGAGTATTTAAATCTCAGCGCATAGACAAAGAGCTGAGAAGGAGGAATGATCAATATAGATTGTAAAGACCTATACCAAAGCCTGATTCGGATCTTGGGAACTGAAAAAGCAAAAGCAAGCTCCTTCGTTGTTGGTAGTCTATTAAAGAAAATATTTTTAAGGCTTTAATATCTTGTGATCTAGGGCGTGTCTTCCTTTTGCATCATTTCGCAGGAAAGAGTAAGTAAAATATTATAGTCTATTGTGATTTTTACTACCTGGATTAACCAGAATGCATTGTCTTTTTCAGATAATCACTCCATTTAGGAGGCTAATATTGTGTGCTGAGAACAGAAAAGAAATGGAGGACTGGATAAGCTCTCTGAAGTCCGTTCAGTCCAGAGAACACTATGAGGTAAGTTGACATCCCTCTTGGTGCAACCTGCTCTAGCTCAGCAGATCAAGCTACAGGACACAGAACCGAATCGTTCACCCCCCTTAGTGTGAAAAGTGTGTCGAAAAGTGAAGCTTCATGTAAAGACGAAACGAGAGCTTATTATCACACTTTTGTGTATAAGTTTGGAGGGAGACCAGGCTAAATACCCTTTGGAAGATACTTTTGGTGAACATTACATTGTCGTCCCCTGTAATATGGAACCGTAGGTAATTTCAGTCACCGTAGCTGTGTTCTGTACTTGCAAATTTGTCTTAACTTCTCCTTTACTAGACCGCACAGTTTAATGTGGAACATTTCTCAGGGATGCATAACTGGTACGCCTGCTCCCATGCCCGACCTACCTTCTGTAACGTGTGTAGAGAGAGCCTCTCTGGAGTCACTTCTCACGGCCTGTCTTGTGAAGGTAAAATAAACGCTTTCTTCCCCCTGTTTATAACGTAGACAGATGGCTGAAAGTTTAAGATGAGTGATGATTCTGAAAATAACGAGTAAGAAAAAAACCTGAAGGGAGAAATCTATTCACTAGAGTGACTTTCTTTTGGGCGGAGGGACTGCTAATGATCTAGCTCACCTTCTTCCGTTCTCCAGGTGCCTTTTTCCGACCCATCTCAATAAAACGGTTCCTTCTGCTGCAGTGACCAGTTTGGGATGTGCTGGGTGGACAGGTTGCAAGAAAAGATAGGATTTGTTTGATTTGCCCTGTCAAAAATGTGAAACAAAATAGTCTTATTGGTTTGCAGAATCAGCATTCCTTAGGAAAAAAATCATAATGGTAGTTTCTACCCAAAATCTAGAGAAATTGATAACGCTTTGTTCAGTGCTATGACCTCTTCCCTTCCAATTTTTGTTTGCTCTGTTGCTGCTGCCTTATCCTGCAGTACGGGCAGGACAGATGAGGACAGATTTTTTGGTTAAAAAATTCTCTCGTGCAGTGAGGGGGTAGAGATGTAGATGCCTTTGCATTTTGATGTTTCAACAGCTGAAATCAAGCACAAAGAAAAAGGCGGTGTGGCTAAGACTTCAGCACTAAGCTTATCTGGAGAAACGATATTTCGCAAACAAATATTTATCAGAAACCTGAAACAGCTTATTTATTTTCTGCTGCAAGTTCTGTGGAAAAGTGATAACAAGTCTGCTTGTGTTAGAATCCAGCAGAAAATAAAGCATCCGTGTGACCTTATGATAGATACAAAACGTAGAGATACTTAATTACCAAAATAGCTAACTGTCCAGAAAAGAGTTACAGTTACACCTTTCAAAGCTTCATTTTTTGGATGAGTGTTACTCAACTGCAAATTCATTTCTGTTATTGATGCCGTTGTAATACTTGAGGTCTGAGCATAATAATGTGTGTTAAGGAAATCTTACAAAGGAAACATTAACCCACTGTCCTGAATTGTCCATGCTTTTAATGTAGCTAATGGTGTAGTTGCCAAGGAACGGGACGAACCCGTTTCATAGAAATTAGAAGTAGCATAGTTACTTCCAGCTTCTCTGGTGTATGTTTTCCACTGCGTATAAGTCGCTTGGACAGTTTTAAGGCAATTATGGTATTTTCAATGTCTGATATTGGCAGATGGAAGTATCATGTGCTTAACTAAAATGCAGTTGTATTGCCTCTGTGTATAAACACTGTTATATTTGCTCAGGCAAAGGAAAGGAAAGGAAAGACTTCTTTCCTTTCACAAAGAATTCATTCTTTTCAGAAGTTAATATTATAGGTATTTTAAAAGGCTGTTTAGCTAGAATTATTCTTTTAAGGTTATCAATGTTAACAGTTGTAGTTCATAATTTTTCTGGTTTTTCAGTGTCTTATTTTGCTTCTAAGTATGGTTTTAATTTCCAAGGTGTTGGCTTAACTTTACATTAAGGAAGTTTCCTTAATTTCCCAATTTGGACTTTGTCACCTTTCTGCATAACTTATTGCAAACTAATGCTGCGTTTATCCACATTTCTGATACCAGTTGATCTTTCAGCAGTTTTTATGAATGGCTCGTGAAGGTAGTTTGGATTTGCTTTCACTGGTCCACAGTTTCATAAACATGTATGACCTGGATTGGTTTCTATGTAGATACTATGATATTCTTTTGTCTATTAATAAGTTTACCTCCTCTTACTTCTTAGCTACTAGTTTGTATCTGTTTTCTTTAATTTATTTCCAAGTATTTTTTTACATAAAAGGAGAAATTTAGTTATGCATCTAATCTAAATCATTTGACGGTTGACTCTTTACTGCAATATTCGTGCTTTGTCCCCGATTCTGTATACCTGTAAAACCCTGTGTTAGTCATCCTTAATTTCTTCATCTAAGAAGTGTATTTTGGTTTGATACTACTTCTTTCTCTGAAATTCTTATGTGACTGAGTTCATATTTACTTACTTCTGCTATGTGCACGTCTAATGCATTTCACCATCTATTTTTTTGACTTACCCTGTGTTAGCAATATACTTGAGAAGACAATGTAGAAAGTATGGAGTCTTAAGATTCCCCAGACATGTTCTGTGCTACTTTTTCTCATTGCCTCTTTAAAAAAGCTGTTTAAATATTCATGCCTGGCATTTGAAACCTCCAGCACTGCTTTACGCTGGGAATCCATTTATACATATACTAAATTCAATTGTTTGCGTGGTCATTGATCCCAAGCTACTTTATTATGTCTTGTATTGAGAAGCAGGAGAGGCTTCTTCCCAAGAGATATTGGAGCTCTTTCTCCTTTCAGTGGTTTGGGTTACTGGCACACCAAGTTATGTTAAAAGTGGCTTAGAGTCTTTGTACTCTTTGTGGTCTGATTCTTGACTGTAGGTAAAAAAAAAATAAACCCCATTGCCAATATTTTGTAGCTCACCATACTTTAGAAGAACAGTACTGTAATATTTTATTTTCTCAGGCCTGCTGGTCTCCAGCAGCATTACACAACTGTGGTTTGTTTTTTTTTTTCAGCCTGACCACACCATAAGCTGCATTTCTTTTGAAGATAAGACGAGTGCCTTCTTTTTTCATGGCACCTTCCCTCCCAGTAGCCTTCAGCAAAGGTTGACTAAATTAATTGCAGGCCACCCTGAGGTTTTGTGGAAGCCAGGGTAGGAAAAGAGGGTATGTTAATACCTTTGCTAGGGAAAAGACTGTAGTGTGAACTTGCATCTTTTTAGAAGTCAAAGAATCAATATGTATATGAAACTGAAGATGTAAATTTATAACCAGGCTTCATTCTTTCTACTGCTCAAAAACGTTAAAAAAAATTTAATCATGCACTCCTTTGCTATGCAATGCTATTCGTCCCACTAGTTCCTTCTTTTGTGTCTTCTCTAAAGATAATTGACTTTTCAAATGTTGTCTGTGTGTTGTGTTGCTCTAGCTAGCTCTAACAGACTGATCTCCACAACACTCATCCACAGTCTTTCGTAGGACAGAGAAATTATATTTTTTTTTTTGCCTTGCTTTGGAAATTACTCCCAACTAGCTGAATCAAGATTTTTGTTCTTCATGCTCCTCAAATGTTTCTGTTGTTCAGACTTCAGCTTGCTGTGTGCTCAGGAGTCTAAGCCTAAGAAGTTGTCAGGTAAACACAGGGCTACACGGAATGTTTAGGCAAAGAAACCTAAAGAACTATAGATCATTACCTACAGAAACTCTTTCAAAGCCCTCTAACCTTGATTGCTCTGTATTAATACTGCATTTCTATCCAAGTCATTGCCCGTGGAACACTGCCTCTATGATTGTTCTCAACGATGTATTTCTTCATGTAGTGTTTTCATTATCATGACTGAATCTTGATTCTTGAATATACAATATATCTAATAAGCTGGAGATTGCAGTTTAAATGAGACGCTTGCTCCTGAATTACACAAACAAACAGTATTGAAAGCACGCTTTAGGATCGTGAAGTCAAACAATAAGAAAATACTGGTATTAAATTGCCTCTGCAAATGCACTTTGTGCACTTGGTCTTTTTTCATTATGGTTGGGGCTTTTTGCCCACAAAACCCTGTTCTTCGTACCCACTGCACAGAGTATTGTACATTCACTACTTGGGTAGTCATGGAATCATGGAATCATAGAATCGTCTAGGTTGGAAAGGACCTTTAAGATCATCAAGTCCAACCATCAACCTAACACTGCCAAAACCACCACTAAACCATGTGCCTAAGCACCGCCTCTATCCATCCTTTAAATACCTCCAGGGATGGTGACTCCACCACTTCCCTGGGCAGCCTGTTCCAATGCTTGACAACCTTTTCTGTGAAGAACCTTTTCCTAATATACATCCTAAACTTGTCCTGGTGTAACTTGAGGCCATTTCCTCTTGTCCTCTCGCTTGTTACTGGTGAGTTTTGCTTCATTTTCTGCACAGGCTGGAGAGTGAATAGTGAATGAAGCAGTCAGGAAGAGAAGGGATGTTCATTGTTAAAGAATTAAGGAGTAATAGAAAACTGTTCTCTGACTTTGTATCACACTGCAGCCCTCTGTAATCCTGGGGAAATCACTGAAATAAGATTTTTTGATCAAATCGGCAATTGTGTGGTGTTCATAATCTGGGATCTATATCACAGAAATTCTGAGTTTTCTGTAACTGCAAAAAACAGTTGAAGCTGTTCTGAAGTCACCGATACTTTGAAGATATAAAGTATTGAAAAAAAGGTCTTAATTGTAGTAGTACTGAGCTTTATAGGAGTAGTAGTAGCAATAGTAATAATAATAATAATTATAATTACTATTACTATTTTAAAAGGCCAGGAAGAAGTTGTTGTCTTAAAAGCAGTATTTCATTAGCTTTTGGTACATAGGGCAAATACCTGTTGAAAATTATTATGAACCAGAGTACGGCGCAGCTGTGTACTTACTGAGAACCATCCATTGCATGTAGTGACTGAAGGTCCCATTCTCAAAAACTGTATCATCATATAACTGAAGACTTTACACCTGAATAGGGAACCTATATTGCAAACGTGTATTGCAAAGTTAAGTTGCGTGAGTAACTTAACTTTGTAGTACTTGACTGTCTAATATGAGTATTCTTTTAGCACTGTGTAATATTAAATTAATTTAGAGGGTTATTTATTTGGGTGAAAGTCATAAAAACTATCAAGAAACGGCTGAATATTATCATTTATAACACAGACATAAGCTTCAAGTTGGAGTGAAGTTAGGTTGCTGTTTTCACGAGTCACTCTGTTTTCACTGTGACTTGTCCATCCATCATGTGATAGTATTCTTGGAAACAAACCAGCAGGTTTCTTGGAATACCTGAAGACAAATCCTTCCATCTTGACTACTTATACTATAGATACCAGATCTTCAGATCAGTTTCAAAACTTTGGCTTTGGCCTTTGAAGTTGGAAAAGAACAGTCTGAGCAGTTCTTCTTTGAAGAACACAGAAGAGAAAACTCATCATAAAATAGGTGGTAGAGTGCTAAGTTTGGGGGGAAAAGAATTGAGTGTCTTGGCAATGCAGTTGAATTAATTGATGGGTAGTTAGAATGAAAAACCTTTGAGACAGAAGTGTTCTATAACTAAGCTGTATATTTTCAGTGCAAGAGATCCTATGATAATGTTCAGTAATGTTGACTTTTCTTCATTAGTGTTAATAATAACTCTAGATTTAATCACTGTGTCTGACAGCAGATGTTGGTACCACTGTGACAACTGTTTGCTAATTAAGTGGTTCTCTTGGTTGGCTTTCTGAGAGACCTGCTTCATATTCCAGCTAGAAATATTTACACAGGAAATTAAAATTTAAAATAACGTTCTACGAATATTCTAGATTTGGTTTGGCTAAATTTTTCCTTCTCTCATCTTTTAACTTTCATTGGTGAAGTAATGGTAATTGATGTCTAGCAGTATATCTGCAGCTTTCCAAAAGATTTCAGATATCAGACTTGATTCGTGAATAGGATGCAGTGTCATCTGAGACAAAAGAAATTAAGGGGTAGTGGTAACTAAGGTTGAGGTTTGATTTAAAATTTTCCTTTCTATACCCGTCTCTTCTGTACTGCTATGCATTTTGCTCGAAAGTTACGTCTGGGTGTTAAGGTCATTGTTTTTGGTAACATTTAATACTCAGAATAACATGAATTGTTGTTTGATGATATTGGGGCTGCAGGGGGGTGATCTACAGAAAGTCTAATGTGAGATTTGGTAAATTATATACTGTACCCACAAGGCAAACATTAGCTGTCACTTGCTATCCATGGTGTGGCTTGCTGCAGCTCTTTCAGATCGCGGGTTTGAATTTGTCCTTGCCTTGTTGAGAGAGCAGAGATTGAATACACAGCCCTGGGATCCAGTTGAACCGTTGCTCAATAGGATTTGAAAATTCCCTTACTTTGCTGTGCTGTAGTCATTTGGGATTTCCTACTGCTCCTCATCCCTGATTTGTTGTATTTTCTGCGTAGCAAAGACAGATGTGTCTCATTTATAAATATGAAGATGGCATATCTTCTCCAAAACATTCAAGTGGCAAAACTGCTTAAGGGCGATGACTTTTGAAAATACAGCCTTTATTTCTGTGCTTCTGTGAGAGCTGACTTCTCTAGACACTTGGAACCAGCCTAGGTTGGCAAACACACATAATGCTGAGCTATTTTGAAAATGCGAGCCTACCCAGTTAGTTGAGTGATATGGGATATTTGCACACTTCAGGTCTATGAACTCTACTTTTTGAAATACCAGGGGAATTACTGTAAACACAACAAAACTCCTTTTTCTGTTTCCTTCTCTTTCTTTGAGCTAAGTACATACTTTCACACATCTCCCAGAACAGGGATAATTGCTCTCAAACTCAGATGTTGCTTGCATAGTCTCAGTTTGCTTTTTAAATTGATCTGGCAATGTATCAGTGGAATTAAAATGAGAAATTTATGATTCACAAGACCTTTTGTACCATGGCTTAATGTTTTTAATGGTGGACAAGCAATGGGCCAAAGCTTTTAATAGTTTCCTGTCAAATATTTGTTTGAAAAGAGACTACTGCTTCTGGTCTGCTGGCTAGTTCTCATAAACCTTTAATGGTCTTTGCCAAAATAATTTGTATAATGCACTCTAAATAGAATGACATCAGGCACTTCCAGTAACAGAAATACCCACAGTTGTAGGCATCAGTCTGTTTGGTATAATATGGTATCATTAACTAGTCATATTAATTGGGTTGAACAAAATACAAATAGTTATTAGATTGTCAAAATGTCTGCTGGTACTACACACTTGTGCTGAGTATTCCAATTAGTAGATTTTTAATAAATAATCCAGTAAGATGTCAGGCTCTTCCTCATTTCATGTAACCTCTTGGAAAATATTGTAGCCACCAGTATCCTGAATAAATATGTCACCACCTAACCCTTCACTTTCTCAGCTTCTGGGAAAACGGGCATAGTGTGGTGCCCAAAAGGGATTCTTTAAGCAAAGAAACAGAGCTCCTGAAGCAAATAATTCTGTGAAACACTCTCCCATCACCTCCTGCAAATTTAAACCAGATATCTGAGTTGTGTCACTGGAGGAACAGAAAAGGCAAAACCACAGCTAAAGATATATTTGAACCTTAATACCTTGCATTGCACCTGAAAAAATGGGGACCGATGTGGATTTGAGGACACACTTAACACAGGCTACAGCTAAACAGTTAAACCCGGTTTAGAGAATTAAAGCTGGAGTGATTATGAACTGAATTTTCTTTTAGTTGGGTTGTGTCGTGTGTGCAACACTAAGTGACAGGTACTTGGCTGGTTTATGGAATATCTGTGTTTAATTTTTTAAAAGATGTGTATCACTGAAATGCAACAAATAACATAGCATACATGTTTATGTGTGCCTTCCAGTGTGTAAGTTTAAAGCACATAAAAGATGTGCTGTCCGAGCAACAAATAACTGCAAATGGACTACGTTAGCCTCAATTGGAAAAGACATCATTGAAGATGAAGATGGTGTAAGTACTACTCATATCTACAGTATTTTCCAAAGCTGTTTCTTCTTTGGGGGGGGAGGGGAGAGGCTAAGCATAGAAATATTGCCATGTGACCCATTGAAGTTAATGGTAGGTGGCTACATTCCTGAACGCTTTTCAAAGATTAGCATAGTATTTGGAACAAAAGTTATATTCTTATCTCACAAGACACGTTTAGTATCTGTGGGCGCTAGGTTGCAGCTGTGTTACAAGATTTTAAAGGCCACATGCAGAGAAACTCTGAAGCTGGAGAACTGGTCCCAGAAGTTCCTGTTGCTCTTAAGCAAAGGTGGTATTTTATACTGTTACCACACTGTTTTGGCAATCTATTTTGTGTCCTCCTTACCGATAGTTGTTCCCCAGGAGGCCTGTTTGGAATTCACTGAGACGGGTTTTTTTTTTTTTTTTACTAATGAAAGAAGGAATTTTAAAATTAGCAGGAGAAATGACAAAACTTTTTCAGAGGTTTATTGTGATAGATGGGTTATTCTTACAAACACAAGTGAGTATGTGCCACTGGCTGAAACTTCTTCCTAGAAGGTTAGTACTGAATTGCACACCTATGTGTGTCATTCCATCTATACTTGGAGTTGCACATGGTATTAATGGGACAAAGAATGCACCGAGTAAAGCTTTGCACTGCATTTAGGGACTGCTTTATAGAGCTGTGACTTACCAGCCAGGGTGACTGAGGGAGTACGCAAAGCCACAGAGATATTCTGCT
Source organism: Vanellus vanellus (assembly GCF_965231255.1). NCBI lineage: Eukaryota > Metazoa > Chordata > Aves > Charadriiformes > Charadriidae > Vanellus > Vanellus vanellus. Next base: position 188,393,570 of record NC_138905.1, read on the forward strand.
GTCCTGCCTATTCTTTTGAATAGTAGTTATTTTAATAGGCGTGTGTCATGTAGTCCACATTAAGGGAATGGGTACTTACTTGTATTATGGAGTCTCTAGATTTAATTACCCCATTGTTTTGTGGTTAGTTGCTACCGTGGTACCATAATAGTTGAATGAGATGTGTCTCCGTTCTTCAGCTGTCACATTTTCTGCCTAGCAAGTGAAAGAAGCACCACCATAGTGCACCTTCATAGCTCTTGCCTTGCGAGCATCAGTGTCACTTATCCTGGTCAGCCATACCCATTTCTTTGTTGACAAGGTAGAGCTATGGGAAATAGTTTAAAACCACCTATATTTGAGAGACAAACGCCTCTAATTTCTATTGCTGAGTATTTAACTTTTATGACTGCTTCTTCACAGATAGCGATGCCTCACCAGTGGTTAGAAGGTAATCTGCCCGTCAGTGCCAAATGCGCAGTCTGTGACAAGACTTGTGGCAGTGTTTTACGCCTGCAAGATTGGAAGTGCCTTTGGTGTAAAGCTATGGTAGGTGCAATGAACCACCTCCAAATGTCTAGGATTTTGCCAGCTTTATTGCTCGCCATTATTTTTATGTTGTCATTTCATAACCGTGCTTTTGGATTAAGTAGGAGCAGGCAGCTTGTGCAAACTTAGGTCTCTCTAACGTTCATAATTTCTCCTGACTTGCCGTACTCACTTCAGTTAATTTTTCATGCGCCCACAGATGCAGCTTTTCTTTAATAGGTGTTGTCATCCAATGTGTTTTCTCTGCCTTCTCCTAACTGATAACTGAAGGTTCAGATGCCTGTTCTGTATGCCTGGTAATCATATGTTACTTTCTTGCCTTTTTATCATAGATATAGCTGTAATAATATTTTAGTAACATATAGTAATATTAGCAATATAAATATTTATTACTATTTATTAGTATTACTGTAGTAATATTTTTATAGCTGCAAAATCTTGAATTTCTCTTCTTCAGGACACTCTGTAGGTTGCTGATTGAAATTCTATAACATGTTATTGCGGTTTCCCCAAAATAGAGTTTTATCTTAATTTGTTTTAACTTGTCTAAAAAGATGGATTTGATATGCTAGGCTACAGAAGTGGAAAGTCAGCAGTTTACTGTTGAGGCTTTTGGCGTATGGATATCTGAGGCTCTGTGTGTAGGCAGTGGGAAATAATTGGCATCTTCCAGACGTGATTTGAAATTTAGGTGAAGTGCAGCACCCTCTGTGTGTGCCTGTTTTTCCAATAACTACAGAAGAGACCTCCACAACACACAGTTTACGGGACCAACCTTTGTTGGGTTGGTCTGGCTTGGTAGGTGTGCTGACTTTAGTGCAGATACATCTTCCAGAGCATCCAGGTGGACCAGGCATGTACAGAGCTATTGTTTTGCGTGTGCACAGCGTGCCTGCTGTCCCCAGCACAGATGCTGGCTGCTGGGAACTTGGTCCTGCCTTGCTCGTGGATGGAGGTAGGTGATTCCCTTAAAAGGACGATCCCTATCTGCTATAGGGGTAGCTGAAGACGAAGTACTCCAACCTTACATTTTGTGGAATGAGTAGCAAGCCTTCATGGTTGAACGCTTATATTTTTTTTCCAGTCTTGCTCTTCTTCATGCTACACCTAAATGTTATATATTAGCCCATTTTTGTTACATAGATACTGTATCAGTTATACTTTCGTCCCAAAAGGCCACTGTAGGGAAATAATTTTTTGTTTCTTTTGTAGGTTCACACTGCCTGTAAAGACCTGTATCCTCGTAAATGTCCGCTTGGCCAATGTAAGGTATCGATCATACCTCCAACAGCACTAAACAGTATAGACTCTGATGGTACGTAGTATTGTAGTGTGTTCAGTGGTAGCTCTGGACTCACAATGCCTAGTGAGATCTGTAGAATTAAACAAGGCTAAAATCCTTCTGCTGAACAGGTGAATGCAGTCGTCAAATTTACAGAATAGTATAATTTTCTGTGTAGCTTTTGAGAGGATTATCTAACTAACATGATTTCAAATATATTTTTGGAAGTTCTCTCACTAGAAATTTTCTCCCATTTTATTTATGACCCTTGGAAACTTTTCAAGTGAATGACCAGAGTCCTCAGATGAAGTGGGCTGATGCCTGCCTGGCATGCATCACTCATTCTATGAATTCTCAAATTCTAGATAACTTTGCTTTATGCAGAGGTAAGCTAGCTGAACGACTCAAATCCAACAGCTATTTTACCAAGCTAAAGAGACAAATTGCTTCCGTAGCCTCTCTACATTTCTTTTACATATAAGCAGTGTAAGAATCCTGCAACACACTGATAAAAACCTCAGCAAACGTTCCAAACTCAGAGGTGCTCTTTGGTGGCTTAGGATAGAGATGCACGAGTAGTGGGAGACTGCACTTAAAGGCAGGGAGTGGATTTAATAAGGACTATCATTAAATCTAACTGCTTTCATTTTATGGTTTGCATTGATGGCAAATGTAGACCAACAACTTTGACACAATTTAATGAATTTTATTGTATGAAGTTAGTAAAAGTGATTGTTTGTTCACTCTCTTCTTTACTTGCTATGCGGTGTCTCAGACCAGAGCATCATGCTGCTATTTATTATTCATGCTGGGAAGGTTGTTCTATGTGTGAAATTATTTTGCTTGGCATTTAAATAAATTAATCAAAACTTATTTTAAATTACACATTATGATAATGCAGAATTAAATTAGCATCCTTTAATGCCAATTTTTTATTTGTAGCTTTAGTAATTCTTTTAGGCAACTGAAAGCAATGTAGTTATTTCACTATTGCCTGAAATGTCAAAACCTATACCTGTGATGTCTGATTTTGAAGCGTTGCTGAGAAACCACTACTTCCATGGACTGGTTGTGTTAGTGAGTGACAGCATTGTCCATCAGTACTACTTGCTAAGAGCCTTAGAGAAAGCCTGTTGTAATCAGTTAAGACATGCATTGACTTTAATAAGCTTTGAATCACAGCTGAAGGTCTGTTGTTCAGGGATTCTATTACAATTAACAATATAACTTCAGTCTAAGAAAAAAGTTCTCATGCAAAGTCTCAGTGGGGACCAGCTGAGTGCAGTAACTTTTAAAATCTGTGAGTATTCTTAGAAAGCTCATATAGACATAGATGATCCAGATCAACCCAATCAGGTTAAAGAAAAATCAGATTAAAAATCAAACACTTGTAACTGAAATCTATATTTAATTATGTGATAATCTGTAAAGAAGAGATCTGAGAAGTATTCTAAAAGGTTAACAACTTTTTTTACTGTGGAAAAACAATAAATCTATTGTCTTCAGGATTTTACTAAATCTAGGCACTGAAAATGCTGGAAGGAAATAAACGCACTGGTAAATCTTGACCAATTATGTTTTCCTTGCAGGGCTAATATTCAGTGTAGCATTTACATTATGCAAGATAAAATGTACTCCTTTTGTCCTTCATCCCTTTCTTCCTCTTTCCCATGATTTCTTTTTGTGTTGTTCATATTAGAAAGCCTTATTTATTTCATTCTTTCTAACTATGTTCACAGGTTTCTGGAAAGCCACATGCCCGCCATCCTGTGCCAGTCCTCTTTTAGTTTTTGTTAACTCAAAGAGTGGAGACAATCAGGGAGTAAAGTTTCTTCGTCGATTCAAACAGTCGTTAAATCCAGCTCAGGTGTTCGATTTAATGAATGGAGGACCTCACTTAGGGTAATGACCTTGGAAATCTTGAGCGATCCTTTCCACAAGGGAATTTAGTGCAAAGTATAGTGTTGTGTTGTCCCATCATTGCTATAATTCTATCATCAATATCTACTGTGACATCCTAATTAAAATCTAATAGAGAGCAGAATTTCAGGATGAATTCTGGTGGGTGAAGGGATTGTAGGATAATGTTTTCTTTTTAGAAAAAAATCCGCACTTGAAAATTCAAACCCAAAACCCATCAGCCCAAGTTTTTTTGTGGCTTTTTGGCTAGCTTTGACTTCTGTTAACTGGTAAGGTTCAAACCCATTACAAATATTACGATGCTTTTAAAATCAGGGCCTTCATGCACGGTTGCCCGAGTGCTTTCCTTCCATTTCATGTGCGTAATTCAGATAGTCCTGTGACTTTGTTGTGAACAGTTATGGAATAAAACTATTGTCTAAATGTACTTTGTATCTTTTTGAATTCTGAACACAAATATCAGTGGGGCAGTCTGCAGTTGTTGATGGACGAGTACACTAAAACTTTTGTCATTGGAAAACTGCATTCAAAATATGGTTTTGGGCAACATACGCAAGTGATCAAGAAAACAAGCATCTCATAAAATTTGGAGCAAGAACACAATTAAAACCGTCAGGAATTCGACAAAATCTGAGGGTTGGTTGTTGGAGAGATAGGGATGAAATTTGCATAGTGGTGGCCTCAAGTCAAGCATCTTTGTACATGCATAAAGATTAAACTCGTACACATTTTTCTGTGGCCTAACTTAATTCCACTCAGATGTAGCATTGTGGTTAAATGGCTTATTAATATCAGTTACAGCAACTAGAAACACTAAGCTTTGTACAGATGCAGAATTATGCTTGCGTGATAAAAATATAGACGAAACAAATGCACAAAAATTCAGTTCAAACAGTGGGCAAATAATACAAATATAATCGAATACAGATGTGGATTTTTATAGTTAGTACTGTGTTTTGGACATGTTATATTAACTCTTTAAAGTGTAATATTCTTTTCATTATAACCCTGCTTTAAATCTGAATTTAATCAAAGTCCTTTTCGGCTAACATTTTGTACATGTAATTACAATGACGGATACAAGTAAAGAAGGTTCATCTCAATTGGAGAGGCAATTTTTGAGCGAGGACAGTCTGAAAAAATATGTCTGTCTGTTTGCAAGTTGTCTTGCTTTCTCTAGTTGTACCTACCGGCAGCGTGGTTCAGGAGCTTCACCTTGGTTTTGCACAGTAGTCGTAGGTCGGGTTAGTTGCTTTTAAATATTTTTCCCAGTTTCCAAAGAGAGGTCCTTAGCAGTTATTCTATCAGGTCGTGCTGATGTCTTCTTTTTTCTAGTTGATCTAAAAAGCAGAGTTGCATTCTTTGAGATAGTGTATTTCTAGAGGTTTTTCTCTCTTTTCTCAGGGTAAGAGAAATTGTTCTGGTATCAACATTTTTTTCCTTAAATATCTGCATCTTTTGTTCTGAATAGCTGTATGCCTATCATATGCAAGTGACATTATTTTCTTTAGAAAAAAGATAAATGCTTCAAAAATTTGATCTATATGTTGCTTTTTAGAAATAGTTCTGAGATTATACATATTCTGGAAAATAACATGCATTAAAAATAAACATCTTTATGTTTATTATTTGAAGAGTTTCTACTTCCAATTCTGTTGTTTTGTTGTTGTTTTTTTTTTAAAGTTTAAATCCCTGTTGTTTTTACCTCTTGGCTGTTTCTTCACATCTCATTCCCCTTTCCTCTGTGTCTCACCTTTCTGCTTGTTCTGTCTCTCTTGTCTTCCTTTTCTGTACTGCCCAAGTGTTGTATCCTGGAGGTGTTAAAAGTCAGAGAACAGGAGGAAGAGCCATAGGAAGTGAAAGCAGGATACAGCCTTAAGGATTTAATAGGAAGTACTACTAGTATTTGTCTTATATTATTGTGATCACCTTATGTGTAATAATTGCCTCCAACGGTCCTTGCATTTAGTTAGTCACACGTTGGCAAAAGCACACCCATATTGTGGAGCACATCCTGTCATTGTGTCTTAACCTCCTCCTGTGAAAAATTCCCCGTGGTGCCTTGTGCTTCTGGCTGAAGTGGGAAGCATAGAGCAGTTGCAATTTCATAGCTTAGAATTTTTTGAAAATATTAATAAAATAATATTAATAAAATCCTGAAAACAATATCAAGGGATTTTTTTTTTAAGTAAAACTTGGCATGTTATTTATCAGAAATGTCAGTATAAGTGGAATATGCAGAATAGATGGGATGCAGATAGGTTTGTTAAGTAGATGGTTGTATCCATATACCCCAGAACAATAAAAGGAGGACCATAAAGATGCTGTGCACTATATTTTCTTGTAACAGTTGCTAATGAATATAAGTGCTGTCTCGCTAATGGACTTAACTGGTTCTAACAGGCTGTGTTTTCTCTGCAGTTTGCGGTTATTTCAGAAGTTCGACAACTTCAGGATTCTTGTGTGTGGTGGCGATGGAAGTGTGGGTTGGGTCTTGTCAGAAATTGATAAGCTCAGCTTGCACAAACAGGCAAGTGTGCATACGTACTTTCCGTGACTGTACTGACTGGACTTAATTTTGTATGCTTACTTTTCCTTGACTTGGTTCTTTATTGTACCTCTGTGTATGGGCCAAACTCAATCGTGACTGTTAAATGAAAATTTTCACTGGTGTAAAGAAGTTGAATCGGGATTACACAATTTGATTTACAAGCTTTAGACATCAGCTTTATAATTAACATTTGTTACTTGAAAAAAACCCAAACATTCGTAGTTGTTTGTACTTTTTCTTTCTAGTTTTCAATAGTAGAATTGCTCCTGTGTTGTGTTTCAGTGTCAGTTAGGAGTGTTACCCCTTGGTACTGGAAATGACCTTGCTCGTGTCCTTGGTTGGGGAGGATCCTGTGACGATGATACTCAACTTCCTCAGATTTTGGAAAAACTAGAACGAGCCAGCACGAAAATGTTAGACAGGTAAACCTAAATGCGCATATACGTGATTTACCATGAGGTTCAAATTGTATTTGTTTGGGTTTATGATGGCCTAAATCCGTCTTAGGGACTTGATGATCAGTGGTTTGGGTTTTTAGGGTGCAGATCATAATCATGAGGCAAGCCGAGGTAGTAGTGGGGACAGGTCTTCAATGTCCTTTTTCAACTGAAGAGTCAGAGGGGAGAGCGGTTGATGAAACTAGGAAGCGTGTTGTCCAAAGATGAACAGAAGGTGACAGTTTATTGCGTAACTGATGAAGCTGCGTAACTGCCTGTTACAAGATGTAAGCATTAAGAAATTGTATAAATTCGAAGCTGTTTGGGGCAGTTTTATGGCCACCATGCAAGCTATTAAATACTATTAAAGGTAGGATCTTTATTTAGGAAACACATGAGCTCTCTGTCCTTGGATGCGGGGAGAACTCGCATCGTGTGCTTTCACCCTTCATATAATTTCCCGAGGCAGCAGCTGTGGACAAGGTGCTGGGCTAACTGGATCTTTGGCTTGATCCACTACTAATATTTCTGGTTGAAGCATTTTCTTAGTCAAAAACAAGAGATCTTCCCGCTCTTTGTTTTGTGTGGTTTACATCCAGAAAACAAAAGAGCAATCCCCGCTTAAAAATAGCCAGAGAGGATGATGGTCATGTCGTTCCAATGAAGGTTTAACACACTGTTTTTGAGAGTAGTATTTCTTACTCTGTTCCTTTCTCTCATGGGTGTTTCTGTTCTTGCTGTAGTTCCAAACACATGAAAGTGATCAAAGAGGATTTTGTTTTATGGATTTTTTAATAAAATAGAGTCCTTTTTTTATTTTAATCTTTTCTTCTGACTACTTGATCATTTTACAGCAAAGTATATAGAGAAGTGTTTGTTATTGATCCTTAGAAATAATTGTTGTTCTGGGCATTCCGAAATATTCATAGATTAAATCATGTCTTTTTCTGTGCTGAAAAGAGTTCGGTGTCATTTTTTGCTCCAATTTCAGTAGACTTGCTCCCGGGCCATCTTCCGTGATTACCTGTTCTGTTCAGCAGGTTTGAAGGATGTTGATATTAGTGGTTTCATACTATCTATGCTGTAGAGTACTGTCCTTTACCAGGGGAAAAAATATACATACGTCAGTGAAGATACTTAACCATTTGCTTTTTTCTTATGCCTCCTGCCCCTGGTCGAGATGAAAAGCTAATGTTACCTTGGAGCTTTTTGTCTAGGAACACATCTGTTTTCCTTTGACTTCTGCAGTTTGTTTGCATGAATTCTTTTACACTGTGAATGTTTTGCTAGAAAACCTTTCTTGCCTGCATTGAATGTCTCATGATTTGCTCACAGAAGCGGCTCATGATCAAATCACCAACAAAAAATCTGAGCAGTAAAACCAATTATTATCTTTAGTCTCAATTATTTCACCTATGTTCGGTTAGCATACAATCAAAAATTAAGATGCTTTGTTTGTTCGTTTGTTTTAACAATCGGTGTGACGCTGATTTTTCTTTTTGTTGATATGTTGGAGGAAAGATAAAACTAACTGTCTGGAAACTTCAAAGCTGTTATGTTTCTTTTAGGTGGAGTATAATGTCATATGAACTGAAATTACCAGCAAAGCCTTCTATTCTTCCAGTGACTGCAGAAGAGTCGGAGGAATGTCAGGTAAGCTTTCACTTTTGTTGTTTGGTATACTGAACTTTGAGCTTCTGGGATAACAATATTTATGATTGAAGCACCTGCATGAAAAATAGAAACAGATGTTTTGTGATCTGCTTACTGAACTGAGTTAAGGTCTGTTTATGGTGTGTATTTCAAGTAAGTAGGGTTTCCAGTTCTGGATTATTTGGCAAAAATGAATGAAGGTAGGGAGTCTTCAGTCAGAAAAATTTCTTCCTGAAAAATATATCTTTATATATCTGTCTATCTATCTTATATACTACTTTATATATAAAGTTTATATATAAACAATATGCATCATTTATATATAAGAATATAATATAGTATGTTATTGTTATATAATATTACATGGCTTATAATTATTTTATATAAGAATATCTGTGTATATTATTTTTTATATAATAGTATCATATTATTTCATTATATAATAGTACTATGTATACCATTATAATATAGAAATATATGAAAATATATTTTTTATTTATCTACAGAAGCGAAATATTTGGTATCTTGAGTTTGGAATAAGCATTGAAAAAACTCAGTATTTTGAAGGCAAGGGTTGTATTCTGAAAGAAAGAAAGAAGGTTTTTGCAGCTTGTGAAAGCAAGTTGGATCAGGTGATACCACCCAACTTTCCCTCTGTTTTTCCAGAGAGCGCAAAAGTGACCTCAAAGAAAAGCTTAGTCTGTCTTTCAGACTAGGTTTGTGCTTGTACTATCTGATGAGGTTTTGATTTTGAGGGAGAGGAAGATGCTTTAATCAAATTAATTGGCAGGAAAAGTCTGTCTAAAAATGAGAAAATAATATATTCCTTTAGAGAGTTAATGCATATCAACTTTAGCTCAAAAATACTCGAGAAGCAATAATTAATGAGCAGGTTCTTGAATAATTTAATAATTCAGTCTGTTTTAATTGGCAAGGAGTTTATAACCTTTGATAGCTTGCTGGATGTAGGGATGCAAAAAGGCTGGGGCTCTACTGGCTGGGATTTTAATGGGGTTGCTTTGTACACAGCTCTCTTTCCAGTGTCAGACCGTGTCTCTAATTTTGCAAAACTGTTAAAAATTTCAGGGGTATCTTCATCTTGTAAAGGAAAAAATACACATTTTGTTCCAGTTAGTTCTGGCTTTGAAATTGTATTTAGCCCCTCCTGAAAATGGAAGGAACTGCTCGTACAAAACCTCTTCTTTGGAAAATTGGTACTGTAGGCTGTAGTTACCTGCCATTACTCTGAGTTGGAGAAAGATGTTTTCTTTTTGAGTACCGTGTTCATTCTCTATTTTAATGGATTTTGTGTAGTTTCTTGAATTATGATATTTCAGAAAAAGAATGATTAAACTTACAGTAGGTAACGTATTAAAGCACAGTTCAAAAAGTAAATAAAAGTGCATGTGCAGTTTTTTTTTTTTTTTTTGCTTTCTTCCGGTTTTGTTTCATTTGGTTTGGTTTCAGAAGTTTTATACTGATGTTTGAACAACAGTAGTTCGTTCTTACAGATCAGATGGTTACATATCATTTTTTCATTTGAAATGAAAACTGATTTACTGTCAGAGTTCTACAACTAAGGCTAGGTTTTAGAAGAAAAAAAAAGTGGCATATCTACTTGCTCCATATCAAGGGCAAAAAGACACAAAGAGATTTTAAGAGATTCTTAAAGGAAAATTTCAAAACTGCATTTATTTTTAGCTTTAGATTTGGAATTTGGTTAGAATTTTCTCTTAAGACTGAGGTCGGATCCATGCCTATTTTAAGACAGGATATAGCACGTGAAAGGGTGAATCTGATCCATTCCAAATCTTTGCTTGAGCGTTTCAGGATTTATAATTCTTCTCTGCAAGAAAAGACGGACAATGCACACAGTCTTTCTCCCCAGTGTTCTTGTAAAGACTAAGCCCTAACTGTTTTGCTCCTTAAGGATTGGTTTTGATAACATTTTATCTGTTTAGCAGCTTTTTTCAGTGGGGGTACTTGGGGAGTAAGAGCCCATCTGACAGTAAAAAAAGGTCATCAAGGTGCATCAAGGTCTCAGATGCAGTGTTACTTTGAATATTAAAAATCTGATACATAAAATACAGTATGCAGGTAGAATCTCCATTGCTAGCTGCTTGTCCTTGTATTAGATATAAAATGGAAATCCTGCTATTTTTGGAGGCATTTTAACTCACTACTTGGTGTTAAACTGCTGAAACAGGTGGAAATTGAAGTCTTTTTTTCTCTCTGTTTTCAGATATCTGCTTATGAGGACTCAGTTGCTGCTCATCTTGCAAAAATTCTCAATTCTGATCAGCACTCAGTTGTCATATCATCTGCCAAGTGAGTTGATCGGTTTTATGTACAATGTGTGGGATAAATCCCCCGTGTAACATCATAACCATAATAACCTTCTGTCTAAGGCCCAGATGCTTGGCTTGATATGTCTTAATGTATATATTTTAGAGAGAATGTCTTTTCTGCAAAAATTTTATATGGTACAATTGTAATGGATACCTTAATTCTAAACACATCAACATTAAAAAAAAAAATCACATAATACTAATATAAAGTGATTTTAAATCACTCCAAATCAGCTTGAGGCTTAAATATGAAATTTATTGTAACTAATGCAAATATGCAATCTACTTCATACTAATTCTTTTCTGCTTTGTTTTGTGAATATCTATATCATTAAGAGGACAAACAACTTCACCAATGTGAAGCAGAACTTCAGCTAGGTAGCTCTGTCTATATCAATTCAAGAAATAGTGGCTTCAGGCAACAGGGGTTTTTTACCCAAACTGAAACACTTAAAAATGAGATGTAATTACTTGACAAATCATGGACATCATCTGAAATCAGAAATATTCTCTGTATGTCTTCTTTGTGAAAAAATAAAACAAAACAAAAAAAACCCCAACAACTTATATTTTGCGATATGCAAAAGACTAGTGACAGTATCTTCAAAAATACGTCTGAATGTCATTATGTCTCTTTTTTTTCTGCTAAAAGCAAGTTAATAAAATTTCATTTTTGAAGTATACATACCACATGTTGAAAATTAAACTGCAGGATATTATTATAACTCCAAATTCTAAGCTGGGTCTGTATCTTGTTAAATCTATTTAGTTTCTGTCAAATAAATTTCAACCAAAGGAACAGTACTAAGCAATTATCCACACCTCGTTAACGTTTGCTGTCTGTCTGCAGTGTCGGTAATAAGAACCAAGCCTTTCTCGGAGTTACACAATGAAAATTCATTGCAGCCACTGTAGTTTGTGTGGATACACCTCTGGGTCAGCTGTGGTTCAAAAACATCCACTGTGCAATGGGACGGTGTGGCCATACGCTGTCACCTGAGAAGTGCCCCATTAAAGTCAGTAGATTTTCTCTGCGGTTTCTAGGCTCCATCTTCACATGGGGGTTTGCAAGACTGTGTCTGAAGTTAAGAAAGTGAAGGCAAGTTTGCCAACACCTCGGGTACGGAAGGTGTACAAGCGAGGGAATGAATAAAATTAGTCATGTTTGTTTCAGTTCTTAGAAATAAGAGACTTAAATACAATGTGTGCAAAGGCTTAAGTAAAAAGGGAGGAAGAGTTTTTGTTTGTAAAGCTTATCGCTTGAATTTGGCAAGCCATGGAAAAGAGTATCATCTGCTTTGCAAGTATGGTTACAGAAATCAGTTTCCAACAAGAACGCTGTATAGCAGTATGCAAATAAACCAATTGCTATAAGAATTTAATATTTAAAACATATCTATTTCATTTCATTTCTCCTCTCTCCTATTTTTATCTGAAGAATATTATGTGAAACTGTAAAGGACTTTGTTGCCAAAATAGGGAAGACTTATGAAAAACCGATGGAAAATGCAGAGGAAGCTGATGCCATGGCCATTAAAGTAAGACAATGACTATTTTCTGGTTTAAAGTTGTGTTTTTGTGTTATAGCTCATGGTTGTCTAATTTTTTAAACCTCTTCAGGATGCCCAGCTTCACTTCTATTTCAACCAGTAAATTCTTCTCTTCATAGAGCATAGAACAGTTATTTCCAAACTATCTTTAAACTGTAAGATCTCTATAAACTCTGTTTAAACTTTTTCCTTCAGAAAGGATAAAGTACACGGTAACGTACACAGACATAAATGGAAATATTCTGCATTAGGAGTTACATTTTTCTCTGAAAGGGATTAAGTTAGCTACAAGAAAAAATGGGATAATGAAGGGAGAGCATGCTGGGAGAATGAAGAGAGACTACAGTATTAAAAATAATGATTTAAGTTGTAAATTGTAGAGATCATGTTGCAAAAGCATTGGAAAACAAAAACCAGAAGGATTTGGTATGAGTTACAAAATTTACATGACTTTAAAAGAAAAGAAGAAAACAAAATCACTGACAATCCCAGAGTCAGGAAATGTACTTGCTAAATGGCAGTTCCTGGTTCATGTTTCTATTCAGTGCACGTTTTAGGAAGTGAATTTTCTTTTTTCCAGGGCCAAACAGTGTTAGTTTCCTTTCCCTTAAGCACAGAAAATCACCTCTTTTCCAGTGTAGGTAGAGAGCAACTGCTCCGTCAGGGATAGAAGTCTTTGACAGTGTGTGGTTCTGGCTTGGGCCTCTTTGCTCTGTGACAACTCACTTAAATGTACAGCTGTGTTGCAAAAAAACCCACAACCCCAAACCACCATGTGTTTTCAGTCTAACAGCTGGGCATGTCCCTGTAAGTTATTTCTCCAAACTGGGGTACTGAACACCCGTAATTTGTTATAAGGCGTGGTATGGGCAAATCTGTGCCGATTCTCTCTGTGCTGCTGGCCATTGGGAGAGAAGAAAGATCTAATCTTTCTAATCACCCTAGTTATGTGGCAGGCGGAGTTTAGCATGGTGTGTTATTCTAGTCTGAGTGTAGGGCTTTTTTTGTTATAACTGCTGTAACCTGGTTGGGTGTCACAGAGTCTGCAAAAGCCCATGCAGACTTACTCATAATCTAATATTATGAAATATTGAACCCGGGTTTGGTTTTGACATAGACAATGACATAGAAACTTAGACACAGATAATTTTAAATCCTTTTCCACTTTGTCTCAGTGCACGGAGTTAAACGAGAAGCTAGACCTGTTGCTCCAGGCTCTTCACACAGAAGCCCAGGCTGCTCCCATTCTCCCAGGCATCACTCCCCCCATTGTGGAAGAAGAAGCAGAGGAGTTTTCAAGTGAAGAATCCTTGTCTGAAAGTAAAGAGCAGTTAGCGGAGTGTGTCTCAAAGTCTTCCACCCAGAAACTCTTCAAACCGAGGGAACAGTTAATGCTGCGGGCAAACAGCTTGAAGAAGGCTGTGAGGCAGATCATTGAACAAGCAGAAAAAGGTGCACATCAGCAACATTTTGATCCTTACTGATAGAATAATGATGCAGCTTTTTTTCTTTACTGGCATAAATTTTCATTATTAAAGCTTGATTTCTGCATTTTTACGTAGATAAAATTACATGCTTATTACAAGCTGCAGAGGAAAGAAATGCAGCTTGTTTGGATGTTGATGACTATCTGTCTGCATATATGAATACATATGTATGCACGTGTGTCCACGTATACAAGTGTGTTTCTTTTGTAACTATTATCTTCCACAAAAGGAAATTTTCTGGCAGTAAATCTCTATCAATGGGCAAAGGATTGCTAGACTCTTTCACTGAATTGGCAATAGAAATCTTTTGTTATTATTTTTAAACTGAAAGTTAAAGCTACAGAAAAAAAGAAGCTAATTTTCTATTTTTGCAGATTTTCTTTAAAGATCTTGAAAATTTCTGTCTTTTTTTAATAAGCAGTTGTGGATGAGCAGAATGCTCATAGTGAAGAACAAGTGAACCAGTCCCCACTAGAATATAGCAAAGAATTGGATGAATCCAAAGAAGAGGAAAAAGAGGAAGATACAAAGGAACTCGAGTCCCCATCAAGTGAGTGAATTAGGAATAAAATAATTTAAAATTATGCTGTCTCTTTATAGCTGTATTATGGAGCATCGTTGGCTCCATAATTAAAAATACTAGCAGGTTGTTCCACTGGAAACTAGTCAGGAATTTTAATAGGTTTGGATAAGTAAAAGTTGAGGAAAAAATGCAGGAGATGATGAGATGAAGAGTCTTTTGGATAGGATTTACAAAGCTGAGAAGGTATTTGTTGGGGAGAGAAGTGCCTGCATTTAAATCCAGTATTTACACTCACTTTTCTATGTGAACCTGAACAGGGCCTAGAGCCTAGGTAATGGTGGCAATACCGCATCTCAGTTGTAGGCATTTTAGGGCATCTTATAGGGATTTCTGTCAGTCATTTCTGTTGAAGAGGTTTCAAATTGATTGAAACAGACATATTTATTCATTGTATTGACAACAAATACCTGATGTCTCAGCTGGGAACTTGCCTTGAGACAGTTATTGGAACGGAGAGAATTAAAGTCTTCTATATGAAGTGGAACAGCAGGAAAGAATATAATAGAAGCTGGAGCATGGATGTCTCCCAAGAAATGGCAGTACTAAGCTCTATTTGTCTAATCCAGAACAGAAATTTGAACCAAAGTCTTCAATATCCTAGAGCTCCTTCCCAAGAAAAATTTCTTGCGTTGTCCCAAATACAGGTGTACATTAGTCCAGCTAGTTCCTTGCAGTTATTGGCTACTATATAGTAAGCCATATAGCAATCACTATACCAAACTACTCTTGCTTTCCAAGGTGTAGAGCCCCCTACCTGCTCTGTCCTTAGTCAGATGGATTTTGTCAGCTGCCACTGTCTCAGTGCTCCCGCTTTCCTGTAGGACCGTCATTCTGTCCTCACTGTGGGGCTCTGCAGGTTACTGTCCAAAAAAAAGGAAGGTGGCATGGCAGTAGTAGCCTATGCTGGGTTTTAAAATACAAAAGAAAGAACCCAGTTGTGTTATTTCTATCAATAATTGTAAAAGCAATCCGAATATTGAGTGATCTGAGTTTCAAATGACTTGCTTGAAAGGTAGCATCTTCACAAAGTAATAGCCCTTTTTGTCACTAAGCTTTCATTTTGGCTATTCAGTATTTGTTTATTGTGTGTAAAATGATATTTAGAGAATAGTCATCTCCTGAAATAGCATAGTACTAATTCCCACATTCAAACAATAGCGTAAAATCTCTCCTTCATGTGTCCTGTGTGAAATCTGCCAGTGAGTGGCTGCAGTGGAAGAAGGAAGGACGATTTGTCTATACAGGACCCTCACTTACCTCCTCCCTTGCTTGGTTTTGGCACCAAACCAATCCAGCCAGAGGTCATGTTTGGACATTTTCCATCGCAAACATCAATACTACATTTTGTGGTGACTGGTAGTTCATGTGCCAGGGTTGTTCAAGAGTCTCAAGCTGTGTAATGATTTTAGGAAAGCTGCTGCTCACTATAGGTGGACATTTCAGTCTTTGCCATATTATCAAAGTAGACAGTGATGCACTGCAGGTGAGGTCTCGAGATGATCTGCAAGTCATGGAGAAACAGTGCTGGCTGGTGGACAGCAAAACCCATCCTCTAGATATTTGGTGAGCGACTTCCTGTGGCAAAATGAGCAAAGGTGTTTGGGATTTGCATCTGCTTCTGTTACCTTAACCCTCATCAACATCCTGAAAAAAGATACTGTCCTCATGAGGCTCCGCTCTGAAGCTGGTGCCTGTGTCGGTAACTCCTACCTTAGCAATATGACATTAGTCTCTTGGGGCATCTGTTCATTCAGGATCTCACATTTCTTTTTCTCCAGGAATGGGCGTCAGACTGTCTCCAATGATTGTCTCTTCATTGGCCCCTCTCCTTTTCCCTTGGTTATAGGAATCAATGGTTGTTGGTTGTCCAGTTTCAATAGCAGCTCATAGAGGATGCTGGCCCTACAGATGACTCGAGCCTGCTGCCATAAATATATAATAAAATAAAAATATACACATATGTAATTCCATATGTAGAAATATAGATAGACCCGTTGTTTCTTGGTGATACAGCTGTGGTTTTTGGGGAGCTGTATTATTCTTCATACATCTGATATGTGTTAAATAGAGTGCATATTAATGCTGTCAGTGGAAGATAGGTGTTTAGGGACAAAGCATGAAACATGAATTCAATTATCTGCAAAGAAACATCAGTTTTACTCATTAGGGCTCTGTTGTTTTTATCCGAGCGTGAACGGCAAAAGTTTATCTTTATTGCAGTTATCCCCATGAGTCTCATCTGTCAAATAAAGAGCAGCTGCTCTGTTGATTTTCCTATTTAATATAACTGCCTTGTTCCCAAGTACAGAGAGAACAGTCTGTGTGAATAGCATTGTGAATTTTTCAGTAGCATTATGAAAAATGAATGCTAATTTGGTTCTGAATATTATATTTTACCCTCTGAGGATCTTCCTGGTCATTTGATGAAGATAATATTTTGCCATATGTTAATTACTTCCATCTAAATATTTAATAACTCTTGTTAGATACCACTTGCAGTTTTTCTTTCTTTTACTTTTTTAACTTTATATTACAGTGTTATGCTGTGCACAGATGCAAATCATTGTGTTGTATTGTTATCATGCAATACTATAGCATTTTGTGATAATTGCTAACACTGTTATACAGATGTTAAAGTCAGAAGGAGCTGTTAGGCCACTTGGTCAGACTTCATATAAAACAGTCCATAAAATTTCACCCACTTATCCCTGTCCTGCATCTAATAATTTCAGTTTAACTTAAAGTCATCCAGAAAGGTGTGTAATCTTATTCCTGGAATACAAGAGGGTGAAGAATTGAGGGTGAATTCATTCTGTGCTAGATTATCATCACTTAAAAGAAAAGTGAATGCCCAAATCCTGGTATGAATTGATTTGAACACAATTTCTAACACCTGGTTCTTATTATTACCTTTGTCTCTAGATTTTCCCACTCTGCATTTTCTTTCGGTTAATGTCCTCAGACAGTACACCCACATTACTCTCAAGCTGAGTTATTGTGATCGGCATGAACTGATCTGTCCCCCTCCTGCCACAAAAAAGGGTACATTTTATCCTTCTCACCACATTCCTGGTGGTGTTTTTCTTCTGCTTTCTTGGTGCTAGTCCTAATCATTCTATTTTTGCAGAATTAGATTTCAGGTTTTGAGAGGAATATATCAGACCACTTTGAAATAATTTCCTTTTTTGTTCTGAGCTTCTTCAGGTGGTCAAGGTTGAAGTTGTCATAAGATGCAGTAGTTTTAACATGTGAGCTAATTTGGAGCAGAGGTAGCCAAGAAATGTCTGTCTGTGATCATCTGGTGTGCAAAAGCTTTCTACAAGCACATGGAAATGCTGTAGCAAAGCATTCAGTAATACCTGAACTTTCTTCCCTGGGGCATCAATTTCTGGCTACGCCTGATGGGGCCGAATTTCACAAAGATTAACTTCCCCAGGCTAAAGCAGGCACTGGCATATTCTCTCAATCTGCAGGAAACAAGTTCTGCCAGGAAAGTAAATTACAGCACCTGAGGTGAGCCCTCTGAAAAGCCTATCCTTCATCATCATCTCCAGAGGCAGCCCCAGGGATAACTGGCCTCGCCGAGCTACCAGTTCCTCGGTGTGAACACCTTCTCTTTCCTCTTGATTTTCTTCCCCCTCATTTTCCGGAGCCATTACCTGCTTTGGTCACTAACAACTTGATCAGCTACCAAACTTTGCTACCTGTCACAGGGTTTTGTTGATCCATCTTCTGGAGAATTTTAACAAATAAGTTATTGGAATTATTTTGGGAATTGCTGGGGTTTTTTTGTGAAAAGGAAAAGATGATGGTAAACGGATCTCCCCCATGATCACTCTAGCTGCAGAAGACAAGAATGTCTCAACATGGCTTTCCTTTTCCCTGCAGATTTCAGGTCGGCTGTAGATAAAGATGTCAGAGTTTTGTCTGAGGTTTTCAGAAACCTGAAGCAGGCAGTGTTTTTTTTTTACCTGCTTGAAGCAAATAGCATGGCTCTTAAATAGGTATTTCCATGGCCTATGGGTTAGAAAGCTTACCTATCGATATTAAAATTGTTATAAATAATAATGAACTATATAATATAGATATATTTATAAGTAAATATACATTGAATTTAAGTTTAAATTTGTATTACTTCATTAACACGTTTGTCAGAAGCTTACTACAGCATTAAATACTATTGCATTTTAAGGCGGATGTAATTCAATTTTTGCTGGTAGCTTGAAGCACAAGTTGGGAACTCATCACATTGAATGCCACGCACACTTGTTAATTTTAATTAGTGCTTGTCACTTGATCTGTTTCTGAATTTTCTTCCCTGTATTTAGAAGAAAAACTGTGTTGTGAGGGGGAAGGACATTTGTCACAGAATGGTAACAGACTAAATTAATGCTTTTGAAATATTTTCAGGGCTGTAAAAATGTCGTAGTTGGTAATGTCATAATAGGTCTAATTAGTGCTCTTAATTTGACTTCTTCTGCACAGTTAAAACTGCACCAAGATCTCCAGATCGACGTACAAGCCGAGGTATCCATTCTCAGACAGGCTCTTTCTCTGCTCCAGCTTTGGCTGCAAGCAAGGAAAACCTCCCAGTGCTTAACACTAGGATTATCTGCCCAGGTAATTGTGATTTTGAAATCTGCTGTTCCTTACACTACTTTTGTATAGCCTTCTGTTCCCCCACTTGCTGTCAAATAACGATTTTTGATTCGTGCCAGGACCCCTGAATTTGTTTGAACCAACATACACATCTTTGTGTTGTATCTTATAGTAGGAAACAGAAAATAATGTAGAAGGTTCCTGATCCCTTGGCACAAAACCAGAAGTGTTGCATTTGATTCTGGAGGATGCAAAATGAAACTCAGGATCTTAAAATTGGAATGGACCTTCAAAGATCATCTAGTCCAACCCCTCTGCCACATGCAGGGACATCTTCTTTCACTAGATTAGGTTGCTCAAAGACCTGTACGACCTGTCCTTGAACACTTCCAGCGATGGGGCATCCACAATTCCTCTGAGCAACCTGTGCCAGTGTCTCACCACCCTCATCATAAAAAATTTCTTCCTTATGTCCAATATAAACCTGCCCTCTTTCAGTTTAAAGTCATTGCCCCTTGTCCTGACACTACAGGCCTTGGTAAAAAGTCTTTCGGTCTTTCATATGAGCCCCATCTATATTTTGAAATGCCTCAATAAGTTCTCCCCAGAGCCTTCTCCAGCCTGAACAGCCCCAACTCTCAGCCTTTCTTCATAGAAGGAGTGCTGCAGCCCTCTGACCATTTTCATGACCCTTCTCTGGACCTGCTTCAACAGGTCCATGTCCTTCTTATGTTGGGGACTCCAGAGCTGGATGCAGTACTCCAGGTGGGGTCTCAGGAGGGTGGAGCAGAGGGGCAGAATCACCTCCCTTCGACCTGCTGGCCGTGCTACTTTTGATGCAGCCCAGGATACGGTTGACTTTCTGGGCTGTGAGCGCACATTGCTGCCTCATGACCAATTTCTCATCCACCTGTACCCCGAAGTCCTTCTATCATTCATCCTAATCAGTGGAGGCTATGAAGGGGCTGAGGGACAGAGCTGGGTAAAGATCAACCCTCTGAATTTCAAAGAGGTGTCTGTAGATACCTCTCAGGAAATGGATAACTGAAACTACACAAAGCTGCTGAGCAGTAAAAACAGTTGAAAAAAAAAAAAATCCGTTCTTTTCTAAATGCAATTAACAGTTGAAAAAAACCTGTTCTTATCCAAATGCAATTAATGCTTGGGGGCACCAGTAAAACACTGTTTTAATTAACTTCATTAGTATAGTTAAAACATAATGGAACTGAGCTTACATTTTTCTTTAGGTCAATTTAAGTGAAAGCTTTTAGAAAGTACATTTCTTTGTTTACATGCATTACACAGTGTTTTGCAGAGTCACTTCAATCTAAGTCAAGGTAGGCATGGTAAGGCTGTGACCTTCCACAAATTAAGTTAAACTATGACTCTTCCAGTTGTAAAAAAGGTCAGGATATTCCTTAGGAATATTTCCAAACGAAAGGACCAAAGAAAAATCATGGACAGTTTGGGGGGTGAAGATTAAACTAAATAAAAAGTTCTGGTAGACTTCTTGGATATTAGGTCACCCATTTAGTTACTATGTCAGCCAGTGAGTGATAGCCTGAAAACCTGAATTTTCTTTGTTTTTTTTCTTTCTCAATGGTGGTACCTGAAGAGTCAGCCACCACACTGCAGCATAGCTGCCTTTCTGCTCAAGAGAGCCAGAGACCTGAAAAGATAACCAATATAGGTAAAAGCTGAGATAGAAACACAATCATTCCCTATATGGATTTAATGAATATTTTGTCTCTCACTATGTGGCTTATATTATGGCAATATATGTTTCTCTGTTTACCAAACACAATTTTTCTTTTTATTTTTTTGTTTTTGTTTTTTTAATCAGGTTTGAGGGCTGGTCTAGCTGCTTCTATTGCAGGAAGTTCAATTATTAGCAAAATGTTGCTAGCAAACATCGATCCATTTGGTGCTACGCCGTTTATTGACCCGGATCCAGATTCACTGTAAGAAACTATTTTTTTTTCCCCAAAATCACTGTTTTGCTTTACTTGGCTTTTCTTAAGCTTTTTGTTTTACTTTTTTGTATTCTTTTTTTGCATTATGAAATTCTCTTTTGCTGTCATTTGGCAGTGGACCTCAAGGTCTGAAAACAGGTTAGATGTTGTGCCATAATGAGTAGTGCAGAGTTGTCTTGCAGGAGCAGAAATGATAGGAGACATTTGCTCACTTACCCCTTGCCCGCTGCCTCTGAGAGGAGGAGGACAGCAGTCCTTCAGAGCTGGGTTTTCCTGCCTGAACCACTGGTCTGAACACAAGCTCAGCCACCAGCAAGGTGTTGAAGCAGGTCTGTCCACTTCGTAGTGGAGGAAGATGAAGAGTGTCTTCCTAAGGACTGCAGCACTGAGGTGGAAATTTTGTGTCCTAAGCTGTCTCTGCTTCCCAGAGCTGGATGTAGCATTGGCAGACACTTATGGATGGCACCTTGGTTGTGGGCCGCAACTCCCCTAAAACGAAGCACTGCTGTGCCCTGCAGCATCAGCCAAACATCTAGCACCAGCATACCTAAACGCAGTCTGGGTGCTCAGCCCGGTGTGGTGCTCCTGTCTCAGAGCCGTGCCCAGGGCAGCTCTTTCCTCATATTCCACTGTTAATTTTGGGTATGGTGGAGCTAGTGCTAGGATGGAGGTGTGTTACAGTTTCTTCTTTGTCCTGCGGAAAGTAACTTGCACTTGCAAAGGAGCTAGCAGCCAATCTGTCTCTTTGACTGCCGTTGGATTTCCTCGGCGAGATTCAGAGGAAACACCTCTTGATGTCTCTTGTTTGATGTATCTGTTCTGAGACCAACCCCGATCTTGGTCATAGCTCTGTGTGTCCAGGTACTGTATGAATGTACACCTAATTGTTTCTTTTCTTTTAACAGGGAGGGATATTCAGAAAAATGTGTCATGAACAACTACTTTGGAATTGGGTTAGATGCAAAAATTTCACTAGAATTTAATAACAAGCGAGAAGAGCACCCTGAAAAGTGCAGGTAATATAATTGTCAGTAACAGAGCCAAGACATTTCCATTATTTTCTTTTCCTTATCTCTGTATTTGAATTTCTTAACTTGCTCTCAGCCTACAAATACAATGCAAAGTGTGTATTTCAATAAGTGAATCTTGTTTTACCTGTTTTCAGAAGTCGGACGAAAAACATGATGTGGTATGGAGTTCTTGGCACAAAAGAGCTACTGCAGAGAACTTACAAGAACCTAGAACAAAAAGTTCAACTTGAGGTAAATTTTGTTTATGGGCAGAATGAGCATTTTTCCTTCTGCAATCTGTAGGGAAGAATTTGGGCTTCTTCTTGAAACTTTTTAGAGCTCTTGTGTCAACCCAAGTTGACCTCAAAGGCACTGTGTAAAAATGTGCTATGTAAGAGGTGTTCCCCAGGTGGTTTTCTGGAGTAAAATGTCAGTTCTTAAATATCCCAAAATACCCAGTATAATGTTTCGTGTAATTGCTGGGTTTTTTTTTAAAAACAATTTATTGTATAGGTAGGATAAGTTTCTTAATGTTCACTGCATCAAAGCGGGAGATGAGATTTTAAGGACAATAACGGAAATCAACATACAATAAACAGAAGGAAAGAGATAAGGAGTCTTAATCCTTCAGGTTCATTTAAAACTATCTGAAAGCTTGATTACACATAAAGGGAGGGCACACAGATCATCTCAGTCAAAAATTCCTGATAGAAGAGGGGAGATCCTGAATGTGCATCACAAGAGGCCCAGCTACACCTATAGAGACTTTCTCTAATAGATGTTTGAGACAGTCACGCAAAAGAAACAAGATATTATGACAGCAACAAAAAAATGCAGTGTAAATTACCTAAACGTGGTTATTTTTTGTCTTTTAAGTTCTGACATGAAATCTAAGTCTTCTTCACAATACTGGGAACTTAAAGGAGATATAAATGATCACCAAATGCAGAAAAAGACTATGGGACGGTTATAGTTATTTTCACCCAAAGAATATCTAGGCTGTATTTTGGCAGAGAACATACATAATTTCTCTTTTTACTTTGTGCTAAGTATTTCATACGGAAGTCCGTGATATTTAGAAGATAACTTTTTAAGTTGAAGGAATAATTTTAAGTTACTGGAACTCTTTCTCACTCTGAGATTTAGGAGGATCTTGTCTGGTAGCAACAGATTGCTGTTATCTAAGGATTGAGTAATTATCAAGGAATTATGCAGTAGTTGGCAAATATAATGACAGGAAAGGACGTTATGTATGCTGCAGATAGAATTCTAATTTAAGGATCTTTTGAGTAAGATTCAAATAAGATTCAATAAGGCATTCAAATCTGATCTTTCCATAATTGTTTTTGAATATTTCTGGAAGTAAACCGGCAAGTAGAAATTTCATATTTAGTATTGCCTTGCATAATATTAGCTTTATGCTAAAATGTGTGATAAGGTGCATGGCATTGGAAAATTAAAAATATCAGTTTCAGGAATTGGAGGCAGACCTCTACTATAATACAAATGGCTTTGCAGCATCTATTAATATCACAGCATATTTTGGGTACTGTCACATCTTGATCAAAATGTTAAATTCTGTCTTGTTGCTGAGATTAAGTCATAAACCGAGAGCACTAAGCACATTCTGGAAATAATTTTGCATCTTTTTCTCCTTCTGATAAAATTGCTACTGATTTTGTCCTGAGGATTTCTATTTCATTGGTGTAATTTTAAGATCCTTCTGTGGGACTGGTAATCTGGCAAGCTTCTTCAAAGGCAACTTCACCTGTAAATTCATGATCCCAAAAGTGACACCTGCATGCGGTATTTATGACCTTACATTTCCAACTTGCTTCAAATCCCCACTTGTGGCACTTGCTGCAGGACTGCACTTTTCACTGCAGTTGAATGGTTTGAGATTATTTGGTTCACCTCTGCAGGCAGTTGTACCGCTGTAAGTCAAGAGTGATTTCAGACACCTGTAAATTTACTCGTGGCCATAAGTAGGGTGAGATTGACCTATGTCATCCCATGATTGTATTGAGTAGGACTTGGTGTTACTTACGGGGATTTGGAGGATAAAGAGGTAAGAAACGACTGAACGGTCAGTCATAGGAGTGACCTCTTACCTGCAAAATCAGCAACCCCTAGCCATGGTCAGGGTAACAAATGTGGGGTCATTCTTAGATTTGCCTTTGCACTTTTGGGAGAAGACTGAGTTATTTTTACAGGAAGGCAAGTATACAAGTGCTAACAAAACTTACATTTAACTACATGTTTGTGGCTACGCCAGAAATATTCTTGGATTCTTTTGATTATTTTTTTTTTCCCCTGCTTAATAGATTTAACTAAATGTGAAACTATGAAAGTGTTTCTTGGACAAGTCACGGAAAAGCTCTGCTGTAGATACTAATGTTTTTTCAGCTCTGCAAAAATTACCGCTAAGATGGGGGAGAAGAGGTTTGTATTAGAGATGCTTCACAGCATGGGTGGAATAGGCTTGTGTCAACCTATTAATGACTCCATCCTCCCCTGCCAGCTCTGTTGAATCTTCATGTATTAAAAATGGCTGATTACTTTTATCACATTATTTATATAGTGAATGAGCTTTTATCCATTACAGTGTGACGGACAGTACATCCCCCTTCCAAGTCTGCAGGGCATAGCTGTGCTAAACATTCCCAGCTACGCTGGTGGGACTAATTTCTGGGGTGGAACCAAAGAAGATGATGTGAGTAACATTAAAGAGAAACAACCTTCTGGGTGAAACCAGCAATAAATAGCATGAACTGCTCTTCTCATTTAATTTTAATAGCGGTAGTGTATAGTTTGGATAGCAACTCTTATTCAGGGAGGCTGTTTCAGTTTAAACTATATTGTCTGTTGTTTTTTTTATTGAAAATATATCCCATGATTTTTCACTGTCTATTGCCTTCTGTTGTGTCCATTCCAGCAAAATGTTCATAATAAAGCTTAATGATTTTTTTTTAAATCGCTCTATGAGTATTTTTAGAAACTAATTTTATAAAGAGAGACACAAATAGTTTCTCTCTATATTGTTTTACAAACTCCTGTAAATAAGGTTTCTTAAAACACAGATTCCTCTGTTTGCTGTATCCTAACAATAAGCAAAGTGGACAAGGATAATCACTCATGGTTTATACCTGAATTTTCCTCCTGTTCTTCAAACAGCTTTGGACTCTGAGGGATGGTGATTCAGAAAATGAGGACTGATGCATTTAGTGACTGATAATTTAGTGGAGGTAGTAATCTTGTTTTTTAAATATTGTCTTCAACGAGCTTCTAAAATATTTTAAGGTAAATTTTCTCCCTTCTTCCTCCCATCTCCTAAGAAGTGTGACTCTACATGGATACCTGAATGTCTTACAACTTGGAGCAGCCTTACTGCTGCCATCCACTTCACGCACAGTGAAACAATTGCAATTACTAGCAGATTATCCTAATTCTCCACGTCCTAATTTAGTGTGTGTGAGGTCTGAATCACCTGAAACTGTAGTTGCAAATTAGCTTGTGATTTTAATGTAGACAATGCAGGAATTTTTTTGCCAAAATGCTTTTGGTTTCTTGTGAGTTATTATCCTTTGCTTTTATATAGATATATATACACACACATAAAAATATATAAAAGTCACAAAAAAATATTTAAACATGTTTAAATGTCCTTTTCTTGTTTTTGGTATATGTCAGAGGATGGCAGTTGTGTTTATATTTGGCTGTGGATATCTAAAGCTTTTGTATACTCCATGTTCATATTCATAACTTGAAAGCATCTCTAACATCTGCTCAGCTCCTGTTCAGGAGCTTATTTTTCTTGCTGGACTGCCTTACTGAGAGAGAAGATCTGTCCTAGCTGTCATACCGGTATACAGCAAATGTGTGTGTCTTGGAGCAGTTTTACTGATATTCTTAGTCTTGGTGATCAGATGTGCCAGCAAAGTGACATAGTTGTGGACAGAGTTAAGTGCATAATTCACTGCTTTAGTGCAGTCTTGAGTGACGGATCTTCAGAGATGGTGGTGGTGGTCTGAAGTTTTGCTGTTTCTTCTTATCTGGACAAAAGAAAGATGTTGCCTTGATGGCTGCAGATATTTCTGAAACATCAGTGAGCCAAGCAGGGCAGCCACACACTGACCGACTTGAGCTGGGATCATTTAGGCATGCTTTTTTGGTTTCCAAAAGACAGGTTGGAATCATGACCTGCAACAGTAAAGGAGGGAATTGTTTCTTGAACATTGATCTGTACAGATTCATTTGCCTTTATTTAAAAAAAAAAAAAAAAGTATGGTTGGTTTTCAGTACAAATGTGTTTCACTGATGGAGAAACAGAGAAGCCTGGGTTGGGGTTTGCCCATCCTTTTGCTAAAATGGAAGCACAAAATAAATGAAATTTTACCACTACTTTTTCTTAACCCATGCAGAACTAGCCCTGTAGATGTCAGTTATAGTTGATAAAGCTGGATCGAGGACTCTCCATACTTTTTACCTTGGAATAACAGAATCGCCGTCTTTGCTCCTTTTAAGATATTCACATCCCCACGTGAAAAACAGAAAAAATTCTGTGGAAATCAGAAAAATTCAGGTGGAGAAACCTTTTGCTTCAAAACACTGTAGACCCACTTTCATTCTTCGACTCTCACCGGCTCAAGATCTATCTGTGCAATCCTGGGATGCCCTGAAAGGAAGTGCCACCTGGATGTGTCACTAAACTATGGCAACTCTGCTGTGCAGCCCTTTCCCTGAGAAGTCCTCCTCAGCCTCCTGGCCAAAGCCACCACTCACTGCACTGGGGTGAAGGCTCCTGCTGGCTTGGTTGGCAGCAGGGACCAAAGTCCCTCACCCTGTTCCCCATCTTCTCCCTCCCTGAGCCATTGCTGCGGACACCACCTGGATTACACAGTCCTGGATTTGCACCCTCTTATTCTTCACCTCCAGGATATCCTCTATCAGGGGACAGGACCCAACTAGTTGTGGCTTTTGAGCGCCTTTCAGGGATTTTGTCAGGTCTGGCCTCAAGTGTCTCTGATGCAGCTTACTCTGCCCAAGGTGCCAACTGAGGTAGCCTGAGTACCACTCAGAGAGGTGATCTCTCTACCCATTAAACTCTTACTGGAGTGATTTCTCCTGCTGATTTTTCTCCTTCATTGCTCCCTGTTGCATATAAGGATGAAACGGTCAAGCTTCAAGTGATCTTAGTATGGTGCCTTCTGCAAGACCCAGCTGAACTCCAGCCTAAGACTTGTCCTGTGGCATGGCTGAATTCCCCTGCAGGACACCAGGTGGCAATGACACATGCGAGACTTCCTGCACTTCGTGTAAGCTCATGGAGATTCAACATCTTGGCCAGATATCAGGACGTTTGCTCCATACAGAAGCAGTTTTCATATTTACAGTGGATAATTGTGTACAGCGCAAACAGGATCATCTTCAGTATGAAAGCTGTGTTTAACAAAGCTGAGCGTGGACTCAGATGTTGGTTTCCAGAGAATTCAGAATATAAGAAGATAGGTACTTCTGAGGAAAAAAAGACGCCATTACTCCTCTTAACGTCAAGAACCTCTTAGATATTCAGTACGTTAACCAAGCAGAGGTTTGATTTGGCCTTCCATCTTGCCTTGAAAAACATTTCTTAGTCTGCACACTGAAACATGCCAACCTTTCTATATAAGGATAGGCCTCGTCATTCAGATATTTGAAATGATATTAGCATTGCTGTTTTAAAACAATATTTGCCTCCTGTCTATGCTATCTCACTCCTATGACTTTTGAAAGACAATGTAGTTATTCTACAGCAAATAAGTTAGAGCATTTAAATGTTGAGAACGAATCTGTAAATCAGTCTGACTTTCATTGAACATGCAATCTAAGCACTAGATTTACCATCACAAATTGAATATTTTCTTTTCCTTTCAGATATTTGGGGCTCCATCGTTTGATGATAAAATCTTAGAAGTCGTTGCGGTATTTGGCAGCATGCAGATGGCAGTTTCACGAGTCATCAAACTGCAGCACCACAGGATAGCGCAGGTTTGTTTCTTACTTGAAAGCACGCAACATGGTTGGCAGCAGTTTGGGATGCTGGCAAGTAGCGGTACTCTTGATGACCACCACCCTATACATTAATAAAGCGCTGACGTTGTTTTAATTATAACGGGTAACAAATTGTCTTCAATGATGAATGAAGTATAAAAGTGCTTCATCCTCGAGACAGCCCTGGAGGAGAGCCATGGCTCCTAGTAATCAACATATTTCAGGTGGCCCGTCAGTTTCATCAGTATTTATTGCTCTGTAAAATAACGTGTTTGTTCTTTTCCAGTGTCGGTCAGTAAAGATCACCATACTTGGTGATGAAGGGGTTCCAGTGCAAGTCGATGGAGAGGCATGGATCCAGCCCCCAGGAGTTATTAAGATCATACATAAAAACAGAGCTCAGATGCTAACGCGAGACAGAGTATGTTGCAGAAAGTGTTATGAAATACTGTTACTCACAGTGGTTTCTGTAATAATTTCATTCAGTTATAACACAAACAGAACAGTGCTTATAAAAATGTTTTAAAACTATTTATAGAACTTATATAATTATTTACAGTTATATGATTTCTATAATAAGCCAGGTGGAGAATTGTTCTTTTGTATAGGTGACAAAGCTTTGTTAGCTTTTATCAATTCTATTAGTGCTATTCCTGTATTCTTATTAATATATAGTAAGAATGGTCAACATTTTATATTTCCTTCCTCCTTTCCTCCCTTCCTCTCTTCCCTCCCTGCCTTCCTTGTCTTCTTCTGTGGCTTCTTCTCCTTCTTGCTTTTTCTGTAGTTGTATTATACACAATCACATACTGGAAGTTTTAGCACAGTTGCATAAATAGCAAAGTCCTGTACTGTCCATTTTTCAGAATAACTTTCTGCAGATTTCTCTCCTGTCTCTCTCTGTCCTACTAATCCTCCCTCTCCCCCGTGACCCAGTCTCAGACAGAAGAGACGCAAGCAGAACCCAGTCACAAAGCCACTGGAGAGTTCCCGGTTGTCTGGGATTACTGTGTGAAAGGCTTAACTGACCCTCAGTTCTCCATCCACTATCTGGATGTTGAATTTAGGGTGGAGTTAATGGCATTTGAATTCTATTTTAGTAAATTTGTTACTCTTCCCCACCATTTTTTAGGTGTGGGTCCTGTATTAGTTTCAGATTTGGATCTTGGTATCTGCACAGGATGTGCTTATATTATTACTGTCTTTGTGTTCTTATTGTTTTGGAAGACACTTTTTGAGGATAACAGGGAGGAGAGAGAGAAGAGAGCGCTTTCAGAAATGACTTATTCTCTATACTAAGTTTAAAAAACACAAATGTCATTTTATTATTTATACAGCTTGATTTATATAAAATTAAAATTAAATTTAAAAGGTATTTATTTGTTAAATTTATTTTAACTAAAATTTTATGTAAATTCAAATTTATATAAAATATAAAATTAATTTTTTAATAAGTAAGAATGCTGCAAGTGCTGTGAACTGAATGTATAATTCGTTTTGCATAGGCCTTTGAAAACACCCTGAAGTCTTGGGAAGACAAACAGAAGTATGATTCCTGTAAACCCGTCATTCGATCTCCCTTGTACCCCCAGCAGGCAGTTGAGTTGGCTACAGAAGAAGAAGTTGCACAGATCCAGCTGTGCTCACAAGCTGCAGAAGAACTTATTACCAGGTACAGTCAAATTAGTAAGTTTGGATTGGCAATGCAGGCACCAAGACTGAATTATTCATGCAAATGCATACATAGACTTAGAAGTTATATTTTCCCTGTTTTTTGTCTAATGTTTAGTTGCCGCTCTATCAGTTATTTTATTTTTTAAATTTCATTTTATTTTATTTTTAAGGCTCAACTTGTTTATGTATGCTTTTCTTATGCACTGCTGTAATATTATTTCTATGTGTTTATGTGTTTTTTTCTTGAGAAAAGCAACTTTCTGAAGGAGCAGTGGAGACGGAAAACTGGAAAGCTTCTTTGAAGAGAGGCTCTTGATTGAAGCTTCTCATTTTATGCAAAAGCAAAAATGTATTTATTGATAAAAAACTCTTAGAAGTCAACTTTAGAAGTCGACAGTGTGGGTGTATCCACCTGACCTTAACTTCTGCTGACCATATTTCTTTTTAAAGCTTTGTTATTCAGTTTCAAAAGGAGGGGCACTTTTCAATAAAGCTGAAAATTTTCTTAAAGTATTGTACGAGTAAACAGTTAACACACCAACATTCAAGGAGCCCAAATAAAATAGATAAAGATATTCAGATAAAATCTTCATAGCTTTTTGCATTTATCCTCTCATTCATTGTTATTGCAGCTTTCTATTTCATTCCTAATGCTCAAAATCCTCATCTCTGTGTCCCTGGACTGCACCTTCTTTTTATGCTGTACTGGTAGACACAGAAGAGCAATTGAGGTTATAAATTACCTAAAGTGAAGTTTAGCCAAGACAGCTTAAAAACTTTACTGTTCTTGAGGTGGTCCTGAGGTTGTAATTACAGCTGGACATCCCATAATCTCAAATGTTTGCAGCCAATTGTAATGTCACATCTGAAGTATATGCCTTGTGAAACAGGTGTAATGGTTTTTAAGATAACTTCAAGTAAGTTATCTTAGTGTGCAAGGTTTTCTTCTATAGGGTTTTCCTTTATACTTTATTTAAGAGCCCCAACATTTTTCGGTAGAATTTTTGTGTAGCATTTGTGTTCTAAGACAAATAAATGTGTCTCAGTATTTCATAGCAGAATATCATCATGGATATGATTTATATGAGGTGCTGTATTGTTTGAAGAGATATTTGTGTTTCAACTATTTCAACTTTTGTTATAAAAGACTATAATTTTTATAAGTGTTTTGTGAAACATATCTTTGCATATTTTCTCATCTGATGAAGTTGTGTACTCTTAAGAATTATTCATTAAAGGAAGTAAGAAGTATTTTTCTCTTTTTTAAAATTCTTGTAGGATCTGTGAAGCCGCAAAAATACATGGCCTCTTGGAGCAGGAACTTGCTCATGCTGTTAATGCATGTTCACATGCATTAAATAAAGCCAACCCAAGGTTTCCGGAGGTAAAGGAAGAACAGCAATTTATGTTTAAGTAAATAAGTTATAATATCTGTGTGCGTAAGTTTGTGACACGGAAGCTGTATCGTACTCCCTGTGCCCGTATTAAAACAAGTTGGATGATACTTCTTGAAGTTTTTGATAAACAAGACTGCTCAATATAGTTCCACATGCTCAAATTTAAATTAAATTGCTTAACAGATGAACGGATGCTGTATCTTCTTCCCCTTTTTGACACTTTCTCTAAGGTGAAAGTAAAGGGAAAGTTACTTCCGATTCTGAAAGTGCTGCTCTGTATAGCAGCAGGGAATCTCAGCCCTTCACACACAGGAATACAGAAACACCCCATAGCTGATGAATTTGGTAGAGAACATGCTGAATGATTCTGAAATTTATTAATAATACCAGGAATGGCAGTTCAGAGAACTGCCTTTTTACAAAAGAGTATTAAAGAGTAGAGTCCCCTCCCAGTGTTAGATTGATAGGATATCTGAGAAGCAGAAGATGTAGTTTCTGCATTCATCAGGGTCCTCCCCAGCTGATACTCTCTTTTGTGAACGTTGGACGTTAGAAAGGGACATTAATGACACTTAAAACGTGGACCTTCTGGGTGTTGTTGCAGGGGGGGAGTGAGCGGTCAAAAGGGAGATGAGGAGTTTGGATTAGGGGCACGGTAAGAGTCTGCCTGTTGCCTTTCGGAAGCAGCAAGGAATTCGCTCCATCTGCAACAGAGGTCCATAACCAGGGGTGCTCATCCCAAAGTGGTGCAGCAGCACTTATTAAAGCAAGTGAGGTGGTGTACTAATGTAGCGCTGAGCAGAAAGAAACCAAACTTGGGTCAGCAAATAGCAAAAACAATAGCTCACATCTGCTTGCAGACAGCTGTGTAGGCATGTCCCCAGACACAGGGTGAAGGCATGACAAAGGCTGAACAAATGCTGTTACTACATACAGGTCAGTTCTTGTGGATGCGTTTGTAGATACTTTCGTGCTTAATTGTTATCCACGTGCTATGCAGAGAATGCAAAGGGGGTGAGGGGAAATGAGTTTCCTGGTGTCTCTCTTCACACTAAACAATCTGGCTGCTTTCAGGGATTGAACCCAAAAGAAATTAATTAGGCAGAGGCTGTCTATATCTAACCGAAGTTTACATATGGTAAATATATTAGTTAACCGTTGCTTCTTAAAATATGGCTCACAGCTTACTTCTGCTAAAGATAAGGTGAACAATTCAGATGAACAGTCATTGTTAAATCAGGCCCACAACTTTTCTGCTGGCCTATGTCATCCATAAAAATTGTGGATTCATCTCACAGGTGGCTAGTCACTTAGTGATCTTCAGGATTGTATAAGGTCATATTAAATGAAGTTGTGGAAAAGACAGTAAATAGATACTACATTTTTGGTTTCTATTCACAGTGCTGAAGAAGTTGTCACTGTAGAGTTAAAATGTTGTATTTCTCCTAGAAGACGCTTAAGATCTGTGCTGCAAGTCCAAAGTACTTATTTTGAGTCTGACTTGAATCACTTCAAGTAATTTTTGCGCTTCTTATTCCCCAGAGCCTTACCAGAAACACTGCCATGGAGATAGCTGTGAATGTGAAGGCCCTACATAATGAAACTGAATCTCTGCTAGTGGGAAGAGTTCCTTTGGTAAGGTCACAAAATACATGGGTTTGTTCCCTCATTCGGATTATCTGTGATTTGTTCTTTGCTGATTTTTTAAATTGGTGCAGGATTTATGACATGCTACAGGAAGCTTTGTAAGGCTGATTGGAGGATATTAATTACACTGCATTTGTGGTTTGGATCGCAATGAGTTATGAATTCTTGTCCTAGGCTGGCATCCGTCTTACCTCATTTCAGATATGGAAAAGGTCATTGCCTGGGCTCTTCTTTTTAATAGTCAGTGGAGAGAAGTAAGTATCCCTGCTGAGGCTGATCCACACTCAGCTGTCTTGGAGGCCTATCTTAGAAAAAAATAAGTCATCTTCTGGAGGTTTAGCATTTAAGACAACTTCTAGAGTTCTGTTATGTGACTGTCTTCAGAGTTTAAAGAGAACCTGAGAGGTTAGCAGCAAAGAGAACCTCTTTAAAGAGAGCTGTGCAGACACATACATTCAACTTCTACAGATCTAATTTGGGCACGTAAATCTCACCCTTGTTCTAATACCTGGCAGGAATTATTTTATAACCTTTAACTGCTAAGTGTTCAGTAGACCTCTGATGGTATTTGAAGAATTTATGTCGTCTTCTTTGGCTAGTGTTTCTGTGCCTTCAATGATGAAGACTGCTCATGAGTTGTTGCACCTGGATGTATAATTAGAAAATTTCAATACGTGAGATTGTGAAGAGAAAAAATATGTCAGGTTTTCTATGCTGGTCCAGTTTTACATTAAGAAGATACTCAGTAGGAACAGTTACATTTTCTTTGGATTCAAAAGCTGATTTAATACTAACTTACTGTTTATTTAAGCGTTATAATTAAAAATGGATATCTGTAGGAATGTTTAAATTTGACTGAGTTAGGATATGAAACTTACTGATGCAGGTTCAGATATCTTTTTACACAAGTGATAAATCGTACAAGTCTGTTCTACAGTAACCAAAAGTTAGTTTGGTCTAAAGGCTAATAACCATTTAAGTTAAAACCATGTAGTCAAAGATTAGTCTTATATGATCTATTTTATGAGTTTTTAGAAGGGAAAGTTATTCATTAGATGGTTTTGTCCAATAAAAGGGAAAAATGCCTGCTGTGTTTTTTTTTTTCAAATTGCCATTACTAATCCTCCATATTTCAGAATGAATGGGGAATCAAAATAGAGACATTTGTTTAAATTTTAAAATAGATTAGGAAGAGGAATTAGAAGAAAAGGTTTAAGTCGGTGACACTATACTAGGACTAGTGTAATTTATCAATACAGTCTGGAAATAATGTTATTATGGAAACCTTCCCATTGAAACATTACCTTTTCTATAGCCAGTTGTGATCTCATTGTGTTGTCAAACTGGTCCTGTGTTCAGGCTCCAAAGCTTAATTTGATTCATTCGTCCATTTCTGATTTTTACATGTTGTACTTCTGCTTCTCATTATGGTCTGTGCAAATGTCTTCAGGAATCTATATCAAACCTATTTTTTAATAAAAAGGCCGTTTGGAAGATACCAAGATAATCTTCCAGAGATGTGCATTACACTCATTTGACATCGTGCTTGTTTAGAACAGTATTTCACAGTCACAGTAACAAAACACCCTGGTTAACCTTATTGCTGTGTATTTTATAAATGCTGAAGCTACACCTATGTTAGTCCTTCACTATTAAAATAGAGACAGATGAAATGTAAGGTGTTGCTTGATGCATCAGCCTCTGCCATCATACACTGTTCTCCAAATTACCTTTCTCCTCTGACAAAGACGATGTTCTTTCTTTAATATATTCCTTTTTTTTTTTTTTTTGCCTTTTCAATTCTTCTTCACCCCTCTTTTCTGTGATCAAAGCTCCTGATAGCAGTAAATTGATGCTTTTGTTGCATATACCACTTGGTAAGCTTTTTCTTTGGTTGCCCTTTACTGACTCTTGAGTCTTTCTGTTACGGCTGCTGAAGGAGACAAAAGAAATGTAAATACATATAAAAGGAGACACCGATTCCTTCCACCTCCTGTAAGATGTGATTAACAAAGTTCATAGAACAGTATTAGCTAGACAACATCAAACGATAAATTAGCTATAAATACTATTTTTAGTGAAATGTTAAGATGGGGCAATGAATCTGATTTGTGGAATCTCCCAGATGGTTATGGCTGGAATTACAGTTTGGAAAAAAAAGTAAAAACAAACTCTGATTTGTCTAGATATTTTCCAAAGGCACCATTTCCATTTTTTTGCTTTTTAAAAAGCATTTCTGGTCTGGAACAGAGGCACAATTTTCCAATGTATTAAGGGAGAAGTATGACAGAATGTTTCATTTCAACTGAATGAAATTATCTGAGCTCACTGAAATAAAATATTTTCATATTAAAAATTTCATTTGGGAAGGAATTGAAAAAATCCTGTATTTTCATTGTTTCATTCATAGTGTTAATTTCCATAGTGTTAATTATGCTAGGCGAGGTTTAGATTGGATATTAGGAAAAGAATTCTCACTGAAAGGGTTATCAAATGTTGGAATAGGCTGCCCAGGGAGGTGGTGGATTTGCCATCCCTGGGGTGTTTAAAAAAAAAAAAAAGAATAGACGTGGTACCTGAGGATTTGGTTTAGAAGTGGTTTTGTCAGGTTAGGTTAATGGTTGAACTTGATGATCTTAAAGGTCCCTTCCAACCTCAACAATTCTGATTCTATGATTCTATCTTGGAAATAAGAAGCTTTTCCAAGCTGTTGTATGAGGAGAATTTATCCTAAATTGCTGACTCTTCCTTTATCAGAATTACACTACTGTTTTGGGTTTATTTCAGGAGCAATATTGCCAACACATATACTTTCTCACCATCAGATGAGACTCTTTTGTCCCCAAGCAAAATGTTTTCCTTTGAGAATCAAGGAATTAGATAAGTGCTTATTGAGAAAGACAGAACTCTGCTTCATTCATTTATATAAAATAGATGACTTAAATAGTTTCTTAAAAATTGAAATACAATAAAAGTTGTAACTTCTTCAAAGACAAGTGGGTCTTCAACTGTGCTCCAAATTAACTGAACTATTCAAAATGAAAAAAAAAAAAAGGGAAAGCAAAAGAACAATCATAGTCTGCTTATGGGCACTGAATTCTATGAGCTTTAGAAGAGATAATAACATGATAGCAAGAGGGAGCTTATATTGCCAGTATTACTATGCTGAACAGCAATATCTTACTAAAGATGGTCTCTGCTTTGAAAGGTGGTAGCATATGCAAACTATTGAAGCAAAGGAAAGAAGTTTTTGTTACTCAGGATAAATTAACGGGGCTTTGTAATTTATCACCAAACCCCAGCAATGTTAAAATCTTTTTCCAGCACTAGAGATCAAAGATTCTCTTGCAACTCCATTTTAAAAATGCATTCACAAGGATATAACTTAATTAGATCCTTTCAAAAGGATGTTCTGTACTGCTTTGGGACTACTTTTACTTCAAAGAGAGAAATAGATGTTCAGATTGCTTTATTAGTGATTCCAAGCAGCTCGTTCCAGGATTCAACTCTTTACCTCAAAATGGTGTTTCAGCAACCCCAGATAAGCCCAAAACACCTTTGCCAGGGATCAGCTGCCTGCCTTACCTCCTCCTCACAGCCTGGACTCACACAACAGCTGCAGAATAGTTTTCAGACCAGAGTTTTAAGGAAAACTGGTGCCTCCATGGGTCTTGACAGAACCAAAGTCCTGTAGGTCAGCAAGTCCCATGCTTTTTACGCTGCTACCACTTTCTTTTCCTCTTTGGCCTTCACTAATGTGTTTGGCTTTTTGTCTCCTGTCTGGGGATGCAATCATGTCCCTCTTCCATGCCTGGTCCACATTCTTCCCACCCTCAGCCAGCAGCAGTGGCTATCGCTCCATGTCTTACTTATTTAGAAGGAGTAGTGCAGGTATTCTGTCACCACTGGAAGACCTTTGGGAATGGAGCATCTTCGGTAAGATCCATTTCCTCTAACTTGACCGTGAGAGAGTGATCTATCATATGAAGACATTTGCAAATAATAACTCAGGCTTACTACCAGCTATTCAATTTTTTGACGTTACTTTTCACACAAAGATTTTCCAGACTTTTGTTTTTCTGGTCAGGTTTTATCTCCTTGTGCTGGTAGTTTCCATTTCTAGTGTGTTCTAGTATTGGTGTTATCAGATAACTTTTGCTCTCTGAAGACTCAGGAGCGTGGTGAATGATGCCAATGACTGACAGCTAGGTCCAGCTGGTCTGCACCAAAAGTCTCAGTCGTCGCTGTGTGGTTGGGACCATGCTAAATGTAGTGTCAGGGTGGTCTGATGTATCTCTGAAGGAAAATTTAATTTGGTAAGATTTTTTTTTTTCACTGTTCGTTTACACTCACCGTGAAATAGTCATCTGTTTGTGTGTGGTAAGAACAGATCTAGATTTAAATGTTATATATTAACAAAACTAAAAATGCTATTTTTCTGACCTGTTAATAAACAGCAGTTGGAAGCTCCCCATGAAGAGCTGTTGTCTGATGCTTTGCACAGCGTGGAAATAGAGTTGAGAAAACTTGCTGAGATACCTTGGCTTTATTATGTTTTTCAACCAAATGATGATGAGGTGAGTTTGATTAATACTTCCTGCTTCTAATTGAACTTAATTTTCTTTAGGGAAGACTAAGTAAGAATCCCTGATGATCTGGAGAGGCAGTTTCAGTAGTGATGCTGGATCCTCTCTGTCTGCTGTGAACCAGCGTCTAAGCTTAGGGCTTTTTGTGTGTTTTGTTTCCTTTTGTGACGGTAAAGGTTTTGAATGGTTATTTCATAAATAAAACAAGTACAGAGTTAAATCCCAACATTATTCTTTATGAAAGTAAAATTTGGTATAATTTCTTGAGGATAACCGTGAATTGCAATCTCAAGCATGTAATTTCACTGTTGTTTTCTGTTAATTAAAGGTAACTGCCTCTTCTTTCATGCAGGATCCCCCTCTGGATTATGCTAAAAGAAACAACAGAAGTACAGTGTTTCGCATAGTGCCAAAGTTTAAAAAAGAAAAAGTTCAGAAGCATAAGACCAGCCCTCAGCCTGGTATGTGTTTTAAAATTACAAGAAAAATAGTAGCATTTGGGGAGAATGTGATTTTTATGTTTGTTTGTTTTTTTTTTTTTTTTTAGTAAGAGCTGAAATGACGTAGTCTACCTAACAGTAAAGTAAAAGTGAAAGGCAACTGAACTAACTGGCATCTTCATTAGGATGAAGATTTCTTTCAATGCATTTAGAAAGCATTCAGTAAGAATTCCAAGTGAGCCAAAGAGCTACTGTGAAAATATTTAGGGAGTCTTATTATGCGACAGGACCTGTGTCTTTGCTGGTGGTTACATTTGATTAACTCATAGCAATACAATTTGTAGGTAAAGACATTGTTTCCCTGTGAAACTCCAGTCAGGTTAGTTTCAGAAGATGCACAATAGCTTTTATCATACTGGTTTAATTAACCAGTTTTAATTAACCAGTAATTTCAGATGGGTTTTAAATTCAGCGAGTGAGACAAATCAAACAAAAAGCCATGATGGTCAATATTGATTTTTTTTTAGTTAGAAGAAGTTGAACAAACTCCACTCTCCTCTCTTCCCATTCTTATGCATGAACTTACGTCCTTAAGATTATGTCCAGGAGTTAATCAGTGATCAGATGGTCCTAAAACTATTTCTACATCTTTGTCTTTTTAATGGACAGTTGGTCAAAATCTGGAAAATCTTGAAGTTGTTGATCAGACTTTAGATTTCAGATTAGACTTCAGATTTCACATCATTGTAAAACTGAGCAGCATTGAATGAAGTTGCAAAATTATAGCAATAAGTAGCATAACTTTTTTTTTTTTTCAATAAATGTGGTCTTATTAGGACTAATGTGGGCAACTAACCTTAGAGAACAATGTTTTACAGAGAGCTTATTAATGGCCTATGTAACATAGTAGCTTAAAGAATACTTGTTGCATTAATTAAGAATACTAGAAACTGTTAATTAAAACTGGAATTGCTTGCTGCCATTGCTATATTTGAGGTATGGTTGAAGTTTTAATTTTACATGTTAATTAGTTTTTGAAGGCTTCTCCTCTCCCTGGATGACTACTAATAAATTAACGGTATAAAGCAGAACAACATTAGACTTTGCGTCACTGATCCTAAGATGGTTTAATGTGAATTGGTTGGGACATGAAGTTTTAAAGGCTTTACTGAAGAAACTGGAGTAAAGCTGAAAGCATGGCTGCAAAGCAAAGAACCCCAACTTTGTTTAGATACTTTCTCATGTTAACTGCTAACCTGTAACCTGCATGTAAAAAGGAAATTGTCCGTTTTTGTGGAAATGACACCTCTAACCTTTCCCTTTGCTAGCACGGCAATTCTACTCTGTTTTCCACTCTCTTTGGCCTAACCTTTGCTTGTGATGCATTTGAGCATGTAGAAATTAAGGGGGTTTTGCTCTTAACTTTGGTAGTTCAAAAATGGGGCACAGATGAAGTTGCTGCTTGGCTGGATCTGCTCAGTTTGGGAGAGTACAAAGAAATCTTCATCAGCCATGACATCCGAGGCTCTGAGCTTTTACATCTGGAAAGGCGAGATCTTAAGGTATTTCCTTTGTGCTACTTTTCTGCTATTGACCATTTTCTTTGACAAAACAACAATCAACTTTTCTTCTTCCCCTGCACTTGTTATGAGCTTGTAGCTTGGCTTACACTGTGCAAATATGCAATAAACTAATACGCGCTGTCCTTTGGCCTGGATTTCTGAAGTGCTGACTTGTACTCGCAACCAAGAATATCTGTGTTACCTGAAATTTCCTTTTTTTTTTGCACTTTATGTAGAATGATAGCATTATAGTTTATGTCAGAAGGCATAGGAAAAGCACGTTTGATATCTTACTGACATCAGTGTAATATAATGTTATCTTCAAGAGTTCGCTGTTTCCATTAAACAGGATCAGTATGGATCAGTTGAAGGCGGTGATAATAACTTTGAATTCGTCTACTGCAAGGTCAGCAGCTATGAGCAGCTGGCCTGCTTCAGGTGATTTATTGTATATATCTTGGATATAGTGGGCGTGAGAGAGATAAGCAGCTTAATAAATAGCAGCATTGGACTTCCATGGCCTTGGTGTTTGTATGTCAAAATAGACCTTTGCAGTAGGTTTTCTCGTCCCTGACCAACCTCTGCCTGATTTGGGCTGTATAGATTTTTCAAAAGAGCACTTTCTTTTGTCTCCAGAATTGTAAAACTTTCTTCCTCTGAGGTCGGATTGATAAAGTTTTGCAGGGAGAAATGTTACCTAGCAGTCTGAGGCTGTTATTTGAGCTTGCTGGTCTTTTTCAGGAATGACTTAAGTGCATCCATTATATGTAATAGAGGCTATATCTTTGGGGATTCATTACTTTACTTTTTCCGGGAACTCAGTAGTAATGAGTTCTTGATAATGTGTTTTGCAACTGCTTTTAGCACATAAGAGAGGAAATAGGATATTGTATAAATCGCAAACATTTACATTTAGAGTGCAAGTCATCGCTCTAGCCACAGTGCAGTAGTCTCCAGAGAGAGGCAATACTTTCATACAAATGTGCTATTTTTCACAAGGTTTCTTATATAGCACGAAATCCTAACATTATAAGGTAGTGCTTGCATTGTGTGACTGTTGCAGTAGAACGCAGCTGCTGAAGATAGCTGTGTTTGATACATTTAGTTTAGCTTACGTGTGTTGTTTTACCCTTTGGTATTAGATCGCCTAAGCTTCTTTCTGTGGAAGTTAAATTCCTTTTTTTCAGGATAGTACAGTCCCTCCCTGCAAAATTTTTGGAATAGGAAACTGACCAAGCAATCCACCACGATGTTCCATTGATGGATGATGCAAGTCCCTGTTCTCTTAAAACTTAACTGGGAAACTCAGTATCACATGATGCATAGTTTTGCTAAAATGTTAAGAAACCTTAAAAACCAAATCAAGATGTCAAATTAGTTGGAATGGATGATGGTAGGTAAGATCAGTGTTAAACTGGGCATGGCTTCTAGCCGTGCTTCATTTCTCATAGGTACCAATTTGACTGCATGCCCAGACGACTGGCACTTCAACCAAGTAAATATCTGCAGCAGGGTAATCATCAACCTGTTATCCCTGATGCTAAGACTCGTGCTGATTCAGCATAAATAAAACCCCATCGCAAAAGCCAACGCCCTGAAATAACTAAAAGCCTGTCTTAGATAGAGCCTACAGAGAGACAGACTTTTATTGTCCCCTCTATCCAGTGCTGCCTGGAAGCACGTATGCAGGTTTTGTATTGCTCAGCGTAGCTGGATGAGGAGTTGCTCTATGCAAGTTGCCAAGGGTATATTCTGTGCTAGCAGAGGTCTCGCTCCAGAATCGCCCCATCTGCTCATTAGCAGAGCTCAGAGCTTCCAAGGCAGCGCTGTTCCTAAGCTAGGCCAGGCTTTTGGCCAAGCACGGCTTGCGCTCCATGTAGCAACGCTGCATTTAAATAGCAGAGTTTAGCGCTCAACCTGTTCATTACGTACGGGGCATGATCTCTGCAGGGAGCCAATTAAGAACGGCTAAGGGAGCCTGCAGATTTCTGACCAGTGACCTGAATTGGTGTCAAGATGTGTAATGCGGTACCTAGGAAATGAGGAACGCGTCACAAGCTGCCCTGTTAATTTTCCCTTCCTTTGTCTACGGAGGCCTGCAGATGAGTCTTCGGTGCTCTTGCGAGCTATAATCTGTCTACAGCCTCTCCTCCAGTTCAGGGC
Source organism: Vanellus vanellus (assembly GCF_965231255.1). NCBI lineage: Eukaryota > Metazoa > Chordata > Aves > Charadriiformes > Charadriidae > Vanellus > Vanellus vanellus. Next base: position 188,434,990 of record NC_138905.1, read on the forward strand.
TTGTGCTTCCTGCCAAACTAAATGGGGTCACCATTGATTCACAAGCTCTTAAGTCATGTGCAATAGATTTACCTCTATTACCTCTCATGTACTACAGCAGGAAAAATCTTTGCCTGTTTTAATTGAATCCTCTGGGCCCCCCTTTCTTTCTGTGGTCAAAAGTAGAGATAAAAAGCGGTACGGAAAAGGATTTGATGAAACTCTCTTCCTTTGCATGCATCACTGAAATATAGATCGATAAGTTGACTGAAGGATTGGACACCTCTAATCATATTTCTGTGTGCCTTGTGGATTCCGTTCTCAGTTAGCTCTGTGTGGCAACTGGCAAATGGAGAACACCTCCAATAGGAACCAGATACGTCTCTCCATCCAGCCCCTGCAGTAATACGCTTTCTCCAGCCTCCTATGCCTGATTTTATTTAGGGGAATCTTGGACTTTTACACCCAAGTGATTTTATTTCGCTTGAGGGAAGGCAGGACAGTGAATTGAAAACTATGCTGTAGGAACTGTAGAAAAAAAGCTTGTTGTGACTTCGTTTTTTAACCTTATTTTACAAGTAAACTCATTGAAAACTAGACTGTTTTTTTCTGAAATAAATGCTGGCATTCTTGGCATTGATAACCATGTTCCTATGCACACATCTTAGTAATAGTCAGAACTGCAACGCATTTGGTAAGATGAGTATGATGTCTTCCTTAGAGCTCCATATCAATGTTGATTTCCTTGGAGAAAGGGTTTCCATGCCTGACGTCAGCCTGATGTGCCAGTGCCGGCCAAGCTGAACTCTGTGCTGAGGACTGCGGCATTTCATCTCTGTGTTGCCCAGTAGCGTGTTTGGAAAACGTTCTTGCATGGAAAATGTTTTCTAAGTTTTCTTAGACTTAGGCATGCTAGATGGCTTTTGACACTGGGAATGCAAGTAGAGTAGGTTTCCCATTTGGAAGATGTTAATAGTAAGGAGCGTTTACATAAATTGTTTGGTAGTATTACATTGGCGGTACATTTGGTCAAAATCTGTGGGGCAAACATGGAATAAATGGGTTCTTGGCTAAGCAGACAGGGGCTTAGTCACCATAATATAATGCAGATGAAGAACTCCGGGAAGCCGTTGCGAGAATTTTCATCAGCTTTTTCTTGCCAAAACTTCTTTTTTGTTGTTTTTCAGAATTTTTTGAGCTTTACCTGTTGAAGGCCTAGAGATGGAAAAGTGGTCAGGGAGAGCAAGAAGGAGAGGTGATCCTGTAGTTTTAAGGCCATAGCTGGGGAAAAAGAAGGACTGTTTTCTTCCTCAGAGTCTAGCTAGTCTTGTCTTCAAAACCGTATTTTAGACAAATTGAATTTTTGTTAATTAGGTATCGAAGAAATATGGGCAGATTATGTAGAACGTGATGAAACTCATGCATGCACAAAAATGAAGAGATCTTTGGGGATCTTGCATTTTGAATGATGCATGTTATGCTCCTGTAGCAAATTCCTTTGGCCTGAGATGACAGAATTTCTGAATACTAGATAGCATCTAGTGGCAGGAATGTATAAATCTTAATTTCCTCCAAATAAAGCTATTATACAGCATAAAAATTCAGAGGCTATTTTGTCGGTTGGTGTTTTTTTCCTAGAAGTGTGGCAGAATTTATCAAAAGGGTCCCCAAAATTCTGGTAAGGCTCTTGAGGCTTGCTGTTCAGATCTATATTACAGCAACTTCAACTGAAACGGAAATAAAACCTCCTGCCTCTGAAACATAGGTGTTGTTGACGATACTTTGTAAAGGTTGGTGGAAAAAGTGGCTAAGTTTTCTGGGAATTTCATAATATGATTCTTTCCTCTGATCTTTGAAGTCTGGCAGCATCTCGCTATGTTGCTCATCCAACAGAAATTTTACTCATGAAAAATGTTTGTTCTGAAGAATTTGCAAGTTCTTAACCTTTAACACATGTGTGGCTTCTCGTGGTTTGGAAAATATCCTTATAGGTTTTTCCTTATGTAGAATTTCCTCCTCACAGGAGCTAGGCTATTTCCATAGTTTCACTAGTTGAGTGTATTTTTGGTTCATCGGAAAATTAAGTTTAGCATAAACAAGAAAATATTCTTCAAATCTAAAATGATAAATGTTGCTGTCATTGTGGGATGAATTTAACAACTGCTACCTACATCAATTCTTAAAAATTATTATTACATTTTTTTATAAGTGTTGATAAAGTATCGATACAGTGTTGATAAATTGATGTGATGTGGAAAATCAGAAGTTTTTTTTCAGATAGGTTTATGAACAGGACTTGGTTTGGGGACTTTTATGAACACATCTCGAACTCTAATGCTGACACCTTTGTGCCGAAGTGCTGTTTTGGATGGTCACGTATACAGGCAGTTTTCTACTGAAGAAACAACCAGATTTTTTTTCATCTCTAACATAACCAGAATTCAATCTTGACTCTCTGAAGATTAATCCACCTGTTTAATCTGTGCTATGCTACCTTTATCATGAGATAATAAATTCACGCCCATCTTGCCACCCTTTTCTTCCTTTGGAGAAACACAAAATGAATCGCATGCTAACACTTTTAAGTAATACAAAGTGCAGATTTCCTGAGGTTTCTGTGACTGTAGAAAGTTAGATGCAGTCTTTGTGTAGAGAATGTATAGAATACTGTATTTGCTTTCACTCTGTGTGAGAATAATTATTTCAAGCTGCTTAATTACATTCCCTTCCTTTTAATGTCTCTGTAATGAAAAATCTTCCTATTAAAATGAAAGGATTTCTATTTCAGAAGAATAGGTAGTGAAACTTTAGTAAGATTTTTTTATTTAATCGCAAGCTATTTACATAAGGTTTATTCTACAAATAACTAATGTTTGAATCTGCCACATCACTAACACCAGGATTTTAAAGAGTTTTTCAGAGCTGGGTTTTACAGATAAGGGAAGCAGATTTCCACCAAACTGAGCTGAAAATTCATTAGCGCAGTTGGGGTTCATTAGCACAGCTGGGTGTCCCATTCTGCTTCTCTGACCATTGGACCAGTCAAAATTGAAAAAGGATGCTGTTAAAGCTGTTTTAAATGCTGGAAGAGATTTGCTGCAAAAATTTCTTGTCTGTTGTCACTCATACGGAGACGGGTCCCTGAAACCAATATTAGAAACGTTTCAGCTGATGTGATTGTTTTAGTGGTGGCTAGAAGGAGATTTACGCTTGTGCTTTTTACATTTTCCTTTGGGATGTGACTGTCATGTCTCTGAGAATTTTCCTTCCAGCTCTGTAATCAGGAAGATCCATGTTAGGAGGTGAAACCTTTTTGGAATGAAAAACAAATGCTTACTTTTTCTATTGCTCTCTAAAGGGAAGTTGTCCTACATGCCTGTAGCTGTTACATCCACTTTCCCTTGAGAAATTGGGGATATGTGTGTTTGCTGATTAAAACAGACATCATAGGGCCTCAGATCAAGTGACATTGCTGGACAGAAGCTCTAATCCATCACATTCTACCAAGCATTTGATTGCTGTATTAGAGAGGAGGGGGAGATTGTTCTTTTTTTGCCAGAAATCGTCAAAGTTTTTTGTACTTAGAAGTCAAGTGAAAGATGTTTTTGACGGATATTGCAGTGCCTTGGGTTGTCATTATTGCAGGTAAGTAATTTTCTGTCTGCAAGACACAGAGGGATTCATTGTATGCTCTAAGCAATTTTTTTGTTAGGTGACACTTCCTAGTGCTATAGAATCACTTCCAGTTAATGCTGATTGCAGTGAGCATATTTCTAGAGACCCGTTGCATGGCTACATCATAATCAATGGTTTGGGCTGCTTTTTACTTTTTGTTAATAAACGTCCTTATTTTTTCTCTTTTCTTTTCTTTTTTTTTCTTTTTTTTTTTTTTTAAATTTCTGTAGGACCTGGGGATAACGAAAGTGGGTCATATGAAGCGAATTCTCCAGGGAATTAAAGAGCTCGGCAAGAACACCCCTTTGTCTGAAGTGTAATTATGCTGGTGCTCTCCCTAGAGGGAGAAGGGAAAGTTGCTGGAGAAGCAAAGCTGTTGCAGGCACTTAGCTGTCTTTGTAGCTTACTCTATGGAAGAATAAGCACCGGTGTTTGTACAGGCTAGTATCTCTGAATTCTTGTATGGTGAAGAGCTTGCTGCAAGAGTACAAAAGGATTTGTGCCAAAAAAAAAAAAAAAAGAAAGAAAAGGAAAAGGTGATATGTTCTGCGAAGACGTTTTCTTGGTGTGCAAACTTGGCCAGTTTCGGATAAGCACATTGTGGTAAATCAATTGGTTTATGGTGAACTGCACTGACTGGAAAATATAATCAAGAAATGATTGCTTTGCTTACATGCAGCTCAGTATGCCTCTCTTTATGGTGCGGCAAGATACCACTGTACAGCATGAGGTTGTCCGGTTATCCTTCTGAGGCATAGCTCCGTAAAACCTCCTGCGCGGGAGACCGAGAGGTGTTGGAGGTTCAACACGTGAGCCTAGCAGGGCCCCAGGTACCCAGCACTCACTGGCCACGCAGAAGTGGGGAGAGATACCTTGTGATACCATGAATGCAAACTATAATGCATGGTGTGCCTGCCTGAATCGTCTGTTGTTCTGTTGCATGACACATCTGATACTTTAAACACTTGAACAACTTTTATATCGGTTTGAATGAGATTTAATTTATTACTACTTGAGTGTCTTTTTTTTTTTTTTTTTTTCCAGTTTCAGGCACTTTTCTATTCTTCAGTGTTGTGTTATGCCTAAAATGTGTTCTATGGCAAAGGATGTGTGGGTGTGGAAACTTAGCATTTGTGCCATATTCAGCAAATTATATGCATTATGTATGATTGAAACACTGTACAGTTAGATTTTTAAATATACCGTGTACAGAAGGTGTATCAGGTAACTAACTTATGAGTATTTTTGAAAGACCGGTACCTCACAAAAATATCGATTGGCTTCCTGCATGGAGAATGATAAAGAGTTTTCTCATGGTGCATTTTAATGTAGTTATTCAGTGACCTTAAACATCTGTAGCATATTTGAACTTTTAGGCACTAATGGTTTTATTTATTCTATTGTTCAAAAAGCAGGTTGAAAGATTAATGAAAATTTTTTACAGGAAAACTCATTTTATTTATCATACATAAGAAGCGTTTTAAAATGTAGCAGCTGATTTGATTTTTGTGGGGTAAGCTTTTACTCATTACTTACTTACTATTAACTTAAAGATGTTTCTGTGTGCATTTCTTTACAAAGGCATCAATTTGTTTCTTGTCAGCACTCCTACATTGGTAGGTCATAAAAATCTAAAAAACGAATTCTAAGGTTTTACGCTATGCATGCAAAGATGAATCACATGCAAGATAGTAATCCATGAGTGTAAACAGGTTAAAAAATGAAAACCATCTTTGTTTAGAAATTGTTTTAGACCAGAGTTTATAAGGTTATTTGCAATTTACTTAAACGAAACATAACTTCATAATTGAATTTCCTGGTTAATTTCTCACAAAAATGTTAATCTAGTAGAAAAATAATTCACATATATCTACAAAAAACCCTATTTAAATGTTTGAGATGAGATGATATTACCCCACCCGCCGGAAATCTTGCACAGAATCGCTGTCTCCTTGTTGTTCCTAACAACGTGTCATTGCGGCATGAGGAACACTTGACTTTTACTTAATCAAGTAGCTTTGAAATTTCATACAGGTTAAAGTGTATCTTAATATCTATTTGTGTTTTCCTCGTAGCCAGTAAAGTAAGGTTTCATTTGTTTTTTCCAAAGCTTATTTTCCTCATTTAAAGGGGTCAACATCAAGTACTGCATCCTGGGTTTGCTCTCCTTTTCTTATGAGTATGATGGGAGTCGTCCCTTGGAAAGGAAAGTCTAGTCCCCTCATTGTTTTATTGCAAAAAAAAAAAAAAAATTCAAAAGGAGCAAAACTGGCTTCATTTGTATCCAATTATAGTACTATGTGCTCTTGCTGCTGTAGGTTCAACAGGCACCACTCTGGGAGCTCTGTGGGCACAACTGATTACTCTGGTAAACAAACAAAAGTGAAAGGCTATGTTCCATTAGGTTTTCCATAAAAGCAAACCAAAATCCCTTTGCCAAGTGACATGATTTTCATGCTGTTGTATGAAAAGCATATGCAAACAATGGGAAGTTAGGCAAACAATGGAAATATTATATTAATATTTTTTTACTGTACTTGACATTCACCCCTTTAATGATGTTCAGATGGCATCTCTCAAGTCTTTACAAGTTGTATTTCCTTTTCTCCTTGTTTCTCAGTAAGCTACGCTATATTTTAATGTGTGGCAGCATTCTAAAATATCGATGTTATGGTAGACTACGTAGTTAATCTTCCTGATCGATTCAAGGACATAACACATGGAAGAACTTTCCTTTCCTTTCCTGACTGTAGGATACACTCTCTTTACAACTTTCAGCTTTGCTATATGCAATGCGTTAAGATGGGCTACGGAACAGGATCTCTTCAGGTCGCTGTAGAGATCTGCGCTGAGCATGTTAAAAATTGGAAGCTGCTTTTAGGCAGGGAAAATGGCCAAGTGGTGTTCGTAACGCAACGTTCTTGTGACACTCCTCGAATTACCTCAGTATAGGACAACTGATAAATTGTCTTTGTATAGTTTGGTTTTTTTAAACGACCACCAAAGAATTTAACTTTGATTGTCCTAAGCAGAAGGTTTTTTTAAATGTGCAAGTAGAAGAAAATTTGTAAGCATCATTTATGCTGTATTTACTAGCTGCCCAGGAGAGCAAATTTTATGCAACTCTATGCCTTAGACTAGTGTCGGCTATCAAATCCAAATGCGTCTGAAAAGGAGGCTCAAAATATTTTATGGGGTTTCTCTGCCGAGGTCATGGGTTGTAACTGTGTTTAGTGATGTGGCTTTTCTAAAGAAAGACTTTTGAACACAGTGTTACTATCTCATGATTATTGTAATTTCCAAGTATTGTGGTTTTTCTCCTTACTGCTGTAAAAGTTCCAGGTCCTGGAACTGAGGACATACATAGTTATGTTTTAAATGAATTCTTTACAATTTAATACTGAAGTTTAAAGTTCTTCAAAGCATACATCCCAATATTTCATCAAAAATAAGGTAAAGGCATCCCCTAGAAGTAGTTAGTTTTTTTAGAAAACAAGTTATCCCAATAGATCTTGCAAAGCCCAATTCAATATAGTAGATTCATCAAGACAAAAGTCACTATACAAAGTTTACTGGATGATTATTTTTTTTTCCCCTGGTCGAATACACTTAATTTCTGCAGTAAGTCAGCACACCTTGAAATCTGAAAGGAATACAGAGCAATCAGCAATTTTTTTTTTTTTTTTTTAAGTGGCTGATATTCATATAGATGAAATGCCCTACACTTCAGAAAGAGGAAGAGGAGAAATGCGTGTTTTAAAATGGCGGCAGATTGCTACGTGCATGATTCTGTTTTGCCATTTTCGAATAGGATTTTTCCAACTTACTGTATTCAATCCAGGTCATGCAAGTATTGCCTTTTTAATGCCTAATGCCTTCTTCTTAGAAACTGAACGAAATCAGGCAAGCTTATGGTTGTAGGTGTTGCGGTTTTTTTACAATACTTTAAAGAAAAAACTTGTTCAGGAATGAAAATTTTTATATGATGGCAATTGCAAATATTCTTTGTGATACATTTCTAAGTATTTCCCCTTTACCACTATTTTTGTCCTGAACAACTCATTTTCAAAGAAAAATATTTTAAACTTATGGAAGAACAGTAAAATGTAAAGGATGTGATCAAAACTCCTCCCAGACTATTTCAATCCAGTATTTCTTACCTTGAGACTGGAGTGAATATGCTTGGTCCTGTAAATAATAAACAGAAATCATCTTTCTCTCTCCATCCCTGCCCAAACAAATTCAGACTGTAATGTTGAATAATTCAAACAAGAGGAATTGATTCTTTTTTTAATAATTGCCTATTTCATATTTTCCCGTGCTTTTTGAAGAGAAATAGATAACCTGCCAATTCTGACTTTTTAATTGAACTCAGTGATGCTAATTCACTTAATGAAAATGTCATAGTGCCGTGATAATGAACAGATCTTTCAAGGGTAAAATGTGTTTTTCAATCCATCTAGTCTTCCTTTCTGGAAGACTGGCAAGAAACCTTTTCCACATGTAATGGAAAATTAATATATAAAGCAAATATGAGAGGACATTCCATAGTGCTACTTTAAAAATACATGTAAAACTACATGCTATAGATAGAAAATTCTGCAGTGGACATGTAAGACAAAAACCCCCACAGTGATTCCATTTTGCTCGATGCTTCCTGTTAATGATTGCGTTACTAATGTTTACTACTGTTTCTCCATTGCTCTCTCTGTGCCCCTAAGTATTAAATTCTTGTGTATAAGTTTGACAGCTCTGGTAATTAATAATTAGCAGTGCAAAAAGTTTTTACGTAAGGTAAAGTCACAGGCGATGTATATTGTTGAGAATAATCAAGCTGGAGCAATATATTTAGCTTACAACCAGGAAATCATCTTGTCACTCATGTAAGTGAGAGCCACAGAAAATTTTATGATTAATTATAAATTTAGTTTTTCACCCCAATAACATAAGTACATCTCAACTGCAGCATCCTGAGCGTTACATTTACACCACGGGCTCTTCCATTTTTTTTTTTTTATTCTGTTTTCATAGATTGTATGTTTTGTGGTATGATTTCCATATCATCAAAGTTTGATGCTGCTTATTCTAACTGCAAAGATTTAATGTTTGCAGGAACTGTACATGACTGTATTGCTGTCTTAAGTAAAAGGAGGAGCTGTTGATGACTTGAGGAAGCTGAGGAGTTGGAACAGGACTTAGAATATCTCTGCTGCCTCTTCAGAGATGAATGGTAGTGTCAGCAGGATCGATAAAGCATCATTTGGTAATTATCAATAGAAAATCTTTACTGGTTGTATAAATTCCTGTCTTTATATATATAGAATATGGTGTGGAACTTGATCTTTTTACAAAAAGAAAAAAAAAATTCTAGTTCTTTTCTACTACTGTTGCATTAGGTTTAATAGCTCTGTTAATGGTTAGCTTATGTACTTGAAATGCTCGTTTCTGCCATACAGTAGCCCAGTCTGTTTCTCGGAAATTGTATTCCATTTGGAAGCCATCTGGAGCCTTCCGGGAGACTATTCCTGTAGCCAGTTGGAGCTAATACCAAAATTCATAGCAACTTCTGTAGGCTTAATAGTGATTGCCCTCAATATTTGAACAGAAAAAAAGTGTTTCTGAAAGTTGGTTTTTTTTCAGCCTGTGGAATTAAACTTGAAACATCATCCCCTCATCAACTGTAAAAAATAAAATATTAGCACTGTTAAGACTTTGGCAAACTAGCAAAACGCTGGCAATTACAGACCTGAGAGTATTCCTGAACAAACTGTAATGAATTCAACTGCAGTGGTTAAGGACCTACCACCTTCAAAGCATTCAACAGAAAATTCATATATTTACACGGTAAAGGTAAATTTAAATGTAAATTCATATATTTACTATTTTAAATAATTGGAGACTTTGTCTCCCAGTTGACAGAAACGCTTTTTATATGAGCTCTTTGATGGGATTTTGAGTTCATATAACCTATTGCGTATATTAGTGAGGGCAGAAGAAGCTGGTGCATAAATTACATTTAACACGGGTAATGTCTCTACTAATGTTCCCGCGTTGCTTCCCAGCTCCTGTGTCTGGATGACTTCCCAGCTGCTTGGCAAGATGCTTGGCACGTGTCCCCCCCATTTCTAGTCAGGCAGGCAGGCTAGGAAAAAGCTATAGGACGCTCCAGGAGATCTAGACTGACCGCGGCTTCAGGCTCCAAAGTCCAAGGTGGACTAAAATCCTTTAAGTTACACTTTGCAATGCCCACTGAAAGCTGTATTTAGCTTGCTGTGCCACTAACAATTGACACTAGCTCCTGGAATGCTCTTTGAAAGAGAGGTGTTTCAGCTAACTCCAGCAGCTGTGTAAGGCTTTTAAAAATACTAGAAATTATGGTAGCTATTAGTAGTAGAAGTATGCGACTGACTAACCTGTATTTTATTCTATGGAACAAACACTTTGGAAAAATATATTTGTAGTATAATTGAAGGATCAGTGTTAGAATTTAAAAGATAACTGAAGGTAAAAGCAATATGGTACAAAGTTTAAAGTACTTTGATATATATATTTTTTTTTTCAAATGCATTGGAAACAATTCTTTTAGGAAGCTGTTTTTGATCCAGGTATAGCTATGTTATACTACAGCATGTGAACTGGAATATGAAACCAAGAGGAAATTAACCAAAATTGGATAGTTAATTTTCATGATGAAAACCATTGTGAAAAGCCAAAAATAAAATCCCCACAAGTGCCCCAAATCCCTGCTATGAATATTTAAAGGCAGTCCTACTTTTATTCAACTAAAGTATTAACTGGATAGAAAACATTTTTAGTTTCATTAATAACCTGACAATATCATTAACAGGGAAAGAGTTACAGATATGGCTATGTTTTTCTCCCCGCGTTAGTGGAGGTAAGCTCTGTTTGGGACTAATTCTTTTTGTAGTTACAGCCAATTATTACGTGAATGGGGAAGTTGAGGAAAGCCGTGCGAAGCTGCTTGGTCTTGCTTTTCAGGGAGGGAGAGCACGTGTGCTGACAAGTAGGGTCTGGGGGCAATTAATGCGAATTTTAAGAATATAAGATTTTCTACTGGGAGAGTTTGTGAAGGTTTACAGCGAGCACACAGGCATGTGGATGCTCACCAGGAAGCTTTCTAGTGGCACTGTCCTCTCACAACATGCCATCTCTACATATTGAAATAGGCGTTTGGAATGTACCGCTTAGCCAGATTTCGGAGGATTTTCTACAGGCATCTGTCACTTGTGGTGTCCGTGCTTTCTGTCTTGGATTTCTGTCTCCTTAAAACATGCACTTTGAACAATGCAGTCATCCACATATGACAAAAATGACCATTTTTCCCCTTAAAGAGCACAGCTTCTGAACCTGTCCTGAAATAATTAGTTTCATTATCCGCTCTCTTAAATTACGTCCTTCGAATCGTAAAATAGCTGAAACGTGGGACCTCCCTAGACTGCCAGTTACCTGGTAATTTAGTTTGCTGAAGCTTGGATGTTGAAGGGATCATCAAAGGCCGGGATAATATTCACAGCAGAAGATGAGATGTGCAAAGGATGGGATTTGTACAAGCTGTCACGTAGCTTCTGAGAGGTGAAGAGGGCCTGATCTCTGCACCAGAGATCTGGTCCTTTGTCACTGTCATCACACACAAATCATTTAATCAGAGAATCACAGAATGGTTTGGGTTGGAAGGGACCTTAAAGATTATCCAGTTCCAAACCCTCTGCCATGGGCAGGGACACCTCCCACTAGACCAGGTTGCTCAAAGCCCCATCCAACCTGGCCTTGAACACCTCCAGGGATGGGGCATCCACAGCCTCTCTGGGCAACCTCTAATGGCCTCTAATACTAACTAATGACCTCTAATACTAGCAGCTCCCTGTCTTAATTCACGATGACAGCAAACATATCAGTTAGTACTAATAAAACTTCTTGCTGTCACAACTGTACATCCAGAGCAGGTATCTTTAAATGTTGAGCACTATGGAATCGCATGAATGTACTCACAGTGTATGTTCTGGTGTTTAAAAAAGAAAATTTAATATAAAGGTATTTTAAAGGTCCTGAGAGGTTCCCAGCCCAGCATGAGTGATTTCTATCATTAGCCAGGCTTGTCACCTAAACTAGTATTCCAGTCAAGTACAGCTGTTAGTTAATTCCGTAGTAACATCCACTCGCTTGTGTGAATGGATGAATAAAGTGCACGTGGAAGTGTTGCAGAGATGTGACAGTGTCTGGTTTTCTGCATAACCCATATATTCGGGTCTGAGTAGCATTTTGTAGCAAAAAGCCGAAACACATGATTTCCACTCAATTCAAAAACATTCGATAGAAAATGAAAACATCTAACACGATTTGTGCTGGTTTAGGTAAAAATTGCTGCACGCTCAGTAGCTTCTGCCCTTCGTTTCCCCTCTTCACTCCACAGGAAAATTCGTCATCTTTGCAAACGTATAGGTCTGTTGGGACTTAGGCATGGGCTTAGCTTCAGACAGCACTTTAAGCCCCCCTTGGAGATTGCTCCTATATTTCAGTTTTACTGTTTATGTGTAAGCCTACGGAGGATTTGGGTAGGTTAGAAATTGCTCCTCACATAAAAGTTATCATCAGATCGATCATCGGTAGACTTCTAAATGCCATACCTATGAATGTTTTTCTCTTGCCAGTATTTGTGTGTGCATGTGTGTATATATGTAGTATCTAGTTTGTAGTGTGTATCTGCATGCACACCTGTACATATATATGTATATACATACCCTCTTTTTGCCCAATATAATGACGCCAACTTGTGTGTAGAGCCAAAAAAACTTAAAACCATACAATGCTTGAGATGCTGCATTGTTTTTATTATAATATTTTTTATATCAGATGAATTGCAGGATGTTTACAGATGCTTATTAATATTTAACTTATACAATGGAGTGGCAGGATGTTTATGATTGTTGTCAGCTAAAGAATTGTATACGATTCTGGGTGAAATTTTGGCTTTGTTGAAATCCTTGGCTAAACTCCCATTGATCTCACTGGGGCCAAGATTAAACCCTTCTGAATCTATTGTTTACTGGCTATTTTCCTACTGTGATAATTTTTTTAAATGAGTGAAATGTATTTATTTTTTCCCAATGTGAAATCTGCAGTTGCTATTTGGATTTTTCTACAGAACTACAACACAGGTGGGAATATATGCCTCAGAGAATGTACAGAATTTTTCATTGGTCCGGTCCTTGAATATGTCTAAGAAAATACCTTCCAAAACAACTTTTGTAAGATTTAATACAGAATCTTCTAAAGACAGATCACCTTTCATACCTCTCTGCGCATAGAGGGCATGCAGCGTGGCAGGTGAAAATGAAGGATTTATTGACTGATGAATAAAAAGTAGTCCCGTCTATTTTGTATACCTCCTGATTTTGTACAGCTCACCTGGCTCTGCAGATCTGGAATGAGACATTCGAAGTACCTTATCCAAAAGTACCTTATCGAAAAAAAAAAAAAAAAAATGTTATGTAGTATATGGCTTTAAACTTCTCATCAAGACATGGAGGTATCTTCAGAGCCAGTCTGTAGAATGATTCTTTTAATATTTCACAGATGAATAAAATTATGAAAATATTAAGTGGTAAGACAAATCAGACAACTGCTTGACAGAGAAATCACTTGTTTAGAGACAGAAGGATCAGTTCTTTGATAGCACCAGGGAGGAAAAAAAACGTAATGCAGCGCTTCCTAAATCCCTTTCCGGGGTATCTTTTAATTGTGTATGCTCCAAGTATATTCTTTCTGTAAAAAGACATAAGGCTGTGAAACAGCTAAATAGATGCATCTTAATTTCTTCATCTAAGGTGAAAAATACCATTTTCAAACAAGAGCTATCATGCACTTTGAAATATATGCATCTGGAACAGGTAAGTTTGTATTCACCGTAGATAGTCATCATACAGTAGGATGTGTAAAATGCGGTATTCATGCCAATCTTATCAAAAGCTGAAGAAATAGCAAGCCAGCTCTATCCCCCCATGGGGCTCTTTCTGAAGACGTCTGTGCAAATGCCCACCACCCCCAGGAATCTTTTCCTATCATTTTGTTTAACAAAGGAGCACATTCAAGATTCCTACTCTTCCCCTTGCTAATAAGGAAGGAAGTACGCACGCTGGTTGAACTTCCCAGGAGTTTGTTGGCTATAGAAACAGACCTCAAAAGAATAAACAGTCGAGGCAATCGGTAGGCTCGTGGAGGATACGCAGGGCTCTGCCTGGGCTCACGAGTCGGCTGATGTATGTGGATCCGATTACAGATTTTGGGGGAAAAAAGCTCCTGTTGTGCTCCCGCTGCAGTCAGTGGCAAACCTCTGTGATTATTAGTGGGAGCAGATGGGCACCCAAGCGAGCAGACAATTTTCTTTTTGCATGTTCCTTCTCTTTCTGTAATTATAATCAGGTCTGGAGTTCAGGACTCACCATTATTTGTCTGGAAGGCCAGGCAGAGTAGAGGATGTGCGAGGAAATGAGGAGGAAGTGGCTGGAGGTCTGGATTCTGGCCTTTGGTTTCCTGCCGCGGAGCTGGTGCAAGACTGGGGGCAACTCGGTTCACCTTTGTGTGCCTCACTTTCTCCGCTCATGGGAGTAAGGATGCTTAATTACCACCTTTGTACAGCCCCCACCCCCCCGCCCCGAGATCTATAGGAGAGCAGTGGTATATAAGCGGCTAGGTTTTACTGACACTATTATATGTAGTATAAATCAATTACTTTTGTCCGTAACACTGCAAAAATTGCTTTTCGTAGTTTCAGTTCTGACTATTTCATGACCGATTACATTCTGGGTAGTCAGTTTTGAGGCTTAGCGATCGCTCTAGTACTTACAATTACACACATCGCGGGCTCTGTTTGCTGCAGAAAAGAGTAAAACTTTAAACTGCCTGAAAAAACTTGCCAATGAAGTATATCCAACAGAGCAGGGGTGTAACTTTTGGCTTTATTTACTTGTAATAATGGTAAGGAACAGTGAATTTTGTTTGTTTACATACTGTTTACAATGGCACAGTTTTATTTTTAATATATAAAAAACAATTGAGGTATTTATTGCATATACTATTTTAAAGATGTTTTATGTGTTTTCACCTTTGGAATATATTGTTACATTTCCTTGTACAGATAATTTGGGTGGCTTTGTTAATATAGTTAGTAATTTTTATGACTACTAAGTGACCAGTTTTCCGTGCCTTTTTATTGTTGGATGCATGATTACATATTTATTATTGTATGGAAGTCACTGAGATGTGTATTTTTGTATTCTGCTGGAAGCAATGGTTGATTTTATTGTACATGATAAGAGATGCCTTCCATAACGGGCACTCGTATGAGATCTTCCTTCTCAAATAAACAGAATGCATTCAATGTATGTAAGTCCTTGAATTTTTTCTGTGTCTGGAAATCCATGGAAATCCTTAAACATAACAACCCTGAATTTTAGATGTTACCCCCTCAAAATGTGGGCTGCTACCAACGTCGTGAAGTCCAAACCAAAATTCCCCATTGAAATCAATACAATAGCAAGTCCTTGGCACAGTGTACGCCGTTGTAATTTAAAAGAAAAACTCTGTATGTTAAAAATAAATAAAATTGGGATGAATGACTATCAAGCATCATTTCTATTCAGCCTGCCACACTCTGCCTGAAAATTGTTTTAAATTACAGGCTTTGAATACAGCTTTTTAACATACTTTATATGGCTACGTGCAAGCCCACACGTAACTTGTAAGTAGGTCACTGTGCACGTAGGTGTTTACATTTACAGGGATCTTCCACTAGATCTTGCTGGCATACGGCGTATTAAATGTAAAAATAGATTTACATTTGCCTCCATAGTAACAACAGTCATTAAAACAGAATATACAGTAGTGCCCTTTTTTTCCCCCCAAGGTAAGCGGCAGTAAAACAAACACATTTTTCCTTAGTAGTATATACCGAACCTCTTTAACACCAACCCAGATAAACGCGTGTTTGAGTTGACTCCGTGCCAGGACAGGGCAATTCTGTGGGCAATCATCAACTGCCGTGTTGAAGGTCGGTGAGCTGCTCGGCTGGTACTTGACACAAGACGTGATGTGGGAGTAACTACAATCAAGGGCCTATACAGGAGGAAAAATAGAGCGGATAGGAACCTCAGTCAGTTGATGAAGGCAATAATCTTGTGGTTGATGAAGGCAATCATCTTGTGGTTGGGATCGTATTGTCCTGAAGTGATCGTACGTGGGAGAGGCTTTTTTATGGGTAACCCAGAATCCTTAAAGGTCAGAGCTGGTGGTTTTAGCACACGATGAATTCCGAGTGCTTACAAATCTCTTAGGATTTGAAGCCTGAAATGGTTGGTTGTAATAATCAAAGCTGTGGCATAAATGAGAGACTGTATTAGGAGAAACAGCAAACGAGGTAAAGTCGGGGACACCACTGGGGATGGCGGTCTGCAGTATATGAGGAGACTGGGTTCGATGGTGTATTGACACCACAAGCTCTCCAGAATTGCTGCTAGCAGCAGTAAGACTTAACAAAAAGTAGGCTTCCTATAGTTCATCTTGCCTCTATGTTAGTTTTGTGTGGATAAGAAGTCAAAGAACGTGACAAAAGTGGTTGCATTACAAGCCTTAATTTGGGAGATGTGCATAGGGAAGTTTTTAATAATTTTAAGAAGAGTTTAGTAAATGGGTGAACTTCATACCACAATACATATTTTAGTACTTGTGGTGTATAATCAATCCATTCATGCCAGTGACATTGAATACCTGATGATAAAGACTTTGAAATTGTGCTAACTTTTAACTCCCATGACTAAATTCATTAAAATCTGAAAAAAAAAGGTGGTGGTAGACAGGAAAGAGTTTAAAGTAGTAGTCCTGAAGCAAATCCCAAGAAACAAATCTAACAGAATTCTTGCCCGGACAGTTTATTGAGAAGGGCTGTATAGATGTCTTGGCTAAAACACAAAATCTGTTAGTGAGTTATTTAAAGAGGTTTTGTTGGGATGGAGTGACAATATACCAGGGCAAAAATGAAACTGATGGCAGTATGAGCAGCTCCCTCATCTCATGTTAATATTAGACTATTAGAATATTCAAATGTTAGAATATTATTAGAATATTAGAACAGTAGGCATGGCAAAAAGTGGGAAAAAAAAAATATTTTACAATGCTGCCATTCAGGCCAGTGAAAGTTTGTGTTTGGATTAAAATCTGCCCCGTCCTGGAAACAGATGTGGGAGTATGGTGTTAGCCCAAACTGGTTGTGTATTTAACTAGTTGTTCGTACTATTTCCTCTGGAGCTATTACAGGCTATTTTCTAATGATATAACTGCAGTTCTGACCATATTCATAAGCATACTTTTAGGAAATAAAATAACCTATGTCAACAGAACCGTGGCCTTGATTATCCCCGGCCATGTAATGGCAGGAAGAGGTGATGGATTGACTCTCTACTCTAAGCGTGACAAAACACAAGGCGGGCGCCATAGCTTCTGCCCTGGCCGAACGCACACGAGATGAGTGAGAGCAGCAGCTGGCCCGGGTCCTCCTCTTTTAGCTGAGAACCGAGGGGAATCCACACGGAAGTGCGTCTTTCTTTTTATAGAGGGCGAGATGGATGGGTGTCACGGTGATGAAATGGGACATCCTGGGACGTTTCTGTTCGGGCTTTAGTTTCCATTTCCTTTCCCTGACAGCAGCGCACAGCTGTGCCTGCAGTTGTCCCTCTGAACTCATTCCTCCACTCTGCCCTTTAGCTGTTATTTGCCTCTCCCGTATCTCAAAGCTTTCAGCCCTTCTCAGGTGCCTGTTGTCATTTCCCAATTACACATTGCCAAGTGCGATTTCCTTTCTTCAATTTCATTCTGAAAAAAAAAAAATCTGTCTGCTGCCTAGCGACGTCGGTGTAACAGCAGATACAGGTTCTCCTGGCAGTCACGCTATCCTCCAAGTAAATCAGTTCATTAATTAAAAATCATACATCTAATACCTCTGAATCCCTAACACACTGTCCTTGGTAATAATAATCTGCTCCTGGCACAACTATTCAATGAACGGAGTGTTTTCCCTCACCCTGAGGGAACGCCGCTTTGCTGAGGCTTCCTGGGCACAGCTTCTCCGACCCGCTGTTGAAGCCATCAGTTCTCTGAAGGTCAAACCAGCAAGTTTTCACGCAGGACCCTGCAAGCGATATAAAAGTATGTGTTTTTAATTTACACTTGATGACTTATTTTCCAGCTAACTTTGCTTAAAAGCATTCATTCGGTCAGTCAGAAATATTAGGGGGCTATTTTCAGATGAATAAATGTGAAGAAAATGCAGGAATGGTTGAAGATGCCATGGAGCTGCTTCCAAAACACAGTTTGGAGTAGGGGAAGCCACTTATTTAAGCACAGTAGGTTCACCAGTTACTGCAGAATACCTGCACAAAGGGCTTGGTAGCTCATCCTTTCTCCTCTCCCAGCTTCTACAGACACTGGGAGGAGCAGGCTGGGTTCTGGGGTCAACTCCTCATCTGAGCCAGAGTGCCTTTACCTGGACTCGTGTAGGCAACCCTTTCCTAAAATAAAAACACAGGCACTTGAATAAAACACTATGTTATGAGGTGGGTTTTTCTTCTTTAGCACTGACTTTCTAAGACGTAAGCTCTACGTGACACTGCTCTGTCACTTGGTCCTTCTCACTTCCTCTCCTCCAGCCCTACACCTTCCATGCCATCGTGTTTTGAACCGCTTCCCTCAGGTAGTCCACCCACCATAAACCCAAGGAAGTGTTGGGACACATGGGACACTTGAGGTCACGAGGTGGGAGAGCATCAGGCAGCATCGATTGCCTCATAAAATCCAGTTGAAAAATTATTTTCCCAGATGTCAGTTAAAGTCACATCTGTCATTTGTTATTTATCTCATCAGAAGAAAATAATTGAGTTTCATGGAATCATGGAATCTTCAGAGTTGGAAGGGACCTCTAGAGATCATCTAGTCCAACTCCCCTGCTAAAGCAGGATTGCCTACAGCACATTACTCAGGACTGCATCCAGGCGGGTCTTGAAAATCTCCAGGGAAGGGGACTCCACAACCTCCCTGGGCAGCCTGTGCCAGTGCTCTGTCACCCTCACCGTAAAGAAGTTTTTCCGTGTTTCCGTGTATTTGAACGGAACTTCCTGTGTTCTAACTTGTGCCCATTACCCCTCGTCCTGTCACTGGGAACCATTGAAAAGAGCCTGGCTCCATCCTCCTTCAACCCACCCTTTAGATACTTGTACGCCATAATAAGGTCTCCCCTCAGCCTTCTCTTCTCCAGGCTAAAGAGTCCCAGCTCTCTCAGCCTTTCCTCATAAGGGAGGTGCTCCAAGCCCTTAATCATCTTAGTTGCCCTTCGCTGGACTCGCTCCAGCAGTTCCCTGTCCCTCTTGAACTGTACACAGTATTCCAGTTGTGGCCTCACCAGTGCAGAGTAGATGGGGAGAATGACCTCCTTTGACCTACTGGCCACACTCTTCCCTATGCAGCCCAGGATTCCATTGGCCTTTTTGGCAACAAGGGCACATTGCTGGGCCATGGGTAATTTACTGTCTACCAGGACCCCCAGATCCTTCTCCTCCGAGCTACTTCCCAGCAGGTCCGCCCCTAACCTGTACTGGTGCCTAGCATTCTTCCTCCCCAGGTGCAGGACCTTGCACTTGCTTTTGTTGAACCTCATTAGGTTCTTCTCTGCCCAGCTCTCCAGCCTGTCCTGGTCACGCTGAATGGCAGCGCGGCCCTCTGGAGTGTCAGCCACCCCTCCCAGTTTGGTATCATCAGCAAACTTGCTGAGGATACACTCTGTCCCCTCATCCAGGTCATTAATGAATATATTGAACAAAATTGGACCAAGTATTGACCCCTGGGGGACACCACTGGTTACAGGCCTCCAACTAGACTCTGTGCCGTTGATCACAACCCTCTGAGTTCTGTCACACAGCCAGTTCTCAATCCACCTCGCTGTCACCTAATCTAGCCCATACTTCCTCAGCTTCCTAATGAGGATGTTATGGGAGACAGTGTCAAAAGCCTTGCTGAAGTCAAGGTAGATGACAACTACAGCTCTCCCCTCATCCAGCCAACCAGTTATAACATCATAGAAAGCTATCAGATTGGTCAAGTATGATTTACCCTTGGTAAATCCATGTTGACCACTTCCAATAACTTCCTGTTCCTCAACGTGTTTAGAGATGACATCCAGAATGAGTCGCTCCATTACCTTCCCAGGGACAGAGGTAAGACTAACCGGTCTGTAGTTCCCTGGGTCCTCCTTCTTGCCTTTTTTGTAGATTGGAGTGATGTCGGCTTATCTCCAGTCCTCAGGCACCTCACCTGTTCCCCATGACCTTTCAAAGATGATGAAGAGTGGTCTAGCAATAACATCTGCCAGCTCTCTCAGCATTCACGGGTGCATCCCGTCAGGGCCCATGGACTTATGAATGTCCAGCTTGGCCAAGTGGTCTCTGACCCGGTCCGCCTCAACTGAGGAAAAATCTTCCTCTCTCCAGACCTTCCCCCTTGCCTCTAGGGTATGGGATTCGTGAGGGACAGGTTTAGCAGTGAAGACCGAAGAAAAGAAGGCATTCAGTAACTCTGCCTTCTCTGTGTCTTCCACCACTGGGGCACCCATCTCCTTCATCAGTGGGCCTACATTTTCCCTAGTCTTCCTTTTTCTATTGATATACTGAAAGAATCTCTTCTTATTGTCTTTAACTGCAGTGGCCAAGCTGAGTTCTGATTGAGCTTTGGCCCTTCTAATTTCCCCCCTACACAGCTTTGTTATGTCTTGGTAATCCTGATAAGTTGCCAACCCCCTTTTCCAGAGAATGTAAACTTTCCTTTTTTTCCTGAGGTCCAGCCAAATCTCTCTATTTAGACAGGTTGGTCTTCTTCCCCGTTGGCTCGTTTTTCAAGACATGGGCATGGTCTTCTCCTGTGCTTCTAAGAGCACTTGCTTAAAGTATGCCCAGCCTTCCTGGGCACCTTTGCCCTTCAAAACTGCCTCCCAAGGGACAGTCTTGACCATGCTTGTAAACAGGCTAAACTCTGCCCTTCAGAAGTCCAAGGTGGCAGTTCTGCTGGCTCCCCGCCTTGCTTCACCAAGGATTGAAAATTCTATCATTTCATGATCCCTGTTCCCAAGACGACCTCCAACCTTTACATCCCCCACAAGACCTTCTCTATTAACAAACAGTAGGTCCAGTAGGACACTTCCCCTAGTTGGTTCCTTCACCAGCTGTGTTAGAAAGTTGTCTTCCACACACTCCAGGAACCTCCGGGACTGTTCCCTCTCTGCTGCGTAGTATTTCCAGCAGACGCCTGGGAAGTTGAAGTCCCCCACGAGAACAAAGGCAGATGATCGTGAGACCTCTGCCAGCTGCTTATACAATACTTCATCGGTTTCTACATCCTGATTAGGAGGTCTATAACATCTCCCACCACGATGTCTGCCTTATTGGCCTTCCCCTTAATTTTTATCCATACACACTCAACACTGTCATCCACACTGTTAAGTTCCAGACATTCAAAACTGCCCCTAATACAGAGGGCCACCCCACCACCTCTCCTTCCTTGCCTATCCCTTCTGAAAAGTTGGTAGCCATCGATTACAGCACTCCACTTGTGTGTGTCCTCCCACCACGTTTCTGTGATACCAACTATATCATAGTTTCCTTGCTGTGCAATGGCCTCCAGCTCCTCCTGTTTATTCCCCATGCTGCGGGCATTAGTATAGATGCACTTCAGCTGGGCTAATTGTCCTGCCACTTTCTTGGGGGGACAAGCCCTAATTCGCTCCTGATCATGCTCGGACACTACTGGAGTTACCAAATTATCACTACCCCTCATGTCTTTGCTGCCACACAATTCATCATCCCCCACCATCACTGGGACAGGCTGCAAGACCTTGCTAACGCTTTTACCCAGAAGCACTGGTATGCTGCTCCCAGGCACCACTTTTGTAATCCTGGTTCCATCCCCATCCCCCTTCAAACCTAGTTTAAAGCCCTATGAATGAGCCCTGCTAATTCTTGTCCCAGGAGTTTATATATGAATAAAAGTAAAAAATCTTTCTTAAAGAGTTTACAAATTAATTTGACAGCTAAACGTGGGGAGATGGAATAGACAATACCTGTGCCAGCCCTGCTCCACCTCAGCATTGAGAAATGAAGTGTAAATACTACAGTTTCAGTGTAAAACCTTCCCAAAATGGCATTAGGAAGGTATATGGTGTTTTACAAATCAAATGTCTTATCTATTAAAATTTTCAATATAATTTCATCTCCCTGTGGCCACTCAGCCATGAAAATGATTACTCTGTAATTCCCAGAATCTTGAACCTATTTAAACTATTGACAGGAATATTAGTTAAATCTTCCAAACACTGTGGAAAGAGAAGCCTGGGCAAATGAGCATAAATTCCTGAAAAATACAGTAACAATTAATTATGTCAGGACAATCAATCACCATTTCTTTCTTCGTCAATAAGAACCATGGCTAATGGCTGACTAAGCTCAATTAAGGTTTGATGAAGTGCTAGTTTTTAAATAGAAGTTAAATTATTAAACCATATGGTTTGCCAGCAGGATCAACACTAGATCATGTCTTATTTTTTATGCACAGATCTCCTCTCAAAATGTATATATTTTGTGATACATGTCTATAGCTTGAAAGCAAGATTCGAGGTCCTACGCTTTCTTAGATGGCCAGTCAATCTGGGTTTTTATTAAAGACTTTTTTCCTTGCTGGATTAAATGGAAAAAAGCCAGGAACATAAACACTTGTGATTCTTTTACATCTGTTAATCTAATACCCAGTTTCAATGCATCTGATATCCAGACTAATCCCTGGGGAAATGGAAAGAAAAAATATTTTTCCTTAATTTAAAGAGCATTCCTATCCTCAGTAGACTTACTTGCTTTGTGTCTTGTGGGAGCCTGACCATCAGGCTACCTTTGGGTTGGTAGAAGGGGTTTGCCTGGGAGGAAGCCCAGTGATGGAGACGTTACGTGACATTTTACCAACACATTAATATTTTACCAACCCATTAACATTCCCGTTTGTCCCGGTTTTAGCGACACAGGACTAATTTCTCTTCTAATACTTGGGAAGACTCTACTTTTAGAAGACTCCAGTGTCTGAATTTGTGAAAATATTTACTTTATAGCCAGCTACAGTGTGGGAGTTTCAAGGTCTCAGTGTATTCGAGTGAGCCATGTGTGCGGACAAGGAGGAGCGAGACCCGGGCACTTGACCCAAGCTGGCCAACAGGGTTATTTCATACCATGAACATCACATTCAGTATAAATTAGCAAGTTTACTGAGGAGTTCTCTCTCTCTCCCTTGATGGCTGCCATCCTGAGAACTTCGTGCCCCGGTGCCGGATTCCTGAGCCCTTCCCTTCCTCCCAAAGCTGTAGCACTCGCAGTGTCCAACATTTACTGTCCACTGCTGGGAGCGCACAGCTTCCTACTGATAGAATTGGCTGAGTATAATCTTTGCATATGCTGTATTGGTATCGGGATCAATATTGGTTCTTTAGTACTATTAATGTTAATTATCTAATCTTGTTCTATTAAATCTGTTTATATTTCAGCCCCCCGGCTTTCCTTGTTTTCTCCCGATTCTCCTTCCTAGGTGGGGAAGAGTCATCAGGTGATAGAATGATTGTCTAAATGACAATAAATTGTCATTAAATTTTCAAACCATAACACCATTCTGGCTGCCAGACTCACTTGTTGCTGCTGTCAGGTTCCCACCTCCCACATTAAAAAGAGAAAAATGAGAATTTTAGGGTCCATGCCACGCTAGAATTCTGCTGCTGGTGATTCTGGCACCTAAAGCATCACTGAGCACAAGGTATGTATAACGATGCTGTTGCAATTTCTCGTTAGAGTCCCTCACTATTTCACCAAAGCTTGGTTTGCTTTCAATATTAACATTTTTTTTTTAATTTATTTTGTGGTTCAAGACCTTTACCATAAGTTGAAGTGTTTCTTCGCGCATTGACTCTTTTTACTGGCCTAGAGTAGAAGTCATTCTCTTTCAGCAATACATAAATTACAACTGCCAGCAGGACTTTCCCAGAAGAAATTAAATACCTCAACTAAAATGCAGTTTCTCTTTCTGAATCCCTTCTTTTCCTCGTCTTCCCCTTTTGATAGTCAAAAATAAAGCTGGAGCAAAAAGCCTGTTGATAACACCACACTTTGCAGGACAGCTGCATCTCGCACCTTCCATTCTCCTTTGGCACTCAGTGTCTTAGAGGGCATCCAACACCAATATTGGTGGTGTCTCTTCCTTCAAGCATCATTTCACAGAGGTTTTGAGTCTTTTTACTGGACCGAGTATGGGGATGGGGAAATGCCCTTTGAAAACACAGATGATGTTGGTTCAGTATACAGAATTAATCCTTAACTGCTGCCACTGCTGTTTGTTGAGTTGAAAATACAGCCTCCAACAGCTCGTACTCATGATCAGGTCATACGATACCACATCAGCTGAGCTGTGGTAACTGCATCTGTCACAGCAAGTATGAAGTAATTCAACTACATTGCTATGAAGGAAGTTTAAACTAAGGTGCAGCAAGAGCCTGCACACACATAGTTTTCATTTATTAACTTGATCCTGTGTCTAAACAATTTAATAAATCACTTCTAATATTTCTGAAGTGAGTACAGCATTCTGCAATTTTGCTGCATCACAATAAATAAAAACTGATATGCCCTTAATTCATCACAGAGTAGCATGGTTTATAAAATAAACGCACAACTTGGGCAAATTGTACTTTTTAATCCTCTCTTGCATACTGAAATGGATGGGATTTCTCATTTCCTTTAAAAGCAGGCCACCTAGTGCTTCCAGAGCTTCATCACAGGGAGAAACCTACTGCAAACAGCTTGGTTTGCTCCCTCATTTGGGCTCCCTCATTTCCTGCTCACTACTTTTCAAGACTTCCTATGAGTTATGCCGTAGCTCGACTTGAAAGAACAGAAATTTCAGATTGTGATTTCACATGCCTGTTCCCTCTCTTGCTCTCTGCTACTTACTTAGCTCCAATACTGTTTATGTCAGACCTCTCTCTCAACCAGCATAACTCCCTAACTTGGCCAGCAGGTTGAGGGAGGTGATTCTGCCCCTCTGCTCTGCCCTGGTGAGACCCCACCTGGAGTACTGCATCCAGCTCTGGAGCCCTCAGCACAGGAAAGTCATGGACCTGTTGGAGCGATCCAGAGGAGGGACACGAAAATGACCAGAAGGCTGGAGCACCTCTCCTATGAGGAAAGGCAGAGAGAGACAGAGTTGGGGTTGTTCAGTCAGGAGAAGAGAAGTCTCCAGGGAGACCTTTTTGTGGCCTTTCAGTACTTAAAGGGGGCTTATAAGAAAGCTGGGGACAACCTTTTATAGCAGGGCCTGTTGCGACAGGACAAGGGGTAATGGTTTTATATCTAAAAGAGGGGAGATTCAGACTAGATATATGGAAGACATTTTTTATGCTGAGGGTGGTGGAACACTGCAAGACATTGCCCAGAGAGGTGGTAGATGCCCCATCCCTGGAAGTGTTCAAGATTAGGTTGGATGGGCCTCTGAGCAACGTGATCTAGTTGAAGATGTCCCTGCCCATGGCAGGGGGGTTGGGCTAGATGACCTTTAAAAGGTCCCTTCCAACCCAAACTGTTCTATGATTCTTTGGTCAAGGAGAGGCAATGTGCACCACAACATCATAGGGATCTGCTGGGTTAATGAATGAAACCAAGTGATAGAAAGATCTAGCACCAGGACTAGCCAAGGAGAAGGTAGTACTAGGAGAAAAGAGGAATGACAAGGGAACGAGATCACTATCTTAGATTAGATATCAGGAAGAAATTTTTCACTGTGAAAGTGGTAAGACACTGGAACAGGTTGCCCAGAGAAATCGTAGATGCCTGATCCCTAGAGATGTTCAAGGCCAGGCTGGATGGGGCTTTGAGCAACCTGGTCTAGTGGAAGGTGTCCTTGCCCATGGCAGGGGGGTTGGAACTAGATGATCTTCAAGGTCCCTTCCAACCTAAACCAGTCTATGATTCTATGGTCTTCCCCTTTTACCAAAAACAAGCTGGCAGAAACTGCATTCTCAGGTTCACCAGCAAAGAACAGAATTAAGGTAGAAACACTGACAACTTTTCCTTCTCCAGAATGACACTAAGGCACTATTAGAGGAAAGAAAAAGCCCCAGTCCTTTACAAGTGCTATTAAAAAATCATGAGCTAAGTAGTTTCCATACCGGAATGTCACATCTCCAAAGAACGCCGAAAAGCATAGCTTGGAATGATGTTACTAATTCTGTAGCTATCTGATTAGACATGTAACCAGTGTCCCAGGAAGATACTTCATCCCAGCATTTTGCTGGAGCTTTCCTTCCTCGTCCTGGTGAGACACAAGGAGAAAACCCAACCGTCTGCCGTCATTAATGATCCCATGTTGCTTCTCATAGTGTGTCCAAATTCCAGTGATGGTCAATCCTGTCTGAATTTTGCATTGGATAAATTGGATACATCTCTCAGTGGTCTCAAGTGAGAGGTGAGTTTGGGGCTTTTTGTATGTATGTAAGAACTGTAAATACTGAACTATTCAGCCCTGAATATGGCATAGCAGAGCTAAATTCAGCCCTGCATGGCTGCCAATGTATTTGAGAACATTCTCCTTTTTTTGCATAGGATCAGCCTTTCAGTTAAAATGAAAAATCAATAATTTCTCATTCTCATCTAGTTTTAAAGAAGTGCAGAGCCTTTACTGTCATTTTCTAAAAAAAGGAAATTTAACACTAGCTAAAGGATAATATCTTTATCGCTAACAAGAACATTTGTAGAAACCCTGTGTCTCAGACTTTAAAACATGAGAAAATTATTAAATGTCAGAAGTTATAAATAAATGTTTTCTGTATTTGGTCTTTATTGGATAATGGGCACCTTCATCTGACGCATTGTTAACTACTGTGAGAGATGGAATATGGGCTGGACTGTTGGATCTGGCATGGAAATGCTGACATTTCTACAGTGATGGGAACTTTAATAGAAAAAGAGGTCTAAATGAGCTTCTTCTGATCATAAATTTCAGAATATTAGAGAAAGACTGTGAATATTAAAAGAAGCTTAGCATTCTTCAAGAGCAGTGTGGCAAACTGTACTATGTGTTACTGCATATGTGCTTTGTGCAGCTTCTTGTTGGGTATTTCAAAGACCTGTTATGTCAAACAGGTAAGATAGCACATGCATAGATGGATAAAAAAAATCTGTAATTGTGCTCCTCAATGCTTTGTCCTCTTGTCAGAACTTTACTTTTGACTTTGGATCATCTCGCATTAGTTCTGTATCACCCACGGTAAAAGGATGTTGAATGAAAAAAGAGGTGTGCACGATCATACTTCTGATGAATGTCAGAGAGTTTTTTAATATAGAATCACAGAATGGTTTGGGTTGGAAGGGACCTTAAAGATCATCTAGTTCCAACCCCCCTGCCATGGGCAGGGACACCTCCCACTAGACCAGATTGCTCAAAGCCCCATCCAGCCTGGCCTTGAACACCTCCAGGGATGGGGCATCCACAACTTACCTGGGCGATTTGTTCCAGTGCCTCACCACCTTCATAGTGAAAAATTTCTTCCTCATATCTAATCTAAATCTCCCATCTTCCAGTTTGAAGCCATTACCCCTTGTCCTATCACTACATGCCCTTGTAAAAAGTCCCTCTCCAGCTTTCTTGTAGGCCCTAATTAATCGACATAATTTTAAAAAAGAAGTCCTTTATGTACACAGAGTACATTAGTATTTTTAAATTAGGGTGGTTTTCTTCTAATGAATGAAGATGTACTTTACAAAGAGCCATACAACAGCACCTGAGGACTGCTCTTGAGACCACCGTGTGGGCAGTATTTCTGAAGCGCTTTGGAGCACGGAGGGAGGAGGGTGCAGTGCACAGTAGCTTTAAATTCACTTTCTGCCTTCTCCCAGATGCTTCTGAAGATTGAGGGACTGTAATGGTCTGTCTATGTGGTACTCTCTTCCTCAGTCCACAATGAGCAGCACTCCTAGCTCTGAGAAGCCTCCTTCACCTGCAGCGTGCATCACTACCTTTCCTAGACAGAACTGGAAAGCACACACATTAAATATCGAAGGTCTCAGTGGAACACTTTATTTTAATGAAAATAAGGTATTTTTCTCTAGCAGAGTGTGTATTTTTCTCTCACATATACATATATACTGCCCTCAAATATACCAAATAGCCATGCTAAGTTGCAATTTATTATTTACATTAATTACACATTTCAAATTTTTAAATCATATCTTAAAACTTGTCACCAAAAAACAGAAATTAAATTTACTTAGAAACTCGGCCTTAACACCATCAATATATATCAGGTTTCTGTAGTCTCTTCACATACATTTACATAGAAAATTATCCTCCCCTGGCACACCCGAGACAGAAGGAGACAAAATAACTGCCTCAAATTAAAAAGAAAAAGAAGGGGGGCTATAATCTGTACTCTGCATCCTGGCACATTTCCCATTTCTTGGGTTTCGGCTCTTCCCCCATTGCGTACCAGTGTTCTGCTTCATAAAAAAACCTCTGCGTTCTGTGATGAGGAAAATTATTCAAAGCTGTAAAACTCCAAAGGGTTCCCCCTCTGGATGATGAGGGAGGAAGGAGGAGAAAGCGTGCCTTCAGGCAAACCTGCCTTGCCAGGGCCTGAGAGAGCTAGGGATGGGAAGACAAAGCATTAGACTATTTCCTAACAAAAGCCACATGCAAACTTCTCAGTGATTTTTGGGAAAACCTGAGGCTATTCCTCACGCAAACCATTCACATGAATCAGTATTCAACCATAAAAAGATGCTTCCAATGCCCTGAAAAATCAACATAATTTTGCTGATGAATAAGCTAAATCAGATTAATGTAACTTTCTTTTCTGATATACAAATGTTAAAGCTAGGTTTGTAGGGAAAATGAAATCCATTTCCATTTTTCTTCTTTGGTATGATATGTTTTAGAGGGTACACTACTAAAGAATCCATCATCAGTACACTACTGTAACTTATCCTTCAGTGATTTTATTATACTATTAACTTCAGCTCACAAAGGATCAGGTGGTTCTACATTTATGACTGTTGTAGACTTTTTAGCATAAAGCAAAGAAATGTAAGTATTATACAGGATTCAGCCACTAATTTCTTTCCTGTACCCCATCTTCACTGCCCCTAAAGAACAGAAAATCACAGTTGGTGAATCCTTACCTAACTTTTAGTAGCAGAAAAACACTCAAGAAACCTTTTGATGCAATCTCTCAAGATAACTGTCTTGCAGTTATGATTGCAGGCCTCAATATTTCCATGTGTTCAAAGATGATGAAATGAAAAGCTGCTGGTAATTCTGGAAACTTTTTGGCAGATAAGGAAAAAATTAATTTAATACTTTTACAACACAGCTTTCGGGATCAAATTCTGACTTATCAATAGCACATCTGCTTTATTGTGCAGCATGTGACCTGGGCAATTATTTGAAAGCAAATATTAATTCTCATTCTCCATTAATTTATCAATAGAACAGTCTCTTATCAGTTGTAAATGATGACACATTGTTAAAGGTCAAACAATTTGATTTTAACTTTTTTTTTTACATTTCCAAATATTCCTAATGCAGTTTCTTGCAACTTAGCAAGCAGAAAATTAAAAAGACAAGACAGTAACACTTTCATTAAAATGAGCTCTTGTTTAAGGAGCATTTCTTTTATATATTGAATCACGGAGGAAATGAAATAACCTCTGAGTATGTGGCAACACTGAGGAAATTAAGAATCAGAGAGACTTAAATGACACACGACAGCAGGTATTTGTGTGTGGAATATAACATCGGGCAATCCAAACAGGCATATTGATTGAGACTGACTTAAACCTCAACCATATGCTCAAGTTAATGCACCTGAGACGAAGAGCACATTTTAAGATACGTTGCAGCAGCACACAGCAAACTGTGTAAAAAATCCACCAGAAGTGAAGTAGAAAGCACACCATGAACAGTACATTAAATACAAACGATTTCCAAGTCAAAAATAAACTCTGTAAAAACAGCAGTAAACTGAGGCAGCCATAGAAAATATAAGGGTCAATGAAAAGCAAAGCAACTGCCATAAAATTCATTTGAAATCCAGATGGTAATAGCACGGGATTTATCAAGACCGCTGTAGAATCTCTGCAGTAGTTGAATTCGAGAGAGAAAATAAGAGTCAGGTTTATTTACAAGTGGAAGGAACAAGATCGGAAACGGAGCTTAATAACGCATCTGTTGTTCCTCTGATTTCACAGCAGGAATATTAGACACTACTTTAAATAGATGACGTTGCAGAAAACTTAATTACCGCTAAACATTTACAAGGGAATTAATTGTTCCCCGGAGTTACCACAGTTGAAGAAATGATGGTATATGACATCTCTGGGCTTTAAAGAGGCGGTATATGCATATGCTGCAGCTGGTTGGAAACAAATGAGACAAGTGTACAGTATCTGCAGACTTAAGAAATCATGAGATTTATCTGACAACAGAAATTATCTAAATATTTGAAAAAAGCAGCCTATACCTTTTTATGATTATACCATAATTGTAAATTGCAGGAACACAAAGATGCAAGTTTTTTAATGAACTTTTCCAACATCTTTTTCTCCAAAAAAAAAAAACCCCAACACTAAAAGGGACAGACAACTGGAACACTGCCAGAATTCTGCAGTAATATCTAAGGTTACATTCAGCAAACTTGGCACTTGAGCACAGCTAGTTCTGAAAATGAAGGGGGCTCTCTGTATCGATGTTGACCTCAACATTACCAATTACTCAGTAAGGCATAAAGATCAGTATCTTTTACCTAGTTCAGAAGATATATTTGCCTCATTACTGCATTTTTGGCAAGCTCATCCTAACTTAAATTCATCCACAAATGCAGACTGAAGACTAAGAGGCAGTGCATATCTGATAGCAGGCATAAGTGTTTATTTCAATCTAATAGTGTATTGTCTACAGCAACTGTACCTTCTGGTTAGCAGGTCTACAAAAGCAGATACTACTAGGTATTCCTAATAACAATAATCAAAAAACTAGCAATGAAGGACACCCTGAACACTCCCTCACAGCCTTAGGTGTCATCACTGATGCTTAAGGAAAAATTCATTGATTTCATCAGCTCATACTAGCAATGAAGGTGTGCATAAATCACAGGGCAAAGCTGCAGAAATCCATAAGGAATGCAAAGTGGAGTACAGTTACATTCTTTTCTGACAGTAGTCAGTTATCGAGAGGGTGTTTGAACATTTTCTAATTGAACAGTTTGGCACTGGAAATGCTGGATCGTACTGGTTCCATCAAAACTTTCTACAGAAGCTTAAGCTGTGATCTAGCTGTGGCTGCTGGCCAGAAATCCAACCAAGGTGGCTCCTTACTGTAGCTCAGCTGACTGGCTATCTAGCTCCCTGGCAATATGCCGACTGCTCAGTTGGTTTCTTGGCTCCCCAGGCTTGTCAGCTGGCAGAGAAATAGATTGCTCCATTTTTTGCCAGAAAGGCTGCAGAGCCAACGCGTTTTGTTCCAGCACTTGATGAAACAAAATATTGACAAGCTGGAATTTCCTGTAGAATAGAAATTTTGCTTCCCAGCCAGCTCCGGTTATTATTGTACTCTTGTGTAACATAGTGACGGCGTTATCACATCCTCTAAGTAAACACAATGCACAGAAAGGATGTGAATCCAGAGAGCCTTCCAAGCCTTTGGATAAGAATCTCGTAGCATCTGAAACCGTTTCTATGCAGTACAATGCATCTTTTGATAAGGTTAGTTTGTGACACTTCCCATTATGCTTTAAAAGGCCTATTAAGTTGGCTCTGAGAACTCATTTGTCAGCAGGACATAACTGGCCAACTGAGGGATGAATTCAGTATGTAGTCTGTGGACTACGCCTTTTATGCAAATTGTTTTGGAAGAGGACTTACATAGGTTACAGATCAAACTTCAGGGAAAGAAAAACCAGTAACAGCTGCAACATAGTTATAGATAAAAAGATTATTAGGTTTTCACTGTTGAAAAAAGGAGTTAAAATATCCATGAACATACAAATAAAAACAACTTCTTAAACATGTCACTGGAAACAACAGATTCACGAAACATTCAGTGAAAAGAAACCAGAAAATGTCACTGCATTGTACCACGATGCCATAAAACCAGCCCTTGCCGGAGACAAATGCCGTGGTCCAGCCCAGGCCAAAGATGACAGGATGACTAATGAAATTATGCACTCAAACGAAGAATTCCAGTTTCATAGTCGGTAGGCGTGTCAAGAGTGTTTTTGAGAACACGCTAAGCAAGGTCTAAATGGCAATGCAAGTCAACACATGGGTATGCACTTGGTGGCAGAACAAGCCCATTTAAGCTTTTTTTTCCATTCTCGGTTCTCTCTGTCCTATCTCCAGTGCCATACTGACACATTTATTATGTTGGTGAACTGCATCAGCAAAAAGGCAGTAAAGTAGGTTGTTTTCTAGTTTTTTTCAGTTCAATCTCATTTACTGCTTGATTTCACAAATGCTCATTCTGGCACAGTCCAGAAGCAGTGCAAATGTAGAAGCAGGTAGCTGGGCTGGGGAGCGGAAGGGTATGTTGTAAACAGATAAGCCACTAGAAGTCATTAATGAAATTATTACATTATGAGCTTTAGATTTTGGGGGAGAGAACAGTGTGAAGCATGGTAGATCCTTCCCAGCTTGCTGCAAGGGGATCAACAGAAAGGCTTACCCAGGTTTTGAGACAAGTGTATGCTATGCCTCCTGTTAAAGGGAGGAATACAAAGACTATAAATTACCTATCTGCCTTTGAGAAGACAATCTGTATTATTACAAATGACATCAGTGTAGTTCATTGGAGGTAATTTAAAGTCTTGCCTGAACTTAATAAAGCTTTAGTTATAAAGGGACATTTTTCAGAGGTAGTATCATAAAAAAAAAAACAAACCACTGACACAATCCTGCAACTGTGCAGTTTTCACATACAGAGGAAAAAAATCTAAGTAAGGGATTAGTAAGAAAATGGATGGAAAATGGCCATAAAGTCACAGACTAGCTCTTCATCTCCTTTCATAGAACTGGCATTCAATACCTTAGAGAGATGACATGCAAGTCAGTCTGAGATAATCTTTCAACAAGTTGCTCCAAGCCAGTGATCCTGAAAATATCAAGCTTAAAAGACAGGTGCAGACAGTGACAGAGGATAGTACCACGAACATGACAGTGTTTCTGACAAAAAGATTCTAAAGATGCCTAATTTTGATACTGAAAGAGCAGGCAGAAAAGACTAGAGGTGCATGACATTCGAACAGTTTTGCCTGATGCCAGCTCCCCTCAGCTGGCCTGATCCTGAGCTGCACTCATGGACTGACGTCCCAGTCTGGCCTTGACCTGTCCTTGTCCTCACGGAGGTGCCCGATGCCCCAGGCTGGGGCTGTCTCCAGCTTGCCCTGCTCCCTGGCTGGGGGTAGTGGGACAGGGTCTGACCAGCCAGGCCCTGCCCTGAAAAATATAAAACTGAGCAGGACACAAAATATCAGAGCCCAGAAACTGATACTCTGTTTCTTCCTAACTAATACACATTTTAAGAAGTGTTGGCTGACCAGCCAAGTTTCCTGTGCTTTTACATAGCCAGTATTTAAATCAATTGCAAATAAAATATAAATCACTATTTCAAAGCTATCCCCATTTTTATTATTGTATAACAAACAAAACAAAAATAAATTCTGACAAACAATGGCATGCTGTGGGTTATGTTTCATAGTTTCCTGATGAGGGTAAATCTTGATTTTTTCCATGGTTTTGGCAGGGAGCCATACAAACTCATTATTCTGAATAGTCTAAGGGGAATTATAAAACAAAAGGAATAAAAGGCTTGAGTTTATTTTTAAAGCGTGCTTTCTCATGTTTACATTGCTTCCAGATCTACTTTGGTTTGGAAATTTTTTACTTACTGTAAGTCTTGGAAAAACAACACAAAAACACAAAAAACAACAAAAGTCTTGGAAAAAACACAAAAACCAACAAAACTCTCATAGATCTTTTTATGAAAACTGATAAATACTTTGCAAGAAAGAATTGGTCAAAAAGAGGTATTTTTTTTTTGGTTAACCGAAGATGTGCAAAACTGCTAACATTTTTTTACTCAAATGACAGTATATTTCCAACCCAGGCTGGTCTCAATGGGCACTGAAATGATGACTAACTTGAGTTAAATTTGATTCTATTATTCACTTACTTTCTCCCCATCCAATAGGGAACTGCATTCCCTGGGAATATGAGAAACCTTTTATTTGTACCACTTAACTAACACTGTGAAGTACTTTAGAACCTGTAATCCTTTGTTTCTTTTATCTACCTAGTCTGTGCATGGTTTGTGGGCTTTGTTGCAGAGCTTATTAGCTTTTAGGGTAAATTAAAATGTAGTTTATCTACCTGTTGGCAAAATGAGTAAGTGAATAAGCATCCTCTGACTTCTTAAGTGTCTAAAATGATTACACAACCCAGAAACAGCCTACGATCAAGGACTAAACAGAAATAAAAGCCACAGTTTAAGTAAAAACAGAAGCTATCCAGAAGCAGGAATTATGCAGAAAAGTAATAGAGATCCAGTAGCAAAGATTCTCATATCCTTTTAATAGAGCTCAGGTGGTACTCAGAAGAAAAATGCAACTTATAAAGAAGTCTGTTTGTCTGTCTTTCTCTCTGAAGTGGTCAGGTTAGACTTTGAAATTCCCCAGTTCTGAAAAAGCTACAAGGCCAGCATCTTCTTCTGATTCTTTTTTTCTTCCCTACCGCCTCCTCCAGTATACAGTTTTGGATTCTTGCTGAATTCAGCTTTAGGGGCTCTTTCTTTTCTGGCTTCCAGAAGTTGTTGCAACCACATGCTGCCTTGTCTGCACCTGTAGCCACAGTGAAACTCTGGTTCTGTTGTTCCTCCTTCTGAGGTTCACTCTCATATGCCCAATCTCAGAAAGACCTGTCCAGATTCCAGGAGTCTCTCTTTGGGGGAGAGACAGAGTTGCTAGCCGACAGTGTGAGACTAGCCATTGCATATTTGTTAAAGACACTTCTTCATTTGTGTCCTCCTTGTTGTTGTCCAGTTAATGTCTGGAGGAGATGATGCTGAAATGGAGTGATGCTGGGAAGCTACACAAGATTACTGTTTCCATGCGAATAGAAAGAAATCCCAGGCCCCAACTGCACTTACGCTTAAATACACATCTCCATTATAACTCATGAGGATTTGAAAATCAATTGTGTAATTGCTGGGGTAAATAGCACACCTCACACACAGAGGAATCTGGTGGCATTGAGCTTAAAAAGAAGTGGAAAGGGAGGAAGGATGCAGAAACTTCAGACAGGATTTCCCAGTCGTCTGTCTGTGCCTTGTCTGACAAACCAGACTCTAGCCTCTAACTTATCTACCCTGCTAAGCCAGCCAGCTGGAAAGCGAGCCCTGCATGAGAGGCTTTCATGAGCAACCAGAAGGCAGGCCTCCAGTCCAGACTGACTCGGCAGGAAAGACCCACCTCACAAGTCTCCTCTCCCTCACGCCTGGGAGGACAGAGCTTAGCACATAACTTCCCGAGGGCTTTGCAAAGGCTGTAACTAACCCAGAAAGGAATGCCAAGCTCTGTGCCACACCACCCATCTGCCGCAGAGCAGAACTTGATGGCAACCGTGCCGACCCACGCTGCTGCTGCTGCTGGGACGGAGCAGGACCGCCTGCAGAGGGTCCCCGGCGGGTGATGCTGCGGGAAGGGGGCAGCTCCACCCAGCCTACGGCCCCCTCCGCGAGGGGGCCTGGGGAGACCCAGCCGGGCAGACCCAACAGGGACATGCGGGGTGTTCCCTCTCACGGCCGGGCAGGCACAAACTGGCTTTTCCTCCCGTGAGGGGAGCACAGCCTCCGGAGACCCAGTAACGGCCGTAACGGCTGGGGAGGGCGCGCGCGAGACCCCTCCACCTACCCCCCCCCCCAGCAGCCGCGGACGGACAGCGCAGCCGCGCATAACCACCCAGCCCCGCCCTCCCGGCGCCCCTTTCCGGGGCGGCCTCCCAATGCCCGCCAATGGGGGCGCGGCGGCAGCCTCCACGTGACGCCGTGCCCGCCTCCGGAGGCGCGGGAGGCTGCGTGGGGTCGAGGTGGGGTGGGGGGAGTGAGTGTGTTTTCGGTGGGAAGCGTCGCGAGAGCTGAGGCGCGCGGCGGGGGCGGGGCAGGAGGGGACGGGACAGGGTGGGACGGGGCAGCGGAGGGGCGCTGTGCCGCGGCGCTGACGGGGGCTGCGGGGCCGGGGCCGGGTGCTTGGTCCGTGGCTTTTGTCGGTGAAATGGCTGCGGGTGCCGGGTACTGAGGAGGCGGTCAGGTACGGGGCGCCCGCTTTTCCCTTCTCCTCCCTCCACTGCCTCCCCCCGCTCGGCCCGCTGAGGGGGCCCGCCGCTTGCCTCCCCGCAGGGCACCCCCCCCCCCACTCCCTCCTCCCCCCCCCCACTCCCTCCTCCCCCCCCCCCTGCTTGTCAGGCGGAGTTCGCTCCCACAGGTGGCGGAGGAAGGGGTGAGCATCCGCTCCCTACACACACACACACCTTCCGCCGCTGTTCCCCGCGGGGAGGAGGTGCTGCTGGTGCCTCCCTGGCGGTCTTTGCGTGGCCTGGGGCAGCGCAGCCCCGGACGGGCCCTGCGGGTCCTCCGCACGTACCTGAGGGGGGAGGGCGCGGGGGGGGGGCGCGCCGCGCCGCGCTCTGACGCGCTCATACTGCAGCACGGAGTGTGTGGTGGGTGGGTGGGTAGAGCAGCATTTTGGCCCCGAGACCCGTGGAGCACGGGAGTGGTGCTGGCAGCATCCCTTCTTTCTTCCCGGGGAGCCCCTCGGTAAGCGCGGTGGCCTGGGCCGAAGGCCTGCCGATGGAGGGGCTGGGTGGGCACCCCCCCACATTCCCCCCACACCCCCCCTCCCACCCCCCGGCTGGGATTGTCTGCCGTCTCGGCTGGACACTGCCCCGTGCTGCGTTGTTGTGGTCGATGCAGGGAGGCTACATGAGTTCGGGTTGCCTCCTGCATTGGGTGGCTTGCGGTTGATGCCCACGGGTTAAATGAGTTCACCCCATTCTCAGCATTTCCCTTTTTAAGCGTGTCTCCTCCGCTTTCCCCTCCCCACGTCCTCCTTCCCCTGGAATAACGAGTATTGCTCGTTTACTTTCTTGACTCTTTTGAGGGGCTTGCTTTATTATGATTGAATTACCTTTCTCTGGTTTCCCCCTGTATCCAAAGGCAGGGGGAGTTCTGAACTGTAGATCCGGTATTATAGCCTTCTTATTGAAGCCCTGAGATATTACCAGAGTGAAATGGGGAGGAAAAAAAGAAGTTCTGTGGTATCTGGGAAAGATCAGTGGTACTAAAATCAACAGTAACACCATATGCTTAATTTATCTATGTTACATTTCGGAAGAATCTTTAGGTGCTTCGTATTTGCAAGCTTATTTCAGGATTGTACAGTTAGCCTTTAGTGATAGGTACTGCCAATATTTAACTAATTGTTGAGAAATTAAGTATTTTTAAATGCTGTTGGTCCCATTTGTCCAGGTGAATTTCTTGGTCTCCAGGCAAGATGATTTTTTTGAGGCATGGTAATTGAATTATGCCATCTTGATTGATGCCTTGTAATTTCTTATCCTTTGGGGGATTCTTTAAAATCTGTTGGCAGTTGAAGTATAATGGTGGAAAGTCTTACTTGGTGTGGAAAAATAATAAAATAGATTAGATTATTCCCTCTTTCTATTTATCATTTGGTAGAATATATTCTGGAAAAAAAGAAGTACCTCCTAAGCAAGGTATTCTCTGGAGAGTTGTCTCTAAAGGGAAATAAGATTGTGTGAGGAAATGCTACTGCTTAGAAATTAATATATGCCCCAACTTAATTAGTTTGGTTGTATTATGTATGAAATACATAAAGAAATAAAGTACAGAAACTTGAAGTTAATTGCACAAACCACAAAATCTAGATTAATATTTATGTATGGTAGAACAAGTAGTAATTTTTTTTTTTTTCAAGCTATATTTGAGAATCCAGATCCAGGAAGGGGAGGGAAGGTGGAAGCAATGATTTTTTGTGATGATCTAAGTAGAGAAAATGAAGGATTCTTTTGAAATTGGTGAAGCTTAGTATTCATGTTGTGCCTCTCTGTAACAATACAATGTAAAACAGAACCAAACAAGAAAAAGAAAATTCAGCCTTTCATAATTGTCATTAATGCTGACCAAGAGAGATGTATTCCCCCCCCCCTCTTTTCTTAGTGTGGCTGTGGTAAAGACAATTTGTCATTTTATAAAACAAAATTTTTCAAGACTGCCAACCCAATTAGTGAAAGTGATAAATCATTAAAAATGAGAAATAGAGAAGGATGCATTAGACTATTCTGCTGACTTGTCAGTGTAGGCTTATTTCATTTGGATTTCAATAGTAATTGTTTTACTAAGGTTACAAAAGAGTGTATCTTGTTTCCAAGGTATTTTTAAATTTGATATTTGGAATAAATCTTTCACAGCTCAGTATTTGATTAAAACTGGCTTTTGCAAATCATCAAAGTTCCTTCGGCTGTTTCGGGTCATTGTACTGAAGACAAAAAAGTAATTTTGCTTGAAAAGAAAGATGTCTTTTTTTTAACAGTACTGCCGCAAAAATACTTTTTTGACACATAGTCATAGATACATTGTTGTCCTCAGTTAGAATCTTTTATTGGAAATATAATTGAATTGTAGATTCATAAACTGGTTTAGGTTGGAAGGGACTTTAAAGATCATCTAGTTCCAACCCCCCTGCCATGGGCAGGGACACCTTCCACCAGACCAGGTTGCTCAAAGCCACATCCAGCCTGGCCTTAAACACCTCCAGGCATGGGGCTTTCACAACTTCTCTGGGCAACCTGTTCCAGTGTCTCATCACCTTGACAGTAAAGAATTTCTTCCTAATATCCAATCTGAATCTACCCTTTTTCAGTTTAAAACCATTACCCCTCTTCCTGTTGCTACACTCCCTGATTAAGAGTCCCTCCCCATCATTCCTGTAGGCCTTGTTTAGGTCCTGAAAGGCTGCTGTAAGATGTCCCCAGAGCCTTCTCTTCTCCAGGCTGAACAACCCCAACTTTCTCAGCCTGTCTTCATAGGAGAGGTGCTCCAGCCCCCGATTATCTTTGTGGCCCTCTGGACACACTCCAACAGGTCCCTGTTGTTGTTATGTTGGGGACCACAGAACTGGACGCCATACTCCAGGTGGGGTCTCATGAAATAAAAACATCTTACATATAGTTCAAATTTATTGCCTATATGATTCAAATTCCTCATGTCTATGTATGCCTTTAATATAGGTGTACACAGGTACACATATGCCCCTATAGCTATTTAAGAGACTTGCTCAGCTCATTTGCACTTTGCAGACAAAAGATAAATTTTCTTCCTTTCTGTCAGCTAATGATTGTCAGAACACACTCGCTTTTAATGAATTTAGGTATAGAATAAATTTATACGAAGAGGTGAAATCTATGGCTGAATTCCTGTTGGATTCCCTTAAGCTGATTTCACATTTTAATTTTGTTCCTTAACTACATTCAAACAAGATTGGCAAAGCTAACTAAATGTTTATTACATGGTCTGATGAGAAAGGTATTCTTCAACAAATCACTGGAAAAATGGATTTAAGGTGATCCAACTTGCTAGAAGGCTAGAGAGTGTTAAACTTAGTGTGGGTACTTATCAGTTATTCTCATGATAATTTTTTTTTTTTTTGGTGTCTACTGATAGTTATTCAGTAAAGAAAAGTCCTCTTCCTCTTACATCTGATACTTCTGCCATTTAGTCCCCCTTTTTTGAGTTTATAGTGAGAGGAAATTAAATTTCATAGTCAAATACAATATGCAGAAGTAAAATAAATTTTAAATGGTAGTTTTTATTTACACAAGAAACAAGCTATTTCCAGGCTGTTTTGTTTGTCAGTGCTTTCACTTCCTTTCCAGTTAGTTTTAAAGTTTTGGTACTTCTCAGATGATTAGACCATTGTTCTTTTGAAAATTGATAATAATTTTGTGTATTAAAAAGAACACTTTCAGATTTTGTTGCATTGTTGGACAAGTGGACCCTTCAGATTACTCTGAAATGAATGACAGAGAGCTGAGATGCTGTTGGTGGTGGGGACAATCTGTGTAGTTCATGTACAGAAGGACAGGATGCAGGCAAGATGAAATGGTTATGGTGGTGTGTTGATAAACCAGTACAGTTACTGTCCAGCATCTTTCAGAGTCTTGTACTGGGAATTACAAAACTGTTGGTTTCATGAGGCAGGTGATGCTGCAGGTAGCTCTGAGTTGATGCTCAGATCTCCAGAGTTTACTAGCCACAGGAAAATACTTAAACTGCTTGGAGGCAGTGTAACTGTAGACTACTGTACCTGAGTAAATACTGCAGGACCCAACATGGTTATTAAGTGATCTCCATCATTTTGCTATGCTGGGCTTTTGCCGCAAGGAGCGATCCGTCCAAAAATGTAGAGCTCAAGTAGTTGACTTGACGCTATGTGAGAAAGCAGCTTTTCCCATAGATTGCTCTTCTTAGGACAAGGATGTGTCTAAGAGTATTTCCCTGATATGATTAGGTTAACAGAGTGGAATAGCCATTTAAGATAGAGCAGTAGGGACAGGTGAGGTGGGTTTCTTTTTCTTGTCTGATACTGTTGCATCCCTTTTTTTTTTCTTTTAAACATGTAGGTCTCAACAGAAGCATCATTTTGTTTTTTTAATCTTCCATCCCCAGAAGTTTGTTATGATTTGAGTTTTCTATTTGTATTTATTAAATTATATATAATCTGTCCAACTTGTATTTAGCTGCTTCATGTCATTCTCTTAATTTTCCAAACTTCAGACATTCTGTTAAGAGAGATTAAAATGTTGCAGTTTCTCTACATAAGTGTAACTTTTTTTTTCTAAGATTCTAGCAAGTTCATCTTTATGAAGGAAAGCAGAAATCAAGGTGGAATGTGAATAGATGTACCTACTAACCTCTTGCTATTGTATTCTTGAGGAGGTGTTACTTTTATAGGTGCTGGGGGAAGATGAAGAATACAATTACTTGATGCCACTGCTCATCTTTTATGTAATTACATGTACTCCAGAAGAAACCCATGTAAAGATTTCTTTCCCATATAAAGGTTAAATATGTGCTTGAGATGAGATTGAGAAAACCTGCCTGGTCAGTTGTGCAAAGGAGACCTATACTCTGATACCTTGGTGTTTATTTTATATTTTGCAGTCATTTTTACATGCATTTGATCCTTACCTGGGTTTTTTCGGATAGTCTAGGAGTTCTTTTTCCTGGCTAAATTTTGTGACCATGGGAAAAGATGAAATATTAAAAATTCCATAGAATTAAAAGCTCAGCACATGCTTTCTGTCTTTATTAATACCCTATATTTATTGCCTGTTTTG
Organism: Vanellus vanellus; assembly: GCF_965231255.1. Taxonomy (NCBI): domain Eukaryota; kingdom Metazoa; phylum Chordata; class Aves; order Charadriiformes; family Charadriidae; genus Vanellus; species Vanellus vanellus. Next base: position 188,476,236 of record NC_138905.1, read on the forward strand.
AGGGATGTAGAGATGAATGTAACTGGATTATTCTGTTTCTTTTTATTGCTGCTGATTAAACAGGGAAACTTGAAAAACTTGTTTAGATTTTGTTGCTTTTTTTTTTTGTTCTTCTTGTTACAATTAGACTTAAGATCAATAAGCAGACTTGAGCAGAAACTCTTCTGACCTACTTTGGTGAAGCAGGAGTGCTGGTAAATGCATCTTTGGTCCCCCGTGTTCTGCCAGCAAAGACAGGACTGCACTGAGCGGTGCCAGAGAACAAGATTGTTGATACATGTTAGCCTAAACAGGAGTCACGTGTTTGTCTGTAGTACTTATAGTTGACAGAAATAAATAGGCCGGTTGTCTGTGTCGGTAACTAGTATGTTTTCCTCTGGAGATTGTTGAAGGGTAGTTCCAGTGCATTGTATGGTACAGGAATCTGCTGATAAACTTCACCAGAGTATCCGCAATAGTGAAACAATATTTAGTGTAAAGTTGTCCCCTCACCCCCACCCAATGCAGCCTTGAAATCTAGTTAAAAAAAATGCTGGAACTATCTGTAAGGTGTGTTTTACATTTCATGCACAGTTTTAAAAATACTTATGGCAGTACTTTTTTAAGGGCAACAATCAATACGGACGGTGTGCTGTTTAAGCTTTCTCAGTTTTAAAATGGTTTTTAATTGGTTTTGTTCTTGTTTTGTCTATTTGCATTTTCAAAATGTATACAAACTAAATGGGGAAATATAAAATAATCAAGTATAAATGTTTTTTGTAGGTATTTTTGAGCTGACTTCTTTCATCGAATACTAAGATTGGTAAAATCATGGATATGTATGCCAGGGCTCAGGGCAATCGAATGAAACCAAGAATATCTGTGAAAAAGGTAATTATCCATATTTTAAAAAAGTATTTTAGAGCTTTTTCAATCTTTATTGCAACAGTCTAATAATGAACCAAGTAATGAACTGGTAAGATTGGTTGGGGGTTTTTGAGTGTGTTTTTTTTTTTTTTTTTTTTTTAATTTTGGCTGCCTAACTTTTCAAGAAGGCAAAGAAACTGCCTTTGCTTTTTGCTTTGACATATTCAGCATAGTTGAACTGGGAGACAGAAAAATTTAACGAAGGGGTGCATGCTTTTGCCTTTTGTTTTAAGGTGATATGACAAAATCATGATGTATTTATTTGTTAAAATTTGCCTTTTTTATTGGAGTATAACTTTGAACACAGATTTTTCAAGTTTATCTGTAATAAATTGAAATATAAGTATGTAATGTTCATTGAAAACTGTTCTGTGAAGTCTGTCTTAGGGCTTACTGTAATATCTTTATCTTCAGGTCTTGGTTTCTTGACTGGCTTTTGTCCTTGTGTTTACATGAACTAGGCAGTGCTTTGGTGAAAAAGAAAATATGTCTAGTACTTGTGAAAGATATTAGTGGTTTTTCTTTTCAACAGTATTTATTTATTTTTTCTTTTAAATTTTGTCACTTTAGATTGGAGAACATAAATACTCTTCCTTAAATTTTCTTGCAACTTCTATAAGCATTTACTCAAATGAAAGTTGCAGTTTACCCTGAAGGAACAAATTTATTTATCCAATCACATTTCTCAAAGTAGTTGAATACAGAGGAGTAGTTTTCTAGGTCTTTGTTGGTTAGTAATAAATTCTTTACTTGCAGATGTGTGCAATGCTTAAGAGGAGAAACTGAGCAAGGAAGTATCTTGTGACATGAAAACTGCATTATTTTATTCCATAAGCAGATTTTGTTGTTTTAAGGAAACAGTATCTGTGGTATAGGTTCTGTAGAAACTGCTTGAATGCAAAGATGCACATTATGGAGCTGCCAGGCAGGTAAACAGTTGTTCCAGGTCCTGGTACAGAATTTTAACTGCCATATATTAAGCAGTTTGTAGTTGTAGGTGTTATTCTTGCGCTTTAAGGCACACAGTATGAAAACTTTTATTGATTTATGAGAAATCTGCAGCTCAAATAGAGTTCTTTAACTAAAGTCAAGTCATTTTGCATTCTTAACCTGAACATAAACTGGATTTTAGAGGACTCTTTTAGTCTGCCCTTTATTTGTTTGGTTTTTTTTTTTTTTTTTCAATTAAAAAAAAAAACAAAACGAACAAACCAACACCCCCCCCCAACCCCAGGTTTTAGACCTTTGGGTTGCAGAAGCATCTTTCTAATAATGACAGTGACCAGTGATTCCTCACTGATTCTAATGGTTGCCTAAAATATTAGCTGTGTGAACTGCTCCATTAATTGCCATTGAACATTGTTGACTGTGTGGTTCTAGGAACATGAATTCAACCGTTCTCGGGTGTCTTGCAAAATTCTACTTTTTCATACAGCCAGACTCCAATGTTTTGATCTGTGGCTGCCTCCTCTTAATGTTTCCCTGAGAGGCATCTACTTAGATTATAGTGTGGAACTTTTATTCTTTCTCACAGAGCCAGGCAGTAGGGTGGTCAGAATCACGCTATGTTTCATCTTCTTTTGATTCACAGCTTGTGGTCTGATTCATGTTCTCTGTGTAATACTTTGTAATACTTGACAGGAATTGTTGCAGTAGTACCTCTTAAAAGTCAGTGCATGGTTGTGGTATGCACATTTAAAGCCTAAGTTTCATTTTTTTACAAAATGACTACAAAATACTCAGTCCGTTTAAATCTTGCAGCACATGAAATCAGGAAGAGCTGCTTTGTCACTTAAGAGCAGAGTAAACATGACTGTCCATCACTGGACTTTATTTCTCTGCACATCATGGCATCTTACAGGTTTGTGGGTTGTTTGAAATGTTAGAGAGCAGCTGTTTAAAACGGTTCATGAGACCAATTAGTATAGAATTTCCTCCTGTGTACTTTGAAGGATCCACAGATAATGACTTCTTGATTTGCTGGCCACAAAGGGGACTATGCAAAACTTTAAATTGCTCATTTGAGCTAGAGGCATGACAAGGATTTTCATTGTTCGGATCTGTCTTGCTCTGTGTACATCTGAGGATGTTTGTGTTTTTCCCCTAGTATGACTTTGTAAGTTTGAAATCTGTACTTGGGTTGTGACTTGGATTTCTGTGAGGAAGGAGTACACAGGCCTAGCAAGTAGAGCTTTATAGATTGCCTGTTTTTTTTTGCCCATATGCTGATGTATATTGGAAGTAGTTGTACTGTTTATACAGACAAATGACATCCTTTTGTTGAAGATGGCCTCTTGTCCATACCTAAACTGAGCTAATAGTCTTGGAAATTTGCTGGTTTTCAGTTTTTGATGTAGTTGCATGGTCCCCTAAAATGGGGTTGTGAGGGAACTTGCTTTCATTGTCTGTTGGATAGGAGGATTTCTCTGAAATTGAGTCTAGTCCTTTGCTGTCGCAAGCACAATTTTGATAAGACTATGAAAAAGTTATTAAATATTGTCTCACAATTAATGAGGAGAGATTAAAAAAAAAACATAACGTACTGCTGTTTTTAAATTTGGGGTTTTTTTTTGAACCACACTGCTGTAATAGCTGAGAATCCTATGAATTCCAGGCTGAAGCTATTCACAGCAAATTTATACCTGGCTGTTCATGGATGTTGTTATTCTTCAGCTTATATAGGTTATTTCTTTTGGTGATATTCACCCTCGTGATGTTTTTACAGTTGGTGATCTGTCCTCTGTTAGCCCTCGTCTGTGTAAACTAAGGTTTTAGTCTGCTTTTGTATGAAAGCCTCGGCATTCCAGCGATTATCCTTCATAGTCCTACTTTCTGTGCTTGTTGTGAGTTAATCTTCTTTTTACGTGTGGATGATACTGTATGTGCAATTACACAGGATGTCCTTCTCAGTGACTCTGATGATAACAGTTCTTTCACTAAAGGATGCATAGTAGGTCATGTTTGCTATTTTCAGTGCTGTATCATATTGACCATTCATTGCTATACCATGATCAAGAGGTCAACTCGGGTCTTTTCTTTCCCATCTTGTAAACTTGCAATTCTATTTTAAAGCTTGCTGTTATTTTTTAAGGACAGAACTTTGTACTTCCTACGGTTGCATTTTAAAATGCTTTTACATTGTGCAAGTTCTTCCTGTATGATATGCTATTCTTCCTCTTAACTGATGACACCTGCTTACTTTGAATTATCATCAGATTTCATCTACGTGTTTACTTTTTTTCCTCATTAAATTTGTTAATGATGATGATGCTTGACTTCAGTCTCAAGATAAATTTTAAGGAAGTTGCTTACTGGGTTACTGAACTACTTACTATTATCCTCAAAGAAACCCCTTTGCTAACTCCATTCAGGCAAATTCTTATTGCCCAGGGAAGTTGTGGAGGCCTCATCCCTGGAAGTGCACAAGGCCAGGTTGGATGGGGTTTTGAGCAACCTGGTGTAGTGGAAGGTGTCCCTGCCCATGGCAAGGGCGTTGGAGCTAGACAATCTTTAAGGTCCCTTCCAACCTATACCATTCTATGAAATTCTTCTTTTCCAGAAACAGCCCTTTTAGTAAACCCTTTCTTTTTCTGGTGTTGTTAACTCTTCGTATATTTCAGTGTAAATCTGTGGAAGTCCAGGTAGTTTAGATCTTTCCTCTAGGTCTGTATTGTGCCTGTTAATTCCCATGTTTTTATTCTTCCCATTTTCTGAACTCTTATATTCATTAATATGATCTTAAAAACACACATCACTTCCTTTCTCCTCCTTTTTTATCTCTTCAGTTATGTAGTGCTACCATCAGTGTGCTACCAGACCTACGTATAGTCTTGTAGGCTGATTCTTCCAGACCTGAAGATTTTTCCAGTTGTTACATCTTTCTTCTCCCACTTCAACTTTGTATTCTCCAAAATACTGAATTTTCCTTCACCTCAGCTGTAGTAGGTCCTACTGCCATAATCCCGTTCTAGTTATTTGCCCTGCCTTTTCTTTCAGAATGTTAAACTAAGGAAAAATACTTGCTTATAAATAAGGTATATGTAGTAGTTTGTAGCCTTAGAAAACCTTAGAAAACCTAACTACTAGAGAATAATGAGAAGCCCTTTTCTAACTGGATCATTGTGGGTCTGCAGAAAATTAGCAGGTCACTGCTGTGCTGTGACTGATTAAGTTATTGTAGAAGCTGAAAATGAGACATTTTGTCATGCTTGCTTGACTTCACAAGTTACTTTTCCCTGAGATGAATGGGGAATTACTGGGGGAGAGTCTTTGAGCAATTTTGGTATTGCAGCCACCTGTAAATCTGGAAGACCAGAGAATGAGAAAGACACAGCAAGCATACTTTGGAAAGTGCAAAGATATATTACTAAAGTGTAGAGGTTTATATTGCAACTAAGCATGTGGGAATGAAGGAGTAGATGAAAGTGGAAGTTATATGAACATGTTTTGTATGACCCACTAACTGCCTTAAATGCATTTTAAAATAGTTCAGTGATTACTTTTCCACAAAAATGTAATTTCAAGGATCTTGAAGTGAAGTTTCTATTCTGCTTTTGTCTGTGCATCCTAGAAATGCTTACCTAATTCTGTATCACCATGAGCACAAGCATGGTGAACACTGGCCATGCTGTAATGATTGGTCTTCCCATGCAGTAGTACTTGATACCATTTTTTTTCTATAGAAGAAAAAAAAATTTAAAATCTTTCTTGAGGTTTAACTGTAATACATAAATCACTTTTTACCATAAACAGATTAGTTTTGCTGTGGGAGTATCAGAAATGCAAACTATTCTCTGACTTACTTTGGCTATTTAGCACTTCTACTATTGTTTTAGAAGCTATGCAAATTTGAAATAATTTGTTGTAAGTTGGACACACTGATTTCTCACTTCATTTTTAACAGGGTGATCATACAGAGAATAAATAACTGGATTAACAATTTATAACCACATCATGATTTTATTTTTAACTTTAACACTTGCTAGAGAAGATGAGCATTTTAAAATGAGAAATAAAAAAAAGTTACTAACTTCCTAAAAAAAGTGAGAGTATGTTGTCTTTTTTACAAGCTGAGTGAACCAGTTTTTATTCATCTTGTCATCTTGTTTTATTTGACTTCAGATACCAGTGAAGATAATTCTTTTGTTCTGCTGTGCTTTGTTACACTGGGAGGAATTCTTAGATTCTTAAGCCTTTTTTAGCCATCTGTGGGCGCTTGCATGTCACCATAAGTGTAAATAAATGCTACAAGAATTAATTACATGGTATGAAGTTACAGTTCTTTCATATTCTTCAAGGAACTGGGAATGAGAATATGTGTGGATTTTCTTGGTGGGGTTTTTTTGTTTGTTTGTTTTCTTCCCCTCTGACTTTTGAAGCCACCTCCATTACTTTTCTTGGCTAAATTTGCTTTTCATCCTTTTTAAGGAAAAGCTGATGGAAAAGTTCCGCATAAAGGCTCTGATGCAAGGAATAGATGGGGTTTGGATATCTTTGTGGATTCATCTGTTTCCATTTTCAAAGTTTGTGTGTTCTCACCGTGTTCTCACCTTTTTTTTTTTTATAAGTACAGAACAGCCAACTTTTGGAATAAAACTTTTGCATAAGAAAAAAACTTAACGTTTCAATTCCATGTGCTGAAGTAAATTCAAACTTGAAACCTGATGGATGATTTATATACAAAGTAACTTGGAACAGTACTTAGGGCAGGGAAACCTATGGGGGGCAGGGGATAGATGGATGGACCCTGTATCCAAAACTGAAAATACATTTTCTTTGTCTTATAATTTTTCATTGTTTTTCAGAGTTTTGGTGAAGGTGTACTGCGCTCTATGAAGTCACTGCTACACAGCAGAAAAGAGTTATGCAATATATCAGTGGAGGAATGTCTAAATCGGGAAGAACAAGATAATTTTATTGAGGTTTGGTATAACCTGACCATTTATATATATTTTGTGGCTATGATAGAAACTGACTTAGCTTGTAGCAGCGTTGGAAGTTGCAGGATAGTAAAGGTGAACAATGCTGCAAGTTACTGGCTGTAAAATCTGTACCCCCTATTGTCATTCTTTAATTCAGTTACTGTAGCCTTGAAAAGAGCTGTGACATTTCTAGATGACATTTCTCTGCTTTGTGGGATTTGTGAAGCTAAAAAACCCCAAACATGTAGATAGATGATTTTATAAGAATTGTATAACTGGGTATACTGTTTTTGTGAGTATTCCTGTGATTGAGGTTGTATGGATGGTATCCTAACAAAGTAGCACAACACTTTGATCCAGGTCTGAAAATAGAAGTTAAAGTGATTGCTTGTTTGCTCTGTGCTCGGCACTAAAATCTGAAGCCTCAACATTGCAGATCTAGACTTGTTTTACATTAATACAGGTGGCCCAGAAGCTGGAGAAGGTCTGGAGAGAAGCAGACCTGGACAGAATGTAGGACTGTAGGTAAATCTCAAGCTTTGAGGAGGAATGACTGGAGCTGTTTGAGTTACAAGACTAACAGCGGTTTCTTCAAAGGGAAAAGAAAAAAGCAAGAAGCAATACATACCATGTATCTCGTATTAAGTGTCTTAGAAGACTACTAAGTAGTAGTTGACAGGCCTGACAAGAAGCTTAGAGAAGGAGATGACCTGAACTGCCCAGGCAGAGGAGCTGATACAGGGAGAAAAGAAGCAGAAAAGATTCAGGAAGTAGTTAGGAAAGATTGATAATTGGATAAGAAGTAGCAGGAGGAAGGGAAGAGACAGATTGTGTGACCGGCAGAGATGAGTTAGGACTGCCTGGATAACACCAGTTATGCTGAGGTTATGACTCTCTGAAATGTTTGGGGAGCAGGCAAGAAGCTGAATTTTTGAAAGATGAAGAGCTGAGACTGATTAGAGGTAAGGAAAAAGAGCTAAGCAGTGGAGGAGTGGGCAGAACCTTGTCTGTGTCTGTTCAGACAGACCATGGTCTAGAATCTATGAAACACCTCAAACATTGTCACCCCCCTCTCCCCCCCCTCTTTTGTCATGTATCAAATACCTGACAAATAGCTGGCAATGTGTTTTATATGGCTGTAAGGATGGTCCCTATGGAGAAAGATAGCTGACTATATTTAGTTACCTTACTAGCACAAGCAATTAAGAGCCCTCTCCTTGAAATGTAAGAGGGTCAATATCGTGCCACAGAATGGGTATTTTCTTATGAAAATATAGGGAAAGACACCTATATGCAGAATAACACTAAAAGAACATTATTAGGACTGCAAAGATAATTACCCAGACTTATATGAAAACCAGAATTCAGGTCTTCCTGTACCATTTTAATTCCTTTCCTCTGTGCCCGTGGGTTACAATAACCTTAAAATACAATGTCTCATACACTATTTTTAGTTTAAAGAATGGAATCATAGAATTGTTTAGGTTGGAAAAGACCTTTAACATCATTGAGTCCAACCATCAACCTAGCACTGCCAAAACCACTACCAAACCATGTCCCTCAGCACCACATCTACCCATCTTTTAATTACCTCCAGGGTTGGTGATTCCACCACTTCCCTGGGCAGCCTGTTCCAATGCTTAATAACCTTTTCAGTGAAGACGTTTTACCTAATATCCATCCTAAACCTCCTCTGGTGCAACTTGAGGCCATTTCATCTTATCCTATCACTTGTTACTTGGGAGAAGAGGCCTACCCCCACCTCTCTACAACCTACTTTCAGGTAGCTGTAGAGAGCGATAAGGTCTACCCTCAGCCTCCTTTTCTCCAGGCTAAACAACCTCAGTTCCCTCAGCCACTCTGCATAAGATGTGCTCCAGACCCCTCACCAGCTTCGTTGCTCTTCTCTGGACATACTCCAGCACCTCTATGCCTTTCTTGTAGCGAGGGGCCCAAAACTGGACACAGTACTTGAGGTGTGACCTCACCAGTGCCGAATACAGGGGGATGATCACTTCCCTAGTCCTGCTGGCCACACTATTTCTGATACAAGCTGGGATGCTATTGGTCTTCTTGGCCACCTGGGCACACTGCTGGCTCATATTCAGCTGGCTGTCCACCAATGCCCCCAAGTCCTTTTTCTGCTGGGCAGCTTTCGAGCCACTCTTCCCCAAGCCTGTAGCGCTGCAGGACCTGGCACTTGGCCTCGTTGAACCTCGTACCATTGGCCTTGGCCCATCGATCCAGCTTGTTCAGGTCTATCTTGTGTTACCAATGCTTGGCCTTTCTATCATCCTGGCCTACTTCCCAACAACTTTTGAACTGGTGTACTAACTTCACATATGTTTGAGGTATTAAAAGGTGATTATTTTTCTGTGAAAACTGGAGTTTGGGCACAGTAAAGAAGTTGAAATTAGTGTTGTCATTGAGGCAAAAATAGGCAGACTTGGCAGTGGCGTGGTCTCTTTGACAGCAGTCTGCTGGCCCGTTGGTGTACATATGGACTGGCTGGCCTTCATTTGCATGAAGCTGTGACTCCTGCATACTGCCCTGTCTTGCACAATGAGTTATCCCAAGGGAGAAGGAAACGGTTGGAATCATTATCTTGAGGAAGAGAAAAGGCAAAGAAGACAAAAGAGCAAACAGCCATTAAAAAAACCAAACAACAGACTACCCCAACCAAACAACAGACTACCGCAACAAAAAACCCCAACAGCAACAAACCCTAAAGCCTCCTAAAGTGTTCTTCAGAGAACTATTTTTTTTCCAAGTCCTTTAAATTGTTTGCTATTTTGCCTCTTCTGTAGTGGAATTCAGTTTATGTTGTAGGTACTGTACAGATAAAAGTATGCAGAAGTTGAAAGGTGTCATGCAGATATAAGATGCAGCAGTTGAATAAAAGATGTAGCTGTTGAAGGATATGTTGCTCAAACAGGATTGTTTCATAGTTAACATGGTGAATACGGTGCTGTAGACCTGTAATTTGTAGGGAGCTATTTGGAATGGTACTGCAAAGCATTGTTTCATTTGTGACGTTTTCATAACTAAAATAAGGATAAATGGGTTTTAGTATTATTTCAGTTTAAAAGAAAGTTTGGGGTTTTTTTGGTCCCACATTAAAATAACATTTAAAAACTCAAATACAGTTCAAAACAGAATTGTTCTTCAGCCATTTCTTTTTCTAGCTCCATCCCTTTCAGAGATTCTGTGTATGCACAAGCAAGTAGCTGACCCAGTTAATAATAAATAATTATAAACTTTGTGATGTTCTTTGCTGTTTTTAAACTTGAGAACCAGCGGACTACCTTAGAGTTACAGGCGGTAGCTGCTACAAATTTAGTATGGTCTGTAGCTTGAACACATAAAATTCAATCTATTGCATAGTGCCTTGAAATAATTGAAACCAAGCTGCATCAAACTTAATCCGAATATCAGGGGAAATATTTAATCTTTGTGCTTTATTCCATATCTCTGAAATGGAAGCAAAATTTATTTTCTTACAACCTTGTTTTGAAAATAAATGCCTTGGCATTTTCTTTTTTGAGCATGCAGATACCCTATTCATTTGTCATTAGGGAAGTATTAAATGAGAACTGAGGAAATCTTATGTTTGAAACAAAGTTTGGGTAGTGGATGTAAGATAGATGATGATCTAACACTGAAGAATGAAGGTAAGACAAAATACTGACTCTTTGGTCTGTTTGTATTGAATGATACAAGACACCTACCTGTAGACAGAAAAGAGGGACAATATGTGATAAAATATCTCCCCTGTCCACAAGCACAAAAACCTGAGGTAAAGCTGGCATTTTTGACATATTCCAGTTCCTGAGCCTGACAAGACTTTTTTTTTTTTTTTTTTGAGGCTGAATAGTCTCATTATTTCACTTTAGAGGTTTTTCTACTTTGATATTGCATGCAAACGTGTGGCTTAAGTAATCAGTTGTGTTTTGGCCTTAGGCTAATCAATTTACATGGTAAATTGTATAATGTGTTGGCATTGTACTTTCTTCAGTATATCCAAATGTATCAAAGTTTGTTAGCATGGTTGGATTTCAGGCTGGAACTATCTTGTATGTGTCTAGCCTGAAACAAGGACAGATGAGCACTGATCTTTGCGAAGTCACGTTTATTTTAACAGATGTAATGAGGCTTGCATGTGTTGCTCAGTGTATACCAGCCAATAGGCCACTAGAGAAATTTCTGTGTGGTGGGTTTTAAATGTTGTAGATGGTCTTTAGTCTGATCTGACCTTTCACAAGTCAAGTAGTATAGTGCTGCTATTCTTTATGTAAGACTGTGCTGCTGTTTGAGCAAGCTATGCTACCCTAAGGTATGGTTTTCATGGCCGTAGAATGAAGCTTATGATAAAGCCTGCTGAATTTCTAACTCTTACATATCTGCAGAAAACAAAGTTCTTTTCTGTACTTCAGTATGTTCATGTATTTATTTTACAGATTACATTTATAAGCTTTGCTGAAGAGATGGGTACTGCTCGTTTGCAGGTACAGTATACTCTATCTTTATTGGAAAATAATGTTCTTCAGCACTGGTAATTTCTTCTAAGTTTTTTAAATGGAGGAATGTTGGTGTTTGAGAAATGAAATATATGTATCTTAAGCATTTAAAAACCTAAGCTTTAAATATTGTTGAAAGGTTGAAAAGAATTATTTTAATATGATCTTCAATGTTTTATATGTATTTAAAATATTACCTGGGTCACTCTTAGTATTATAATGGTCTGGAACAGCTTCCTTAAATTGGGGGGGGATTTGTTTTGTGGGGGGAGTGTTTGAGGGGGGCTGTTGTTGGTTGGTTGTGGTTTTTTGTGTGTTTTTTTTTTTTTTTTTGCTTAAAAACCTGTGTGTATCAATACTTTGGTTTGTAACCTTCTTTTAGTAGAGTTGTGCTTATTAGTATGGTACAATTGTCATCTGCAAAGTTAAAACTTTACTGAATTGATCGCTAGCTGGTAATTGCTGGTGGTTATTGTATGGTTATGCCTTAAGATATTATTCTGGAGAGTTAGATGAGGAAATCTGATGAGAACCTGTTGGAGTGAGTCTAGAGGAAGGCCACAAAGATGATCAAAGGGCTGGAGCACCTTTCCTATGAGGAACGGCTGAGGCAGTTGGGGTTGTTCAGCCTGGAGAAGAGAAGGCTCCAGGGAGACCTTATAGCTGCCTTCCAGTAACTGAAGGGGGCCTACAGGAAAGATGAGAAGAGACTCTTTATCAGGGAGTGTAGTGATAGGATGCGAGGGGTAATGGTTTTAAACTGAAAAAGGGTAGATTTAGATTGGGTATTAAGAAGAAATTCTTTACGGTGAGGGTGGTGAGGCACTGGAATGGGTTGTGCAGGGAAGCTGTGGATGCTCCATGCCCGGAGGTGTTCAAGGCCAGGCTGGATGGGGCTTTGAGCTACCTGGTCTAGTGGGAGGTACCCCAGCCCATGGCAGGGGGGTTGGAAGCAGATTATCTTTAGGGTCCCTTCCAACGCTAACCATTCTATGAAATATTATTTTAAAAGGGGAAGTGTAGCAAATTAGTGGGGTTGTGCTGTGCCATTTTAAGTTAAGGATTTAATCTTCCTGTGCAATTTGCACAGTATAATCCGTAACATACATGTTTAAAGTACAGATTCTAGACTTCTACTCTGTCTAGATCCTGGTAGATAGAGATTGCTGTAGTAATTTGCTGATGTTTAAAAATTAAAAAATGTAAACTCTGAATCCATTTGTGTTCAAAGGTGTGTCAATGTTGCTAATTAATCAGATTATAATAGTGCTAGCCATTCTTTCAAGTATGGGTAAGAACTATTTGATTGTCTAGAGTTAGTAGAGAAAATTGGGCTGAATATGTTCATGGAGACTTGCTTTGTGCCATGTGGATCAGTAGTGTTTAGACTGTTTAAAAAAAAATATAAATCTTTCATAGAACTTTTCTATATTAGGTAAATGTAAAAGTTATCCAAGGTCAAGCTTAAAGAAGTGCCTTGTCCTTGTTTCTGTAATAGGGGCTTAAACACCATTCCAATAAAGCAAACTAAGAGCACATAGAGATCCACTGAGAACCATTATTGAGTTCAGTGTTCGCTTTTTAGTTGTGTACCTTGTAGGATGTGCAGTTGCTTTTCAGTGCTTACAAGATTCTCCTTTGTGACAGTGGAATTTCTTCCAGTAGAAGAGTGAGATCGGTGTGGGCTGAATTAAAGCTTGTTTACATTTTGAGAGAATGAGTGGGAGATGGGGCAAGAAATAGGGGAGAAAAGAGAATCTTTACCAAAATTAGCAGCTGTTACCATTTGGGGGTGATATGAGATCAAAACCTTTATTATTTATGTGTTATTTTTTTCACTTTGTATTCTCAATGTGTTTGTGTATTTAAATCAGGAGTTGGCAGCTGTTTCTGTAGAGCTTCCAGATGTTCTGAAATCGCTCCAGTTGTGCAAACTAAAAGAAAATGAGGTTATATTTCTCAAAGATGTAAAGAAAACCTTGGCAAAATCTTATGTCATGAAACATCAGGTAAAAATTTTGTATATTCTTGCATGTCTTAATTACAGAAGCATTATATTTGGCCTCATAAAGAGTTTAGTCATATCACACCTTGTCTTGCTTTTGGTTTTGGGTAATTGTAATATTGTGGTTCTTTAAAATGTTGCGGTTGTTCTTTAATGTTGCGGTTTCTTTAAAATGAATGTTAGAAAATCTCAAAATAAACTTTGTGCTTTCAAGTGCTGTATTATTGTCTGAAAATATTTAATATTTAATTATGGTGCTGATCCCATGCTTCTGCAAGGCTATAATCCCTTTCACTGCCAATTTGGAAAGAAGACGAAACTTGTCAATTTACCTGTCTCAGCTTTCATCCTCGGCAGACTTTTCTTCTTGGAACAGAGGTGCCAAAAATTATGAAAATTTCAGTTATTTGTAAAACTCAGTGGGCAATTTTATTTCTAAAAAATTATTTAAAATTATAAATTCTGTTAATTATGTAATTTTCATTATTTTTGTTTCAGTATTATTTCCAATATTATGTTAATTGTATTGTTTCCATTTATAAATGTTGTTAAAGCAAACTTCTTAAAGCCATACTGACTAATCATACAGGTTAAATTTAATTATGTTGCATATAAGATAAAAAATACCTTGAAGAAACTAATATCCTATAAAATTAAGTACTACTCAGCATAAACATGCTTTGAAATATTGTCTTCCTCTACAGATTTTTAACATGCATTCTTTAATAGATTCTTGAGTACATACTCTCAGGGTTGTATTACACAACCTTTTTTGTTTGTTTTATTGCAATGATTTATTTAGAATGCAGAATCACAGAATCACAGAATCATCAGAGTTGGAAGGGACCTCTAGAGATCATCTAGTCCAACTCCCCTGCTAAAGCAGGATTGCCTAGAGCACATTACTCAGGACTGCATCCAGGCGGGTCTTGAAAATCTCCACGGAAGGGGACTCCACACCCTCCCTGGGCAGCCTGTTCCAGTGCTCTGTCACCCTCACCGTAAAGAACTGTTTCCGTGTATTTGAACGGAACTTCCTGTGTTCTAACTTGTGCCCATTGCCCCTCGTCCTGTCACTTGGAACCATTGAAAAGAGCCTGGCTCCATCCTCCTTCAACCCACGCTTTAGATACTTGTATGCCATAATAAGGTCTCCCCTCAGCCTTCTCTTCTCCAGGCTAAAGAGTCCCAGCTCTCTCAGCCTTTCCTCATAAGGCAGATGCTCCAATCCCTTAATCATCTTAGTTGCCCTTCGCTGGACTCGCTCCAGCAGTTCCCTGTCCCTCTTGAACTGGGGAGCCCAAAACTGGACACAGTATTCCAGTTGTGGCCTCACCAGTGCAGAGTAGAGGGGGAGAATGACCTCCCTCGACCTACTGGCCACACTCTTCCCTATGCAGCCCAGGATTCCATTGGCCTTTTTGGCGACAAGGGCACATTGCTGGGCCATGGATAATTTACTGTCTACCACAACCCCCAGATCCTTCTCCTCCGAGCTACTTCCCAGCAGGTCCGCCCCTAACCTGTACTGGTGCCTAGCATTCTTCATCCCCAGGTGCAGGACCTTGCACTTGGTTTTGTTGAAGCTCATTAGGTTCTTCTCTGCCCAGCTCTCCAGCCTGTCCAGGTCACGCTGGATGGCAGCAAGGCCCTCTGGGGTGTCAGCCACCCCTCGCAGTTTGGTATCATCAGCAAACTTGCTGAGGATACACTCTGTCCCCTCATCCAGGTCATTAATGAATATATTGAACAAAATTGGACCAAGTATTGACCCCTGGGGGACACCACTGGTTACAGGCCTCCAACTAGACTCTGTGCCGCTGATCACAACCCTCTGAGTTCTGTCCCGCAGCCAACTCTCAATCCACCTCACTGTCACCTCATCTAGCCCATACTTCCTCAGCTTCCTAATGAGGATGTCATGGGAGACAGTGTCAAAAGCCTTGCTAAAGTCAAGGTAGATGACATCCACAACTTTCCCCTCATCCAGCCAACCAGTTATAACATCATAGAAAGTTATCAGATTGGTCAAGCATGATTTACCCTTGGTAAATCCATGTTGACCACTTCCAATAACTTCCTGTTCCTCAATGTGTTTGGAGATGACATCCAGAATGAGTCGCTCCAATACCTTCCCAGGGACAGAGGTGAGACTAACCGGTCTGTAGTTCCCTGGGTCCTCCTTCTTGCCTTTTTTGAAGATTGGAGTGATGTCGGCCTTCCTCCAGTCCTCAGGCACCTCTCCTGTTCTCCATGACCGTTCAAAGACGATGGAGAGTGGTCTAGCAATAACATCCGCCAGCTCTCTCAGCACTCGCGGATGCATGCCATCAGGGCCCATGGACTTGTGAATGTCCAGCTTGGCAGAAGTTATGAAAAGAAGTGTTTTTAACTATCACTCTACACAAAATGTTCCATTCATTTAAAAATTTAAAATACTTGTAAATTGTTTAATGTTCATAAAAAGGAATTGAAAGAATCCCTTGCTACTCCCGACAGTTGAAATCATTCTGATTATTGTGTTTGCTTTCTTGTTGCTCTCTTTTTCAAGAACCAACTTCCTGAAGTGTTTTGTGTGATGAGACTGTCTCCTTCGTTCCCAAGGATCAAAGTTGATTATATATTTACCTTGCTAAGCAAGTATACCACAGGCATAAGATTTGCGGTGGAAATAAACTCATCACAAAAACAACAAACAGAAGCATCCCACGGAGAAGATGATGACACTAATCAGTCAGTTTCTTCAATTGAGGATGATTTTGTCACTGCTTTTGAGCACTTAGATGAGGATGAGCCTTCAAAGATACAAAGCGCTGGTAAGTTCTTGCATGCTGTTGACTTGTAGAAATTGTTATTTGAAATTTAGGCTGTTGGGATTTTTTGAGAAAATAAATGTAAATAAATAGTATTTTTTTACATTAATCATGTTTTGCAAAGGGGTATTATGCAATTGAAAATTTAATTTTTTTCCTGTTCTTTTCACAACACTTTATCAACTCATAAACCAAAGATACTAATCTTGGTGTCAGATGCAGATCAAATAGAATCTTGTTTTACTTGGTGTGCTAAAAAATTCATTAATTTGTCAGCAATTAGATTAGTATAATAGGATTTGAAAAAAATGAAAGATTGTTTTAATCATGAAAGATCAGCTAGCACTTTGCAACACTAACAAGCCCAGCAGTTTCCATCAAAATCTGTTCCCAGTTTTCTGTAGTTTGGTGCAATCTTTTTTTTTATTATTATTTTTTTCTTTCTTTTCAGGTGCATGCAGCTTTACTTCTCGAAACCATCGAGATGCTGCTTCACAGACTATCCCTGCTCAATGTTTAGAAGCTGTTGACTCAAAGATCCTTGTGGGTTCTGCACGTCGAAAGTCATCTGCTAGATCTTCTACTTTGATTGATATTTTGGGACTTAAAGAACTGTCCTCAGTAAAAAATTCAGTTACAACCTCAATTTCTGATCCTTGGATACAAAGGAGTTTCTATAAGCCATATAATCCTTCTGATCAAGGTGTTAATTTTTTACGTAAAACATTGTTTTCTTCCTCTCCAGCTGAATCCTCTGAGTCAGATTGCTCTAGCCCAAGCCCCATCATCTTCTTAGATGAAGAAGGGTATCAAAAAAGCTTGAAGGCAAAACTTCAGCTGCCAAAAATTCCAGTAGTGAAAGATGGTATAGAGGATTCAGACTCAGAAGTAAGTGAATTTTTTGATAGTTTTGATCAGTTCGATGAGCTGGAACAAGCCTTGGAAAACTCTTGTAAAGTTATTAGGGATCCCATCCTAGGGAATCCCTCCCAGAAAAGGAGGACTGTACATGAACAATTGTCTTCTGCAAGCATTACAATGAATCCTCAGAAATTCAAGTTTGATCGTCCCACTCTCCCAGCCAATGTAAAGAAGCCAACTCCTCGTAAACCAGAATCGCCATATAGCAGCGTCTTTGATGTCCCGGATTCCCCTCGCCCAGTTAAAACATCAGGGGAAGAGAATGGAGGCTTGTTCAGCCCGATTAGATCATCAGCTTTTAGTCCACTAGGGAGCTGTGGTTCTTCTGAATGCTTATGTCGAATTAATCTTGGTGGAGATGGGACAAGTCAAAATCACCATGATGCAGTTTATAATAGTTATTCAGCATATGCTGACAGTGTTTCATTTGAAATACTGGGTTCTGTTTTTAATTCTGAGTCCTCATCAGAACAAGTGTGTGTGGGAAATGATTCGAAACACAAAGGGATTGCTTTAAAAGAGAAGAAAGGTCAAGCTGCAGATCTCAAAATAAAAACTAGTAAGGAGCCAGATAAACAAGCTAAGTCTAAACATAAGTCATTAATGATTAGAGATAGCATTCAAAAATTTGCAACTGAATTAGTTGAAAAAAGTTTTGGCAGTGCATTTAAAGACCTGCAAAAAGGCGTTTCTTCATGCACCAGTGCACTTTGTCATTTGGCTGCTAGGTTGACTTCTTCAGTCTTTCAAATGGCTTTTTATGAGATTGGAAGACGTAGAGCGATCTCCCTGAAGGAGCGTGCCATTAATGGGATAGCAAACTTTTTGGTGAGTGAAGCTATAACTGGTGCTTTTAAAGAACTGCGGCACGTAAAGAAACAAATATTTACCAACACTGTTGCTCGGTTTGCGGCCGACCTTGCTGAAGAACTTGTGTTTGAAGGAATCATGGAAGTATGCCAGTTTTCATATCCATCGACACCTACAGCTGCACAGCCTTCATCATTTGATTATGAAGACAAAGTGGTAAGATCCTACGCCAGAGATTTGTCTGAATCTGTCATTCAGGAGGCTTTTATTGAACTATCTCAGGTTGATGTGACCTTCACAACACAAGCAGCCATTAGTGTTTCCATGGACAACATTAAATACGTGAGTGCAGAAAGTATGTTAGAGTCAACACAGACTTCCACAGTTTTTCATAATTTTAATGATAGGGTAGCGCTGAAGCCAATCCAAGATTCCAAGAAGGAATATACAGTACAGCAAGCTCTGTTTTGCACCTCTGGTGTTGTAAGTTCAATACCTGTGCCCTTAGCTGGGAGAGCTCTTTGTCAACATCAGGTTTCCTCTGAGGCTTGTAAAACAAAAGTATCCACTGCTCCAAATTCTGACGACAACGTGAAAGTATATAAAGACTCCACTCATCCATTTTTCACAAGCAGAAAGAGAGATGAGGAAGTTGCTTCTTTCAGAAATATATACCTAACTTCAGATCACAGTCAAAGGACTGGAAGTACTTCATCACTCTTACATAACCAAAATGATACCAAACAAACAAATAACAGATCGGGAATGAACAATAATTCAGAATTAACGAGTGGCTCGAAAGGCATTAATACTTTTTCTGGAACTATGGTAGATATGATAGTAAATGAAGCTTATGAAGCCATAACCTCTTCTAGAGTAACAAAAGCAGTGGAAGAGTATACAGATTTTTTAACAAGAAAAATAATAGATAAAAAACCTTACGTGCAATGTATTGGTGAAGATTTCCCCAAGAATGTGTTTGCAGATCACTTGGCCAAGTATGTCGTAAAACAATCTGTGGATGAAAGTAAAACTGTGTTATGCAACACTAGTGAGAATTTAGCATGTAATGTGAGCTCACAGACTCCCTCAGATATTGGTAGAAAAGAACAATGTGTGGTAAAGAAGCAAGAGGCTGAGAAACAAAGTAACGTTTCTATAATTGTGGAACAACAACAGATGCCTTTGAATAATCCATGTAAATTTCTTCTTACTCCAACTCATTCCGTTCAGTGTTTTTCAGAATCTAAAGATTGTTGGCAGGAACAAAAAGGACACAGGTTTTCTTCAAAATCACCACCGTCTTGTTCCACTGTGACTTTTGATAGGCACGTTCTAGAGGACTTTACTGACACAGGAAGCTGCTCAATAACATACTTAAACAAGCCGTCAAAAAACCACGATACTCAAAAACCATCATTGGGACCTTTGACTTCCAGGCAGGCTGATTGTTTTCTGCATGCAACTAGCTTTTCTTCAGTGATGCCTGGCAGTGAAGATGCTTTGCAGGTGGAAGATAAATCAAGTCTCAAAGATGGAAATACCTGTGTAATGCCCGATACACCCCCACCAACTCCTTTAGTACCATGTCAAAGTAGTTCTGAAAGAAACCTAAGAAAACTATCTAAGAAACTCAAGGGAGAATTAGCGAAGGAATTTGCACCTGCAACACCACCTTCTACACCGTACAATCCATCCATTGCTGGTTTGTCTGAAACTGAACGTGACTCTTTGGAAAATGAGGAATTTATGCTGAAACTCATGCGGTCGCTTTCTGAAGAAGTGGAAAGTAGTGAAGATGAAGATCATTCCGAAATGCCCGTTGAGAGGGAGGAGTGTTCAGAAAAGACAATTCAGTATGCAGATTGCTTAGCTAGCCATATAATTTCAATAGCAACTGAAATGGCTGCTTCCCATTTAGATGGTAAAACAAACAAAAGAGACACTGATAGACAGGTTCAGTTAGGTATGCAAAACAAAAGATGTGGATATACTGCATTTATAAATATCCCAGAGGAGACGTGCAATTCTTTGTGGAATTATGCAGGTGATATGGCAGAAAAAGTCATCAATGAGGCCAAGAAGATAGTGAAATCAAGGCATTGTAAACTGTTGAGGTTGAAGCGGGTTAACTGTCGGGTGGATTGCCTTTATCTGAGGAAAGGCGATAAAGATCATAGTCCAAAAGAATGGTGCGGTCCCGTGCAGGACCAGTGGTCGGGGGAGAGAGATTCATCTGTACTTCCTGTACCACAAGGTTCAGGCATGACAGGCTTGACTTCCAAATACCCAAGCTGTGAAAGTGTGACTGATGAATATGCAGATCATATTATTCGAGTTTTGAAAAGAGAAGGTGGTAATGCTGAACTGTTAATGGATCAGTATGCTAGCAGACTTGCTTACAGGTCTATCAAATCAGGCTTACAGCAAGCTGCTAGAAAAAACAAATTGAGATACAACAGAAAGACACTGCCTGGGCAAAATGCACATGTAAATGGTAAGCTGGAGCTGATCAAAGCAGTGAATAAAGATGCAGTACAGCAAGTAAAAAGCAGCATTCATCACTGGGAAGACCAAACATACGAAAGGAGTATCGGCACACAGAGGACAGAATGCACAGAGTTGTTACATTTTTCAGAATCCCTTGCTCGCAGTATCACTTGTGATGTCAGGAAGAAATTGAAAATGTCAGGAGCATGTTTGCCAAAGTCTCTGACAGATTCCTGTCTATATAAAAAGACTGAATTTGATGAAGTCACAGGGGATCTTATTAAAACAAGATTTTCTAGGACATTTCTTCCTTTTTCCCCAGATCATAAACTGTATCATAGTACAGGCAGTTTAAATGAAAGTGGCTACAGTGAAGGCATAATTCAAGCTATAGAACAATACGCTAGGAAAGTAGCAGATGATACTTTAGAAATGGGCTTAGAGTCGGCCGTTCTCCATGTGGCTGAAAACAGAAGAAATGGGGATAGGCTCTCACATACTGAGAAACTGTCTCCTTTTTCTGGAACTGTCTGTAGATGCTGCAGTATGAAGGAACATCAGTACTGTACAGAAACTATGTCTCATCATCTACGCACGCAAGAATCCTCCATTCCAGTGAGGCATTTTCTTCATTCTGGATCAGGTGGTGCCTGTCAAAAATCAAGAGTGTTTCAGCTTGATATTCCTAAAATTCATGTTGATGTTGAACAGAAGATAGTGTTTTCTGACAAGGGGGCGACTGTGGCCGTAGAGAAAGCAGAAGGAGAGCTGAGTTACACAAGTCTGACAGTTGACAGTGGTATTGGACAAGATGGAGTCAGTTTTGCTGAAAGCCTTACTACCGAAATCATGACATCAGCTATGACTAATATTGGTCAGGCAGTTAACACAAGGTAATATTAATTTTCTCTTACGTGTTGCGTTCTGTATCAGAAAAAGAGGGATTGTTCATACAAATATGTGCTCAGAAGGATTTTATTTTTTTTTTTTTTAGAAATATACACTTTATGTTCTGCATGTGTTCATTTTATTCCTCTGCTGATGTTTAAATGATTCAGAACTAAAAAAAAAACAAAAAAACCACAACCAAAAAAGACTTTTTTTCACCTGTGTGAGCTTGAAACCAAGCTTTCTATGTATACCAGCATGCATATGTTCCAGTAAATGACTAATAAGTGGAACTTACTATTTCAACTTGAAATGCTGTTATTTTTACCTGCAGTAGAGAATAGTAGACCTTATGTGTTTTGTTGATCTGCGAGCCGTGCCGGAATACAGGTTTGTTCCCTACCTGTATTTCCTCTTCTGTGCTAAAAAATAAAAGTAGTTAATCTTTGCTTTTGTCACTTGAACCAACATCTGGTACTGGCCAAACTAGCCATTGCTTTATAGTATGAAGGCTTTATTTTCATTATAGCTGTGTTGTGACAGTGTCCTTATTACTGGGAGGGGGGAACCTTAAAGAAAAAACAATTTACTAAAGCACACTTTAGCTTATAAAATAGTAATACAGTGGATAAGGAACTGACTTTCAAATTCTTTTCATTTAGCAAGGGCTAATATGCTGCTTCCTTTAATAGACCTACACATAGGAAATATGTGCCACAGTAACTTCGGGGCAAACAGCGACTGTTTCTTAAAAGAGACTGTGCAGTGATAAGAGTGACTTGAAATTCCTCTTCGGGTCCCAGAGCAATCTTTACCACACTGTTTTTTCCAATTTATAGTAATATTTATTTTCCTACTTTTTTTTGTATGTGGGAATTCTTCACAATAGCTAAAGGTTTCTTTTCCTGGTTTCTAGAGGGGCATCATGATGAATAATAAAATTTATTTTTATATGTTTAGTAGCTGAAGGCCACAGTGGGACTGAATTAAATTTTTCAAGGTTTGATATGAAACCCATACATACTAACTTCTGCTCCATAGATATGAATGGAAGTTTTTGTTTTCTGTGGAGTGGTAACTTTTGCAGAAAAATAAAAGTTCTGTTTTAATTTTTATGGCCTTTCAATGAAATCATTCAACTAAAAATTCTAGCAGTGTAAAAGTGCTAGTAAGATGTATATTGTGGCTCTCTGTACAACAGGGCTGAGTCCTTAGTGTAGAACCAAAATCAAAAATAGTAATATGGTGATGTTTTTCTATACCTGCAGTATCAAAGATACTTTTCCTGAATGACTTCTTAAACTATTATTTAAAATTTCTAGTTAGAATGTGACAGCAATAAAATACAGTGTTCAAAGAGATACTGTTTATTATTGTATCTGTGACAGGAGGCAATATTAGGGTTTTAATGTGACAAAATTTATAAGTGTTTCTTACATCATCATCTAACATATGGTATGCAATGCATGTGTTTCTTGAGAAGGTGCCTTGTGTGGTGAAAAGAACTGTTGCTAGTGCTGGTATAATTGTAAATAAAAATGGGGGGAAATCACCTTGCCCAAATGGATTCCAGTTCAAGTAGTTAAACTATTTAAGCAAAGCTACATATTTGTCTGCAAAAAATCGTGCTTGCTGGAGCAAAGTGTTGCCAGTGATGTGGTTAAGGGTGGCTTTCTAAATAGCAAATGTTGGAGTAGCTCCTTGCTGTGGTGGTAGTAGGATGATATTTTTTCTTGAACTTTCTACCACTTCATTTGTATATAAATAATCACAGTTTGCCCCTGAAAGTTAGTTCATAACTGCATGTTCTCATATTGTAATTTTTTTTTTCTACGGAGTTCAAACTTCCTTAAAGTTATCAGACTGGATCTCTTGAAGTGTCTTTTTAAGGCTACCTTCTATTGAGCATACTTGCTTGATTGTTTTTTGGATAAAATTTTAAATTTATTCCCAAGGGAAAAATTCTGTATGAGTCATTTGTTGCCACATTTTCTTGAAGCAGGAAGACAAATCTTTTTCTACAGAAAGACCTTTTTAAAAAATGGAATCCTAACATTCTAAACACCAGTGCGTACTTAAGCCCTTTGCCTACAATAGCAGACCACCTAGCTTGTTTACTGAAAGCAGGGAAGGGAAGTAGCCAAACTGTCCTATGGTGAGCAAGTTTTAAAATGTTAAGTCTTCCGCTTGAAAAGTGTACCTTGATTTACAGTCTGTAAGACGAAAATGCCTTCTTTCTTTTATAGCAAATAATATTCCGAATAAGAGAATTATTTGTGCCACTCCCTCTGTCTTCTAGTGAAAGAATTCCAAGTAGCAATCCCTGACCTAAACCTGTTGATATTTCAAATTCATTTGGTTGCTCAGTTTCTGATGTTGAGAATAAGGTACAAATTAATGGATTCCCCTCTTTTATTTTTTTTTTTCCTCTTGGAGTTTAATGTCGTTGAAATGGTGTTAAATTGCTGTAAATGAACTAACACACATCAGCATGAAATGCAGTGATGTTTTTGTATTAAATTTTTGTTTAGCTCTGCTGGAAGAGAAGGATTTCACTCTGTTGAATCTATTGTTAGCCAGCAGATGAGTCTTAGTATTGGTGATGATAGTACTGGCAGCTGGTCCAATCTAAGTTTTGAAGATGAACATCCTGATGAGAGCAGCAGTTTTCTTCACCTCAGTGACAGGTAACTATAAACATGTTAGTATAGTTAAACAGTTATCTTCATGTCAAATAACTTCCCATCAAGTGATTTTCTCCTGGGATTTGGGGGAGAAGAGCTTGTTTTGTCTTCAATGCACAATGACCCTTTTATTAAAAAAGGCTCTAATATTATGTTTCTGTTTTTTTACAAAATGTTGTTGTCATGTTCATACTATAACTCTGTAAATGTAAGGAGTATGCATTGTCATTGATGTCAGGGAGTCGCATCAAGTAAAACTACATATATAATTTAAGCATTAGCAAAAGATGCAGGCATTTTAAAAATAACCACGATGTATAAATACAACTTGAAAGTATTGTTTATCAGTTTTGCTGTCAAATACTAAAACTTAATGATTAAGAATTTGTTTTATGAAAATTCATCTATTCTCAAAGAATTTGTATGAGGAGCTTTAACAGCAATTTTTGTCTTTCTTGGGAGTTGAATTTATAAGCTGTTCTAAATGATGTTGGTGGAATATTTATGTACTACTAACTGTGAGCTTACAGGTCTGTGATATTGGAACTTACCTGTTCAGGGTAGTAACTTCCACAGAGCTTCTCACTACACTCACTTCCCCTGGCTGATTGATAACTAACAAAGATTAGAATGGGAATTTTAAAAATATGCAACATCTCTGCCTGTTGCCAGGGAAAATTATATTGAGAGTTGTGACCTGAGCTTCTATATAAGGAGTACATGAGGAATGAGTAAACTTTCTGCTGAAGAATAGCAGAAATGGGGAAGAGTTTTTTTTCTTTCTAGTTAGTACTTCCAGCATCACCGAGATTAAAGAAAATATGGGAGACGTTTCCTTATGTAATGTACAAATAGGTTATTTGGTACCAGAGTGAAACTACTCACTTAAATGTCTACAATATTTTTCATGTTTTGCTTAACTAAATATTTTAATCAATCCACTACTATAATTTATCACTCATACAACTGAGTAATTTTGTAAAAGAATACATTGCCTTAGTTATTTTAATAAAACATCACCTGTTGAATGAATGAAAATGAGTTAGACTTACATGATGAAATTCAGAGTATAAGGAATAATATTCAATATATTGGCAGTTACAAATAGTGAATAAAATATAGGTTAGTTGATGCTAGTAAAAAATAAAAGTATAAAAATATTGCTGTACCTGTAGTGCTCATGTTATATTTGTTGTTTGTTTATTATCCTCAAAACAGATTTAAATGAAAAGAAAGTAATTTCTATAGCTTGCAAGATAACCTGTGCTTCATTAGAAGAGTGACCTAAATTAGCATTTTACTCAGAGAAGGGGAGGAGTAATTTGGACAGCAAGGTGTTGGCAGAAGAAACTGGCATGTACCAATTGATCAGCTCGTTTTACAAAGCTAACTATGGATTGGTAACAGCACACGCGTTTCTGTTGCTGAGGTTTAGCAAATAGAGATTCACTAATAACACTGTTTGTGGAACAGTGTTAGCATCTTCTAAGGAAATAAAGAATTGCATGGCAGTGATAAAAATGTATTGCTTTTATTTCTACTTTTTAACATAAACTGTTCTATTAAACAGGGAAATGCCATTCAGTCATAGAGGGGGCATCCATTATGCAGTTATAACAGTTGAAAGTTTGGGGTTTTGTTGTTGTGGTGGTGTTGGCTTTTTCCTTGTAGTTAGGGCCATCTCTTTAAAAAAATATTATGCTGATTATATGTACATCTGAAACGTTTAAAGGTATTATCAGGTAGCATTGCTCCCTGGCAGCTATTTCTTAATGCAGGTGGCTTCTTTGTGTCTAAGAAGCTCGCAGCAGTCTTGCTTGTACCATCTTTGAAGTACTGAAATACTAGATATCATTAGACCAATTTGTTTGTAGTGCTGGTACAAGATAATTAAGTGGCACAGTGCACATTAGGCAAGTTTTACTTGGTGAGGGAGGACCTTTCCCTTCCCCAGTATTTTCCAGGCTGTTTGCAGTGTTCAATGGATACTGGTATCTCCTTTAGCTGACATTTTGGAAATTATTTTCATAATAATAAATATAGAGATTTCATTAATGGTCATTGAAATATTTTGGAACGCGGGATCACAATCCTCAGAAAACCAACACAACAGAACAAACTATAGTGGTTCAGTTCAATTTACCTTGTGTTGCTTTACTTCAGGGGGCAAAAAAAGACATTTTTTTGTAGTAGCTCTGTTGAAATGGTATGTGCCCTCTGCGTCTCAGATCAATATAAAAATTGTACTTAAACTATCTGTAAACAAGGCAGCAAGACAACTTGGAAAGAATTATCAAAGCACAATCCCTGCAGCTCCATTTAAATGGAAATAGAAATGAAAGTTCTCCAGCAGACTTGATAAAGTTAGTTATGCAGGGGAGTGCTTGTATCTTCTGCTTTGTGTGCCTAATGTTAGCAATGTTAATTTACAAGTAAAATAGTCTTAAGCTTTCTCTGTAGTTAATGTATAGGTATAGGCACAGGTATAGATGTAGGCTTTTCCAGGGCATGAATCAGGGCATCCAGGTTAGGTTATAATTCAGAGCAGAAGCTTCTTGCCTTTGACTGTATGTACATAATGCAAAATGTCAAAGCAAATAATCTGAGTTAATAGTTCCCATACGTACAGTATATATAAAAAAGTTGAAAGCTTTTCTTGTAATTCTTCTGCTGGCTCATGTTGAAGAGCTGCATGAAACATCATAGAAGCATTATAATGCCTTTGTCTGTCTATTGCTTGTTCTGTGGTTGCAGGAATTTATTTTCAAGACTGTTAATTTGGCATCTTAAAACAAATGTCACATTACAAAAAAGTTGTAGACATTGCAGGGCCGTTGGAACTCAACGATCTTCAAGGTCCCTTCCAACCTAAACCATTCTGTGATTCTATGATTGCTATGCATTGTAATCATATGGTTAAATTTATGATTATTTCAGACCAAGTTTGAGATGTCCAAAATATAGTAATCTCTTACTTAATCAGAATAGTAGTGTGCGTAAGCTCATTCTGTTTGGTTACAAATACTCTCCTTTAGTTTGAGAAGTGGGGCAGCTTTTACTTCTACTTACACATTTATAACTTTCAGTGAAAGAGGCTGTTCGAGTGCAAAATACTGGTATCAATAGGCTATGTGAAATCTTTTCTATACATGTAATTCAAACCAAATTAAGTACTTCATAAATACTGTGATAGTCGTGCACAGTAGCTTGAGAAGTGTTATTAAGACCAGGTTTGCATTCGCTGTCCAAATCCAGTTGGTTTCTTTGGAAGCTTCTGCTCTTTAATTTTCTTTTTTTTTTTTTTAAATTTTTTTGCATAATGAGAGAAGTCTTTGATTGTGCTTTGCACATGTAGTCTAAATAAGCAACAACATGCTGAATGAAGTCCTGCAACTCTTTAAATTTTTTTCTTTTTTTCCTGCTAGGGTGCGTTCATATTGCAGGTTTGCTAACCTGCTGATACTGTTTTGAAATTAGGATCCAAGCAAGCATACTGGAAAGCAAAGGACACTGATAGGTGGTGCTGTGGCTGGCAGACTCTTGAAAGAGATTAATATCTGTCTCTTTAAATGTTTCTTTCCACCAGTTGTGGTTTTAAATTTTAGTATTTGCCTTGAGTGGAATAAATGGAAAAGAAGAGCTTTAACAGTCACATAGGACTTAAGTGAAGAAGGCATCTTCTTGCAGTGATTGTTCTTTGGAGTTGCTTCATGGCTTGTCATACCATCTACAGTAGACAATCTAGCCTTCTCAAAGACTGCTGGTTATCTTGAAATCCTATTTTGGAAGGCTTCCAGATGTAGTCTGGGGGAAGTATGAAGTTGGGAAACAAGAGATTTAATCATATGAGTAGCTCAGTCTTGTACAAAACCACAGGCTTAACAAACTGCTGGTTATAATGCCTAAAATGTACCAGTGTAAGGACATGCTCAGTTTTCAGTTCTTTGCATTGGCTTGCATGTAGTCATGGAATAAATGCAGTATGTTTAGGAACTATGAGTGAATTTATCTTTTTAGTATTGTTTTCACTGATCTACAACCCCACCTATTTTTTAAAAAAAAAACAGCTTGTAGAACAATATTTGGATTTTTTTTTTTAAAAAAGGGTTTTTTATTTGATCTAAAAATTCCTTCTCATCAGGCTGTTGGAGATCATTACTTGGTTTTTGGAATGAGTTGGAAGGATTTTATTTCTGCAGTTGTCTTCACAATGTATAATTTTATGAACTCTAAGCTAGTCCTTAAGCAAATATTATAGTTGAAATCCATATTACTATGAGTAATCATAATGAAATTGTTGAGCTTGTATAAATAATAAGCAATGTGCTTAGATAAAAGGACAGAATTACTGCTAGCACTGATCTGGAAAATTAATGAGTACAAATTACTTTCACCTGTGTACTGAAACTTACCAGTTTTGCATTATTGTGCACATTGCTGCTATGAATAGTGCTGACAATCATGTTTGTACTCTGTTCCAGCAAACCTGTTTAGGAAGTTTCAATGCTCTTGCATTAAATGTCTTGACAAAACAGCTCTAAGGAAAATGAAGGTTCTAGTTTGAGGTATTGTTCTTTTCTAGTTCAGCTGTGTTCTCTTCTTCTCCTGGCAGTAATGGTAACAGCAGTAGCTGGAGCAGTCTTGGTTTAGAAGGGGATATGTATGAGGAGAATTTATCCTTTCCAACATCAGACAGGTTGGTTGAGTTGAGAAACATAAACGAGATGGGTTCCTCATAATTAATGCATGAAATCATCATTTTGGAAAATAAAAATACGGGGCATTTTTTTATGCTGATACATTATTCACACTCTTCTCACTTAATCACAATATGATTTTTTCATTAATTAATCCATACTGAATGGTTAAATTTCGCTGTGCTAAACTGATGAATGTGTTCTGCTTGCAAAATGAAAGGTCCCTTTTGTGCATGTTCTTGCTTGCAGTTTTACAAGTCTTTAGATTTACTTTTTCATGCAAACTAGAGCTTGCTTCCTACAGGATTTCTGTTTTTTCCTTTAGCTTCTGGAAACTTTCAAAATTGCTTGGTAATTGATTTTTTGTAGAACACTTATGACTTACAGCTTTGAATAACCTGTAGCTGTTCATACTTGTGACATAAGATGGCTCAACCTTTTCACATGAAGCAAAACTAAATAGTTCTCCGTAATTAAAATCAATAAGTTTTCTTCTTATTTTAAAATATCTTCATATTACGGTCTTTTCTTTTTAACACTCTTCTCTTGTTTCTGTCTTCTCCCTTCTTTCCCTAAGAGCAAATCTTGTGAAGTTGATAGTAAATCTGTTTCCAACATGAAATGGTGTGAGAAGCAAAGCTTCTTTTCATGATCACTTCGTAATTTTTTTATGATCTTCCTTTCCTTTAACCTTTATTACAGTCTTAGGATTGGCTACATATATTGTGCATATATTGGATTGTATTAATATTTTTGCTTTATTTTAAAATACAGTGATGGAACAGAAGATAAAGACGAAGACTCCAAGGATGCTGTAGAAGGTAATGTCAATTCCAATGTATAGAACTGTCCTTGACCTGTGCACTCTACATGAATGATTTTTGTTAATTCTTTGCTTCTGTAGTCTGCAAAACAAGGTGACAACTCTATTATCCCTATTCATCATAATGCATATCGGAATATGTTCTTAGATTAATACCCTACATACATCTATTAATGCACTGAAATTTACAGCCTTTGGGAAATGCTGGTCTCTGATGCTCATACATGTACTTAATAACATAAGGTAGAGAACTCTGATCACCTTGTTGAAATCATACATTTATATGCATAGAATAACTTCTTTGTAAAATATTTGATAAGGAGCCATGGCAATGCATCTGCATGGCTATATTCAAGATACTCAAGAAGTTAATCAAATTGGCCATATTAACCTTGGAAGAGGAGTTGTGAAAAACAATGAAAAAAATTGGATTCAATACATCTGCTATAATCTTTCTTTTTAGTGAAATATAAACCAGGGTCTATCCAGAATCTTGTTACAGCTTTCTGGTTCATAGAAGGTCTCTGTTCTGGTTCCAGTCTGATTGAAGTGCCAAAGGTTGTTAACTTAAATGAGAACAGCTTGAATACACAGTGTATGAGGCTAATTTAAAGATGAGCTGATGGTAGAGCAAGTTGTAACAGAGCTTTTCTTTGTGTTGAGTATATTCTGAAGATGAAATAAGTGTTTCAAGAAACCTCTGCTACCTGCTTACAGAGGATGTTCAGCCATGTTGTACATCTTCAAATAGTCTTGATGTAAGCAGAAATGTGTGGTTATTTCTTTTTTTTACTATTTTGTTTTAATGTCCTAGAAAAACATATGGAAATGAACCACATTTCTTAATTCTATTTTTTTTTAAATGAGATCTGACTGTAAAGTTATAAGGAAATAAAACTAAACTAACTTACCAAGTATTTTTTCCTCAGAAAATAATTATAAAGAAAGTATTTTTTGCTCTGTAGGTTTTGTTTAGGTTAGCAACATAGCATTGCTTTCTTTTGGTCTCAACTTCAAAAAGCTCTAGCATCTCAAATGTTCAAATTGCTCAATTAAAATAGTGCTTGATTTTATTTCTTTACACAGTTTTGGTGTCTCCTGGAGTGCAACAGTGTGCATTACACAGTATTAAAGATTTTCTAGTGAATTTTTTCTGGTTTAATTTCCTCACCATCTCGCTATTGTTTTGAAAAGACTCTGTTACTTTCATTGTAGGACCATTTAAATAGTATTATAGCTAGAAAACACTCGTACCTGGTCTTGTACATTTGGAAGTTCTGTTGATGCCATGCCTAGAAATGTCTGGCTTTGTCAAACCTGACTGTGCCTTGTTTACCAAAGAATTTGAAACAAAGGCTTGTTATTACCAAATGTACATCTATTTGTACCAAAATACAAATGCCTTGTTATTACCAAATGTAGATCAGGAGCAGGGGACATTACAGTTGGGGTCTGCTACAGGCCACCCAACCAAGAAGACTGAGTGGATGGAGTTCTCTATAGACAGATAGGAGCAGCATCACGTTCACAGACCCTGGTTCTCATGGCTGACTTCAGCCACCCCGACATCTGTTGGAAGGGTAACACAGCCAGGCTTAGGCAATCCAGGAGGTTCTTGGATTGCATTGAGGACAACTTCCTTCTCCAAGTGGTTGAGGAGCCAACGAGGAGAGGAGCTATCCTGGATCTTGTTCTTACCAACAAGGAGGAGCTGGTAGACAGTGTCAAACTCAAGGGTAG
Source organism: Vanellus vanellus (assembly GCF_965231255.1). Classification (NCBI taxonomy): domain Eukaryota; kingdom Metazoa; phylum Chordata; class Aves; order Charadriiformes; family Charadriidae; genus Vanellus; species Vanellus vanellus. The sequence goes on from NC_138905.1 coordinate 188,507,451, forward strand.
CCTGGGCTGTAGTGACCATGAAATGGTCGAGTTTAAGATCCTCGAGGCAGCGAGGAATGTGCGCAGCAGGCTGACCACCCTGGACTTTGGGAGAGCTGACTTTGGCCTCTTGAAGAATCTGCTTGGTATGGTGCCATGGGTGAAGTGCTAGAGGGAAGAGGAGTCCAAGAAAGTTGGTTAATATTCAAGGACCGCCTCCTGCAAGCTCAGGAGCAATGCGTCCCTACAAAGAGGAAGGCAGGCAGAAAAGCCAGGAGGCCTGCATGGATGAACAAGGAGCTCTTAGACATGACCAAAAGGAAAAAGGAGGCCTATAGGGAGTGGAAACAGGGGTGGATAGCCTGAGAGTTATACAAAGGAATGGTTCGAGCAGCCAGGGATCGGGTTAGACAAGCTAAAGCCCAGATAGAAGTAAATCTGGCCAGGGACAGTAAGACAAACAAAACATCCTTCTTTAAGTATGTCAGCAAGAAAAGAAAGACTAGGGAAAATGTGGGCCCTGTCCAGAAAGAAACACAAGAACTGGTTACCCGGGACAGTGACAGAACTGAGGTACTCAATGACTTTTTTGCCTCAGTCTTCACTGGCAAGGACTGCAGCTGCACTGCCCATGACACAGAATGCAAAGGCGAGGATTGGGAAAGTGGAGAACTGCCCACTGTAGGTGAAGATCAAGTACGAGACCACCTTCAGATTCCTCAGGTGCACAAGTCCATGGGACCCGATGAGATACATCCGCAGGTCCTGAGGGAACTGGCAGATGAGGTCATTAAGCCACTAGCCATCATATTTGAGAAGTTGTGGCGGTCTGGCGAGGTTCCTTCTGACTGGAAAAGGGCAAACATAACCCCTATTTTTAAAAAGGGAAACAAGGAAGACCCAGGGAACAACAGGCCAGTCAGTCTCACCTCTGTGCGTGGGGCAAGATCATAGAGCAGATCCTCCTGGAAACTGCTGAGGCACATAGAAAACAAGGAGGTGATTGGTGACAGAACACATGGCTTCACGAAGGGCAAGTCATGCCTGACAAATTTGGTGGCCTTCTACGAAGGGGTTACATTGGCAGTGGACGAGGGAAGACCAACTGATGTCATCTACTTGTGCAAAGTGTTTGACACTGTCCCACACGATATCCTGGTCTCTAAATTGAAGAGACATGGATTTGATAAAGGGACCACTCGGTGGATAAAGAACTGGCTGGATGGTCGCACTCAATGAGTTGCGGTCAGTGGCTCAATGTCCAAGTGACGAGGGGCATTCCTCAGGGGTCGGTACTGGGGCTTGTACTGTTCAACATCTTTGTCGGTGACATGGACAGTGGGGTTGAGTGCACCCTCAGCAAGTTTGCTGAGGATACTAAGCTGTTTGGCGAGGTAGACATGCTGGAGGGGAGGGATGCCATCCAGAAGGACCTGGACAGGCTGAAGAGGTGGGCCCAAGCCAACCTCATGCAGTTCAACAAGGCCAAGTTCAAGGTCTTACATCTGGGTCGGGGCAATCCCAAGCACAAATACAGGCTCGGTGGGGAATGGCTGGAGAGCAGCCCTGAGGAGAAGGACCTGGGGGTGCTGACTGACAAGAAGCTCAACATGAGCGAGCAATGTGCAATCGCAGCCCAGAAGGCCAACCGTATCCTGGGCTGCATCAAAAGAAGTGTGGCCAGCAGGTCAAAGGAGGTGGTTCTGCCCTTCTACTCCACTCTCGTGAGACCCCACCTTGAGTACTGCATCCAGCTCTGGAGTCCCCAACATAATAAGGACATGGACCTGCTGGAGCGGGTCCAGAGGAGAGCCACGAGGATGATGCGAGGGCTGGAGCACCTCTCCTATGAGGAGAGGCTGAAAGAGCTGGGGCTGTTCAGCCTGGAGAAGAGAAGGCTCCGGGGCCTTATTGCGGCCTTCCAGTACCTAAAGAGAGCCTACAGGAGAGCTGGGGAAGGACTTTTTACTACGGCATGTAGTGATAGGACGAGGGGGAATGGCTTTAATCTGGAAGAGGACAGGTTCAGATTAAACATTTGGAAGAAATTTTTCACTTTGAGGGTGGTAAGGCACTGGAACAGGTTGCCCAGAGGAGTTGTTGAGGCCCCATCCCTGGAGGTGTTCAAGGCCAGGTTGGACGTGGCCTTGGGCAACCTGGTCTAGTGGGGGAGGCATCCCTGCCTATGTCAGGGGGGTTGGAACTCGATGATCTTCAAGGTCCCTTCCAACCTAAACCATTCTATGATTCTATTTTATAAAACTTAAAAATATATCAAAATTTCCCAGTGCTACATTACCACAGTGCTTTCCATCCACTAAGTGTCATAATTTTTGTTATAATTGGGTCTTTGTCCTATAAAGATACTAGATTTTGGGTCTCCTTGACAAATATTCTGTTATCCTCCAAAAGCTTGTTTATGTTGACAGTTCCACTAGTTAATTTTCTCTCTCTTTTTCCTCTGGGGGGAACCGGTTTTGTCTTGCTTAACTTTGTCAGTTAGGAAAGAATACCTTATGTACCTCATTTTTTTTAAGCTTGATTAGAAGAGTAGTGAGATGAGGTAAATTGCACATGAACCTATGGTTTTATTGCAAATATATTCTATGTTTCTAGAGAGTTAAGTCCCGTAGTCTGGAAGTAGAGACTTAAGAACAACTTGGAGAGCACTACACATGTGCTTGGTTGGTTCTGAGAGTGTGACAAAGGGTTACTGTGATAGCTGGATACAGAAATTCAGAATGGAAACAGAAGATTACAATCCTATAGTTTTTCTGTGTTTCTAATGCCACTGATCTTTCAATACTGTGTTAATTTTTGGAACTCATGCTGTAAAGGAAGTGATGAAAAATTTGATAGGCCGCAGTAAAAACAGGAAAAAATCAATCTGATCAGTCTGCCTGCACAGGAAAGAATTCTGAAATACACACTTTAAAAAAATGTAGTAGATGAAGGCGTAGCAAAAAATAGCAGTTGGAAACAAAAATGACTGATGAACAATGAGAGCGCCATTGCTGTTCAAACAGTTTCTGAAAGGCTGTGTTAAATTCTTTTAATACTCAGCTATGTTTGCATACGATTGTAAGTGTGATAAACAGTACTTCCTTATGTGAAAGTACAGAAATGCTTCAGACCAGGATGATTTTTTTTCCTTTCATGTTATCTACATGTACTAAATTGAGGTTCCTAAGATAGTATAGTCTAAACAGTGAACTACAGGGACTTTTTGAAACAATTTGCAGCTATGTATTTGATGCTTTTATTTTTAATGTTAGGTTTGGAGCAAATACGAAAGACTTTAGCAGTAGTGAATATTGATCTGGAACCAAATCTAGTGGACCCTCAGCTCAGAGCAGCACTCCAGTGGCTGGTGGCTTCTGAAACAGAGGTGTCTGATCTTCACTTTCATGACACTGCTACAAGGGAATTTGTCTTTGTAAGTACTTGGGTTTGATGGATAGTGGGGAAGGGGAATGATTTGCTTGATTTCCATTTGCTGTGATACATGAGCTGCTACTGCTTTATTTGCTACTCCATAATAATGAAGTATTTGCTGTTGAAGAAAATCATTATTTAAATCCTGAGAGGTCAAAGTGGAACAGCCTGTTTAGCTTTTGCATGTAGCATAAATAAAACAGTCTTAATCAAAGCTGAGTTAACTTGTTTCACTAGTTGTTTTCATTGTTTTACTCTGAAGAGGGTACAATTGCAACATTTTTATTTTGTGAAAAATGTTTCTTTTCAAGCTTTTTGTACTTAGTATTTAATTGTCAATGAATTGAATCTTTCTGAGAACTTACTTGTGCAAATTAATTTCTAACTTAGTATTTTGATGTTCTGCCTCAGGTTTTTTTGCTAGCAAGTGCCCATTTTCTTATCAGGAAGAAATTTAGGTTCTAATTAAATAATAAATATGCTTTTATTCTGTAAGGAACTGCAACCAAAACTATTAAGAAAGAAGGCTCAGTAAGATTGCTTTGGTTTTAGGTGCCTTTATTTTGGTTTTGTTTTTTGAATTTGGTTTTGATTTTGAATGTAATATGTGACCAAAGAGAAAGTGGAAGTTTAAAGAATTAGGCTTTAGCAATTAGCATCTCTTAGGGAAGGGTCAAAATTTTGGTATGTGTACTGACCTGAGTATTTCCACCACAAACATATAAGAGAAACTTCTTACTCCTATAAAATCATAAAAATTATTCCTTTGTGGCTACACACCGAACTGCACGTGAGAATCTGGAATCTGTTACATTTCACCTATTCTTTTTTTAATCTACCAGGGAATTATTTTAACGTTACCTGGCTACTGAAAAGCTAATTTAACAGATACGTAGGCAATGTCTCTAATGATGTGGTTGATATGAATGATAAATTATCAAAGATTTTGATTTTATGACCTGGTAACACGTGAAAAAGTGTTGTGGTGATGCCATCAGTATGTTTTTGATAATTAAGATCTTGGGAGTAACAACTTAATGCACGCATCAGTATATTAAGGAAGGAAAAGCTTGCTCTCAGTTCCCAAATCTAGTATTGAGTCTTCAACTTGGTGTTTTCCAAAGCTAAAATCATCATTTCAGAAGAAAAAGGGAGTAACCAGGAAGTAGACTCCCCAACTTAGAAGAATGTGGGCACCTATGGTGCTTAGTTATTGTAGACTTGCGTTAAGAGTGTGAAAGATACCTAGAAGTCAGTACAGATCGTACCTGGGCTGAATTTTTCTGAGAGTGGCTTCTCCCTTTCTAGCCCAGAAAAAGAATGCTAATTTTGTTTTTCTTTTGCCTGTGTAACTATGTGGCATATGTATTCAATCTTGAGAGTAGGAAGTCTTGCATTGTTATTTAAAATAACCCAGAAGATTGGGAAATGTTTTTTTGGGCAGGTTGAAACACATCCTCTATGCTCCTTTTCTGGAGGTGGGTACGTTTGATTTAGAGTTATTTCAGAAATATGTTTTGCTGATGACAACAAGCTGTGTGGAGTGGTCAATATGCTGGAGGGGAGGGATGCCATCTAGAGGGGCCTGGACAGGCTTGAGAGGTGGGACCATGCTAACCTCATGAAGTTCAATAGGGCCAAGTGCAAGGTCCTGCAGCTCGGTCAGGTGCAGAGAATTGATTGAGAGCAGCCCTGAGGAGAAAGGACTTGGGGATGGTGGTGGATGAGAAGCTCAACGTGAGCTGGCAATGTGTGCTTGCAGCCCAGAAAGCCAACTGTATCCTGGGCTGCATCAAAAGAAGCGTGGCCAGCAGGGCACGAGGCGATTCTGCCTCTCCTCTACTCCACTCTGGTCAGACCCCATCTGGAGTACTGCATCCAGCTCTGGGCCCCCCCAACATAAGAAGGACCTTTTGGAGTGGGTCCAGAGGAGGCTGGAGCACCTCTCCTATGAAGACAGGCTGAGAGAGTTGGGGTTGTTGAGCCTGGCAAAGAGAAGACTCGGGGGGGAGGGGGACGACGGGGGGGGGGGGGGGGACATGACACACACACGACACCTTATAGCTGCCTTCCAGTACCTGAAGGGGGCCTACAGGAAAGCTGGAGAGGGACTGTCTCTGACTTAGCTGTGATTTGAACCAATGCCTGAAGATGCATAGTAAAGGTATTGTTAGCTGGCTGTGTATCTGAATGCCACTGTAGCTACCCTAATAAGAGAATAAACTGAGAAGAGCACTCTGGAAAATAGCAGTGTGTATTATGTATGCACCCCTAAGAAACTAATATTTTTCTACTTGACACTTCAGTCATAAATTGATACTGAGTTGACACCTAAAGATAAAACATAAAATCTTCAGGCAGGCAGTAGTCATGTAGTCCTAAAAAAGTTAAAATAGTTAATTGATTCACTCAATTTTATAGATTAATTTTTAGTTTTCTAAATGCAGTTATGTTAAAATGAACTGAAATCTGTGCCCCCCTGCTCTCTCCTCCCGGGGGCAGGGAAGCATTACCTGATTTTTATTCCATCCCATTTCCCAATTGGAATGATCGCTGACCCGAACTGAGAGTCTTAGTTAGAAATAGTAATTCTCGGTTCTGTCACTAATAAAGCTAGACAAGCACCTCCAGAGGGCACTACAACCCAGCAGAAAGCTAAACTGACCTCTGCATGCTGATCTCTTGCCAGCTCTGGGGTTTTGATCATTTCATAGGTACTTTGGTAAGTTACCTCAGTTACGTGGGCTTTAGATTACATTAAACAGTAATTTTCACTCTAAGCGGTTAGTGGGTTCTGGAAGGGAGGAAAGGCTTGTGTTAGCTGATCGCAGCAGGGTAATGAACCACTGATGTGATGTGGCTGTATAACAGACAAAAATACTCATAGCATGTATCAGGCAAGGTATTACTTGCTGCAGCTGGTTATGAACTGTGACTTAAGGACACATGTTATGCTTAGCAAGGCAGAAAGAAGTTAAATACCTATTTATGAAACAAAATACGTTTGTTTGGAGCTAGAACAAGAAACCAGTAGATTAGAATAGATAGTTCTTGACTCTTTGAAGAGCCTGACAGCGTGGATGTGCAAGTGCCTGGAATAAAAACATATATGTGATTTTTAATCGGACCTTATCTAGCTCTTTTAGGATTCCTGGTGACTATTTTGAGTCAACTCCAATATTTCACTTGTCGGACGGTAAAAAACAGATCAGTCTGCTAAAGAAATAGTGGGATTAGACTTTGAACTCTAAATTTAAATAGAAAGATTAGTGAAGCCAGGTGCCATCTCTGTCATCTTACCATGGTGGTATCTTCTTTAGACAGAAGTTTTATACTGTATTTGCTGAAGTAGGTCTTTGGGCATTAGCCAAACTTTCCTCTGACATAAGAAAAATGACTATTCTTTTATAAGCCAACAAGCACCATTTACAAAATTGCCTGTTGTAGACTGTAAAACCCTTGCTTTCTGGGCGCTATTTTAAGATTCACAGAAATAACTACAGATTTCAGTTCTTTTTGTGTAGATAAGACTTTTTTTTTTTTTTTCCCACTGGAAAAAGTTTCAAGGTTCAGGATATATTGTACTCAAAATTGGAGAGGATCTTTTTTCTCGTTCAAGTTAATTGTTTGCTCAAGAAGTTAAAGTGTTCTATACACATTTTTATGCCACATTCTTTTTGTTAGTTCCATCACCTAGGTGAAGAAGCAGAGATTGTCTTCCTTTTAATTTTTTAATAGAATTTCGTATAGTAATCTGACAGGTCTCATAGAAGAAACGTTATGAATTTTAAATTTTGTAGCTGTGGAAGATACTTCACTGAATGCTGTTTATGGCTTTTTTTTAAACTTAATATATAGAATGTCATGGTAGGGACTATGAAAGGTAATAAAATTCTACAGTTCCAAAGAATATGTAGGGTGTCTAAATTCTATTTATTAAATGCAGCATTGATAGTTGTCCAGAAAGCTACAGAGAATAAAGTTTGTTTGTGTGGGTGTAGATTTTTGTTTGGTTGGGTTTTTTTTTTGTTTGTTTGGTTTTTTTTAAACTAAAAGATTTTTTTACTCCTGGGCAAACTGGCAAATTCCTCCTTGTGGTAGGGTGGGCTTTTTTCCATATATAGCTGAGCTGAGCTTGACACATAAGCAAAAGAAGACTTTTTTGCTTGGACCCTGGGAAAAAAAAAAGTTTTCAGCTACACTGATCTCTGGTCCCAAGTGGTAGCTTAGCTTAACTTAACTCTCACCTTTTCCTCTTCCCCAAGATGTTATAATTTCCCAACTGTGAAGACACTGTTTTCATTGAGGGTAGCATCTGTGCCACCCAAACCACACTATATGTTGTGAAAGGAAAATCCACATCCTTTTATTAAGACTGAGTTTTGTCTTTTTATATGTGCATTATTGGCATGGGAGGGGTGGCAAATGTCTTAATCTTGTGTTCAGAATTTCCTGTTTTCTGCAGTCTTGATGAACCACAGCCCTCATACCTGTGGCACCACGTCATTTGAAAATGTCACTCCCTCCAGAAGAAAATTTTGTGAAAACTGCCCTAAAGAAAAGTGCCTGATTCTTGTGGAAGTTTTTGTTTTTATAGATGTGGGAATAACGATTAACTCATTACAACTGATGTCTTATGAGCTAAAGTTTCGAGAATAATTTCTGTAACTGTTAATCAGGATGTGCCGGTCAAAATATTTTTTGTGTTCCCCTGTCTCCCCTTTAGCTTTCCAGAAGACTGCGAGAAAGAAACTGGAAAGTTGGAGATCTCTTGCAAGCAGTGCTGAAATATTGTGAAATGATAGAGAAGGTGTCTGATGGAGAACAAGCTCTAAATAAGTCTTTGGTTGGTTGGCTTCTGGAAAATGTCTGAAAAATCCAAAGATGCAACACTCTTCACTTCATTCCTCTTTTGAAAGGAGATAGAAAGAACACAGATATGTAAAGTAAAATTCAACTAATGAATGTTCAAGTACTTGTCAGCATTTAAAAGACTTTGAGGTGAAAGTCAAAATAGCTGTGCTGTGCTTTGTGATACTGTGCACATGGTATGTTTATTCAGTCCATAATTGGTATTGTCCACCCACACATAAGATGCATTTACTGCTGTGTTCAGGCCATGGAAATATTTATGAGAAAATCCCTTGTCTATGATAGTAGTTCAGAGGAGACAGTCTCAGACATGATATTAAGGATTCCCGCTGTGCCAGGATAGCTCTTTTTCCCACTTGTATGTGTCCTGTATTCACTGTGGGACTAAGAGCACTGATGTTCTGCAAAAATCTGTTCTGGAATACCTTGCTTCAGACAATGAAAAAAAATTACTGATATTGGTCAGGTGTTATATGCTCAAGGGCACTGTTGCCAGGAAGAAAACTGTGACCTGCCCAGGCAACCCATTAATGCAGTCTGGCTCCATAGCCACCTTTATCAAGTTTAACTTGATGTGAAGATGTGAGAGTCTGCTCTGAAATTGTTGAGGTGCAAATACAGGTTCCCTTTTGTTGACTACTATAGAGCTGGTAGAAGGGCAGAGTGGGTAGCTGAGCATAATTTCATACATAGTTCTTCAGCAAGGTTTCCTGAAGCTTGTCAACCAAGTTTAGATTGCTAAGTTTCTTACTGAAGCTTTTTTGTATGCTAATAGTTCTATGACGTTAAATCTCTGTCGAAGAACTTGTATGTTAGTTTCTCACTATATGTGTTAAAAATAGCAGATCAAAAATTCTTCCTCTGAGGATGTTGGCCATCTTTTTGATTAACCTAAATCTTTATTTCTTTGCCTTCATATATGAACTTTCTTTTCAGTAATAAGCGCTCACTGAGTAACAAAATTGCATTTAACAAAGAATGCTAATTAAAACATAAAGGGGAAATTTCTTGCAAATTGATTTTTCATTTTTCTTAACTACCTTCACTGAATTTTTTTTAAAGGCACTTTTAATCAAGTCTTTTTAGCAGTCCAGTCAAGTTTCTCACCAGTGCTGCTGACTTGCCTTTCTGTCTGAAGGGAAATCTGGACTTTTACATATCCTGTGGTTTGAAAGTGCTTTTGTTGTTTTTTGTGGGTTGGTTTTTTTTTTACATACATCCTTTGAGAGAAAAAGACACGTGCTGGTAATTACAAGGTTACCACCTCAAATCTCATATCACTTGCAAGAACATCATGGAGTTTTGTTCTGGATGAACAAAAGAATCTTAATAGTTTTTTCAAAATAAAATATACTGTTGATATGGTGCACAAGTTTCTGATCCCAAACAAGGAGAAAGCCTCTAAACCTATTCGTGAATTTTATTGGAATGCGTACAATTCTGATTCCCCTGCACCCTAAATTACTATGAGGTGTCACACTGGTCAACTCGAGCAGTCTCCTTGCAATGTCTTTGTGTTTCAGGAAGCGTTCCACTGGTCTTTTTATAGACACCTCGTTTTAGTCCTCATTTATCATCTGGATTTCTGCCTTGGATCTCACAAAGTTCACCTTTCTCACAGAGTTAAAGATTTTTAACGTTTTTGTATGTGCACGTAGGTGTGTTCACACATGTGCATACACGCATAGATATGTATGAGATCTCATCAATAGGAACTTATAATGTAAATTTTTACCACTAACTTAAAATTATGCTCATAGTTTATTACCTCACTTTATATATCGTTTCACTGATTGAAAGATCTGTGTATGCCATGTGACAAAGACCAAAAACAATTGCAAGGCCTTTTCTCTTCTTATAGGTAATATAATGCCAAGTGTCAGGAATTGTTTTTCTCTAGACCCAAAGTGAGGAGGGAAAGTTAGCTTAAACCCGTATTTGGAAGATGGGGTAGTAACAAATATTTTTGAAAAGTTGTACAAAGTTGTCTGGATTACTTTTTTTTCTCCCCCACCCCCAATATTCCTTTTTTTTTTTTTTTTTTTTTTTAAGGTTGATTTTCAACGTGGTTTCAGACAAAAAAATGAAACCATTCTATGTCTGTAAGATTGTCCCTTTAACACAACAATAATGTCCTTGTATGAATTTACCTAAAAAATTGAAATGTCAAGAAAATAAAATACTAAAACCAGTTCCTCAGGATTAAATTTTGCTCTGGGTTTTGGACCCGGACAATCTCACCAAGTGGAATTTCAGGACATGAGGATATAGTAGTACTAGTACAGTGTTTCTGTACATGTCTAAAATCAAATTGATAAAGATATTGAAGGCATTGTAAATGTACAAAACTGTACATGTGGAAAAAAAAAAAACAACAAACCAACTCAACAAAACACCACCACAGGAACAGCCAGTTCTTAACTGATTTACTCAGTATATTGGATTTTATAAAGTTGGTGAAGTGTTTTTTCTTTTCAGTTACTTTTCTGGAGGAAGGCAGAAGATTGTGTCATTCCCAAAGCTTGCAATTATTCAAAAAGTTAAGTAGACAATAGTTGCACTAAAAGTGATTTTTATAAATGGAATTTTGTTTTCAGACTGGATCAAATACATTATGTAACTATTGATTGGTGATATATTAAGGAAGAAATTGATGTATTAGCCTCTGAGGAAAGTAGCATAGCTTCCAAGTTTACGTGAGAAAAGTGTTATATTTCATTTTTACTTAAAAAAACAGACCAGTTTTCTACACAAATTTTTTTAAATTTGTTCTGGATGACTATTGTCCTTGGGTATCAAAATCGGGAAAGCATTAAAATAGCCTGGCAAAATTATTATAATAATTTAACAATTTTAATAATCTTCGGGAAGCCTTACTCTGACTATATCTAGGGATGCTGTCTGCCATGTTAGTGAGAAAGCTGTTCTTTGCTAATGCGAGTCTGAAATTATGCTATTACTGAGTTTATTTAAAACTCCTGACCACAAATACAGAAGTGTAAATGAAAACTGTAAAAACATGAAGTGCCACAATTTGGTCCATTTAAACCAGACAACTCTGCCTTATATACAAACATTGTATGGTAGAGTTTATTTCACCTTGCATTTTTTCTGTTTGAGAAACCTGATTTGGTAATTTAATTTTTTTGAGTTGAGGAAAATATGTACAATGGTGGTGTTGTTCCAGAAGACACCCTGTCTCAAACACTTCATAAATACATTTGAGGTTCTGCAAAATGGAAGTGCTTGGATGTTTTGTAAGATTCTGTAGAAAAAGCACTTTGAAAATAGTCCTTCTATAAATTAACAATTAAAAGTGGCCATATTTAAAATGAGTTTAAACATTCAAAACAGGCTGCATAAATAATACAGAAGTATGCATAAAGCCTTAAAATGAAAACCAAACAAAACTCAAACCCATATGCTAAAATTAAAGAGGATTTGCTGTCTCAAAATGAGGATGTGAAAAAATAGCGCAGATGATGTACTTGAATGCAATTTGTGTAGTATCTTTGTTCTTGAGTTTTAAAAGATTGTGTAAGCTTTTTTTTTTTTTTAAACAAACAAACAAAAACCCAGCAACCCACATTCCGAGACTAAATAGGTGTCTCAAAAATGGTATCAGATTTTAAATGTTACATTTTCTAATGTAACTTTGTCTGGGACCCTTTTGATAAAGAGCCACATTTTGTTGGAGATGGGAACACAGTAAACACTGTCACCAGTGCAAACCCCCCCTAGTTTTACGCAGTTAATTTGCAAAGAAAAATACAAGATTCAGGAATGATTTTAGTGTAAGAACTTCGGCTTTTCAGCAAGAGCCACTACTGTTGAGCATTTACTGCACTTGAGCTCTGAAGAGGCAAGTACAGAGCCCAGCCACTGTAGTCACTTTATTTTGTACCATCTTTGTACATTCCTGTTGTATAGCTGGAGTTGTAGTTTTAGAGGGCCTTTGTTCTGTTGTAATGTCTGAATATTATTTAATACTAAAATTTATATAATTTGCTGGAACTGCTGCTTATTTGTGCAGTGTTACAGTAATTCACAACCCAGTTAGTGATGCAATTGTATACCAAAAGCAGTTTGAATAACTATAAATGTTTATGTAACTGTACTCAATGAATATGAAGATCTTGTACTGTATAATGGTGACTAGTTTTGCCATTTTAGTAATTTAACTATATTCAGTTTTCAGATTATGAACTCCAGGTTGCACTAAATTTGTCCTTGTTTTAGCAGTGGCTTAAAATAAAACACATTTCACTGGCTTTGAGAGTGCTGTCATTTCTTGTAAATTCATGGAATATTATTTTTCTTTTCAGCTAACACAGCTAAGATTGGTCTTGGTCAGTGGTTGTGTGAAGGCGCTTGAAGAATGGTATAGTAAATAGTGCATCAGTAGATGGCATACTTCTTACAGAATTAAACTGGCGTCCAGGAAGAATGCGCAAACACTCTTTTACTGTCTTTGGGTTGAAAGGTAAACCCGTAGTTTCGGTTACATGAAGTAAAGCATCGCATGGATTCTGTGAGTAGAGACTGAGAAAGAAATCCACTCGAATATCTCAACACAAGTAGGATGTAATAATCAGTCTACCTCAATCTCGTCTTGCCTGGAAGCTAGGTTAGGGAGGTTGGCTTGATATTTCCATGTGGCCTGAGGTTGATCTTTGGCACGTTGTACAGGATTTGGGGAATCGGCGTAAAAGCCAGCTTTTCTGGATAAATGCAAGGATACGCTGCTAATGAAAATGTTGCACGAGACACGAAGTTTCCCAGGCTTATTCAAAATCCTCAAGTGTTTTGGTATCTTATGAAATCTACCAAGCAGCACATTGTCAAGTACCACAAAATAGTAATGCAGAGCAGAGATGTGCGCAGATACAGTTTCTAATATTTAAAAGTACTGCTGTTGCAAACAGCTGTCTTAGTGTTTTTTTGATGTGTATGTTGTGAATTTAACAATCTCAGCAGAGTTTCATTTCAAGAATTAGAAAACTTTTGCTGAGGTTACTTTTAAACCAGTAAGCATGCACAGCTCTCCTTGATTCTTTGTTTTTGCAAAGGCTGTTTAAAGGAGGCTTCTGTAGTATTTATGAGATTATTTCTAAAAGGATCATTCTTTTGTTCCATTTACCATATTTATTTCAAAGATTTTTTTTTTTTGTTTGGGTAATGCCTCACATTCAATCATGTGGAAAATATATGTTAACTGAGGCAAGTAAACATTTCATTTATTCTTAAAATATTGTACAGCCAAAAAAAGATGGGTGGTGAGTTTGGAAACAAAAAAAAAGATTTTTGTGAAGGGAAAGAAGAGGATATTCATGTGGAAGATTAGTCCGAGCTTTTTTTCTTCCTGCCCGGACTTTATTTTTCTTTCTTTCAGCAGTCTGGTTCTGGCTGGCTTTATTCAACCACAGAACAGTATCCATGCACTTTGTTTAACCTCGGTGTATTAAATTGAGAGTTAAGTCTCCAGCTATTCCATAGTCTTCGCCCAACATGTGTGCTACTCCATCTCCCACTGCCGTTGCTCGGACCTTCCCCTTGCTCCATACCCTGAGCTTCTGGTGTGACTGAATTCCATGCTGGTTACTGCTCCCAGCCTCTGGTTGGAAGGTGGCTATGGAAAGTGAGTCATGCCAAGGCTGAAGAACTGTACCCAGAGCACTAACCTTAATGGTTATTGAGCACTGTATTAATCAAATGCTGTCTCTTTCCCTGCTGTTAAGGCAAACCACAAAGCGTGTGACTGCTCGGGGCAAGGGAACTAACCATGACAAGCATGAGACCATGTCTGTGGTCAAGGTACTGGTTATCTAGTCCATCACCACGCTACACCTTTGCATGGGAATTGAGAAGACTGAAATTAGGGCCTCTACATAGTCAAAACATATAGTCCATCTTGCCTTAATTCCTCCAAAAATTGCTGCTGCTTCTAGGACTGCGAAGGAGCTTGGGGTGTGTGTGTGTGAGATTGTTTGTTTGTTTTTTGTTTTTAATTAAGAATGGGCAAAAGAGAACACTTGTACGAGTCACTTGACTTGGTTTCCTGAAGTTCCATTGTTTTGGCCGGGAATAAGATGAATATCAAGAAAAGAAATGGTGTGATAATGTGGTGTTTTTTTCTGCCATCTGCCCCTGTAGCCCACTTATTGCCAATCTCTTATTTTGTACAGTCTCCACCTCATATAATTTCCAAGTCTCCTCCTACACTTTCCTTGTGGCTGTTGCTGGTTTCTACTTTTTTTTCTTACTGTTGTCGAATCTTGTAGTATGGCTGTCATCTGCTTCTTTCTTGACCCTACTCTGTTGTCCTGATGTGACTTCTGGCCTTCTCATTCTTGGCCGGTGGAAGTGGTTAAAAACCAGCAAGGGGAGTCTTCCTAGCTGAGAGGCTATGGAATAAGGCTTGCCTACCAGAAATCATCAAGCAGTGAAGAAGAGCTAAACTTGCTTTTGGCTGAGTTTTTCACTCCTGTAGGAAAGTAATCTGTGGTTGCTTTGGTTTGGAACCCAACTTACTGCTTGCAAAACCCTTAGATTTTATGCTGATCTGAAAGTAATTTTTAAGCTGATACTGAAGGATAATTTAACTCTAATGTACTACATTATTCACGTGGATGTGTATTCAGTGTGCTGTGTAACAGCAGCTTCCCGACACAGACAGGGCAAAACTCATTCCTTATGAAAGCTGGCAAAATCCCAGTTGTCTCGCCTACTTACATCAGGTCTCTGTTAAGATAGATAGTAACCTTTTAACAACAGTCAGTGTCTCTGTTTCTGAGAAGAACGTATTTTCCTAGTTATTGCCCCGTAATACTGTGCTCTGAGCAGATGTTGCAGCCAGATTGATTAACCACACAAAATCAAACATATTGCTCATTCCGCTACAAAAGTGCTAGCACAGTATGGACAGAAATATAACAAAGAACCATCTCCTCATACTGAAAGCCATAGATTTAGAGGATATATATAATGTTTCTTTAGGAAACTAGAATATGAATCTGGAAAGCAAACTGTGAAGAAGTTCATCAGAATGCAGTTGTTCAGAAAAATTATGTCAAGAGAAGTGGCAGTCCTCAGCTGTCCTGTTGAACAGAACTCTTTACAATGCGTTATGCAGTACGTATCAGAGAAGAGTTAGAGTTCACAACTAAATGTATTGGAATTAAAAGGCACCAGGCATAAGAGAGGTCCCAAGCTAACTCTTGCAGGACCGTGAGATGTTTAGCTAATACTTCTGCGGCAACAGATCATACGCATTTTTCATCCTGCCAGCTTAGGAGGTTTGGGACTTGGCTTGTGTCCTAATGTAATGCTGAAACTACGACGTGAAGATCGTATTTTCAGGGTGGTCAGAGTCATCAAAGGGTTAAGCCTGAGACATCCTGACAAGCCTAGTACACGCTGGCATCTTCAACAAAACCTCTTTTCCTGTGACTGCCTGAGAAAATAAAGAGGTGGGTGTTGGAAATTCCCCAAGGAGTCTGGAGGACCCTCATCAGTATGTTCAAAGTGCTTTTGAGAGGCTCCTAGGGACATGGTTTCAGAGAAGGAATAATGGTAATTTTTGTTTAAAATTATTTTGTGAGGTTTTTTTCTTTATCTTGAAGTATTGGAATGCCACTGCTTATGGCATATGCCCAGCTTACAGTTTGTGTTTTTAAAATTTGTCTTATTTTGTTTTCTCTATGTATTAGCTTGCCACAACTGTTAAAATTTAAGTAAAGATGTCATCCTTGCTGCAGTCATCCAAATTACACTGGATGAGGGATTTAGATTAATTAAGGAACTAACCACTAATCTGAATACATGTCAGCAATGAGAAGGTTGTTTGTTACCATTGTTAATTTTTAATTTTCTTTCTTAAATTGTGAACCTTTTTTTGATAATTAGACTGGAAGTGCACTAAAGCTAAAGCTCATGTATTTTTATCTAATTAACAAGGAGAAAAAGAAAGAGAATGAATTATGGTCGTAACACAGCCTTGACCCTGGCAACTCACTTAATCTGAACAGAAATTAATTTCCTACCAACCATCTTTTGTTTGCAAGTCCAACGTTCAAACACGCATGTCATAAATTCAACATCTGAATTTATATTTGCAGTTTCTACAGTCTTGGGGTGGTAAGAAGAGTAAAGGTTGCAAAGATTTTTCTTTCTTCTTGGTTGTGGTGTCCTTACTGGGTGGGAATTTTTCTCCAGTCCATCATCCCAGGCCACCCCCCCCTTTCGGCAGGGGTTGTAAATTGCACTGACCCCACATTGTACTCTGGGACCTAGAATTTCTCTGCCTTTTGCTTCTCTGACTTGTCTTTGATACTGCTCTCTGTTCCTCCTGAAGGGTCCCCAACCTCAGGTCCTATAAACACTTCTCCAGCCCTGAAGATGGTCTGATACCCTCAAAGAAGGTGAAATCTCCTTTAGGAAGAGTGAGTCTGGACAGGAGCGTAGCAGCCAGGAGAAGACAAATAGCCAGCCCTCCACTGGTCAGCCTCTCCCTTTCTGTCCAAATATGCACAGTGAACTCCCACCAAAGAAGACCTAGTCACATGGCTGACAAAAATCAGTCTACCTTACTGTGTCAGAGGAGAGACAGACAAGATACGTGAGACTTGAAGGGCTTTATTTTCAATTTGCCCGTGACCCTGAGTTGTGTACCTACCTCTCCTGTTGCCTTGTTTTGACCTGAAGCAAACTGTGCTCTTCAAGGGCCTTTCTATGTATCTGTCCATCCTCCATCTGTCGTCCGTCCCCCCCGTCCCC